>NW_027507790.1:142214888-143711507 GCF_037356315.1 Lithobates pipiens
TCCACCTGCTCTTCCTCCTCCACATCTAGCCCTGGGCTGGGCTCATCCAGTGGAGCTACGGAGCTTGGTCCAGCGGAGGATACCGAGCTTGGCTGCTCCCTCGAGGACACTGGGCTGGGCAGCTCCAATACTGATGCGGGGCTGGATGGCTCCATCACCGACACGGGGCTGGGGCTGGGGCTGGGGCTAATTGCCCAATCAGGCTGGCGAGGTCGGGGGGTCCTGGGCTGCTCCGTCTCTTGTCTGAGTCTTTGTTTCCCTATGAGAATGAAAAAAAAAAAAAAAAAAATACTTTTAAGCATAGTGATATTTGAGTTCAGAAATTTGAATATGAAACATTGGTTTGAAGTGGTGTAAAATTATTAGCTGGTTATTACAAGATCCTAGTTTAATACATCCTTAAAATGACTTTTTTTTAGTTAGGCTGTGTTCAGACTGCTGCGATGTGTGAACGCTGCAAATCTACTGTGGTTTCACGCATCGCATGCGCAGTTCGCACTGCCCTATGTGACCTGCTGGGAGTATCAGTGTAAAGTTTTATTGACACCTCCAAATTAGTTCTCATTTCACAGTGCAATCTTTAAACTCGGGCAGGAATCGGACCACATGGTGTGAACACCCATGTGATCCGATTCGGCTGTGGACTAAAAAAAGGGCCATGGCTGAAATCGCATCACACAGAGATCACATGTGATTTGCACTGCAGTGCGGTGCAAATCACATTTGATCTCGTACATTGCAGCAATGTGAACCTAGCCTTTAACCAAACTGTGATACTGTATATCTTTTGTCCAAGTTTCACAGACGGACACACTCGAATCAACGCCTGGAGTACCTGTGTGTGATTATGTCAAAAATGTTCTATGAAGGCCCAAACTACACTTATAAAAATTTCCTAGTCCAGATGTTGAACCAGCATTTTATCTATCTATCTATCTCATTTTTTTAATTGAGTCTACATTGCACTGAATAAATTTATGAAACTTTAGTAAAAATTTATATCCTATAAACTGAGCGTGACAATTCAGTTTATCATGAACAATACAAAAAAAATAATAACTAATTAAAATCTAATCCAACACCAGATAAATTTACACCATACACAAATTCATGCTATTTACGCCCACATATACGAACAACCATATGCGCCATATTTTCATAAACTACCTACACGAACGATTAATATAAAATCCGCCAGATCTACAGTCACTATCTACACGAATGATTACGATCAAATCCGCAAGTTTTACATACACTATCTACACGAACGCCTACGATCAAATCCGCCAGATTTACATACACTATCTACACGAACGCCTACGATCAAATCCGCCAGATTTACATACACTATCTACACGAACGATTACGATCAAATCAAACGATTATGTCCGACAGTCACGAGAAACGCGGAGTTTACTCACTTTTTTTCAGGACCTTTTTGATGCGGTAATATTGGTCCGGCTCCCTGGACTTGATGTCCGACCATCGTTTCCGCAGCTGGTCCTTTCCTCTTCGTACCCCAAATTTTGTCTCCAAGGCTGTGACTACCTCGTCCAAGATGGCGCTTTTCCGGACATTAGGTTTTGGGTAAGGGCCATGTTCCCCATCATAATCCTCCCTTTTTAAGATAGCCACCATCTCCACCATCTCTTCGAAGGCCATATTGGTGGCCTTATATCTCCTCCTTGCTCCTGAAGCATGGGGCCCATGGCTTTCCTCCGCGCTGCTCACGCTGCTCCTCGAATTTGCGTCCGCCATTTTCTACTCTCATACACCCACAGCGTAAGGAGGGTAAAAGGGGCGGGGAAACACGGTCGCAAGGAACGTCAGGGGCGGGCGACGCAGGCGGAGCCTAAGCGCATGCGCCGTATATAAAGCGTTACCGCGAGGCCGTACGCTTGTCCGAACGGGAGCAGCGAGTGCTACACGCGACGGTAAGATAGTTATCATTTTATTTTCGGTTAATTTAAAGCCTGCGTTAGGGATATGCATATTGAATTTTATTCTTATTGATGTTTAATTGATTTCTATGTGGGTTGGTGGTTGAGTGGGCTTGGTGTTTTGTGTGGTAGTGTGGGGGTGGGTGTATAGGGGGGTGGGGCTAGTGTGTGTGTGTGTGTGTGTGTGTGTGTGTGTGTGTGTGTGTGTGCGTGGGAGGGGTAGTGTGTGTGTGTGTATGGGGCAGTAGTGTGTGTAGAGTGTGTGTGTGGGGGGGGAGTGTTTGTGTGTGTGGGAGGGGTAGTGTGTGTGTGTGTGTGTGGGGGGGGGGTAGTGTGTGTGTGTGTGTGTGTGTGTGTGTGTGTGTATGGGGCAGTAGTGTGTGTAGAGTGTGTGTGTGGGGGGGAGTGTTTGTGTGTGTGGGAGGGGTAGTGTGTGTGGGGGGGGGGGGTAGTGTGTGTGTGTGTGTGTGTGTGTGTATGGGGCAGTAGTGTGTGTAGAGTGTGTGTGTGGGGGGGAGTGTTTGTGTGTGTGGGAGGGGTAGTGTGTGTGTGTGTGTGTGTGTGTGTGTGTGTGTGTGTGTGTATGGGGCAGTAGTGTGTGTAGAGTGTGTGTGTGGGGGGGGGGGAGTGTTTGTGTGTGTGGGAGGGGTAGTGTGTATGTGGGAGGGGTAGTGTGTGTGTGTGTGTGTGTGTGTGTGGGGGGGGGGGTACTGTGTGTGTGTGTGTGTGTGTGTATGGGGCAGTAGTGTGTGTAGAGTGTGTGTGTGGGGGGGAGTGTGTGTGTGTGTGGGGGGGGGGGGGTAGTGTGTGTGTGTGTGTGTGTGTGTGTGTGTATGGGGCAGTAGTGTGTGTAGAGTGTGTGTGTGGGGGGGAGTGTTTGTGTGTGTGGGAGGGGTAGTGTGTGTGGGGGGGGGTAGTGTGTGTGTGTGTGTGTGTGTGTGTGTGTATGGGGCAGTAGTGTGTGTAGAGTGTGTGTGTGGGGGGGAGTGTTTGTGTGTGTGGGAGGGGTAGTGTGTGTGTGTGTGTGTGTGTGTGTGTGTGTATGGGGCAGTAGTGTGTGTAGAGTGTGTGTGTGTGGGGGGGGGAGTGTTTGTGTGTGTGGGAGGGGTAGTGTGTATGTGGGAGGGGTAGTGTGTGTGTGTGTGTGTGTGTGTGTGTGTGGGGGGGGGGGGGGGGGTACTGTGTGTGTGTGTGTGTGTGTGTGTGTGTGTGTGTGTGTGTGTGTGTGTGTGGGGTAGCGTGTGTAGTAGTGTGTGTCTCGCCTACATTGTCACAATATAGTGTGCATTTGGTCTGACTTTTTTTTTTTTGTTGTTGTTTTTTTTTTTTATTTTTTTTTTCAGAAAATGCAAAAGTATACTGCAGACCCCTTTAAGGAGGAGGCCTTCCTTTCAACCTTTCTTGATTTAGTGGAGTCGCACAGCAATCTGTGGGATACAAAACACCCCCAATATCCAATCCGTGCTGCCCGGAAGAAGACACTGGAGACAGTTTTGGCGTTTGTGAAAACCCGAGTCCCCCAGGCAGACACTGACTTTGTGAACAACAAAATTAAGAACCTGCGTAGCGTGTATAGGCGGGAGCAAAGAAAGATCCTAGAGTCCCAAACATCAGGATCAGCAGCAGGTCAGGTCTATGTACCTAAGCTGTGGTATTATGACAGGCTGCGTTTTCTGGATGACACGTCAGAAGCCAGGCAGTCACTTTCGACTCTTCCGTCTACCCGTCCCTCCACCCTTCCCTCCGCCTCAGGTGAGCCATCCCTGGAAGATCCAGACCCTTCCTTGCTGGACGAAGTTGATGCGCCCAGCTGGAGCCAGGTATATTTTAGTTTCTAAAGTTTGGATTGCTCAAATATTAATGATGTAAAGTTCAATGTTTGAATTGCTTCCAAATCTAGGATTTCATCACAAATTAAATTAGATAGAAGGATACAGTAGTTTACACAAATGTGGCTCAAATCTTGGTGAACTGATGGAAAAATGATGGTGTCAAAATGATAGCCTTTTGTATTTCAAGACAAATGTATTTGCAAGTGAGAACTGTAAAATTGTTAGTGATTGATGATTTCAAAATATAGACATATTTTATTTATTGATTTCTTTGTTTTTTACACAGGATGAGCTCACCCAGGAGGAGGCCGGGACCAGTGGTATGGAGGAGGAGGCCGGGACCAGCCACACACAAGAGCTAGCTGGGCCCAGCAGGAGCCGGACTGAAAGCCAGGTCCCTCCCCTCCGCCTAGCCAGCAAAAGGCCCAGGAGGATGGGCCGTACAGAGGAGGAGTCCTTGGTGCTGATACGGCAAGCCACACAGATTTTGTCCAAACCCCCCAATCCGGAGGAGGCCTATGCCACTTATCTGGCTAGCAAGCTCCAAGAAATGGACAAACCACAAAGAAACTTGTGTGAGGCAATCTTTTTTGATGCCATACAACGGGGTCTGAAGGGTGAGCTCACACCCACCACCATAGATCTCATCTGCTGCTGTTCCTGGTCTTTGGGATTCTAGGACCTGGTTGTGCTCCCTATGTACATGCTACGCAGGTTCGGAATTTTGGTGTCCACTCACTTGATGTGTGCCTGGGGGACAAAAGGCTTCACAAACGTCAAAATTGTCTCCAGTGTTGCCTCCCTCTTGTTTTTTTTTGGTTCTGAGGGAAAATAAAAATTTATTATTTCCAAAAAATCTTGTATGTTTTTTTTATTTTTTTATTTTATTTAATTTTTTCAATATTTTTGTATAATTTTGGCTTAAAAAACAAAGTTTATTTGTGAGTAGGCAGATACATGTCAAAAGACTCTGGGGGTTATTTACAAAACACACGTTCATGTAAATATGCTAACTTCAAGTGCAATTTTTAAAGTACTGCAAGTGCACTTGGAAGTGCAGTCGCTGTAAATGTGAGGCTTAACATTTGAAATGAGGGGAAGCTCTGCTGATTTTGAACATGCAATCATGTGTAAGCTAAAATGCTGGTTTGGGTATCTATCTATCTATCTATCTATCTATCTATCTATCTATCTATCTATCTATCTATCTATCTCTACTTGCATAGTCCTGCTTGGCCCAAAAAAATGCAAGTCCATCTTGTTTCAAACCCCCCACCAAAAAAAAAAAAAAAAATGACAATAGTAGTTCCAAAAATATATAGTAATAGATAAATTCTATTTTTTTTCCTGAAATAAATATATATATATATATATATATATATATATATATATATATATATATTTTTTTTTTTTTTTTTCTTTTTTTTCATAGTTTTTTTTGTTTGTTTGTTTTTTTTAAATTTGGAATATATTTTTTCTATAATTGGAAGATTAATCATAGGATGAGGATGAATAAAAACATGTAGTATAACTCTGTGTGAATATAAGCAGCAAAGCTACTTCACTTTTCTTGCATTACGAAGAAGGAAAGAACGGGCTATATTAAAAAACCACAAAATTAGCAGCATGACGAATATGCTAGCTTCAATACGAACACTAGTTTTACAAGACCGAGCGCTTCCGCCCTGTAAATTCTTTCTGAGTATGCGCGGAACTTAGTTTGACGAACAAGCCTACACACGAGGGGACTGTTCGCTGAAACCAAGTTTCAGCGGACAGTTTTTCGGAATTTCCGAAAAACTTTGTTCAGCAGACTGTTCGCTGAAACTGTCCGCTGAAAGCCCACACACGGGCGGACTGTCCGCCGAAACACTGTTCAGCGGACAAAGTTGGGCGAACAGTCCCCGCGTGTGTACGCGGCCTAAGTCTAACATGTTCGTTATTTATTTATTTTTTAAAACAAGGCTTTAAAATTGCTTTACCTGTGTATTTAGCTGTGTGCCCAGAGTTTACCAAGTTTAGAACCCTGCTTTAGGCAGGGTGGCTACTAAATATATCTGCCATATCTGAACCTGAGTTCACGGGAGTTTATTTATGTAGGGTAACTAATACAAATGGTGTGTAGTTGCATGTGGTTGGATTTAGGTTATTAACCACTTCAATACAGGGCACTTTCACCCCCTTCCTTCCCAGCCCAATTTTCAGCTTTCAGCGCTCTAGCGCTTTCAGTGACAATTGCGCGGTCATGCTACACTGTACCCAAATGAAATTGTTATCATTTTGTTCGCACAAATAGAGCTTTATTTTGGTGGTATTTATTAACGACTCCGTTTTTTTTTTTTTTGCGATATAAGCGCAAAAAAAGCGAAAATTTGGGAAAAAAACAATATTTTCTTTTTTCTATTTGAAAAGAAATCCAATAAAATCAAATTTTGTCATAAATTTAAGCCAAAATGTATTCTGCTACATGTTTTTGGTAAAAAAAATTCCGTTAAGTGTATAATAATTGGTTTGTGTGATCACGGACATATGTACGCAAATGATCATGTACATATGTGTGCAGGTGATCACGTACATATGTGTGCAGATAATCATTGGGACATGTGATTTTAGTGGGACATATGTGGGGGACATGTTTTTATTATTAGGGACATGTGTTTTTATTATTTGGGGACATGTATGTTTTGGGACATGTGTGTTTTGGGGACATATGTGGGGACTGTGTTTGTACTGTGTGGTGTGTTGTGTGTTGACACTACACTGATGATCAGTGAGTAAAAAGCTGTGAAAAGCAGCCCATACTCACTGATCATCAGCCGGCTGCAGCGATCCGCTCTCCTCTCCTCTGCGATGACTTCCGTGTGAGGAGAGGAGAGCCGATTGCCTAGCAACCGGCTGTTTGTTTACATCACATGACGGCCGTGATTGGACACGGCCGTCATGTGATCAGGAGGGCCAATCACAGAGCCCTCCTGCCGATCTGAGATGTGCCGTGTCCGGGTGACACGAGCACATCGGGATCGCGCCGCTGCGCGGGCGCGCGCGCGCGCGATCCCGCTACTCCTGAAGGACGTTCCTGAACGTCCTATCAGGAGCAGGCGGCTCCCACCCGGCCGTATATATACATTGGCCGGGTGGGAAGTGGTTAAGAAAAAATCTGTTTGACACAATCACAGTAATTGTGATATAATAGTAAACACGGATTTAGTGTATATAGAGCCTTTAGGGAAAATAAAAGGTTAATGTAGGTTTG
This sequence comes from Lithobates pipiens, assembly GCF_037356315.1. Classification (NCBI taxonomy): domain Eukaryota; kingdom Metazoa; phylum Chordata; class Amphibia; order Anura; family Ranidae; genus Lithobates; species Lithobates pipiens. The sequence goes on from NW_027507790.1 coordinate 142,221,914, forward strand.
GATGAAAAATCAGTCTGAGGTAGCCCCAGCAGCCCACAACAATTATCCAGTATATGGTTCAGCTTACCAGATTTTATTGACCACTTTACTGAAAAAGTAAGTCAACGTTCACTTCTGCAGGATTGTGCCTGCTCACATGCCCTTGACCTGTAGAGAGATTCAGCCTTCCTCCTCACAGACAAGTACGGTAGGTGCGGTATATAAAAAACAGATGGAAAGCCTCCATAGCGCAATACAGTTTTATTAAAAAATTCAAAATAATGTACAGCCAAATGGCTCCTTACTTGAAAAAGTGGCTTTCTCCCGGCACTGGGGCTGCTGGCATTACTCTCGAGCGATACCGAAGGTATCCACGCTATCCGCTATAGATGGCGTGCGTTCCACACACTCGTGTTGTTAGCCAGAACGATCGGATGTCCTGCGTGACCTTGCACTGCCTCTGATGTACGTTTTGTTAGAATAACATCTTCAGGGGGGCGTGCCTGGTCACTCTTCGTACTACGTTTTATACTTGAATAGATCTGCCTCTCATTTTTTGTGCAGCCTCAGTGCCATTCGAATGACACTTAATACTACGTTCTTACTTGATCATTTTACAAACAGTCAAAATAATACATTATACAATTTCTCGTAAAAAAATTAATAAAAATAGGTTACACCCTTTCTTAAACTTCAGATAGTTTTATGCTGCATTCTACTTTGGCTGTTTTTCTTACCCAACAACAGTTACATTTCTCAATGCAAAACTCTTACGAACGTGCTTCTATCTCATCCCTACTTTTAATTCATACATAATAAAATACATGTGTGCACCCATTGAAAAATTCCACCCCATTGATAATCACTAAATGCGAATGTCTTTAACTTAGTTCGACCCTGTTTGGTGACTAGATGCTTTGATGCTCTCTAGCGCTCATGTGAACGGATTGTAACTCTCCCATTCACATGGCTAAGCTCTTTAGCAAAGATTTTCATACATCTAAACCTTTCACTATATACAATGTTGAACGACCTTTTATGTCGCTTTGCTACTTATTTTTTAAGAAATACTCCTCTTTTTAGTTTTTATTCATCCCATTTTGATTTTAATCGTCGGACAAGAAACAATTTAAATCTAGTTCGATGTTCATACCGTATGGTTGCATTGTTCTTAATTTATATAGCCATTTGGTTTAATTTTTTGTGAGACCGGCAGATAAAGGGGGAGGGTTGGTGGTTCTCACCAGAGAATATTATTATGAGGAAATGCAGAGACTATTGGGAGACCAAGATACATATAAAAAATTGAGAGGAGACCCTACAGGAAAATTAAAGATAGAATTGTCATGCTGGATAACAGAAGGAGTACATAAGCAAATTCTTAATCAGAAGGAAGCAGATTATTTGATGATTAATGCCCGAAAAATTCCAGTACTCTATCTAGTACCAAAAGTACATAAAAATAGAGAAAAACCGCCCGGCTGGCCTATAATTAGTGGGATAGATTCCCTTTCATGATGGTGAATGCACTTTAACTAGTTGCACATATATTATCTACTATTAAGTAGCCAAATTATTGTAGATCAATACGGTTATTGTTCACGTTGGTGATTAATCATTTTTTGTTAATTAGCACCCCCTACATGTTATTCATATCTTGAATTGAGAAATGTAAAATTGCATTCTCTTTTTTTCAGGGGAGCAGCAATAGAATATTCTTGAGTTTTTTTTAAAGTATATATATATATAATTTTTTTTGACGTGGGGTTTCTTTCTATTTTTAAGAGACAAGGGCATTGCAAGGACAGATTAGGAATGAATGGGGTGTCTCAGCCAATGGGCAGGGATTTTCTTGGGTCCCTTGGCCTGCTGGGAGAGCCTATTTATTTGGGTGGAGTCAAGTGATCGGGGTTAGGTGCCACCTGAATGGCTGTCTGGGTGGACATGTGTTGTGTTGCTAGGCCAGAGACCTGAGGCCTATCCTAGGGATATCTGGCTGCTAGTCTGTCTGGGGGGCCTATCCAGAAGCAAGAGAGCAGCGTAGGGTTGGGACTGCGGCTTGCAGTCCAACCAGAAGTAACAGTTCTGCTGGCTGGAGAACCTGTCGTGGTTGGAGGTAGAGGAGAAGCTGTCGCCACTAAGGGATCAACCACCTTATTACCAGGGACCACAGTGAGTAACTTAAGCAAGTACCAGAGCAGTATTCTCACCAACCGGGAACGTTGAAGAATAGGGAAACTTCAGCAGATGTCAAGCCAGGGACCCAGCCAGTGGAGGTGATGCTTGCAGAGCATTATTATGTGCCAAGCCAGGGACCAAGCAGGCCAGTGGGGTGACGCTTGAAGAGTATCTGTGAGTGTCAAGCTAGGGACCCAGCATGGGGGTGACGCTTGAGCAAGATACTGAGTGAGAAATTTGGAAGAGCTCAGAGGATCCAGTGGCAGTGGATCTAAGTGATAGACTGGGAGCTAATTTAAGGGAATATCTACAATAGGGGCTCGTAGAACAGGTGAAAGAGTTCACTACAACCTTTCTTGGAAACTGTTTCAAGATTGTTGCCATAGGAGACAGCGGTCCTACTCATGCAGATGTGGTGTCTAGCTGAATGCCTTTCCCTGCATGGCTGTCTGCCTTTTGAAGTCTCACAGTCTGCCAATGAAAATTGCATCTACTTATGGGTGTCCTGGCCTCAACCCTCTCTCCTACAGTTCTGTTTAAGAGACAATAAATCTCTTTGCATTCAAGAAGTGTCTGGCGCCCATCAATCTACTTTGCATTACACCCACCATGCCTTGTAACCCACTCTACACAGAAGGATGTAAGCTGTCCCTAACCCTGGAGGTCACCATTAGGCCTCAGGGGCCCCCGGGACTTGGCTACATGTGTAATCCAAATTCTCTTCTCAATTGTATATTTGTCTAATTGTAATAATACCTAAACAGTTTATTGATAGGACTCCTTACAGCTTCTTCTAGGCTACGTTCATGAGGAGCACCCAGTGCAGTGTGTTTTGAGATGATTAAGTTTCACCATGATGGAGCTTCTAATAGTGGTTAGAGTCCATTCACACTTGTGCGACTTCAAAATGGTGTGCTTTGCATTGTGACTTTACAGTGCGACTTTGGATGAGTGTGAGTTTGGCTTTGATCAATGTGACTGATTGTGTCGCATTATATCATGCAGGTGTGACTTTCATGCAAATTTTGAGAGTTTACATTGAAGTCTATGGACCTCAAGTTGCATGAAAGTCAAAATAAAGTAGTGCAGGAACTCTTCTAAAGTCACTGTGAATTTAAGTCGCACTAATTTGAACAGGGCTCATTGGGAAACATAGGGTGCAACTTGGAATATGACTTTGGGGTCCAAAGTTGCATATCAAGTCACACAAGTGTGAATGGGGCCTAGGCTGCCCCACCACAATTTTACTTTTAATACATTTGTAATAGACATTTTTCTATTACAGATCAGAATTTAGTGAGGAACGGGGATTTGAAGTAAGCAATGGATCTTTGGTAAAGGGACAATTAAAGAGGGTAAGTTTGGACACGTTAGTCCAAAGTCTGCCTAGCACGGAGCAAGTCCACCAGATCTGAAGCATGTCTCTGACAGCATTACAACCCCTGAAACACAAACTGGAATGAGTGGGGTGGAGATGTACTGATTTGGTTGGTACCATATACCATTGGATAAGTACCTTAAATGCCACTTCAGTAGAAGTACCACAACGCAATTTCTTCAGAAGACACATTAATGTCACACTTGCAACTTTGTAGCAGAAATTTGTAGTGGCTTGTTTTCTCTGGTGATATGTTGCTGGATGCAGAGTTAGTACAATACTTATCTGGATTGCTATAAATTGCTGGTGTGCCATGGTCATCAGCGGTTATACTGGATAATGTAAGCAGCTAAGCTGTACATTCTGTTACTTGCTTGAAATGCAACTAAAAGTTGATTGCTCAATAACTGAGCTACAAATTGCTTGGAAATTCCATAACAGTTAATATTTTCCCATCAACAGAAAAGCTACGCAGTGCGATTCTGTAGATGGTACAGATCACTGCTAAAAAAACCATTAGTGTGACATGAGCTGTTTACATTCACAGTATGAACAATCTCTTAAAGCAAACATTCAAGTCAAATATTAATTTAGAACCACTATGCAATAACCCATATATACCTAAGAAATACAATTGCCTTCTTTGAATGGATGTATCTAAGGCCCCCAAAAAATTTAATACACTGCAGCTTATTCATCCTTAGATGTGGGTCTGCATTCGTTTTCTCTTTTACACATTTTTCTCTTTATTTTCACCTGGTGGTCCTACCAGTAACATGCTTCCTGTCCTACAATGCTCACTCACTGTACTGTATCTAAGGAGGAGCAGTGCTGTCACCCTATGACCCTTCTCCTCATCCTCATAACATAGGGGGGTAGTGTTCTGTAGTTCACCAACATGAACTGCGTTGGGCCGATAAGACTGAGATAACACTGCAGAGTACAGAAATGTACCAGCCCAATGGAATTCTGATTGGATCTCCTTTTATTGTTTTTCACTTACGGAGCAAATATAGTGAATATATTTAACAAACCAAAAGGTAGAAAATAAGAGATGTTCATTCTTAGGGTCTACATACTCTTTAAGTATAAAAAATAGCAATGCAGTCTACATTCCCCTTAAAACATACCTATTCTTTGCTCATATCAGACAATGTTACAGGTTTGGTGTTCAGGAGGCAATGTTGGCAGCATTGGCCTACTTTCCACTCCCTTGCCCTTAATCTGCTGCCAGTGTGCCCTGAAATCCTCACAAGGACTGAGAGGCCATTGTCACGATCGGATAGTAAGATCACTTGGGACAGTCTGTCAAGAAGGACGTTCTGGTCATCTGGCTGTCCCCAGAGGGCTTACCTGTGAAGCTTCTTGCAAAGGAGCCAACCAGTGTACACGGGTGCGCGCTAACGCTGATGGGCGCACGCGGGTGCACGTTAACTCTGTCGGGCGCACGCGGGTGCGCGCTAACGCTGGTGGGCACACGTGGGTGTGTGCTAATACTGGTGGCCGCACGCGGGTGCGCGATGGAGTTGGTGTGTGTACGCGGGCATGCGCGGATGCGCGTGAGCGCGCGCGGGTACGCAACATGACAGTTGTTGGCGCCAAAGGGGTTATTTAAAGAGACCTGTCACATTGCCTCCTTGCTGTCCGGTCTACAGCGTTCCTGAGAGACCCCCTGTTACTATTTTGATCATTACCTGATTCCTGTTACCTGGCCTGCCTCTGACTACTGCTTGCTTGCTGCCAGCCTCCGACCTCGGCCTGTCTGACTATTCTTCCACCTGCTGTTTTGGTACCATATCTGCCCGCCCGTGTATGACCCTGTTTGTCTCCGACTACGCCTGCCTGCTGCCTTGCTGTGTTCCTGCCGACCAGCATCCTACCCGATCTGCTTAAAGGTCTGCTGAGTGTCCTGAACTACAAGACACCTTCCTCTCTGATCTGGTGTGAGTGTTCCTGCTGCTCCTGCTCCTCGCTGACCTCAGTTTCAGCCTGCATCCGGTACCCCTCCACTTCTTGGAGTCCGGACCAGCCCTTGCACCAGTGACCTGCTAGGCGCTTGTGCCCCTTCTGTGCTCCTGAACATCTGTCCGCTCTACCAGTAGTTCTTGAGCCAGAGGAATACGAGCAGCCGCTCCCAACCTCCATGGGCTCAGCCACGTGACACAGTCACTCAAGATCTAGCGACCAATGCAACAACTAAAATTGGTACAGTGCCTCAGTGAGTAGTGTGACTGCATTCATGGCAATACGGTGGAGGCTCCCTGTCCTCCTGTGCAATCAATACTTTCCTCTTTTGACCCAGCTACTATAAAGGAAGTAACTAAACTTTTTTCTAATGCCCACTTAACCTCCTGCCCCCTGGACCCTGTTCCTTCTCAAATACTACGGTCACCATCTGACTCAATCCTACACTCCTTAACTCATATCTTCAACCTCTCACTCTCTACTGGCATCTTCCCCAACCCTATAAAACATGCACTAGTCACTCCCATATCAAAAAAGGCCTCAGACCCCACCAATCCTAACAACTTAAGACCCATCTCTTTACTCCCTTTTTCCTCAAAACTCCTTGAACGTTTAGTCTACAACCGACTGAGCAACCACCTCATTGAAAATAACCTTCTGGATCCTTTTCAGTCTGGATTTCGCTCCACAGCACTCCACAGAAACTGCCCTCCTAAAAATCACTTACGACAAACGACTTACTAACAGACAAAACCAATGGTCATTATTCCATACTCTTACTCTTGGACCTTTCTGCTGCCTTTGATACAGTTGACCACCCCCTCCTCCTCAAAAAACTAAATTTGCTTGGTCTCCATGGCTGCATTCTCCATTGGTTTGAATCTTACCTATCTCATCGCACCTTCAGTGTCACTTACAACTCCACTTCCTCTTCTCCAACTCCCCTTTCCGTTGGGGTCCCCCAAGGTTCTGTCCTTGGACCTCTACTATTCTCGATCTACACATCCTCCCTGGGTCAGCTGATAGCCTCCCATGGCTTTCACTACCATTTATATGCTGATGACACCCAAATCTATCTCTCTACCCCTCAGCTCACCCCACGAATCTCCTCACGCATGGCTGATCTACTAACAGACATATCAGCCTGGATGTTACACCACTTCCTCAAACTTAATCTATCTAAAACCGAGCTCTTAATATTTCCGCCCCCACGTACCCCTTCGCCTTATTTCTCTGTCAAGATCAATGGCACATCTATCAGTCCATCCCCACATGCCAGGGTTCTAGGGGTAACCTTAGACACCGAACTGTCCTTTCAGGCCCACATACAAGCCCTGTCCAAATCATGCCGCCTTAGCCTCCGCAACATTTCCAGAATATGCCCCCTTTTAACTAATGACACCACCAAGCTTCTGATTCACTCCCTGGTCATCTCTCGCCTCCACTACTGCAACTCCCTCCTCGTTGCATTACCTTTACACAGACTATCCCCCCTCCAGTCCATAATGAATGCCGCTGCCAGACTCATCTACCTTACCAGCCATTCAGTGTCCTCCACCCCTCTCTGCCAATCCCTGCACTGGCTTCCACTCACCCAACGAATAAAATTCGAAAGTACTAACAATAATTTACAAAGCCATCCATAACTCTGACCCCCGCTACATCACTGACCTAGTCCCAAAATACCAACACAACCGCCCTCGTTGGTCATCTCAAGACCTCCTGCTCTCTAGCTCCCTTGTCACCTCCTCCCATGCTCGCCTCCAGGATTTCTCCCATTAGATAAATATTCAGGGGCAACTCAGGTCTAAGCCCTGCATTCTTAGGACACCATCCATTTCTCCCTTAATTTCCATCCTTGGAATCCGTGTATAACCCGCTTCTGATTACCAGGCTTTCCTGGTCCCTATGGAGCTGGACACATGTAAGTTTTACTATCTTAGCCTTGATTAGATATATATTCTATACATCAATATCAATACAATGAATATGTATTTATATAATAATGTATATTTTGGTATTTGTTTAGAGCATATGCTTATTGACTTTCTTCTCCCATGTCTCTAATTTTTAAGGTTCTTTGGTCACAAGTCAATCGATATATGGTTCTGAAGAAGCTACTTGCGAAATGCGTCAACCCTTTCTTGTGACATGAAGTGTAATTTTGACTATGAAATTTGTAATGAACATCTGTTGTGATTTTAAACCATTTTATATATGTTCTTTTTTCTTTGTTTAATAAATATTGGAAAGTATTTTTGTGTATATTCCTCATAGGTTCCGCTATAGTCCGTTATGTTGGTCTTTTTTGTGTAAATGTTATTCAGGATGAGGTACCCCCATAGCCTTTTTTCATATATTTTATAAACTGTCAAATCCTCAAATGGCTGGTGTCATAACTGAGCACATGTGCAGCATCATGGCAGATGTAGATTAAACAGAGGCAAATATGTCAGCTTCCTTGGATGAAAACAATAGGGGGGGTTACTTACACTTTAATAATACCTAGGTTCAAGGCAGATTGGCAGGAACCCGAGCAACTCGAACAGGAGGTTAAACGCGGCGTCGGATCAATGTACTGTGACAGCCACGCAGGTTCCTGCTGCTCATACGTGACAACCAAGAAATGCATTGGGGAGAGTGTCATGTGTTCCCTCATAGAAATACTGACTATTCTCTGAGATGTGGATGTGGATCACAGAGGAAGTGGTAGGAAAATAAAAGCGGCTGTTACTGCCTCCTGTGAAGCTGATTTGTTTCTTTGCTCAGTATAAGCCGTTTGTTAGCCAGTAAACCCAGTAGACATGTTTTCAATATTCCACACATTTCTTGAACAATTCTCATAAAACCTGTCATGTTGTGATGATGCAAGCCATTTTGCCACTTTAGGTACACAGCTTTAAGTGCTGTGGGTTCTTGTTAAATTTAAAGTAACTTGGAGCCAGCTAAAAGCTATAGACTAAAAGCCTCTATAAATCTGATGAACATATTTGCATATTGTTTAAAATTGTCCTTTAAAGCATAAATAAAAAATATATATAATGGATCTTTCTTTGGCTGGCCCAGGGTTTAGTGGAAGCATAAAATAACTGGTACCACTTGCTAATCGGCATGTTCGGTTTACTGTACACCAGTTCTCTTCAGCTATCTTCTCACATAAATTCTAGTGGTATAGGATTAACCTTACACTGATAATGTTACAGAATTGTATATGCATTATTATTATTATTATTATTATAAAGGTTTTATATAGCACCAACAGTTTGCTCAGCACTTTACAACATGAGGGCAGACATTACAGTTACATTACAATTTGGTACAAGAGGAATCAGAGGGCCCTGCTCCTTAGAGCTTACAATCTAAAAAGGAAGGGTCAATTGATACAAAAGGTAATAGCTGTGGGGGGATGAGCTGATGAAGGAAGTAAAAGCAGTGTTACTTAGAAGCAGGATAGGCTTCTTTGAAGAGAAGAGTTTTCAGGGATCACCTAAGGATGGATATATTAGGGGACAGTCGGACAGATTGGGGTAAGGAAGTTCCAAAGGGAGAAGCTCTGGAGAAATCCTGGAGGCAAGCATGGGAGGAAGTGATAAGGGAGCTAGAGAGCAGGAGGTCTTGGAATGACCGAAGAGAGCAGCTTGGTTGGTATTTTGAGACTAGGTTAGTGATGTATCTAGGGGCAGAGTTACTGTATGTACGGCTTTGTAAATTATTGATACTACTTTGAATTTTATTCGTTGGGTGAGTGGAAGCCAGTGGAGGGATTGGCAGAGAGGGGTGGAGGACACTGAATGGCTGGTAAGGTTGATGAGTCTGCCAGCATCATTCATTATAGGAAAATTCGAAAAGCTGCGCCAACAGGGAAAATGGTCTATGCCTAACTACCCAGAAAATATAAAAAATTTAAAGGTTATAAATAATTATCAAATTCATTATACATTAAATGAAAAAATGACAATTAATGTGATTTCTTAATTGAAGAGTTCATAAAAAGTCCATAGACAATCCACAGTTGCGATACTTTACGAGAACACCACGGTGGTTACACACACAAAAATGCGCACAAGTGCCCGTCACCAGAAAGTGAGTGCGCTTACCAGATGGAAGCTTAATTAAAGCGTTGTATGCAAATCCTCAGTCTCCTCAATATGCTCCTCCTTATAATGGATCAGCTAACCGCAGTGTGGATTGTCTATGGACTTTTTATGAACTCTTCAATTAAGAAATCACATTAATTGTCATTTTTTCATTTAATGTATAATGAATGTGATAATTATTTATAAACTTAAAATTTTTTATATTTTCTGGGTAGTTAGGCATAGACCATTTTCCCTGTTGGCGCAGCTTTTCGAATTTTCTTATTGCTGTTGGGTGTGTGTATCTCACTTATTGCTGCTGCCTTCTTTATAGATTACTGTACATTTCTTCCCTTTTTTTTTTGTTTTGTTGTTTTACTCAAGCGCAGTTTATTTTTCCATCATTCATTATAGACTGAAGGGGGATAGTCTATGTAAAGGTAATCCAATGAGGAAGGAGTTGCAATAGTCAAGGTGAGAGATGACCAGGGAGTGATTTAGAAGCTTGGTGGTGTCATTAGTTAAAAAGGGACGTATTCTGGAAGTGTTGCGGAGGCTAAGGTGGCATGATTTGGACAGAGATTGTATGTGGGCCTTAAAGGACAGTTCAGAGTCTAAGGTTACCCCTAGCACCCTGGCATGTGGGGACAGACTGATAGATGTGCCATTGATCTTGACAGAGGAGTCAGGGGAAGGGGCCAGTGGGGGAGGAAATATTAAGAGCTCGGTTTTAGATAGATTAAGTTTGAGGAAGTGGTTTGACATCCAAGCTGATATGTCTGTTAGTAGATCAGTGATACGTGAGGAGATTGATGGGGTGAGCTGGGGGGCAGAGAGATAGATTTGGGTGTCATCAGCATATAAATGGTAGTGAAAGCCATGGGAGGCTATCAGCTGACCCAGGGAGGACATGTAGATCGAGAATAGTAGAGGTCCAAGGACAGAACCTTGGGGGACCGCAACAGAAAGGGGAAGGTGCACATATATATATACATATGTGCAATATAGTAAATAAAATGATTCCTTACTTTATCTAACCCCCAGGGTGTTTGAGATACATCAGCCATGGGTTCAGCCCTAGCGGCAGCCTGTGTAACCAGGAATGCAGACTTCTGTGTAGAGAAGCTAACAAACACCTGTTAAAGGAATCTGGTTCAGATGACATCCTTGACTCCTTATCGGTTATAGGAAAAGGCATTGCATACCTTGCGCAGGCCACAGTTGAATCCGCAAGAGCTTCGGCTAAGATGGTCACATGAATCAATTCAGCTTGAAGAGCTGTCTGGATTAAGGCTTGGGAAGCAGATGTAACATCAAAAGGAAATTTTTTTGTGGCCTTCCCTTTCAGGGCTCATTGTTGTTTGGCCTGGTAGAAGCTGTTTGAAAGCGGTACAATGCTTGTAGGTTAAAAACGGGACCACAGCATTTCCAAAAACTTCTGCTGACTTCCTGTGTAGTTCGCCTATCCACTTTGTCACTAGCGGACATCAACTGGGGAATGGCCATTCCCCAGTTGAAGTCCGCTTCTACTTTGTAAGTGCAAGTTTTTTTGCTTTATTAAACCCTTCTATACAGTATTATGCTATGGGATCTTTTCTTTCTTATGTTTTTTGAGTACCATCGGCACCAGCTACAGTTCCAGGCAGCCTTTTAATGGTCTTGGGGAGACCAGATCATTCCCTATGTTTGGTGAGATCATTGATCAGTGATCATGGCATTCTGGTAAGCAGATTATTGTCTCACCTGGGTGTGGAGCTGGAAGGAGCTGAAAGCACTTATATGAAGGATTTTCTCACTGCAAACTATCACGTTTATCTGGATGGGTGTTCATTGTTCAATATATGGACTTTAATCCCATTGAGACTTTTTTTCACTTTGTTTTTCTTCGATGCAATTTTGGGATTTTGCTTTAGTTTTCTTTTTTCATCAAATTTTTATATCACTTACTTTATTGATTGCTGATTGTATCAGTACTGCATTTGCTTTGTATACCTAGCTATTTGAAGTTTTTTGTATTGGACTTTAAGTGCTAGCAGCTGTTTATTGTTCATTCCACATGTTTTGTTGTTTTTCACACATTTTCTAGCGCTACATTGGTCTTAGGGCCTCCTTTTTTCTTTAGGAATTTTTTTCAGCTGACAGCTTGGCTGGTGAGCAGATCCTAAAGCGTAAGGGGAACTCAGAGAGAGTGATAGATACTCTACTTCAGAGCAGAAAACGTGTTACTAAAAAAATCTACTCCAAAATTTGGAAACCTTTATGTTCCTGGGGTAAACAAAAACAGATGACCTCCACCACTGTCCCGGTGATCCTGGAATTTCTCCAGGACGGCATAGAGAAGAAGTTAGCGGTTAGCACCCGAGTACAAATCTCAGCTCTCTCGGTAGTTAATACAAAACTAGCAAAGGACAACCTGATTAAGCGGTTTCTGGTAGCCAGGGAAAGGGTTACCCTGGTATCCAAGGGCAGATTTTCACCATGGGACCTGACAAAGGCATTAGTGGCATTATCTAAACACCCATTCGAGCCTATAGGGGAGGTTCTCAATAATTCCTAACCCTGAAACAGGATGGGATAAAATACCTAGGGATTACCCTCACAGCAGACACAGCCGAACTATTCGCAGCTAATTATTCCCCTTTCCTAAACTTAATGGCCAATAAACTACTGGAGCTATCTAAACTAGAGCTATCCTGGACGGGCCCCCTAGCATCCTTTAAAATTATGGTTTTGCTACAACTACTATACCTTTTTCAGACGTTACCAATCCCAGTTCACAACCCATTTTTGGCCAAAGCCCAGTCCATATTGAATAAATACCTATGGCAAGGAAAGAAAGCTAGGTGCACCTTCAAGAAGTTAATAAAGACTAGGAGTACAGGGGGTATAGGTCATATCTTACTGAAAGATTATCATTCAGTGGCCATTCTCTCACAAACCAGAACATGGTTCTCTCAAAATCAGGGTCCTAGATGGTTAGAATTGGAATCAGCCCAGAACCCTGGCTACAGCTTAGCTGACCTACTTGTAACCAGCAAACTACCTCAAACACAGTCACACCTGTCTATTACTATGCAAGCTACTCTTCAATACAAATACAAAGAATTACCGCTCTAAGGTAATGACTTCTCCCAAAACAGCTGTCTCCACAATCCCACAGGGTGCTGGCTCTGTTTGCAACAGGAACTGAAGTAGAAAAGATGTAACTGGATAGCCGCACTCCGAATTATTCAACTTTATTTCAAAAATGTAATTAGAATCATAACATCTAGGCTGGTAAACAGACTAACTGCATAGCCGCTGACATGTTTCACACCGAACACGGTGCTTAGTCATAGCCCAATTACATTTTTGAAATAAAGTTGAATAATTCGGAGTGCGGCTATCCAGTTACATCTTTTCTACTTAAGCTACTCTTCAAACATGGAAAATGTTTTCATCCCTAGACTTTCTGGACCAAATCTTAAAACTCATACCTCTCAACATAACATGTCTACCATTATTAATCCCAGATCTACACATAGCACATTGGTTGGCTAGGGGCATCAAAACAGTGAGGGACTTAATGGTGGGACCAACCCTTAAAACATTTAGAACACTGCAAATAGAGTACAATCTGGATGACAAAAATGATTACAGATACCTCCAAGTGGCTCACTTTCTCCAAACAACACCTAGAATTGATACGTCACTGCCATGGCGCACAATACTATTCCCCACAAATCGTAGTACTAATATTAAGGGAATTTCTTTGTTCTACAGTCTCCTAAATTCCAAGACATTATTTGAAAAATCCACAAACATTATAGCATGGGAACGAGAGCTGGGTTCAAGATACTCTGAAAACCAATGGCAGAAAGCTTTACAAAATAATTTTATTGCAACTAAAAGTACCAACCTTTGGGAAGTAACCCACAAAATGATGTTGCGCTGGTACCTGACACCGCTCAGAGTCTCAAAATTCAATCCATCTACCTCTTCTCTTTGTAGGAGGAAGTGTGGAGAAACAGGTACATTGCACCATATCCTGTGGAAATGCCCTGTCCTACTCCCATTATGGTCCAAAGTATTTAACCTAATTTCTAGGTTCGTAGGGCCACCAGTTGCCCCCAATACAGCCCTAACTATATTGTCAATAGGTATAGAACTTATCCCGCCACAAATGAGAATCATAGTTACACACCTTCTCCTTAGCACTAGGCTAGTAATCTTACGCCACTGGTTAGCAATTACCTCACCAACGTTTAAAGAAGTAGTAGAGACTACTAACACGCACGCAACATACAAGGTCATGTTCGCAGCCACCCAGGGCAATTACCTCAAGATGCAGGACACTTGGGCTAGTTGGAACTCATGGTTTATAACTAACCAGAAACAATGACAGGTTTTACCCTTATTATTGAAGTTTAATTCCTAACCCTAAAATTATAATTTCTGTTAGCAATTACTATGGCCAGGAGGGTTGGGGATCTCCAAGGGCTGTCTATCAACAGCTTGCTGACCAGTTATACTGTGGCAGGTTGGGTCGGCTGTGCGGATCACCGCAGGTGTACATTGGGCTCGTACACGGCTTTCTGTGGGCTCATGTGAGGGGGAGCCAATCAACAGGTCCAGGGAACTTGATGTCTGTCGGACGCCCACGATCGTTCCCCCGCAGAGACAGAATGGGAATCTGCCAAACCAAACAAGGCAGATCTCCGTTCTGTCAGGAGATGATACAGAGATCCTGTCTTTCTGCTATGCAGGAAGACTGATCTATGTGTTGTCCCAGGCAGCCCATTCCCCATACAGTTAGTAAACACACCCAAGGAACACATTTAACTCCTTGATCGCCCCTGATGTTATCCCCTTCCCTGCCAGTGGCATTAATACAATATCAGTGCATATTGTTAGCACTGATCACTGTAATAATGTCACTGGTTCCCAAAAAAGTGTCAAAAATGTCAGGTGTCCACCTAGATGTAAGAAGGTGTCTCCTCACCTTCTTACAAAGAACACAATAATTTAGGAGGTCCAAACACCTACTAATTCTATTCTCTTGACCAAGGAAGGGACTTCAGGCATCCAAGGCCTCAATTTTGAGGTGGATCAGGGGAGCTATCTCCCTGGCATACCAGAGTTCTGGGGTCCCAGAACTAGCAAAGGTTAAGGCCCATTTAACCAGGTCTTTATTGACTTTCTGGGCTGAGAAGGCAGGGGCATCCTGGGAGCAAATTTGAAGTGCAGCCACCTAATCCAGTCATCCAGTCAAGACCTTCCTGAAGAACTACCATGTGGAAGTATTGTCACAGCAAGCCTTCGGTCGGAAGGTCCTACAAGCTGTGGTCCCACCCTGAAGGTAGGCCTGTGTTTACTTGATTATCCTCTCAGGTATGCTGTCCTGGAAGGTGATAGGAGAAAACCTACATTAGACTTACGACAGTATTTCTACGATCTTTCCAGGATGGCAGGTCTACTTCCTGCCTATTGGAGGAGGGAAAATGAGTTGAACACTAGGTGGTGAGTATCTATGTGGAGTGATTCTCCTTGTGAACCAGCTCAGAAGTACTTTATTACAAATTGATTGTGTTTCCTGTAGAGCCCTCATCTCTCAGGTGTGCCGTCCTGGAAGGTTCGTAGAAATACCGGTAAGTCTAATGTACGTTTTCCTGAGAAATGAAAATTTTGCAAAATAATTTTTCCACGTTGGAAATAAATTTTGCACTCTTTATGTGGTCTTCCTTTAAAGAATTAGCATTCTGAAGGGGCATATATGTTTAAAAATGTGTTCAACTTGATGGACATATGTCTTTTTTTCATTCTAACCATGGCATCTTATCTGCCTTGAGTTCAACTTTTTCATGTAGGTATGGGTTAAATAAAAAAGATATGGTGTATTTTTTGTGAGTACACATTTAAGAGTTTATTGTAATCTGTACCTTTAAAGGAATAGTTCACCTCTACCAAAAAAACTGCCTATGCAAATAAGAGAGACTTGTAGATAAAAACACGTTTCTCATCTTTCACCAAAGTTGAATAATGCCCTTGCTATAGGTGTAGGCCATTCATGAAGCATGACTGGAAAACTTCTAGGATGTTGTTAAAAGAAGCCTAGTGTTACTGCTCACCTACACTATCACAGGAGTGAGCTCTTTCTCTGATTCAAACCCCTTACATGTGCTTTCTCTTCCCTGATGCAGTAGCTTTGAGTTAAGCGTTTGTGAGCTCACTCCTGTGATTAGTAAATAGAGTCCACCTGTATGTAATTTATTCTCAGTATAAATACAACTGTTCTGTGAAGCCCTCAAGAGGTTTATTAGATAACCTTGAACAAACAGAATCATGAAGGCCAAGGAACACACCAGACAGGTGAGGGATACAGTTGTGGAGAAGTTTAAAGCAGGGTTAGGTTATAAAATAATATTCCAAGCTTTGAACATCTCATGGAACACTGTTCAATCTATCATCCAAAAATGGAAAGAGTATGGCACAACTACAAAGCTACCAAGAAGACGTGAATCAGAGAAGGGGTAATGGGCCCATGGTAACTCTGGAGGAGCTGCAGAGATCCAAAACTCAGGTGGGAGAATCTGTCCACAGGGCAACTATTAGTCGTGCACTTCACAAATCTGGCCTTTATTGAAGAGTGGCAAGATGAAAGCCATTGTTGAAAGAAAGTCATTAGAAGTCCAGTTTGCGAGAAGCCATGTGGGGGACAAAGCAAACATGTGGAAGAAGGTTCTCTGGTCAGATGAGACCAAAATTGCCCTAAAGCAAAATGCTATGTGTGGCGGAAAACTAACACTGCACATCAATCTGAACACACCATCCCCACTGTGAAACATGGTGGTGGCAGCATCATGTTGTGGGGATGCTTTTCTTCAGCAGCGACAGGGAAGCTGGTCAGAGTTGATGGGAAAATGGATGGAGCCAAATACAGGGCAATCTTAGAAGAACACACGGCCAGAATTTCCGATGGAAACAGTCCGATGGGAGCTTTTCATTGGATTTTCCGACCATGTGTATGCCCATCTGTCTTTTTCTGTTGGCATTTCCGACGGTCTTTAGATTGAGAACGTGGTCTTCATTTTTCAGACGGAAAAACCTTTTGGATTTTTCGATCGTGTGTATGCAATTCTGACACATGCTCGGAAGCATTAAACTTCCCTTTTATAGTGCCGTTGAACGTGTTGTATGTCACTGTGTTATTGACCGTCAGAATTAGGTGTGACCCTGTGTTGGCTTTTTCCGATGAGAATTCCGATCGTGTGTATGCGGCATTAGAGTCTGCAAAAGACTTGAGACTGGGGCGGAGGTTCACCTTCCAGCAGGACAACATCCAGTTAGAGCTACAATGGAATGGTTTAGATCAGGGGTCTCAAACTGGCAGCCCTCCAGCTGTTGCGAAACTACAAATCCCATCATGCCTCTGCCTGTGGGAGTCATGCATGTAACTGTCAGCCTTGCAATGCCTCATGGGACTTGTAGTTTCGCAACAGCTGGAGGGCCACCAGTTTGAGACCCCTGGTTTAGATAAAAGGATATTCATGTGTTAGAAGGCTCAGTCAATGTCCAGACCTAAATCCAATTGAGAATCTGTGGCAAAACTTCAAAATTGCTGTTCACTGACGTTCTCCGTCCAATCTGACAGAGCTTGAGCTATTTTGCAAAGAAGAATGGGCAAAAATGTCACTCTCTAAATGTGCAAAGCTGGTAGAGACATCCCCAAAAAGACTTGCAGCTGTAATTACAGCAAAAGGTGGTTCCACAAATTATTGATTCAGGGGGGCTGAATACAAATGCACGCCACACTTTTCACATATTTATTTGTAAAAAATGTTGAAAACCATTTATCATTTTCCTTCCACTTCACAATTATGTGCCACTTTGTGTAGGTCTATCACATAAAATCCCAATAAAATACATTTACATTTTTGGTTGTAACATACAAAATGTAGAAAATTTCAAGGGGTATGAATACTTTTTCAAGGCACTGTATTTCATAATGATAAAAAAATGTATGCATGGTGCCTATTATGAGATGTTCATTTTATATATTGCCCTCTTTATATATAGGTATGTTTATGTTTGCATTATTTGAAAGCCTTTGATTATTTACACAGGAAAGATTCCTTATTCCCCTGTCAAACAAATCCATTAAATATTTTGTAAATAAATAAATACATACTTATACACACACATACATAGCAGGTAATCTCCTTGTATAAAAATCATAGAAAATGTTCTAACTCGCTACATCTGCATATTAGAAATTTCATGGCAGGACTGTAGTAGAATTTCTAGTGTCTCTATAGGTAGGGCTGGCTTAAACTTTCCATAGTTATAGTGGTGGGATATCCCTAAAAAACACATTAATTAATTAATTTTGTTGTTTAAAGTGGTTGTATAGTTACATTTTTCACTTTGACCTACAGGTAAGTCTATAATAAGGCTTACCTGTAGGTAAAAAGAATATCTCCTAAACCTTTACAGTTTAGGAGATATTCCCCTCGCAATGATCCACTGACTTCAGCGGCGCATGCGCACCGGAGATTCTTTGCTGAAAGTCTGGCAGGAGCCAGACCATGCCGGGAAGAAAACTCCTGCGCGCATGCGCGGGAGTGATGGCATTGCGGCTCTGGCCACTCACAGCGACGGAGCCGCGATACCCGGAAGACGCTTATGCAGGGGATATGCTTATGTGACCACTGTGTCATGACATGTTCCCTCGGCGTGGACCGAGTGAGATACCTGCGCCTCATTATAAGGTAAGTATTTCATAATGAGCTAGTATGCGGTACATACTATCTCATTATGCCTTTTCCCTTACAGGTGTCAAAAAAAAAAGGTCAGTGGGTTTACTCCCGCTATAACATACGCTTTAACCAAACAAGCAACCATGGTTGTATTTTTCACAAAGCAATCATAGTTCCGCTTCTATCTTAGGAAAACAATAGACTATTAGTAGAACTAATCCACCATGGCCAGAATATATTTCTTGAACATCCAATGGTACTAAAGGTTCTGATATACTGTATATTTCCTCAGCTTGTTCTGTTGTCATAAATAGAATTACAGAATCTGCCTGGAAGATCTGCCTGAGCTCCGGATATTCGGTTGTCATACCTGGACCCTGATTTACTGATCGACACAACGCCTGCCCTTGAGTGATCCTTCCATAGGCCTCGTCTACCTCTCAGTCAGTGGTACTGATGAGCACCTGGCTTTCGGTCAAAACACACGCTTGATTGGCCTACTGTTGTATGACAGGTCATTCAGACAGCTGTGGACATTGCAGCTGTCTCAATTTAATAGCCAGCAGTATAGATTCCTACATGCACAGTAAACAGCCTGGGTGGAGGAATCTGCACTGTTGGCTATTGTAATCACACAGCAGCAATGACTGTGGTTGTCTGAATACCCAAACAGTGACGTATTCTGATTGGATGCAGGCGCTGTTTGACTGACAATTTTCCACCTGGCTCCTTTGAATTTTCAAACTAAGTTTATCAAGGTCGCTAACAAAGCAGAATATATTAGATTTTGCTTGTTCAGTCCAGGTGCTGAATAAGAGAAATCTATGCATGTCTGCCTGGAACATAGTGACATAATGACAGGACCATGGAGAAAGTGGGAAAACCCTCTAAAGTTAACCTTTCTCTATATCCAAACTTTATACTAATAAAATAATTATATATAATTATAATATAAAGATATAATAATTATATACAAATATACCCTTTAAAAAAAATTTCAAATAAAGAATTCCCCCCCCCCAGTAGTCCCAAAAATATTTAGCAGGGCCTCAGCAATCTAATTGGTTTAGCAAGGTAAAGGCATTGAAGATTCATTTGGAGGATTGGGACTCATAATAGGTATAGTTTCAATCTGTAGCCATCTAGAAAATGCCATGTGATATAGCAAGGCTAAAGTTTGTTTGAAATTGTACCCCATGTTAATTACCACTCACTGATTTCAACAACTTTTTGAGAATTCTCTCCTGCCAATCCGGCTGCAGAGAAGTAATGTGGTCACTAGTCTGGGGAAACGATTCAGGAAATCCTGCTCTACCAACTCAGTACCACACACTACATGATCTGAAAATGTAATGTTGTGTCATGTTGTAAATGATAGATGAAGTGTACCAGTTACTGAACTATTATAACTATGAGGACCTGCTGAACACAGTGGTCACATAAGCATATCCCCTGCATAAGCCTCTGCCACTGGCTGTCAATATAAGAATAATAAGTTATTTAAAATACAAATTCAAATACAAATTGGAGTACATGAATACATTTCAAAACAGAATTGGGCATCCAAAATATAATCACAATATTCTTGGGGCTGCTACAGATCAGCTGTAATTCCATTTCCGGAATACGCCTATAGAATTTTGGTAGACTATGGAAGAGTTCTATGTTGACATTTATATATATCGTACTGTATGTTTAATTGTAAAATACTAATCCACAAAATGCTATATTCTACCACTTAGATGTTGTTGGGCTGAGATTCTTCTCATTTGCACTTCATCAAACCATGCTATTAATGATATCAGTTACTGATGGAAATTTCACTTTAATTAAGATTTAAGTTTAATGAGCATCCTTTCATTTGAGATGCACATTAAACTAATAGAGCTTTACTTCCTCTACAAAATCAATAAAGGAAATGAGTTACAACAGTGCCATATAATATTTAGACAAAACCAGTTTATACATTTTGTGCTTATCTGAGGAGTACTTCAATGAAAGACACTTTTCAGTATTTTTGTTTCCATCTTTTAAACTGCTTGTTAAGACTTCTTGTGTTGTACTGTCTTTGTTGACATTGGTATTTGTTCAGTACTCATTGATTGCAGAAAACAAGTTTTCTTTTTTCTCCTGTCACTGCTAGCCTGGCTGTTTTCAGAGAAAAATATTGATTGCAATCCGAGGAGAAAGTAGGTTGAACAGTTCAATTTTTTCTCTTTTAGAAATTGTTCTTCCTCTTTTTTTTGTGCAACAATTAGAGGTGCCAAAATAAGGCTAAAGATGAAACAACAAGCACAGCACATCTCTGGACTCTTAGAAATATATATAGGTCACTAGGTGAGGGTGTCCTTCTTGTGTAGCAAATATACCTCGTAGGTACCAATTTCACAATCCATCATAACCCCAGCAATATCCTTTGTAAATGCAATGCATTTTTTTTTGTGCTACTTTGCTATGGAACACGTATATATAGATAATAAATAAAATGCTGACAGAGTAAATCACCAATGAATACATTTAAGCTGTGTAGTGGCAATCCGTTGTGCTGGAACAATTGCTGGCTATTAAAGAGGAAGTAAACCCTGATGGGGTTTACTTCCTCTTTATTTCCCTGCAAAGGTAAAGCATAATGGGCTACTATACATTGCAGCCCATTATCTGTCACTTACCTGAAAACGAAGCCTACAATGTCACCGCTATCCCTACTAGCAGCAAGAGTCTATCTTCACCCCCTACCTTCCGGGGCCATGAGCTCTGGCTCTGTGACTAGCCGGAGTCATGTGACTTCACTCGTATGCGGGAACCGTCAGTCACAGCATGACCCCTTTAGAAATAGTATGATCTACCCTTTCTAAAGTGAACATGTGCTGTTGACATCGGCGCATGCGCCATAGACATTGTCGCACGGCTTTATTGTAAATATATCCTAAATCGGGAGGCTTTGGAGCAATTGTGATTTAATTTAGGTTGACAAGTTTTGAATTTCATGTGTGTGTGTGTGTATATAATATATATATATATATATATATATATATATATATATATATATATATATATATATATATATATATATATATATATATATATATATATATATATATATATATTTATGAACAGGGGGCATCTTGAAGCTGTCATTACCAACAAAGGATTCTGTACGAAGTATTAAATAAATTTCAGTTAGCTTGTTCAATACCTTTTCCTTGTGTCATTCCAGTTTATTACACATAACTTCCTTCATTGCTGAACCCATTTGTTTTGTTCTCTTTGTATGGAGATAGATAGATAAGCTATATATATATATATATATATATATATATATATATATATATATAGATATATATATATATATATAATATATATCTATATCTATATCTATATCTATATACACACACACACTATATTGCATAAAAAAAGTATTGGGACAGGTGCCTTTACGCACACTTAGTCCGTAGGGGTCAATATTGAGTTGGCCCACTCTTTGCCGCTACAACAGCTTCAACTCTTCTGGAAAGGCTGTTCACAAGATTTATGAGTTTGTCTATCGGAATGTTTGACCATTCTTCCTTAAGCACATTTGTGAGGTCAGGAACTTAGTTTGAACAAGAAGGCCTGGTTCACAGTCTCCACTCTATTTCATCCCAAAGGTATACTATTGGGTTGAGGTGCAGGCCAGCCAAGTTCCTCCACCCCAAACTCGCTCATCCATGTCTTTATGGACCTTGCTTTGTTCACTGGTCAAAATCATTTGATGGAGGAGGGATTATGGTGTGGGGTTGACTTTCAGGGTTTGGGCCTGGTCCCTTAGTTCCAGTGAAGGGAACTCTTAAGGCACCAGTATATTAAGATATGTTGGACAATTTCATGCTCCCCACTTTGTGGGAACAGTTTGGGAATGGCCCCTTCCTGTTCCAATATGACTGCACACCAGTGCACAAAGCAAGGTCCATAAATACATGGATACATGGTTGAGTGAGTTTGGGGTGGAGAAGCTTGACTGGCCTGCAGAGTCCTGACCTCAACACAGTAGAACACTTTTGGGATGAATTAGAGTGGAGACTGTGAGTCAGGAATTCTCGTGCAACATCAGTACCTGACCTCACCAATGCGCTTCCGGAAAAATGGTCGAACATTACCATAGACACACTCCTAAACCTTTTGGACAGCTTTCCCAGAAGAGTTGAAGCAATTATAGCTGCAAAGGGAGAGCCAATTCCATATTAAACCATACGGACTAAGAATACTGGGGTGCTATCAAAGTTCATGTGTGTGTAAAGGCATGTGTCCCAATACTTTTGGCAATATACTGGACACAACTGACACAACTGACACAACGGACCCAACTGACCTTTTGCGATCTTTGGAGGAGGTAAAATTAGATCCAACTTCTGAGGCCTTTTTGGTGACTGCTGATGTGGCCTCATTGTACACCATCATTCAACATGAGGATGCAGCACTGGCACTTAATTGGGCACTAAGTAAGAGGGATGGCATCCACCATACGCAAAAGGTCTTTTTAGGTCTTGCATTCGATTTTTGCATGACACACCTGTTTTTGGTATAATGGTCATTTCTTTTCACAGCGGGTTGGCATGGTTATGGGAGCTAAGTATGCTCTCAGCCTAGCCAACCTATTTTGGGCAGAATGGGAAGATAGGCACGTCTTTATGAATTGGAGACCACAGTGGAGATTCTACTGCAGATTCATAGATGACCTCCTGTTTAGCTGGGATGGGTCTAGGGAGTCTTCGGTAAAGTTTCTGGGGTACCTGAGCACTAATTCAGATAATATTAGTTTGGATTTTGTCATCAGTGAGAGATCTGTCAATTTATTGGATGTGACTATTGAAAAGACTAGCAATGTGCTCAGCACTAAAGTATATTTTAAATCCACGGACCGGAATCGTTTTCTGTCCAGTAGAAGTGGTCATCATCCGGCTTGCATCAAAAACATTCCTAAGAGACAGATGCTCAGAGTCTGACAAAATTGTTCAGAATTAAGTGTATATACTTCCCAAGCACATATACTTAACCACTTGAGGTCCGCGCTATAGCCGAATGATGGCCACAGCGCGGACCTGAATTTCCAGGAGGCCATCATAGGATGTCCTCCCCTTTGCTCGCTCCATGCGAGACTCGGGTGATTACGGATCCAAGTAAGGGGTCGACCCTGACCCCTTACCCCGTGATCAGCTGTCAGCCAATGACAGCCGATCACATGTATAAACCAGAGGCCAGTAATCAGCTTTTTTTCTCCTCACGCTGGCAGCTTGAGGAGAAAAAAAAGCTGATCACTGGCTTATACTCAAGGGACATCAGTCCCGAAGATGAAGGAGGCACATCTGCCTCCTCCTCTGTGCCTCCAAGTGCCACCTTCCAATGTCCACAGTGACCACCACTGCCACCTATCAATGCCCATGAGTGCCACATATCAATGCCCACAAGTGCCACCTATCAATGCCCACCAGTGCCACCTTTCAGTGTCCACCAGTGGTGCCAATCAGTGCCACCTAGCAGTGCTGCCTTTCAGTTTAACCTATTAGTGCCCATCCCTGCCACCCATCAGTGCCCATCACTGCCAGCTATCAGTGCCACCTATTAGTGCCACTTCTCAGTGCCCACCAATGCCACCTATCAATACCCTTCAGTGCCACCCATCAGTACCACCTCTCAGTGCCATCTCTCAGTGCTGCCTATCAGTGCCCACCAGTGCCACCTAGCAGTGCCCACCAGTGCTGCCCTATCAGTGCCCATCAGTGCAGCCCATCGGTGCCCATCAGTGCAGCCACATCAGCGTACATCAATGAAGGAGAAAAACAAAACAAAATATAAAAAAAAATCATTCTTTTTTTTTTATTGTGTCTTTTTAAAAAATTTTAACAAAAAATAAAAACCGCAGAGGTAATCAAATACCACCAAAAGAAAGCGCTATAAAAATGTTAGTTGGGTACAGTGTTGTATGACTGCACAATTGTCATTCAAAGTGTGTCAGTGCTGAAAACTGAAAATTGGTCTGGACAGGAGAGGGGTTTAAGTGCCCAGTAAGCAAATGGTTAAAGCGGGAGTAAACCCGCTGAATTATTATTTTTTTTTAGACCTGCAAGGCAAAAGGCATATTGAGCTAGTATGTACCGCATACTAGCTCATTATGAAATACTTAACTTAGAAGTAAGTTATACTTAGCTCATTATGAAATACTTGCCTTAGAAGGAGGCCCCGACATCTTGCCCGATCCATGCCGAGGGAGCTGACATGTTCCCTCGGCGTGTCTCCTGGATATCGTGGCCCCGGCCACTCACATTGCCGGAGTGAAAGATTTCATGTGCGTGGAAGATTTCTTTCCGGCAGGGTCCAGCGCCTGCCGCGCTTCCAGCTGAGAATCCCCTGTGTGCATGTGTTTCGCGGCTCATTGCGAGGGAAATATCTCCTAAACCATAAAGGTTTAGGAGATGTTTTTTTTACCTACAGGTAAGCCTTATTATATTATAGGCTTACCTGTAGGTAAAAGTAAAAAAAAAGACTATACAACCGCTTTAAGGAAAGATCATTCATTCAAGAGGTAGCAAAGGTCCCAAGAGAACAATGTTTAAAAGAAAAAGATGATTTAATACTGAACAATCAACATCAGTGGGGATTAATATCGAATTTCCATTATCAATATAAAGATATTGAAATGATTTTTAAAAAGTATTGGCACATCAGCTGTAGAGATAGACATTTGGGGGAAGTCTTACCGGACCAACCAAAATCTATCTACAGACGAGCGCCTAATTTTGGGGATAGGGTGGTGAAAAAGATCTGAAATCAACCAAATCATCAAACTATTAAAATTGATTTACAAGGTTTTTATGCATGTAGGAAGTGCATTTGTTGCAGAACGGTGCAAGTGACTAATAGGGGCATGACCAAAATCACCAATATTGATAAGGAGTCCTTTGCAATAAGGGAATTTATCAAATGCAATTCCTCATATGTAGTATACTCCCTGTGGTGTCCCTGTGGATTATTCTACGTGGGACGCACTAAGAGACTTTTAAAGGTCCGAATCGCAGAGCATTTAGCAAATATTAAAAAGGGTTAATATCACAGTGTGTCCCTCCATTTTAAAGATAAACATAATTAGGATCCAAGTCTAATACAATTCTGTGGAATAGATTGTGTTCACCAATCTTGGAGAGGCTCGAATCTGGTAAGGGATTTTTCCTAAAGAGAAACATCGATGGATTTTCCTTATGAAGTGTCTCTTCCCCAGAGGAATGAATATTGAAGTACATCTACATTGTTTTATTAATAATTTTCAAGAAGGGTTAATAACATGGTCCGATGTATTTATGAAGATGGGCAGTGATAGTTACAGTATCTCACAAAAGTGAGTACGCAACTCACATTTTTGTAAATCTTGTATTATATCTTTTCATGTGACAACACTGAGGAATTACACTTTGCTACAATGTAAAGTAGTGAGTGTACAGCTTGTATAACAGTGTAAATTTACCGTCCCCTCAAAATAACTCAACACACAGCCATTAATGTCTAAACCGCTGGCAACAAAAGTGAATACACCCCTAAGTGAAAATGCCCAAATGGGCCCAATTAGCCATTTCTCTGTGTCATGTGACTCGTTATGTTTTACAAGGTCTCAGGTGTGAATGGGGAGCAGGTGTCTTAAAATTTGGTGTTATCGCTCTCACTCTCTCATATTGGCCACTGGAAGTTAAACATGGCACCTCATGGCATAGAACTCTCGGAGAATCTGAAAAAAAGAATTGTTGTTCTACATAAAAATGGCCTAGGCTATAGGAAGATTGCCAAGACCCTGAAACTGAGCTGCAGCATGGTGACCAAGACGATACAGCGGTTTAACAGGACAGGTTCCACTCAGAACAGACCTTGCCATGCTCGACCAAAGAAGTTGAGTGCACATGCTCAGCGTCATATCCAGAGGTTGTATTTGGGAAATAGATGTATGAGTGCTGCCAGCATTGCTGCAGAGGTTGAAGGGGTGGGGGGTCAGCCTGCCAGTGCTAAGACCATACGCTGCACACTGCATCAAATTGATCTAAATAGCTGTGGTGCCGGAAGAAAGTCTCTTCTAAGATGATGTACAAGAAAGACCGCAAACAGTTTGCTGAAGACAAGCAGACTAAGGACATGGATTAGTGGAACCATGTCCTGTGGTCTGATGATGAGACCAACATAAACTTATTTGGTTCATATGGTGTCAAGCGTATATGTGTGGCAGCAACCAGATGAGGAGGAAAAAGACAAGTGTGTCTTGCCTAGAGTCAAGCGTGGTGGTGGGAGTGTCATGGTCTGGGGCTGCATGAGTGTTGCCAGCTCTGGGGAGCTACAGTGCATTGAGTGAGCCATGAATGCCATGTACTGTGACATACTGAAGCAGAACATGAACCCCTCCCTTTGGAGACTGGGCAGCAGGGAAGTATTCCAACATGATAACGACCCCAACACACACCTCCAAGATGGCCACTGCCCTGCTAAAGAAGCTGAGGGTAAAGGTGATAGACTGGCTAAGAATGTCTCCAGATCTAAACCGTATTGAACATCTGTGGGCCATCCTCAAATGGAAGGTGGAGGAACTTAAGGTCTCTAACATCCACCAGCTCCGTGACCGTGATGTTGTCATGGAGGAGTGAAAGAGGACTCCAATGGCAACCTGTGAAGCTCTGGTGAACTCCATGTCCAAGAGGGTTAAGACAGTGCTGAAAAATAAGGGTGGCCACACAAAATATTGACACTTGGGGCCTAATTTGGACATTTTCACTTAGGGGCATACTCACTTTTGTTGCCAGCGGTTTAGACATTATTGTCTGTGTGTTGAGTTATTTTGAGGGAATAGAAAATTTACACTGTAAATAAAGTACACTTATTACTTTATTAATTTCTTCAGTGTTGTTCCATGAAAAGATATAATAAACTATTTACAGAAATGTAAGGGGTGTACCCACTTTTGCGAGATACTGTGTATATATATTTGATATTGGCAATCACTGCTTGATTTGTGTGAATCCTGTCTGTACTCACATGAATTTCCATGTAGAAATATATCATCATCTTTTTGATTTGCATGACTATAAGTATGCGTTTTTGGAGATGAAGATGGTATACATGGAAAGATGTATTAGTCGGGATGGTTCATTAACATCTTTCTACTGCACTCTTTTCATTTCAATCTCATTATTAGTTTGGATATCAATTATTTTTCATTGAGCCCATGGAATTACTCAGTACAATATAGTTTAAATAGAAGAGATATGATCTCACTAGCGCCATGTGTGCTGTGGTGTGGCGAGTAGTAGCAGGATGCTACACATATTACTCTATTTATATATATTGTCTACAGCGATTACTGCTTCATTCATGTGAATCGTATATGGATTTCAAATGGATTTTGATGCAGTATTAGACAGTATTCCCTTTTTGAGAGGCATAATGAGAACATCTCTCTGGATTGCCCACTTATTTCAAGATTATAGTCAGATGAGATATGCACTATCTCTGATTTTCACTGAGTCTGTTTGGTGGCTCAATTGGTTCTGTTTAATTCTATTTTATTTCAGTATAGTTTAGGTAGAGTTCCCATCATTCCATTTGAACTATACGAGGTGCACACAGCTGAAATTAGAAGTGTCATGCTTTTGAAATGAATAAGTGTGTTTTCTTGTTCAATGATGCTGTTTTTATGATATTATTTCTAATTTAACAAATGAACAATATTTGGAAGAGATACTAAGTTCTTACTTACTGATTCACTGTTTTTTTTATATAGTATATATTATGTACTCGTGTTCATGGTAGAGAAGATGTAAGATCGCTGTACTGTGGATACGGGGACACAGGAAGTATGCAGATGCAGGTGGACATATGTCCGCCCACTTTGGACACACAATGAATAAAGGGATGATTGCTATACCGTATAGCCAATCCCATGATTAAGTTCTAGTGACGAAACATGTCGGGGTGTGACTATATGGCAATCTAACACATGTGACTTAAGACTTTGTGACGAGACACAGTGCATTGGGGAGTGGAGGATCAGGTCGAGGAGTGGATGAGATCATTACCAGCAACTACACACCTTGGGTCCGCCGCAACCGCAATACAATGCTCAAACCAGTGCATGGAATGCTTTGATGTGATTGCTTTCTGCTTATGCTGTGAAATGGTTTTATGTGAGTACAGTGGTGATGGGTTACTAACGTTTTAATACATTTTTGTGTACGGTATCACACTATTGGAGTACTTTTTCTCATTTACATATGGAGCAATTATTATATGGAGAGTGCCTGAAATACACACAATTGGATATTGGAGATCTAATTTTAACCCCCTGATTGAGAGGGTTGAGGCGATTCAGGCCAAACACGAGAGTGTGAGGCTAAAGCAGCTGGTGAGTGCATTTTTTTGAGGGGACTGGAATCACTGGCACAGAAGTGTGGTGGATGATTACAACAGTTATATTTTGAATATCGGAGATCTTATCACAAATTGGACTTTCGGTCACACAGCTTATGAACTTTATTTATACATATTTTTTTTTTGAGTGACATGTAGAGCCTACACTTGTCTCAGGGTGTTAGTAATTTGTTAATTCCCTTTATTTTATTTTGTATTTGAGTTTGTCAGTCATGGTTTATTGATTTTGTTCACTTGTCACAGGGTGATATTTGTAGCAGTATTTTTATTTATTTAAATAACAGTGTTTTAATTTATTAGTTACATACACATTTGTATGACTTTAGCAGCACTGTTTATTCCTATATTTTTCAATAGAGGTTTGAATTCTGTTCACATATTTGTTTTATTTAAGTGCCAGCTGTAGGATTGTCTTTGCATTTATCCAGGGGCACAGTGGTGGTATTACGGGTGCGGGTGGCTATACTTGTAGATCAACAGCTTTAAATATAGTGTGGGTGAGTATATATATATATATATATATATATATATATATATATATATATATATATATATATGTATCACAGGACATTATGCTTATGTTTTTCCACAGAGTGAATACAGCAGACATTACCTTACCCTTTCTTTAGAAAATAAGTCATTCCATTGACTAATCTGTTTGTGTAACTATCACCTTAAATCTTAAACCTCAAACCACCATAAACAAGAAGTTTTAGCAGCAAAGTAGATGAGGGCCTTCTGGAAAATATGTGAAAAGAAGCCAAGAACGCCACCTTCTGGCCACATATACATAGTATTCGTATGTGTCACGCTTACCCCTAATACAGGTCAGACACTATAGCCGGCTTCTGTGTTCACCTATACACCTATAGCATCCCCAGGTCTACCAGGACATATACACATTGCTATAGTACCTCACTACCATGCTGCAACCTGAGCAAAGCAAACAGGTACTTGCGGTAGGCAGACAGGCAGAGTGATTCAGAGAATAGTCAATAGCTGGTCTGAGGTTATCAATTACGAATCCAATCTAGCTGAGCACGGCAGACAATCAGGGAGCTTGGAACATATATAACAAACGCAATATCACAAGCATGAAACTGCAGGCTTGGCTGGCTTAAATGTGGTTTGGTCTCCACTCAGAGACTGGCCACATCAATCACCCTGCAGGTGCACAGACAGACAAGGAGAATGCCACAGCCAAAACCAGGATGCTTGAACCAGCAGCTATGATGAAACAGGAGTGCACATGCTCCTAACAATATGTAATATTTTATATTTGTCTAACTACTTCCAAAAGCCATGCTAGAGTCACGTTCACTGTTTTCATTCATTCGTTTGCCACTTTTTAATTATGCCAGATTTTTTAATTGACATTCAACATACATTCAGCAACGTAAGGCTGGAATTTTGGAGTTTGAGGAAAAAAGCAGAATACATAATTACCGCTAATATAAACCTCTTTTTCATTCTTTATTTTAGCTCAGCGGTTTTGTTTAAGTGCACTAGCCTTGTCTCAGTGTGCCAATTTTGTCTGCCAGTTTTTTTCAAAATTTGGCAAAACTTATAAAAAAACACTTCATCATCATCTGTCATAGTTTGTTGAGTTGTTGAATGCTGCATTTTAAAAGCCTAGGAAAGTTGTGAGAGAAAAGAAGTTATGCCACGTACACTTGACCGGACTTTCCAGCAGACTAGGTCCAACAGTCTTCCCGACGTACTTTCGGCTGAGTTCTGACAGACGTTCCGAACTAACGGACTTGGCCACACATGAACGGACTAAGTCTGTTCGAAAGTCTGTTTGTTTTGAATGTGATGATGTAAATGGGACTAAACAA
Organism: Lithobates pipiens; assembly: GCF_037356315.1. NCBI lineage: Eukaryota > Metazoa > Chordata > Amphibia > Anura > Ranidae > Lithobates > Lithobates pipiens. Next base: position 142,252,497 of record NW_027507790.1, read on the forward strand.
GGAAGTTAAATAGCCAGTAGCCAATAGCTTCCCTTGCGTCGTATTTGATCCATCGGACCAGCACACAGACGAACAGTTTTCCCGATTTTAGTCCATTGGAATTGAGTCCATCGGATTGATTTGAAACATGTTCTATTTGTAGGTCCGTCTGATTTTTTTTCCAAAAACGATTGGACTAGCCCACACACGATTGGATTGTCCGACCAACTAATCCCTTCGAACCTATTCTGCCGGAAAGTCCGGTCATGTGTACGCAGCATAAGGCTTCTTTCATATGGGTGGCCAGGGGGGCAGTAAAAACGGGCAGTTGATCTGTGTTTTTACCATACCCGACAACAGCACTGTTACATGTTACTGCTTGGATGAGTACACGTTGTGGTTGATTTGCGGCGGGGGGGCAGAAGGAGCATCTGACCAATGTTGCCTCCACCTAGGTAAGTATGAATCCGAAAAAAACAAACAAACCCATGCTTCTTTTTAACCACTTTAGTTCTGGAAAGTGTACCTCCCTTAATGACCTGGCCATTTTTTGCTATACTGCACTTCGTTACTTTAAGGGTACTTTCACACTGGGGCATTTGGGGGCATTGCTAAAAATAGTGGCGCTTTACTGTCGTTTTTACTGAGGTTTTTCCAGCTGTTCGGCGGTGCTGCCCATTTATTTCAATGGGCAGCGGTGCTTTAGGAGTGGTGTATGCACTGCTCTTACAGCGCTGCAAAGATGTGGCTTGCAGAAATTTTTTGGGTGTCCTGCCAGCGCACTGCTCCAATGTGAAAGCACTCAAGCTTTCACACTGGAGTGAGAGGAGAGGCTCTTTACATGTGCTATTCAGGCGCTATAGTGCCTGTAAAGCGCCTCAGTGTGAAAGCAGCCTTACTGATAATTGCGCGGGGTCGTGTGACGATGTACCCGAATAAAATTGAGCAATTTTTTTCCCACAAATAGAGATTTCTTTTGGTGGTATTTGATAACAATTGTGGTTTTATTTTTTGCGTTATAAGCAAAAAAAGACAGACAATGAAAAAAAAAACAATATTTTTTATTTTCTGCTATAAAGCAAATCCAATAAAATCCAGTAAAATTTTTTTTAAAAAATCAAATTTCTTCATAAATTTCGGCCAATCTGTATTCTGCTATATATTTTTGGTAAAAAATCCCAATAAGCGTGTATTGATTGTTTTGCGCCAAAGTTAGAGCGTCTACAAACTATGGGATAAATTTATGGAATTTCTTTCTTTTGTTTACTAGTAATGGTGGTGATCAGTGATTTTTAGTAGAACTGCGACATTGCTGCGGACAAATCTGACACTAATTCTGCATACACAGGTCGGATTTTCCGACGGAAAATGTTCGATGGGAGCTTTGTGTCGGAAATTCTGGATCTCACATTTTCCCGACAACAAAATCCATTGTCGGAAATTCCGATCGTGTGTACACAATTCCGACGCACAAAGTTCTATACATGCTCGGAATCAAGCAGAAGAGCCGCACTGGCTATTGAACTTTTTCTCAGCTCACCGTACGTCACCACATTCTTGATGTTCGGAATTTCCGACAACATTGTGCTACTATCCCATGGATTTTGTTGTCGGAATGTCTGATTGTGTGTACGCGGCATAAGTGACACTTTTTGGGGACCGGTGACATTATTACAGAGATCAGTGCTAAAAAATGCACTGTCACTGACCTAATGACACTGGCAGGGAAAAGGTTAACATCAGGGGTGATCAAAGGGTTATATGTGTTCCTTAACTGTGTAGGGGGTCCTTTGATTGTGGGAAGATAGAGATCCATGTTCCTGCTAAGCAAAAACACAGGATCTCCATCTTCCCCTCTACCAGAACGGCGATCTGCTATGTTTACATAGTTAGACTGCCGCTCTACCTCTCTCGGGAATGGTCGCCGGCTACCAGTGTACATCGGGTCCGCCAGCAGTGCACATTGGTGCCCCAGACCTGGAAAATCGAAATGACGTACAGGTACGTGATTTGTGCTGAAGGGCCGCCCTGTCGTAGTATATGTACTTGGGGCGGTCCAGAAGCTATTAAAAAAAAAATGCTACTTTTACTTTTGCTTTTTGACCATACTAAATAAAGAAATAACATACAAATGTTGTCTTTTGCCGCGTACACACGAGCGGACTGTATGGCGTACTTAGTCCGTCATACAATCCGACGGACAGTCCGTCATACTTTCGACTGAACGGACTTGACCACACACGGATACCCAAACAGTCCGTCGAAAGCTTGCGCGATGACGTGTACAGCGCGTACGACGGGACAAGAAATAGGAAGTCCAATACACAGCAAAGCACCCTTCCGCCGTGTAAATCCTTTCTGGGCATGCTCCATTCTTAGTCCGTCGAACTAGCCTACTGACGAGCGGATTGTCCGCTGAAACCAAAGTACGACGGACAGAATTTCGAAAAATCCGAAATACTTAGTACGCCAGACTGCACGCTGAAAAAGTCCGCTGAAGCCCACACACGAGCGGACTGTCCGCTGAAATGTGTTTTGACGGACTAAGTACGCCATACAGTCCGCCTGTGTGTACGCGGCATTTAAGGTATAATTTAAAATCTCTACAGCTAATAAGCAAAGTTTAGAAAACAGATTTCACTGTGCACATAACAAAATTAACTAGAAAAGAAAACTGAATAGCTTAAACCTGCGTGTTAATTGCCACCATTATGGTTGCAATGATATTGCATTAAGTAGTTTTGGAAATTCACAAGAAAGATGTAATATTATTATCAGAAACATTTCTTCTTCATTGCCAGCCTGTAAAAATAGAAAAATGGTAATTTCCTTTTCAGAGATGTCCCACAGTAACTGTAGATTGAGCTCTGAGCACATCTGAAAATATGGAGACAAAGCTTTTTATACTGTATGCAGAAAACCTCCAGAGATGTATTTTGCTGTGAGCATCACACAGGCTGTGTAGGACCATTCTTCTGTGCTATATTCATTCACTTGACAGAATGCAGAGCCATGTATGTCAACAAAACATTTATTTATATTTCCCACTAGAAATCTTGAAATCAGAACATTGAGAATAGTGCAAAATATAGTACCTGGGAGCTAATAAAATTATTTTTTAATCAACAGTATAAACCCTAGTGAAGCTGATTTAAAGGCATGGTATTATGCTGAACCCACAATGACATAACATTTTAATTAGATGAGCAGTGGCAGGATTACAGGGATGTTAAAAGGAATAGGTATATATATATACCATAGGCAATAATAGGTTTCAAAATAGGGTGGACTTGTGGCGCTTAGCATTGCACTCAGAGCCCACCCAGGTGTGTTAGAAATCAGATGAATATTCACTTTTCTAACACTCAATCACCTTTCTCTTTCTGCCAATCAGAAATCGTAGGTCAAATACCCATTTCCTGATTGTCTGAAAGGTCAGGCGATCCTATTGGACACCTAGGAGGAGGGGGATGCATGGGGGAAACTGCTGTTATCCACACCACAGGAGGAGGAAGACACTTCCTAGATGGGGTAGGGGCAGGGCTTTGATGTCCCAACTGTCCTCCAGGGGGCGGTTGTTGGCGACCCCCCCCCCCAAAAAAAAACCCACTAAGGACATGGATTACTGTAACCATGTCTTGTGGTCTGATGCAACCAAGATAAACTTATTTGGTTCAGAAGGCGTCAAGCGTGTGTGATGGCAACCAGGTGAGGCGCACAAAAACAAGTATGTCTTGCCTACAGTCAAGCATGGTGGTGGAAGTGTCATGGTCTAGGGGCGCTGCATGAGTGCTGCCGGCACTGGGAAGCTACAGTTCATCGAGGGAGCCATGAATGCCAGCATATACTGTGGTACAGTAGAGCATGATCCCCTCCCTTTGGAAACTGGGCCACAGGGCAGTATTCCAACATGATAATGACCTTAAACACACCTCCAAGATGACCACTGCCTTGCCAAATAAGCTGAGGGTAAAGGTTATGGACTGGCCAAGCATGTCTCAAGACCTAAACCCTATGGAGCATCTGTGGGGCATCCTCAAATGGAAGGTGTAGGAGCGCAAACTCTCTAACATCCTAACAGCTGCATGATGTTATCATGGAGGAGTGGAAAAGGACTTCATTGGCAACCTGTGAAGCTCTGGTGAACTCCATGCCCAAGAGAGTTAAGGCAGTGCAGGAAAATATTGGTGGCCACACAAGATAATGACACTTTGGGCCCAATTTGGACATTTTCACTTAGGGGTGTACTCACTTTTGTTGCCAGCAGTTTATATATTCATGGCTGCGTGTTGAGTTATTTTAAAGGGACAGTAAATTTACACTGTTATACAAACTGTACACTCACTACTTTATATTGTAGCAAAATATAATATCGTCAGTGTTGTCACATTATTATTATTTATTATTATACAGGATTTATATAGCGCCAACAGATAGTGCAGCGCTTAACAAAATTAAGGCAGACATTACAGTTACATTACAATTTGGTACAAGAGGAATCAGAAGGCCCTGCTCGCTAGAGCTTTTAATCTAGGAGGGAGGGTCAGTTGATACAAAAGGTAATAGCTGTGGGGGATGAGCTGATGGAGAAAGTAAAACAGTATATTTTGTTAGAAGCAGGATAGGCTTCTTTAAAGAGAAGGGTTTTCAGGGATCGTCGAAAGATGTATAGATCGGGGACAGTTGATAGATTGGGGTAGGGCGTTCCAAAGGATGGGAGAAGCTCTGGAAAAACCCTGTAGGCGAGCATGGGAGGAGTTGACAAGGGAGTTAGAGCGGGAGGTCTTAGGAGGACCGAAGAAAGTGGCTTGGTTGGTATTTTGGGACTAGATTAGTGATGTAGCTGGGGGCAGAGTTATGGATGGCTTTGTAAATTATTGTTAGTACTTTGAATTTTATTTGTTGAGTGAGTGGAAGCCAGTGCAGGGATTGGCAGAGAGGGGTAGAGGACACTGGATGGTTGGTAAATTGGATGAGTCTTGCAGCAGCATTTATTATGGACTGAAGGGGGGATAGTGTATGTAAAGGTAGTCCAATAAGGAATGAGTTGCATTAGTTGAGGCGAGAGATGACCGGGGAGTGAATTAGAAGCTCGTGGCGTCATTGGCTAAAAAGGGGCGTATTCTAGAGATGACAGTTCAGAGTCTAGTGTTTCCCCTAGCACCCTGGCATGTGGGGACAGACTGATAGTTGTGCCATTGATCTTGACAGAGAAGTCAGGGGAAGGGGCACGTGGGGAAGGAAATATTATGAGCTTGGTTTTAGATAGATTCAGTTTGAGGAAGTGGTGTGACATCCAGGCATGCACGGTACATAGCGGCCAGTCCGAGGAGATGTCAGGCGCTGTCTGGCGTCCCCTCGGATGGAGTAAATAAAAGCTAGGTACGGAGCTTTATTCCTCAGGTGTTCAGATCGAGGGACGCATCCCAGATTTCCTTATCAACGGATCAATCATCACCGGCAAAAAAGGACTAATAATAGAACACAAAATCAGAGATACACTGGGAATGGGAACCTCTTTTCCTGACACCTTCATGGCAGCACACACTGGGTTTTGACTCCGCCCCCACAACCTGACAGGATTGGATAGCTATAAATTTGAAGGGGAGACCCCCCGTTGCATTCTCTTTTTTATCCTCACCTGACAGGTTGGTCGGACGCGTTTCCATGTGACTGACAGGTGAATTAAGCCTCTACCGCATTCGCCCCAGCAGGTTAAAGCCTCTCCTGTTTGGAAGTCCCTCCTGTACAGTCATTAAAGGAGCTTCTATGGAGGGAGCCCCCCGCTCTGGTGGTCTCAAGGGGTGTTTATGTTTTTCTCTGCCTGGCATTTTTACAAGCTTTAAAGAAGCTTATTCTGCAGTGGATTCCCCTATCTTGCCTCTCCATTTCCTTTCCTAGCATCCTTAAGTTTTATATTCTGTGGGAAAATATATTTTGTACCTTTTTTCCACAGCAGAGGGTACAGGTCTTGCTGGCACCTGTTATCCCTCTTGTCCGCTGTTCGTTCCGTCGTTCTGCGCATGCCCAGTCCTAAGATTTCTCCTCCTATACTTTCTTAGGGTTTCTTGGCGTCACACAGCGGCGGTATGGCGGCATTTTTTAAAAACACAGTGCTCCTGTGTGAATTTCAATGCATATTGTATTGATGGCTGCTGCTGAGGGAAAAAACTGTTCTGCATCTCTAGATTCAATTTCTTCTAAAGGTAAGTCCCTGTGGGATTTCTTATATTGTTTTTTTAACTGTTTCTGCTTATGTTAAGTATTATTGTAATAATTATACTTAAATATTTAATTTATTTTTAATAATATTTCATGTATTTTTCTATGCATTTTTAGCAATTAAATGTTTTAAAAAATTCTTTTTTCCATCCTTCCGTAACGATCAGGGGGATCCACACCCTTTGGATGTGAAATCAACCATTATCAGTTATCTATCTGCTACTACCTCGTTCAGAAGGACAGATTCTCTCTTGGTCATCCCTCACGGTTCCAAGGGGGGTCAAGCAGCCTCTTCACGCACCATTGCATCCTGGCTGGTTAGGATCATTAAAAAAGCATATTCCTCCCAGCAACTGGCAATTCCTGAAGGCATCAGGGCTCATTCTACAAGGGCAGTGGCTACCCCCTGGGCAGCATATTGTAGGGTGTCTCCAGAGACGATATGCAGAGCAGCATCTTGGTCCTCCAGACATACCTTCATTTCCCATTACAAAGTGGATTCAGCTTACCTATCCATGACTGACTTCGGCAGATCTATTATTAGAGCAAATTCTTCCGCATTATAAGGAATTAAAGTTTATTTTTTACTTGCACCTACCCGACTGGCGAGTTATTTCCCAGTGTGTGCTGCCATGAAGGCGTCAGGAAAACAGAAAATTGTATACTCACCTTTGGTAATTTTCCTTTTCTGACGCATCTTCATGGCAGCACACAATTCCCTCCCTGTTTCTTGGTGTTAATATATACGAAGAATGCAGCGGGGGTCTCCCCTTCAAATTTATAGCTATCCAATCCTGTCAGGTTGTGGGGGCGGAGTCACAACCCAGTGTGTGCTGCCATGAAGATGCGTCAGGAAAGGAAAATTACCGAAGGTGAGTATACAATTTTCAGTTTTTTAACCTTCTAAAGCAACAAGCAGGCACACCAACTAATTAACTTGATGGTTGTTAGCTGTACTATCCTTATTATTTTTTAGGACCTATATCATCTTACCATTCTTTCTGAGGCATTCTAAGTATATCAATACAGGCATAGAGTTGCACTTTCGTTTGAGCAGATATTACCTCTGCTGGTCCGTTTGGCCAATTTCATATATAATTACCTTCACCAACTAACCAATAAATATATATATTGCTAAAATAATCTTTTGTATGGGCAATTATTTACAATGATTGGCTAGCAATGTTTGCACCAAAAATACATACCGTATATACTCGAGTATAGGCCGACCCGAGTATAAGCCGAGGCCCCCAATTTACCCCCAAAAAACTGGGAAACCTATTGACTCGTGTATAAGCCGAGGGTGAGATATGCCTGTCCATCCCTGTGTGTGTGTCCATCCATCCATCCATCCCTGTGTGTGTGTGTGTCCATCCATCCCTGTGTGTGTGTGTGTCCATCCATCCATCCATCCATCCCTGTGTGTGTGTCCATCCATCCATCCATCCCTGTGTGTGTGTGTGTCCATCCATCCATCCATCCCTGTGTGTGTGTCCATCCATCCATCCATCCCTGTGTGTGTGTGTGTGTCCATCCGTGTGTGTGTGTGTGTGTGTGTGTGTGTGTGTGTGTGTGTGTGTGTGTGTGTGTGTGTGGCCTTGTGTGTCCAGCCTACCTGTGTCCCGAGCCTCCGTCCGGTCCCGAGCCTCCGTCCGGTCCCGTCCCGTCCCGAGCCTCCGTCCGGTCCCGTCCCGAGCCTCCGTCCGGTCCCGTCCCGTCCCGAGACTCCGTCCGGTCCCGTCCCGTCCCGAGCCGAGCCTCCGTCCGGTCCCGTCCCAGGATCACCGCTCTTCGTCGGCGCCCATTCCCCTGTTCAAATGCCGCGCCTCCCTGTCTGTGATAGGCGGAACACAATTTCCCAGCAGCCTGTGTTCCGCCTATCACGGACATCGTCTCATCCTCGTCCGTAGTACGAGGATGAGACGATGTCCGTGATAGGCGGAACACAGGCTGCTGGGAAATTCAGTGTTCCGCCTATCACAGGCGAAGGCGGAGCCGGAGGCGCGGCTTTTGAATTATAGAATGGCCGCTGTCTGTCTGCTCGACACGCTGATCGAGCAGGCAGACAGCGATGACTCGAGTATAAGCCGAGGGGGGCACTTTCAGCCTCAAAAAAGAGGCTGAAAATCTCGGCTTATACTCGAGTATATACGGTATGTCAGCATGGCTCAACAATATATAGCTTGAAAAAAAAAGCATATTGATTAATTATATATAACAAATCTAATTGGTTGTCAGTATTTATTTTTAATGAATATATATATTCCCTTGTAAAATAAAAATATAAATACATACTATGTATTTTTTTCAGATAAAACAATCTCTGTCATTAGTCCACTTTATTGCACAGATCCGCAACAAATATCAGGTTGCAATAATAAAAAAGTAAAGTACGGCCCAAATTAACAATATTATTATCTGATTCTAATTGTAAATCATAGCCATTAGAATATTTAAGTAATGCCCAAACCAGTGTATACCAACATACATACCTTATAATCACTTTAGCTACAGGATGTACCCCCATATCTAAACCTCCATCCGTCGGTAGCTGTCCGGGTTGGTTGGGGTGAGATCCCCATGGAATTTCTCTCCATATCCACCAGGAGGGGGAACCTTTTGGACAGTGGTAATGCTCCATCAGTGATGGAAAGTAATAAGACGTTTCCTTAAACACCTCTTTTAGGTGAGTTTACATGCTTTAATATATGCATACAGGTATGCACAATTTATTTTTATATACTGGAAAATATATAGTATGTCCTAACTATGATTCATCTCTCTAAACAGAGACATACAACCTCCTGAAGAATCAACTTGTTGGTCACGAAACATGTTGAGCAAGTTTTTAAAATACATTTATCTAGGACCATTAAACACCCCAATAGGACAAGCTGTCTGTTTTCAAGTGTGGGTTCTCTTCAATACACACCAAGTGCAGCCCCACAAGACGTATTTAAGCGGCTTTTTCCATAATTTCGGGTTGATTCAAATGCTCCTTTTTCTGCAATTCTTATGTCAATGTATTTTATTGGAAGTGTACACTATATGTAGTTAATGTATTTGAATTATTAAAAATTGTTTATCATTTTCAAATGTGCCTTTAAAGTTCATTTTCTTTATCCAAATAATTCTCTACAATTAGGATGTGGCACGTTACTATCAGGGGTTTGATTTCTACCTCAGGGCATAGCAATTACATTTTTTTTCCATCCAGGCTGATATGTCTGTTAGTAAATCAATGATGTGTGAGGAGACTGATGGGGTGAGCTGAAGGGTAGAGAAACAGATTTGGGTGTCATCGGCATATAAATGGCAGTGGAAGCCATGGAAGGCTATCAGCTGACCCAGGGAGGATGTGGATGGATACCAAGCAAATTTAGTTTCTTGAGGAGGAGGGGTTGATCAACTGTATCAAAGGCAGCGGAGAAGTCCAAGAGTAAGAGTATGGAATAATGACTGTTGGTTTTAGCTGTTAGTAAGTCGTTTGTGTGTTTTAGGAGAGCAGTTTTTGTGGTGTGCTGTGGAAGAAATCCAGACTGAAGGGGATCAAGAAGGTTATTGTGAATGAGATGTTCGCTCAGTTGGTAGACTAAATGTTCAAGGGGTTTGGAGGCAAAAGGGAGTAAGGAGATGGGTCTTAGTTTGTTAAGATGGGTGGGGTCCAGTGAGGCCCTTTTTGGTGTGGGAGTGACTAGTGCATGTTTCAGAAGGTTGGGAAAGATGCCAATAAAGAGGAAGAGGTTGATGATATGAGTTAAAGAGTGTAGGATAAAGTCGGAGGGTGACCGTAGTATTTTAGAAGGAACGTTGTCCAGTGGGCAGGAGGTTAGGTGGGCATTAGAAAAAAGTTGATTGACTTCCTCTGTAGTAGTTGGGTTAAACAAGAGTTTTGATTGTACAGGAGGACAGAGAGTGTAAAGTGAGGGAGATATCCGTAGAGTGGAGGAGATCTCAAGACAAATTGTCTCAATCTTATTTTTGAAGTGATTAGCAATCTCCTGGGCATTGAGTAAGTTAGCGGGTGGAGGTAATGGCGGACAAGGCAGAGCATTAAAGGTAGAAAAGAGTTGATGGGGATTGCGTGAGAGGGTGTTAATAAGAGTGATAAAGTAAGTCTGTTTGGCAGCATGGAGGCAGGAATGGTATTTTTGGAGGGCAGATTTATATTGGCTGAAATTTTGCTGCGACTTTGTCTTATGCCACAGATGCTCAAGAGCACGGCTCTGTTTTTTGAGGTTTTTGGTAATGTCTGTCTGCCAGGGTTGTAGCAGTTGGGACCTGATTCTGTGCATAGTGCCAAGGTATCCAGGGTGGATGACAGCGAACTGTTGTAGATAGAAGTGGCCAGGTTGGGGCAGGGCAAGGATGAGATTTTGGCATAGAGACAGTCTGGAGCAGAAAAAAGAAGAGAAGGGTTAAGATGGTGAAGGTTTCTACGGGTAATTGTTTGGTAGTTGGAAGGAAAAGATGAGGAAGACAAGGACTGAAACTAATAAGGTGGTGATCACAGAGAGGAAAAAGGAATGTTGGAGAGGTTGCATGGAGTGCATAGGTAGGAGAATATGAATTCAAGGGAGTTACCAACAGAGTGAGCAGAAGCGTTTGCCCATTGTTTCAGGTCAAAAAAGGAGGTTAGGTTAATAAATTTAGAAGTAGCGGTAGTGTTAAGATTAACAGAGATGTTAAAGTCACCAAGAACGATTGTTGAGATTTCAGAAGAGAGAAAGTAGGGTAGCCAGGCAGAAAGTCGTCAAGGAAGCTTGATACTGGTCCAGGAGGCTGATAGACCACAGCAATTCTCAACGAAACTGGAGAAAATAGACGAATACAGTGAGCTTCAAATGAGGAGAGGGACAGAGAAGGGGGTGAGTGAAGAACCTGAAAAGTGCTTTGAGGGGATAGGAGGATTCCAACACAACTTCCTTTCCATCCACTAGGCCTGAGAGAGTGAGTTCACAGGAGGCCATCATGGGAGAGGGCAGCAGGAGAAGGAAAGTCAGATTCTCGAAGCCATGTCTTTGTAATTGCAAGTAGGTTGAAGGAGTTTGTGATAAATAGGTCATGAAAGGTGGTAAGTTTGTTGCAAACCAAGCAGGCATTCTAAAGGGCACAGGAAAAAGGAAGGTTAGTTCTAGGCAGAAGAGGAATAGAAATTAGACTGTGTAGATTGCGGCTTCTGGCAGAGGATAGGGGGTGCTGGGTATGTTGGCCAAAGGTAAATGATGGCAGTCCAGGATTTGGAGAAATATCTTCAGACATTAGGAGAAGCAGAAGGGTGAGAGAGGTGATATAGGAGTGTGACTTATGTGGGGGGACTCTTCTCAGTGTCCTGGAGGTTTTATTGGTATGTGCATTAAAAATTAGCAGGAGCTGATGAATGCAGTAATATGGTGAAGACAGTAGTGAGGGTGATATATATAAGCTGTGGGGTGGAGAAGAGGGGTGAAGGAGAGAAAAGTTAAGGAGAGAGGATGCAACTGTGAGAAGGAAAAGTAGGGAGTACATGATACAGAGTGGTAAAATTGAGAACCAGACTTGATGAGAAATGTTCTATGGGGAATCAGGACACTTGTAGTCTGTTTAGTGTGTTGCAATAGTCTGTTGTAGATTTTTGCTTTGTGCATTCACTGAAGTACTGAGTCAAAGTCTAATACTTAATCCAATATAAATACTTTATCCAAAATGATAGTTGCCAATGCAATCCCTGCCTGAGCATCCCCTAGAGAAGGCATAAATTTATACTTAGTTGGGTGGTGGTATTATTGCCAAGTAATCAGCCGGGATTGCATAGGAGGAACACATGGCTGACAGAACAAACTTCTGACACCAAAGACAGACTACAAGATACAGCAAGAAAGCATCCTCATGGCTATAAGGATAAAACCAGCTCATAATTTAGGTATGGACAATAAGGCCCCCTACACACGGACGTTATAAAAAAAATGGCCTGTTGAGCTAGTTACAACGTCTGGAAAAAATCAGCGTTAAAAACGCGATTTTATTAGCGTTTTGCTCCGGAGTCAGTGCACGTTTAACGGCGTTTGTACGTGTTAACTCTAAGGCACGTTTTTTACCAAAAAATATCCCTCTGCTATTTTTTACTTCCAAATTACCCACAATGCCAAGGAAAAAGAATAAACAACATGCAATATCATTTCAAGGGGTCATTTTGGTAGGAGAGAGAGGAGAGAGAGTCTGTATTTGTATTTTATTTGTGGAGTTTTTGCTATTTTGCGTGTGTGTCTCCTTGGATTTTTACATTATGGATCCTGTTGTGCAAAAGATTTATGAAGCAATCCTGCTTATTATCTTGCTGAGGATTCGTAGAAGAAGACAGTTGGAGGAGGATAGAAGCAAGAGACAAAGTCGCTTCTGGACCCATCCGCTGATATCCCATCGGCTGTCAGTGGGTTACTTCACCAAGATGTATGCAGAACTGCGCATACTGTGACGCTGTTTAATGAGCTCTTGGAGAAACTCCAGCCATGATTGACCAGGATGGACACTGTCATGCGTTGCTCTGTGTCACCGGAGGAACGGCTGTTAGTGACACTGAGGTAATGGAAATAAGTACTCATATGGGATAGGGTTAGGGGTTTGGTTAAAGAATAGGAATAGTGGTAGGGTTTATGGGTTATGAGGTAGGGTTGGTGCTTAGGGTTTAGGGAATAGTGGCCTGGGTTTAGGGGTAGGGTTTAGGCAATAGAAGTTTGTGGTTAGGGGGTAAGGGATTAAGTAGGTTTTAGGGAATAGTGGGTTGAGGTTAGGGGTAGGTAGGACATTTTATTTGTATGCTGTTTTAGTTAAATATTTTTAAATTTTTATGTTAGGTTCCTTGCCACTGGACAAAGTTTTGTGTCCCCTCACCATTATTTCCTCCTTGGTGTCGCAACTGTCTCTGTAGGAACAAGGTCAACATGTGTTGCTATTTGGGAGGAGCTACACGACTCAGTCATGCCGGAGCTGACCGAAGAAATCTGGGAGTCTGTTGTTGATGGAGTTTGGGAAAAAACACAATTTCCTAGTTGCATCAGTGCCCTGGATGGGAAACACATCCAGGTGAAGAAGCCTCCCCACTCTGGATCATCTTATTTTAATTATAAGAAATATTTCTCCGTGGTACTCCTGGCATTGACTGATGCCCATCTAAAATTCCTTGCCGTTGATGTGGGAGCTTACGGCAGCCAAGGTGACTCCCACATATTCAGAGAGTGGTCTTTCGGACGTCGTCTGCATGAGGGATGCCTCAACATACCAGCCTTTAGGCCTCTACCCTCCAGTGATGAACCAAGTTTGCTGTTGGTGATTGTTGCGGATGAGGCTTTTGGGTTTGGCCCGAAAACCTTATGAGGCCATTTAGTGGATATGGACTCAGCCATGAACAAAGAATTTTCAATTATAGGCTCAGCCTGCACGCCGTGTGGTTGAGTGCGTGTTTAGTGTCTTGACTGCCAAATGGAGGGTTTTGCTGTCCTCCATGCATCTGGATGTGGAGAATACAATCAAGGTGGTCCTGGCATGCTGCATGCTTCATAATCTTCTGAGGACCAATGATAGGAGCAATGTGGAACCAGATCACAGCAACCCAACACATCATGTTCAATTTATGCATTTGCGGTCCACGTCACGGGTCATGACAATCCGCAACCAATTTGCCCAATATTTTGTATCTCCTAATGGAGAGGTGTCATGGCAAGATGATCATATTTTAAAAAAAACAGTGTTGACATAGAACAAATCAGCTTGGATTTGGTCTTTAATAAAACATGTCATTCATGTTAATGCTCTTTGTGTCTATGTTTCTTCTTTTGTGCCTCGAGTCCATTACATTCTGTATGAAGTAAACACATCCTAGGCCTTGGGCTTGCCCTAGGCTCAGCATGTGTTTGTCTCAAGCAGTGTGCAGTGAGCCCTTTTCAATCTGCTTGGGACAAACGCATGCTTGCCCTATAAATGCTAGGTGGTAGTAACGGCGCTCGCCTGCTATTAATTATACCTGCAGGAGACTCACCTGCTATTAGTTATACCTAGTCTTTGCAGGGATATGTGTCAAATAAAAAGTGTAGCTGAAAGATGCTTAAGTGGCAATATCTCTCACAAAGATTATAAAAAATTATGAAGAAACAAATAAATTATGAAAAAACAAATAACTAGAAGAATATTCCACATGTGTAAATCGCTAGCAATATAAAACATGCATAAGGATATTGTGAAGACCCTAACTCACATTGTAAAAACTACAATGCACTTATTGCAATGTTGGAAGTGCATATATACATTTGTGCAAAACATACATTAAAAAGTGCTAGGTGCTTGAAAAAGTGCCATAGTAACAAAATCAGCTGTGAAAAAAGTGCTACATGCTTCTGAAAGTGCTACAATATGTAAATCCAGTCCTTTGTACTTTATAAAGTCGCTAAATGGAAGCATGCAATTTTTAGGTTGATGTAAAAATCCAACGGCAGAAAAACAATAATACTCCAATCAGAAAGTCCTTCTGAAACAAAAGTGACAGTGTGCTTCAATATTTAGTGGATTCCTGGATTGCAACCGCTGCAATTTCCGTGTTTAAAGACAATAGTCTGCACTCACCAGCTCCCCCTCCCCTTAAGGGGTTAATGCGCCTCCACAGTGTGAGCCCCTGTGCCGCTATGCAGAGCTGGTCCGGTTACCATCCAGTAATTATCCAGTAATTTTTCCTCATTAAAAGTAAAATAGGGCAAACATAGTGTAATCCAGTTTTAAAACAGGTTTTATTAAATGTATAAAGTGCTACTCACACAATGGAAGATTAAAAGTGCGTCTCAGTACATGTGTAAGTCACAGCGTTTTTGAATTCACCGCCGCCACCGCTATGCGAGAGTGTATACACCTTAGGCCACTCCCTACGCGTTTCGTCATTGGACGTCGTCTGGAGCGGCCATCTTGGTGCTCCACTCTCTTTATATAGGGTGTACTATCATTACGGCGCATGTCCTAGGCTCAGCATGTGTTTGTCTCAAGCAGTGTGCAGTGTGCCCTTTTCAGTCTGCTTGGGACAAACGCATACTTGTCCTAGGCCATCAGCATGTGTTTGTTTCAAGCAGTGTGCAGTGTACACTTTTCAATCTGCTTGGGACAAACGCATGCTTGCCCTAGGCTCAGCATGCGTTTGTCTCAAGCAGAGTGCAGTGTGCCCTTTTCAATCTGCTTGGGACAAACACATGCTTGGCCTAGGCTCCTCATGCGTTTGTCTCAAGCAGAGTGCAAATGACTGCTATTTTTTATCCTATAAAAAAAGACAATATTTTTTACGCAAAAAATGTTTATTGAACATGAAAATATAGAATATGAAAATATTTACAACTGGTGATAGGTTAGCTGGGATGCCTGGTCACCTTGGGCAGCAGTGCAAGCACCCTGCTCTCAGTCTCAGAAATAAACTCGCCCACCCTCTGTCGCTGATTTTGCCCATGCCCACGCCCAGGGCCACGGACACCTCCACGACCATGCACCTCCCCATGTTGGCTGACGCTGGATTCCTGCAAAAGAAAAAAATATATCAATTGGCAGGCATGTAGGTAGATAGACAGACAGACATAGACAGGCTGACATAATGGATGGACAGTTACCTCACGTGTTGTCTTTCAGCGTGGCTTTCAACACTGCTGTCACGGGGATATGTGTGGGCTGAGCTGTCCGTGGCACTGGGGGTGGGTCTGTTCACTGCCCGAACTTCCCCCCTCCTCTCCTCTCTCTCTAATTTTGGATATTGTCCTACAAAGAATACAATTAAATAATTTGTTGACATTATACATAGAAAATGCATATTGCCTGCAAATAAATGCACGGGGTTAATTAAATGCACAGGGTTATATAAAAAAAATCGAAATAAGCGTACTCTCTGGTGCTGTTGATCATTGATTGCCTTACAAAGGCTAGGTTTTGGTGGTACACATGCGGCTTCCTTTTTGGCGCTGGGGCTCCGGATCGGGCTGATTTCTCATCTTCAGTGAGGTCCCTTCTCACACGATCATGGAGAGATTTCCAATGCCGCTGCAGGACTTTGCCTAAGAATAGTGGACAAGTGGAAAGGAATAGGTTAATTATGCATTCTACATTTATTACAATACAGAACAAACAGATCAGGCATTCCATGAACATAGACTTACTTGTTTGTTTTTGTGTACCATGCAACATATTTTGCTACCCTGGGGTAATTGATGCACTGATCTCCATCCACAACTGATTTTTTAAAATGTGGTCTCCATGCTGTGGGTGAGCAAGGTCCCACAGCTCTGGATGGGCCTCCACAGCTGTAATGAGAGCTGGTTGGGAGATAGAACTTTCCATGCTGCTGCCTGTTCCTCCTCTTTCTATAGTTCCCACAATCCCCCAGGTGTGCAAGGGACTTTTGGTAATTGTAGACAGGAATTGCCTGTTTTTCCTTTACATACAATGACCGATCACATTATAAACATTTTTACAGCTGACGCTAAAAAACGCTGGTATAGCGTTAATGCGCGTTTTTGCACGTTAGCATCAATACTGCTCTAACGCTGAAGCCTCTGAAGGCGCTGGTCCTTGGTATTTTTTGGAGCTTAAAAACGGCCATGCCTGTTACAGCTCAAAAACACCATGGTGTGTATGAGCCCATTGAATAACATGGAGTTGCCTTCTTAAGCAGCAAAAAAAGCTCAAAAAAGCCTCTGTAAAAATGTCCATGTGTATGAGGCCTTAGAAAACAAAAACAAATATAACAGTGATATGGACAGAGGTAAAGAGGTAAAGAATTTGAAGGTAGCATAGATTACCATTTAAGCATGTTTAAAACAATGAAGCAGTTGCAGTTAAAGGTGGAATTTGAAGGCAGCGTATATTATCATTTAAGCATGTTTAAAACAATGAAGCACAAAAGATATAATAAAATATTTACAAAAATGTGAGGGGTGAACTCACTTTTGTGAGATACTGTATATATTTATATATAAATAATACAGTATACTGCATATTTAAAATATTGTACAATGTAATTAAGTATACATTAGTACTTTTTAACACAGATTATTTAGGGTCCTTTATATTAGCATAACGTATTCCTTTACACAATATGATTTAGACCTGGGACATAAACCATTATACAGTGCATACTGGTGAGGATAGGATTCTTTTTACTTTGCTGTGGTATTTTGACCAAGCTGTACTTTTAAGGACATTGAAGAAACCGGTGATCATTGATCTGGCTTGGTTTGATCATATTTATAGCTTCCTTTGGAAAAACAAAAGTGTACAGAATTAACATAAAAATTTGAGAAAACTGATGATTGTAAATAAGTGGTTAAAAAAATAATAATGAAATTAGCTAATTTCATCGTTCATCCTTACAAGAAAGTAAGGAGATGGTGAGAGTGCTGCACTTGTTTAAAAATTACAATTAGGGGGAAAACACTGCGCTATAGTTAAATATATATAAAGGAAAGGCCTCAACAGCCAAAACAGCAGCCAACACCAAAAACAAACAAAGTTCAACAAACAAAAAGTAAAAATAGTGTAGCGCTTCAATGGTAATAGGTGTAGTCAACATAAATTAAAAGGATAATCATGTAACAGAGATCATATAAATAATATAGATGCCTAGAGAAAAAAAGTCCAAAATTGGGCACAAATTTCACAATGTAGCTGGCACGGGGGTGACCGAACCGTCACAAAGGAGGAAGAAATCACACTAGGCAGATGTATTCATGTGAATCTGCTTGACTGTAAACATCAAGGAAGGTAGATAAATACTTCTTACCAACTCTGTTGGACTCACACAGTCGTATGACAGTTGAGTCTGAAAGGCTTGAGGTCACAATCTGGGACCAAGGAGTATGTGGAGGGAGGTCTGTTGAACTGATGGAGGAACTCCAAACGGCTGTATGCCCGATAATGTATTTCACAGATGGAACATCAAGGTTGTTTGTAGTCCAGCTCAGACGCGGCCCGTTACACTGATACTCCAATCTCCCCCGAATGGGGAGGAGGATATTTGGGGGTTTAGACCAAAAAGAAGGAAAAAAAGAAAAAAGGGCTCCACATGGTGCGGGTCAAACGGTATAAAATGGTAATTTATTAAAGTCAAAAGGTTATTAATGACTTGGTGATCACAAAAAATAGAGTAAAATGAAATTAAAAGCAATGTAGGGTGCCAACAGCTAGCCCAACGCGTTTCGACACATATGTCTTCGGCAGGGGCATGTTGGGGCCCACCACATTGCTAACAAATATATAAGGAGTCAGAAACAGTTCCGCCTACCAAGGGGCGGAGAATCCTGTCTCGGACAGCCTCTTACAAATACAATGAACAATTTAATCAGATCAAGATAAGCATGTTCAAACATAATAAACAAATACAAATATCGTCTAATATTCCTACTCATACGAGCTGTTAGATTAAATTTAGTAACAATAAAGAATGGATATAAGCCACCATACTCATGAATAAATTAGTTACATATATTAATCTAGGCCTCCTCAAACGTATAGGTCCAGGGAAGTTCAATACACATATAGAACATATACAAAAACACATCTAGCACTGGTATAAGAAGATCAGACATGTAATATTAATTCTATATAGACTGTATTATACCATCACCTGAAGGGACTGGTTCGCGTTTGTATTGTGTCATGAATAAAACTGTGGAGGTCAAGGTGGTGATGTCTAATGGGAATCAGTCGTTGTACAGGTTAGATGTTTCTTACTTGTTTTACTGGCGGTATGCAGCCGAGAGGTGTATATGCGTAACCATAGTAACTATTATTGCGTGCTATTCTATTGCTTGGAGTTCCGATCAGGTGACCAGAAACGTCATGACGTGCAGTGTAACAAGAAAAGGCTCCACCAATCCCTCGGTGTGCGTGTCACATGACTAGATATGGGAGTGATTATGAAGGACACACGTCCACGGGGTGGGGGCGTATACGTGTGAACGTCACACAGTGCATCATTTTGCAAGAATGTAGGGGAGGGGAGAGGCGTCGGAACTTGGCGCCATTTCCCCCGTGGTGTGCGTCACACGCTGCAGGGCGTGACGAGCGGCATCGGAACCAATCAAATGCGTGACGACGGGGTGGGGGCGTATACGTGTGAACGTCACACAGTGCATCACTTTGAAAGAATGTAGGGGAGGGGAGAGGCGTCGGAACTTGGCGCCATTTCCCCCGTGGTGTGCGTCACACGCCGCAGGGCGTGACGAGCGGCATCGGAACCAATCAAATGCGTGACGACTTTGCGCATGCGTTGTGGCTTGTGACGCAATCACGTCACGTCACGCGCCGTGATATATGGAGAACTCATTATAACCAAGGCAAGCAGAAAAATACAAGAGGCCATAGTAACGTCATGCCGCACCAAGTAGCAGGTCACGACGCAACCATGGCGACCGTAAAGCGTCCCTGCATTTAAAAGGCAAAATGTAATAAATGAAAGAACGCAAATGAAGAAAAAGAGGGACCCAGACATCACACCAAAACTAGCATAAACAACTGATAGTAATTGAATGATGTCAAATAAAAATATAATATATAAAAATAGTGAAATGGATCGAATGCTGTGCGTACAAATTACGCACCCATTAACAAGAAGGACCCTAAGGCACCTAAGGCACAAGGGTGGACTCAGAATGTGGTAAATATAGCATATTCACAAATTATGCCAGATATACAACTAAAAGAACTATGTGTAAATATATGTTTCCCGAAGAACATCTGTCCCAAATCGCACAAAATCTAGAAAAAATGCAATGTAATCGCATATGTCTATAATAGAGCATGGGACAGGGATTGGGGGACATGTGAAAGGAAAAGTGAGTTGAAGTGCATAGATACGTTTTTTTGTATAAGAATCGTGCAGAAAGGACACAGACCAGAGATTGTGGAATGTGTACCATGGAGATAGGTGTTACATAGGTTAATATGTGAACAAACAAAAATTGGTGAAAAAGTAGTAAGCATATAAGTCAGGATAGATAACAAAGGTGAGGTGTGACACTAATGGTCTATAACTGAATAAATTAGGCCTGATTAATAAAACTATTGATGTCCCAATCTGTTTTCATGCCGAAGGGGGAGTAGCACCTCAATTCATAAATCCAAAATGTCTCGAGGCGCGACACCCCCCTCAGGCATGAATCTCCTCTCCAGTTCGGGACAAATTTGTCAATGACTTGGAAGCGTGTACCCGTGGGATCTCTATTATGTTTTTCGAGGTAGTGTCTCGGGACCGTGTGTTTGTCACACCCTTTTTTGATTTTACTAAGGTGTTCGTTGACTCTGATAGAAAAGTTGCGAATAGTGCGGCCAACATATTGTTGGTTGCAGGGACATGTGATCAAATAGACAATATACCTAGTGGTGCAAGTAGTAAAGTGTTTCATAGGGTACCTGCGTGAAGTGGCTGTAGATGTGAAGGAATCGCTTTTCCCCCTACCCAACGTATTGTGTAAGCAAACGTTGCATTTTCTGCAGGGAAAGTATCCCTTGCTCTGTGGGAAAAATTGTATCGGTTTAGGGATATCTATTACATTAGGAGAGATGTCATTTTGTATTGATCGGGCTCCCCTGTAGATAGTTCCAGCTTTCTCTGGAATTATTCCACCTAGAACTTTGTCACTACATAGTACCTTCCAGTGCCTATTAATGATTCTCTTTATGTCATTGTGTTGTGTGGAGAAAGTTGTAAAAACCTGTACAACGACTGATTCCCATTAGACATCACCACCTTGACCTCCACAGTTTTATTCATGACACAATACAAACGTGAACCAGTCCCTTCAGGTGATGGTATAATACAGTCTATATAGAATTAATATTACATGTCTGATCTTCTTATACCAGTGCTAGATGTGTTTTTGTATATGTTCTATATGTGTATTGAACTTCCCTGGACCTATACGTTTGAGGAGGCCTAGATTAATATATGTAACTAATTTATTCATGAGTATGGTGGCTTATATCCATTCTTTATTGTTACTAAATTTAATCTAACAGCTCGTATGAGTAGGAATATTAGACGATATTTGTATTTGTTTATTATGTTTGAACATGCTTATCTTGATCTGATTAAATTGTTCATTGTATTTGTAAGAGGCTGTCCGAGACAGGATTCTCCGCCCCTTGGTAGGCGGAACCGTTTCTGACTCCTTATATATTTGTTAGCAATGTGGTGGGCCCCAACATGCCCCTGTCGAAGACATATGTGTCGAAACGCGTTGGGCTAGCTGTTGGCACCCTACATTGCTTTTAATTTCATTTTACTCTATTTTTTGTGATCACCAAGTCATTAATAACCTTTTGACTTTAATAAATTGCCATTTTATACCGTTTGACCCGCACCATGTGGAGCCCTTTTTTCTTTTTTTCCTTCTTTTTGGTCTAAACCCCCAAATATCCTCCTCCCCATTCGGGGGAGATTGGAGTATCAGTGTAACGGGCCGCGTCTGAGCTAGACTACAAACAACCTTGATGTTCCATCTGTGAAATACATTATCGGGCATACAGCCGTTTGGAGTTCCTCCATCAGTTCAACAGACCTCCCTCCACATACTCCTTGGTCCCAGATTGTGACCTCAAGCCTTTCAGACTCAACTGTCATACAACTGTGTGAGTCCAACAGAGTTGGTAAGAAGTATTTATCTACCTTCCTTGATGTTTACAGTCAAGCAGATTCACATGAATACATCTGCCTAGTGTGATTTCTTCCTCCTTTGTGACGGTTCGGTCACCCCCGTGCCAGCTACATTGTGAAATTTGTGCCCAATTTTGGACTTTTTTTCTCTAGGCATCTATATTATTTATATGATCTCTGTTACATGATTATCCTTTTAATTTATGTTGACTACACCTATTACCATTGAAGCGCTACACTATTTTTACTTTTTACTTGTTTAAAAATGCCTTTTGCAAAGTAAGACAAAGCATTAAAGCCCAGCTCCAGTAAACCTAAACATCTACAAAGGTTAAATGTTCATATTTGTTTAGGGGATGAAAAATTCCCCTTTACTTATCTGATTCTCCACTCCCTGACAGAGGGAGAGCCTCATGTTTCGGTGGTGGACTGTTCCTCATTTTCCTTAGATGCATTCCAGGACTATGGTTCTTGCATTGGTGTCAATAACTTCAGAAGACCTTAGACAAATGGAGTGTAGGGATGAAAAGGTTGGGAAGGACCATTCTAAATGCACAGAAGAGCATGCAGAAGCAGGTTCATAAAAGTGCTTTATCCTAGATCCCCTAGACCTAAACAAGTAGTTAATGCTTGCAGTGTGGGTGACAACTCACTGCAAGGGAGGATTTTCCAACTTTCTGTAGTTCAACTTTAAAAGTGGTCATGGGCTCATTGTGTAATAAAAATATAATAGACATATTAACAGTAATTGGTACAGGATTTTTTATCATATTCCTTTGATGTGTTTTCCAGAAATTTAGGGATTACAGGAAAACTGGTAAAAGAGAAAATGTGAATGTACTAAAAGAATTGTTCCTGGAAATAAGGGACATATTGGAATGACCTAAGAATTATACTGGGAGCT
Source organism: Lithobates pipiens (assembly GCF_037356315.1). NCBI lineage: Eukaryota > Metazoa > Chordata > Amphibia > Anura > Ranidae > Lithobates > Lithobates pipiens. The sequence goes on from NW_027507790.1 coordinate 142,275,251, forward strand.
GAAAATGTGTCCCCTATAGATGACACAGCTGTACAGATTAGAAAAGGTAAATATCTGCAAATTTCTCGCCAATGCAAGTAACTTTCTAATGAAGCTGCTTAGAGCCTGAAGCACCCATCACTTGCTATGCAAATAAACAATCAATCTTGTCAAGCCAGATGTTACCTTGTCAGTCCTCTCATCTTTTTTTACGTGAACATTCATTTCATGCAAGTAAAAACTAAAAAGCAATGTTACAACATGCTTGTCTTCCCTAGAGAAAAGGCTACACATTAGAGAGATCATGACTTATTATATCTCCCCATGGATATTCCAAAGTTCGGCTCTCCTATGGATCAAAAGCATTCCTGATGTACTCTCACTGCCCCTCTCTCTCTCTTCCTTTTTTCATTCTTTGTCACAAACAAGGTCAGTCTACGTATATACAGTATGCCTAAGCTTAGGTGTTTCCCCATAGACAGGATAAATGTAGCAGGCATTGCATAGGTCATCACCAGAACCACAGATTTACAGTGCTGAAAAAGCATGGTGCTTGGTATCCTGGAATGTAGGTTTACATAAACGTTCAATACTGCTTGAAGCAATGCAGGCACAGCAATAATATAATCATTAAAGCAGTATTAAATCCAAAAGCAAGCATTTATTATATTTCAGCTTTCACATTTTGAGATGTGATTGCTGGATTTGTTTTCATTTTTAGGGTTCCCTTTCTTCATTTTCAAACATTGATCCAGCCAGTAAGTCTGTCACACTTTAAGACCCCTTTCACACTGAGCCGCCCCGGGCGCCAGCAGTAAAGCAGTGCTATTTTTAGTGCCACTTTGGCGTTGTTTTAGCCACACTATTCGGCTGCTAGCGGGTGGTTTTAACCGCCGCTAGCAGCCAAAAAGGGGTTAAATCCGCCCGCAAAACGCCACTGCAGCAGAGCTTTGCCAGTGGTATAGCAGAGCCCCATTGTTTTCAATGGGCAGGGGCGCTTTAGGAGCAGTGAGTTTACCGCTCCTAATGAGCTCCAAAGAAGTTGCTGGTAGGACTTTTTCAGACGGAATGCCAGCACACCACTCCAGTATGAAAGCCCTCGGGCTTTCACACTGGAGTGAATGGAGCTTGTTTTGGGGCTCTTTGCAGGCGCTATTTTTAAAGCTATAGCGCCTGCAAAGCGCCTCAGCATGAAAGGGGTCTCAGTTGGCAGTTTAGGCATCATGATTAAGCATGGCCAAGGCCATAGCTTTTATTAACTTTTTTTATTACAAAGGAACCCCTACTAAAAATGATTATAACTACATTAGCAATATTAGTGTAGCACTACCCCCGTAGGAGTTGCCGAAGTTAGGGTTCCCCACTTTTGCACAGTCAGTCACACAGCATTTCCTTCACTCAATATAGAGAACAGTCCATGGCTTGTTTTTGTTGTTTTATTAGGGGATGATAACTTGAATCGGGTTAGGGAATTATGGGATGTCCAACTTGAAAAATGTTCAAAACACAGAACAAAGGGACAACTTCCTCCCTATTTACAAAGATCCTCTTCTTTATTCCTCCTGCACAAACTCACTATGTACAGCACCTGTTGATTACTACTGGTGGAACTAACAGTCACTTTGTTAATTCAGCAACAGCCCATTACAGGCTAGAAACTTCCTGTACCTTTGTGGATAATTTAGCGCATTGTGGAGTGAACAGCATCTCTCTTGAACATCTGCTTGCTGTTATAGATGTTATGTTTCTTTAAATGCAACTCTATGGTCCATCTCTATTGTAGTTCTTCCTGTGTGGTGTTTCCTGTTCCTGCTGGGTATTATTCAATAGCTTCTGTACAGTAATGGTCTTTGCTGTCTTTACATACATCATATCAAACATGGTGTCAGAAGTATCTGGATCTGAGCTCTTTCTACACATTTGATGCTGAGAGCCTGCTAGCCATGATGTGAGAGTTCTTAGAATTGATTATGCCTCCTACCAATTGCAGTCCTGTCCTGGAAGCTGAGCATTTGCAGCAAAGAAAACGGCATCATGACAGCTAACATCATTCCACTGCCCGAGTGTCAGAAACAACGAATCAGACTGAGACAGAAGTACAGTTAAATCACACTTGTTTATTAATAATAATAATAATAATAAAAGGTAAACAGAGTAAACTTAGTCAAAATATAGCCAGAGTTCAGGAACCGGAACAGATAGTCAGACAAGCCAAATCCTCAGGGAGCCAGAGAACAGTGTAGTAGAACAGCAAGCAGGATCCGGAGCCAGAAGGAATGACAGCCAAGCAAGTCTTTCACAGAAACACAGGAAAGCGTCTCTAGAGTTGGGATCAAGGTGAAGGCAGAGATCATCTGGACTGGACGGCTTAGGTAGGCAGGACTGACAAGCAGGATATCATCAACAGGTGAGTCACTGTGGAGAGATAGGAACTGGCAATTAGCTGACAGCTGAGCAGCCAGCTCAGAGAAGAAAGGGCTAAACCCAGCTCTGACAGTACCCCCTCCTCAATGACCCCCTCCCCCTCAGAGGACCACCAGGCTTGAGGGGAATGTCTATGGAAATCAAGGAGGAGGACAGGGCATGTACATCCAAGGATGAGACCCAAGAGCGTTCCTCCGGACTGTACTCTTTCCAATGCATCAGGTACTGTATGCGCCCACGGAACCTACGGGAGTCAATAATGGACTGTACTTCATACTCCTTATGATTCTCAACCTGTACAGGGTGAGGATAAGGCACCAAGGTGGTAAATCGGTTGCAGACCAAAAGTTTTAATAAGGAGGTGTGCAATACATTTCAGATATGCATATTAGAAGGGAAATCTAATGCGTAAGCCACTGAGTTAATCCTGCTAAGAATACAGAAAGGCCCAATAAACCGAGGTGCAAACTTCAGAGGGAACAAAAAGTCAGAGGTTGTGAGATGACAGCCAGACCCTGCCCCCGACCTGGTAGGAAGGCGCATGGAGTCTGCACTTATCATTAGCATATGGCAAAGCCTCCTGGACTTGTGCCCAAGTGGAACGAAAACCACGTAGATGCTCCTCTAAAGCAGGAATACTCTGCGGAACAAATGAGTCAGGCAACATGGAAGGTTGGAAACCATAGTTCGCCATAAACAGGGAAGCAGAATTCAAGGCACTATTGTGAGCGAACTCCGCCCATGGTAAAAGTTGAAGTTCTGCCGGGGGAGGGGGGGGATTGCTGGTGGCTCCGGTCTACACGAGGGAGCCCTTCTCCTGCCCGCCTCCCTCTCCGGCTGCCTCTGCCGGAGGGGAGGGGGAGGGAGGTTTTGTTCACCCAGGCTTCCTTTGTGTAGTTCTGCCGGGGGAGGGGGGTTCGCTGGCGGCTCCGGTCTCCACGAGGGAGCCTTTCTCCCGCCCGCCTCCCTCTCCGACTGCCGGAGGGATGGGAGGTTTGTTGCATCCAGGCTTCCTCTGGGGGGAAGGTGGAGAGAGGTGTCAACTGCGGGCTCTTCCCCGTCCGCCTCCTCCTGGCCGTTCTGCCAGGGGAGGGGGGAGGTGTCGATCGCCGGCCATGTGGCGGGGGGGTTAGTCCACCCCTCTCTCCCCAGGTTTGTTCCAGCCGCCCCTGCCTTCTCTCCTGGTGTTCATGCGGGGGGGTTTCATCATGCCAGCTCCACTCATTGACACTACTTCTCCCGGTGTTCCGCGCGGGGGGGGGGGTGTTCAGCCACCTGGGAGGCCGTTTATCCTGCCTGCTTGCTTGCTGGGGGAGGGGGAAGGTTCATCCGCCTCTCCTGCCTGCCTCCTTCTCCTGGTAATCATGCCGGGGCAGGGGGGTGGGTTTGATCGCCTGCTGAGGGGAGGGGGGGGTCTGTCCGTGGGAAGAGGGGGGGTTAGTCTGCCTGGTGGCTGCAGAGGTGATGCTTCTCCCACCCGCCTCCTTCTCCCGGTGTTTCCACCGGGGGGAGGGGGGAGGTTCGAGTCGCCTGCTTCTGTCGGGGGAGGGGGGGTTCATCCGCCTGGTGGTCGATTTTTCATGCAATTTACGGTTTCTCATGCTAGTTTACGTTTTTCATGCTATTTCCCGGTTTCTCATGCATTTTCCGGTCTCATGCAATTTGCGGTGTCTCATGCAATTTACAATTTCTCGTGCAAAACACGGTTTCTCGTGCAATTTACGGTCTCTCATGCAGTTATGATCTTCTCATGCAATTTACAGTTTCTCATGCAAATTTACGGTTTCTCATATTATTTTTACGGTCTCGTGTTAATTTGCGGTCTCATGCAATTTACGAGTCTTTACGCAATTTAAGTTTTTGTTAATTCATGATTTTATGCAATTACGGTTTTATGCAATTTACGGTTCTCATGCAATTTCTGTGTCTGATGCAGTTGACATGTCATGCGATTTACATTTTTTTTCCCATGCAATTTAGGGTTTCATGCAATTTACAGTTTTCTGCAAATTAGGTTTCTTACGCAATTTTACAGTTTTCTGCAATTTACGTTTTTTTTTGCAATTTTACGTTGCTCATTCGTTTTGCATTTCTCAGGCGGTTGACGTTTGACAGTTCTTATAGGGTTTTCAAAGAATTTATGGTTCTCATGTTATACATTTTCCCATGCAATTTTACTTGTTTGATGCAATTTTACATGTCTGATGCAATTTACGTGTCTGTTGTATTTTACATGTCTCATGCGACTTTTATGTTTTCTTACGTTTTCCCTATGTTTCTTTTGTTTGTCCCATATGTTACGTTTTTCAGTAAGTTTACGTTTTTCCTATGTGTCGTATGTTTCATGTTACCCTTCCTTTGCGGCATTTTCGTTAGCTGGTACTTACATCCAGGATCTGTCACGTCTACAGGTCCATACGGGCTGAGGTTTTGTTGTTAATTGATTGTCGTCCCACAATCTTCTCGCCTGTAGTCCACTCATTATACGTACACGTTCACCGTTACACCTTTACTACTACCCACCACGGACTGTGGGTACCTCAGCCCTGAGTGTTCGTTTTTAATTTCCTGACTTGACGCTGCAGGTTGCTCAGGCTAATTTCTGCATTTTTTAGGGTGGTATCATCAGGTTCACATTCATGGGCTGTTGGTCCTGTCATTTTGGCACCCACGTCCTTCCATTTAGATAAACGTCCTTGAAGGCGCATGCGCGGGGCTTCCCAAGATGGCCGCCGGCATCTAGAGCTCCGCTCCACCGCCGCCCTGCTTTAACCACCGGAGCCTCCAGAGCGCCCTCACACTGTACCGGACAGCAGATTCAAGTGGGGGAACACTCAGGGATCCTGCGGATGGCGTCCCTGAGCGCCAGAAAGGATTTGTCTGGCCGTATGAAAGCCGAAACCGCCCCTGTCAGTTACGCCAAGATGGCGGCGGCTACACGAGGCCTCCCAGTCACAGCTCCCCAGGAAGTTTCCATAGCGGACCAGGACCAAGAGCGGCTGCCTTTTCAAGGTACAGACTGTGCCCCTTTACCATCAGTTAACTCTCCCTCTTCCACTGAGTCTCTGCTGGGGGGATTGAGTGCAGGATATCCCACTACACCTATGAGGGATCCCCATACAGGCATGCTGCTGGCAGTCAGTGAGGCACAGGAAGATTTCCCTCCCCCCACAGACTTTCCTTCCATGATGACTGCTTTCTCACATATGCTTTCCAAAAGCCTAGCTATTCAGGCAAATCAGATCACTACCTCTATACATGCAGATCTGCAGCAAATAGGTCTGAGGCTGGACACTGTGGAACGGAAAACTGACCAGGCTGTATCCCGGATCAATCAGAATTCGGCTAGATTGGAGGAGGTTCAGGACCAACTAGAGACCTCGAAAACAGGTCGAGAAGATACAATTTTAGGGTACGGGGATCCCAGAATCTGAAAAAGAGGTACACAAGGTGGTGAGATCTCTCATAAAGAATTTGATCCCTGACATCCCGGATCGCCATCTGGAACTGGATAGAGCACATAGGGCTCTCCAGGCCCCCCGCTCTGACGGTTTACCCAGGGACATTATAGTCAAGCCGCACTATTACTCGGTGAAGGAGGAGATCATGCGAAAATCCAGATATGCAGAAAATCTCTCGTTTCAGGGTCACAAGATCCAGCTATTCGCTGACCTCTCCCCATACACTATACAGAGGAGACGGTCATTTAAACCTTTGCTACAAGTTTTGTTGGACAAAGAAATCGCTTACAGATGGTCGTTTCCTTTGAGGCTGAATTTTTCTTACAAGAACAAAAGCTTTGGATTCTCCTCGTTCCAGGAAGGCGAAAAACTTTTGATTCGACTAGGTCTGCTACAATTGGAACCCACAACGGAACCTTCCACCAGGGGTACCCCAGCGTCAACCAAGAGGCCTCCCCCAGCGAGCCCGCTGCAGCAGATCTGGCTGACACAAAGCTCCAAACGATCCAAAGAAAATCTGCCACCTTGAGACTATTTTAGCTTCCCCATATGGGGATGAACTTTCTCTTTTTCGGAGATCCCCTGATTGTGGCACGGGCCACGGGACTCGGGGGTCTCTTGGGACTCTCTTGGCCCCCTCCTCTATCTAGAGGGTAACGGGTGGGAAGTCTTCACATGTTCTGAAATGTGTTTTAGGGCCTTCTTCCCCTCCCTATGTTGTCTGATTTTTTGCTCTCCTTTCGCCACGTATCTTTATAGGGGGGGGGCTTTTGCATTTTTGCATCTTTGCATTTTTGTATTTTTGTATTCTTGTATTTTTGCATTATAACCTTGGTCCAGGTTAACTTCTTTTAGTTTCAGGTTGAGGTCTCAGGCCTTGCTATTCTGGACTCGAACGACCGGTACAGCGAACTCTTCTCATATCGGAAGGGCCTGTAATGTATATGCCTTATCGGGGTTAATATTAGGTTTACTGTCTGTGGCAGCAGGGAATGCTTTAAGGGATCTGCATATTTTCATAATCTTTGTTTGAAATAGTCCTTTACGGGCCCTAGATACTGGTCTGATAAGGGTATGGCCATTTCTCCACCGTCTCTATTTTTGGGGGGGGGGATGGTGGGTCTGGAGCGAGAAATGGGCCATTCCCTTTGCCATAGGTATAGGAGTGCTGCTCCACTGTTAGAATTCTTGATGGGCGCTTTGTTTACATTTTTGATAGGAGCCCGTGGCAGTTCCACAGTTTATATAGTTAAGGTGGCGGGGCGGTGGTGGATTTAGTGCGCTCCCCCTGGCTCAGAGGTATTGTTTAAGCTTCTGGGCCATTTTCGGGGTAACCTTGTCTGGGGTTGCCCCGTCCATTTACGGATGAGAGTTGGTTGGAGGGGTTCCGACCGCTCAGGGGGGAGGATGGGGACGGGGGTCCCCTGTATGTATTTTTCTGACAACACAATGGTATTGCGACATGGTTCTCCTCATGCTGCTGTTCTTTCTCCCTATGATTGTTTGTCCCTCTTCTTGTTCATCTCTTTCCTTCTCCTTTCTCCTCATGTTTATTGCAGACAAGGCGACTTTACTTACGACATCCAGCCTGCACTCCTGGACGTTTATGGGAACTATTGGTGGTTCTGAATTCGCCCACAGCGTGGCCCTCTTCATGGGAGCGGTGAGTTCTTAATCAGTTGCGTGGGTCTCCCCCCTCTGGTCCATGGCTGACACACCTGCTAAAGCGCCCACTCTTAAACTTGTCTCGCATAACACTCAAGGCCTTAACTCCCCACTAAAACGTAGGAAGATTCTAGAGCATTACCGCTCCATACATGCGGATATTCTATTACTACAGGAGACGCACTTCCCTTCCTCTTTCAAACCCACATTTTTACATCAGCACTATCCTCAGTTCTTTTTGGCTTCCGCGGAAAACAAGACTAGAGGGGTGGCAGTGTGTTTCTCCAAACATATAAGCCTCTCTCAATCTGAGATTGTTCAGGACCCCCAGGGTCGATATATTCTGGTTTCGGGACACATAGATGGGGAATGCTACACTTTTGTTTCCTATTATGCACCCAATAAGGGCCAAAGCTCCTTTTTTGCATCCATGCTGGGGAAGCTACAGAACCGCCTTCAGGGCACGGTGTTTATTGGAGGTGACTCGAATGTAGCATTTGACTTTTCTCTGGATAAATCGGGATCTGGTGGGTCAAAACCCAAGCGTCCATCGAAACAGAGCATTAGCATTGCCCGCATGCTCCACTCAGGTGGTCTGATTGACTCCTGGCGGGAGATGAATCCTCGGGCGAAGGATTATACACATTTTTCGGCGCCACACCACACCTATGCCAGAATAGATCACATTTTTACGAAACCCCAGACGGTCCCTTTGTTGGTTACTGCAAGGATCTTGGACTCGTCCTTATCGGACCACTCCATGGTGGTTGTAGTATCCAGGAGACCTATGGGCTCCGGGAGCCGCCCATGTTGGCGTCTCCGGGAATCCATTTTGAGCGATCCTGCACATAGCGCAGTGTTGGAGGCTGCTATTCGAGAATACTTTGAGCTGAATGATACCGGGGAGGTAACGCCGGTTACTTTGTGGGCCGCACATAAAACTGTAATGAGAGGCAAATTGATACAGTTGTCCTCTAATCTCAAAGCGCAACACCGGGCTGACACTCTCAAACTCACGGAGGAGTTCCGTTCCCTAGCTAAAACACACAAACAGCGCCCTACGGCAGATTCATTAGCCAAACTAGACGAGGTCAAGGCCCGACTGAATATGTCCTTAACTACAGCGGCTGCTCAACATCTTACTTGGACGGGGGCTAAATTCTATGCACAAAAAGACAGGGTGGGCTCACGCCTAGCAGTAAAACTGACCCCCAAGCCACGATCTCAGTCTTTCCCTAAAATCAGGGTTCACTCAGGGGACCTCTCTCAGAATCCTGTTAAAGTCATGGACACTTTTTTGAGGTTCTACTCGGACTTATACAAGCAGGGGACTAGTCCCTCCAAGGGTGCTCGAGAGCGGCTCCTGAATGTTCTCCCACTGCCCAAACTCTCAGAGGATCACAGGGATCTTATGGAGGATCCGTTCACTCAGGCAGAAGTACTTGACACTATCAAAACGCTTTCAGTGGGTTCTGCCCCGGGTCCGGACGGATTCTCCAACGGTTATTATAAGAAGTTTGGCCCTTCTCTGGCTCCTTATCTGGTGAAAATGTTTAACTCTCTCAGGGATGGTACCGCCATGCCTCCGGACATGAACTCAGCATTTATCTCAGTGATCCCAAAACCTGGTAAAGATGCCAGCGTGGTAGGCAATTTTAGGCCTATTTCGCTTATCAATAATGACATTAAGATAATGACGAAAATACTGGCGAACAGGCTTTCAAGCTTTATCTCCCGGTATATCCACAAAGATCAGGTGGGGTTCATCCCTGGGAGACAAGGACCAGACCAGATTAGGCGAGCAGTAGATATTATTTCACTCCTAAAGGCACAATGGGACGGGGGTTCCCCGCAACAGGGGTTTCTGCTGTCCATTGACCTTCATAAGGCCTTTGACTCTATTGATTGGTTGTACCTTACGGATATTCTGGAGAGATGGGGGTGCGGAAAATACTTTCTTAATCTTATATTCGCTCTTTATTCTAATCCTTCGGCTCAGGTGCGTCTGTTGGGCAGATATTCTAACACGTTCGGTATTGGTAGGGGGACAAGACAGGGGTGCCCACTATCTCTGCTTCTTTTTGCCATAGCCATAGAAACTTTAGCCATTGCCTTACGTTCTAACCCCGACATTAGGGGGGTCATGTGCGGGTCCTGCGAACATAAATGCGCCCTTTATGCGGACGACCTCCTTCTTTTTGTTACTTCGCCCCTGACCTCCGTGCCCATCATTAACCGGACTTTATTCGATTTTAGTAAGATTTCGGGACTCCGGGTCAATATGGAGAAATCTTTAGCCCTGAATGTTACGCTATCCACAGATATGCTATCACAACTTTCGAATAATTTTACCTTCTCATGGGCACAATCCCAGCTTCCATACTTAGGAATCAAACTCACTTCCGATATACACACATTATTCAAAGCTAACTATCCCTACATGGCGCAAAAATGCAAAGAGGATTTAGTTCGCTGGTCCGGTTGTGGCATCTCCTGGCTGGGTAGGATTAATGCGGTGAAAATGACACTTCTACCGCGTTTATTGTACTTGTTCCGTTCACTCCCAATTCCAGTCCCCAAAACATTCCTTGACAAAATACAAACGGACATCGTGAGGTTTGTCTGGGGGAAGAAAGGCTATAGGTGCTCCTCAGCCACACTCTACTGATTGAAATCTCAAGGGGGGTTGGGTCTTCCCAATTTGTGGGGTTATTATCAAGCGGCACAACTGGCCCAGATATCAATGGCTTTCTCTGGTTCTGTAAAACCGGACTGGTTATTGATGGAACGGCAATCTATTCCCCACCACACAATAGATTTCCTGATGGGTTGTAGTCCCAAACGCAGACCAGCGATTCTGGCTCCCACCCTCTCGCATTCATTGGCGCTTAGCTCCAACCTATTCAAACGGGACTCGTTGATCTCCCCACTGAAACCGCTAACACACATTTTTCATAATGGGGATTTTCCCCCGGGGGAAAATATAGAAGCCTTTAAATGGTGGACGGATAAGGGGTTATACAGAATTGGACACTTCTTTTCCCCTTCCGGCCCTCTTTCTTTATCACATTGCAAAAAGAAACTAGATATGCCCGATTCGGAAATATTCAGATTTACACAAATCTCACACTATTTGAATTCCATTTGGACTTCCAAACCTCTTCCTCCTTTTATAACGCAATATGAGCAATGGTGTGCACAGGCCACGGACCAGAGGGGGGGCATCTCCCTGATTTACGCGGCTCTCATGGGGAAGGACAACAAGCCCTCTTATGCTCTCGCATTGGGAAGCTGATTTGGGCTGCTCATGGGAATCGAAACAGTGGTTTGGGGCCTCGATGAGAGCTCACAAAGGTATACTTAATGTTTCTCTAATTGAGGCAGGTATCAAAGTCCTGTTTAGATGGTACTATGTTCCTTCCAGGCTGGCAAAAATTTTTCCGGGTTCCTCGCCAGTGTGCTTCAGAGGTTGTGGTCTGGGAGGAGATATGTTTCATGTCTGGTGGTCCTGTCCACGCATCCGCTCCTTTTGGCGGAAAGTGTTTCGTACGGTTAGTTCCATTACGGGGACTGCCTTACTACCACACCCCAGTTTAGCCTTACTGAATCATCCCGGCTCTATCCAAACATTTACAGCAATTGGCGTTTTTTGTTTTTCTTGGGGCTAAAATTACGATTGCTAAGGCCTGGAAGAAACACACGGTTTCCTATAAGATGTTCAGATCTAAGGTAACATGGATTATGGTGCAAGAACAAGTAGTGGCCAAGTGGCACGACAAAACGGAGAGATTCCGGTTGATCTGGGAACCTTGGGCGACGTTGTGTAATATTTCTCTTATTCCAGGAGTGCAGCCTGGTACTTTGTCTTCTAGGGCAGGTAACACTTGATTCAGCTTTTTACATTGCCTCTTTTTCTCCTCTCCCCCCTTCCTTTTTTTCACACGTTTTCTCTCTTCTCTTCTTCTTCACCTCCCTTGGTGTATTTGGGGCAACAGGGGATCTGTGGCTCGTGTGCTTTGACTAGACATACTCCCCTACGGGGGGCTGAACTTGTTGTTATGGGTTCAAGATAATACCAATGTTTTGTCAATGCACTTCCTGTTGGCTTTATAGATTGGTTTTGTAATATTCTGGTCTAGATCCATGTATGTCTAGCTCGGCTTTGCCTATGTACGGGTGGATTTAGCTTGTTTGTATTGAGGATTGTTTATCTTTTATGTTCTGATGCAAATCTTCAATAAACATTATTAAAATTAAATTAGATAAACATCCTTTACTTCTCAGGTAGCAGGGGGTTTGTTGTGTCATGGGCAGGTTGTTATTAGGTTTTATGGTCGTCTCACACAGCTGGGTTGTCCAAGTTCCAATGTTACATTTCTCGTGCTATGTTACGTTTCTCATGCAATGTCACGTTTCTCAGGCATTGTTACATTTCTCATGCAATGTTACGTTTCTCATGCATTGTATGTTTTTCTTGTTTTCCAGGTTACTCTCATTTTCCAGGTTTCCCATTGTTTTCCAGGTTTCTCTCGTGTCCTCCCGGGGTTTTCTCTCATGTCCCCCCAGGGTTTTCTCTCGTGCCCCCCCCTGGGTTTTCTCTCGTGTCCCCCCCTGGGTTTTCTCTCGTGTCCCCCCCCTTTGTTTTCTCTCGTGCCCCCCCCACTGGGTTTTCTCTTGTTCCCCTCCGGGGTTTTCTCTCATGTCCCCCCCCCCCGGGGTTTTCTCTTGTGTCCCCCTCAGGGTTTTCTCTCGTGTCCCCATCCCCAGGGTTTTCTCTTGTAGCCCCCCCCCAGGATTTTCTCTCATGTTGCCAGGGTTTTCTCTCGTGTCCCCAGTGTTTTCTCTCGTGTCCCCAGGGTTTCTCTCGTGTCCCCAGGGTTTCTCTTGTGTCCCCCCTGGGTTTTCTCTTGTGGTTCATCGTTTCACGATCTCATGCAACCTGCGTTTTCTTGCAGCCTTGGTTCTTATGCTGCTCACAGTTATCAGCTCACTCTACTCATGTTTCTCGTCCATTCTCGTTTCCTTTTCGCAGGTTACTTTATTGTCACAGGTTTTCTTTGTCTGCTCATGGTTCTCTCGCTATTTGTGTTCCTGTCCAGTTGGGGATCAGTCCACACTATCTTTAATTTCCTTGCTGCGTCCAGCCAGGAGTTGCGCATTATATGGAGCGATTGGCTAGTCAGCCTATTGCTGTTCCGCAGCTTCTACTTCCTCAGGGGCTTTAGTGGATCCTGGGGCTCGGGCCAGTATCGGTAAGCTCGGGTCTCGGATGCAGGTACCAACGTTGCACTTTCTCTTCAGTTCCAGTTTGTGGTAGATTGATTTTCCATTTGGCTGACATAGCAGCTTTGATCAGTAGGTTTTGTTTTACATACCAGGAAGGCTCACGACAATGCTTGGCATGTTTTCTAGGCTTCCAGTCTAGGTTTCCAGTCCTGTTGGTTAATATCCAGTTCCTATTTTGGCTTTTCTGGGGTTTTTTTTTGCCTCTTCCAGCTTGTATCGGCCCACAGCACTTTCAGGGCGTATCAAGTTAAGTCTCAGCATTTCATGTTGAATGACCCATCAGGTTGTTTTATTTTCTGCACCTTCGTTTGAAGCCGCCCAAGGTTCCAGCGGAGTAGACTCCGTGCTGTGCTCAGCTGATTTTCCATCATGGGTCTTGTTTTTCGTGACGTTTGGCGTACTCTCAGGTCTCCTTTTGCGTTGGTTACCAGCTCGGGGCACAAGGCGGTGCCATAGCTGGCTTTTGTGGTGTCTTAAGCCGGGGGGGGGGTGCTTCTGGCCCAGGGTCTCACTTACTTTTGGCAATTTACTGGTGGGCACCCTGGCCCATTCTGTTACATCTGCATGCTCGCAAGGCGCAGCATTTGGGGGCAGCATGATTATCAGGTTCTTGGAGCCTTGCTAGGTGTGGTGCTTGGTGTTGGTTTTATACCAGCTTGTTAGTGTTACATTTGTCAAACCTTGGGTGGTCCTCTACTACCTTTCCTAGCGCTTCCTTTTCTGCAGCTAAAGTCATACCTCATTGCCACCACCCCAGGTTAGACATTAATTCACTGTGTAATCTGGTTGTTATGCTTTCATCCTACTGTGTTATTTTTGCCCCCTTTTAGGCATACTGACCACGTGACCCCGGCACACTTCAGGTCTATGTTCTTTGTTGCTCTTTGTTTCTTTCCTTACTATCCACAGATTGACTCTGTACAAGTGTAAGGCTGGTCAGCCTGTGTTTGTAGGAGGAGTCAGGAGTTGGGCTGCATAAAGCCTGCCCTCCTCTGCCTCCTCCTCTCGTGGACACTGGCTTTCATGTCCCACCCACCCATTCCCTTTTTCTTTTCATTTCATTCATTACATTTTCATACTTGGGTATGCCCCCTTTTAGGCATACTGACCATGTGACCCCCGACACACTTCAGGTCTATGTTCTTTGTTGCTCTTTGTTTCTTTCCTTACTATCCACAGATTGACTCTGTACAAGTGTAAGGCTGGTCAGCCTGTGTTTGTAGGAGGAGTCAGGAGTTGGGCTGCATAAAGTCTGCCCTCCTCTGCCTCCTCCTCTCGTGGACACTGGCTTTCGTGTCCCACCCACCCATTCCCTTTTTCTTTTCATTTCATTCATTACATTTTCATACTTGGGTATGCCCCCTTTTAGGCATACTGACCATGTGACCCCCGACACACTTCAGGTCTATGTTCTTTGTTGCTCTTTGTTCCTTTCCTTACTATCCACGGATTGACTCCGAGTACAACCTAAACCAGGGACTTATTCTTCAGTATAACTGGAAACGAAACAACGGCACCTAAGATCTGTCCATGACAGGGCCTCAAGGTTCGGACGTTCACTGGATGGGTAGGACAAGACTTCAAAAAGTTACCTGCCTAGCCACAATAAGGGCACAATCTCTCACTCCTCCTAAGGGTTCTCTCATCCACAGAGACGAGTGAAGCCCAAGTGCATGGGTTCATCTTCACTGACCGACTCAGTACCAGGAGGCATGGGAGGTGAGGGAGGCAAGGGTAGGACTGCAAAGCTCGGAGACAAATGTACAGGAGGCTTCCGCAAGCACTCCTTAAAAGAGAGTCTTTCTCTGAGTCTGGAGTCAATGAGGATGGCAAATGTGATCAACTTCTACAGCTCAGTGGGTATATTGTGGGCTGCTGTTGATGATATCCAAGAGACAATGAGAAAAAGCAGCCACGAGGGCCTCATTGTTCCACGCAAACTCTGCTGCCAGAGTACGGAATTCAATGGTGTAATCGGCAACAATTCTTGTACTCTGTTTGATGGACATGAGGCACTTGGCAGCAGAAGCTGAGCATGCGGGAACATCAAATACTCTTTTAAAAGAAGCCACAAACTCATGGTAACTAAAAAAAAAAAACAGGTTTTTGCCTTTCCCATAGAGGGTTTGCCCAGGCCAAGGCTCTCTCAGAAAGCAAAGATATCACAAAACCTACTTTGCTTCTATCTATGGGAAACACCTGGGGCAGCATCTCAAAGTATATCTTAACCTGGTTGAGAAACCCTCTGCATTGGACTGGATTGCCCCCAAATCAATGGGGAAGTGGAGCAGAATCAGACATAACTCATACCTCCATTTTTTCGCCAGTGTCTAAGGTGGTTGGTCACGTAAAACATGTGCTATGAAGAAATCTCTATACAGGTCCCTGCTGGGGTCTAAGGGTTATACTAACCGGATCCATATCTCGGGCGATATTTTTATTCCCAAGATGATATGGTACGTGGGCCTCGTCATCCGAAGAAACTAGGTTTGGCCTGTAAGTCCTCTCGTTTGGAAGACTGGGCTCTGGGAAAACCAGACTTGGTTTACTATAAAAACAGTGGCACAAAAGTTCTGCCAGAGTCTTTTACAGATCCAGGTAAGAGGTTCCTCTGAGAAGGAACCCAAAAAACTCTGAAGGTTGGCACAACACTACCTGCCTTGGTGGGTGAAGCTTGCTTTCAGCAGTTCCTGTGGCGGGGACAGGTAAGAGAAGTTAAGAGAAGCAATCTGGTATATACTTACATGCCTTTGCAGGATACACGCTCAGTTAAACCAGTCTCTGGACCGCTCACATACTCTATTAAAAGACTCCTTTTCCATGACTGGCGCTGTAGTACAACCTACAGTTGCAACTGTAAGGTTGTGTCAATTCCTCAAGGAACAAGTTAAGCAAATGCTTAGCCTTCTTCCCAGTGAGGAAGTGGAGAACTATGCAGACCTTCCGCAGGTTCTGTGCTTTATGATTGATGCAATTTTGCATTCCGCCCAACAAGCATTGCATTTATCTCTCCTGTTGATACACATGCGAAGGTCCATTTGGCTCAAAAATTGGGCAGTCAAGCTTTCATGTAAAAAATATTTGACTGGATTCCCGTGTTAAGGGGAACGCTTATTTGGGGATGACTTGGATAAATTTATCCAAAAATTACTGGTGTAAATCTACTCTATTACCAATGGAAAATAATACATGTCCATCATTCAGGCGTTCTCTTTCTCCATCTCCTGGAGCATGAGGCTCTAAGCAGTGGCGACGGCCATCCCAGTCTACCTCTAGAGGAAAGGCCCAAGTTCACATCCAAGGACAGAAAAAGACTTGGGGGCGAAAAGCCCGCCAAGCAAAGTCCCAAAGCTTCCTTGTGACGGGGCACCCCCACTCGGCCGAGTGGGGGGAAGGCTGCTGTAGTTTGCAGAAGCCTGGTGGAAAGAGATTCAGGTATCTCAGTATCGCTGTAGGAATTTGGACTGTCGTATCTGCGTGAAGGGAGGACAGAATGAAAACATTCCAGATTAGATTGCACGGTGCCACATGCACCAATTCTATAATCAAAAAGGTGACTAAAAAGTGGCACGCTCGTTTAATAAGTGCCCCGGTACAAGTGGTACCTCTTTCCAAATAAGGGTGACACCAAGTCCCACACAATCTTACCAGCGCTCCCTATGTAGTCTGGGCAGTTCTTCGGCTCTCCATGACTATCTTTTCCCTCGTAAACAATAAAATTATATGTATAGCCGTTTCCCTATCACAGAGCTTATACATCTTGACCCCATATCTGCCACGCTTGCTGGGAATATAATGTTAGATAGACAAGCGGCCAGAAAATGTAATCAGGGACTCATCAACGCAGACAACTTGATTGGGAGCCAACCAAATCCAGGGTCACCCCAAGGACGACAGAGTTCATTATCATTGAAGTGCATGAACCGCAAGATCTGCTCATATCATGTCCTGGTCATCGAGGCAGAGAACATGGCATATGGTGAATTGGGTCAGTGGACCATAATGACCACAACTCACTCTTTTTAGTTATTCCCATGAGGACGGAAAGGCCCAGGAAAGTCTTAGGTCTCCAATCTCTGGCAAAGGTCAACTGGAGATTAGCGGTAATGAATTGACCAGCATACAAATTTCTTTGGTCCACAATAGATCTATAGAGATCTTCTGTGAAAAACAGCAAATAAAAATCAAGTGACATAAAATCAACTGTTTCCACCTGAATTCCATGTTGGCCAGTGAATGGGGGAAGTACGGGTGCTGCAGAAGTGATGGGCTCCCAATTAGGATTGGGAAATGCAGCAGGAAGGGCACTATGGGCTCGATGGGCCTGTGTTTGTCTTCTTCTTAGTGGCTGCGGGACACTACTCATGCTAGCCACCTCACCAGCTTGAACTGAACTTATTGGACTCGCCACGTCACCAAGTGTTACTGCAGTGCTGAATGTACGATCAGGATGTACTAGGCCGCTGGTGCTTGCCAGTTCACCAGAAGGATAAGCGGCACTAGTACTGGCTCTCTGTTCCATGCGAGAGCCCTGAGGTTCTTGCACCTCAACAACAGCAGAAGAACAGGGTCGGGTACGCTTGACCTTGGCAGGGCTCACTACTGCATCGTCAGAGCTATTTGTCAGGGTGCCACTGCTGTCTACAGGTTCGTATTCTGAGCCTGAATCTGACAGATGGGTGACTTCCTCTTCACTATCTGTTTTGCTCAGAAACGTGTAGGCCTCTTCACTTCTGTACCTTCGATTTTACATTTTGGTCTCTAAATTTACTGGTACAGTAGTGAGACTCACAGGAAAAAGAGCTCCTGACTGTCGGCAACTGCTTCAAACGCTACAAAAACCCTGTTAGCGTTTGCAGGGATCAGGCCTGTCTCTGCAAATGCTGCAGTTATGTGTTTTGTGTTTTGTAACTGACAGTGATCGATTGATACTGCACTTGGGTGGGCTGAGCTGGGTGGAGGGGCTAAATGCAGGTGCTAGCAGGTATCTGGACTGATCCTGCTAACACTGCATTTTTGGAAACCCTAAACTGTTGGGGACGCTAGTATAGATCTGATCTGTTCAGATATTGATCCTTTCAGACACTATACTACTAAGGGAGGTGTATGGTGCGTGGGTGGGTGTTAGCGCTACTGGCACTAATCCGACACTGCCTGGGGTGATTCAGACACTATCTGACACTAAAACCTAACTAATATCACCCACCAAGTGATCAGGGGGTTAAATATTCAGGTAATATACGGCGGGTGCCCTGACGCTATAAAAAAAAACTAGCTAACCAGCGTTACCCGTGACACTAATACATACAGGATGTAAAAGTTGATGACCAGATTTTTGTCCTTGCAGTGGAATAGGACGCCCCAATAGCATATTCTATTTACCCATATATAAATGGGTGTCATCTAGTACATTGGTGGAGTCATGTAGTATATGATATATGGAGGAAATTAAATGTAGTTGGTGTGGACCCTCAGCACATAAGTGTTCAAAAATGGTAGGTACATCTAGGATGAAAGATGAGGACAGTGATTGAAAAAAATGTCTGACCCTTGGGTAAAAGTAGAATAAGTTTTGAGGGACAGAGAACTTTTCCTGCAGTGTCGCAAAAGTATGTTGTTTGTGAGTGACCGGATGTACCAGATTTTGTAATTGGAAGAGAAGCGTTTGCATCTATGGCAACAGGCGTCCAAAGGACAAACTATCTGGTAGGATTGGATTCAACAATATATTAGATAAAAGAGGACAGGGTGAGGAGAGAGAGTACTTCAGTATACATTTACACCATATGGACATGGTGAATAGCATTGGTGCCAGACACATATGCTTCAATATGGGGTCAGTTAGTACAGAACGGGACCAAAACAAGGAACATGGGTGTACCAGATAGAAAGCACCTTGCTCAATCTCTGACCACCGTTTTGGAGCCACCTGACTGGATCAGGAAAGGACAGCCTGGACGTGAGACACATAATAATACTTAATGATATCAGGGTCTCCCAGACCCCCCCTGAGTTTTTAGACAGAAGACCACCAAGCTGGCAATACAATGGGTCTTGTTATTCCTTATGAATTTAAAAAAAACCTCTGTGGAGAGCTTTAAGCTGACTAATAGGTACAGCAGCCGATAAAGTTTCAAAGAGATATAGCAAATGTGGCAACACGGACATATTCAGGACATTAATTCTACCCAACATGGTGACAGGGTATGTAGCCCATTGGTGGAGACATCGATAGATTTCCTGAAATAAGGGCGGACAGTTAGCTGAGTAAATGCTAGAGTATGAGGAAGTGAGCTGAATACCTAGGTATTTAAGAGACCGATGGTACCATTTATAAGGGTACATACTTTTAAGTTGCGCTAATGAATCTGTTGATATGTGTAGGGGGAGGGCTTCAATTTTAGCAGTGTTATTTCTATAGCCTGTTATGGACCCAAAGGAATGTAGAAGAGCGTATAGGGAAGGGAGTGAAATGATAGGATTCGTCAATGTCAAAAGAATGTCATCAGTAGACATGTGCATTCGTTTTCGTCCGAATGCATTTTCGTCCAAATTTCAGCTATTTTCGTTTTCGTTTTGACAAACGATAACGAAAGCACAGAATCCGAAAAATGAAAGATCCGACATAAATAAATGCTTTATTTTCGTTTTCATTGTTACAACAGTTCGGTATAGAATAGGAGATTCAGCGTGACTCTGACAATAACAATCTGTCTATAGAACCTGTGGTCGAATGTGCCTAACCTTACCTCTATTAGTCCAAGATTATATACAGAAAATATTCGACAGAGAAAAAAGATTTGACAGAGAGAAAAGATTCTGCAAGTTACTGTCCTAAAAAGTGTTTGGGGACCCGGGTCCTGCCCCAGGGGACATGTATCAATGCAAAAAAAAGTTTTAAAAACTGACATTTTTCCGGGAGCAGTGATTTTAATAATGATTAAAGTGAAACAATAAAAGTGTAATATTCCTTTAAATTTCGTAGGGGGGGGGGGGGGGGTGTCTATAGTATGCCTGTGAAGGGGCTCATGTTTCTGGTGCTTAGAACTGTCCCTGCACAAAGTGTCATTTGTGCAGGAAAAAAAGTCCTTTAAAATCACTTGCAGCTATTATGAATTGTCGGCTCCGTAATACAGAGAACACTCATTGAAAGTCATTGATAAAAAAATAAATAAATAAATTGAAAAAAAAGCGTGGGGTCCCCCAAATTCAATTACCAGGCCCTTCAGGTCTGGTATGGATATTAAGGGGAACCCTGCCTCAAATTTAAGAAAAAAATTGACGTGGGGTTCCCCCTAAATATCCATAGCCAGACCCTTCAGGTCTGGTATGGATATTAAGGGGAACCCCCTGTCAAATTTAAAAAAAATTGACGTGGGGGTCCCCCTAAAAATCAATACCAGACCCTTTATCCGAGCACGCAACCTGGCAGGCCGCAGGAAAAGAGGGGGGGACGAGAGAGCGGCCCCCTCCCTCCTGAACCGTACCAGGCCACATGCCCTCAACATTGGGAGGATGCTTTGGGGGTCTGTGACCCCTCAAAGCACCTTGTCCCCATGTTGATGAGGACAAGGGCCTCATCCCCACAACCCTGGCCGGTGGTCAGTTGACGGGAGGCCCCGCCCTCCGTATATAAGAAACGTCTGGCCGCCGGAATCCCTGAAGTGTCTCCTCCGTGGAGACAGAAGAAGGATGCTGCGCTGATTCAGATGAGCCATCGCTGGACCCCGGAGAGATGATCGTCCGTCGCTGGATAGCAAGAGTGGATTAGCACCGCTGGAATCTTTTTTTTATTTTTTTTTATTTTTAATAAAGGAATTTTTCAAAAGTGTGTTTGTCTTATTTAACAATTTTTTACACTTTCTTTGTGAAATGGTAGGGGTACTTTTGTACCCCCTTACCATTTCAAAAAGGGGGGTGGGGGCCGGGATCTGGGGGTCCCCTTGTTAAAGGGGGCTTCCAGATTCTGATAATTCATAATAGCTGCGAGTGATTTTAAAGGACTTTTTTTCCTGCATAAATGACACTTTGTGCAGGGACAGTTCTAAGCACCAGAAACATGGGCCCCTTCACAGGCATACTATAGACACCCCCCCCTACGAAATTTAAAGGAATATTACACTTTTATTGTTTCACTTTAATCATTATTAAAATCACTGCTCCAGAAAAAACGGCAGTTTTTAAAACTTTTTTTTGCATTGATACATGTCCCCTGGGGCAGGACCCAGGTCCCCAAACACTTTTTAGGACAGTAACTTATAAGTAGCAAATTAGTCTTTAAAATTAGCACTTTAGATTTTGAACGTTGGAGTCCCATAGACTTTTATAGGGTTCTAAAGTATGCTATATACTAGCTCCGTCGAATCTTCTTTATACATTCGACAGACACCATAAGCTTTCAAAGACAGATTCGACCGTAATACATGTGGATTTTCGGGCAAATGCAATTTTTGAACGAAAAACGAAATAAATAAAAACGAATTTAGGGAGTAACTAAATAAATTAAGTTTTATTCCGAAATGAAATATATTGGATGGACTGTATTACGGAAATTCCGAAAGACTTAGTCCGCCAGACTGTCCGCTGAAAAAGTCCGCTGAAGCCCACACACGAGCGGATTGTCCGCTGAAACACGTTTCAGCGGACTAAGTTGGCCAGACAATCCGCCCGTGTGTACGCGGCCTTAGAGGTAGAGTGTTGTGGAGAAAGATCTAAGGAGATAGGGGCATGGTCTGATCAGTTAATTAATGAGATATTAGAATCTACTGTATGAGGGAGTAGTGGTGCTGATATGAAAAAAAATGGTCTGGTCTAGAATACATTTTATGGGCCATGGAGTAAAAGTTGTATTGTCTATGGGTTGGATGTTTAATTCTCCAGGCATTGAACAATCAGTGAGACCTGATACATTTTCAAAAGGAGGTGGCTTGGGATACCACCCTCTGTGATGGAGTGTCCCAAAAAAGTGTGTGCCTGTCTCTACTATGGGACATAACCAGGTTAAAATCACCCCTATTATCATGCAGGGCTGGGAATAATGTTTTTTCAAGAAGAAAGAGCTCATCCAGAAAACCAATTTACCCAGAGTTGGGTGCATATACATTTACCAATGTGAACGAGGATGATAAGTATTCACAGAACAGGGGGTAACAAACCTCCCATGGGGGTTGATGTATTTATCCTTGACCCTGATAGGGGAAGATTTTTTACAAGTAGTACAGCTACACCTGAAGGGTCAGAGGTCACATAAGAAGTAGGGAAGTATTTTGATGCAAATTTCATTGAACCCCCAGCTTGAAAGTGAGTCTTCTGGATCATAACAATATCAGCATCAGACATTTGAAAGTCTTTAACGGCAAGCCATTGTTTCTGAATGGAGTTCAGGCACTTAACATTATGAGAAATTTGTTTCAACACCATAACATATTAACAGTGTATCTGGTTGTTGAGATAATGAACCTAGAAACCTGTAGTTCTCTAAACTGACATAGTGTCCAATACTGGAACATGAATGCACATTTTACAAACTGCCCTATTATAATAATAAAGAAAAAAACAACAGTGAGGAGACCCAGGAGGGGTCTGAAAAAATAAAAAAGGGAAACCATGGTCATTATGCCTGAGAAGTGCAACCCAGGAGTCTTAGAGTGAAGTATTGGACAGTTTGGGGCCACACGATGACTCCCATCATGGAAATGTAGGGAGAAAGGATACACCTGCTCTCCAGCAGGTATGTAACATATAAAAAAAAAATATATATATAGCAAAAGAAAAAAAAGTGAATACAAAAGAAAATAAACAAACTATACCCCATGGATATGTGCAGGGGTATCTCCAATCTTTTGGAGAACTTTTCAACCTAATGTCCAGATCAAAAACAGATCAAAAACAAACTGTCACAAAGGGAAAGGCATGCCTGCCTGTAACTTTAAGTTATCTGCAACTGTCATCATCTCAAAGAGGACATCTGGATGTTTCAGAGCGTTGAGGAGTGGAGAGGATTTCTTCTGTTTACTTTGAACAGGGGTTCAGATTCGGTTAGGCGTAGTGGGAGCTGGACGACCAGACAGAGCAGCAGGTGGGAGCAGAATATCTTCCGGTAGAGGAGGTAGTCCCAAGCTTTTTATGCATGCTTCTCCTTCATGTAAATTGCAAAGACAGTGTAGAGAACAATCATGGGGATCAGGCGAAATGGAAAGCCCCAGAAATATGGGATGTGATGGGCTTGCAAGTGGGAGGTGATTGAATGGAGATTTCTCAGTTTAGCAAGAGCAATAGGAGAGAGATCGTTGTATATCTGTATCTGGCGTACTTGCTGTCATAAAAATGGAAACGGACTATGACATCTCTAGGCCTAGCTCCAGAGGGCAGGTTTGGGGTCCAGGTATCTATGGGCCTTATCCAGTCTCCAATCAATATCAGCAATTTTTTGGGCAGTGTATTAAAAAGGCCCAGCAAGTAGGAGTGCAAGGTATTATCACCCACATTCTCTGGTATGCCACGAAAACGCATATTTTGACTTCTCTCTCTATTCTCCAGGTCCTCCTGTTGTAGTTGGAGCTGGGACACAGCGTGTTTAAATGAAGAGGATTCTACCTCCAGTTCCTGGACATATTGGATGAGATTATCAAACTTAGTCTCTAAAGCATCTTCTCATTCCCCTATTTGGGCAATCCCCCCCCCCCCCGTAATTCCTGTGATGGTTTACCCACCTCTGCAGCAATGTTGCATGTTAATTGATGGAGAAGAGCCTGGAGTTTCTTGGGGGGACATTGTAGGGGTGTCTTGGGTGATGCGCCATTGTCTGCATTGTCGGTCCCAAGCAAGGGACCCATAGTGGGGACCAGGTCCGCGGGTGTAGGCAAGGCTGGGGATTGCGGCCTAGTAAGGTATCTGTCCATAGTGTGGGTCCAGCAGCGGCCTGTAGCAGTGTTTTTGCTGGCTAATCTTACACATGGGGTGCTACAAGCATACAGGGAGTGTTTATGCTTACCCCTGTGGTGAATGGAATAGGTTATAAGCGGTGCGGGGGCCCAGAGAGCAGATGGGATCCGGAGCTCAGCTGCTACACATCCGCCATGACCGAAAGCCCTCATTTTCTTTTCCTTATCTGCATTTAACTTTAAACTAAAAATATAAAAAAATAAAGGGAAATCAAACGTTCCGTTATTTTCAGACACTAATGCACCATTTAAAAAAATAAACCCACAGAACAAGCTCCAAGGCAAAAGTGGAAAAAATTCATTCAGATCTATTCATTCTTATTTTAACATTCCTCCACTATTCTGCACATGAATAAAAATTGCCAGACAAGCAAATAAAGTTCAAGGTCTGTTTTCTAGATTGTATGATGTTTCAGTTATAGAAAGGCAGAAAAGTAATTTAGCTGTTCAAAAAAAGAAAAATACAATTTGGCAATCATTTTATCTCTATAAAAGTGTCTTTCTTCAGCACAGAAAACAGAGAAGAAAAGTTGCATTTCAGGTGAATGTTTTCAAATAGTTTATTAAACGCATAAGATAAAGGAATCACTGAGGCTTTAAAAATGGAAATTAAAATACATGATGTGTGTCTAATTCATTTATTGAATCCTGGCTGCTAGAAAATGTGTTAATGTTTTTAACTTTTTTAAGCTTCTTTTTTCATGAAAGGTGTTTTGCTGAAAAAGAATAATCTCTTGGTTTAATGGTGTTGAATATCTTCAATAAGTAATATTTACACTTTAGTTTAGTCATGCGAATAAAAGTAGAATTGTTTCTGCTCATCAGCCATTGATAAACATATTTGAAAGTGTGTAGTTACAGATATATACAGTTGCAATTTTGAGAAACTTTAAAGGGAACCTGTCATAACAGCAGCTGCCTACTACATCCGAGGCCCCCTGACAAGTTAGAAGCTTTGTTGCACAGCATACCTGTGTAAAATATGACGTGCCTGTACAAACACTGAAATATACACTCACGGCAACCTTATTAGGTACAACTGTTCAATTGCTTGGTAACATAAATTGCTAATCAGCTAATCATATGGCAGCAACTCAAAGCATTTAGGCTTCTAGACATGGTGAAGACAACTTGCTGAAGTTCAAACTGAGCATCAGAATGGGGAAGAAAGGAGGTTTAACTGACGTTGAACTTGGCATGGTTGTTGGTGCCAGATGGGTTGGTCTGAGTATTTCAAAAACTGCTGATCTACTGGGATTTTCACACATAACCATCTCTAGGGTTTACAGGGAATGGTCTGAAAATTTTCCAGTTAGCGGCAGTTGTGTGGAAGAAAATGGCTTGTTGATGTCAGAGGTCAGAGGGGAATGGGCAGATTGGTTCAAGATGATAGAAAGGCAACAGTAACTTAAATAACCACTTGTTACAACCAAGATATGCAGAATACCATAATTTTTTTAAATGGATCTGCTGCCCTAGAAATGTCCTATAACTAGTATAGGAAAAAAATCCAAAAAAAAGTGTGACTGCGCTAACCCAAAGATACATAAATAATATGTTATTACCAACACGGTACAAAAGGTAAACCGCGCTACTCAAACAACAAAAGAAAGCAACCTATAAGCAGCAACCCTAATCGTAATACTCCGATATCAAACTAAATAGGTGAACAAAATGAGCTGCGCTAAAAACAATAAAACTAGAAAATAATCAAACACCAAAAAACCTAATCAACCTATACCAATAGACGTAAAAACAATATTAAATTGACAGAAAAATGTGATTAGTGAATAGTATACATGAATACTAACGTATCGTCATAAAGTGAATAAAGTGTATACTAGACCTAAAATGACATTGATGTGAATATTGCAAAGAAAACCCCCACAATAATTAATGTAGATTGACACAAAAAAAAAAGGGTTATAATGTGTGCTAGATTTAAACGAATAGTATTAACTAAAATAATATTCAAAAAACCATAAAAAGTTCATATGTGATGAAAAAAATATTTTTATATAGTCCCAAGATTAATATTGGTTCTTCAAACTTGACATAAAGGTGCAAAAATATCCACAAATGCGTGTATATAAAAACAAAAAAATTTTTTCAAAACAATCCTCCACCAGTGAGAAGAGGGGCCGCTTACCAGAGCTTTAGATCCCAGTGTTAGTGAGATCAGTAAGGCAACAGCACAGAGGTTTCTGGGTGAACCGTCACAGGCATCCCACCATCTCCATCTCCAATATGAAGCCTCCAATCGAGAAACGAAGGTGTCGTAGATTGCTGACACCACGCTGTCTCTATCTCCAATACGAAGCCTCCAGTCCAGGAACGAAGGTATCGTGGATCATATAAAAAATCAAAGACACTCGCATAGCGTAAAACCACTTGGTTTAATAAAGTAAAGTTTAAAAGATTTACACTCACATGCGTAAAGAAAAAACGATCATATAAAAACGAGCCGGCCGGACTCGTGTGCCGCCCGCACTTCCTGGTTGGGCGTAGAACGCGGAGACGTCAGAACGCCTATCTCCCTACGCGCGTTTCGTCACGAACGGACGTGTTCACGGGATGCGGGACGGCGTTCTGACGCACCGCCTATATACAAATTCTTAAACGGACAGCCTCGGTCTGAGCTCCATGCTGTCCTCTCAATCCACCATGTTGGGTGAGGGAAAGAGGACTGGAATGCCCATATTAACCCCCAGTCCACCATTTTACATAAGAAAAAAAGGGGTAAAGATTTTTGCCCTACCATTACGCAGAGGCAAACCCATAATAATAACCCTCCCGATTCTTTTAGGAACCATAAATTAAAAATACAAAATTGTTATAGAAGTACATAAAAAGAAATTAAAAAAAATTTCTTTCAAATATCAATTGAAAAATATATTTATCAAAAGGTATCCAATAAAATAATAAAACAATATTAAACACAAAAAAAACAATCCAAACGGATAAACAAGACAGCTTCTGTAGTAAAGATATATACTGTCTCGTATGTCCAGATACTAATACGTTCTTAATTGAAAGAATTATATACCAGTGGAAATTGGAAACTTTTTATAGTAGTAAAACCACTGATATGGCGTGTCAAAAAATGATAAGGGCAAAAAAACCTCATTGGGGACTCATGGAACTCACACCAAGTTTACAGTTGAAAAAGCAGCAACTACCACAGGAAGCTTAAGCTATGTAAATTATTCCAACCAATCATATACTATTCAAGAATTGTCAATAAACGCATTTACGTCTACTTCAATATTAAGACCATGAGGAACATAACTTTTTAATCTGTGTATCCACATCATTTCAAGCTTGGAAATGCTTCTTACCAAATGGGTTCCCCTCCAATGGGGGTTGAACTTGTCAATTCCCATAAATATTGTGTTGGTAGGGTCTCTATTGTGTGCCAGCAGGTAGTGTTTGGAGACCGAATGCTGGGTATATCCTCTACGAATATTCCCAATATGCTCATTCAAACGTACATGTAAAGCACGTTTGGTCCGCCCTACATACTGGAGGCCACAAGGGCACTCCAGCATGTAGACCACTGCCTCTGAACAGCAGGTAATAAAGGGTTCTATGGTATAAGACCTAGATGTGACCGTAGATCTAAAGGTAGTACTTCTCCTAGACCGACAGCCATTTAAGCTACATACCGTGCACTTCCTGCATTGATAGTACCCAGTAAGGTTCGAGAAAAAATGCGGACGATTCGTGGGTGGGTCCAAAACATTAGGGGCCACCCTATCCCTCAGAGATGTTACGCCTCTATAAACTACTTGGGGTCTGTCAGGCAAAATGGTTCCCAATACCGAGTCGTTCCTAAGTACATGCCAATGTTTTTTAAGTATATGTTTGATCCTAGTGTGTTGGCAGGAATAATTGGTGATGAAGGGGTAACGAAAATTGTTTTGACGGTCTCCTTCTCGTTCCTTTAGTAAATCGGATCTTTCTACTTGACTAATCTCATCTATCAGACGTGTCAAGGGTTCAGGTGGATAACCTTTATCAATGAACCTCTGAGTGAGAACGCGGGCCTGTTGTATAAAAACATCCTGTTCTGTACAGTTACGTCTCAATCTTAAGAGCTGACTTCTAGGTACTGATTTGAGCCAAGATGGATGATGGCAACTAGTAGTAGGTATAAAGGAGTTCCTATCGGTGGTTTTAAAGAAAGTTGATGTAATAAAACGTTCTCCTTTAATAGTGATAGTAAGGTCTAAAAAATGTATTTTAGTAAGACTGGCTTCATAAGTGAGGTGTATACCCCTGGTGTTGGCGTTAAGCTCACTCATAAACAAGGAGAGATCCGATTCACTCCCATCCCATAGGAGGAGGATGTCGTCTATGTACCTGGCCCAAAAGGTCAGCTGTGGCCTGACACGGGCATAGACGACATCCTCCTCCCATTTCCCCATAAACAAATTCGCCAAACTAGGGGCATATTTGGCCCCCATTGCGACCCCTTTAATCTGGCGAAAAAAATCCCCTCCAAACCAAAAAAAGTTATGCGTAGCCGCATAGTCTAAAAGTTTCATAATAAAGATTATTTGTTCTGAGGGGAGGTCAGAAAACCTTTCTAGGGAATCTGAAACGGCCTCTAGGCCCATATTTTGGGGTATGCTTGTATAAAGTGACGCAACATCTGCAGTCACCAGCAGAGTCCCTGGTTTAGGATGGTATCCCTCGAGAAGGTTAATTATATGCCTAGTGTCTTTAATAAATGATGGCATTCGACGCACTAGAGGTTGTAAAAAGAAATCTATATACCTGCCCACCCGGGAAGTGATGGAATCGATCCCACTAATAATGGGTCGTCCCGGGGGGCAGGTTAGACTCTTATGGACCTTAGGTAGGTAGTAGATTACAGGGATTCTAGGAGTTTTTGGGACAAGAAAGGCCTTTTCTTTCTTATTTAAGATTCCCTGATCGAATCCCTCGGCAACAAGGGACTCCAAAGTTCTTTTATATTGTACATTTGGATTAGAGGGTAGGGAGATGTAAGTAGCCCTATCTCCCAAAATCCGATTCATCTCGCCTATATAGTCATCCTTATTAAGGATGACTATGCCCCCCCCTTTGTCCGCTGGGCGGATGACCACATTTTTATTGTTGCAAAGGGATTCAATGCCAGCATCAATCACCTCTTTATTTCTAACTTTTTTTATACGCAATTCTTCAAGGTCTTTGAGGGCCAGATCGCGAAAGACTTTTAAAGAGGGACACAAATGCCCAGGTGGGTTGAAAAGTGATGGATTAGAAAGCCCCGAGTGACAATAGTCGCCAGAGGTATTTCTAAGAAAGTTGGTAGGATTTGAAGCTACATATCTTTGAATATTGAGTTTTCTAACATACCTATGAATATCCATGTATGTTTGAAACTTGTTCATGTTTTTGGCTGGGGCAAACTTGAGGCCCTTATCCAGGACACTCAGTTCACAATTACTAAGAGTGGCCGAGCTAAGGTTAAAAATACCTGCACCAGTTATGTTCTTGGTCTTTTTGGGCTGAGTACGCCTCCCCCCTCTAGTTCCTCTCTTAGCTCGACCACTCTTTTGATGCCTTGGTTTGGCCTGGGAAAACCCCAATTGCTGTGGCTTGGGTTCATACCCAAGTTGCCATTACCAGAGCTTCCCTGAATGTCATTATAGGGACCCATATTGTTAGGCCTCAGATTAGTCATACCCTCCATAGGTGGAAACCCCGAATCTTGTAAAGGCAAAAAGCTGTTTTGTGTAGGAATATTAAATTGAGATTGATAGTCCACATCATAATGTACCACTTGACTGTTATTATAAGCAGTTGATGGGTTAGATTTTGGATATTGAGAAGGGAGGGGTAATTGACTATAAGTAGGGGATGGAAAATAACCCTGTTTTGAAGCAAAGTTTCCCATCCATCCAGGGGGAGGTACAAACGGTCTCTCCTGTCCCCAGTTTGGAGGGGGGGCAGCCTGACCATAATAGGGAGAGGGGGCTTGGGCATATATGTGGGGGAGAGGGGGGGCATTCTGACGTTGCCCACCCCGTCCCCTTCCTCTATTGTCATGCCCCTGAGGGGGTCCTCGCTTTCCACCTCTCGTTTGACTGTAGTTTCTCTTTCCCTCACCAGGGGAGCGGAAACGGGAATTTACAGAATTTGCAGATGGTACTGTCTGGTTTTGTATATTTTGGGGTGGTATCCCACCCTGGGACATAACCACCGGGGTAGTATCCATAGCTGGACCGGAGACATCGATTTGTTCTATCAATAATCTCTTTTGCCATTCAAAAACAGTCAGAGATTGATAGTCCAAGATATCTCGGTTATATTTCTTTTTCTTTTTTAGTTTTTGTTCCCTATCCTCTTTCTCCAACAGTTTGAGAAGACCTTTGGATCTATCTAAATATTCCTCATTATTTTTGAAGGGCGATATTTTATCTTTTAAGTTTTTGATCTCAATATCTAAACGGTTAAGTTTCAAATTTTTCCTCTCCACCAGGAACCGTAGAAAGGCAACGCCAGCTTCATTAAAATATTTATACCATCCATCCAGATCTACTTCACCTTTCTGGGGGCAAACCTCCCACCTTAAACTGCGTGGGACC
Source organism: Lithobates pipiens (assembly GCF_037356315.1). Classification (NCBI taxonomy): domain Eukaryota; kingdom Metazoa; phylum Chordata; class Amphibia; order Anura; family Ranidae; genus Lithobates; species Lithobates pipiens. The sequence continues at coordinate 142,305,605 of NW_027507790.1, forward strand.
ATCTGTAATTTTATATATGTTTCCAGAAACGCAATGTCCCATTGAGTGTGGATCTCAGATACTATAAGGTTTTTTAGCCTTGTAAAGAGACCACCCAAATCCCCATCACCTTCAGCAAAGGGTTCAAAAACCCCTTCTGTGTTTACCACTCTAGAGGCACGAAAATCAAAAATATCCATAAATAGAGTAGCTGCAGTAAATGTATAAGAATCACAAACACGGTACAAAAGGTAAACCGCGCTACTCAAACAACAAAAGAAAGCAACCTATAAGCAGCAACCCTAATCGTAATACTCCGATATCAAACTAAATAGGTGAACAAAATGAGCTGCGCTAAAAACAATAAAACTAGAAAATAATCAAACACCAAAAAACCTAATCAACCTATACCAATAGACGTAAAAACAATATTAAATTGACAGAAAAATGTGATTAGTGAATAGTATACATGAATACTAACGTATCGTCATAAAGTGAATAAAGTGTATACTAGACCTAAAATGACATTGATGTGAATATTGCAAAGAAAACCCCCACAATAATTAATGTAGATTGACACAAAAAAAAAGGGTTATAATGTGTGCTAGATTTAAACGAATAGTATTAACTAAAATAATATTCAAAAAACCATAAAAAGTTCATATGTGATGAAAAAAATATTTTTATATAGTCCCAAGATTAATATTGGTTCTTCAAACTTGACATAAAGGTGCAAAAATATCCACAAATGCGTGTATATAAAAACAAAAAAATTTTTTCAAAACAATCCTCCACCAGTGAGAAGAGGGGCCGCTTACCAGAGCTTTAGATCCCAGTGTTAGTGAGATCAGTAAGGCAACAGCACAGAGGTTTCTGGGTGAACCGTCACAGGCATCCCACCATCTCCATCTCCAATATGAAGCCTCCAATCGAGAAACGAAGGCGTCGTAGATTGCTGACACCACGCTGTCTCTATCTCCAATACGAAGCCTCCAGTCCGGGAACGAAGGTATCGTGGATCATATAAAAAATCAAAGACACTCGCATAGCGTAAAACCACTTGGTTTAATAAAGTAAAGTTTAAAAGATTTACACTCACATGCGTAAAGAAAAAAAATTGTGTCAATCTACATTAATTATTGTGGGGGTTTTCTTTGCAATATTCACATCAATGTCATTTTAGGTCTAGTATACACTTTATTCACTTTATGACGATACGTTAGTATTCATGTATACTATTCACTAATCACATTTTTCTGTCAATTTAATATTGTTTTTACGTCTATTGGTATAGGTTGATTAGGTTTTTTGGTGTTTGATTATTTTCTAGTTTTATTGTTTTTAGCGCAGCTCATTTTGTTCACCTAATATGTTATTACCACAAATGCATTTTTACCTACTACCTTTAAATTTCCATGTGCCAACAATGCAATATAGGATGTAAAAAAATATGAAATAATAAGCTAGTGCAATATATTAGAAAAAAATGTCAAAAGTAATATGACTGCACTATTCCATGGGTGCATGTACATATATTGTTACCCCATATGCATTTTTATCTACTACCTTTAACCCCCCTGACGGTATTCCCGAGTCTGGCTCAGGGTGGAATTTTTATGCCAAAAGCGGTAACCTCGAGTCAGAATGGGGACCGCATCGCTGGATCCAGGAGGATGCTTACTTACCTTCTCCCTTGGATCCCGCCATGTCCCCGCGCTGTACGAGCGAGCTGTGTCTTGCTCGATTCATCACATCGCTGATCTCCGTGCCCTGCAAGCGTTGCGACGCACGGGGACCTAGATCGCCGCCAAATTCAAAAAGTGAAACACACAGTATACATACAGTATAATGTAATCTTACAGATTACATTGCTGTATGTAATTATTTCACATCCCCTTTGTCCCTAGTGGTCTGCCCTGTGTCCTGCATGCAGTTTTATATTATAAAAACTGTTCTTTATGCCTGGAAACTGGAGATTGTCCATAGCAACCAAAACTGTCCCTTTACATCAAAAATGATTTTAGACCAGCTAGAAAACAGCGATAATAAATTGGAATCACTCGCAGAATTGAGCGACAGCGATTTGTGGGGAGATCCGTCATCAAATACTGAAAAGTAATGACAGTGACAATTCTGCAACTGAGCAAATTTCAGTATTTTTGTTTTGATTACATTATTGAATAATTTTTATTATTGTTATATTATTATTTGGTACAATTATTTATAATTATTTATTATATTATGATTTATGATTTCATTTTTCAAACTTTATCATACCCGGGATGTCTGCTAGACTCTGGTTTGGACAGATTTAAGTGAGTTATTGCTAAGAATAACAGGACTACAATATAAAACACCAAATTTTCATGCAAAATAATGGTACCGCTTTCAGCACCTAAAATCCGAAATAATCATACCGCTAGGGAGGTTAAATTACCATGTGCAAAAAATATATTGTATATGAATAAACCATACAAATAAGTTGTGCAATACGATGGAAGAATATAAAAGTTCATATGATCGAACAAGGATCACGATTGAAAATCGCATCTCTATAAATCCTCAATATATAAAAAGCGCTCTTGTGCTTCAAATATCATTCATGCTGTATGTCAATAATTTTTCACCACTTCTTGTGCCACCACCACCTTCTAGATTGGTCATTCACCAGAGCCTAGAAAAAGTATTGTCTTTGGTTAATATAGGGATAACCACTTCACTACCCTGGCGTTTTTTCCAGTCAGTATACTTCTAGATAATTTTCAATGCCAAATGATGGTATCTCATAAAGATTTAAGAATTATCATTGTGCAGTATGTTTATGTAAAAAGTGAATTTATTTATACTTATTGCCCTGTTATTTATACTTAATGCCCTGTACACACGGTCGGACTTTCCGACGGAAAATGTGTGATCGGACTGTCAGAAATTTCCGATCATGTGTGGGCTCCATTGGACTTTTTCCCTCGGAATTTCCGACACACAAAGTTTGCGAGCTGGATCTAAAATTTTCCGACAACAAAATCCAATCGTTTAAATTCTGATCGTGTGCATACAATTCCGATGCACAAAGTGCCACACATGCTCAGAATAAATTACGAGATGAAAGCTATTGGCTACTGGCATCTTTATAGTCCTGTCGTACGTGGTTTACGTCACATCGTTCTGTACGATCGGATTTTCCGACAACTTTGTGCGACCGTGTGTATGCAAGACAAGTTCGTTGGAAAAAATCTGATGGATTTTGTCATCAGAATGTCCGACCATGTGTACAGGGCATAAGAATGCACACTTGCACTCCAAGCCTCGTTTTGGTTCGGGTTAGTGACCGGAAGTGACGTTCGGGAATTACCCAGAAGCCTCCAAGATGGTACTTTGTTATTTTTGAACCATAATTTTTATATGAGGCTATATTCTCCATTTAATATATTTTTACATTATAGATTTTTTTTTACACTTTACAACATGCAGGTCTTTATTGTAGTTTTTTTTTTTTTTTTTGGTCATTGATTTGTGTGGGTTTGGAACCTATTGGTTCCTATATTTTCTTTCAAGGAAGGGTTAGTGACTCTCTTGAAATGTATACTTTCTCACATTCTGTCACAACAGGAAATTATAGGAAATCTCTCCAACAGAAACACACAAGAAACCCACAAAACCACATTTTTATTAGTGGGGAAGAATTATAACTTATGAAATTTGTATTGCTATCCATGCCTTTCTGTCCTGGTGGTGTCTGCATGCCCGTTTCTTGTACAAAGGTGTCACAATAACAGAAAGTGAAAGAAAATGTTTTTTCTTCTCTTTCCAAAACTAACAAAAACTGCTAGCCTGAGGTAAGCTTTAAAAACCAGGATGCATTCATTTAAAGAATTCAGACATCTGACATTTTTATGAAACTACTGTAAGCTCTATAAATGCCCATTACACCATGTTTTACATATTACCCTGTTTCCCCTAAAATAAGACCTAGTGTGATTGTCGGTGATAGCTGCAATAAAAGCCCTACCCCCCAAATAAGCCCTAGTTAAAGTCCTTGTAGGTCTTCTTTTCAGGGTAGGGCTTATTTTTGAGGAAACAGGGTAGGGCTTATTTGGGTGGTAGGGCTTATATTGCAGCCAACACCGACAATCAGGCTAGGTCTTATTTTAGGGGAAACAGGGTATATAGAAGTGAAAAGCATATGTGCTCTACTCCAGCTTTTAGAACATATTTATGAGCATTTGATAAAAGGTGACATAGAAGTCATAGATGTTTTGCAAGCAAGTGATAAATTGCTAACAACCATGATTTATTGTGTAAAAGATGTGCAGATTCCTGCATGATGTTAATAATCATTGAGGAAACAGGTTGGAAATGATTGCAGAGTGGGCATTGTTGGAAATGGAGGGATGTGACTGCAGTGTGGAGTGGGTGATGATGGAATTAGAAGAGGGTGTCCAGAAAAAAAAATGGGCATTGGTGGAAGAAGTGGAGAATGATCCCAGAGTGAAAGATAATTGGGCAGTAAATTGACTCATTAAGCTAAAAAAAACAACTAAGCTGAGCTCATGAAAGCATGAGCTGAAAACTTTCTTAAACAGCTTTATGCCCCTGTTAGGAGGGTAAAATGTATGCCCTCCTCACCCCCCCCCCAAATCTATCAGTGTATGCCCTCCTGATCCCCCCAAGTGTATAAGTGTATGCCCTCCTGATCCCCCCCCCCAAGTGTATCAGTGTATGCCCTCCTGATCCACCCCAAGTGTATCAATGTATGCCCTCCTTATCCTCCCCAAGTGTTTCAGTGTATGCCCTCCTGAATCCCCCAAGTGTATCAGTGTATGCAATCCTGAATCCCCCCAAGTGTATCAGTGTATGCCCTCCTGATCCCCCCCCAGTGTATCAGTGCATGCCCTCCTGAACCCCCCCCCCCCCCAGCGTATCAGTGTATTCCCTCCTGAATTTCCCCCCCGTGTATCAGTGCATGCCCTCCTGATCCCCCCCAGTGTATCAGTGTATGCCTTCCTGAATCCCCCCCCCCCCCAGTGTATCTCTGTATGCCCTCCAGAATCCTCCCCCCAGTGTTTTAGTGTATGCCCTCCTGAACTCCCCCCAGTGTATCAGTGTATGCCCTCCTGAACCCCCCCCCCAAGTGTATGAGTGTACGCCCTCCTGATCCCCCCCCAGTGTTTCAGTGTATGCCCTCCTGAATCCCCCCAAGTGTATCAGTGTATGCTCTCCTGAATCCCCCCCAGTATATCAGTGTATGCCATCCTGAATTCCCCCCAGTGTATGAGTGCATGCCCTCCTGATCCCCCCCCCCAGTGTATCAGTATATGCCCTCCTGAATCCCACCCCAGTGTCTCAGTGTATGCCCTCCTGAACTCCCCCCAGTGTATCAGTGTATGCCCTCCTGAACCCCCCCCCCCCCCAGTGTATCAGTGTACGCCCTCCCGATCCCCCCTAGTGTTTTCAGTGTGTGCCATCCGGAACCCCCCCAGTGTATCAGTGTATGCCCTCCTAAATTCCCCTCCCCAGTGTATCAGTATATGCCCTCCTGATCCCCCCCAGTGTATGCCCTTCCGCCCCCCCCCCCCCAGCGCATTCCCTACTGTTCCCTCTATACCACCCTATATCCTACTGACCTCTGCACACCACTTTACATCCTACTGACCTCTGTACACCACCCTATATCCTAATTGCCTCTCTACACCACCCTACATCTTACTTACCTCTGTACACCACCCTACATATTACTGAACTCTGTACACCACCCTACATGCTACTGACCTCTGTACACCACCCTACATACTACTGACCTCTGTATACTACTCTACATACTACTGACCTCTGTACACTGTATTTGTCACGTACCTGGTGGTGGGAGCCCGGAGTGCAGGGAGCGGCCTCTCGTAAGCCTCTGGCTCGAGACCCCCCGAAGGTGAGAACAGGGGTTCTGGAGGGCAGAGGGCACGAGTGCCAAGTCCGTGAAGGTGGGCCTTGGTCAGGAACTGGCGTAGACAGCGAAGGACGAAGTCAGGTGACTCAGAAACGGTAAGACGTCAGCAGCAGGAAGCAAGCAGGTGGGCACCAACACGAAGTGGAACAGCAGGCAGAAGCGAAGTGGTCACAAGCCGGGTCGTCAACGGGCTGGCAGCAGAGGTACCGAAGGATAAGGCAGAAGAGTAGTCAGGAGGTCCGAAGGTCAGGGCAGGCAGCAGGCAGGATAATCAGGAACAAGCCGAGGTAAACAGAGACAGGAACAATCAGGCAAACAGAGCAACTCTCAGGAACGCTGTAGACAGGACAGCAACGAGCCCCTAGAGTGAATCACTTAAGAAGCCTTCTGGGCGCCAAAGACGGTCGCACGGCACATCAGTTCGTGCCCACGTCAAACCGTGCAACCGACCGTGGCCCCGCGCACCCGCGTGCGCACGTCTGCAACTCTGCGCACCCGCGTGCGCCCGATCGTACCAGCTCGCACTCGCGTGCGTACGTCTACAACTCTGCGCACCCGCGTGCGCCCGAACGTACCAGCTCGCACCCGCGTGCGTCCGCTCGCGCCAACGCGCGCCCGGGAAGACCCATCAGCGCTCAACGGACCGACATTGTGGGTAAGTCTTCCACGGGCTGCAGGGACTCGGGACCGACCATGACATTGCCCCCCCCCGAGGGGCAGCCTCCGGATGCCCAATTGGGCTATTCTATCAGGATGGGCCCTTCTGAAGGCGAGAATCAATCTTTCGGCATGAAGGTTGGATTCAGGTTCCCAAGAATTCTCCTCGGGTCCATACCCCTTCCATTTTACCAGGAACTGGACTTGATTCCGTCTACGCCTGCAGTCCAGGATAGACTCCACCTCGTATTCGATTTCACCGTCGACGACCACAGGTTCCGGTGGGACAATCCTCCGGCTGACAAAGGGGTCTGGAACGGCTGGCTTGAGTAACGCCACATGGAACACGGGGTGAATCCGGAAAGACTCAGGCAATTTCAGCTCAAAAGTTACCTCGTTAATTCTTCTAATAATAGGGAAGGGACCCACAAACCTTGGTCCCAACTTCTTGGTAGGGCAGGCCATCTTCAGGTTTAGTGTGGAGAGCCACACCTGGTCTCCAATTTTAAGTTCAAGCTCCCCCCTTCTTTTCCTGTCAAAGATTTCCTTATTACGTTTTTGAGTTTTCGCCAAGGTCTCCTGCAGAAGCTTATTATTGGCACTAAAGAAGTTGATACTCTCCTGGACAGCAGGTACCGGGCTTTCAGGCAGGTCTTGGGACAAGAATGAAGGGTGAAAGCCGTAATTAGCAAAGAATGGAGACTGACTTATGGCAGAATGGATGGAATTGTTGTAAGCGAACTCCGCTAATGGGAGCAAGGAAGTCCAGTCGTCCTGGGAGAAGGACGAAAAGCAGCGTAAGTATTGCTCTAGCGTCTGGTTTGTCCGTTCTGTTTGCCCGTTGGTCTGCGGGTGGTAGGCTGATGAAAGACAGAGGTCAATCTTTAAAGCCCTGCAGAGAGCTCTCCAAAACTTGGATGTGAACTGCACACCCCGATCCGAGATAATATTCGCGGGAACACCGTGCAGCCTTACGATTTCCTTAATAAAAACCTCAGCGGTCTCTGCAGCAGACGGGGTGCCCTTCATTGGCAGGAAGTGGGCCATCTTCGTTAGCCTATCCACCACCACGAAGATAGTGGAGTGACCTTCTGATGGAGGAAGTTCTACGATGAAATCCATCGAAATCATTCGCCAGGGCCTCTCTGGAACAGGTAATGGCTTCATCAGACCCCAGGCCCTGGACTTGCTGTTCTTATTACGGGTGCAAATGACACAAGCTTCCACATACCTCTTGCAATCGGCTCTCAGCTGGGGCCACCAAAAGGAGCGCTTGACCAACTCGGTAGTCTTGAAGGCGCCGAAATGACCGGCCAACGGGTGGTCATGACATGCACTGAGGACTGAGACCCGAGCTTCCTGGGGGACAAAAATTTTATCTTCATGCCAGAGAAGTTCGTCTTGGGTCAGAAGCGTGACATTTGGCGGAGGAGTGGCACCCACGGAGGCTTGTTTGATCAGGGACAATAAATCGGCCTGAAGAAAAAGAAAGTTCCCTGAGGCCAAGATGGTATCCGGGTGTGGAGTAGTCTCTGGTTCATTGTACATTCGGGACAGGGCGTCCGGTTTGGTGTTCTTGGAACCCGGACGATACGTTATGTGGAACAGGAACCTGGAAAAGAAAAGAGCCCATCTGGCTTGGCGTGGTTTCAACCTCTTAGCGGATTTCAAGTATTCCAGGTTCCTGTGATCCGTATAGATGAGGATTGGATGCGTAGCTCCCTCCAGTAGGTAACGCCATTCCTCGAGAGCCGCTTTAATGGCCAATAGCTCTCGATCTCCGACATCATAGTTTGCTTCTGCCTCCGTTAATTTGCGGGAGAAAAATGCCACCGGGTGTAAGCGGGCCCTAGGACCATGTCTCTGGGAGAGAATCGCCCCAACCGCGATCTCAGAGGCATCAACCTCTAAAATATAGGGCCGGGTTGGATCAGGGTGTTTGAGGATGGTAGCTGACACGAATAAGTCCTTCAGGGTGGAGAAGGCTTTCTGAGCTTCTGGAGACCATTGGAATTTTAGACTCTGCCTGGTCAGTCTGGTGATGGGGGCAATGATAGTAGAGAACCCTTTGATAAATTTCCTATAGAAATTTGCGAATCCTATGAAACGCTGGACGCCTTTTCTGTCAGTGGGAACGGGCCAATCCTGGATAGCGGAGACCTTCTGAGGGTCCATCTTGATGCCATCTACAGAGATTATCAACCCCAGGAATTGAATGCTAGATTGCTCAAAGGTACATTTCTCCGGCTTGGCGTATAACCCATGCAGACGAAGTCGGGATAGCACCTTCCTGACATGCTCCCGGTGCTCTGCCAGAGAGGAGGAGAAGATCAGAATATCGTCCAAGTAAGTGATGACGAACAGGTCTAGGTAATCCTTGAAAATGTCGTTAATAAAATGTTGGAACGTGGCGGGAGCGTTGCATAATCCAAAAGGCATGACAAGGTACTCGAAGTGCCCGAAGCGAGTACGAAAAGCCGTCTTCCACTCATCACCATCACGGATGCGGACCAGATTGTAAGCCCCCCGGAGATCCAGTTTTGAAAATACTGCTGCTGATCCCAGTCTCTGAAAAAGCTCCGGTACGAGTGGTAGGGGGTAACGGTTTTTGATCGTTATTTTATTAAGGGCCCGGTAGTCAATGCAAGGGCGCAGGGTCTGATCCTTTTTTTCCACGAAAAAGATCCCTGCCCCTGCCGGAGAAGTGGAGGGACGGATAAATCCCTTCCTGAGGTTATCGTCCAAATAAGACTTCAGAGTCACCAACTCAGTTTCAGACAGCGGGAAGATCCTCCCAAAAGGAATTTCTGCCCCAGGAAGTAATTCAATGGGGCAGTCGTATGGCCTGTGAGGGGGTAAGGTCTCTGCACCCTTCTTGCTAAATACGTCTAGGAAATCGTGGTAGGCAGCGGGTACAACTTGGCGGGTTTCTTCGTCAGCTTCCAGACAGAACAAGGAAGAAGAAGAGGCCTGGTCGGTTCCCGGAAGGCAGTGTTGGAGGCAGTAAGGAGAAGGAAATCTCAGCTCCCCAGTGGTCCAGTCAACACAGGGGTTATGTGCCCTCAGCCAGGGCATGCCGAGAATGATAGGGAAGAGGGGAGAGGTGATAATGTCCAGGCAGAGTAATTCTTGATGGACTCCAGCAATTGTAGTTAACAGGGGTTGAGTCTGTTGGGTAACAGGTCCGGACTTGAGAGTGGAACCATCGGCCAGGTGTATAGAAAGACCCCTTGCCCTGGGCCGAAGTGGTATATTATGTTTAGAGGCAAAGGTTGAATCCATAAAGCCACTGCAAGCACCGGAGTCAATAATGGCGTTGGTCTGGACGTTCCCTCCTGGTAGCTGCAAAGAAATGGACACAGTCAAATGGGAAGCAGCACTAGGACAGTCTAATGTGAGGGCAGGAGAAACAAGGAGGGACTTACGGAGCTTAGCAGGGCAATTGCGCACAAAGTGTCCAGACCCACCACAGTAGAGACAGAGGTTTCCTTCCCGACGGCGCTGGCGTTCTTCAGGCGTTAAAGAAGGCCGGAGTAAACCCAGCTGCATGGGCTCAGGGAGGTCTTGACTGGTCGTGGTGGTAGCAGGAGGGATGAGATGAGGAGAGCTGGGGACTCGTGGAAGCATCCAGACCGGACGAGATGTGGTTGTAGACCGCTCCAGACGGCGTTCCCTCAGCCGTCTGTCAATTTGGATTGCCAGATCTATTAGGGCTTCTAGAGTCTCTGGGATGCCTACTCGGGCGAGCTCATCCTTTAATGGTTCCGATAGGCCCATCCGGAACTGGTAACGTAATGCTGCATTATTCCAGTCCGTGTCAGAGCTCCAGCGTCGGAACTCCGACACGTAGTCCTCTACAGGCCGACGGCCTTGCTGCAGCGAATGCAGAGCTGCTTCAGCGGTGGCGGTTAACTGTGGGTCCTCGTACAACCGCGACATGGCCTGGAAGAAGGTGTCCAGGGTTTCGAGGGAGCGATCTTTTCTTTCAAGAAGACGGTGGGCCCAAGACTGAGGTTCACCGGTCAGCAAAGAGATCACATAGCCCACCTTAGTGGCCTCGAGAGAGAAAGTCCTTGGCTGTAGGGCAAAGAACAGTTCGCAAGAGTTCCTGAAAGACCGGAATTTCCCTCGATCTCCGGAAAATCTCTCGGGTGTAGGCACCCTGGGTTCGGGTGGCAGCATTACTACAGCAGGAGTAGCAGGAGATCCGGAAGAAGCAGGAGAGGAAGCAGATAGGGCCTGGACCCGTTCCTCCAGTTGACTGTAGCCTTCCTGTAAGCTTTTCACCGCTTGAGTGAGGCCTGCGAGATGGTGGCAAAGTTCGTCCATTGGAGACGCTCCCTGCGTGGGCTCGGACATGGCTGTCCTGTACTGTCACGTACCTGGTGGTGGGAGCCCGGAGTGCAGGGAGCGGCCTCTCGTAAGCCTCTGGCTCGAGACCCCCCGAAGGTGAGAACAGGGGTTCTGGAGGGCAGAGGGCACGAGTGCCAAGTCCGTGAAGGTGGGCCTTGGTCAGGAACTGGCGTAGACAGCGAAGGACGAAGTCAGGTGACTCAGAAACGGTAAGACGTCAGCAGCAGGAAGCAAGCAGGTGGGCACCAACACGAAGTGGAACAGCAGGCAGAAGCGAAGTGGTCACAAGCCGGGTCGTCAACGGGCTGGCAGCAGAGGTACCGAAGGATAAGGCAGAAGAGTAGTCAGGAGGTCCGAAGGTCAGGGCAGGCAGCAGGCAGGATAATCAGGAACAAGCCGAGGTAAACAGAGACAGGAACAATCAGGCAAACAGAGCAACTCTCAGGAACGCTGTAGACAGGACAGCAACGAGCCCCTAGAGTGAATCACTTAAGAAGCCTTCTGGGCGCCAAAGACGGTCGCACGGCACGTCAGTTCGTGCCCACGTCAAACCGTGCAACCGACCGTGGCCCCGCGCACCCGCGTGCGCACGTCTGCAACTCTGCGCACCCGCGTGCGCCCGATCGTACCAGCTCGCACTCGCGTGCGTACGTCTACAACTCTGCGCACCCGCGTGCGCCCGAACGTACCAGCTCGCACCCGCGTGCGTCCGCTCGCGCCAACGCGCGCCCGGGAAGACCCATCAGCGCTCAACGGACCGACATTGTGGGTAAGTCTTCCACGGGCTGCAGGGACTCGGGACCGACCATGACAGTATTACACTTTATTATACATTAAATTCAGTTCCGTAAGCAATACCTTATTTTCTGCCAGTGCCCCTCCCGAGACTAAACTCTGGATCCGCCCCTGAGCTGCAGAGATCCACACCTCAGGTGGGAGAATCTGTCCACAGGACAACTGCTAGTCATGCGCTCCTCAAATCTGGCCTTTATGGAAGCCACTGTTGAAAGAAAGCCATAAGAAGTCCTGTTTGCAGTTCTCGAGAAGCCATGTGGGGGACAGAGCAAACATGTGGAAGAAGGTGCTCTGGTAAGATGAGCCCAAAATGTAACTTTTTGGCCTAAAAGCAAAATGCTATGTGTTGCGGAAAACTAACACTGCACATCACCCTGAACACACCACCCCCACCGTAAAACATGGTGGTGACAGCAACATGTTGTGCGGATGTTTTTCTTCAGCAGGGACAGGGAAGCTGGTCAGAATTGATGTGAAGATGGATGGAGCCAAATACAGGGCAATCTTAGAAGAAACCCTGTTAGAGTCTGCAAAAGACTTGAGACAGAGGTGGAGGTTCACCTTCCAGCAGGACAAGGACCCTAAATATCCAGCCAGAGCTACAATGGAATCATTTTGATTAAAGCATAGTCCTATATTAGAATGGCACAGTCAAACTCCAAACCTGAATCCAATTGAGAATCTGTGGCAAGATTTGAAAATTGCTGTTCACGGACACTCTCCATCCAATCTGACAGAGGTTGAGCTATTTTGCAAAGAAGAATGGGCAAAAATGTCACTCTCTAGATGAAAAAAAGACTTGCAGCTGTAATTGCAGAGAAAGGTGGTTCTACAAAGTATTAAAGGTGGGCTGAATACAAATGCACGTCATACTTTTCACATATTTATTTGTAAAAAATATTGAAAACAATTTATAATATTCCTTCCACTTCACAATTATGTGCCACTTTGTGTTGGTCTATCACATAAAATCCCAATAAAATACATTTAAATCTTTGGTTGTAACATGACAAAATGTGGAAAGTGTCAAGGATTATGAATAATTTTTCAAGGCACTGTACCCATGACTGTAATTTTTAAAGTCAGCTGGGCTCAGCTGTACTTTACTGTCATTTCTTCAAACCTAAGGATTCTTATTCTGGTATGTAGGTTTTGTGAATTAAGCTTCAAATGTTAAAGTTGTTTGGAGATGTGATGCATTTTTGTCAGAAAAGATGTATGGGAAGAAGTGTCCACAGACCACAATGTGCATCTAATGCAAAATGTTGTTGGCATAGAGATTGTTACAAGATCTAGGGATGCAAAATAGATAGAGATACAGTATGTAAGTCATAGAAAAGACTAAACCATACCTCTCATATCTCTGATCAGAAATGTAACAATCAACATCATTCTCTTACTTTTATACAAAGTTAAAGGGGAGGGCCACCCTGAAAAACAAAAAAATGTTAAAAATTACAAAAAATCTAAAAAAAAAAAAATGAAAAAATTTTTTTTTTTTTACTTACCAGAAATGCCTGTTGCTAGGCACTTTCTCCTAATCTTCCTCTTCCTCCTCCGCGGAGATCTTCTGTCTTCTGTCTTCGTCGCGGCGTCTTCTGGGTAATGAGTCGCGCTGTGTTCTGGGAACTGTGTGTTCCAGAACACAGCGCGTCCCATTCAGAAAGCGCTGCGGGACTCGCGCATGCGCAGTAGCTGCGGGACTCGCGCATGCGCAGTAGGAAACGGGCAGTGAAGCCATAAGGCTCCGCTGCCTGTTTCCCTTACAAGGGATGGTGGCGCCGGGACCCGAGAGCCGAGGGACGGGTCGGCCTCGGGCGGCCGACATCGCGGGCGCCCTGGACAGGTGAGTGTGTTTATTAAGTCAGCAGTGTTTGCAGCTGCTGACTTTTTTTTTTTTTTTTTTTTTATAACTGGCCCTCCACTTTAAATTTATAGCAGTATTAATGAGCATGTGTAAGGATTGCCAGTAGATAAAGTTATGGCCCATTAAAGCTGTTCAAACACTATTTTTGGTCAAGGACACTGTGGGTAAAATTGCTTTAAGCCCTGGTTCAACACCATGTATCAGATATGGAGTTATGTGTAGATAGCAGTAAAGGTTGGGGATGGGTGAGGCTCTGGAGAAGTCCTTGAAGCAAGCATGGGGGAGATGAAAAGTAACATTGAGTGGAGTGATTAAGATGGTTTAGTTGATATTTTGAGATAAGTTTGGTGATGCAACTAGGGGCAGAGTTGTAGATGATTTTATAAATCATGATTATTTGTTAGGTGATCAGAAGCAAGCAGAGGGTTTGGCAGAGAGGGGTATTGGACAGTGAGCACTTGCTCAGGTTATGCTTGAGATGATTGGAGCCATATTAGTGCACTTGCATAAAAATTAATTGAATACTGTCCATGATACTTTTTTATTTGCACTAACATTCAATTTTTCAGGACAAGCTTTGTGGGTATATGGCAAGCATTACTGATGCACAAAGCTTTAGAAAAATGGTAGGTAGGTCAATCTCTGAGAAAACAATTAAAACAACATATACACAGCAGTAATAATTGAACTGGGATAGTTGGTGAAGAAAGGGTATGGGCAGATACCTGAAGGAGTTAAGCTGACCACAGATTGATCAAAATGTAGGTGGTTCAGCGGGGTCTGGCCAATTTCAATCTCTGGCCATTCACACTCAACTGAAGTCAATCTTACAATTGTCTTATGACAAACTGGAATGTTGTAAAACTTTTGTCAATCAGCGACTTCAGTTACTGACCAGTGTATATTGACAGTGGAGGAGTTTTTCTGTCAGAATACAATGGCACAACAGAGAGGATTTCTCTATCCACCTCATTGTTGTGGATGGGGGAATCCTTTTGTTTTCTATTCGGCCCGCTGGCTGAGCAAAAAAAAAAGATCAATCCTTGGGTAGCTTTAGAGAAGTGACACCTCGGTCCCCTCCCTCCCTCTTTTGTAACAAATATAGTACCTACCAAGATTTTTTATTTGTAGGGCCAAGTACAGAGCTAGTGCTGGTCTTATTCTTGAAAGTACCACATATTTGTAAACCTATAATGCCGCGTACACACAGTCGGTTTTCCCGACTGAGTTCTGATGGAGTTTTGCTGAAACTGTCTTGCATACACGTGATCACACCAAAGTCTGATTGTTAAGAATGCGGTGACGTACAACACGTATGACGGGACAAGAAAAAGGAAGTTCAATAGCCAGTAGCCAATAGCCTCCGTCTTGTACTTGCTTCAGAGCCTGTGTCATTTTTGGGCAGTCAGAATAGCATACAGACAAGCGGTTTTCATGATAGGAATTGGTTCCGTCAGAAACATTTAAAATATGTTCTATTTCTAGGTCCATCATAATTTTTGTAAAAAAAAAGTCAGATGAGGCATACACATGATCAGAATTTACACTGAAAAGCTTCCGTCTGACTTTTTCTGTCGGACATTCCGCTCGTGTGTACGCGGCATTACTTTATAAACCAATAAACCTTTGGAAAATAAAAAGTAAAATTTATCAAAAAGGTAGAGTCCTTTTTTAAACCTACTGCATAATGATTTCCGAGTAAAATGTGTTAGTCACGAGCTACATTTCATGCTTTGTATCCAGATTTATAGTCCAGTAGGTTAAATGTCTTGATTCAAATGACCATTTCTTCTTTTCCAGTGAACTTATGTTTCCATTAAAAAGCAAGAACTGAGAACTGCAAAATTTTACTGAAAATAAATGAGGCGCATATGAAGTTATAATATATTGGAAGTGTTTTACACTTAATTAGCTTGATTTCAGCCTCATTTAGCAAGTTAGCGCACACTTCACCTTAAAGAAAATAAAACACCTTATTGCACAAAGCATCTAATTTTTTTACATAATAAAATGTAGTGGGCTGAAAAATGCATGTCTTATTCCCCAGTATAAATGGCACAATAAAAATACACAATTAATAATCATGCTAGCACTAACTGCACTGTTAAATAAACCTGTTTTACTGTGACAAATGCTCATGTAGTTGTATTGTTTTCTGCAAATAAAAATGAAAGCCTTAAAGTCATGCTTAAATTAGCATGTAGTAAAACAGACATACAAGCACATAAGTTGTAGGACAGACTTGGCATCACAAATGCTGACTTCAACCTACTCATTTTATGTAGCCATTAAACTAATGAGTTGAAAAATATTTTCAATGTCTACTTTGTGAATAGGAAACTTGCAAACATTGCACAGAAAATCATTACTACAGAATACTTTTTATAGGACGGTGTTAGCGTTTTTGAAGTGCTTGGCAAGACTGGCATCAACATGCTAGTTCTTAGAAGGGATAAGCTGTTCCTAGCAACAGTTTAATCATTAACATGGCACACCTAAAGGATTTGGCTTGTGGAAGTGGCTGATCAAATAAGTACTGTAAGTCTTTTACACATCAAAACCATTGAGGAGGCAGCTACTTCAGGCGTGATGAGACCAAGGGCATGCTATATTGTACCCAAGGGGGCTTCATTATAATGGAAAATCAAATTGACTGATAGAGTGATTTCTAAGAAAAAAAATAATTAAAGGGAGAATTCTAATAATTATTATCCCCTTGGTTTTGAGGAGACAGCATCTCAAAAACAGCTGCTAGTGGGGAAAACTGGGCAAAAACCCAGGGGCACTCTTGCTTTTACTTTCAATAAAGCATAAGAATTTTACTTCCCCTGATCACCAATGTAAGAAAGCATTTTTTCTTGATTTCCAATGTAAAGTGAAGTACATTACATAGTCTTTACCATTACACTCAGTATGCTGTGTTACACATTAGATATTCTTGACAGTCTGTTTTGCCTGCTGTATGGTATATAGTCCTGATTTAATATCAAAGTTCATCCGCAGGTAATCATTGGTTGTGTGGAGAGCCACAGATAGCTATGGCCACTGCTGACCAGTGGTAGTCATCTCCACCAGTGCTAATCACCCATACGAATATAGCCTTAGTGGATTCATACATGCTTGGGACAAACATAGAACTATAATTAGCCCAAAAAAGTAAAAAGTAAAACAAAAACAAAAAAATATACGCATATAAAAACCACTTGGCCTTTTTTCTGCCATCACTCTTTTAGGTTTCTATGAACTCCATCGGCCAGCACACCGCCTTAAATGTGTCTTGCTCTCCTGGCGGATTGCTACCTTGACCATGCTGCAATTGGTGTGCAAGTATGTAACAAGGACATGCTTGGGAGTGCTGGGATCTTCTCCCATTGTCAGTGACTCCTCACACAGGACTCATGCACCGTATTGTCAACATTTGAGCAGGCCAGTGGAATGGTGAGCGGTAACAATGTAGGCAACATCAATAGGAGGAGGATGAGGACAAGGAGGAGAATTAAGGTTGCTGTGTTGGTATTCAGGTAGAGGAAGACATTGGGAATACTTCCAGTTGTATGTGGCTGGAGGGACAATGTCATCCTCAGTAACTTAATGGATTTGGGTTTTTCTGTCTCTGGTTATTTGTGGTGGATCAGCCGATTACTGGATGGCCATAGTCATGGATACATTTTACAAAGGTAAAGATGAAACTTTTGGAGCATGTGCTGCAGAGGAACCTTTAAACTTCCTTTCCAGAAGCTGGCAGAATATTGTCTAATGGAGAACGTGCCTTGGAGCCTGCAATAATTAAAGGCAGGTGGCTACCTGAGTGAGACATTCAAAACGTTCTTCTCTATTAAGTTTCCAGGGCTTTCCCCTGCCAGCAGCTATTGACAGTGGCTTCTTCATTATTGGGTAATGAACATGAGCCACTGGCAGGAAATTGCAACACATTTAGTACTGCGTGGGGGCTATGGGACAGACAAAAGTGTCTGCCTGTCTCTGGAAACAGTTGACTGACTGACACCACAAACCCAGTGTTTCCACTTTTGTTTCACAGTTGAACAAAAAATTTTCTGAAGTTGTTTCACAGTTGCAATAGATTTAATGTTTTTGGACATAAAACATCCTGTGATCTGCACAAATATTTCTGTAGGGTTACATTGTTATATTTTAGTACCACTAGCACCCCAGATCCAATTTTTCCACAGCTGTTTAGAACTTGGAAAGAACTGACATTTATTAAAAAAGGTCAAATTTGTGCTTTGAATGAATATTTCTGTAGGGTTTTTTTGTTTTTATACTAACAGCCCAAACCCATTTTTCACAGCTGATTCAAAGTTACAATCAATTTACAGTTAGACCCCTTTCAAACTGAGGAGCTTTTCATGCGCTACAGTGCTAAAAATAGCGCATGCAAGGTGCCTGTAAAGCATCTCTCCTGTCACTCCAATGTGAAAGCGAGGGCTTTCACACTGGAGCGGTGCGCTGGCAGGACATCAAAAAAGTCCTGCAAGCAGCTTCTTTGAGACACTTTCGGAGTGGTGTATGGGCAGCACCACTGAAGCTGCTTTTCCAGTGCTTTTAATCCTTTTCCGGCTGCTAGCGGAGGTTAAAACCATCCCGCCAGTGGCCTGAAAAGCACCGCTAAAACCGCCCCGCTAGCAGCCAAAAAGTGCCGCAGAAACAATGGTAAAGCTTTACCGCTTTACCGCCAACGCCCCCAACACTCCAGTGTGAAAGTACCTGAAGTCCTTACATAAGAACGAGTTCCATTCTGAAAGCACGTTCATAGGTCCAACTACTCAACCAACACAATCGGCCTAAATAATTACTGTAATCGGTTTATAACACATTTCACATAAATAATACATGTAACACATGTAATAATACATGTAAAGTACACAGAAGCACAACCACTTGTAGAGGATGCATGCATAAGAATATATGTCAGAAATGTGAACTAACTCACATGATTGGACATACAAATGCATGTTCGTATCTTTGACAATTTGCAACTTGAAGGTTCGTATGTGGGGGACTTATTGTATATTTGTGGCCAACACTATGTGCTCTGCACAAATATTTCTATAAGGTTGCTGTGTTTTTGTAACAGTAACATCCCAAAGTCAGTTCTGCTGCTGGCCCACAGTTGCATAGAATTAAAACAGCTAACATATATTTGTATTGATTTAATTATAGCATGCTGGTACCAATCATATTCAAATACAAATTTTACTTTGTTTTCTAAAGATGAAAATTTTATAAATTTTTTGTCTGACTGACTTATGTGTTGACCATTAATGTTTACATCTCATTATAGCGCATTGTCATTAAAAAAGACAACACAACAATCTTTCTCCTTAGTTTGGAAAGTTTTTGGGCTTTCGTGCAGGCTGTATCATGTTGTTTGTATTGATCATTCGACCCTACTTGAGCAGACTGGCATTATTCAGTGTTACTTTTGATGCATGCTCTTTGAGACACTTTTGTGACCTAACACTGATTCTTTAAATAGAAACCATACATTTTTATTCTCACACTTGTTGCCAAAAAATTATACTTTACATTTTTGGCAGCTAATTTGTACCCCCTTTTCTTCTATTGGCACAGAATGAATACAATATTTTTTTAAAAATAAAGAAAACGTCTGCTTGCTTCCGCCCTCTTCATTTGCCTCCTATTGAAAATAGTTAGATTTTTATGCATCTAATCTGTATTATTTATAAATGATATATCCAAAAAAAATTGAATATGTTGTACTGAATTATGACTTCTCTCTGCTTCCAAAGTTTAATCCTATTTTAAATCATGATATTCTTTGCATGACATCTTTACAATTTTTAACCTGTCTCTAAAAATTAATTACTGTGTAATTTTATTGTTATGGCTGTATTATGAATGCTCACTTATATTAAAAAGAATAGATTCACTGGAGCACGTCAGTACCATTATACTATAGCGTCTTTGAGAAATAACAGTCTAATTGCTTATTTCTGGCTGAAATATGACTCCTTTCTGCTTCTGCAATGCCCCCTGAATTAAAAAAAGATGTGATGCTGTGTTTCAAATATTTTCACATTTTATATAATATTCAGGAAACAAATTTTCACTCCATATTTCTACCTGATAAATACATATTGCCTGTCTCCCAAGTTGCCTCTTATTAAAAAGGATGAGATTCTTGGCCTCAAATGTTTGCAATGTTTGTAGAGTCTCTGAAAAAGTTATTTTTCACTTAATATTTCTGGTTTAAATATGTCCATGCCAAGTCCATCTAAACAATGTGATTCTATTCAGCAAAAAAAAAATGTATTTATTTTAATACAGTTTGATTTAAAGCACAACTCTTAAAAAAGAGCACAACTCCAGGATATTTTCTTGCCAGATGCAATATGCCAGCTCAATGCCTAAGAAATAGTGGCCTGTCCAAAAAAAAAAAAAACAACCCAAAAAACATAATATTTGTAGTGTAAAACTGTAAAATGTTTCCCTCTCCAGAAAGGAGTGTGGAAGATGTTTTTTTACAATGCTAAATAATATATCTATGACCTAGCAAAACAGGAAGAAGAGGCGCAGGAGGACACAGGAGCCATGGCCTGACCCGCACTACCCATCCCACGGCTCTCTTCCTTTACCTGCTGCCTGACCCGCCACCACGATGGGGTAAGTGCCAGGCAGACAGTGGGGAGGGGGGCACAGTGGCTGCATGTTATGGACACAGAGGCTGCATATGATAGGCACAGTTGGCTGCATTTGCTTGGCACAGTGGCTGCTTATGATGGGCACAGAGGCTGAATATTATGGGCACCGTTGGCTACAGTGGCTGCATATGATGGACAGAGTTGACTGCTTTTGCTGGGCACAGTTGGCTGCATATGATGGGCACACCTGGCTGCATATAATGGGCACAGCTGGCTGCATTTGCTGGGCACAGTTGGTTGCATATAATGGGCACAGTGGCTGCATATGATGGGCACAGTGGCTGCATATGATGGGCACAGTATGTTGCATATGATGGGCACAGTTGGCTGCATATAACGGGCACTGTGGCTGCATATGACCAGCACAGTGGCTGCATATGATGGGCACAGTTGTCTGCATAAGATGGGCATAGTGTCTGCATATGATGGACACAGTTGGCTGCATTTGCTGGGCACAGTTGGCTGCATATGATGGGCACAGTGGCTGCCCATCACACAGTGGCTGCATTTGATGGCACAGTGGCTTCAATTGATTGTTATTTTTTTCAGAATTTTTCAGTTCGTTTGAGCTCCCCCAAAATTTTGAGCACCAGCCTCCACTGGTTTAAATGGGAACCCCCAATAATACCTAATCTTTGCAGCTTCAAGAATGGACAGATATAGATGAAGAGCTTGTCTTTTCAATATAGTGGAGTGGGCTAAATCTGCATAGAGATTATAAGGGTGACCCTGGAATGAGAGTTGTAGAGCATCTCTAACAACCTGAAGTAGTCGTTGCCTCATGCAGAAGAAATGCAATCATGTCCATCAGGTCTTTTAGGCCCCACAGTTTGATGGACTCTGTCCATCTCTAATCTGTCTATAGTTAGGTCCAGTACTAGCTACTGAAAGAGTGCCAGGACAGGACCGTGAAGATCCGTGATGGTGTCAGGAACACCTCTAATACATACATTGTAACAGCGGCCTCTGTTCTCATAGTCCTTCAATTGATTTTGGAGACATAAAAATTAGTTTTAGGTCTGTGTAAGAACTTGCTCATGACAATTCAAGTCCTTTGTCACATCATCCATTTGCTTCTCCAGAAAGGCCATACTAAGGCCTGTATCACATATGTCATGGCTGAGTTCAGCCATAATAGTAGTATAGGCCTTTGTTAGCTCTTCTTGAATTATATCTATGACCTGGGAGAGTAGAGAAGACTGAGAGTTAAGAAGAGAGAGATGTTCAGGCCTATGGGTTTCTGTAGTTTCAGCTTGCATGTTTAGCAATTCACTTTGTAAGAAGCCATCTTGGCAGGGGAGCAGGAGGATCAGGAGTGAGATGACGTAGTAGGAGTTCCTGGTTCCCAAGTTCCCTTACCGGTGGGTGCCAATGAGAAGCCAGAGTCACACTAAGGGGAAGCCCATGTAGTGTAGAGCAGAGTTAGACTGTGACTATCCTAGACTGCTGCACACATGCTCTGCCCCATAGTTACATAATTAGATTGGAGAAAGACACATCCAGTCCATCTAGTTCAAAGAAAATAATTTAAACAACGGATGGCTCTAATTTTATTTTTTCAAAGTATAGTTTTTGCAATAGATTTTAGCTATATTATCCTTCTAGCATTCAATTATGATCTATTACTGCACCAAAAAAATTGCCTCATGCACATGGGCATACTTAACCTGTTCCCACCTGGCTTGTTAGGGAATGATGCTGGGGCTGGCCTCTCGTTGAACCAGGTGGATATCATATGATGTCCCTCCCAGATCACTCCCTGCGCATGGCCACTGGGCTGCGTGATCTGTCACTGGCTGCGTTCACCAGACACAGGCAATGACTTATCACTGTACCAACCTGCTGCAGGTACATGTGACCACTGTAACCAATCACAGCAGGTCATATGACAGTTGCAAACAATGGATGGCTTCCTTTCTAGCAATCCATTGTATACAATTGTGTTGCTAGCTGTGATTGGTCACAATTATCACATGGTGCAGATTGAGCCAATCACGGCCCAGCTGTGCTATGTGATGAGCTATGGTTAATCACAGCTAATCATGGCAAAACAAAGTGAATGAATCGTTTTCATTCAGTAAAATGCTTGCATATAGCAATGTAATGTACTGCTATAAGCAAACATAATGTGTCAAAAAAATAAATAAAATACTGATCACTTCCCCAGAGTAGTACAATGTTACTATGGTAACATTATATTGCTCTGGTAAAGTGTGTTAAAAAAAAAATATTATCATTTTCTTTCCGTACTATCACCAGTCACTGTCCCCGATCACCACCACACCAATTATATGATGACGCTGTACTGCACTGGTGACAGTATTTAAAAATAAATATTTAAATTTCTTAATTTTCCAAAAAATTATGACAATAAATGACAACTTCAAAAAACTTGCCATGCCTCTTACTAAACACCTTTGACTGTCTACATTTAAAAAAATTGGTAATTTAGGGTATATCTGTACTGTCCTGACATTTTTGGGCCTCAAGAAATGAGATAGGCTGTCAGTACATCACAACTGATCAATTTTCAGATATATATACTATAGTTTGCGGACTGTATAACTTTCCTACACACTAAATAATATACACTGATTTGAGTTATTGTCACCAAAGAAATGTAGCAGAATACATTTTAGCCTACATTTATGAAGAAAGATTATTTATTTGCAAAATTGTATAACAGAAATCAAGAAAAAATTTTTTTTCACATTTTTCAATCTTTTTTAGTTTATTTAGCAAAAAAATAAAAACATAGTGGTGATTAACCACTTCCTGACTGACTCACGTACATTTACGGCAGCAGTTTGGCTCCCCTACCTGTATGTCGGCTCCTTTAAGAGCCAAAGCAGACGCGTGCTCCTCCTCCCGTCACTACACTGCCCCCACAGTTAGAAACACTTGCGAGGGAACACATTTAACCTCTTGATCCCCCCCCCCTAGTGTCAGCCCCTTCCCTGCCAGTGTCAGTTATACAGTGAACGGTGGATATTTTTAGCTCTGATCACTGTAATTATGTCAATGGTCCCAAAAATGTGTCAAAAGTGTCTGATCTGTCCGCCGCAATGTCGCAGTTCCACTAAAAATTGCAGATTGCTGCCATTACTAGTAAAAGATAAATAAATAATAAAAATAGCATAAATCTTTCCCCTATTTTGTAGATGCTATAACTTGTGCGCAAGCCAATCAATATACGTTTATTTTATTTTTTTACCAAAAATATGTATAAGAATACATATTGGCCTAAACTGATGAAGAAATTTTTCTTTTTTAAAAAAGTTTGGAGATATTTTATTATAGCAAAAAGTAAAAAAAAATGTTTTTTTTTTCAAAATTGTCACTCTTTTTTTGTTTATAGTGCAAAAAAAAAAAACTGCAGAGGTGATCAAATACCACCAAAAGAAAGCTCTATTTATGGGAAGAAAAGGACATTCATTTTGTTTGGGTTGCAGCGTCGCACGACTGCGTAATTGTCAGTTAAAGCGACAAAGTGCCGTATCGAAAAAAATGGCCTGGTCATTAAGGGGGCAAATCCTTCCAGGGCTGAAGTGGTTAAATACCACCAAGAGAAAGCTCTGTTTGTATGAACAAAATTATAGAAATTCAATTTGGGTACAGTGTTGCATGACTGGGCAAATGTCATTCAAAAAGCGACAGTGCTGAAAGCTCAAAATTGGCTGTGGCAGGAAGGGGGTAAATGTGCCTGGTATTGAAGTGGTTAAAGTGGAACTACACTGCATTTGAGCACCACAAACCAAAAACACTGTTTAATTCATTTTTAATATTAAAAACTCAGCTATCCATTTATGTCTCCAAGCTTTATTTTGCTGAGAAATTTCTTTGGAAAACACCCCCTAGCATTTCTGGCGATGGCTATCTTGAGTAAGGGCAGATCATTTATGTAGCATTTACTCCCTGGAATTCATCTGCCCTCAGGTCAGGCATGCATGTAAGCGAATGGGCTTATCTGAGAAAACCCCTCCTCCCTTCCTGAAAACTCCTGAGATGATTGACATAATTTGCCTTGTCCTGCAAACCAGGAAGTAACTAAATAAATGTAAAAAAGAAAAGTTTAAAACAAATCAATATGATACAGTTTCTTATTTATTAACTAATAGCAGCATAAGGATTAAAAATAATTAATGTTAATTGAGTAAGAACAGTTCCGCTTTAAGCGTAAACCCATGCACAGGTGGGCATCCCCATGCAGGCAGTCCCATTCATGTCAGTTGGGATGCATGGACACAGCCACTGCTCCCAATTCGACATCTGTGTGGGTGTGAGTGCGTATCCCTGAACACAAACTATGTGAGTTCAGGGACAGATGTCACATTGAGCAAAAATTGCCTTGTCATTGCCTTGTCCATGTCAGTGAGACCTAAAGCCTTTTTTGTCAAAATCAATCATATTGGGTTGTTGCTACTTTAACGACCTCAATACCAGGCACTTAAACACCTTCCTGCCCAGACCAATTTTGAGCTTTCAGCGCTGTCGCAATTTGAATGACAATTACACGGTCAATCTACATTGTACCCAAATTACATTTTTATATTTTTTCTGTCCACAAATAGAGCTTTCTTTTGGTGGTATTTGATCACCTCTGCGTTTTTTTATTTTTTGCTAAACAAATAAAAAAAAGTCTGAAAATTTTGAAAAAAAATATGTTTTTTTTGTTTCAGTTTCAAAACTTTGTAAATAAGTATGTTTTCTCCTTCACTGATGGGCATTGATGGGGCTGCACTGACAGGCACTGATAAGGCAGCACTGATGGGCACTGATAAGGTGGCACCAATGAAGTGGCACTGATGAGGTGGCATTGATGGGCACTGATATGTGGCACTGATGGGCACTGATAGGTGGCACTGATGGGCGACACGGATGGACACTGATAGGTGGCACAAATTTGCACTGATAGCTGCCACGGATTGGCATGGATAGGCGGCATGAATGGGCTTGGATAGGCGGCACAGATGGGTAAGGATAGGCAGCACAGATGGGCATGGATGGGCACTGATAGGCGGCATGGATGGGCACTGACAGTTGGCATGGATGGGCACTGATAGGTGACATGGATGGGCACTGATAGGTGGCACAGATGGGCACTGATAGGCGGCATTGTATTGTATTGTTTTGTACAGATGGATGCCAATCAGTGCCAAACAATAATGCATGCCAATCAGTGATGCCCATTGTAGGCACTGATTGGCATCCATTGTGGGCACTGATTGGCATCCATTGTGGGCACTGACTGGCATCCCTGGTGGTCTAGGGTGGCATACCTGGTGCTGAGCATCCCTGGTGGTCTGGTGGCGTCCCTGGTGGTCCAGTGTGGGCAACCTCGGGGGGGCTGCACTGATAATCGATCAGCACAGACCCTCCCCTGTCAGAGGAGCAGCCGATCGACTCTCCTCTACTAGCGTCTGACAGAAGCGAGTGAGGAAAAGCCAATCAACGGCTCTTCCTATTTACAGTGTGAACAGCCGTGATTGGACACGGCTGATCACATGGTAAAGAGTCTCCGCCGGAGACTCTTTACTGTGATCGTAGTTGCGTGGGGTCAGACTGACACACTGCAACAACGATCGCCGCGATGGGGGGGGGGGGTGCGCAGCGGCTCAAAATCCTGAGGACGTCATATGACGCCCAGTCAGGATTTTGAAACCACTTTGCAGCTGTCATTTGCCTATAGGGCGGGCGACAAGTGGTTAAGTAATCCATTAAAAATGCTGAAGTAAACTAAATTATTATACATGCAATTTATGTGATGCCACAATGCAGCATCAATGATGTTGTTCTTGGGAATCATAATGTTCTGTGAAGCTATATTCAGCTTTAGGGCATCCTAAGTATGTCATTTGCAGGATTTATGTCTGAAAATACACCTTCCCCACTGAATTTTAAATTTAAAAAATGAGTTTCATTAGCACATGCCAACCAGGCCATTGCCCAGCTCCCTGTGTCCTTTGACAAACCCTTGCCAATTAGACGAAAGGATGGGCACTACTGATTTATAAGATTCAGCTCCCTCTGACTTCAGTGGGGTTTGGATTCAGGGTCCTAACTTCAGCAATGTTCACTGAACCTGCATTGACCCAAACAGGGGTACGTTTGGTTCCTCCCTACTGACAAAGAAACAAAGTGATGACAAATCTGCCCTCTTGTCCTGTAAACATGTTTACTTCCAGTACTACAGCAGACCCTGATTGGCTCCTAGTGTTGCCTCCTACTGATCATTCAGAGTGCTGCAGTACAAGGGATTACAAGACACTATGAAGATTTTCCTGGCATTCAGCTCCATAGCAGAGCAGGAAAAGGCAGTCAAATTATTCTGGGGGTCTAGATGTAGAGATAAATGAATTTGAATCTTAGAAGTCCTTCTAACTTTGAAACCTTAAACAAAATTGTTATAACTATTATATTTAGAGATATAAACAGCAGTGCCATTGGATATTATAGAAACCTTTTTTTTTTTGTTTAGACCAGCATTCTTCATTAAATCACAAGTGACATGAACAGCTAAGACTTGAAATATAATTACATATTCATGTTTGGAGTGTTCTGCTAATTTGGAACATGTATTTATCAATGCAGGATTTAAAGACCAATCAACATTAACACTGGGAACACGCTCCCCTTTTACTAACAAAGACAGCCACCCCATATGAAAAAGGGTCCAACTCTTCCTGGACTGGATTGCAAATGTTTCTAACAAAAATAACAGAATCAAATATGTTATGTCCTATGTTTCTCTTTGCACAACAGCAGTAAAAAATGGCTTCTACCATGGCCAAGGACAAATGAGCATGTTCCAGCACCATATGGTAGAGCTCTAATGGGGTTATATAAACAGGTGCTTGAAAAGCTAGCCAATGGATGGGCTGAAAATCATCTACAGGAAAGATGTTTTAGTGTGAGCATTGGCAGGATGAAATTGGAATGCATATGGTAAGTTCAGCCACTTTAATTATATTAATTGACAAACATATTCACTTATCCTCCGATGAGCCATTTTTTAGCCAGCATAAATTAACTAAGTTATGTTATCAGAACAAGAATTTTAAGGAGTCTAAAAATAAATTCAAGCACAAACAATAATTTGAAATTGTTTTATTTTATTATTCCAACGTCAAAGGAGGACAATTAAAAACCACAGTTAAACTTTTATACATGACAAATAAGTCTAATCTACAACAAGCAATATTTACCTCAAAACCAATTAGCAAATTGTTAAAGAGGTCTAACAGTAAACACATTTAAAGTGACTAAATGAAAGGTGCGAAAATCACCTGACTGAGGAAATATTCCATTGAGAATTTCTTTCTAGAATAATCTGTAGAGCGCTGCACAAAATTTTTTAGAAAATGCAGATTTCTGTTAATTATACTTTTTAATTTGTAAATGCATGAAGAAACTAAAGAGAAGAATGCATGGAAAATAATTTTATCAGATGCTGATTTTGGTACTTTTTTGCTAACAGACAAGGTATGGGCTACAAATAATCACAAAACATTGTTTCAAGACACCACAATTGGGAGTAGAGAAAGTAGAGAAAATTGGCTAGCTTATAAATTATTGATAAAAGCATGTTATAGCAGATAATGCTCCCTCCTGCAGCTTATCCCTTTGTCACCCTGAAGCCCAAGCTTATTTCATGTAAGTACAAAAATAGCTGCTTTTTTTTGCAATAGATTCAATTTTATTTTTCATATTTGTATGATGGATTTTTTTTTTTTTTTTTAAATAAGATTGTTTTGGACTAATATTCTGGAATTATGGAATGTTAGAGCCCATGTGTGTTCCCACTGATTACTAATAGCACATGTTACCTGACTACATTATTTGTATTGTAGATAATTGATCTCAGAATCTCTGGCTGCACTGGTTATACCCCCATTTGGTTTAATGAAAATCTTCCTTAATGTAACAAACCTGAATGGATATTTGAAAAATTTCCAGCAGCTAAAATCTGATTTTGGTTTTCATTACAACTACTTTCATCAATATTTCCAATTACATCATGTGAATCGTGTGATTCAGGCACAACATGGCACTCTCTCCTTACCCATAACAGCGACACCTCTCTTTGATGCACTTACTAGTGTCAGTGAATACAAGGGTCCTATAGAGTCATCTCAGTGTCCTATATGCATTTACTGATCCACGATTTGCTTAAATTCCCCTCTGTTGTAAACAAAATTAGGAAATAGATGTAGAACCTATCTCTGATGGCATCAGGTTCCAAGCTTTTCAGTTGATGTCAATCTGTACTTTGCACGGACTTTATTTTGTATAGTGTCTACTAAACATCTGCACCAATCTCTGCAATGAACTGACCTTTGGAGTAACTATTACAGTAACCGATGCAATCAGCTGCATGATACATTGATTCACCTCCTGTGACACTGTCCTAAGCTATGTAGGTATTGGGAGAGTGTTCTTTTACCTCTCAATGAACTTTACAAAGCTAGTGGCTGAGCCTCAAATATATTTAGATTTTTTTTCCCCCTTGATTATGGTTTATCTCTTGCATGTTGCATTTCTCAAATCTCTGGCTTGCAACATTCAAAATGTATTTCCTCAAACTCCCCTCAGAAGACAAGTAGATACGGGAACGGGAACAGATGTATTGCCTTTGAAAGGCATACTTATCTTTTCAATTCCATCCGCAAATTTGATAACATATGGTCATGCTGGTCTTTTGGTGCTATTAACTGTCCTGTTTAAAATGCCCTTTTTTGATTTGCTATAACTATCATACTTTATGAACTTGCTGTTAAATCACATGCCAAATGTGGAGCTGTACTTCTATTTTATTGTTAATGTTTTCCCAATCGTATTGTTCTTTTTGCCTGCCCTGGAGTTTTGTTTCTGTGTATTGTGTGTGTATAAAAAATACATTGAAACTAAAATAAAAATATCTGAACCAAAAAAGATTGCCTCATAATTATACAAAACATATACATAGAAATATGGAACAGTTATGGCAGAAAAAGAGCAAGTCATGTTTGCCACCTTTTTTTGTACCAAATATGTTTAGATTCAGATACTCTTGACCGATTCACAACCTCTGATAGAAATCTGTTTCAAGAATCAACTACTCTTTCAGTAAAATATTAATACTTTCTAAGGATAGTTTTTAATTTTTTTATCACACTTGTCAGCTAGCCAGAAAAAAAAGAAAATAAAAAAAAATAGTTTATGTTGAAAACAGAGGTTTTAATTGCACAACATTTCAAAATATTCGTGGAAGTTGTGCTGGCTCATCAAAGCCCCTCAGTATAGTGCAGTCTTAACTATTACCTTTGAACGTCCCCATGTTGGAGCATAAATAGCATTTAAAGGCTAAGGATAAGCCTAAGGTTTAGTCTGAACTTTGGCTGTCTGGGCCTCAGTTTGGTGGGAACCAAGCATTATTTGTAGAAGCAATATTTGTATTTTTTATATTAATATCAGCTTCTCATTGTCAGTGGTTCCTGAGGAAGCAACGGGTGATACCTGCTGAGTCCCTATCAACCATCACTGTTACCAGCCCATTGGCTTACATGGTTGGGAATCACCGGCCATTTAAGCAAGGAGGCAGAAATAGCAGTGTTGCCACTGTGTAAATATAGTCATCGGTTATTGTCCGATTTTTTTTTGGTATCTTTATAACCCCCTATGTATTTTGGGAGACCTTCTGAGGGATCTGTGTGCTGTTTCAAAAACATTTAAAAAAAAAAAATGGAAGCCAGAAGAGAACTATTAATTTCCGGTAAATTAAAAACATTTATACATGTATCCCAGGGAAGTTAAAAATTTACCTATTAAAAAAAAATGGGCATTTTTGATTTGATAGATTCAGCACAGATTGATTTAAATGGGGTTCAGCATTCTAATTTCTTTGAAGTTCATCAAACCTTGCTTGAGTGCAGGAGTTGAACCCAAGACAGTTTCACACATCCGTATTAAGGACAGGTATGCCTGGAGGGAGCCCATTCCTAAAGGTGCAGGGACACAACAGAAATCCAGTAGAGAACAATGGCAGCCAAAGGCATTTAAAGTGCTCCTATGCAATGTAAAGCAAGCTAAACAAAAATGACAGCCTTCTCAATTTATAACTATCTTTTAGAGCATCGTATACATGCACAGTGAAGGGCTTTGCACACAACAAACAAAACAAAAGGTATTTCCCAGCACACTTATTGTCATGTACCTGACTGTGGCGACTGAGATGACAAGGGTAGCCTCTTGCGCAATTCCCGTCCAAACACCTACGGCAGTGGAAGGGCACAGGTGCCAGGAAGCTGTAGTAGTGAGCTTAAGCTTGGAAACACAGGAGTCCTTCCATGGGTTGTATGAAGTCTGGTCACAAGCCTTGTTCAGGCTCAAGGTCAGGAACAGGCAGAAGTCAGTAACGTGTTGGCAGCGAGGTACCAAATCAGGAAGTGGAGACGTAGTCAAAAATCCAAGCAGTGGTCGGTAACACAGGTGAGCAGCAGACCTAACAGGCAGGGGAGTGAGAGGTGTCAGACGTAGCCGAGTCAGGAACAAGATTAGCAGACTTTCATGAACCAGCAACACAGGAACCAGAACTAAAGACAATCCAGCACTAAAATTGGGCAGACTTTCAGTTTAAAACCATTGCTCATCCGCATTCTAGTCCTTGCTCATCTTCCTAGGCTTATATGCTCAAAATTCTGCACATGTGCATAAGAATGAACACTTGCTGCATGGGAATGAGCACCTGCTGCATGAGATCCCTGACACTTATCAGCAAGCCAGAAAAAATTACTCTGTCTAACAATGTGCATTAAAAACAGTGAGAACACTGGGAGTTTCTATATTGGAACTATGAGAGTTTCTATATTGGATCTATGAAAGTTTCTATATTGGAGCATACATATCAGTTGATAAATTAAGGGCAGGCATATTTGAAAGTAGCATATTCCTTTTTAAATGAACAAACAGAATCCCAGTAGAACACAATGGCGCTGAAGGCATCTAATGTGTCCCTACACCATATGCAGCAAACTAAGCAAAAGTGGTAACTTTTATTTTTGCTGGCTAGCTGGTAGGTGTGCTGGGAAGAACCTTGTATTTTGTTTGCTTTCTGTACATTGTTCTAAAAGCTAATTATAGATTGGGTTGGTTGCCATTTCATGGCTAGCTTGTGGCTTCCACAAATATTTGCGAATCCCTTTCATGTGCACCTTGCTCTAAAAGCTAGATATAAATTGGGGTAGTTAGCATTTTTGTTTAGTTTTGAACTTCGCTTATGCTACTTTGAAAAAACTACGTGCATTGAATACACTGGTACACCATAGTGTACCAGTGTATTCAATGCACGTAGTTTTTTCAAAGTTTTTTTTACACTGGTAAATTTGGTTGGAATACGGGCACTCACAGGACTTTCACATGAGTTATTGTGCAAGAGCAAATTTGATCGCATATCCAACATATCAGAACAGGTGTCCTCATTGTAAGATTTTCCCTCACCTGTTGCTCTGATGACAACTCCAAATTTTTCAATGGCATTGACAATGGTCTCCAGAAACAAAACAATAAAGTGAATCTCTCCAACAGAGTAACAGACAGCAAAAAAATACAAAATAGGGCATAACCCTTCCCTAATTTATCCAAGACCAAAAAACCCCCGAAAATTCTGCCTTTACATATGCTTTAGGGTAATATGCATTACAGCTCAGTAAGATATAATAGTAAAATATCCCAACCCTTTTCCCACAAACCCTTCTCCATACCCACCAATAATATAACGTAGCTCTACCTCCGAAGGAGCCGCTTAAGTATGTTTGGTTCCGTACTCTGCCTCTCAACCCTAAGAACAGCCCCTCTGACACACCTGGCAATAGAGTAAGTGCAATGACCAGTGAGAAACACACATGCTATTATAAAATGGCTTAACTTCCTAGATAAACTGTCCCACACACAGAGCCCTGAATATGTGTATGTGGGTCCGTATGACACTAGTGGCTTCAGTCATTTTGAAGAAAAGATAAGACTTTGTGTCTTCAACTAGCCACTTTCGGTGGCGCACTTAAACTCCTGAATAGCAGAGCCAAACAGCACAACTGGCCCGGATTATCAAGTGAGGAAGGCAGGATCTTTCTCAGCAAAGTGAAAGGACAATAGTGACTGTATACAGTGTCCTTGGGAATGGATGACCTTATGCTTTATCCCTGTGGCACTACAAGTGTCAGCAAGATGACCAGCAGCAATGATGTCTGTATACAGTGTCCATTTAACTTCTTCTGTGGTGCTGTGTCCCAGTTTCCTGCACATGGGCAAAAGCCCCCCCACCCAATCCTGCAGTCAAGGCCCAAACGAACATCCTGGAACAAGCAGGCACTCCTGGCATCCTGACTGGTCACCTCACACTGGAATACTTCACTGTCAGTGCAGGTGCGCCTGGACGTGCACCTGGGATCCCCTTCTCAGGCTGGATGTCCCAATTGCCGGCAGAGGCTTAAATCATGTGGTAATATCACCTAGGAGGCATTAACTCTTCCTTAGGTCTGATCTCTTCCTTCACCTCGTGCTGTCTGTAAATCCCTCAGCAAAGCAAAAGATGGAGTCTTTAGTTCCTCTTCTCCAGAGCATGCTGGCTCTTGCAGTTCCACACAGTTCAATCTGAATGTGAAACTTGAGTCCTGGAACTACAATTCCCTCTATGCTTTGCTCCCTGATGGTAATCACTCTGCTGACAGGATGTGATGACACAGAGTCTTAGCTGGCACTAGAGGCAAACAGTCTCACTGCAACAATGTTGCAAAGTGTCTTCTGATACTGCAGGTAAGATAGCCAGCTTCCTGCTATATCAACAAGACCTTTTTCTTTTTGTAACATCGTATGTACATTTTTTTTATTGACAATATAATGTCCATGACCTTATTCTATCTTTCATTAATTACAGTGCCCCGCAAAAGTATTCACCCCCTTTGGCATTTTTGGTGTTTTTTTGCCTCCCAACCTGGAATTAACGTGGATTGTTTGAGGAGTTGCATCATTTAATTTATAGAACATGCCCACAACTTTGGAGATGTTTTTTTTTTTCTATTGTGAAGCAAGCAACAAATAGGACAAAATAACAGAAAAAGTCAGTGTGCATAACTATTCAACCCCCCCCCCCCCCCCCCAACGTCAATACTTTGTAGAGCCACCTTTTGGGGCTATCACAGCTCCAATTCGCTGGAAAAGTCTCCATCAGCTTGCCACATCTTACCACTGGGAGTTTTGCCCATTCCTCCTTGCAAAACTGTTCCAGCTCCTTCAAGTTGGATGGTTTGTGCTTTTGAACAGCAATCTTTAAGTCTGACCAACGAATTTCTTTTGGATTGAGGTCTGGGTTTTGACTAGGCCATTCCAACACATTTACATATTTCCCCTTAAACCACGCAAGTGTTGATTTAGAAGTGTGTTTGGGGTCATTGTCCTGCTGGAAGGTGAACCTCCATCCTAGTCTCAAATCGCACACAGAGTGATACAGGATTTGCTCAAGAATATCCCTGTATTTAGCACCATCCATATTTCCTGAACCCTGATCAGTTTCCCAGTCCAGACTGCTGAGAAATCATACCCACAGCATGATGCTGCCACCACCATTTTTCACTGTGGGGATGGTGTTCTTTGGGTGATATGATGTGTTGGATTAGCACCCAACATAGCGTTTTCTTTGATGGCTAAAAAGTAAAATTTTAGTCTCATCAGACCAGAGCACCTTCTTCCATACATTTTGGGAGTCTCCCACATGCCTTTTCGCAAACTCAAAATGTGCCGTTTTGTTTTTTTGCTGAAAGTAATGGCTTTCTTCTGGCCACTCTGCCATAAAGCCCAATTCTATGGAGCGTACGGCTTATTGTCGTCCTATGTACTCCAGTCTCTGCTGTGGAACTCTGCAGCTCCTCCAGGGTTACCTTAGGTCTCTGTGCTGCCTCTCTGATTAATGCCCTCCTTGCCCGATCTGTGAGTTTTGGTATGTGGCCGTCTCTTGGCAGGTTTGCTGTTTTGCCATGTTCCTTCCATTTGATGGTGCTCCTAGGGATCATCAAAGACTTGTACTTCTCAACAACATTGTCCCTTACTTGTTTGGAGAATTCCTTGGTCTTCATGGCAGTGTTTGGTTAGTGGTGCCTCTTGCTTAGGTGTTGCAGCTCAGATCACGTGACACTTAGATTGCACGCAGGTGGACATCACTTCACTAATTATGTGACTTCTGAAGGAAATTGGTTGCACCAGAGATTTTTATGGGCTTCATAACAACGGGGGTGAATACATACGCACATGGCAATTATCAGTTGTTATTTTCTTTTTCTTTTTTTTAATCATTCAATTTTTATTAAAGTTTTGATGATACAGAAAAAAAAGAGAGGGCATGAAGTAATACAAATTATAAGGGGGAGAGAGAAAAAAAAAGGAAGAAAACAAAACAGAGAAAAACAAAAAAAAAAAAAAAATAAGATGTGATAACGTAAAGGAAAACATTAGCACACACTACTGCATCGATTAAGATTCATCATGCAATAAAATACAATACAATCTCAAAATGAACACAGAGATTTATAGAAATAAACAGAGAACGAAATGTCAACAAAACTTAAGACCTCCGATAT
Source organism: Lithobates pipiens (assembly GCF_037356315.1). Classification (NCBI taxonomy): domain Eukaryota; kingdom Metazoa; phylum Chordata; class Amphibia; order Anura; family Ranidae; genus Lithobates; species Lithobates pipiens. The sequence continues at coordinate 142,340,483 of NW_027507790.1, forward strand.
TTAGCACTCCATATACTCCAAGTGGTATCAAATTGCTTGCATTTTAAAGTATTTATAGCTAATGCTCGCTCTAGGGTGTAATGATGATGAACTGTGTTGGTCAGATCCGTAATGTTCATGGTCATGGCTGTTTTCCAATGTAATAAAACCACGGATCTTGCTGCCAGGAGAATATTAGAAACAACTACCCTCATGTTGTAAGGGAATTTTTCAATACCAATATGTAGGATCGCTAAAGCAGGGTTGGGAAGAGTAATTATACCCGTAAGGGAAGATATGAGTTGGAATACTTGATTCCAAAAACTTATCAGGTTGGGACATTCCCAAAACATGTGTAGTAAGTGGCCCGATTGCCCGCAGTTCCTCCAACAAAGTGGAGAAGTGTGCGGAAAAATTTTCGACAATCTACAAGGCGTGTATTGCCATCTATTGAGAATTCTAATAGACATTGCCCAGTAACTAATAGAGTGTGAGGCTTTTTGGATCTCGCGAAATGCTGTGGTCCACTGATCTTCTGGAAATGTGAGTCCCAAGTCAGCTTCCCAAGCATTGATCTGTTTTGTCTTCGTGAGGACTTTTTATCCTGCAGAAGAGCATAAAAGATCGAAATGCCTTTGTTCCTTGAGGATTCCCATGAAAGATAGTGCCAAACAGAAGGTGGTAGTTTAATTGCAGGGAGAGGATTTTTCTTCAGGAAAAGGGAGATTCGGATACACGTGAAGAAATGATGGCTAGGAAGACCAAACTTTGCCATTATCTGATCGCTATCAAGGGCCTTGTAGTCAACAAAGAAGTTTTGGATAGTGTGTATACCATAGCTCGGAAACTGTTTCAAAGATAGCATCAGGATACAGGCTTCTAGGAGACTCAGGGGAAATTGATAATTGATAGAGTGGAGAATGCGGTGATCTTGTTTTAAAAGGAACCTTCATGCTTGTAGGGAGGTTTGTATTATGGGGGAGAATTGGCGTAAATCCCAAGGCTTCCAAATGTCATCCATAAGGAAAGCTACTAGATCAGGAACCGGAGCCATGGCTTGTTCTAAGTCAACCCATAGAGGGGTATTAGTGGTTCTAAACCACTGTCGGAGTTGGTCTAATCTAGTGGACCACAGGTAGTCATAAACATCTATTAGTCCTGCCCCTCCCACAAGCCTGTGGGGAATTAGGCTACGGGGGGTACACCGTGCCTTCTTCCCATTCCACAAGAAATTCCATATGAGCTTGGAGATAGCTTTAAGAAAATAATTGGGAATGTGTAATGGGATAGTCCTAAACATATAGAGTATGTGAGGGAGCACTAACATCTTACATGCAGCCAATTTGCCCAACCACGCAAGTTCAGTTTTAGCTATGTGTTTAAGGGTTTCTTCGATTTTGGCGAGCAATGGTCTAAAATTTGAAGCAACGATGGTACGAGTGGAATTAGTTATTGTAATACCCAAGTATAGTATACCATCATCCTGCCATTTGTACGGGAGGTCTCTTTTAAGTTGGTCCTGTATACGCCTGTCCATACCCAGGTTTAATATCAATGATTTAGCAAAGTTGACTTTGTAATAGGAGATATCACCAAATTTCAACAGAATTTCATGGACTAACGGTAGAGATCTGGACGGATTTGTTAGCATCAGAATGACGTCATCAGCAAATAAATTGACAACATGGTTGCGAGAACCTATTTTGAAGCCAGATATGTCAACTTTTGATCTGATGGTCTCCGCCAGGGGTTCTATCATCAGGTTAAAAATAGTAGGGGACAGTGGGCACCCCTGACGGGTACCATTCGTAATCAAGAAAGTATGGGATAGCATACCCGCAGTCAACACCTGAGCAGAAGGACAGAAATACAAGGCCATCATTGCATTGAATATAGTGCCATGAAAGCCGAACTTACAGAGTACCTCTCTCATGTAACTCCAGTCCACTCTATCAAACGTCTTCTCTGCGTCAATGGAGAGCAGCAGAGAAGGCGTTTTATGATACGTCTCGTTGCATCCGAAGTTTGTCTCCCCCTTATGAAACCCATCTGGTCGTTTTTTATTAGGGACGGTATGAATTCCTCTAGGCGCTTAGCTAAGAGTTTGGTGTAGAGTTTAATGTCTGAGTTCAGTAAAGAAATAGGCCTAAAGTTACTTGGGGTGGTGGGGTCCTTTCCTGGTTTGGGAATTGTAGTGACATATGCTTTCAGCATTTCTTGGGGAAATGACGCCTGTTCCGTCGCTTGGGTAAAGACCTTTTGTAAGTACGGGGAAAGAAGTTTAGGGAAGGTTTTGAAATATTCATTAGAAAATCCATCTGGGCCGGGGGATTTCCCATTTGGAAGTGTAGTAATAATAGATTCTATTTCACCTGTGGTGAATGGGGAGTTCATGGAATCTAAGTGTGTACCTGAGAGTAGAGGGAGGTTCAAATCATTTAAGAAACGTTGTATGGTGGGTAGGGTGGGCTGTACAGTATGTGGATCAGATTTAAGGTTATATAATTCACTGTAGTATTGTGCAAATTGATTAGCAATATCTTGAGGATTAAGAATTGTGTGATGTGATACAGGGTGAATTAAGTGGGAGATTTTGGTTTTAGCGCGTATTGTCCTAATTCTGTTGGCTAGGTATTTACCCGCTCTATTCGCGTTGGCATAAGAGGTCAGCTGTAGACGACGAAAGTATGTGTCATATTTTTGGGTGAGGTGCTCCCTTAGCTTCTCTCTAAGTGCAGAAAGATGATCAGTTATAGATTGTGATGGAGACGCCATGTTCAACGCTTCTAATCTATGTATGTCAGATGTAATAGAGTTCAAGGTTGCTGTGTAGCGTTTCTTTGCTCTAGCTCCTAGTTGAATTAAAAGACCTCTCACCGATGCCTTGTGGGCATTCCATAGTGTAAAGGGGCTCTCTACCGAGTGTTCATTATGTTGAAAGTAATCATGAATGTGTTGGGAGATCAATTGGTTAGTGCAGGGGTCCTGTAGCAGTCTAACATTACTACGCCAGATGGGTGGAGAGGGGGAGACACCCTTCTCATGGAGGGATAATGAAATAACAGCATGGTCTGACCACGTGATGTCATGGATACATGAGGAGGAGACATTTTGTAGAGTCCACTTATCAGTTAAAAACATGTCAATTCTCGAATAAGAAAGGTGTCTGTGAGAGAAAAAGGTATAAGACCTTTCGATACCATGAGTGCATCTCCACACATCATAAAGGTCTGTAGCGTGGAGGGTTCTGTGCAGGTAAGTCTTGCCATGCTGAGCAGTGGAAGAGGTGTCCAATTTGGGATCCACGATTAGGTTGAAGTCTCCTCCCAGAATAAGGTTCCCATATTGGACAGATTTTACCTTTCGGAGTAACCTGTTGAGGAATCTGATCTGGTGTGTATTCGTGAATTAACTGACACAATGGTGTATGGTTTAGAATTAATGTCACCTTGGATTATAATATATCTGCCATTTTCAGCTACCCAGGAGTTGCGGAGGCTAAATGAGACCGTATCTCGGATTGCTAGGAGAACTCCGCCTTTTTTCTTTTCCGGGTTTGGTGCCAGAAATATATGCGGGTAGATTCTGTGTGCATGAAGGATGGTTGTTGAGTTGGAAATGAGTTTCCTGCACACACAGGACATCAGCTTTTCGCCTTAGGGCTTCTGACCACAGAGAGTGACGCTTTGCAGGGTGGTTAAGGCCCCTGGCGTTAATAGATACACATGTAATGGTCATTTAGCAGGAGTAAAGTACGCTGGGAGGGATCGTACTCACTGTGTCATTCGATGAGTGGTGGGAGCAAGACTGGTTCAGGATGAGTGTCCAACACCTCTGGGAATGCACAAGGTCAGGAGGTAACCAGTAAGGGCATGCAGAATCTGTGCTAATTAGAAAGGAACTGAAAACATAACAATAACCAACAAAAACAAGGAAAACATTAAGAAGAGAATCTGGAAAACGATTCATGTGCAGACGTAACTGCATAGGTAGGATAATTATCCGGGGGGAATAACAAGGGGTGCAATAAAGTGAACAACCCTTGTGACCCAGGAGAGAACCTTATATACTGTGGTAAGGATTAAGTAGAACCATCGGTAACTTTTTTAGGAGCCCTTTTGCGAGAGACCACTTGCCACTCGTCCGGAGTGGTGGTCATTGGTGGTATTTGCGGTCCAGGTGAGTCTTGTGGGGGTATTATGCCCCATTGTCGCAAGAGCGCAATCCCTTCCGCCAGGGTAGAAATGATATGGGTGGCTCCTTCATGGGAAATGGACAGTTTCGCCGGGTGTCTCCATTTATGGGGAACATTGTGATTCCTCAGAGCTTTCGTTATGGTGGCTAAATTGCGGCGTTGTTGGAGAGCGTGCCGTGACAGGTCAGGAAGAAGAATTATTTCTGCATATTGTGGATGTTTATTGTCGGATTTGCGTGAGGCAACTAAGATTTGCTCTTTAATATGGTAGTAGTGCATCTTTAGTAGCACATCTCTGGGAGAGTTGTCAGGTAGGAATGCTGGCTTGGGTAGTCTATGGATCCTATCAATTGTTAAGTCCTGAGGGGATAGCGTAGGAATGATGGTGGAGAACAGTGTATGCGCGTACTGCAATAGTTGGGTGGGAGGTATGACCTCGGGGATACCTCTGATTTTTATGTTTGACCTTCTGGAGCGGTCCACAAGGTCAGCTACCTTGTTTTTCAGCCAAGCAATTTCTTCCCCGTGCGATTTATGGGCTTCTACTAATCCATTAAAGGAATTAGTGTATTTCCCTATTGAGTTTTCCACTTGATCCACTCTATTGCCCAGAGCCATAACTTCTCTATGACATTTAGTGATTTCAGCAGTAATATCAGCTTGTATGGAAACTTTGAGGGACAGCAACATCTCCTTCAATAGTGTGTCAGATATCGGCCGGTCTGAGGTGGGGTAGGCCGCAATGGGGTCAGCGATGTGTGACTGAGGAGTGAGGCCTATAGCAGAGGGCCCGCTTACCTCCATGTTGCGGCCTTCTGGTGAGGAGATCCACAGCTTTTGTTTAACTGGACTCCTAGTGGAAGGGCTAGCAGTCCCGGATGAGGATTCGCTGAGAGAGGCTGCTCCGGTGTGCAGGTGATTCGGCGGGGTCTGACTGAGCATCGCAGGCGGGAGAACGGAGCGATAGTCTCGTGTTCCGGCGCCATTTTGTGGAGGTCCACGCGTTCCGATGAAGCTCGGAAGTTTCTGCGGAGTCTGCGGATGTTTTTTGTTTTTCGGCATGGCTGACGGAAGATTCGGTGTCGGTGTAGATTGGCGAACGAGTCCGTTCTGTTGGAAGTCACCGATGGGTGCGTAGGTAGTCGGTTCTCTCCGGTGGCCGAACGGAGCTCCTAGATCACACGTCCATCTTGGAGCTCGGACGCCACGCCCCCCCATCAGTTGTTATTTTCTGAAAAATAGTTTTATGTATATATCTTTCTAATTTTACTTCACCAACTTAGACTATTGTGTTCTGATCCATCACATATAATTCAGATAAAAAAAAAAAAACATTGAACTAAAGGCTGTAATGTAACAAAATAGGCAAAAAGTCAAGAGGGGGGAATACTTTTGCAAGGCACTGTATGTATGATATTGTTCTCCCTTGATGGCCCTGGATAGTTCATTTAATTATGCTGTCCCCGAGTGCTTGTTTCAAAAGTGAGCTGACAATTGCATCGCTGTAACCTGACAGTAGGCAGTCATTTACTCCACTGCCTAGCTGTGTTGCTCAATGCAGCCCATTAGTCAAGATATCACTTTTGGTGAATAAGGGTATTTCAGTAAGATATAGCAAATACAATCAACTGTTGATTTAAAAAGAAATATATATATATATATATATATATATATATATATATATATATATATATATATATTTGCACACAGATATTTCACCCCCTATACATAGCCCCCATGCCTATACAGTACAAATGATCTAGTGATGTTAGAAACACACGCCAGTGGAGCGCTATTCATTGGTATTAGTAAAATGGCTGTAGGTACCCTGTCTATCCAGTGAGGTCTATTTATCATTTTTTTTCACCCAAGTTTTATCCAACTTTCACCAAAGATTGGCACACTTTTTTTTATAGAATCTTAGGTGAAATATATGCATTTGCATCAAATGTATCTGTATTGTGAAAAAAGACACCCCAGTGATTAAAACGGGAAAATACATCCGGATTACATTTATCTATATTTTTACACTCTGGTTACTAATTAATTCTATACTTCATCTCTAACGTTACCATAAGATAGATAAATCTGTAACATAACAGTATAAGTTATTTTTACAACTTGTATTTGTGTCTGTGTAAAACTGAATTAATAAAATTGATGCTTTACTGAAAACAAAATGTAGAGTTTATGAAAGTTTTGATCCATCTGGCAGCGTGTCAGCTAAAAATTTTGCCATGAATTACAACAATTGAACATTTTTATGCCGGCTTGTTTATTTTTTACAGATTTTTTTCATCCGACTAGCATTTTACATGGCTCAAAATGAGAAAAAACAACATCTTTTTATGAGTATTCATTTTAGGTTGGCAAAATGCAGAACAAGTCTTAAATCCTAAAGGTTTTAGAATATTTTCTGCTAACATATTCTAAGAAAGTAGGCAGATCTCTTCCATAAATACATGCCTTTTGAGCATAGATTCCTATAAAACACTTCCACAAAGCTTTATTCACTATATTAAGCAATTGATTACCATCTGTAAATCTTACCATCTGCTTGATTTTTGTTCTCTTAAAAATAATATTGTTCTTCATTAAACTCATCTGGAACCAGTTAATAAAATATAGTTTTACTGATTTGTTCTTAACATTTATATATATATACATGATATCCAGTTAATTCTTGTTTTATTTCTTGTAAATGTTAGACTATAACTCCAGGCAAAACTTTTTTCTAGTTTTCTATATACTGGTGAAGTGTTAGAACTTCTGTTTGTTTTATTCTTCTTTATTTTTATGTCTGTGTCTATATTGGAGAGATCTAACTTCATTAGATATTTAGAATATTGTCCAAACTCTTCTAATTGTCAATAGTACAAAAATAGAGGGGATATCCTTCCAATGTGGACATTTCTTGCAGTGGCAGTAAAAACCTGATATTAGTACTATTCACCCTTTTATTGACATTGAAAAATAAATAAATAAAGACACACACACACACACACATATATATATATATATATATATATATATATATACTTTTGGTAATATAGTGCATAAACGCACATAAACTTTAATGGCATCCCAATCTTAGTCCGTAGGGTTTAATATTAAGTTGGCCCACCCTTTGCAGCTATAACAGCTTCAACTCTTCTGGGAAGGCTGTTCACAAGATTTAGGAGTATGTCTATGGAAATGTTTGGCCATTCTTCCAGAAGCGTATTTGTAAGGGCAGGCACTGATGTTGGATAAGAAGGCCTGGCTCGCAGTCTCTTTAATTCATCCCAAAGGTGTTCTATCTGGTTGAGGTCAGGGCTCTATGCAGGCCAGTCAAGTTCCTCCACCCCAAATTCGCTCATCCATGTCTCTATGGACCTTGCTTTATGCACTGGTCTTAATCATTTGGTGGAAGGGGATTATGGTGTGGGGTTGTTTTTCAGGAGTTGGGCTTGGCCCATTGGTTCCAGTGAAGGGAAACCTTAAGGATTCATGCAGTCATGTTGGAACAGGAAGGGGTCATACCCAAACTGTTTCTGCAAAGTTGGGAGCATGAAATTGTGCAAAATGTCTTGGTATGAGGAATCCTTAAGAGTTCCCTTCACTGGAACTAAGGGGCTGAGCCCAACCCCTGAAAAACAACCTCGCACCATAACCCCCCTCCCCCAAATGATTTGGACCAGTGCACAAAGCAAGGTCCATAAAGACATGGATGAGCGAGTTTGGGGTGGAGGAAATTGACTGGACTCAACCTAATAGATCACCTTTGGGGGAAATTAAAGCGGCATGTCAGGAAATGCCTTACTGAAGGAATCTTGCTGCTGGTGCACATCTGTGAGCGTTGGTGTGCATGCAGATGGGTTTTGCCACCAGATGTTCTATTTAAACTGGGCTTGTAAACAGAGTCAGTAGTGCTGTCTGATCTGCAGCTTCCTGTGACCCCTGCTACCTGTACCCTGCTTTGAGATCCTATTCCTGTGTTTTCATCAGACTTGCCTTTGACTATTCCTGCCTGCTGCCTGTAAATGACCCAGACTTGTCCCTGACTTTGATCCTGCCTGCTCCTCTTGTAACCTTGCTGTCCTCCTGTTGCCAACCAAGGCTGTACCCAACCTGCCTCTGCCGATGCACATGTCCGGTTTCTCTAACCTGTATGTGCCTGTGCCTATCTGTGCTCCAAATCTCTCAGGACTGATCCGCTGTGCACTGCCTGCTGTGCTGACCCAGCTCCTCTACTGCCTGCTGTGCTGACTCAGCTTCTCTACTGCCGCTGTGCTGACCCAGCTCCTCTATTGTTTGCTGTGCTGACATCTCATACCACTAGTCCTCATTCCTGTGGCATCAGGAGCTTCAGAGCAACTCTCCTGACTACCTACCTGCCAGGCACTCATACCCTTCTGTACTCTCAGGTCCCCTGTCTACTCTATCAGGGGCCACAAGTCAGATACATAAGGGAGGCCTTCCTCTGCATCACCGGGCTCATCCATAGAGTATGTGGAAACATGACACAACAGCATATTGTTTCATTCAGATAAAAGGTGAGCTATATCTTGAATAAAGCACTTGTTAACCACTTACGTCCCGGACCATTTTCCAGCTAAAGGACCAGGTCCCTATTTGCGATTCAGCACTGCGTCTCTTTAACTGGCAAGTGCACGGTCATGCGACGTGGGTCCCAAACAAAATTGACGTCCTTTTTTTCCCACAAATAGAGATTTCTTTTGGTGGTATTTGATCACCTCTGCAGTTTTTATTTTTTGCTCTATAAACAAAAATAGAGCGACAATTTTGAAAAAAATTCAATATTTTTTACTTTTTGCTATAATAAATATCCCCAAAAAATATATAAAAAAACATTTTTTTTCCCTCAGTTTAGGCCGATACGTATTGTTCTACATATTTTTGGTAAAAAAAATTGCAATAAGCGTTTATTGATTGGTTTGCGAAAAAGTTATAGCGTCTACAAAATAGGGGATAGTTTTATGGCATTTTTATTAATATTTTTTTTACTAGTAATGGCGGCGATCAGCGATTTTTATTGTGACTGTGACATTATGGCGGACACGTTGGACAATTTTGACACATTTTTGGGACCATTGGCATTAATACAGCGATCACTGCGATTAAAAATGCACTGATTACTGTAAAAATGTCACTGGCAGCGAAGGGGTTAACCACTAGGGGGCAGTGTAGGAGTTAAGTGTGAGTGTGTGTGTTTTTTTACAGTTGGGGCGTGGCTTGGCATGTGATGTCACTGATCGTCTTTCCCTATAACAGGGAACAGGCTATCAGTGACAGCCACACTAGGAAGCACGAGGAGAGGTTTGTTTACACTTACCTCTCCTCGTTCTTCAGCTCTGTGAACCGATCGCGGGACATCGGCGGCCACGGTCATGGAGCTCAGGAGCAGGTCGCGAGTGTGCCAGCTGTGGCGCGCGTGACCCACTGCTGGGCTCTTAAAGGGCTGTGCGTGCCTGTGCCCAGCTGTGACATTCTGCTGACGTACATCGGCGTGAGGCGGTCCTTAAGTGGTTAAAGCACTAATGTGCAATAGTGTACACTGGCATTCAATCCTAAGGCCAATGACCTGTATGCACTTGACCGTGCTATGTTTGAATTAGAATTACAAATCCGTTCATTGGTTTCATTATTCATAGATGTTCAGTCATGAATATACATGCAATAAAGCTGTCATACACAGCTGGGAACATGCATTAAAGTGTATGGCATTGAGCTTAGTCTGCAACACGTGCATCAGCACTCATCTAAACAAAATAATACATGTTGATAAAAAAAAAATTGGCACTTATTATTAAACATCCCTTTTAGGATATTGTTAATTCTCTTAGGTGGTAGCAACTGTAGCATTCACACCTCCTAACTTGGGGGGGGAATTCAGGAAAAACATTGATTTTAGTCATACATTGGTGGTTAGGTGTTTTTTTTACAGAGATCTTAACATAACTCAACTCTGACCCTAAAAGAAGGTGCTGGAATGCCTACATGCAAAGACTGGGGCAAGTGCTCTGTGTGTCCTGCCTGGTGTCTTCAGTCTAGCGAGGCCACTGGCAGTATATGTAACATAATTCTTAACATTATGCTGACAGTATATGCTTGCATTGTTCTGTCCTAAGTCCTAACATCACACAACAGAGGTGTTTACTTCTCCCAGAGAATGGGAGCAGCAAATAGGGAATTTGCAGCTTCTCTTGGAGAAGTAAACACCTGAGCACCAATGGAATGGACACAAACCACTGAACACCAATGTAAAAGGTGCACAGACCACTGAACAACAACATAAAGGTAATGATCACTAAATACCAATTTAAAAAGTTACATAGACCACAGAACATAAATGTAAAAGTGGGCACAGACCACTGAACACCAATGCTGGGGGACACTTATTATTCCCTACTACTGCACTCCATAAGTCACTCTAGTCACTGTATTTCATGCTCTATGTTGTATTTACATAGTCCCAACTCTTGAATTATTTTAACTGTGTTGTATGTTACATAGTCTTGACCACTGCAGTCAATACCTTGTGTTGTACAGTACAAAGTCCAGCTTTCTGCACCCTGAACATTGTGATGAACATTAGTCCTGACCAAATCAGTCTATTCACTAAATGTTGTGCCCTATATACATTGCATAGTCCTGACCACTGCATTGCATATGCTATGTTTTATATAAAATAATCCTGGCTACTGCATTATACTGTATGTGCTATGTTGTACATTACACACTTCTGATCCTGCACTATATGCTTTGTGTTGTACATAATAAAGTCTTGACCCAAACATTTTTTTTTTGTTCTGTGTTGTATATTGCGTGTTGTGTTGTACATTATATAGTTCTATCCCATGACTCCCATACGCTGGTTACATAACTCTCAACAATTGCTAAATGAGAAGTATTTACCAACTATTTGAATGAAGTTCTTCTTTAAGGCATGCTCAGATTCTATTTAGATATTCCTGGTTAGGACAATAAAATTTTTAGGCATGATCTGGTCTGCCCTTCATTCACCACACACTGCAATACACTTCATGGAATTCCTTATTGTTTCCCAGGTCTTTCACAATTCTGCCAATGTGATAGACTCCATGTATTATATATGCCTTTGTTTATATTTTTCTCCACATTTAAAGGCTAAGCTGTCCAGCAAATGCCGCGTACACACAATTGGACATTCCGACAACGAAATCCTGAGATTTATTTCCGACGGATGTTGGCTCAAGCTTGTCAATGCGCTGACAAACAACACGTACGACAGCACTATAAAGAGGAAGTTCAATAGCCAATGCGCCACCCTTTGGGCTCCTTCTGCTAATCTCGTGTTTATCTTGTGTTAGTAGAAGTTTTGTGAGAGACGATTCACAATTTTCAGCCGTGTGCTTTTCAGTTCATTACTGCTCTTCAGTTTGTCCTTGTGGGGTTCGTATCTGTTTTTCAGTGCATATTTTTATATTACGCATCTGAATTAAAGTGTGTTTTTGTCTGCTTGTTTCTGAATTTCAGGTCGCTCTCCTCAGGCCTTTCTGATTTTCAGTGCGTTCTGCTAGTTCATTCTGACCAGCCGACCGTTATTAAGCCATGCTGTGGGTACCTACTCATCGTAGAGTTCGTGCTGGGCAGGGACTTGGTGTTGGGGTTCTTACTTTGACCGAAGCCCAGTCCATGAACAGGGTGAGGAGGAGTTAATGGATGAAGAATTGGTTTCTCCAGCGTGACCAATTCTCGCACATGCCTTTGTTGCGGGAGATCTGTGAGAATAATCCTGGTGATTTCAGGAATCATCTCCGGGTGACGGACCCCGTTTTTCACCATCTGTTGGCTTTACTGTCCCCATATATTATGAAGCAGGACACCTGCATGCGGCAAGCCATCACTCCCAAGCAGAGGCTTGTTGCCACCTTGTGGTACTTGGTGACGGGGAGAAGTCTGCAGGACCTCAAGTTCTCCACAGGCATCTCCCTCAGGCTCTGAGAATCATTATTCCAGAGACCTGTTCTGCCATCATTCAGGTCCTGCAGAAGGACTATATTAGGATAACTTTTATCCTTTCGCATCACATTATATGTATTTAAATAAATGTATTTTTTAAATAAATGTGTATTTTAAACTGAAAAATATTTCCTTTGATTTACTGCTTGTGTTTCTTTTAGCTGTCTCCTAGGTTCTCTAATGGGCTTTTTTTTTTGGCCATTTTCTTTAATAGTGCAATAATGTAATTTCTTGGATACATGAGGTGACAATCTCTTCTTCAGCTAACTATTATGTTGTGGTTCTGCTACACACACACCTTGTTTTTGTTGTTAATGTATGTAATGCATTAATGATAATAATATTCATAATTTTCAGCACCCTGAATGAATTTCTTGGACATTTTGGGCCCAATTTGGACAATTTAACTTAGGGGTGTACTCACTTTTGTTGACAGCAGTTTATACGTTAATGGCTGTGTGTTTAGTTATTTTGAGCGGACGGAAAATTTACAATGTTATACAAGCTGTACACTCACTACTTTACATTGTAGCAAAGTGTAATTTATTCAGTGTTGTCACATGAAAAGATATAATAAAATATTTACAAAAATGTGAGGAGTGCACTCACTTTTGTGAGATACTGTAAGAATCAAGGTGACACAGAAATAGAAATTAATGCAGACAATCCAAATACTGTAAGAGAATAAACCAGAATACAAGAGGTTTCAATCAGGAAATCCACCAGAAGCAATAAAGGCATCCCAGCCAAATGTATGTCCTATATTGCTCATGTAGCATTAAAACCAGAGCAAGATTTATAGTATGAGATGCAAAGACTCCTAACTCATGAGAACCACGGCATTTAACTAAACCACTTACAAGAAACAGATTTACAAAACTGAGATCCGAATTGGAACTAACATAAGGAGTAATTGTTGTGTAGGGGTGTTAGAATACATTGTTCATGTATTTTGTACACCAGCCCATAGATGGCAGTGTTTACACATTTTTAGCTGCATTTATGACTATACGCTAAAAGGTTCCTGTTTCCTGTTTGCATTTAAGCAGCAAAGCCTATGTGGACTGTTCACTGTCTTTTCTGTAGGGCTATATACAGGATTTCGAACAAAATTTTACCTGTTCAGCAGGGACCAGCTAAATTTAGATCTGTTTGGGCACTATGGTTGCACAGACTTCGATCTACCGATTAACTTCTGTACAAACACCCTGTCTGGGTTTCCTGCTCGAGCAGTACCACAGGCTATAACCGGCATCGCTGACGTATTCTGATGGTGGAAAAGTCTCCCAGCTATGATAATACAATAGCTCAGTGGGAGGATTCCCTCAGCCATCTCAAATGTGTGGATGGGGAATCTGGTCAGTTTTCTTATCTCAACCTGCTGGTTGAATGGAAAAAAACGGATTCACATATGGACTGTCTTATGCACACAAAGACAACCTTGGTGTCAGGATGTTTGCATAGTTGTTAATCCTTAAATTTACATGGTTGAAGGTATGAAAATTGTCAGATTGCCATGGCATTATATGTGGCAGAAACATGAAAGTGAAATGGTTTCTGACACAAAGATGGGATTATGTAACTAGAAAAGGGTGGTTCTCAACTTTCACACCCCATCACCCTATTCCCATCATCATCTGCCTTGGCTAGAGTTAAGCTGATCTCCGATGTCTCCATAAAGAGAATCTGTTTCTTGCTCATGCTGTCATGTAGGGGGCATGTTAGACCCCTTGTGATAGCAATATAGCAATAAACTTAACAGAAAAAAAATAATACAATAATAAATAACAATAATACAAATAATAATAATACAAAAAAATACAAAAAACAGAAAAAAAATTAGAACCCCCCCTTACAAACAGATTTTTTTGTTGATGAAAGATCACATCACATACATATCCCTGACAAAGGTGCCCTGTGTGGCTCCAAAAAGTTGCACTACACTGTTTGTGACATGATCTAAAAACATGTTTGGATGTAGTTGAAGATCCTTGGTGTGCTGGGGAATATTTACATTTTATCGTGCATGTTCCAATATCCAGCTGGTGCTTACTACAGCACCTGGCACCTTAAGAGCACATTCCAGGAATGTGTGTGATGGGAATATGGACTGTGCACTATTCAAATTTTAGGTACCATTGTTTTTTGTCATTATAGAGGTACAGGCAATTTTAGTCTTAACATGTTTGATATCTACTGTCAGGGCTGGTGCAGCCATAAGGCAGCTCAGGCAGCCGCCTGAAGGCACCAGGGTGGTGGGGGCAGTAAATTTCCAGCTTCTGTCCTGGAACAGAGACAAGTTCCAGCACTTGGCTCCAGTCACTTGCCCGGCAGAACCGCGCTAGTGTGGGCCCCAGTGTCACCTGCCCGGCTGCTTATGTGGGAAGTTTGGTGTCCCACACACCGTGATCTTCGCTCTGCACAGCAGTACCAGTCATCTGTCCATGCCCACCCACCAGCCTGCTTTCACAGAGTCTCCTCCTCTTCCTCGGCTGTGATATACGACTCTGTGAAAGGTGGCCGGTGGGTGAGGACAGATGCCGGGTACTGCCGTGCAGAGCGGAGATCACGTTTGGATAGTACAGTGCACACATATAGGAGGAGAGACATCCGAGCTGCTCTGAGCTCTGTGAGTACACTGTACACATCTATACAGATGACACTTTTGGGGGGGGGGGTTTGGACACAGAAGGAAGGTGACAAGCTGGAAATACTGGCATGGGGGGGGGGGGCTAAGAGGATACTGTGTCCTAGGGGGCATTTTGAGAGGACTTGTGCTGGGGGGGGGGGGGGGGGTGGAGAGCAGGGCTCAAGTCCTGCGGGAACGCATGGGAACGGAGTTCCTGTACTTTTTCTACAACAGGAACTCAGTTCCCTTTAGCAGCCATGTCCTGCAAGACACAGCTCGCAATAGTAAGTGCCGCACACCTGACCATTCAGGCATTGCCAATAGGGGGCCCCATGACAGCTTCCGCTTCGATCTACCTGTCAATCACAGCTAGCTGATGGGTAGATCAGGTCCCTGCTGCTAAGAGATTGTATTTAGTCAGACCTCTCGTGATGCGCTCCTCCCCACTGGCCCCTCCTGATTTTCTGTCTCCTGCATACTTGCTCTGTGTGTCCCGCTGAACTCCCCCCTCCTCTATCTTCAGTGCCATATGATGAGAGAACCCAGAGGAGGAGCACAGCTATTCTGCTCACAGGACATGCAGGGAGAGAGGTGAGCTGAGGGAGGAACATCAGTTTGGGGTGGTAAGCTGAGCACAATACTTGGCAAAGTTTAATGCCAGGAGGGAAGTTTATGTGGAAATATGTGAAGGGTTGGAATAGCAGCGAGTGTGTGTTGGAGCCCTGCAGAGTTTGCAGCCCCCCAAGCTAACATACATCTCCTAAGCAGGAACACATCACTATCTCCCCAAGCATTCTGTCCAAATAATGTGCAGTTCATTTATGACCTTTCCGTTTAACCCTGTGTTATCCAAACTCTGTTCAATGAAAAGTGTAAACTCACCACATAAACACTCTATATACAAAATAAAATTCTCCAATAAAGATCAGAACATGATGTTCACATTTGCATGGAAGCACAATTGAATGAATGCTGATTATTCAGAGAATTACCGTATTTATATTTATTGAGGATTGTTTTTTTATGTACTAACAGTTAAGCTTCATACACACAATACGAAAATTGGATGAAAAATACCACTTTTTAAGTGTTCGTGAATATGAGTGTATCATTTTTTTTTGGTGGGGAGGTGCATCTTGGGTGGGAGTTCCCACACTTTTTTCCCCAGGACTTGACCCCTGGTGGAGAGCACAAGTCCTCTCTCCTCTTAAAATGCCCCCTTAGTTTTTCCATGCCCGCAGTCACAGCCCACGTCTTGTACCATGCCTACAGTCACTGCCCACCTCCTGCCCCATGCCCATGGTCTCTGTCTACTTCTTGAGCAATGCCCACAGTCTCTGCTTACCTCTTGTGCCATACCCAAAGTCTCTCCCTATCTCTTGTGCCATGTCTGCAGTCTCTTAACCGTATCTCTCTTGTGCCATGCCCACAGTCTCTGTCCACCTCTTGTGCTCTGCCAGCAGTCTCTGCCCACCTCTTGTGCCATGCCCACAGTCTCTGCCCACCTCTTGTGCCATGCCTGCAGTCTCTGCGCACCTCTTGTGCCATGTCTGCAGTCTCTGACCATCTCTATCTTGTGCCATGCCCGCAGTCTCTGCCCACCTCTTGTTTGATGACCGCAGTCTCTTCCCAACTGCCCATCTCTTGTGCCATGTCTACAGTCTCTGACCCTCTCTCTCTTGTGCCATGTCTACAGTCTTTGCCCACCTCTTGTGGCATGTGGGGTGGGGGTTTACATTGTTGAGGGGAGGGCATGGCAGGAGGACAGTTGGTGGGGGGGCACCAAAATGCACCTTTGCCTAAGTAGACAGAAATCCTTGCACCAGCCCTGTCTACAGTATTTACTCGTTGCAGCCTTGTATTCTTATCTTAAGTTTGTGTGCACTAAAATGCATTTTATGGTATTTAAAAAAAAATATGTGTTTGATAAACAGCTGCACAGATATTGTGTGACATAAAAATTTCCAAAGCCACCAATTTATTTCATAAGGCCTTTGCTTATAGAAATATATGATTGGGGTTCTAAGTACTTTTCTAGTGAAAAATTGTGATTTTAACATGCAGGAAAAATGTTAACATTGCCCTGGAAATAAAGGGGTGGTTAAAAAACATGTCTGTAGGTGCCCTAGTCCCACCTTTGAATGGGGCACATCTATGCAGCAGCACTGATGTTTGCAAAGAAAAAGTGTTTTAATTTGCCAGCAAATTACATTTCTTTTCTGGCTTATTTTAACAAAAATAAAAAGACACACAGACCCCTCCAAATGACTCCCATAATACATAGCAGGCATTGGGTTTGCTTTGTATTCTGGGTGACCTGTGCAGGGGTCTGTGTGATGTTTTTTTTTTCTTTTTGAAAAAGGAAGCTGGCAATAAAATGTATTTTGCTGGCAATTTAAACGTTATCATTTATTTTTCTTTGTAAGTGTTGTATTTGCTGTAGTACATCCTATAGTAAAAATGACAAAACATTTGCATAGATTACGCTCCAAAATGCATACTAGACCCTTTCAGTCTGATATACATTTTAAGGGGTTACTCCATGCAAATATGCATTAGGGTCATGTGCTGCATAACACTTGACATGTGAGGTCAAAATGATTTCCCAAATATTGACAGTGGCAATATTTAGGTGGGATGCTATATTCGGCCCTTTACTATGTGGCCAGGGATTCCCAGCCATGTGAGCAAATATGTTGGTGATGTCTGCGGTTGCTAGAGAGGCAGCGGGTGCCAGCACGCATGTCTTTCTGAGCAATCAATGACATCGGGAACCTGTCATAAACATACACATACACAGTATATACATAGAATTAGCAAAAATACACCTCCTCTATATGATGTTCAAACAGGAGTCTAAATGGGCAGAAGTTTGGGTGTTCATCCAAAAACTCGAGCAGCAAAGTTTGGTCCAAACCAGATTCAACCTAGGTTGGCTCACCCCTACCGGATACCAAGGGCTGGCATAACTAGAACAGGGTAATTTTACACACCCCACATCTGCACATCTCTACATACAGTACCATATCCAATTTAACATCTGCCTTGACACATTTCATGGTGGTTGGATTAGGGTGAATTCCTGACCAAAAACAATCATAGAGATCAAGAAAGACACACAAAATTCAAAAGCCTCATCTGTCCTTATAAAATCCTCAGTTCATACTTTTTCCAAGTAAATGACTCAAAGGGCGTGATTTACTAAAGCTAGAGAGTGCAAAATCTGGTGCAGCATATAAACCAATCAGCTTCCAGTTTTTATTGTCAAAGCTTAAGTAAATAAGCTGAAGTTAGAAGCTGATTGGCTACCATGCACAGCTGCACCAGATTTTCACTCAAGTTTTAGTAAATCAACGTTAAAAGAATTAAAGCATGTTTCTCTTCTGTTGCTGATAGCTTCTTTTATTCTGTCTATAGATTCTTTTTTTTTTTTGTTGTTTGTGTATGAATGAAAATTATTTGATGCTGTCAAACAAGAAAATATTTTCTTAAAGCGGGAGTCCACCGGGACTTTTAAAAGCCAGCAGCTACAAATACTGCAGCTGCTGACTTTTAAAATAGTGACACTTACCTGTCCAGCGCGCCCGCGATGTCGGCACCCGAAGCCGATCGCTAGGTCGTCTGTCGGGTCCTGCCGCCGCCATCTTGGGTATGGGAATCAGGAAATGGAGCCTTTCGGCTTCATTTCCCGGTTCCCTACTGCGCATGCGCGAGCCGCGCGGCGCAATCCGGATGGTCCCCTCTGCCTCTGGGAACTGTGTGTTTCCCAGCAGGCAGCGGGGCACTTGCGCAAAGGGGTGGGCAGTTGCGGAAAGGGGCGTAATCTACGCCCCTTTCCGCAGACAGCTATCCCGGAAGTGGGTGCAGTTACCTGGATTATCCAGGTAACTGCACCCCCCTCCCCCCTGAAAGGTGCCAATTGTGGCGCCGGAGGGGGGGGGATTCCGATGAGCGGAGGTCCATTTTAGGGTGGACCTCCGCTTTAAACGCCTTGCAGATCCTACAGCCATGGCCAAAAGTTTTGAGAATGAATTTTCACCAAGTCTACTGCTTCAGTGTTTTTAGATCTTTTAGTCAGATGTTACTATGGTATACTGAAGTATAATTACAAGCATTTAAAGCGGTTCTCCACCCTAAAGGGGAAGTTTCGCTAATCTGATCCCTCCCCCCCTCCGGTGCCACAATCGGCACCTTTCAGGGGGGAGGGGGGTGCAGTACCTGGATAATCCAGGTATCTGCACCCACTTCCGGGACAGACCGCCGCAAACCCCGCAGATGCCCCGCCCCCCATTGTGTTCTGGGAAACACAGTTCCCAGGACACAGTGGGGACCAGAAGAGATACGCAGCACAACTCGCGCATGCGCAGTAGGGAACAGGGCAGTGAAGCCGCAATGCTTCACTTCCCGATTCCCTGACAGAGGATGGCGGCGGGGGCAGCAGAGAGACGAGCGATAGCTTGTCATCTGCCGCCGACATCGCTGGACCCTGGGACAGGTAAGAGTCCATTTATTAAAAGTCAGCAGCTGCAATATTAGTAGCTGCTGGCTTTTAATATTTTTTTTTTAGGTGCAGAACCACTTTAATAAGTGTCAAAGGCTTTTATTGACAATTTCATTAAAGTGGTTGTAAAGGCAGAAGTTTTTTTTTTATCTTAATGCATTCTATGCATTAAGATAAAAAGCCTTCTGTGTGCAGCAGCCACACCCTCACCAGTGATGTATTTCAGTTATCTTGCAAACCTGACCTGTTAGTGGGACCTGAGGACAGGGTCAATGACCACTGATATAACCACTTTCAGACCGGACCATTTTGCTGGCTTAAGACCAGACCACTTTTTGCAATTCGGCACTGCATCACTTTAACTGCCAATTGCGCGGCCGTGCGACGTGGCTCCCAAACAATATACATATGCAGTGATTCCTGTGTAAATGACACTGGCAGTGAAAGGGTTAACCAGGGGATGGCATTGAAGGGGTTAAGTGTTCCTAGGGGCGTGTTACTAACTGTAGGGGGCTGGGCTTTGTGTTAGTGAACACTGATCTCTGCTCCAATCACATGGAGCAGAGATCGGTGTCACTTGTTGCTAGGCAGAATGGGGAGATGCTGTTTACAATGGCATCTCCCCATTCAGCCTCCCTGTGAGACGATCACAGGTATCCCCACGGCGATCGAGTCCGTGGGACCCACGACCGTACTCACGGGAGTCCCAACTGGAACGCGAGCGTGGCATGTAGAAATGGACGTACCTGTACGCTGATATGCCTGCCCATGCCATTCTGCCGTCATACATCGGCGTGTGCCGGTCGGGAAGTGGTTAAACAATCTATTGTTTCTTACAGGCCGTGAAAAAAAAAACATTTTAAGTATTCAACTTTGTATAAGACTTCATATTGTCATAGATAATCTTTTTAACAGTAGTGCTCTATACCACAATGGATCATGAGCAGGACTTGATGTGGTGAAACAAGTTGCCTTGGGTATTGCTGTTATTTTAAATAGAGCCAAAAAGTAGAGTTGTCCCCTGATATTTTGCTTTGAGCCTCATTGAGTCACAGAAGAAATTGATCATGCATCATGATTGTTTTTGTATTAACATGTTTCTGTAGCTACAGTACCTGTATATTTCAGAAATTCATTTAAAGAAAGTATATTTTAAACCTGGCCATACAAATGCATAGTCAGATTGATTAAGACCTTTTCCTATATGACTGTCTGTATGATTGCTCAAGTTCACTACTATATTTCAGTGATACATATGCTGACACAATTTTATTGAAACTAGGTAAGACAATACATAACATGTATATACTACAAAATCAAAAAAAATAATATACTGTAAGCATTTCAGTTTTGTCACATGCATCCTGTTTACTGCTAACCATAAACCTTTCCATAGAGAGGAACACCATAATTTTTAAGACAACAAATATCCACAAAAAAACAATTTCTTGAAGTTTGTATTATAAAATAGTTTGGAAGTTCTTTTTGCCTAACAAAAACACACATACAAACCTTATGAATTTGAATATCATAACTATGACATACAGAACATGGAAAGAAAGAGAGCCTTCAATTAATGAGCCTGCACGTGCAGATAGCAATATACGACTATTTGTCATCTGTTATTTTTTAGAATTGTTGCAATGGATATTATGTCAACTGGGATATTAACCACTTCAGCCCTGGACCATTTTGCTGGTCAAAGACCAGACCACTTTTTGCGATTCGGCACTGTGTCGCTTCAACTGACAATTGGGCGGTCGTGCGACGTGGCTCCCAAACAAAATTGACGTCCTTTTTTTCCCACAAATAGAGCTTTCTTTTGGTGGTATTTGATCACCCTTGCGTTTTTGTTTGCGCTATAAACAAAAATAGAGCAACAATTTTGAAAAAAAACGCATTTTTTTTTACTTTTTGTTATAATAAATATCCCCCAAAAATATATAAAAAAACATTTTTTTCCCTCAGTTTAGGCTGATACATATTCTTCTACATATTTTTGGTAAAAAAAATTGCAATAAGCAATTATTGATTGGTTTGCGCAAAAGTTATAGCGTTTACAAAATAGGGGATAGTTTTATGGCATTTTTATTAATATTTTTTTTTACTAGTAATAGCAATTTTATTGTGACTGCGACATTATGGCGGACACATCGGACATTTTTGACAATAGCAATCAGTGGTATATAAATGCAGTGATTCCTGTGTAAATGACACTGGCAGTGAAGGGGTTAACCAGTGGGTGGCAGTGTAGGGGTTAAGTGTTCCTAGGGGTGTGTTACTAACTGTTGGGGGCTAGATTTTAATTTAGTGAACATTGATCTCTGCTCCAATCACATGGAGCAGAGATCAGCATCACTAGTTGCTAGGCAGAACGGGGAAATGCTGTTTACGGCATTTCCTCGTTCAGCTGCCCCGTGAGACGATCACGGGTATACCCGCGGCAATCGAGTCCACGGGACCCGCGACAGGATTCATGGGGGTCCCGACCAGCACGCGAGCACGCCGCTGGCGGCACACTCGCGATGGCAGGGCGGCATTAAAGATTGGACCTACCTGTATGCCAATAAGCCTGCCCGTTCCATTCTGCCGTCGTACATCGGCGTGCGCTGGTCGGGAACCGGTTAATGTAAAGATCTTTGATGCTGAACTAAAGTTTTTTTTGTTTTGTTCTTTTCTGAAATTGAATGCACACTTGTAAAATTATGTGTATTGCATGTTTTTCTTAATAGTCTCCCAGCTTCTGTGCAGTTCTTCTGCACAGCAAGTACTCAGAGGTTCTTTATGACCTCATGGCTTCATCTGCTCTGGCTGAACAATCAAAGGCCCTAGGTTTTCCACACCCCCTTCTTAGTATGTCATTATCATCTTATTTTTCCATGACCAAATACAGCCGTGGCCAAAAGTTTTGAGAATGACACAAATATTAATTTTCACAAAGACTGCTGCCTCAGTTTTTATGATGGTAATTTGCATATACTCTAGAATGTTATGAAGAGTGATCAGATGAATTGCAAATAATTGCAAGGTCCCTCTTTGCCATGAAAATGAACTTAATCCCATAACAAAAACATTTCCACTGCATTGTGAATAAGGCTTTAGGGCACCCAAGAAAGTCTAGCAAGTGCCAGGACCATCTCCTACAGTTGATTGAGCTGCGGGATCTGGGCACCACCAGTACAGAGCTTGCTCAGGAACGGCAGGCAGGTGTGAGTGCATCTGCATGCACAGTGAGGCAAATACATACGGAGGATGGCCTGATGTCAAGAAGGGCAGCAAAAAGGCCACTTCTTTCCAGGAAAAACATCATCAGGGACAGACTGATATTCCACAAAAGGTACAGGGATTGGACTGCTGAGGACAGGGGTAAAGCCAGTTTCTCATTTTCTCTGATGAATCTTTTTTCTGATTGTTTGGGGCATCCAGAAAAAATGTTGTCCAGAGAAGAAAAGGTGAGCGCTACCATCAGTCTTATGTCACGCCAATAGTAAAGCATCCTGAGTCCATTAACATATGGGGTTGCTTCTAAGCCAAGGGAGTGGGCTCATAATTTTGTCTAAGAACATAGCCATGAATAAAGAATGGTACAAAAACATCCTCCGAGAGCAACTCCTTCCAACCATCTAAGAACAGTTTGGTGACGAACACTGCCTTTTCCAGCATGATGGAGTGCCTTGCCATAAAGTAAAAGTGATAACTAGGTGGCTTTGGGAACAAAACATCAAAAAATTCAAATAGTAAATTACTAAAAGTGGGCCTTTGTGCTAAGTTGGCCTGGCAAACAATGCTCCATATTTTTAACTACTCATTAATGTTTAACCACTTCCCGCCTGCCATATAGCAATATGACATGCGCAAAGTGGTTTTGTTATCCTGACCAGACGTCATATGACGTGATCAGGATTACGTGCGATCGCGGCAATCGTTGATGAGGTGTGTCAGTCTGACACACTGCATGTCCGATCTGGGTAAATAGTCTGTAACAGAGACTCTTTACCATGTGATCGGCTGTATCCACTCACAGCTGATCACAGTGTAAACAGGAAGAGCCGTTTATCCGCTTTTCCTCCACTCGTGTCTGAAAGCTAATCAGCTGCTCCCCTGATGGGAGGTCTGCCCTGATTGATTATCTGTGCAGCCCCCTTCCGAGGATGCTCTCCCAGGACCACCAAGGATGCTGACCATGGATACCCACCCAGGGCCACCAGGTATTAACTTTAAAGGTGCCAGCCAGTGCCCATTCCAGATACCTCTCAGTGCCCATCAGTGCCACCTATGAGTGCCCATCAGTGCTGCCTATCAATGCCCATCAGTGCTGCATATCAGCACCACCTATCAGTGCCCATCAGTGCTGCCTATCTGTGCCCATCAGTGCTGCATATCAGTGCCACCTATCAGTGCCACCTCACCAGGGCCCATCAGTGCTGCCTTATCAGTGTCCGTCAGTGCAGCCTCATCAGCACCCATTAGTCAGCTAGGCCGAAGCCGCTGCCTTTTCTAAGGCTGAAACCACGGAGCGCTCCGGAGCGTGGGGGGGCGGAGCCAGCGATGGTGGGGGCGGTGCTTATCGTATATTCGCACCATAAGATACAGGCACGTTTCCCCCCATATTTCTGGGGGGGGGGGGAAAGTGCATCTTATAGTCCAAAAAATATGGTACCTCTAAATGTCCTAATGTGCAGGGACACATAGGATAACATTAAAGTGGATGTAAACCCAAATTTTTTTTTTTTATGTCATAATGTAGAGTATAAGATTTCCTATCATTCAAGCCCAGTCTCGCTACAAAGAGTTATTGCATCTCTGAGCAATCCTCTTTTATTATTCAGTGATTTAAATCTTGACAAACAGAGAAAAACTTTGTCAAATCCTCTCCCTTGCTGTGAGTGACAGGTGATTTACATATCTTGTGCACTATTTTTTAATTCCCTCCAACTCCTTTCTTCTGTTGCTCTGCCAGAATTGGATGTTCCCCACCTCAGCATGATTTGGCATGCTGAAGTCATGTGGGGACTTTCCTGTCTTTTCACTGGATGTTAGAGATCATAGCAGAGGTTCAGGGTAAGAAATACACAGGAGAATATGCATATTGACATGGGGAGTGTAGAGGTGGGCAGGGAGTCTACTGACATCACGACTCCACCCACCGATCTCCAGACAACAGACCCACCCACAGAATCTGCAGTTTTTCGGGTCTCATAGCAGACAGAGGGGAGACATTTGACAGGTAAAGATACATGCAGGAGGCATGTATATCCTTATAGATAACCACTATGGCAGTAGTTTAGAAAGGATGATATTGGGTTTACATCCACTTTAAGCTGCTTCTATAGTATATACACAAAATTCCTGTAGAAGCAGGGTATTTAAGCTCAGCGTGCATGGACCCTAAAACTTTTGTAGTCACATGTTAAATTTTTTCAACAGTCAATATATTTCCAAATGCCTCCAGCCATATTATATACAACTTGCTATACATGCATGTCAATTCTATTCATTATATCTGTTCAAAATATATATAAAATCATATATATTCAAAACAATTGTTGCAGTATAGAGTGGTCAACAAATTGAATGGAATAGAATGGAAACATCTTTTGATGAAGTCATGACCTGTGACGTAATGCATAGGGAAGTTACTGGATTAAGAAACAACCGGAAGTGACGCATAGAGACGTTTGTAACCCTGCACATTGCTTGATCTGCCTGTCGTTTTCAGCTTTGTTGTAAGTAGTCATTTTTTATACATAAATACACCTATTTGAGACATTACGCTATGGGATCTTCATATTTATTCCCCGCTTTCATTTAGCCTGGATGAACTGGCGAACTAACCAACTGGGAGCCATTATTGCAATACAGGACTCTCAAGGACATCGTCCCTGGTTACCACACTCAGGAGGACTCATCATTAGAAATAGCTGAGTGGCATTTCTTACCCATTTAGAGGTAAGTGCATAGAGAGCACGAAGAGTACACAGTGGATGTCACCTGAAGAGTTTGCCTGTCACATTGCTGCACGTCAGCACTTTTTGCACTAATTTGCACGTTTACTGTTTATGGATGGACTTTTATGGGTATCACTACTCAATATAAATAGGACTGTATTGGTACACCTACACATTTAAAGGCGTACACAAAAGATCATTTGATACTCAGAACTTTATGATAATCTTGCACCATTTTGCACTATTTAGTGCTCATTCAATTATTATTTAATGTTTAGTACCTGATGATGATTTGCATGATTTTTACACTATATTAATTGTTTATTTTAATTATTTGCACAGCAGCAACTATTTTATTCACTTTATGAATTTATGGTAATGTGTTGTGCATTTTTTGAAAATAATTTATTTGCGTAGTTTGCACTGTAGCAGTTTTCACAGCAGCTAAATAATCGCATGTACAGCAAATAATTTATTTGCGTAGTTTGCACAGTAGCATTTTGCACAGCAGCTAAATTATTGCATGCACAGAAAATGATTTATTTGTGTAGTTTGCACAGTAGCAGTTTGCACAGCAGCTAAATAATCACATGCACAGCAGCAATTTGCATTAGGATTCACAAATAATATTGATATAATTATTGATTTATTGCACTTTTTCTATGAAGTAGAATACATATCAAACAAGGATTTTCCATATTTTTAGTAATATTTGGTATATAGTTTGCGCTGATCCCCTTTTTTATTTATTGTTGTTCAAGTACATGGTATACACTTTAGGTCTAGCAGCAATCTAACCGACATACCACATTCAGATATTTTTCACTTTGATAGCGCAAGGGGACCCCATTTTTCTAAATCCTATTCATTATATCTATTCAAAATATATATAAGATCATATATATTCAAAACAGTTGTTGTAGTATAGAGTGGTCAACAAATTGAATGGAATAGAATGGAAACATATTTTTAAATTATACAATAATAATTAGTACATACATGTATTGTAATTTATACAATATTATACGTTATACAGTGTATATATTATATGTATTTATTATATAATATAATAATAGTGGTACCAATGATTAAAGTATATAGTACCTTAAATAGCATGTAAAATTGTTTCAGTTGCATTATATTTTTCCTTATTGTTGTAGTCCCTATTACTGCCTTGCAGTTACTGTTACAGTTTTCTATTGAGCTCCCAACATTCTATGTTAACTACACTAATACTTCAGCAAGCAAGCTAAGTATCAAAAGAAAGAAGATGAGGGGAATCATGAAAGACTCAATCTAAAATTGACCCCATTGTGTTGTACAACAAACTTGGGGAAAATAATTTTACTTAGTAAAAATTTTGTCTCTTTATGGATTTATTTTGAGCTTTTAGATTTACTTTAGTGTTTTTAAATCAGTCTTTTATAACACTTTTCAAACGAGGTCTGGATGTCCTACTTTTGAAATTGTCACTTTTATCTCATCTATTCCTACAGGGTCATAATTATATTTACTACTGTTCTCACCAAGAAGTCATGGTGCAAAATAACAAAAGAACAATGATAATGCAGAGGCAAGACAGTGAGAAAAGGCAGGAAACCGTTTTTACATTATAGACTACAATGTTTAGAAAGAAATCTTTTAGTGGAAAAAAATGGAGACAGCTCACACTTGTTCTGATAATGAGCATCAATCTCTTAGTAATAACCTATTAGGTATATCATTAGCTTAATTTAGCTGCATGCTCAAAGTGCACTTTTAATAGTGCCGTAATAGCTGTGTTAATTAAGGTCATCTTTAAAAAAAAACATACTAAATAGAGATAATTCAATTGCATTTTTTTCTTACCATTGCTCATATAATTTCCCTATCGCTAATCTGTCTCAATTTTCTGCAACAAGTTGTACCCATACAAATAGTACAAAGAATAGTCTTTTTTCATTTCAAAGGAAGAATAATATGGATATATATTATATGTGCATGTGTCTTTTAGGAATGTCTTATACTGTGAGGTCTATGCAGGCTTCTGGTTATCAGCACAAGATCTCCTTCCTCTATCTGGCAGTGTCATGGTAATCCTCAGCTGCCAGGCAACCATGCTATCATTAAAGCAACAGTCAGACTATTGGAATATTTTTGTAATATGCACCTGGAGTAACGTTAGAGGTGGGTGGGGTCACCCATTTACATCACCGGGTAGCCCCACCCTCAGCTATATAACAGCTGTCATCGTGAAGAGGCTTTAGTCAGCGGGAGCCTCCCATGGAGGCGGAGTGTTTTCCATTTTTTTTATCTGGTCGTCAGATGCTGTGATCGAAGATGAGTGGACATTGCGGGAAAGTTTTTTTATTTTTTTTACTTATCAACTGTAATTTTTTAAATTTTTACACTATTTTTGTTGAATGTGTAGGGGTACAATGTACCCGATACCCAT
The DNA here is from genome assembly GCF_037356315.1 of Lithobates pipiens. Classification (NCBI taxonomy): domain Eukaryota; kingdom Metazoa; phylum Chordata; class Amphibia; order Anura; family Ranidae; genus Lithobates; species Lithobates pipiens. The sequence continues at coordinate 142,368,173 of NW_027507790.1, forward strand.
TCACATAGGGTGGGTGGCCAAGGATCTGGAGGTCCCCTTGTTAAAGGGGCTTCCAGATTCCGATAAGCCCCCAGTCCACAGACCCCCACAACCACCGGGCAAGGGTTGTGGGGATGAGGCCCTTGTCCCCATCAACAAGGTGTTTTGGGGGGGACCCTGAAGCATTCTCCCTATGTTAAGGGCATGTGGCCTGGTACGGTTCAGGAAGGGGGCACTCTCTCATCCCTCATTTTCCTGCAGCATGCCAGGTTGTGTGCTTGGATAAGGGTCTGGCATAGATCTTAGGGGACCCCTACGCCATTTTTTTTTTCAATTTTGGCGCAGGGTTCTCCCTTAAAATCCATACCAGACCTGAAGGGCCTGGTAGGGATTTTGGGGGGACCCCTACGCCATTTTTAAAAAAGAATTTGGCGCAGGGTTCCCCTTAATATCCCTCCCAGACCCAAAGGGCCTGGTAACGGACTGGAGGGGAACCAATGCCGTTTTTTTCAATGATATTATCTATATTGCTGGGACCCTACATTACAGCGGCGAGTAGTTTTAAAGGACATTACTTCCTTTAGAAATGTAATTTTGCTTTGGTATCGGTCTAAACACGGGATAAATTTGCTACTTTACAAGCAAACTAAGGACAACCCCCAGGCATGATATTTAAAGGAATATTTCATTTTTTAGGTATTATTTTAGGTATTATTAAAATCACTGCTCCCGAAAAAATTACCATTGTTAAAACGTTTTTTTTTTTTGCATTGATACATGTCCCCTGGGGCAGGACCCGGGCCCCAAACACTTTTTATGGCAATAACTTGCATATAAGCCTTTAAAATTAGAACTTTTGATTTTTCATGTTCATGTCCCATAGACTTTAATGGTGTTGGCGTGTTCGTACAAATTTTATGCCTGTTCGCAATTTCTGGTGTGAACCGGGGGGTGTTCACCTCATCCCTAATTACTATAAGTACAAACCCATTTCTCATCTTCCATAATATCATTTACCTGTTTCACCCAATGATCTATAGTAGGCACTTGTGACTTTTTCCAACAGACCAGAAACAGTCCTTTAGCTACGTCAAACAGGAGTGAGACTATGCTCTTATTGTATGCCCTGATAGAACTTTGAGTGCCATGAAGGAGGCACTGCACAGGGTCTTCCTGAATCAAGACCGTGGTTATTTCAGATATTAAATTCCTCCTGAGCTCTACCCAGAATGGATGTGGGATCCCTGTAGCCTGCAACCCTGCCAGCATCTATTGGGGACTACGGGGATGGCAATAGTCAACATCTTCGGGACCCTGTACCACCTAGACAGGAATTTATAATTAGTCTCCTGTATTTTAGTATCATATCAAAGATGTATATGCTTATCTTAGAATGTTCAGTTTCTGCAGATCTGTGAAATGACAGAACAGCTCTGTTTCCCATTCCCCAAAAAGTCTAAGGCCTGTAGATACTGTACCTTACGTTTATTCATCAGTTTATGAGAGTTAGATAGCAAACTTCTATCTGTAAGCTGTTTATACCAAAGGGATTCAAAATCAGTGAGAGATTCTGACGTTCTAATACCCCATAGGGGAGCAATACAGAAGTGCTGTAATTGCTGGTATCTCCAGGCAGGGCTCAAAATTCCAAGTCCTGAGCTACTAGCCAGACCTTAAGGGTTACTCGCCAAAAGTTGCACCACCCAACTCCTACCCTGCCCCACCCCTAATTCCATCCCTAAACATGCTCTCATAAATAATTTCATAAAATTACACTTACATGTTTTATGCAGAATTAAGTTACAAAAATAAATATGAACAACAACTGTATCAGTGCAGTCTCACCAGTGCCCATCAATGCAGCCTTACCTGTGCCCATCAATGCAGCCTCACCTGTGCCCATCAATGCAGCCTGACCTGTGTCCATCAATGCAGCATGACCAGTGCCCATCAATGCAGCCTCAGCTGTGCCCATCACTGCTGTGTGACCAGTGCTCACTAATGCAGCCTTGCCTGTGACCATCATTGCAGCACAACCTGTGACCATCATTCCAGCCTCGCCTGTGCCCATCATTGCAGCATGACCTATGTCCAGCATTGCAGCCTCGCCTGTGTCCATCATTGCAGTGTGACCTGTGCCCACCAATGCAGCCTCACCTGTGCCCATTATTGCAGTGTGACCAGTGCTCACCAATACAGTCTCACCTGTGCCCTTCATGGCAGCCTCACCTGTGCCCATCATTGCAGTGTGACCAGTGCTCACCAATGCAGTCTCACCTGTGCCCTTCATGGCAGCCTCACCTGTGCCTATCATTTCAGCGTGACCAGTGCCCATCAATGCAGCCTCGCCTGTTCCCATCATTGCAGTGTAACCTGTGCAGAGGAAGAGAGAGGGCAGCGGGATCATCACACTCACGGGACTTGAGCTTAATCATGGCCCGCCAGTGTCCCCTCTAATTTCACCCAGACCTTTTGAGTAGTGTGGTCTCTTCAACTAAGGATTCTAATTAAAGGGATTACCCCATAAAAATTCCTTAAGTCAGGGAGATGCAGTCCCCCGTCCAGTTTAGACCTTGTAAGAACATAATACACAAGTATTGGTTTAGCCTTTTGCCATACGAAGTCTGTCAACAATTATTCACAAGCATGAAAAATTAAAGGGCTGTGGGAGTCGAATAGGTATCATCTGCATGGTGGATAACATTTTTGGCAGCACGTCTATCTTTAAAATGTTAATTCTTCCTAACCAGAAAAAGGTAGCTCTATCCGAATCTGCCAGATCGCCCTTAATTATTTGGAGGAGCAGAATATCATTTTCTTCATATAACTTTGATAAATCTGCATTCAGATTGATTCCCAAACAATTAATACCTTGTTTATTCCATGTGAAAGAGAAAGACTGTTTAAAGGAAGTCCTCTATTGTTCGGGGTATACATAACGGCAGGATTTTGGATTATTATCATTTGTTTTAAAGTTCGACAAAGCCCCAAATTCTGCTAACATCACCACAGAAGGAAAGGATTCGAATTCTGCGCTCTTCAACCTAATCATCCATTAAATGGTTGAGGTTTACTATGTACAGCTGCTCTCTCAAAAATATTACCAACCAGGTCTGGGCTGCAATCTGAAATGGAAGATAAGAAGGGAAAAAAACAAGGGAAGCGCTTCCCTAGTGTAAAGCCTCCCTTTTTTTGACACAATAAAAAAGATTGTTTAAGATGCACTCACATGGTTCCAGTGAAACAACATGCCTGTCACAGTGTAAAAAAACTCAGAGTGATCCCATCCATCCACCAAGTGGCTCCGCAATGTACTTCTACTTGAGTTGCAGTATCCACAGCTTTGGAGTACACGGACTTGTGTTCCATGACCCCCCCCCCCCCTCCCCCCTGCATTCTCAGTCGCCCCAGGTTCCTCACCGCAGTGCCAAAGACTTTAGCGACTGAGTGTCTCCATCCTATGTCTCAGAGCCCCAGGCTGCAGGCAGAAGTACATCATAGAGCAGCCATTCAGCTTGGTGGATGGATGGGATCACTCTGGCTTCTTTTACACTGTGACAGGCGTGTTGTTTCACTGGAACCATTTGAGTGTATCTTAAACAATCTTTTTTTATTGTGTCAAAATAAAAGAGGTTTCACACTAGGGAAACGCTTCCCTTGTTTTTTTCCCTTCCTATCTCCCAAATTCCTTTAAGCCCACCATTAAATTTGGTAACAATATTAATGGATCCCATATATAAAAGAAATATTGTGAGCCAGATAAAGGGCTCTTATTGAGTTGTGCCTGGCTTTCCTACCTTTCAAGAACAGTATATGAGACTGCAGCCTAGAAACCAATACCTTTGCTAATATTTTAATGTCTAGATTTAAAAGGGATATTGGGTTGATTGGACCTTACCCTCTTTAGGGATTACCATTATATAAGCCATAAGGGCCTCTGGTAAGATGTCATTATGTTTGGTCAATGGGTTAAAGTATTCACGCATGTGCAGGCGTAAAAGCGGCATGAATTTCCTGTAAGGCCGCGTACACACGCGCGGACTGTTCGCCCAACTTTGTCCGTCCAACAGTTTTGGCAAACAGTCCGCTCAAACTTAGCATGGACGGACATGGCCACACACGACGGACGAACAGTTTGCTGAAACCGTGCGCGATGACGTGAACGGCACGTACGACGGGACGAAAAATACGACGTCCTATACACTGCATTATAGCTTTCGGCGTGAAAATCCTTTCTGAGCATGCGCGCAACTTTGTTTGACGAACAAGCCTACACACGGGCGGACTGTTCGCTCAAACAAGGTTTCAGCGGACAGTTTTTCGGAAATTCCAAAAAACCTTGTCCGTCCAACTGTCCGCTGAAACTGTCCGCTGAAAGCCCACACACGAGCGGACTGTCCGCCCAAACACTGTTCAGCGGACAAAGTTGGGCGAACAGTCCGCCCGTGTGTACGCGGCCTAATATGTACTATTGAATCCATGCGGTCAAGGGCTTTCCCCTTTAGGTAGGCTCCTAATAATATTCTCCAATTCTTCCAGCGTAAAAAAGGTTTCTCCAAGGAAACAATTAAATCAGAGGATAATTTGCAGTATTTTGTCTCTGCTAAGTAGCTCATAATCCTACCTCTGTTTTTCATAGAGGCAGATGTCGATCTATTTGGACAGTCCAATGAAAATAGAATTCCTGAAACAACCTAGCTATCTTAGATGATTGAAAAACAGGTTGTCCATCCCGAGACACCAGTATATGAACTTGGCACTTCTCCTTCCTCTTTCTCAAAGCACTTGCCAACATCTTCCAGTGCAGTATATTTGGAAAAAGGTTGAAGTTTATCTAAGTAAGACCATAAAAACTTTTTTACATTGCTCAGCTTACACATGGATATGTGAGTTTTTATGGTCTTACTTAAATAAACTTCAACCTTTTTCCAAATATACTGCACCATGGTAGGCCTCTTTTATTTTTCTTATACCCTGATATATTGAGTATCTAAGCGATCTAAGTGATCCAAGTGATCAGAAAACAATCACCCAGTGGAAGGAGAGGAAAGGAAAGGATCCCCCTGGTTTTACCCCATACACAGTGTGAACGCCCAGGAACAGAGCGATATATTATATTTTTTTCTATGTTGAATAGTCACGTTCTTAATTATCCACACTTCCTGCGTATTTTGCACAATTTTAGATTACACGTAGTAATACTACTTACCTTTTTGCGTAATATTGCACATGTCGGATGTATGCTTCTTAATAGCTTTAATTTTTATTGCACAATAGCACTTTTTTAATGGTGAATGCTCATGTCTCTTTTAACGTGTATGCTAATTTATTTATAATATGAATGGTAACATTTGGAATTTCTTAGTATACTCTCTCTGCACACTAGCACTTTATTTGGAGAGTTAAACTGATGAACCTTTTTTTATGAACAAATCTCGTTATTTTTAATAACAAATTGTATATAAAAATAACCCTTCGTAAGGAGCGCAACACCACTTACTTTTCTGAACACCCATACATTTGGGCACGAGTTTGTATGCAGCACCTATTTAATCAATATACTACACTTACAGATTCCTTTTAGCGCAGGAGTACCTATCTTACATAATATTAGGATGCCTTTTCCTATTTTCTTGATCATCTAATTGAGAAAATAAAAAAATCTGCTGATCTTTTTTTTTTTTTACAATAAAATTTTTATTAAGGAAAAGAGGTTTACAGAGTTCAAAGTAAACATAACAATACAATAAGTCGGCATATTGAGTATGAACAGTCATGAGCTTTCAAAACAAGAAAAGGAAAATAAAACAATAAAAGGAAACATAAGCATATACAGTGAAATGGTAGCTAGTCTCTAGCCGAACCCAGGCCTTGGATCATAGCAAAAAAAAGCGACCCAATACTTTATACTTTTTGGCTTATCTGGGCCCTAGGCCAGAACGATGAACTATACATACATAAAGGGGGGGGGGGGGGGGGGAATGGGAAGGGAAAGAAGAAAAAACAAGAAAAAAAAGGGGTGGGTCATTGATAAAGGTCCTTGGTAGAAAATCTAAAGATGGATTTGACCATAGAGTGAATATGAAAATCATTAGTGCCCATACAAGATACAATTACATCAGTCTTCCACTGTTGTGGACTTACAATCAGTGTTCCAACCTACTAGAGGTGGTAAAGAGTAGTGATCCAAGTTGTCAACCAGTATCAAGTTGTAAGTATTGGTCAGAATACCTCAACGCCACCCAGGGAGACCATAGTTCATTAAATTTCTCAAAGGATTCCCTAGCAATGGCTACCGTTTCCTTCATGTGATAAATATCTCATATGGAGTTAAGCCATTCAGAGATGGAAGGAATATTCTTTGATTTTCAGTGCCTGGGAATCAGGATTTTTGCTTCATTCAGTAAGTGTCTTAACAAAGACTTTTTATAACGTCTCATGGAGCAATCCGCAATATGCAATATGCAGCACATGGGTGTGAGGGGGATTTTTGTGTCCGTGATGTGTTTAGTCAGTTCACACACCTTATTCCAAAAAGGCCTCAGTAGGGGACAGTCCCACCCGATGTGTAATAACGTACCTATCTGCTGATCTTGAGTAGCTATTTTGCAGCAATGGTTGTAGTTGTGATTGGCGCTGTTGTAGCTGTATTTTTGTCAGTGCTGGGCTCAGCCCTTCCTTCTCTGAGCTGGCCAATCAGCTGGCTGCTAATTGCTAGCTCCTATCTCTTCACAGTGAATCATCTGTTGATGATATCCTGCTTGTCAGTCCTGCCTACTTAAGCCGCCCAGCCCAGATGATCTGTGCCTTAGCCTTGGCCACATTTGTAGAGACACTTGCCTGTGTTCCTGTTAAAGACTTGCTTGACTGACATTCCTTCTGGCTCCAGATCCTGCTTGCTGTTCTACTATGCTCATCTCTAGCTCCCTGGCGTTTTGTCTTGTCTGACTATCCGTTCCGGTTCCTGCACTCTGGCCATGTTACTCTGTTTACCTTTTTTTTATTATTATTAAGCAAGTGAGATTTAACTGTACTTTTGTCTCAGTCTGATTCATGGTTTCGGAAAATTTGTACCAGTAACTGTGTCTGTAGCTATGACTGTAACTACACCTGCAGTGGTGGCTGTGACGGCAGTAACTCTGACTGCTGGTAAAGCTGAGGCTGTGGTTGTAGCTGCTGTTGTAGCTATACCTGCTGTGTCTGATGCCCTGCTTACAGTTGTAATACAAGAAAAAGATTTGTCTCTAAGTGCTATGCCGCGTAGACACGATCAGACAATCTGGCGGACTTAGTCTGGTGGACAAACCACTGTAAAGTCCACCGGACTGTCCGAACGAGCGGACCTGCCCACACATGGGACTTTCCCGGCAGACTAGGTCCAGTGGGCATAGTCCGCCGGACTATCCACCGTACTTTTGAAATGAATGGACTTGGCCACACACATGGAGGAAAGGCTGTTCATTTTGAACATGGCTCCAGGTAGCCGGGACTAGCGAAGGAAGTCAATGTCGCCGCCTTCGGCAGCAAGATTGACACGTCACTGGCCCTGTCACCTAGTATGGACTTAAAGGGGAAGCCCTAAACCAAAAAAACAGCGTGGGGGTCCCCCCTAGGTCCATATCAGACCCTTATCTGAGCACACAACTCGGCCGGTCAGGAAAGGGGGTGGGGACGAGTGAGCGCCCCCCTCCTGAGCCGTACCCACCCCAAAGCACCTTGTTCCCATGTTGATGAGGATGAGGGCCTCTTCCCGACAACCCTGGCCATTGGTTGTCGGGGTCTGCGGGCGGGGGGCTTATCAAAATCCGGGGGCCCCCTTATTAAAGGCCCTCCACCCAATGTGAATGAGTATGGGGTACAATGTACCCCTACCCATTCACCTGTGAACATTTTTTTAATAAAACACAACACACAAGGGTTAAAAATAGTTTATTGCACAGCTCCTGGGGTATTCTTCAGTCTTGGGGGTCTTCTCGCCAGACTCCTCCGCTATCTTCTGTTTTTTTCTAGCTCTTTTACTAGCAGAGGAGCCCGGCTTTCTTCTTCGCCGCCGTCCGGGGGTCTTCTTCCGACTTCGGGGGTCTTGTCCCCCTCTTTGGGGGTCTTGTCCCCCTCTTCGGTTCTTCTTGCTGGGACTCCGCGCCTTCGTCTAGCTCTTTTACAAGTGGTGGCTCAGTCTTCTGTCGCCAATGTCGCAGCTGTCTTCGCCACCTTCTGTTCTTCTCTTCTTCTCTTCTTGAGCTGTTGACTTGTCGCTGTCTCTGACCACAATGACAGGGACGGGGCATGCGGTGACTTATATAGGGACATTGCCGGGTGATGTACCCGCCCATTATGATGTCACAGTCCCAGCATCTTCTGGGACTGTGACATAATGGGCAGGGAAATCACCCGGCGATGTCCCTATATAAGCCGCTGCACGCCACGGCCCTGTCATTGTGGCCAGAGACAGTGACGAGTCAGACCCCGACAACCAACGGCCAGGGTTGTCAGGAAGAGGCCCTTGTCCTCATCAACATGGGGACAAGGTGCTTTGGGGTGGGGGGGCCGCGCGGCCCCCCCTTCCCCAAAGCACCCCCCATGTTGAGGTCACGCAGCCTGGTATGGCTCAGGAGGGGGGGCGCTCGCTTGTCCCCACCCCCTTTCCTGACTCGGCCGGGTAGCGTGCTCGGATAAGGGTCTGATATGGACCTGGGGGGGGACCCCATGCTGTTTTTTTCAGCTTAGGGCTTCCCCTTTAAACCCATACTAGGTGACTGGGCCAGCGACGCTTCCTTCGCTAGTCCCGGCTACCTGGAGCCGCGCTCAAAATGAACAGACTTTTCTCCATGTGGGAAAAGTCCGTTCATTTCAAAAGTACGGCGGACTAGCACGCACACGGCCGTATTGTCCGCTGGACTGCGAGTCCGGCGGACAAATTTGGTGCAAAACTACTTTCTAAGTCCGACGGACTTTTGGGTAAAAAAAAAGTCCGCCGGAGCCCACACACGGACAGATTGTCCGTCAGACTCGTGTCTGCCGGACTTTTCCACCAGATTGTTTGATCGTGTGTACGTGGCATAAGACTAACAGTAACAATTTAATTTGACTAAATCAACTCACAAAGGTATGGAGATGAAAGGCACACCAAAAGAAAGGGGCATCCCAATAAACTGTCATCAGTAGACATTCCACTGTCTGCTGTCTCCCAGCGTGTGTATCATCTCCCCTCTACCATGAAATCAGCCGTGAAATGAAAACAAAGCCAGAGCGAGGCTTGGGGCGCTTTTGGAGAGCAGCGTGGAGTGTGATGACATAACTGGACCCACAATGCGTTTATGAGCATGCACACTCCAAGTGTAACAGCAGTTGCGCTCCTTCTTCAAGCTCTTGCTTGATAATATACACATCAGGAGCTGGGGGACTGATGACAGCTCATTGGAATGTCCCTTTCTTTTGATGTGCCTTTTATCTCCACACTTTTGTGTGTTGCCAATTGTTTAATTCACATTTAATTGTTACTGTTATGCCTACACATTTAGAGGTGTCTGGTTTCCTTGTATTACTTTCAGCTTCTGCTGAAATTTGCTTCAATTCCTTCATTGGAGACAGCCCTCTGTGGATAGATTTTTTATCTCACAGGACTTTTATATGGTCATAATTTTAATATGGTCTATTGATTGGGGATTAGCTTTATCCCCTTCCCCCCATACAGAATGATGTTTTTGTAATTTAATTCAAATATGATTTTATAAAAAAAAAAAAAACAGGAATGAATTGCATATACATACTGTAACAGCGTTTAGAGAATGGGAGATAATACAATAAAATAAGCATATATTACAAAAGAGACTTAACATATATTAGATTTATGCCGCGTACAAACGATCAAACAATCGGGTGGAAAAGTCCGGCAAACTCAAGTCCGCCTTTTTTTACCCGAAAGTACGGCGGACTTAGAAAGTATTTTTGCACTCCAATCTTCCCGCCGGACTCGCATTTCGGAGGACAATCCAGCCGTGTGAGTGCCAGTCCGCCGTACTTTTGAAATGAACAGACTTTTCCCGCCCGGAGAAAAGTCTGCTCATTTTGAACGCGTCTCCAGGTAGCTGGGGCCAGCGAAGGAGGCGTCGCTGGCCCCGTCACCTGGTATGGACTTAAAGGGGAACCCAACGCCGAAAAAATTGGCGTGGGGGTCCCCCCCAGGTCCACATCAGACCCTTGTCCGAGCGCGCTACCTGGCCGACCAGGAAAGGGGGGGGGGCGAGCAAGCCCCCTCTCCTGAGCCGTACCAGGCCACGTGCCTTCAACATGGGGGGGTGCCTTGGGGAAGGGGGGGCGCGTGGCCCCGCTACCCCAAAGCACCTTGTCCCCATGTTGATGAGGACAAGGGCCTCTTCCCGACAACCCTGGCCGTTGGTTGTTGGGGTCTGCAGGCGGGGGGCTTATCGGAATCCGGGAGCCCCGTTTAATAAGGGGGCCCCCGGATACCGGCCCCCACCCTATGTGAATGAGTATGGGGTACAATGCACCTCTACCCATTCACCTGTAAAAAAAAGTTAAAAAAAACACAACACACAAGGGTTAAAATAGTTTATTGCACAGCTCCGGGGGTCTTCCGTCTTCGGGGGTCTTCTCGCCGGACTCCTCCTCTGGCAATAGCCAGGGTTGTCGGGAAGAGGCCCTTGTCCTCATCAACATGGGGACAAGGTGCTTTGGGGTGGGGGCCCCCCCTTCCCCAAAGGCGCCCCCCCATGTTGAGGGCACGCGGCGTGGTACGGCTCAGGAGGGGTGAGGTGCTCGCTCGTCCCTCTCTTTCCTGGCCAGCCAGGTAGCGTGCTCGGACAAGGGTCTGATGTGGACCTGGGGGGGACCCCTACGCCGATTTTTTCGGCGTTGGGGTTCCCCTTTAAGTCCATACCAGGTGACAGGGCCAGCGAAGCCTCCTTCTCTGGCCCGTCTACCTGGAGACGCGCTCAAAATGAGTGGACTTTCCTCCGTGTGTGTGGGTGAGTCCGTTCGTTTCAAAAGTACGGCGGATAGTCCGGCGGACTTAGTACGCCGTATTAGTCCGCTGAAAAAGTGCCGTGTGTGGACAAGTAGCCCGTTCGGAAAGTCCAGCGGACAGTACGGCGGGAAGTCCGCCGGACTAAGTCCGCCAGATAGTCCGCTACGTGTGTACGCGGCATTATACATACAAGAACTCAAAAATCAAAGTATCTCAATGCTACAGTAATGTAAGTTCTGCTTCTTATCACCTTATGTGACAAAGTACCTCTGCTTCATTCTGTATACTTTAACTTAAAAAACAAATCTAAATAGAGGACAAGAGGAGATAACAACAAAAAAAAAAGAAAAGGGGAGGGGGTTGTTATTTATACCCACAGGCATACAGTGCTTTCAAAAAGCATTTTGTCATGTTACATCCAAAAATGTAAATGCACTTTATTGGAATTTTATGTGATAGACCAACACAAAGTGGCACATAATTGTGAAGTGGAAGGAAATGATAAATGGTTTTCAATTTTTTTTACAAATAAATATGTGAAAAGTGTGGCGTGCATTTGTTTTCAGCTCCCTTTACTCTGATACCGCTAAAATGTACATACAATTAATAAACATCTAAATATGGTTAAAACTCACCTCCACTATCCAGGTGCTTCATTCAAAGTCCCAAAACTCCCTGTTTACTTGAATCCATTTAAACATGTTTCCTATGGGTCAAGTTCTCATTTTATGGAAAGGGCCAGGGTCTTTTTTCTGGTTTTTAGTTCCATAGACTTCAATGGATCAAAAATGTGTATTGAAAATGCAAAATGCACCTGCACTATGCATTGCAAACTGCAATCGGCATAGGTGTGAACCAGGCCTTAGGCAGCACTTAATATTTTCAAAGCCTAGCAGTTGCATCTGCAAACTGATAGAACAGTATGCATTTTGGCAGTACAATTTGTGTGCAGTTATTTTCTTGATGTGTTTTGCTGCAGAAAAAAAAAAATGTTGATTATGTTTTAATCATGGTTACATTATAAATTCCATTTCAGATAAGCTATCACTGCAATGTACTGGATTTTGGCGATATGCTTTTTGCAATATTTATACATTTATTGTGTGGTATTGATGATAATTAGAGCCCTCTCATCACTTATTGATATTTTTGTGTGTGTGTTGTAATAATAATATTCAATCTCTTTCTGTATACAGCGATCTGTAGCCTAGGCGGTCTATCACAGTATCTCCACAGTCTGGAAAGCTTCTTATAACTTGCATCAGACTGTGTAATACGGCATGTCTTTTTTGCAACAATGAGGTTGTTAAATAGGCTTACAGTTGGCCTCTAAAGGAAACAAAAAAGAATTAAAACATTAGTCCATTGCTCTCGGGGTAAATAACAGTGAATCATGTTCAATGAGGGATGCAAACAAATCTAATGTAATGAAAAGTCACTAGAAATACTGAGTGACTGCCAGAAAGGTGTTTATGTGGTTTTGAAGCCTGGGAGAACGTGGGGTAACCAAACAGCTCTACTGTGAGGCACACTAATAATTGTAAAAGGAAGAAAGCAGAAAGGGATCAAATTTTCTCTAATGCCCTGTACACACGACCGGTTTTCCCGTCGGAATAAACTCTGAAGGCTTTTCCAACGGAGTTCTGAGGGAATTCCTCTGAAACTGTCTTGCGTACAGACGATCACACCAAAGTCCGATCGTCAAAAACGCGGTGACTTACAGCACATACGATGGTACTAGAAAAAGGAAGTTCAATACCCAGTTCGCCACCCTTTGGGCTCCTTCTGCTAATCTCGTGTTAGTAGAAGTTTGGTTAGAGACGATTTGCGCTTTTCAGACTCCTGCTTTTTCAGATCGTTTTACTGCTATTCAGTTTGTGCTTGTGGGTTTGTATCTGGTTTTCAGTGCGTGCAGTCAATTCGTATCTGTTTTTCAGCGCGTTCTTGTCCGCTTCTTGCTGATTTCAGCTTGCTCTTTACAAGGCTTGCTGTTCTTCAGTGCATTCTGTTAAGTTCGTTCTGACCAGCCGACCATTTTGAAACCATTATGCGGGTATGTACTCATCGTACAGTTTGTGGTGTGTGGGGGCTTGGTGTTGGGGTTTATACTTTGACCTAAGCCCAGTCCATGAACAGGGCGAGGAGGAGTTCATGGACCAAAAATTGGTTACTCCAGTGTGACCAATTTTTGCACATGCCTTTGCTTCGTGAGATCCAGGAGAAAATCCTGATGATTTCAGGAATTATCTCAGGATGACAGACCACATTTTTCACCGTCTGTTGGCTTTGCTCACCCCTTATATTAGCAGGCAGGATACCTGCTTGCGACAAGCCATCACTCCAGAGCAGAGGCTAGTCACCACCTTGCGGTACTTGGAGACTGGGAGAAGTCTACAGGACCTCATGTTCTCAACAGACACCTCCCCCAGGCTCTGGGGATCATTATTCCAGAGACCTATTCTGCTATTATTCAGGTCCTGAAGAAGGACTATATTAGGGTAAGTTTTTGTCCTTTAACCACTTCAGCCCCGGACCAATAAACACCCTAAGGACCAGAGGTCTTTTTCCAATTTCGCACTGCGCTGCTTTAACTGGTAATTGCGCGTTTTTTTGCGATATAAATGGAAAAAGAGCGAAAATTTTGAAAAAAAAAGATATTTTCTTCTTTTTGTTATAAGAAAAATCGAATAAACTAAATTTTAGTCATACATTGAGGGCAAAATTTATTCAGCCACATGTCTTTAGTAAAAAAAATGTCAATAAGCGTATATTTTTTGGTTTGCGCAAAAGTTATAGCGTCTACAAACTAAAGTACATTCTCTGGAATTTACACAGCTTTTAATTTATGACTGCCTATCTCATTTCTTGAGGTGCTAAAATGGCAGGGCAGTACAAACCCCCCCCCAAATGACCCCATTTTGGAAAGTAGACACCCCAAGGAAATTGCTGATAGGTATGTTGAGCCCATTGAATATTTATTTTTTTGTCCTAAGGGATTGAATAATGACAAAAAAAAAAAATTTTACAAAAAGTTGTCACTAAATGATATATTGCTCACACATGCCATGGTTATATGTGGAATTGCACCCCAAAATATATTCCGCTACTTCTCCTGAGTATGGGGATACCACATGTGTGGGACTTTTTGGGAGTCTAGTCGCGCACGGCACCCCGAAAACCAATCACCACCTTCAGGATTTCTAAGGGTGCAAATTTTTGATTTAACTCCTCACTACCTATCACAGTTTCGAAGGCCATAAAATGCCAAAATAGCACAAATGACCCCATTTTGGAAAGAAGACACCCCAAGCTATTTACTGAGAGGCATGTTGAGTCCATGGAATATTTTATATTTTGCCACAAGTTGCGGGAATATTACAAACTTTTTTTTTTTTGCACAAAGTTGTCACTAAATGATATATTGCTCACACGTGCTATGGGCATATGTGAAATGACACCCCAAAATACATTCTGCTGCTTCTCCTGAGTACGGGGATACCACATGTGTGGGACTTTTTGGGAGCCTAGCCATGTACGGGACCCCGAAATAACTAGCTATCTAGCGACAGTAGCGACACTGATGCAGCGATCAGAAAAATGATCGCTTAGTGACACTGGCAAAAGGGGGTGAAAGGGTTAACTAGGGGCAATCAGGATGTTAAAACCATTATTGGGTAGTATATCGGGGTACCTAGCGCTATAAAAACCTGGCGGTGAACCTAAAAAAATAACTAGCTACCTAGCGACAGTAGCGACACTGATGCAGCGATCAGAAAAATGATCGCTTAGTGACACTGGCAAAAGGGGGTGAAAGGGTTAACTAGGGGCAATCAGGATGTTAAAACCATTATTGGGTAGTATATCGGGGTACCTAGCGATATAAAAACCTGGCGGTGAACCTGAAAAAATAACTAGCTACCTAGCGACAGTAGCGACACTAATGCAGCGATCAGAAAAATGATCGCTTAGTGACACTGGCAAAAGGGGGTGAAAGGGTTAACTAGGGGCAATCAGGATGTTAAAACCATTATTGGGTAGTATATCGGGGTACCTAGCGATATAAAAACCTGGCGGTGAACCTAAAAAAATAACTAGCTACCTAGCGACAGTAGCGACACTGATGCAGCGATCAGAAAAATGATCGCTTAGTGACACTGGCAAAAGGGGGTGAAAGGGTTAACTAGGGGCAATCAGGATTTTAAAACCATTATTGGGTAGTATATCGGGGTACCTAGTGCTATAAAAACCTGGCGGTGAACCTAAAAAAATAACTAGCTACCTAGCGACAGTAGCGACACTGATGCAGCGATCAGAAAAATGATCGCTTAGTGACAGTGGCAAAAGGGGGTGAAAGGGTTAACTAGGGGCAGTCAGGATGTTAAAACCATTATTGGGTAGTATATCGGGGTACCTAGCGATATAAAAACCTGGCGGTGAACCTAAGAAAATAACTAGCTACCTAGCGACACTAGCGACACTGATGCAGCGATCAGAAAAATTATCGCTTAGTGACACTGGCAAAAGGGGGTGAAAGGGTTAACTAGGGGCAGTCAGGATGTTAAAACCATTATTGGGTAGTATATCGGGGTACCTAGCGATATAAAAACCTGGCGGTGAACCTAAAAAAATAACTAGCTACCTAGCGACACTAGCGACACTGATGCAGCGATCAGAAAAATTATCGCTTAGTGACACTGGCAAAAGGGGGTGAAAGGGTTAACTCGAGGGGCAATCAGGGGGTTAAATCTTTATTGGGGGGTGATAGGGGGCTACCCTGGACCTAACACTAACTGCCCTGACAGTTTTTACTTTTACAGCTGACACTGAATGCATTGATCAGTAAAGAAATGATCAATGCAATCAGTGACACTGTGACTGGGGGGGGATCGGGGGGCGATCGGGGGGGGATCGGGGGGGGGTTTGTGTACCTATGTGTACCTATGTGTCAGTGTAGTGTTTTGGTGCACTTACTTTGTGTCTTCTCCTCGTAGTCCGGTCAAAAAGACCGCCCCGAGGAGAATGACATCACTTCCTCCTTCCTGTGTAAACAATACACAGTGGGAGGAAGTTCGTCATTGGCCAGGAGCGATCGAGAGGGGGTGGCCAGAAACCAACGGCCATCCCCTCATCACGGATCGCTCCCGGAGGGAAACGGACCGCCGTATCCAGCGGGAGGGGGTCCGATCGGACCCCCCACCCGCTGGAAGGCAGGCACGTACATGTACGTGCTTGTGCCTGCCTGTGCCATTGTGATGACGTACAATGGCAATACGGCGGTCCTTAAGTGGTTAACATCAGATTCTATTGTATTTAATGTTTGCTAATGTTTTGTATTTCTTTCATCATTCCCTAATTACCATGATTTTAATATGCTGTGAATGTCCCCTTTGTGTCCATGCATGTTGTAATCTTTTAATGCTCCTTTTTTGGCCTACATGCATATTTTCCTTCACTAACCTCCCCAGCATGCTATTCTGGACCCATGTACACCTATAGCCTAGTCACTTAACAATGTATTTTGTCAGCTCCATTGTAGTGCTTTACCCCAAACAACCCCTAAAATCTGTACAAATGTTATTTTTGTCCTTAAATTCAGGCAGAGTGCTAGAGGGGTTTTTGGGGGGCCCAAACTCATCTCGAACCCTACTTCCCCTAAAATTTTTACAATGGGCCATCAGAGGGGGGGGGGGGGTAATCTGATAAGAGTCCCTTATATTTTTGTCTTTAAATATTACATAAAATAAATGTTACACTGATGTTGGCTGAATGTTTGTGTCTAATCTGCTTGCAATGTTATGTGCAAAAGTACTCATATTATTTTTTTCCTGTTTTGACTCCACAGTTTCCTTCAGCTCCACAGGAATGGCAGACTGTGGCCTCCCATTTTTCCAACTGTTGGGACTTTCCGAACAGTGGAGGAGCTATAGATGGGAAGCACGTCCACATTATGCCACCACCTCATTCGGGGTCATACTATTTTAACTATAAGGGGTTTCATAGGATTGTGCTAATGGTTGTGTTGTCGGCACAATATGAGTTCCTCTATATGGACATGGGGAAGAATGGCCGGATGTCGGATGGAGAAGACTTTGCCCAGATAGAGTTTTACCAACGACTCCAGAGTGGTGGCCTGGGATTGCCACCTGATGCGGACAATGTTGATGGACTCCCGTTCGTCTTTCTCGCTGATGAATCGTTCGGTCTAGGCGAGCACCTGATGAGGCCATTCAACCAGAAGACCCTGCCCCCGGAGAGGAGGGTTTTTAACTACAGGCTGGCCAGAGCCAGAAGAGTCTTGGAGAAGGCCTTTGGGATAATGGCGAGCAGGTTCCGCCTGTTTCTGACAGAAACAGACGGAATAAGAAATTCACTACAATCCTCTCAACCTATCAGGTGAGAGAAAACAAGAGACCACCTCCGGAAACCCGAATAAGGAACCGGAAGTGGTCACTGGAGCGCACCAGTCCACAAGTCCGGAAACCGGAAGTACTCACTGGAGGGCAACAGTCGGCAAATGGGATGAAAAGAACCATTAATCTCCTCTCACCCTATCAGGTGAGAGGTAACACGTGACCACCTCTGGAAAAAAGAATAAAAAACGGAAGTGGTCACTGGAGCGCATCAGTCCACAAACCCGGAAACCGGAAGTGGTCACTGGAGCGCATCAATCTGCCAATACAATGAAAACGGAAGTGATCAGTGAAACACAAAATCACATCCACCAATACTAATAACTGGGAGGAATTAAAAAAAGGGTGGAATAATATGCCGTCCTGCGCTGCTTTCCAACCGACACATGCGCCATAGAATTAAATATGCAAACATAATCCGACCTTCGAAAACAGATCTTTTTTCAACATCCAAGTGAAGGATGTTAAACATAGAAATTCTGAAACAAATTAATATAGAACACAGACTGTATAAAAATAATATTTAAAAATAAATCAATATAAAAAGAAAGAAATTAATAGAAAATATATATGATTGGCAAGATAAAATCAATTATATGGAGGCAATGCATATATATCAATAGTTCAAAAGCATAAACAATCAAATAATAATAATTATTCGTTAACAACTCTGCAAACATACAAATCAATCATAATCATGAATTATAAAAAAAAATTAATAAAGAAATATATATATATACTAATACAAAAATAAATATATATATATATAAATTCATAAAATAATCTAACTGTTATTGATAAAGCAATTCACATCCCAGTCAATATTCATTCCCAAAGGAGTATGACACTTCAAGTCAAAAATCCACCGGTTTCTAATCGTGAAATTTCTCTTTATGATGAACTACCTCACCACACCGAATGGCCGAAAATAGCCGACAACGGCCGAAAATAGCCGATTGCGGTCGAAAATACCCGAAGGCCGCCGAGAGCGGTCGAGAACTACCGAGCGCTGCTGAGATACACAGGACATCCGCTCTGTATCTCGACTGCGCCATTTTTAAATCAAATCATTTTCAAATGACTCTTAAAGGCTGCATGAGAAGGCTGAAAATGACTGACAAGGCTGTAAATGACTACTGTCTGGTAAGCGCACTTTTTTGTCGGTGGTTGGGCACAATAGTGATAAGGAAGTGTGGAATCACTGTGGTGCGATCGTTTTTCTTCCTTGAAAAACATAAACTTTCCATGGACTTTTTCTTATGGTTGTTTGGTTTATTGATTTGTATTATTTGGAGCAGATCTTTTTCTTTATTCTTTATTTTTTGCAAATGACTGGTAAGGCTGCAATAGAAGGCTGCAAATGACTGACAAGGCTGCAATGCAAGGCTGCAAATGACTGACAAGGCTGCAATGGAAGGCTGCAAATGACTGACAAGGCTGCAATGCAAGGCTGCAAATGACTGACAAGGCTGAAAATGACTGACAAGGCTGCAATGCAAGGCTGCAATTGACACTGACGAGACTGCATTGATGGGCATTTAAATGTAAGTTTTTTTCCTTAAACTTCCCTCCTAAAAGTTTTTTTCTTTTAAATTCCCTCCTAAACTTGGGGTGCGTGTTATACGTCGGTGCGTGTTATATGGCGATAAATACGGTAAATCATCAGTGTGTGATATGATAGTATAAAGGGAAGCCATGTCCTCTGTCAATGTCTTTCAGAACCAATTCCTTAAAAACAGAGACAGAAGGGGGAACAAAAAAGTGAGGCGTTCGCCAACCCAGAATGTCTAATGGTCGCCACATTATCACACGATGATACACTAGGCTGATACACTAGGCTGCGATAAAAAAAAATATTTTAATGTTAACTTTTCTAATACATTTTTGAAAATCTATAAAAGTATTACATTTACTCAAGGGCTTATCTGGAGAAAATTTAAGTCTATGTGAAAGTACAAATGAAATTAAATCCTAATGATATTCCATTATATAATCGCTATGATGCCCTCAGTGGGGGCAATGACGACAACTATGATGGTTATAATGGCGATAATCAATATATTGTTCAACATCCACTAATTCCTTCTCCTAGGAATCCTTATCCTGGTTTTAGACAATCAGGATGGGATAGCCCAGGGTATTTTCCTCCCAGGAGGGGACAATATCATAATGATGGCCCTCCTCTATATACTGCTCCCTCCACGTCATCTTTTTTTCCCCAGGCCCCTGTGCTAAACAAAAAAGATGGGGATCCAAAAGAGGGACCAGAAGGGGGCAGAGGAACAGACAGAAAAAGACTCAGTGTAATAGACTCAGGTATATTTAATTTAAGTAGCTGTACTCTCACAGATAATGAGAAATTTGTACTTTCACATGGACTTAAATTTGCTCCAGATAAGTCCTTGAGTATATGTAATACTTTTATAGCTTTTCAAAAATGTATTAGAAAAGTTAACATTAAAAGACATTTTTTATCCCAGCCTAGTGTATCATTATGTGACCACGTGGAGACCATTAGACATTCAGGTTGGCGAATGCCTCACTTTTTAACCCTCTGGGATTTGTTCCCACTTCTGTCTCTGTTTTTAAGGAATTGGTTCTGAAAGACATTGACAAATTGAAAGTGAAAAAGGGATGCAATAGTTTTAGATTTCGGGATGGTTTAAAGTCACTTAAAGAAAGAAGGGACATTGTAGTTCGTCCTGCCGACAAAGGGGGTGGAATAGTGGTGCTTGATAAGACGGCCTACATTACTGAAATGAATAATATTATCTCTGATACTGTTACATATGTTCCATTGAAATATGATTTATAAATATACTAAGGAATTGAAGAAAATCATTGACCATGGTTTTAATCAGAGAAAATTATATCTAGTACCTTTGGCTCCTAAAAAACCTGTTATGTACTTTTTACCTAAGGTTCATAAGGACCCTGTAAATCCTCCTGGGAGAACTATTATTAGTGGACTGGATTCCATTACTTCACGTATTGGAAAATACATGGATGTTTTTTTGCAACCTGTTGTCACTCAGACTCCATCTTATATTAAGGACTCTGCTCAAGTGATACAAGCACTTGAGGGCTTTGCAGTGACAGAAGGTTTAATTATGGCCACAGAGGACGTGGCTTCCCTTTATACTATCATATCACACACTGATGGTTTAAATGTCGTCAATTTATTTTTACAGAGAGATGCCAGTCTGATTAATTTCCAAAGATGTTTTATTTTAGAATTATTAAAATTTGCAATGACACATAATTATTTTTGGTTTGGTGGGGTTCATGACCTACAGAACCATGGGTTTGCCATGGGTGCGAAGTTCGCGCCTAGTATGGCAAACCTGTTTATGGCAAAATGGGAGGAGGATGTCGTCTATGCCAACAGGAGACCGGAGTTGGTCTTCTGGGTTGGTACATAGACGACATCCTCCTCCTGTGGAATGATGACATGCAGTCATTATCCTTGTACATGAAACAGCTTAATGAAAATTCTTTGGGTATTTCATTACAGTTTGAGTTCAGTACTTCTTAGCCCTTGTACACACGATTGGAGAATCCGTCGGAATGTGTCCAATCGGACCGTGTCGTCGGATAATCCGACTGTGTGTGGTATGCATCCAACTGATTCCATCTAAATATCCGTCGGACCCAATTTTCCAACATGTTGGAAATATTTCCCGACCAACTGGGCCGATCGGACATACTCCGATCATGTGTAGAGAATTTTGATCGGACCAAGTGCCACGCATGCTCAGATCAAATTCCTACATCAAAGCTATTGGCTACTAGCCTGAATGTAGTCCCATCGTAACGAAATTACGTCATCACGTTCTGAAAGATCGGATTTTTCGCCAACTTTGTCCGGCCGTGTGTATGCAACAGTTTCGGACAAGATCCGACGGACAATATCCGACAGGCAAAATCCGACGGATTTGGTTGTAGAAATCTCCGACCGTGTGTACAGGGGCTAAGATACATTTTTTAGATCTCAATATTGAAATTGTGGATGGAAACGTTGTAACATCCATATATTTCAAAAGCACTGACAGAAATGGCTACATTTGGCGGGGAAGTTGCCATCACCCCCAGTGGTTAAAATCTGTACCCAAGAGCCAATTTATACGTTTGCAACGTAATTGTACTCATAAAAGAGATTTTTTTAGACAGGCTACTGGTTAAAGGAAGGAAACATTTCTGGACAAGGGTTATACTGCCACTGATTTGGATACATTAATTGATTTTGTTGGAAGTATGGATCGGCACTCAATGTTTACAGCTAAAGATAGAACATCGTCCAAAGAAAATAATTTTAGTCTGGCTATAGTAACTACTTATTCTCAGCAACACTACAATATAAAGAAAATGTTATCAAAGCATTGGAACATACTGAAGAATGATAAAATTTTAGGGCCCACCCTGCCTGATCGTCCACATGTTATTTTTAAAGGGGTACCTCCGCTTAAGCTCCAAGTGGCACCAAATATTTTGAATGCACCCAATCGAGTTTCTTTTTTTCAGAAGTCTAAAGGTTTCTTTCCTTGTCGGAATTGTAGAGTTTGTTGCCATAATATAATTAAAGATACAAAAATCTGCCAATTTAAATCTAATGTAACTGGTAAAACATATGATATTAATACATTTATTACCTGTACCTCAATGTATGTGGTTTACTTGATAACCTGTCCGTGCGGCCTACAATATGTAGGTCGCACTCTACGAGCTATGAATGTCCGTATTAATGAACATATTAGTAACATATACAGGGGATTTCCTAAGCATAGTGTCTCACAGCACTATCGTGAATGTTACAAAAAAGATCCCCGTGGTACGAGTTTTATTGCTATAGACAGGTTTAATCCACACTGGCGAGGTAGTTCATCAAAAAGGGAAATTTCACGATTAGAAACCCGGTGGATTTTTGACCAGAAGTGTCATACTCCTTTGGGAATGAATGTTGACTGGGATGTGAATTGCTTTATCAATAACAGTTAGATTATTTTATGAATTTATATATATATATATATATATATATATATATATATATATATATATATATATATATATATATATATTTTTTTTTTTTTGTATTACTATATTTATATTTCTTTATGAATTTTTTTTTATAATTCATGATTATGATTGATTTGTATTTTTGCAGAATTGTTAATGAATAATTATTATTATTTTATTGTTTATGCTTTTGAACTATTGATTGCATATATGCATTTCCTCCATATAATTGATTTTATCTTTCCGATCATATATATTTTCTATTAATTTCTTTCTTTTTATATTGATTTATTTTTAAATATTATTTTATACAGTCTGTGTTCCATATTAATTAGTTTCAGAATTTCTATGTTTAACATCCTTCACTTTAATGTTGAAAAGATCTGTTTTTGAAGGTCGGATTATGTTTGCATATTTAATTCTATGGCGCATGTGCCGGTTGGAAAGCAGCACAGGATGGCATAATATGGTGGTTATCTCCGCCCTTTTTAAATTCCCCCCAGTTATTAGTATTGGTGGATGCGATTTTGTGTTTCACTGATCACTTCTGTTTTCATTGTATTAGCAGATTGATGCGCTCCAATGACTACTTCTGTTTTCCAGATTCATGGACTGATGCGCTCCAGTGACCACTTGCGTTTTTTATTCTTTTTTCCGGAGGTAGTCATGTGTTACCTTTCACCCTATTGAGAGGAGACTAATGGTTCTTTTCATTCCATTTGTCGACTGTTGCGCTCCAGTGATTACTTCCGGTTCCTTATTCGGGTTTCCGGAGGTGGTTTCTTGTTTTCTCTCACCTGATAGGGTGAGAGGATTGTAGTGAATTTCTTATTGGACTATTACCGTATTTATTGGCGTATAACACGCACTTTTTTCCCCTTAAAATCAGGGGAAAATCGTGGGTGCGTGTTATACGCCGATACTCCGCGATTTCCACACTATTTTTTGGGCTCTGGGCGGCTTTCAGCCACCCAGAGACCTTCTCGCGGCTTTCGGCCGAAAGCCTCCGAGAGCAGCCGAAAGCCTCCGAGAAGGGCCGAGGCGGCCGAAAGCCGCCAAGAACTTCCGGGTGCCGCCGAGATACACGGGACATCTCGGCAGCGCCATTTTTAAAAACACAAGCGGACAAGCTGCATGTCAAGGCTGCAATGAGGACAGGCTGCAATGAGGACAGGCTGCATGACAAGGCTGCAATGAGGACAGGCTGCATGACAAGGCTGCAATGAGGACAGGCTGC
The DNA here is from genome assembly GCF_037356315.1 of Lithobates pipiens. NCBI lineage: Eukaryota > Metazoa > Chordata > Amphibia > Anura > Ranidae > Lithobates > Lithobates pipiens. Next base: position 142,391,799 of record NW_027507790.1, read on the forward strand.
ATGACAAGGCTGCAATGAGGACAGGCTGCATGACAAGGCTGCAAATGACGCTGACGAGGGTTCAGATGGACACTGATAAGGCTGCATTGATGGGCATTTAAATGTACGTTTTTTTTCTTAAATTTCCCTCCTAAAAGTTTTTTCTCCTAAACTTGGGGTGCGTGTTATACGCCGGTGCGTGTTATACGCCGATAAATACGGTATTTACTCTCTTGAGTTGTTCCAGGGAATTAGTGAGTTTCCAGCTCCATAATGGGCATGTCCTGACGTTCAATCTGACATACATTGCATACAGCCGCTGCATTGTGAGTAAAATACAGCACCTGACATTTCTGTTGGCTTTATTATATATGTAGCATGCTTGCATCATTTGGCCATGCCTCTGACGATATCCCTGTTGTATGAAACATGTAAGGCTGACTGATGCAAGCATGCTGAATATGGATTTCTGATTTTAATCTATCGCTTTTTGATGCCCATATGTAACTTAATTACTGTAAGTGCACTACAATAAAATTTATAAATTTTTTACGTACGGGCTTAACTAAGTTCTGTCGCTTCACTTTTTGCTTTACATGTCATATGTAAACATTTGGATTGCTGTGGCCTGAAGTTAAATGAGTTATCCTGATTGCTTCTTGGATACATTCATGGTGGTTGTGAGAGATTGATATCAGCTCAAAGTGGCCCAGTCCTGGTGATCATCTGTTCATCTGGTGGAGAGTGGAAGCTGTTTAGCCCTTGTGATTTACATTTTGATGCTCTTCTCTTTCTGATTTCTGGTAAGCAGATTTGATGCACCTGGGTGTTGTGTGCCTTTCTCTGCACTCCCTGGAAATGGTGGAAGCTTTCTCACTATCATAGAATGTTTTAAAACATAACATACACAACTCTGGAACTCCAACGTATAAAAAATGAAGGCAATATCAGACATTATAGTGTCAAAAATGTCTTGATATTGCCTTCATCAGATAGTGTGATGTCACCCCTGTAAAAGCCAAATTTTGAAGATGCACACAAACTGGGAGTCCAAATGAGTACTTCCCTCCTGATCCCATGCCTAATGTCAACATGCGTTATCTCCCATCATGGGGGATCAATGGACATGTTTTGGGGGTGCAACCCCTTCCTTTCACCTACTAGAGTTAACAGGAAGGGGTTGCACCCACAAAACGCGTACATTGAGATCCCCTGATGGCAGATAGCACATGTTGACACACTGTGTGCATCTTCAAAATTTGGCTTTTAAAATGTACAAACAGCAATTCGGGTTTAGTCCAACAAATGGGTAAATGGATGGGATTTGAAAGCAATTCTCCCCAACACATCGATCATGTTCTTCATTTGTTGTTCCAGATGGAGAAGAAGAAGGTGGAGGAAGAAGAAGAACACGGAAGGGAGACCAGAAGAAAGAAGATGGAAAAAGAAGCGGAAAGAAGACGAAATGAATAAAGGACTTGTCAAAAACTGTCTCTTGTGTTTTTTAACCCTTTTGACACTTTTTGGTGAAATGGTAGAGGTATATTTGTACCTCATTACCAATTCACACGGGGGGGTGGGATCTGGGGGCTTCCAGATTCGGATAAGCCCCCTGCCCGCAGATCCCCACAACCACTGGGCAAGGATTGTGAGGATGAGGCCCTTCTCCCCATCAACATGGGGACAAGGTCCCCCCCTCTTTTCCTTTGGCCTGCCCGGTTGCGTGCTCAGATAAGGGTCTGGTATGGATTCTTGGGGGAATACCACACCATTTTTTTTTTAAATTGGCGCAGGGTTCCCCTTAAAATCCATACCAGACCTGAAGGGTCTGGTATGGATTTTAAGGGGGACCCACATGCCATTTCTTTTTAACTTTTGGCGTGGAGTTCCCCTTAATATCCACACCAGACCTGAAGTGCCTGGTATGGAATTTAGTGGGACCCCCACGCATTTTTTTTTTACGTTTTGGTTCGGGAATCCCCTGTGGGAAAATTCCATGCCATTTTTATCAATGAACTGTTATGTGTATTGTCGAACTGACAATTCATTATAGCCACGAGTAGTTTTAAATGACTTTTTTACTTTAGAAATGTAATTTTGCTTTCAGACTGCTCTAAACATGCGCCCCTTTACAGGCATACTTTAGACACTCCCCAGGTATGAAATTTAAAGGAATATTACACTTTTATTGGTTCACTTTAAGCATTATTAAAATCACTGCTCCCGAAAAAACTGAACTTTTCATTGACCCAGGTCCCCAAGCACTTTTTATAACAATACCATGCATATAAGCTTTAGCACATTTGATTATTCATGTTCATCCCATAGACTTTAACGGTGTTCGCATGTTCGAACACATTTTTTGCCTGTTCTGGATGAAAACCGAACAGGGGGGTGTTTGGCTCATCCTTAATACTTAGCACACAGATATTTGAGTCCAGAAATAGGAATATGAAACATTGCTGGGAAGTGGTGTACAATTGTCTGTTTGGGCAGAGTTCCAAGTTGAAGTAATAATTAATTCCTTTTAACCAAGCTGGAATGCTTACCTTTTTTGGACAAGTTTCACAGGTGGAGACACCCAAAGTATCCACTGGAGCACCTGTGTGGGTCACCCTAAAAAATGTGCTCTGGTGTCCCACACTAGTGCTCCCGAGCCCAGATGTGTAAACAGCTGCTGAGTGTCCTCTCCTTACATTCAAGTTTGCAATTCATTCTAGTTTCAAAGACATCTGGACAACAATGTCCTAAACTTCTTTTAATACAACTTAGCATGACCAAATGTAGTTAACCCTGCATCAGCTAAAAACATTGTATTTAGTTGGCAAACGAACAATGTTTCCTACTAACGATTACTGTGCCCACGAACATGAAAGTAGCCATTTACAACTGTACAACAGTAAAGAAAAGCTCATGGAGCAGCATGCAAGTTAATAATCATACTAGTAACACACGACAAGTACTTACTTTTTTGAAGCACTTTCTTTATCCTTCTGTACTGATCCTGCTCCTTTAATTTTAGGTTTGACCAGCGTTTTCTTAATTGCTCCTTTGATCGTTGTATCCCAAATTTCTGCCGAAGACTCTTCACCACTTTCATCATGATTTTGGCCTTTCGCAGATTAGGGTTTGGGTATGGCCCATTCTTTCCATCATAGTTGGCCCTCTTCAATATGCGACCATCTCCACCATCTTTTCAAAGGTCATATTGGAGGCCTTAAATCTCCTCCGGGATCCGGCCATTTTTGGGGTCTGGGCTTTCCTCCTCCTCATTAGTGGAAATACCACACACCTGCTCTTTATCCTCCATGTTGCTCTTACTGCGCGCCAAAGAGAGAAGGGGAGGGGAATTTTTAAGAAAGAACGTCAGGGGCGGGCGATGGGGGTGGAGTTTCACGCATGCGCAGCCTATATCAAGCTAACATGCAGGTGCCGTACATATGATCTGTGTGTGATGGAAGGACGAACAGAGGTGGCAAGCATCCTAAACGAAGGTAAAATTTGAACTTGGCTCATGACAGTGGCCTATACTGCTTCAAGATTGAGGCCTATATTGGGATATGATAATGAGAATTTAGGCTGACATTAGTGTTTTTGCCTTGTGTATTGTCTTACAGCAAAGATGAATCAGTTTAAGGACCCAGAATTAATGGCCAGTTTTATAGACAGATGCAGGAAGATGAGGAATTTATGGGAGGTGAAACACAGCTTATATTATAATAAACAAGCTAGGAGGTCATCGCTGGAGAAACTTCTGGAATTTGTGAAGACTTTGGCCCCCGATGCAAACATTTATTTTGTAAAATAAAATTGGGATCTTGAGGAAAATGTATAAGAAGGACCATAATAAGATCCAGAAATCACTCAGATCAGGAGCATCAGCAGTGCAAGTATATGTACCCAGGCTGTGGTACTTCAACAAACTGTGGTTTCTGGATGACCAGATTGAAGCCACGGAATCACTTTCTATGCTTCCCTGCAGCCTTCCTTCCACCGTTCCCTCAACCCCAGCAGAGGCTGACAAGGAACAACCTGGGCCTTCCATCCTAGAAGAAGTGTATGCGCCTAGCTGGAGCCAAGTATATTATTTGTAGACATATTTATTGTCTTAATATTAATGATGTTAACTAGATGTTATAATTGATAACTAATTAATGATTTTAAACAAAGTGATTTACATAAAAATAAACAGTAGTGGCCAAAATGTTTGGGACAAGAAAGAAAAATGCTGGTGTCAGAATGATAGTCTTTTCTATTTATTAACATTCAATTTGCAAGTCAGGAGCTAAAAATTGTGTGTGATTGATGAAACAAAAACTAAAACGATGTCCCTTTTTTATACAAAGGATGAGCTCAGCCAGGAGGAGGGTCTGGAAAGCATCAGCCAGGAGGAGGCCATGCCCAGTGGCAGCCAGGTGGCGGCTGGGCCCAGTAGGAGCCTCACCCAATCCCAGGTGCCTCCCCTCTGCCTTACAACCAAAAGGCCCAGGAAGGGGACAATGACGGAGGAGGCAGCACTGGGCCTCATTAGGGAAGCCAGTGATTTCCTCAGGAGCCCCCCCCCAGTGCTAAAGAGGCCTATGGCTGCTATCTAGCCACCAGGTTGCTAGAATTGGAGAAGGGCCAATGTCTCCTCTTTGAGGGAATTTTTTTATGCCCTTCAGAAGGGGTTGAGGGGCCAGCTGACTGAGAACAGTCACATATATGAGCAAGCCCATCCTCCTCCTCCTGCCACAGGTCTACCACCAGAGCCACAGCCTCCAAGGAAGGCTGCAGGGAAAGCTGCAGGGAAGAGTAGAGGGAAGGCTACAGGGAAGACAAGAAAGTGATGGCCTGGGTTCAGTCTGGTCTGACAGAAGATGCAGGCTGTGTAGTACTACAGCCTGCAGACAGATATGTTATCTGCTGCTGGTCCTCATCTCTGGGATTCCTGGACCAGATTGTGCTCCCTATTATATGGACTCCTCAAGCTTCCAATTTTATTTTCCACAGACTTGATGTGTGCCCTGGGGGCCAAAAGGCTTTGCAAATTCCAAAAGTTTATCCAGTGTTGACTTCCTCTTTATTGTGTTACCCAGAATAAATCTATATTTTATTTTCAGAAAATACTTTCCTATATCCTTTTTCTTTAAATAGGACAGTTTGTTTGTGAAAAAAAAAAGACAATGTCAAATTAACAAGGGACACCAACCTCCTTGAGGTTAATAAAAAATATAAGATAACAATGTTATTGTGGTAACTTGACACACACAAAAAAAATAAAATTATATGGAGATCACTAGAAAATCATTTTTAATTAATCCTAAAAAAAATATGGATGAAATAAAAAATTATAAAAGATGACTATAAAAAATGATTGTAAACATTATTATGGTGATCAGGCTTTTAAAAAATAGAATATTTTTCTTGAGCTCAGGATAAATAATGAAGATATCAGTTTGTGAGAACCCTGTGTGAATATGAGCAGCAAAATAACTTCATTCTTCTAAGAAAAGAATGCGCTGCATTAAAAGATCACAGAATTATCTGCGTGAGGAATGTGCTAGCTCCAATACGAGCGCTAGTTTTACCACATTGATCGCTTCCGTCTCGTATTTTCTTCCGAGCATGCGCCATTTTTGGTCCGTCCGAACAGCATACAGATGAGCGTTTTTCCCGATAGGAATTGGTTCCATCAGAAATATTTAGAACATGTTCTATTTCTAGGTCCGTCAGAATTTTAGAAAAAAAAAAGTTCAATGGGGCTTACACACGATCGGAATATACAATGAAAAGCTCCCGTCTGACTTTTTCTGTTGGACATTCCGCTTGTGTCTACGTGGCATAATACTGTGGTTGGGGATCCACACAACTGTAGGAACTGTTGTCTTTACCATCGTAGAACAAATAGTATGGAAGGTAATTAGGTTCCATATAACCCACGTGTTTTTTAAATGTATTTTCTTGCTGTGCAATGAATGATGTAATTTTTTTTAGGTTTTATTGGTATTTTTTTAGCAGTAATTAATTGCAGTGTTAGCAGAAAAAAGTGCATTGTCAGTAATTCACTATAAGTGTGCCTACACTACAGCATAAATAGTTATTAAAATATGTACAGGAAAAATAAAAATATATATGTGTGTGTATGTAGTATGAATGTGTGCATTATAGCTTTGTTAAAAACTGGGACTTCATATGTCAAACTTGTTTTTAGTTTCTCATTTTTCACTTTAGCACCCAGATTTGAATCTGTAACAATGAAACTGGGAGCTTTGGTTGTCCTTTATCAGTGTGGTACAGTTTAATGAATCTTTTGGTAGTATGCTGACTTGGGAAATAGCTAATAAACAACATGTAAAGTCAGATAAACCCCACAGTGTGTTTTATCTGAAATGAAAATAGAGTTATTATTCCTCTGATATTTGTCTCTCCCTGTAGCAATTCAGCCATCAAATAGGTGTTGTTGCTCAGCATGGGTTTCTACTTTGTACATGGGCACATAATTCCTAGCATCTGTTACAACTGTGCGAGTAAATGATAATTGTCACCTGTGTAAGTTTAGAGTATATGTATATATATTTTAAATAGGTCAATCTGCAGATGTCGGAGTGATAGATAAGGGCTACTTACATGGACAGTATAATAGCTTTCGTCAATTTTATTTTAATAATTTTTGAATATTTATAAGCTGGCATCTATGCTCTGTATTAATTAGTAACAAAAAAGTATAGTACAGGAGCGTTTTAGTTTCCCCCTAATAAACCTAATATAAAGATTGTATGTTCAAGGTATTATCATGAAAGTTTCAATAGTTTGGGAGGTAGGAGTGATGAGTAGTGGTGTGGAATCTCAATCAAACTAGTTAAAGGCAGAAGGTTTTTAATCGTAATGCATTCTATGCATCAAGATAAAAAAAAAAACCTTCTGTGTGTAGCAGTCTCCCCAGCAGCCCCTAACAGCTTCCCTGCAGCCCCATCTCTCCCCAACGATGTCCATTACTCTCCTCCTGGTTAGCTAAAACACAGCAGCAGCGCCATTGGCTCCCGTGACTGTCAAATAAAGTCAGTTAGCCAATCAGGAGAGAGAGGCATGGCCAGGTCGGGGCTCCATGTCTGAATGGACACAAGGAGCTGTGACTCGGCTCGGGTGCACCCATAGCAAGCTGCTTACTGTGGGGGCACGAGAAGTGGAGGATCCTTGCTGCTCTGTGCAAAACCCACTGTATAACATGTTTGTTATTTTTTTTAAATACATTTACTGTTGGTCTTCTAGAAAATGTCTGCCTCATTAGAAAGGCTGTGTTGTAATGGAGGTGGTGGGTGTCTCAGTATTTGGCTTACTTCTTCCTCCCAGCCCAGAAGTGTGTACTTCAACCCCCTTTGCCCTGCGAACACATATAATATGCACAGCAGCCCAGACTGACTGGCCTCTACAGGCGTCACTGAGAAAGATGCTGTCGCTAAGAAAACAAGGAAGTGGGTTGGGAACCCAAAAACTCAAGACTCATTCTCTCCTCCTCTCTGAATGTCCTTGAAAAGGGGACACAAGAGAAGAAGGATAAGAGGATCAGTGGTGGAGTATGCAACTCCCAACTGTTGTCTGTTGGGAGGAACTGAACCTCTTTTCCTCTTTCCTTCAGAGCCTGCATATTTTGTGCTAGAATGTATCCTTCTTTCTCACCTCAGAAAGTTAGGAGAAGTGGAGCTGCTATTGAGGAAGAAAGGGTCATAGTCAATGGTATGGTGGTAGGGATGCTGGGTAGTTTAGTGTTAGGAGTGCAGAGTTCTTCATAGGTTTAAATGCAAAAGCTTTCTTCTTGTAAGCTTTCAGGGAGACTTCTCTGACTGAGTCTGGCCAGAGAGGTCTGGCAAGGTACTCCCCTATGCTGAGGGCATGTGATCTAGTAATGTTTAGGAGGGGGGCTGGGGTTCACACTTACTGCCCCTCACTTTCCTGTCCACCCAAGACCTAACACAGTTAAGAGGGGGGGGGGGGGTTGCTTTGTTATGTGCCTGGGGTCCATCTTTCAATGGAGAATCAAGGATAAGGGTCTGGTATTAATTTTGGAGAGGGCCCACATTGTCTTTTTTTTTTGCCTGGGTCCCCTTCCATAACCATACCAAAACCCTTTTAATGACATGGGTTTGTATGCTTTGTTTTTCTAGGATCCCCTAAAATCCAAATCAGACTATTATCAAGGAAGAACTGTTATATTTGATAGGATTTTGTATGAATTTGGAGGGACATGCCAGACAAAGAAAATGTGGTCTCCCTCAAAATTTAATTCAAGGGGCGGTGCCAAGAGGTGATGTTGCCAGGTGGCCCCACCCTTACCTATATAAGAACTGTCAAGTAGCAGATGAAGCATTTGGTGGTCAGCCGTAAATGAGTGCGTTTTTTCTTTTTTGGGTCAGGTGGTGCGTTGTGATTGACGATGGATTTACAGTGGGGGGTGCTGTTTTTTTAATTAAAAAAAGGAATTGTCAAAAGCTGTCCCTGTGTTTTCAGTATTTTTTTACACTTTTTTGGTGCATGGAGTACTATGTACTAAGTGATCTTCCAGATTCCGATAAACCCCCTGCCCGCAGACCCCACAACCACAGCCCAGGGTTATGGGGATGAGGCCCTTGTCCCTATCAACATGAGCAGAGCCTCCACTGCCCCAAAGCATCCACCCCCCATGTTGAGGGCATGTGGCCTTGTATGGTTCAGGAGAGGAGATGCTCGCTCGTCTCTCAGCCCCCCCCCCCCCTTTTCTGGCCTGTCAGGCTGCATGCTTGGATAAGGATCTGTTATGGATTTTTTTTAAACATATTTCTATTGCCAGCATTGGTATTGTATTGCCAGCAATTTAAATGTCTTTTGACTCTTTTTTTATTTCTTTAAAAATGTCAGTTTGCTACAGCAGGTTCTATACATGGTACAGATGTGCCACGTTACAGGAAGACTGAGGAGACCCCACAGGCACTATATTTAAAGGAAATTTTCACTTTTATTTTTTGCACTTTAAGCATCATTATTTTTTTGCATTGATACATGTCCCCCCGGGCAGTACTCGGATCTCCATACCTTTTTTTATGGCCAACTACTTGCATATAAGCATTCAAAATGGGGACTTTAAATTTTTCAAGTTTGGGTCCCATTAACTTCAATGGGGTTTGCCGTTTGGGTGAGCACCTCTTCTCTGTTCAGGAGTTTTGGTGCAAACCGAACAGGGGGGATTTTGGCCCATCTCTAGTCCTGTCCAAGACAAGCTAGTGAGACACAAATAGAAGAAGTAGTAGGGTGATAGCTGGAGGTTCTGTCCATGGTGAAGGAAAACATGTGCATGAGTCAAGCATATCAAGAGTGGAGTGTGACCTTTAATGAGATCCATTCAGAAATCTGCAATGTGAAGAAGCATCTGGGAAAGGTACATATTTTTGTAGAATTAACCTAGCTAGAACAGATGAAATACTCTTCTTCATGCTAAATTCCAAGTATCTGAAATCTGACTTAACAGTTACATATTTGCCCAATACTGTATGTACCGATGTAAATGAGAAATTGCTAGTAATGTATTCTGGTGCAAACATTTGATCGTTTCCCTCCTCAAATTGACATAAAAACCTTCCAACTTAGACCTCTTCCACACTGAAATGCTTTTCAGGTGCTTTAACGCTAACAAAAGCACCTAAAAAAAACTCCTGAAAACTGCTTCCCATTAATATCAATAAATGCTTTCACACTGGGGTGGTGTGTTGGCGGGCTGGGGAAAAAAGTCCTGCAATCAGCATCTTTGGAGCATGAGTGGAGGGCTTAAAAAGCACCTAAAAAATGCACCTCTCCATTGAAATCAATAGGAAGCTCTTCAAAATCACCTGAAAAGCACACGAAAAAGTGCTGCAAAGGTCACGTGACCTTAAAAAAAGCACCGCAAAAGCGCCTGCCGTTTTATGGGCATTTTCAAGTGCCTCAGTGTGAAAGGAGCCCACTGTACCTGTTCTATGTTTTTATTTAAAAAAAAATGTAGTACAAAAACTCAAAATTCATACATAATTTTGTGGACATTTAACACACCAGACCCCAGGTCTTCAGCAACATAGTGTGGGAGGGAGGGTACAGTGTGCAGCTTTGATTCCTGATGATGTAGGTCCTTACAGAAGGGCCCATAACAGGATCCTGAAGTATTTAGCAGTAATGTCACGTGAATGGATAGACAAAAATTCCATTGGCTGGACTGGTGAAGAGAACTTTTGTTTATAGCCTTTCTAGGTCAAAGTCAAAGTGCACATCCAATTAGTCTCTCACATATTGAAATGGATATTGTATAGATAGGCAACTCCTATCCTCATATTGATTAGTGGTTCCAAATTAATAATAACTACAGCAGTAGGGAACAGACACAAAAGATACGCTCAGCATCTTTCCAAATAACCGTTCTCCTTTATTATGATGCCTTTGAAGGTTTTTATACACATAATTACATAGGTATCATATTAATATTACAATTGTATGTTTATGGTAACAAGGGGCGTTACATAGGCAGGCTAATTCTAATCAGGACTCGAAAGAATGCAAAACATGTACTGAAAACATTGTTAGTGCCGTGTGCACAGTGAGGGCATCATGCAATACATATAAAATAGAATACAATTATATACAGAACCTACAAATTTCCATTACAGTCTCCTCTCTTTTGATCAATATTTTGATCACTAACCATAGCTGCTATCACCTTTAACCTGGAACCTCCACACGCTTAGGTGGAGGTAGTCCTGACCATAGAGGCAAAAACTCCATTGTGGAGAAAATAATAGCTGAGCAGCTTTTTTCATTACAAAATGACTTTTCATTGTGAAAAGCAAATGATTGATAAGACATATTTACAGAGTACTGGCTGTACACTCTTGTGGCCAGAATGGCCTTCTAGCTTAATTGTTGGTATGCTGACTTATCAGCATATGTAAACACAGACAATTCTACATAAAATGGAAGAGGTACAAAAGACAAATATGACTTCAATGTGGCTAAACTACTTTTCAAATATATATATCCCTTACAATTAAAGTAATTGAATCAAAAAGTACCCTAGACTGTGATCACAAGAGGGAAACAAATCAAACACAGAGATTTCTTTCATTTAGTCATTTTTGCAGTGTCTGGGGTGGATCCAGTTGACTTTTCCTTCAAGTTTTACAAAACTGTACATGAAATAGATGCTGTATTGAGTCTCCAAACATTTCCTTATATATAAATGTCTCTTAACAATCCACAAGTCACCTGGGTTTGGTTTTAGATCCTTCCAAACTTTTAGGATCTGTAATTGGGGAGAAAACACATAAATGAGTTTGTCAAAAACCTTAAAAGATCAGCAACATTCTCTGTGAGATCCGAATGGAGGACTTCAGCTGCTGAGACAAAATATAAGCAAGTGAGTAACACACTCCCAAACCAAATCCCATAGGGAGAGAGTCCAACATCCACTTAGGGGCTTGATGAAATATAATAAAACATTCAGGCAAAAGTTTTCTAATTTCTTACTCTACTTTGTCCGCTACATTGTAGACAGTAGGGGGTGTAAAAATAAAACCTCAAAACTTCTAGTAAGGACTCTCCTATAAAAATGATTTCCTCTGTTACTCTCTGTAGATTCTGCACTCTGTACTTAAAAACTACTTCTGATAACACTTTTTATACTGTGGCCTTTGCAGTAGCATTTGCCACTGGACATCCAGAAAACATGTCCATACAAACAAAATACATACTCGTAAGATCATGACTTGGGCATCTGGATATATCTTTTTGTTATCTCTGGAAGGGATGTTTAGCTTTTGGTAACAGGTAAAACAAGAAGTGGTATGTTATAAAAACAACTGTGGTGAACCCCGGCTCTGTCCCATCCTCATTTACTAAGGCAGCCATAACTGCTTGTGACTGATGACACGGTCCATGTGTCAAGCTGAAGGGAAAAGAGTCGCTGGTAGACATAAATGATCACCTTTTCCAAACTCTTTTTCATAAGAAGTTGCCCTCTGTGGACCACTTGTTCTTCTCGTTCTGGGGTCCTTAAAGTTGAATTATTAATCTCAGCTATACTGGGCCAGAACTAGGGTGGAATCTGTGAGTTGCACAGACCCAGCAAGTGTCCGGGGCTGTAAATGCAGCATCCTTAGAGTCACCTGGTCTGCTTCCATATGCGAGTTTTACTGTTAGTATGGCTACCTCAGCAAGAACCTGGAAGGCTGAAAACAGCCGATCAAATCAACTTGGCGTGCTTGATTGGTTTACCTGCCGAAGTAAAAACAAACTTCTGGCCCTTCAAATGGAAACAAAAGCTCTCTCTATCTCAACTATCTATATAAATATCCACTCTTTTTATAGCTCACAGGCTTTGCTAAAACATGGAGCTTTGCTTCTTGAGCTGGGGAAAAAGGATCCAATGACTCTGAATACAGAGAATCCTTCTGGGTGAACTTCATCCTCAGTATAAAACCGGGAATAACATTGCAAAAAAGTAAATACTCGGGTCTTCAGGGAGTGTGTCCTGCACTGGGCTCACAGCAGCTGATTCCTACGTTATCAATTTAACACATGTGGGTTTTCTTTGTCTCCAGCCTCCTCCAATAGAGGCAATAAGGTGGCTGGATTCAAATTTACGCATTTTCCATTGTTAGATTTGTACATAAACAAACAAAACAAATTTATATTTTGAACCTTTTATTAGACAAACATTTAGTTAGCTATATGTTTGCTGTGCAGAATGTCGGACCATTAAAAATTAAATATTCAACCAAAATAATGTCTGTAACTTTGTCTAAAAGCACCTTTGCATAAAAGCCACAGCTCTGATATATCAGAGTGAATCCTTCATTACTGGGTAAAGTTTGCATAAATATAACAATGGCTTGTTTTCTATCATGCTGTTTGTGTAAGAACTCCAGTTTCATGTTTCAAAAAGACAACTTTTTCCTGGCAATATTATAATAAATGATAAGAATATCCTGCAGTCATGCAGAGATGTCCATTAACCCTAAGTATTATTCTACTTATACCCACTGCACTTACAAGGAAAAGGGGCACATCAGTTCACAATCCACACATTCTGCTTTGGATTTCAAAAATAAAAATGCATAAAAACAAAGTGCTCAGCCACATCAAAAACTATAAAACAACTGGCTGGAGGCATCATCTATCCTAACAGGGTGTGTGGACTTGATGTGATGGGTCTGTTATACTTAAATGTTATTTATTATTACTCTCACATCATGGACTGCACATCAAGTTATTATCAGAATTTAAGATTTCATTTCTGTAGAAAACCTTTTTATGTATCCCATCCATCTTGGCTTTGTTAAACATTATTGCAGCTGTATTCAAATTAACAACCTCATCTTAATCTTTTTTTTTCTTTCCACTCAATAAATGTAAGATTACAAAATTGTTATCTTAATCTACGAATCCCATTTTTACCAATTTCCCCATTAACCTGGATTTCATTTCCAACCAAAGGTTGTCTAAGCCAGTTTCATTATATTTATATTTATTAATAAAATTGTTAAACTCATATTAGAAATTAATAGACATGTGCAGACTAGAATATTTCGTTTCGTTTTTTCGTTTTCGTCCGTAAATTTTATTTATTTAGTTACTCCCGAAATTCGTTTTTATTTATTTCGTTTTTCGTGCAAAAATTGCATTCGTCCGAAAATCCACATGAATTACGGTCGAATCTGTCTTGGAAGGCTTATGGTATCTGTCGAATGGATAAAGAAGATTCGATGGAGCTGCTAAACTATATAGCCTATAGGCGGAGCATTCGATTGCCGAAATGTACGATTGCAGTGTCGTATAGTTGCGACGATCCCGTCGAATATTATTATAAACGTGCAACGATCCCGTCGAATATTATTATAAACGTGCAACGATCCCGTCGAATATTATTATAAACGTGCAACGATCCCGTCGAATATTATCATTATTTTTTTTTAATTTACTTCCCCCACCCAATTCCAGTATCGTTTCTCTCTGTCGATTCTGTTCTCTCTATGTCGAATATTTACTCTCTGTCGAAGCTTTTCTATATAATAGGACTAATAGAGGTAAACGAAACTTAGGCACATTCGACCACAGGTTCAATAGACATATGGAGTCACGTCGAATCTCCTATTCTATATCGAACGGTCACTTCGAATCTCCTATTCTATATCGAACTGTTGTAACAACGAAAACGAAAAAAAGCATTTATTTATGTCGGATCTTTCGTTTTTCGGAATCTGCACTTTCGTTATCGTTTGTCAAAACGAAAACGAAAATACCTGAAATTCGGACGAAAATGCATTCGGACGAAAACGAATGCACATGTCTAGAAATTAATACTCATATGATAATTTCAATATCACACACTAATATATATGCACAGATAAATGTCCTTAAAGGGGGACATATTACTTAATTTTACTAAATTTCTCTCTTTTTTTTTTAATGCACTATCACTATCACAGGATATTTAATTTGTGTTAGCCCTTGTACACACGGTCGGACATTCCGACAACCAAATCCGCCGGATTTTGTCCGACGGATTTTGTCCGAAACTGTTGCATACGCACAGTCGGACAAAGTTGTCAGAAAATCCAATCGTACTTAACGTGATGACGTTATTTCGTTAGGACGGGACTAAGTTCAGGCTAGTAGCCAATAGCTTTGGTCTAGGAATTTGATCTGAGCATGCGTGGTACTTTGTCCGATTGGAATTCTCTACACATGATCGGACAAAGTCCGATCGGATCATATTGTCGGAAAATTTTATACCCCAGCTGGAAAACTTGGTCCGTCAGATACTCTGACGGAAAAAGTCAGATGGAGCCCACACACTGTCGGATTTTCCGACAACACGGTTCTATCGGACATTGTCCATTGGAATGTCCAACTGTGTGTACAAGGGCTAAGACACGGTTAAATGTAACCTTTATTTTACCATGTTTGGAAAACAGATTCAAAAATAATTGTGATCACATTGTTTATCATTAGATTCGTTAACCCGGCACATTTTGTTAGAAATGTTTTGTCTAAAAAACTGAAATTGGCATGGTGTCCTTCCAGCTTATCACCAACCTCTCATCCCAGCTACATTCTTTCATGAGAGCACAAAGGAGGGGGCCACATCTGCGTACATGACACACACAAGCGATAGAACTAAAGGTTCCAGCATTCATACACATACACAAATATATCTCTAAAATTGCTTACATTATTCCCATTTGTACACAACACATGCATATCATTCTCTCACTTTATTTTAACGCTTTTTAATACTTCCCTGCTTAAACTTCTGCTTTCTTTATTTTGTTCTGATATCTTTTGCATCCAATGTATTGTAATACCATACTTCACATACTGTACCTTCTATGATCAGATGGGCAGCCATTGTGCTCATCCCATCTTCCCTCTCTGACAACATTTAAAGCATTCTGTTTTAACTCTCATTACTGTTTCTTGACTTTACTAGTTGTAGTGCCTGACCCCAAATTCATCCCACAACTTAACATCAAAAAGTCCCCTTCTGTCTAGTGTTAATTGTCACCCTTGATCCATCCTGCTCACATAGATAGCTGTTTCTCTAGCTGTATGCTCTGCATGATTCTTTATCCCTGTGGACTTTGGTGGTAACCCAGTTACCCTTTGTGGATCCCTGTCCACTTTAACCGTTAATCTAGGGGCTCAGTATAGGCAGAACCGCACCTTTGGTTCATATATAGCGCTCCTCTTGTGCTGGGCATTTTTGAGGGTCTCTTACCCTTCATTCCCTTACTTAATTTAATGCCCATAATGACTGGCCAGTCTTCTCTATATGTGCCTATACCGTCTTGCCTCTAAACTACTTTATCTAGCAGATCTATTACATATACCTGTGAACAGCACTATTCTTCCCTTTCTTATCTATAACACTCCGATGGACAGTAGACAGTAACAACATAACATATAACCACCAATCAATACAGTTTGATTAAGGGGAGTAAAATAGGCACCCTTTGTCCCGAAAATTACTTACCGATCAAGGAAGTCTGATAACTCAAATGTAAGCAAAAGGCTTACCTCAGCCTGCTGATTATCAGAAATTCCCAGATCGTCTCAAGCTCCTCGTTTCGGATACACAGGGTCACCTGGTAACCCCTGCTGGCCAAGCTTGCCACCTGAAATGGATATTTTATAGATAGGCAACTCCTATCCTCATATTGATTAGTGGTTCCAAATTAATAATAACTACTGCAGTAGGGAACAGACACAAAAGATACGCTCAGCATCTTTCCAAATAACCGTTCTCTTTTATTATGACGCATTTGAAGGTTTTTATACACATGATTACGTAGGTATCACATTAATATTACAATTGTACGTTTATGGTAACAAGGGGCGTTACATAGGCAGGCTAATTCTAATCAGGACTCGAAAGAATGCAAAACATGTACTGAAAACATTGTTAGTGCCGTGTGCACAGTGAGGGCATAGTGTAATACATATAAAATAGAATACAATTATATACAGAACCTACAAATTTCAATTCTTACAGTGTGGTGTCTTTTTTTTTGTTTAAAATCTTTTTTTACATCTGATGACTACTTGTGTACATTTTCCCTATTGAAATTCTGATGAAAACATGATCAGGCTGATCTTTTTTGATTTTGCATTTACAAATTTTTGCACATTATGAGCTGCTATTTCAGTTGATAAATCACCTGCAACAATATCTTGGACATCTTTGGTGTTAAGTGGGGCACACACGATGATAAAATCTGAAGAAAAATTCCGTACAAGGCACAATTGTTTGATTTTTGTATAGTGTGTATACAACGTTCGAGTTTCAATTGCATCTGAGCTGCTTCATGTAGTTTGGGATAGTTTGTTTACCACTTGCTGCAAAATGATGTACCTGTACATCATTCTGCTACAAGTGGTTGTACCGGGATGATGCCTGCATCTGCAGGCATCACCCCAGTACCCTTTTTTAGAGCAGACGGTCAGCTTTCTTGTAATAATAACTGATGCAACAAAGCAGACGCTCGATCATTATGACAAACAGCAGGAGGGGGCATCCCCCTCCCACCTCTTTGCCTGGGCTCCCCCCCCTCCCCTCCTGAGTGACCAGCCGGCACGTTTGGCGGCTGACCGGAGACCCGAACAAAGTTGGAATCGGCTTTGATCGAGTCTCGGATCTAGAAACCCAGAAGCAAAGTCACAACGTCACTTCCGGTTTACTGGAGCCTTAAAGATGCCAGATTTTAAAAAAATGTCAGTATGCAAAGCAGCCACACTTGGCGTTTTGAATGCTTTTAAGTGCAAAGGAGGGATTTGGGGTCTTAAAGACCCCATATCCCTCCAAAAAAATACCAGACACATGACAAATACTGTCCCAAGGGATGTTTACATTTCTGGTGACAGCAATAAAAGTGATCAAAACCCCCCAAAAATGTAAAGAGACAGTATAAAAATAAAAAAAATTTAATAAAATAAATAAGAAAAAAAAATGTTAAAGCACCCCATCCCTTCCGTGCTTGTGCGCCAAAGTAAAGACATACGTAATTCGTGCCTGCAAAAGTAAACAGTGTTCAAACCACAATGTGAGGTATCCTCACCATTGTTAAAGGGAGGGCAATAATTGTAGCACTACTATGTAACTCTAAATGGGTAACCATTAGAAATGTTTAAAGCATCGCCAATGGAGATTTTTTAGTAACATCGTTTGTTGCCATTCGACGAGTGTGTGCAATTTCAAAGCATGACATGTTAGGTATCAATTTACTCGGGCCTAACATCATCTTTCATATTATTTAAAAAAAAGTGTATTTTTTCCCCAAAAATTGTGTTTGAAAGACCACTGCGCAAATACAGTGTCACAAAAAACAACCGCCATTTTATTCTCTAGGGTCTCTGATAAAAAAATATGTATTTTGTAGTTAAAATATTGATTTTAACTTGTAAGCAACAAGTGTCAGAGAAAGGTCTGGTCTTCAAGTGGTTAAAATGCAGTTCTGTTATAAACAATTTCAATAACAGTATTAAATGTACAGTCTCTGACTGATACTTTCAGGTTTGTTACAACCTGTACAAACAATTCATTTTCATTTTGCACAATGATATAAAAGCTAGGCATGTCTCCTCATGTGTTGTAAATTTCCATTCCTTTCTCCCCAACCCATTTGCGTTCTTCCTCTTCTTTTGCTTCAGGATGATCTTTGAAGATTACGATTATTATTATTATTTTACAGGATTTATTTAGTGACAACAGTTTGCACAGAACTTTACAACGTTAGGGAAAACAGTACAGTTACAATACAATTCACTACAGGAGGAATCAGAGGGCCCTGCTCATTAGAGCGAAAAGAGAGGGTCAAGGGATACAAAAGGTAATAACTGTGGGGGATACAATGTCCTCTAAACTTTCTCTATTCCTTTGAAATGTGAACAATGTCTTAGTTCATTATGAGTTGTTGTATGCTGATAAAGTCCACTATTTGTTAAGATTTACCTTGTATTTACAGTCATTGTGCTCAAAACATATCCATCTTCTAGCACCATATCATGTCCTCTTTGTGTTGTTTTGTGTTTTGCATCTGAAGACAGGGGACATGTTTGGTACACATATTCTGTAGATTTAACATCTAACAATATCAGAAAAAATGGCTTCAGCCATTTGCCAGAACCAACATTAGGATGATATGCTATGGCCTTTTATATTGCAAACTGGTGTACATCATAATACTGTATGTTTCGTTCTCTACACAGTGTTCCTATGTATGTGGCATGGTGTAGATCCCCAATCAGACCTCCAGACATGGCAATCAGGCCTTAGATAAAATAGATAATAGCATTTAGACTTTGTGTTCAGCAAATAATGTTCACTCTCTAAAGTTTTTTTTTTCCTCTACACAAAGCAACGTTGATGAATCAGGGTATATTTGTCTAACTTGATCTAATAAAATAGGTAAAATTGGCAAATTTGCGGCATATGGAGGTAGATGAGCGAAATTCTAATCAGTATCAATTTTGTGCTTTCCAGGAGACAAAGAATGCATTATTTTACTTATAGAATGCTTCTGTATGGGATTCACCATCCTGGTGCTACAGTGAATAGCTGCTGGCATCACTATTGGGGACCATTTACTAGGTCACCCTGAACTCCCCCATACATCCTCTATTAGGCCACATTAAGTGTGTGCTGCAGAAAAGTGAGGATGTTTCAAGCATATAATTCATCATCTACAACAGCACTGACACCAATTATTGACTCCAATTTTCCTCCTCTGCATGCCAAAGATGAGTAAGCCTGAATGAGGAATCAGCTCAGCTTCAATAATGGATTTGAAACGTTTTCTGCTGCCAGCCAATATCACTTAGAGTTTGTGTGTGTTTAAGGGGAGGGAGGCAAGTGGAAAATATTTATAGGGTTTTTTGCGAACATAATAAATCCATATTTGCATGTTACCTCTTTCCCCAGTGCTAAAAAGGAGGCCTATGTATTAACTGCTGATATTTGTCAAATACATCAAACTTCTTTTTATGTCATATCATCTCCTATTCCTGTGTAACTAATAGTCATTCTAAATGCCCTGCCTGACATTCGTGTCTGCAAAAAAAAAAAAAATGTATACGCAAAAGAACAAATTTTCCCCATATAAGCTCTGTCTAATCACTTCTTCGATATATATTTCTGTAAACTGTCCTGATTTTTTTTTTTTTTTTTTAGGCTTTTACTGACATTCCACTGCTAACAGTACATCTTGATCACCTGCCACATTTGTCCCTCCTCCTTAGCTGATGCCTGTCTTCTCTCTAAACACCATGTCACTATGGCTCTGTCACATCTGCAATGCATTTACCATTCACACTGCATTTCTAGAACTCCCAAGGAGAGTTTCTGTATACACAAGACATCCTTTCTTCTATTTATTCACATATCAACTAAAATGTTCACAGAAGGAATCCAATAAGCTTAATTTTTAATCTGGTATTATTATCTTACATGGCAGATTGCAAGCTGAAGAGCACCCTATGTTTATTGCAAATTTTGTATTTTACTGTAGATTCTTGTGCATTCATAGGAAAGTATGTGTATATATTTTTAAGGACTAGCTTCAAATAAGCATTTGTAAGGAACCTATCTACATGTCAAGTGCCATTTTAGTTTTTTTTTAAATGCTTTTATTTTTCTGCAGAACAATATAAATGGGCATTACATCAAAACTGCAACACAAATTGTGAAGCTACATTCACATGGGGACATAGGGAGGCACCATGAATCCTGCCAATATTCACCAGCAAGATCAAGGGTGATCATGTACTTGTCTGGGCCAAACCTCACAATCAGTTTATCAATCCAGTGCAGCCAAGAAGCTCTGGGGACACATCCTTATAATGCTGCAGACATGCTTTATTTCCTATGTTGGGCAAAGAACAGGGATGATACTTTAACACTGATTATCCTTCTTCCTTGTCACTATGGGCTTGTCGGTCATGGCCAAGAGGGCCTTTCTATCCTTTCAGGCCTTACTCATGTTTACATGACACATTTGCTCTTTTTTTGATTGTTTAACTGGCACAACTTGTGGTTCACGTCTCCTACTTGTGTCATCATCTCATAAGAGCCCTGCCACATGGCCAAAAATATATTTTACACCATGGAAACTATGACCAGCACTCCACCCCCAAAGTAGAAAGTATGAACTCTTGCTGATATTTTTTTCCCCCCACTTTGATTCCCAACATTAATTTGTCCTGTACTATGTCCTATCATGCTTTTGTACAGTGTGACCTTATTATTCAAAGAACATCAGCAATATTCAACAACCCATGGGGTGCCAGCCATAAAAAAAAGTTTAAATGGAAAGACCCTTTTGAGGACTGTGGGACTTTGCAGATTGCAAACAACTAAAATAGCAAAAGACAGCCCTAGTTTCTCCTTACCATACAACCTTCTTCAGCATACTTTTCAAAGTTTTCTTAAATCTGTCCAGCAATCTGTCTGTCTGGGGGTGGTACACTGAATTGTGAAAGTGCTTAATATTCAACAAATTACATCATTGTTTCAAAACCTTTGACATGACGGGTCTTCCTTGATCCATTAAGATCTCCTTTGGGAGCCCTTTGCAGATAAACATGTGGAACAACACTTGCCAATGGTTTGGCTCTCCCCAGGATTAAAGTGTGCAACATTATAGGCCATACAGGTCCTTCAAGGCAGACAGTCCACCAACTTGCTTTAAAGATCACCATGGCATAGTGATGAGCTCCTGATTCGGTATAAACACAGCTTCTCCAGGCTTTTTGTCTGAATGCCAGACTTTCAGTCAATCTGGCAGGAGTGGGTTTTTCTTGTGCTACTATGTATTGCAGCTTCCTCATTCTGCTGTCAATGGTTGTTATGGAAGCAACCAGTGATGTTCCCCTATCCTTTAATGGGCAGAAATATCCAGTCACATAAACTAGGGAGCCAGGAATAGAAATAGAACAAATTGAGTGGGATATTTTCCCATAATTCACACCAAGATCTTAAGGTCTGGTATCCAGGAGGACCACAAGTCAAAAAAACAAAACAAAAAGCAGAGTGAGATCCCTGCCAAATTCCATAGCAGAACCTAGTTCGAGCATAAATCTCTGCAGGCAAGGAAAGTAGGGGGAAAGGCAGGTAGGCCACCCCCCCCCCTCCTATCCATACTATGTCACATGCCCTGTGACATAGTATGGAAACCAGCCATGAACCAAACATTATGTTTGGCTCATCACTACTGTGGCAGTGGCAGTGGGGTGTATCTTATAGTTATCTTGTACACGTACAACTCCTACCTGGCACTTGATCAAATGTTTATGGTCCACGAGCTGGGTATGTACCAAGGTAACCAGGTTACCAGAATCTATGAGAGCATGAACACTTTTCCCACTTATTTTGACTCCAAGATTTTGCTTAATATTTTAGAAAATTATTTTAATGACAATTAAAGAAAAATAGTGCAAGAAAATATTTACAGAAAATAATTAAAAAACAGACAAGATACAACAGTATCAGGATTAAAAGAAAAGAATACTTAACAAAGTATTCTTGGTCCCAGATTTAATTTACAATACAATTCAAGTGCAGAGTAGTAAAATGTGTTATATCAGCGTTAATGGCTCTCATAAATGACCATTAATATTCCTTCATAGTTTGATGGAGGTGAGACCTGTTGAGCAGAAAATGCAGCCACCTTTTCGAGTTTCTGAAAAAAAACATTTTCAAAATAACACAACCAATCAAAGGGTATTCAGTGGGTGAAGGCAAACTTTGAGATCTACCTGAATAACATGGAAAAGATTAAAGGTCACCAGGGTCGTGTGCCCTTTTTAACCACTACACTAGCAGGCACTTTCACCCCCTTTCTTCCCATGCCAATTTTCAGCTTTCAGTGCTGTTGCACTTTGAATGACAATTGTGCGGTCGTGTACACATATGATTTGTTATCATTTTTTTTAAACAAATAGAGATTTGTTTTGGTATTTAATTGCCCCTGGGTTTTCATTTTTTGCTAAACAAATAAAAAAAGACCAAAAATGTGGAAGAAAAACTTCTCTTAGTTTCTCTGAAATTTTGCAAAAAAGTATTTTCTCAGGCTGCACTTTTGGGCACTGATGAGGCTGCATTGATGGACACTGATGATGCTGCACTGATGAGCATTGCAGGGCACTAATGAGGCTGCAATTATGGGCACTGATGAGGCTGCAGTGATGTGCGCTGACAAGGCTGCATTGATGGACACTGATGAGGCTGCACTGAAGAGCACTAATGAGGCTACACTGATGGGCACAGATGAAGCGGCACTGATGGGCCCTAATAAGCTCTGCTGATGGGCACTGATGAGGCGACACTAATGAACACTGATAAGGCTGCACTGATGAGGTGGCACTGATGGGCACTGATAGGTGGCATTGATGGGAACTGATTGGCACTGATGGGGCTGCACTGATAATCAGAACACTGATGATGTGGTACAGCTGATCACATGGTAAAAGGCTGCTGTGATTGGCCCTTTACCCTGATCTACCCTCAGAGTCACAGAACTGTAGTACCACGATGTAGCCGTAATTTGGCTATAGAATGGTGCTAAAGTGGTTAGGCAGATTAATTGGTAGGGTCCCAATAAAAAGTGAGGCAGCATAAAGAAAACATAGAAAAATCTAAATAAACGAATTACACTGTAAAAATATAAACTTAGCTTACCTTAAAAGTGAGGACATTGGCATTGATTTTCAATCACAATGTTTTTATGTATGAAGAGTAATTCACCCCAAGTGTCATGCAGGAGACCATCATTTTTGAAGAACAACTGGTACTGCAGGTGGACTTGCTCAGTCAGTTTTAGGTCTTGCTGGGCTGAATCCTGGTCCAGCTTTCCTTAATTCTGTCCTGACTGTCTGGTAACAGTCCTGGACTGGTTGGCTGGGTTGAGTTATGGCCTGGTTGACTGGATTGAGTTCTGACCTGGCTGGCTGGTGTTTTGGCTTGGCTGACTGGTTTGTTTTTCTAACTTGTCTGACTGGGCTGTGTTTTGGTTTAGTTTGGCTTAGTTTGAGTTCTGGCCTTGCTGACTGGTCTGAGTTCTGGTCTGACTAACTGGTTTGTGTCTGACTGGGCTATGTTTTGGCCTGACTGGGCTGGGTTCTTGTACAGCCGGCTGAAGTTCTGGTTTTAGTTCTAGCTTGGATGACCTGGCTAGCATCAATTCTGCCCTGACCACTTCAGAAACCATGCCTGTCCTCAGATGGAAGGGTCCTGGGTGTGTCTTTCGACTTGTCAATGGTGCCGTTGACGTTGACTCAGTCATGGTGACGGGACCACGCACATGACCTGCCTCCCCATGCCACTCTCTCCAATTCTTCCACTGGACCATTGGATACTGTCCTGTCCTCCAGTACAGCGAGTGACGTAATTGTGAGTCGCCACCCCTGCACAGTGTCACTTGAGCAAGATCTGCACAGTCCCCAGCCATTCATATACCATCCCTGGAAGTGCACAGAGGCTCTCCGCCTTCCAACCCACCCTGTCTTGGGATCCAACAAGCCGCCAACACCAACTGCACCATTGGCAAATGGAAAGACACACCCAGGACCATTCCATATGAGGACAGGAAAGGTTTCTTAGCCACTGGGATCTTTCTTATTATTTACATTTATAGAAATATAAATACAAATGAAAATATATATTTTTTTACATTTTTATTATTACTATTTTTTTTATGTATATATATAAAAAAAAACAATAATACAATAACCAACCACATGAAAACAGTTTACTCCAAAATTATTTTTGAATAATTGTCTTGGTTAATGAAGACAACTGAAGAATCACAAGAAAATATAGGGACAATGGAAGACAATCAGGCACCAAGCATGAGATCTGCAAAGGAAAGGCTAATTATAATCCAAAACAGGATAGACTATGAACTTCACCAACAATAGACTACTAAATTATTAGTCATTTATTTTTCACTATGTTTAGTAAAGTGTGTCCAGATGTCCATCTTATCCCTTTATTATGATCAAATTATTTGACTATAAAATGATAAAGAATTGCAATAACGAGGTTAAGTCAAATTCTTCACCTTGGAATTATAGCGTCCAAATGCTGAATAAAGTTGAATAAAGGTAATAATTATGTTTGAGAGACTTTAATCTAATCCTTATTGTAAACATTGAAGCTGTAGTTGGATTTGCACACACAACAAGTTAAATGGAATCACAAAAAACTCTGTAAAAAATATAATATACAGTATAAGTGGCATATATGTCAACCTAAATTACTTGGTCATGTAACTGTATAATTCAGATATTTTTTATAATTGATAGTAATATCATTCTAATGAAAAGAGTCAGTTTGTTGCCAGGAAATATCAAATGTTAAGGAAAATATTGATGAAGGTTCATTGTGTATAACTGAGTCAGCCATTTTTAAAAATATGGTTGTTGACAGGCTCAATACAACAATAATCCTGACTAAATGGAGATGATAATAGGTATCTAACTTTTAAAAATTCTCATAGACTATTTTTATATAGATACATAGTAATTAACCACTTCCCTACCCACCCATAGTCATATGACGCCAAAGGATGGGATCACCCATCCTGGGTGGGTGTCATATGATGTCCTCCCATTCCTGGCCACCCAGGGGGTGCGTGCATGCCCGTGGCGTCGCTCGGGACCCGGTGCGCGTGCCAGGTAGCCACGATGTCCGCCGGGCACCCGCGATTGCCCGGGAACACAGCAGGACCGTGGATCTGTGTATGTAAACACACAGATCCACGTCCTGTCAGTGGAGAGGAGACCGATGGTGTGTTCCCAGTACAAAGGAACACCGATTGGTCTCCTCCCCTTGTGATTCCCCTCCCCCAACAGTGAGTAACTCCTATAGGGAACATATTAACCCCTGCAGCGCCCCCTGGTGTTAACCCCTTCCCCGCCAGTCACATTTACACAGTAATCAGTACAATTTTATAGAACCGATCACTGTGTAAATGTGAATGGTCCCAAAAATGTCTCAAAAGTGTCTGATATGTCCGTCACAATGTCGCAGCCATGAAAAAAAACACAGATTACCGCCATTACTAGTAAAAAAAAAAAAAAAAAAAAATATATCCCCTATTTTGTAGATGCTATAACTTTTGCGAAAACCAATCTATATATGCTTATTGCGATTTTTTTTTTACCAAAAATATGTAGAAGAATACGTATCGGCCTAAACTGAGGGAAATTTTTATTTTTTTTGATTGGATATTTATTATAGCAAAAAGTAAAAAAATATTGTGTTTTTTTCAAAATTGTCGCTCTTCTTTTGTTTATAGCGTAAAAAATAGAAACTACAGAGGTGATCAAATACCACCAAAAGAAAACTCTATTTGTGGGAAAATTTTGTTTGGGTGCTCTGGTAAAAAAGAGTGGAAAATCGTCCGGGGCTGAAGTGGTTAAGATTTAGGAAGTTTCATTTATTATGTTTTAACAAATTTTTAGTTTTCACATTTTTCTTAAATATTATATGATTATATGATCTAAAAATGTGTTAGAACATAATAAAAAAAAAACAAGAGGGATTGCTGCACAAAATGTTTTTAATCAAAAATATTTAAAACATCCAAGATATAAAGGCAATCATAGTACAAGTTTCAGGCCAGTACAGATCATGCCCTTCTTCAAAACTCAATGCCTATGAATGACCACATACACTTAAACATTGCCTAACTGTGATCCAATGATTAATTGACTCCGGACAGGCTGGTTGATTACTTAATAGAATGCAGATTAATTTGTTCTATATAAATTGTACTGTGTATGTGGTCATTTAGTTAGTTGATCTGTATTAGCCCGAAACTGTTACTATGTTTGCCTGTATATCTTGGATGTTTTAAATATTTTTCATTGAAACATTTTTGTACGGCAATCCCACTTGTTTTTTTCATATGTGAAATGAGATAGAATGAGTAATCTCTGAGGAGTATGAATACTTTGAGAAATGCCCTAAAAAAGGGAATGGGAGGGTGGGTATCGCGCACAGGAAACTGACAAAGACCACAGGCGAATGGGCTGGTTAAATACCCCCCGGGCTCCTCCCATAAATTCAGGCCACCATACTGGCCTTCTTATTTATGGTTGGAGCCCTATGGCCAATACAGATATGAATAACATTCAGAGTTAACATAAAACTTACCACATGAAATGGACCTGAAAGTGTGCCTTTGTCTAACGTACAGTATACCAAAACAAGGGGGCAAAAACATTCAGGTAGGGGACAGTTCTATATTAATTTGAGTTTGATCATTGAGTGAGTTTAGTAAATGCCTGAACCATTTCCACTTGCGGATTGGGGATGTACCGGACGAAGCAGGCAGACTTCCACCTGCCTATTCTTTTAATGACATGTTCTGGGACCCCGTGACGGGATGCTCCTGAGGCTGCCCCAATGCGGAAAGAGTGACTGAAGTACTGGCTAGGGTTCAGGTGAAAGTTGCGGAGAAGTATCCTCATGTGTTTCATGAACTGACAGGTACTCAAGGGCTTGACGGGAAAGGAAGGAGGGGACTGGAGTCCGGCTGTTTGGGCAGTAGTGACAACAGTTGGTTGAGTGTGGCAACTGGACACCCGCTATTATTGGTTCTGTAAAGGTGGATGTCTATCTTGTAGCCTACTTGCGTTTTTTTTTAGAAACCGCTAGGTGAAGGACGAAGTGATCTTTGTAGCGGACTAAGTGGCGTCTATGTAGCACTTGGCCTGCTGGATTGCTGCAGGTGAACTCTCCAGGTCGCTAGAACCCATAGTAGGCCAAATACCTGGCTGCTTGTAGGACCATACTGGGGGGAGACCAAATGGAGAGGTAGTCAGGATGGTCGACATACCCCTAAAGATGACACCCATTATGGGTAAGCATTTGGCGCTGACCACTGGTTGGAGTTTCTGGATGTCACGTAGCATGGTTCGAATTGCGTGGAAAGTGAATAAGGAAGGTTTTGTGGGGTCCTGTAAGGACAAGAAATGTTGGATGCCGGCTAGGTATAGCTGAATAGTGTCGTGGGATAGGGCCCGCTGGGTATGACAGTATGAGATAAAGACCAGTATCTACTAGATGTTTGAAGTTTCCTAGGAGTGGTGTGTCAGGAATTTGTTGAAGGCCCTCCAGTCTGACTGGTAGGCTTTGAGGGTATTGCGAGAGAGTGAGACGTTGATGAGCTGGGTCGCTGTTTGCAGATGTTGTGCTAATCAAGGGTCAGCTGAGACCAAGCAGGGATAGTGGCTGATACTTGATCGGCTCCAGGCACCTGTTCAAAAGGAGGTGTAGTTAAAAGTGATAGCGCATCTAATGCGAGGTTGCGCGTTTGCCCAGTAACAATGTGCAGTAAATATTGACTGAAATTGAAATGACAGTTGTACCAGCCTACACAGGAAGGACACGACTGTGAGTGATTTGGACCTGCCCTTATTAATGATCTCTGCTGTGGCTTGGTTGTTGGTGGTGAAGGCCACAGTTTGCCCTGTCCAGCAATGACCTCAGAGATGTGTGGCTGCCACTATGGGATAGAGCTGCCATGACGGGGTATAGCTCAAAGAGGGAGGAAGTCTGGGTAAACCTGGGGTTTAGGAATATCTCTGGAGGCCATGGTCCTGTAAACCAATGGTGGCCAAAAATTGCAGCGAAGCCTGTGGTGGCTGCGGCATATGTCACTACCTGGGGTGATAGGGGCAACATAGATGGTATAAACATTGATATACCAATCCACGTAGTACGGAACCTTCCGACATTGATAGGTCCGCTTTCGCCGCAGCGTCTAAATTAAGGATCTGATAGGGGTCCTGTATCTGGGAGAGGAAGACCAGGAAGCGTGACATAAAGATCAACCCTGGGGAATGGCCCATATTGCAGAATTGAGCATTCTCAAGACAGACTGAAGCTGCTTCTTGGTAGACCCCTGTGTATGGGTGAAGTCTTGGAGAACTGACCTGATGGGGTCAGCTTGTCAAGGAGGAGGCTGGCCTGCATGGAGTTAATACAAAAGAGGTTAATGTAGAGCTCGGGTCTGGATTGTTGAGTTTTTTGGAGACTGTAAGCTGAAGGACGTAATGTTTTTTAAAATGAGTCAGGTGTCTGTATAGTACCTGGCTGCCAGTGCCACTAATGATGAATTTGCTAGGCCTTAAACCATAAAGGGCCAGGTAGATGGCTGATTGGATGACTAGATTGGGGAATGTGCAAGGATTTTTTACATGTCCCTAAAGATGGCAGTTGTGATGGGCAAGTGTTTGCCGTTGGCTATGGGCTGATGCTTCTGGATGCCAGGTAGAGGGGATCTTACTGTATGTGCCGTAAACACACACAGCTCTTCGGGGTCCTGTAAGGATAGGAATGCTGGACGCTGGCTAGGTATAGCCTGATAGTGTTACGAGAAGAAGCCAGCTGGGTGTGGCAACTCGATATCTGGTGCAGGACAGAAGCTGAACTCAACTGTCCTAAGGAAGAAATGACAGACAGGAAACAGCGAGTGGCTGGAATGAACATGCCACTGGAGACAAGTAGCCAATTAAGTACCGCTGAAAATGACGTATGGCTGTTTTTGTGCCACTGGGAATGTGCTTGCAACAATTGCAAGAAGCTATGCTAAGTTGCGTGCCTTGCCACAATTGCAAGTGTTGTGCTTAAATGTGTGCTTGCAACGATCGCAAGGGAGTTTATTTCACTGGAGATGTGTTTGTAGTGTCTAAAAGATGTTTGTATTACTGCATGTGCTTGTGAATTCTGAAGGAGTTGTGCTTGAATGTGTGTTTGCAACAATAGCAAGAAGTTATGCAAGGATGTGTGCTTGCAACGATTGGAAGAAGTTATGCTAGGATGCAGAGTTAGCTAGGTTGAAAAAGACAAAAGTCCATCCAGTCCAACCATAATGAAATCAATAAATAAACAAAGTAAAATATCGTACAATCCAACATACCCAATTCTACACCCACAGCTGATCCAGAGGAAGGCAAAAAAAAAAACCAGCAGAGCATTCTCCAATTTGCTACAGCAGGGGAAAAAATTCCTTCCTGATCCCCCAAGAGGCAATCAGATTTTTCCCTGGATCAACTTACCTATAACATTAGTACCCCGTTATAGTATGTACATTTAGGAAAGTATCCAGGCCTTACTTAAAGCAATGTACTGAGCTAGTCAGAATTGCGATATGAATGCAACTTGAGACCCATGACAGAGTTACAGATCGGTCGCACCTTATCTGCTACTGACAACGAGCTGGATTTCTGGAGCATGTACTGAAATGAGGCCAGATAGCTGGGGCACACCGGGACGAATCGGTGCATCACGGATGCAACTGGATTCGAATCGGAGCGCGGTACGTGAAAGTGAAATGATTTGATTGCCATGACAGAGGCACGAATCAACCATGTTGACCTGTTTCAATTGACCACAAATCGGACTCTGGAGCATGCACTGAAATGTGGTTTAAAACCTGGGGCACGCCGAGATGAATTAGTGTATAGATTTGACTAGATTTGTGTTGGAGCGTTATACGTGACAAAGAAATGATATGCCATGACCGAGACAAGAATCAGTGACCGAAGCCACAACTGACAAGTGAATCCGTCTCTGGAGCATGTACTGAAATGAGGCCGAAAACAACTGGGCACACCGGAGCGAATCGTGCATCTTAGATGCGACTGGATTCGTATCGGAGCGTAATACATGACAAAGAAATGATATGACAGAGACAAGAATCAGTGACCATACCCACCACTGACAAGTGAATCCGTCTCTGGAGCATGTACTGAAATGAGGCCGAGAACAACTGGGCATGCCGGAGCGAATTGGTGCATTTTTAGATGCGTCTGGATTTGTATTGGAGCACAATACGTGACAAAAAATGATATGCCATGACAAAGACAAGAATCAGTGACTGAACCCAAGACTGACAAGTGAATCCGTCTCTAGATTCGTACCGGAGTGTGATACGTGACAAGAAATTATATGCCATGACAGAGACAAGAATCAGTGACCGAACCCACAACTGACAAGTGAATCCGTCTCTGGAGCATGTACTGAAATGAGGCCGAAAACATCTTGGCACACCATAGCGAATTGGTGCATCTTTAGATGCGTCTGGATTTATATTGGAGCACAATACGCGACAAAAAATTATATGCCATGGCAAAGACAAGAATCAGTGAACCCATGACTGACAAGTGAATCCGTCTCTGGAGCATGTACTGAAATGAGGCCGAGATCAACTGGGGCACACCGAAATGAATTGGTGCATCGAAGATTTTTTTCTAAGGCAACATGTCACAAGTTTTTGAAAAGATTCATCTATGGTGGTCTAAAGAGGATCTTCTACCTGAAAATGTAGCATCTACTGAAAGACCAGATAAACAATATGCTGTGTCTATCCATATGTCATGATTTCCCGTTGCATAGGGAGGAAGATTCTATGGAATGAAAGTATCAAGCCCCATACACACATCAGATTTTCTGCTGATTTTTGTCTTCAGATTTACCAAAACCATGTAGTGCAAGGGCCTGCCTGATTGCATACAAATTGAAACTCCTAAGGTTTGACCTCATATTATATGGTTTTGGTAAATCTGAAGGAAAAAAAAATCAGCAGAAAAGCTGAAAATAGTGTGTATGGGGCTGTACTCTCAGCCCTTGAAATATCGATTTGTGAAATTTAAGAAAGATCAGGGACATAATTTCCATCGAGTGTATTTTGATCTAATGAGGTATTCATTAGATCATCTATATCCATACGCTCAATGGGATTATCTTCTTCCAAATGTTTTTCAGAAATAATAGTGTTAGCTGCTGATTCAAAATGAACTGTATCAGTGACGTCACTAATTGGAAGTGGAAGAACACTTTGTTCAGTGGATAATAATATCTGCGTAGCACTATTCTCAGCTTCCATAAAGTCACCATATGACAGTGTAACAGCAGACTTGATTGGGGTGATTTTTAATTCAGGAATTACATTTTTGGTATGGATTTTGGTAAGTGTTGATTTTAATAAAAGTGAATCAACTATAGGACAGGACACTGAGTAGTCATGATCCTGACATATATTTTAGGAAAACTTGCCATAAATCCATAAGATTTCTCTGAAATTGAATCATTAAAATCTTCAACAGTCTGGGTACTCATTTCACTTGTAATCACTTTTTCCAAGACGGATTGATGACATGGGCAGCAGAAGGGATGTTCCTTGTTTTTTTGTTAAGGACATTGAACTGTCCTCGGGAAAAACTGACGGGACTGCATCAGGTTGTTTTTTTTTTTTCATGTAATAAGACTCTGTTGAAAAATGGGTGCAGCACATTCTAAAACGATCTCAGTTTGTGTCTTTGAAAATTTGTTCAGCTGCAATACTTAGTTCTTCTTCTCTCAAACTAGATGAGGCTAGCTATATTTTTATCATATCCAAATTTGTGGAAAGATATGTAGTTTAACATCTGGATATTTATATTTTAACCCATCCTATGTGGGCAGCAATTAAGTATAAACTTTGGCATTTTTCTGAAATCAGAAAATAAAATAATAAACAAAATATATTTTTTTTAAAGAATAATATTAATAATTAAGTATTATTAATATATATTTGGTTACATTATTAGTAAATTTTAATTGAAAATGAGAAATAAACCAACATTTTTGATATGCAAAATAAAAAAAAATATTCTTCACTAATGCCTAAAAATATATTATACCAGTGCTTCTCAAATCATTTTCTATGGACCCAATGTTAGCAAGATAAATTAAATACATCACAGGTGTTGACTGGGCTGTGGTACGAGGACATTTTTCTAAGGTAAGTTTTTCATAATAAGCTAGTATGTGGTGCATACTAGCTCATTATGCCTTTGCCTTACAGGGTTTTTTATTCTTCTTCTTTTTTTTTTTCACGTGTGCGGGTATACTTCAACTTTAAAGTATGCTTATGAGACAGCACTGATGGGCACTGAAAGGCTGCACAGATGGGCACTGATAGGATGCACTGATGGACACTGATCAGAGTCACTGGTGGCCACTGATGAGGTGGCACTGGTGGGCAATGATAGGTGGCACTAGTGTGCACTGAGAGGTAGTACAGTTTGGAAGCACTTATGGGCATTGATGGGGGCAGTGATACGTGGCACTGATGATCACTGATAGTCATAACTGGTAGGTGGCATTGATCATGAGTCACTGACAGGCACTGACTGACACAACTGGTGTGCATTGATAGGTGGCACTGGTGGGCATTGATAGTTGTCATTGATAGGTGTCACTGCTTGGTGTCCCTGATATGCACTAGCAGGTTGCACTCGCAGGCGACAATGGTGGGCACAGAAAAGTTGACTGTGGTACTTCCTTTTTGAGACCGATGTAACTTTTAAAGAAGACGGTGATTGGGTCTTGGTTCCTGTTTACTTTTATTGATATCAGCAGCGCAGTCATTGACTCTCGCTGCTGTCAATAAAATTTAAAAACTCGAGGCAGGGGTGGAGCAGAGTACTGCTGTATGTGTCAATGAAAAAAAGAAATAATATTGCGCTAACCCCAAAAACAAAAATTAGTACATAAACCAGCAGCTACATACGAACATACCCAAATTCATATATAAAGCTCCAACAATATAATGTAGCGCTAAAAAAAGACTGTGAAAAGCACATGTGACAAATAGTGAAAAAGGAGAGAAAGAATATAAATACAAATATTCAGTGAAATACAAAAAGTCCTTAGAGTCCTCACAGGACAAGAATAGTGATAAATCGCATAAAATGGACGCTGGAAGGGGATCATAAAGACATCTTGAAGCAGTGAATTCTCGGTGAAACTAAACAAGATGGGTACTCTTACAGGAAACCATGAGATCATTCCTTCTATGACCATAGGACGTCCGGTAACCTCAACGGCTGGTAAACCTGTGGAGATCCACCCATCTTTATATGCTCATATGACCTCATGGTTCTGGTAAGAGTACCCATCTTGTATAGTTTCACAGATAATTCACTGCTTCAAGATGTCTTTATGATCCCCTTCCAGCATCCATTTTATGCGATTTATTACTATTCTTGTCCTGTGAGGACTCTAAGGACTTTTTGTAGTTCACTGAATATTTGTATTTATATTCTTTCTCTCCTTTTTCACTATTTGTCACATGTGCTTTTCACAGTCTTTTTTTAGTGCTACATTATATTGTTGGAGTTGTATGTGTCAATGCACGAAGAAGCACAAGTACCCACGCAAGTGCCCCCATGGAAAGCGGTTCTACAAGGGGCCACTCTAGAAGGAGTATCCAGGAGCTCTGTGGAATAGACCCTGAAAAAGAGGATTGGGGCAGCTCTGTGCAACCTCTCTCTCACAATCTGTCATTTATATATATATATATATATATATATATATATATATATATATATATATATATAGTAATGAGTTGATGAGTGAGAGGGGGTGTGCTTGTGTACAATACCTTTTATATAATTATATATTTATTGATTTTTAATTATTTATTTAAAAATATAAAGTATATCTATCTATATATCGATATAGATTTATCGATATATATAGACAGATTTTTTTTGTAACAGAGTGAGAAAGGGATATGTGTGAGCGTGTTCAGTAATATTTTTCAGTTAGCATATGTATTTTTTAATATTTAATAATTGACAATAGTAAAAAAAAATTGGGGGAAAAATATAGATTTATTTCAAAAATCCATTGCCACCAAAAAATGTTAATAATGTATATACATAAATAATCAATGTATTACTTTTCAGGATGTATCTGATTCTCTATTTTAGCAGGCTCATCTCTGTATTTCTGCCAGGATCCTCTTGGGGAAGAATTAGGATAAATTACTATATCTACAACTCATGATACATTAGTGTGATGGTAAGTGGGAAGAATGTTCTTCACATTTTGGGTCATTGGGAAGAATTACCCCCTTACAAATAGCTGAAAAGGTTAATGGTGTCAGTGGGAACTTTACTGAGAGGCAGAAATTGCTCATTGCTCAAGGAATCCCTGGCAACCTCTTGGAGGAACCCTGACTGAGAAATCCTGCAATAGATGATACCTTTTATTTGTTCAACCAGTGGTTTGAACAATTAAAAAAAAGACCAGATTGCCCCATCTAAGCATTTGAGGAGGATGAAGGAATCACTTCCGGTGAGCTATTGTGTTCTGATAGTTGGGAGATTTTCCTGCTGTCAGAAAACACCAATCACTGCTGCTGGCTGAAGCCAGTGTTTCTGATCAAGTAGCATTTATCCAACAGGCTGGTAGTACAGAAGTCTAATGGTAAATCAATTTCTGTAAATCCAGAGTGTAAATACATGGATTGAAATTCTGACAATGCCTGCTGAAGAACTTAAAGCGGGATTCCACCCTAAAGTGGAACCTCCGCTGGTCGGAACCCCCCCCCCCCTCCGGTGTCACAATTGACACCTTTCAGGGGGGAGGGGGGTGGAGATACCTGTCAAAGACAGGTATTTTCACCCACTTCCGGGCATAGACTCCCACGGGAGTCTACGCCATTTCCTGCCCTGCTGCGCTGTCTGCTGGGACACACACGGGTCCCAGTGACAGCGCGGAGAATTCCTATTGCGCGGCGCAGCTCGCGCATGCGCAGTAGGGAACCGGGAAGTGAAGCCGATTCGCTTTACTTCCTGATTCCCTCACCTCGAATGGCGGCGGCAGCAGCCGAGGCCCGAGTGGTCGATCGGCCTCAGCTGCCGGCATCGCTGGAACCCGGGACAGGTGAGTGTCCATTTATTAAAAGTCAGCAGCTGTAGTATTTATAGCTGCTGACTTTTAATATTTTTTTTGGGGCGGAATCCCTCTTTAAGCACATTAATTAAAAAAATACAATGTTATCAACAGATTTGGTCTTCTTGATGTGATTCAGTATGCAGTAAGATCTTTTTAAAAACAGAAAACTGAACATCTTTCAGAATCAAGATTTGTTCTAAACCACTAATTTGTGTGTGGTCCAAATCCCTTCTCCCCAACATCCCTTTGTTCTTCTCTATTTTCATGCATTCATGCAAATAGATTTGGGTAGCTGATAATTAGATTTGTTTGAGCTAAACATGTTTATACAAGCCCCAGCCTTTGGGTGCTCAAGAAGACTGCTGGATCCTAAGCTGTTTGGTAAAATGACTGTTGTTTAAAACAAAAGCCTACAATATTCTTACTAGTAATTCTCTTTCCACAGTGTCACCTGAGAGGCCACACACCTGTGAGAAACAGGAAACAGGAAGAGAGAGAGAGAGAGAGAGAGAGAGAGAAAGAGAGAGAGAGATATGCAATGGATTTCATTTACTAAAGGCAAATAGGCTGTTCATATGGGAATTTGCTTCGCAAGGGAATTTTTTTTTAGGTGACGCTTCCATCATGCAATCAGATGTGACCACATATTGAATATCTATTCATTATATCTATATCTACACCCAAAAGACACCAACGTGGCAAAACATTTCCTACAGTATCATGCTGGGGACCTTCGTTTTTTTTAAAGTTCAGATCATTGATAGGGTAGATTACCCTGTGAGAGGGGGTGATTGTTTCTCTCTTCTGTGTAAATGAGAAGTATATTAGATCTTTAGATTGGATACTCGAATTGCATAGGGTCTCAATCATGAATGGGATATCACCCATTATTTCACCCATTATTATGTGTGAAACAACTCATACTCCTGTTTTAGTTCCCCCCCATTTTTCTCTCCCCCCTTCCCCACCCTCCTTCCTTTTTTCTCCTTATCATTTTTTAATTCCCTCATTCCATCCCCCTTCCATTTTCTTATCCTTTTTTGGGGGGATTGATATTTACCTCTCTGTGTTTTGCTGTCTTCCAGATTTAATTTTCAATAGATTTTTTAACCTAATCTATTTCCATTTTACTGATTTTAACTGGTATTGGGTCCAACAAATATGTCTGGGGTTTTATTAAATTTTTTTAGGGCTATGGAAATTAAAGATTAATTCCTTTAATAATCGATACATTTTTTTAATCGATAAAAATTATTTTGATCGGTACTAACCTCTCCGCTGGCGATCCAGTGATGTCACAGGGATTGTCACGCTACTGTGGAAAAATTACTTACGTCAGTGCTACATTTTGAATTTAAAAAGTATTTGTGTGAACTGTGAAGTTAAATCATGGCTTGTGGAAACTAACTAGTCTCAGGTGATTGTATATAGTGTATACCACATTTACCACTGACTAATGCAGAGTTGCAATGCAAGGAGATCAGCTAAAAGTAGTTGGATCTGTATGTGCGTTATAATTAATCAAAATTAGTCGATTAATCGATTTAAAAAAAATTGATTAATCGAACGCGAAAATTTTAATCAGTAACAGCCCTAATTTTTTTATTACATTTTTACTCAGCTGGTAATAATTTTTGCTATTTTTTTCAAGCTCTGATATAATCACCTGTTCGAGTAAAAATCTTTTGGATCTCTGTGTTATTGTGTTTTTTAACCCATTTTCCTTGCCGCCTCCCAGAATTTCAGAGGTTCTAAATGCTGGGAGGCAGAGGCGGGCATTGCAATCATGATTGTCAGTCACAGTGGTCACATGATCAAGAGCACAGTAATGTGTTTACATAGGGCCACATAATATGCAGCCCCTCATCGTTAAAGCCCACCTGCCAAGAGGCCAATAAGCAGCTAGGGAAGTCAATGACTCAGAGAGCATTGGATCTCTTAAATCAGCATACTAGCAAGATGACTTACATTGACACACGGAGAGGCCAGTATCTTTCTCTTTAGCAAGGATATCTCGTTTTCTAAAGCGGGGAGGGCTGTTAAAATATGAATAAGGCAACTGACCTGCTTCGAAATAACTGGGAGTCATGCTGTATCTATGTCATTACCCCACCACTGCATCATCTTGGCTGACATGAGAAATACTAGTATAATTCCCACCATAATTCTGGTGGGATAACTAGAATAATTCCAGCCATTGTTGCAACACGCTCGTTATTACATGTTAGTGTACCATAGTTAAATTAAACAAATTCTACTGCAGATGCTCATGAACTAAACATTACTGAACAGTGAAACACACTTTAAAGTAGGGGTAGACAATGGAGAAACCAAAGATCACCAGGCCCCACTCCCTATTTTTAGGCAGCTAACCTAACAAGGCCATACACAGCTAAGACTTCACAGGTCAGGAGTACATAGTGCAGTATGCACAGGTCAGGAGTGCAAAGTGCAGAGTTCACAGGTCAGGAGTGCATAGTGCAGAGTTCATGGGTCAGGAGTACATAGTGCAGGGTTCAAAGGTTTGGAGTAACTAACACTGAATTCAAAGGTCAGGAGTAAATAAAACCGAGTTTACAGGTCAGTAGCACATAGAGCATAGTTCAGATAGTGTCTGCTAACATGTATAGCCCAGTGTAGACCCTGACATGTCCCTGAACCCAGCTGTATCTCCCTATAAGCTGCTTTTGCTGTACAATGCATCTTTTATTTATTATTACTAGTTTTCCATTCCCTATTGAGTGGCCCTTGCAGCCCCTGCCTGTTCTGGCTCTCTGCTTTACCACCAATCTTCCCCTCACATCTATCCTGAGTGCTTGTATGGAATGTAGAAAATGGGCAGGGTGGATGTAAAGGGTGGATCGCAGGAGCCAGTGTAGCTATTGAAGCAGTGCAGCTAAGCAGACTGCTTCTGTGTGCAGCTGTGCTGTGGGAGAAGTTTGTCTGACAGCAGATCGACACTGGGTGGATGTGGTCTACCCATCACCCGTTCATGATCAATGGGTTGTCGACCCCCGCTTTAAAGTATTTAAGTAGATTAGGCAATAGTTTGCTTTGATCTCATGGACCAGCTTTGTTAAAGTAAATTTAGTTGTTTCCTTTGTTACTGTTAAATATGAATAGATATCAAAATCTACTCGACACATGTGGAGAAGACATTTATTTGATCAGCAATAAAAATGGCAATGATGTTAAAAAAACAAAAAGGTAATTGTACTACAAGAAAATGGCAATAGATGGTTGTACTTATCACAGAGAGCACACATTTTTTATCTTTCATGAAAGATTGGGAACTGAAGTAAAAAACAGGTTTGACAGTAATACAAATTTATGATATTTCCAGCCCAAAACTAATCAAATCAATCTCTTCTTTTCAGAACATGCAAGCTGTTCTTTCATTATTGCATTAGAGAACTGGAATGAGAGATAGTGGGCAATGTATCTAAGGTTATTTACAGGTTTACAATCACGTACACACAACCTCCAGGGTGCCAGTATTGGTATAAAAACAAACAATAAATGTTCTGGGAACTGTCAGGCAATTTAACTAAAAGAATACTGGAATGGAACACCTTCAAAACGTTCACAATGTCTGGAATGTAAAACACATCTACCTTTGCCCACGTACTGTGCAATTTTCAGTGAAGTATGAAACATTGATGGATGTCAGTGCATTGTGCATGTGTTAATATACAATTTTATGAAAAAAAAAGTCCTTGGTCATTCACAGAGATTTTAGACTGGTTGAACCCTCAGCCCTAATCTCACCAAGAATAGAGAGATTGGAGAAATGTAGTTGGATTTGACTACAGATTTATCAAAAGCATGGCTCATGTATGATAACTAGTCACGATTGGGTTTTTATAGTTCAAACAACACCAGCTCTCCATACAGATTTAGTTCAATAGCAAGAAAAATGTTGATACAGAAGCTAACATATTTCAGCCAATCCTGACCTTAATCAAAACTGCATACAAGTAAGGCTTCCTCTTAAATACCCTTACCACTACAACAGGGGTAAATATATAAAAAAAACAAGAAATGGAATTCATAAAAATAGGAATTAGTATTAAATATCAACAAACACATTTAAAACAACTTTTGTAAATAAAAACATGAAGGTCCATAACAAATAGTGAGAAAAACTGAATTT
Organism: Lithobates pipiens; assembly: GCF_037356315.1. NCBI lineage: Eukaryota > Metazoa > Chordata > Amphibia > Anura > Ranidae > Lithobates > Lithobates pipiens. The sequence goes on from NW_027507790.1 coordinate 142,431,197, forward strand.
TTGACTTACCTGTAAAATCTATTTCTTGGAGTACATTATGGGACACAGAGCAAGCTTTATATAATCCTTACTAACAAGGTTATGCACCACCTACAGCTGACTGTACACTGGCCAACAGACAGCATGCCATCAAAACTCCTGAGGTTCCCTGGTCCTGGAGATGAACCTGTCCAGTTGTATTAAACCTGGGTTTGGTGTTGGGGTTATTGCTTTGACCTAAGTCCAGTCCATGAACAGGGAAAGGAGGAGTTATTGGACCAAGAATTGATTGCTTAATCGTGACCAATTCTGTCATATGCCTTTGTTGCGGGAGCTTCAGGAGAATAATCCTGATGATTTCAGGAATTACCTCTGGATGACGGACCTCGTCTTTCACTGTCTCTTGGCTTTGCTGATCCCTTATATTATGAAGCAGGACATCTGCCTGCGGCAAGCCATCACTCCTGATCAAAGGCTCGTCGCCACCTTGTGATACTTGGTGAAGGGGAGAAGTCTCCAGGACCTGAAGTTCATGACTGGGATCTCCCCCAGGCTCTGGGAATCATTATCCCAGAGACCTGTTCTGCCATCATTCAGGTCCTGCAGAAGGACTATATTAAGGTAAGTTTTATCCTTTTTTACATCACATTCTATGTATTTAATGTTTGCTAATGTATTGTATTTATTTCATCATTCTATAATTACCATGATTGTAATATGCTGTGAATGTCCTCTTTGTCCTCGTGCATGCTGTAATTTTTATTTTTTTAACAATCAGGAGTGCTTTATTGAAGGAGAATTTACATTACAGTAAAGTATACAGTCATTTTATGGAACAGACATGGTATATTACAGTGAAATTATAATTAGAATTGTAATTACATGCCCCTGTTAAGCAAGGGCAGAAAATTGGGCCTTAGGCAATGGTGGTGGTGGTGCCACAACACTGTAACCCCTCACAGTTATGCTTGTTGGGCGCAGGAACGGGCCTTGCTATGAAATATTATATCAAGGAATGTAATTACATGCCCCCGTTAAACAGGGGCAGAAAAATTGGACCTTAGGTAGTGGTGTTGGTGCGCTAAACCAAAAATATTGTTGGAAGATAGCATCATCAAGATTGAGGAGGTATAGGATAGTCACTCAGCATAAGCAGTCTTCAAGGGATCCCACATCCATAAAAAAAATCAATCAGTTATGTCAGCAACAGGTGCTTGATAGCTGCTGCTGATCCAAGACTGATTAATTTTTTATGAATGTGAGCCTATCAACAGAGTCTGTGGACAGGTGCACTCTATGATCCGTTACAAACCTTCCAGCAGCACTGAATGTGCATTCAGAAAGAACACTGGATGCAGGAAAGGCCAGTAGCTCAATTGCATCTTGAGCAAGTTCTGGCCAGTGGTCCATCCTCAAGAGCCAGTAACCCAGTGAATGGTCTGTTGGAAAGGTCTCCAGGTCTGCTCTTGCCCCAAGATATGCCTGCACCATGTAATGCAGACGCTGGTGATGGTTGCTTGAACCGATCAGACCTTGGCACTGAGGACTAAAAAATTGTCTAAAGGCATTGGTCAGCTGGCCACCTTCTCCACCAATCTTTCTCCGACTGAACGAAGCCTCAGCAACACGTTGTCCAGCCACAGGAAATTTTAACCTCACAGGGTCTGGAAACGCATTGCACAAACCTTTCTTCATGGCCTCCTGAAGATGTTTCGTCCTCTGCTCCCTCTGAAAAGGCAGGATTAGTTTTGCAACCTTACCCTTGTAACGTGGATCAAGAAGGGTTGCCAACCAGTAATGATCCTTCTCCTTGATACCACGAATCCTAGGGTTTTTTCGCAGGCTTTGCAGAATCAGAGAGGCCATGCAGTGTAAGTTTGCAGAGGCATTTGATTGTGAGTCCTCTGGGTCTCCGAGGATGACGTTGTCAGGAACTACCTCCTCCCAATCACATACAACTCCTTAGGTTTCTGGGGACTGAAAACCATCCCTTGAAGACTGCTGCTGAGTGTTATCCTCTACATCCATGCTGACACAATCCTCCTCCTCCTCCTCTTCTTCCTGTGTGTTTGGCGGGCCTATCTATCTGGATAAAGGGGGCCTTGAGAGGTAAAGAAGTCCTCCTCTTCCTCCCGCTGTTCTACCTAAAGTGCTCTGTCTATTATTCCACAAAACGTGTGCTCCAGCAGGAAGACAAGAGGGACAGTATCATTGATGCATGCATTGTCGCTGCTCACCATCCTCGTGGCCTCCTCAAATAGTGACAGGACAGTGCATGCATCCTTGATCAGTAGCCACTAGTGTGACGAAAAAAAGCCAAGCTCCCCTGACCCTCTCATGGTGCCATACTCACACAGGTGCTCATTGATGGTCCTCTGCTGCAAATGCAGCTGCTGCAGCATTGCCAATGTTGAGTTCCACCTGGTGGGCATGTCACAAATAAGGCGGTTGGTGGGCAGGTTGCATTTCCTTTGAATGTCAGCCAGCCAAGCACTGGCATTGTATGACCAGCAGAAATGACGACAGACTTTTCTGGCCTGCCTCAGGAGATCCTGTAAGCCTGGGTACCTGCTCAAGAACTGCTGCACCACCAAATTAAGGATGTGTGCCAAACATGGATCCAGTGTTCCTGTCGGAGGGTGGAGAGAAGGTTGGTGCCATTGTTGCAACCATTCCTGGCTGAAGCTGGCATGGTATCAACCACTTCTGGGGGACAGAATCTCTGCCCCAGAATCTCTGCCCCAGTGTAGCTCCTGTCCCCCAAGCAGACAAACGTAAGCACTGCATGACATCTTTTTGCCTGAGTGCTTGCGTAGGCCCTTGACCGGTTACGGAGCACCGCTGGTTCAGAGGAGAAATCTGAAGAAGAGGCCATAGAGGAAGAAGAAGAGGAGGGGGTGGAGGAGAGAGGTGTGGCAGAATCACCACTAGCATTTTGGGGGCGTTGGAGGCGTGGTGGTGGAACAAGCTCCAACAATACAGAACTGAACGCGATGGAAGGGTAACGTCCCAGCCAATGCCTGCTAGACCATGAGTCAGTGAGTCTAGGCTCATGTTACTCCCTTCCTCAACCTGGGAACCAACATTGGAGCCTTTTGATTACTGCGCATCCTCCATCAGCATGTACCTGACACTGTGGTTGAATATTTCGGGGGACTCCTCTGTGCATGATGGTGGGGCTATAGAAGGAGTGACTGTGGACAAGGAGCCGGTGGAATAGGGAGCTTTGGCAGCTGCATTGGAACGCAAACTACTCTGGACCTGAGTGACAGAGGATGAGGAAGATGAGGATGGCTTTGTTATCCACTCACCAACTCTTCTGCATGTTCTGGCTTAATAACACTGCCAGCAGCAGAAAAAAAGGACAAGTTTGCCCCACGGCCACCTGCAGAGGATGCACCAGAAGGTTATTGGTTCAATACCACCTTGAGCCACTTGGGGCATGACCATGCCTGGCCGTATGCTTGGCACGGTAGGGACCGTGACAGTTCCCCCCCATTAGAAACGCCCTGTGGGGATGCACAGGTGGCTCCTCACAAGCTTAGTGCTCTAGGTCTAAACAACCCTCCTCACCAGAGTAGTCAAGCATATTGTCCAGTAGGGGGAATGTTCTGCCATAGGCTTCACTCTAATATATACAGTCTTCAGCAAAGAAATGGGGCATAAGAACTTCAAGCTGGGTAACCGCCAGAGATTCAGGGGTAGCAGGATGGATCCTAATAGAACACATGTGAAGAACCTTTGGCCGAGGTGGGCGAGTTGGGCAGAGAGAGATAAAGTGCCCTCTTACTCCACGGTAGAAACAAAGACCACAGCTTCTCCTCTGCTCTTTTTCACCCTTAGACACCTTGGACCGAATGGCCCCAATCTCCATGGGTTTCACATCTTCCAGGGCAGGTGTGTGTGTAACCTCAGGAGCGTCTAGACTTGGTGGGTTTAGAACTTCATAACTTGGCACGTACTGGAAAGGCTTGGGGTCATCTCTGTACCCTGTCCTTGGGTACCCGTAGTCCACGTGAACTAGGAGCAGACTTGAGAACACTGTTTTTCTTTGAAACTGTAGTGTGAGAGTCCAGAGCTAACATAAAAGCTTCCCAAAAGTCCAAGACTGGACTCCTTTCCTGTAATAGCTGATGAGCCCATATTTTGCATTGTCCAGTGAGCAGGTTGATGGAAGCATGAATATTTATATAGTCGTTGGTATAGGTCCTAGGCTTAAGAGCAAACAACAGCTCACAATCCATCTTTTTTTTTTTTTTTATTAAATTTTTTTGAAAAAGAGGGTACATGACAAAGTATACAAATTTGCAAGGACAAGATAATTGTTTGTTTTAGAATACAGGTTGGATAAGAACAGTAATATGTCACATAATGTAGTAAGAACATAGTGCACTCTACAAGGAATGGTAAACCCACCATTCCCCTTCAAAGAAAAGGAGAAGGGGAGGCTTTGGATGGATCTGAGAATAGTAAGGCACTATGCTATCCTTAGAAGGAACCAGAGTATAATGTATAACATACATCAAAATAAAAGACAGGAGGGAAGGCAATCCATCTTAAAGCGCACTAATGATGTTTGGCTGCTGTCTAAACTCTCTGGCATCACCACAACTGGCTCAGGACATGCTGGTTCCAGGGCGTACTGTAGCTTTAAATAACAGAACTTCTTGCTGCAAGTCTGCCCAGGCTGGAGACTTGCTGAAGACTTACAGAACAAGGGAGGTGAGCATCTTGTACATCTCTGCGGACTGCATGTCGGTCAGTTCATTATGTAAGGGCTTACCTAGGTTGGAGTCCATGATGCAGAGATCGCTGTAACTAGAATACAGGAACCTTTGGCAAAATAGGAAAAAAGAGACAGGTACAATCATAGTATCACCCTACAGTATTTCATGCAGAACTAGGCGTAGCTGGAAAGCAGGCTGAAAGGAACTGAGATTAGGCTGAGATTAGGCTCAGAGGTAAAGCAAGAGGAGAAATCAGCAAATGGAAGGTTATGGGTTCAATACCACCATGAACAACTTGGGGCATGACCACGCCTGGCCTTCTGCTTGGCACAGTAGGGACCATGACAGTTGCACTGTATTGTGTGCTGTGTACACCACCAGAAAAGTAATAGCGGCTGCACTGTATTGTGTATTGTGTACACCACCTGAAAAGTAGTAGCAACTACATTACGGTTACACTGTATTGTGTAATATGTACACCCCCAGAAAAGTAGCAACTGCACCACACTGCACTGTATTGTAAAATGTGTATACCACCAGAAAAGTAGTAACAACTGCACTATGGTTGCACTGTATTGTGTGCTGTGTACACCACCAGAAAAGTAGTAGCAACTGCACTATGTAAGAAACCATGAATCAGACCGAGACAGAAGTACAGTTAGTCACACTTGTTTAATAATAATAAAAGGGTAAACAGAGTAAGCGTAGTCAATACATAGCCAGTGTTCAGGAACCAGATTGGGTAGTCAGCCAATGCCAATGTCAGAGAGCCAGAGATCAACGTAGTAGTACAGCAAGCAGGATCAGGAGCCAGAAGGGACATCAACTGAGCAAGTCTTCAACAGGAACGCAGGAGAAAGTCTAAGAGATGTTACCAAAGCTGAAGGCAGAAAAGAAGCGAGCTGGACTGCTTTAAGTAGGCAGGACTGACGAGAAGATCATCAACAGCTGAGTCACTGTGGAGAGAAAGGAGCTTAGCCGACGGCTGAGCGGTCAGCTCAAAGAAGGAAGGACTGAGCCCAGCCCTGATACACTACGGCTGCACTGTACTGTGTAATGTGTACACCACCAGAAAAGTAGTAGCAACTGCAGTACAGCTGCACTGTATTGTGCAATGTGTACACCCATCAGAAAAGTAGAAGCAACTGCACTATGGCTGCACTGTATTGTGTAATGTGTTCACCAGGACAAGTCTTCAACAGGAATGCAGGAGAAAGTCTCAGAGATGTGACCAAAGGCGAAGGCAGAGATGAAGTGAGCTGACAGCTTTAAGCAGGCAGGACTGACGAGCAGATCATCAACAGCTGAGTCACTGTGGAGAGAAAGGAACTGGTAATTAGCCGACAGCTGAGCGGCCAGCTCAGAGAAGGAAGGGCTGAGCCCAGCCCTGACAGGACCCCCTCCTTAATGACCCCCCTCCCTCGGAGGACCACTGGCCTTGAGGGGAAAATGACTATTGAAATCACGGAGGAGGACAGGGGCATTTACGTCCGAGGATGAGGCCCAAGAACGTTCCTCCGGACCGTACCCCTTCCAATGCACTGGGTACTGTATGTGCCCACAGAACCTATGGGAGTCAGAAATGGATTGTACTTCATACTCCTCATGGTTCTCAACCTATATAGGGTGAGGACATAGCACCGAGGTGGTAAAGCAGTTGCAGACCAAAGGTTTCAGAAAGGAGACATGAAACACATTAGAGATGCGCATACTAGGAGGTAGGTCCAATGCGTCAGCCACTTGGTTAATCCTGTGAAGGATATGGAAAGGCCCAATAAACAAAGGTGCAAACTTCAAAGAAGGAACACGAAGTCGGAGGCTGCCAAACGACAGCCAGACTCAGTCCCCAACCTGGTAGGAAGGCGCAGGCAGGCATCTCCAGTCAACATGTAGTCTGTACCTATCGTTAGCATGTCGCAAAGCCTCCTGGACTTGTGCCCAAGTTGAACAAAGACCACAGAGATTCTTCTCTAATGCAGGAATACTCTGCGGAACAAACAAGTCAGGCAACATGGAAGGTTGGAGACCATAGTTCTCCATAAACAGGAAACTGAATTCAAGGCACTACTGTGAGCAAACTCCTCCCACGGTAAGATTTCTGACCAGTTGTTATGATGGTCAGAAATATAGAAACGTAGAAATTGCTCCAAGGACTGATTGGCTCATTCTGCGGCCCCATTAGTCTGTGGGTGGTACACAGAGGAGAAAGTAAGCTGAATACCCAACTGTGCACAAAAGGCTCACCAGAACCAGGACACAAACTGACTACCCCTGCCTGTAACAATCACCTTGGGTAGCCCATGTAAGCGGAAGATCTCCCGAGCAAAAATGGAAGCCAGTTCCTTGGAAGTAGGCAACTTCTTGAGTGGAATACAATGCAACATTTTCGAGAACCGGTCAACCACCATAAGGATAACTGTGTTGCCCTGGGAGTTGGGTAATTCCACAATGAAATCCATAGACAGGTGGGTCCAGGGCCTCTCTCCATTGGGTATGGGTTGTAGGAGGCCCACTGGAAGGTGTTGTGGAGTCTTACTCTGAGCACACATGGAACAGGCAGCTACGAAGACTGTTACATCAGCATGTAGACTAGGCCACCAGAATTTTTGGGAAATGGCCCAAAAGAGTTTATTCTTCCCAGGATGGCCAGCAGCCTTGGGAGAATGGTAAGTCTGGAGCACAGCAGTACGGAGACTCTCGGGAACAAAGCAGTGGTCACAAGGTTTCTCAGGAGGTGCATCAACCTGAGCAGCAAGAATTTTGTCACCCAAAGAAGTAAGACTGGTGTGAAACTTAGCCAGAATACGATCAGGAGGAATCACAGGAACCGGAACCGACTCCATCTTGGAAGTGGAGGAAAATTTTCGTGACAAGGCGTCAGCCCTTATATTCTTAAGCCGCGTACACACGGGCGGACTGTCTGTCCAACTTAGTCCGCCGAAACACATTTCAGCGGACAGTCCGCTCGTGTGTGGGCTTCAGCTGACTTTTTCAGCGTGCAGTCTGGCGGACTAAGTATTTCGGAATTTCCGTAATATTGTCCGTCCAACTTTGGTTTCAGCGGACAGCTCGCTCGTGAGTAGGCTAGTTGGACGGACTAAGTATGGCGCATGCTCAGAAAGGATTTACACGGCGAAAGGTTGCATTGCTGTGTATTGGACGTCCTATTTCTAGTGCCGTCGTATGTGCTGTACACGTCATCGCGCGAGCTTTCAACGGACTGTTTGTTCATCGTGTGTGGTCAAGTCCGTTCATTCGAAAGTAGGACGGACTGTCCGTCGGATTGTCTGACGGACTAAGTTGGCCATACAGTCCGCCCGTGTGTACGCGGCTTTAGAATTGGGTAAGAATGAGACAATGTAATTAAAACTCGACAAGAAAAGAACCCATCACGCCCTTATGGGAGAGAGGCGCTGTCAGGGCTGGCTTAGCCCTTCCTTCTCTGGGCTGCTGTTCAGCTGTCAGGTAATTGTCAGCTCTCATCTCTCTCCACAGTTACCAGCTGTTCCTGATCATGCTCGTCTGACCTGCCTACTTAAAGCTGTCCAGCTCACTTCACCTCTGCCTTCGTCTTGGTCACATCACAAGAAACCATCTTCTGCGGTTCTGTTTAAAGACTGGCTTGCTGACATCCCTTCTGGCTCCTTATCCTGCTTGCTGTTGCTCTACTTGGATCCCTGACTTCTGGCCTGGCTGATTACCCGATCTGGTTATTGAACTCTGGTCTGGCTGACTACTCTATCGAGTTACTGGACTCTGGCTATTCTTTGACTACGCTTTTTCTATTTACCTTTGTATTTTTATTTGATAAACAAGTGTGATTTAATTGTACTTCTGTCTCGGTCTGATTCATGGTTTCTGACAGGCGCTTAGCCTCAGACAAGAATGTGATCAACCTCTCCAGCTCAGTGGGTATATCCCGGGCTGCTATCTCATCCTTGAAGTTATCCGAGAGACCATGAGAGAAGGCAGCCACGAGGGCCTCATTGTTCCAAGCAACCTCTGCAGCCAGAGTATGGAATTCAATGGCGTAATTGGCAACAGTTTTCGTATTCTGTTTGATGGACATGAGGCTCTTGGCAGCAGAAGCGGAGCGTGCGGGAATGTCAAATACTCTTTTGAAGGCAGCCACAAATTCTGGGTAACTCAGGACCATGGGTTTTTGTGTCTCCTATAGAGGGTTTGCCCAGGCCAAGGTTCTCTCAGAAATCAAAGATATCACGAAACCTACTTTGCTTCTGTCCGTGAGAAACCCTCTGCATTGAACTGGATCGCCCCCAAATCGCTGGGGAAGTGGAGCAGACATGCCTCTTGTAGAGGTAATACACGAGGCAGGTGCCTGCACAGAAACTAGAGTAGCAGCAGTAGCGGCCTGCAACACAGGTTGTACCGGGGCAGCCATACTGGAACATTCCAGGTTAGCTGTGTGACTCAGGAGTGTTTGTAACACCAGGGCAAACTAATCCATGTGGTGATCCTGGTCATTCAATGTGGAAAAAATATTATCAACAAGTGCACTGACTGCATCTTCTGAATTCATGGCCTTCGCCTACTGTCAGAAACCATGAATCAGATCGAGACAGAAGTACAGTTAACCACACTTGTTTCATAATAATAAAAGGGTAAACAGAGTAAGCGTATTCAATACATAGCCAGAGTTTAGTAACCAGATCGGGTAGTCAGTCAATGCCAATGTCAGGGAGCCAGAGATCAACGCAGTAGTACAGCAAGCAGGATCAGGAGCCAGATGGGACGTCAGCCGAGCAAGTCTTCAACAGGAACGCAGGAGAAAGTCTCAGAGATGTGACCAAAGGCGAAGGGAGAGATGAAGGGAGCTGGATGGCTTTAAGTAGGCAGGACTGACGAGCAGATCATCAACAGCTGAGTCACTGTGGAGAGAAAGGAGCTTAGCCAACAGCTGAGCGGTCAGCTCAAAGAAGGAAGGGCTGAGCCCAGCCCTGATACACTACGGCTGCACTGTATTGTGTAATGTGTACACCACCAGAAAAGTAGTAGCAACTGCAGTATGTCTGCACTGTATTGTGCAATGTGTACAGCACCAGAAAGGTAGAAGCAACTGCACTACGGCTGCACTGTATTGTGTAATGTGTTCACCACCATAAAAGTAGTAGCAACTGCAGTACGATTGCACTGTATTGTGTGCTGCTACACCACCAAAAAAGTAGTAGCAACTGCAGTACGGTTTCACTGTATTGTGTGCTGTGTACATCACCAAATAAGTAGTAGCAACTGCACCACACTGCACTGTAATGTGTACACCACCAGAAAAATAGTAGCAACTGCACTACGGCTGCACTGTATTGTGTGCTATGTACACCACCAGAAAAGTAGTAGCAGCTGCACTGTATTGTAGCAACTGCACTACGGTTGCACTGTATTATGTAATGCGTACACCACCAGAAAAGTAGTAGCAACTGCACTACGGTTGCACTGTATTGTGTAATGTGTACACCACCAGAAAAGTAGTAGCAACGGCACTACAGTTGCACTTTAGATATACGCTACACTGGATGCTGCAGAGTGTATATATATATATATATATATATATATATATATATATATATATATATTGAAATAGTACATCATACACTGTAGATATAGACTGCTACACTGACTGGATGCTGCAGAGTATATGTATATATATATATATATATATAGTAGACTGACTGTATATATATATATATATATATATACAGTGGTGTGAAAAAGTGTTTGCCCCCTTCCTCATTTCCTGTTCCTTTGCATGTTTGTCACACTTAAGTGTTTCGGAACATCAAACCAATTTAAACAATAGTCAAGGACAACACAAGTAAACACAAAATGCAATTTGTAAATGAAGGTGTTTATTATTAAAGGTGAAAAAAAATCCAAACCATCATGGCCCTGTGTGAAAAAGTGATTGCCCCCCCCCTTGTTAAAACATACTATAACTGTGGTTGTCCACACCTGAGTTCAATTTCTCTAGCCACACCCAGGCCTGATTATTGCCACACCTGTTCACAATCAATGCATCACTTAAATAGGAGCTGCTTGACACAGTAAGGTCCTCCAGAAGATCCTTAAAAGCTACACATCATGCCGAGACCCAAAGAAATTCAGGAACAATTGAGAAAGAAAGTAATTGAGATCTATCAGTCTGGAAAGGGTTATAAAGCCATTTCCAAAGCTTTGGGAATTCAGCGAACCACAGTGAGAGCCATTATCCACAAATGGCGAGGACATGGAACAGTGGTGAACCTTCCCAGGAGTGGCCGGCCGCCCAAAATTACCCCAAGAGCACAGCGACGACTCATCCAAGAGGTCACAAAAGACCCCACAACAACGTCCAAGGAACTGCAGGCCTCACTTGCCTCAGTTAAGGTCAGCATTCATGCCTCCACCATCAGGAAAAGACTGGGCAAAAATGGCCTGCATGGCAGAGTTCCAAGGAGAAAACCACTGCTGAGCAAAAAGAACATCAAAGCTCGTCTCAATTTCTCCATAACACATCTTGATGATCCCCAAGACTTTTGGGACAACATTCTGTGGACCGATGAGACAAAAGTGGAACTCTTTGGAAGGTGTGTGTCCAAGTATATCTGGCGTAGAAGGAACACTGCATTTCATAAAAAGAACATTATACCAACAGTAAAATATGGTGGTGGTAGTGTGATGGTCTGGGGCTGTTTTGCTGCTTCAGGACATGGAAGACTTGCCGTGATAAAAGGAACTATGAATTCTGCTGTCTACCAAGAGATCCTGAAGGAGAATGTCCGACCATCTGTTCGTGTACTCAAGCTGAAACGAACTTGGGTTCTGCAGCAGGACAATGATCTTAAACACACCAGCAAGTCCACCACCGAATGGCTAAAGAAAAACAAAATGAAGACTTTGGAGTGGCCTAGCCAAAGTCCTGACCTGAATCCTATTGAGATGTTGTGGTATGACCTTAAAAAGGCCGTTCATGCTCGAAAACCCTCTAATGTAACTGAATTAGGACAATTCTGCAAAGATGAGTGGGCCAAAATTCCTCCAGGACGCTGTAAAAGCCTCATTGCACGTTATCGCAAACGCTTGGTTGCAGTTGTTGCTGCTAAGGGTGGCCCAACCAGTTATTAGGTAATCACTTTTTCACACAGGGCCATGATGGTTTGGATTTTTTTTCACCTTTAATAATAAACACCTTCATATACAAATTGCATTTTGTGTTTACTTGTGTTGTCCTTGACTATTGTTTAAATTGGTTTGATGTTCCGAAACACTTAAGTGTGACAAACATGCAAAGGAACAGGAAATGAGGAAGGGGGCAAACACGTTTTCACACCACTGTATATAGTAGACTGACTGTGTATATATATATATATATATATATATACATACACATATACTCTGCAGCATCCAGTCAGTGTAGCAGTCTCTCTCTCTCTCTCTCTCTCTCTCTCTCTCTCTCTCTATATATATATATATATATATATATATATACACCCGATGCTCGAGTCAAACTCATGTTCAACAGGAACATCAAGCTCATCCCTATTGATGAACAAAAACATAAAACTGTGTACCATTTTCATATCGAAAGTCTCAACCAGAAGGAGGCCGTGGCAAGCAGCCTGACAGAATCCCAGGTTCCTCCCCTCCGCCCTCAAACCAAAAGGACCAGGAAGGCAAGGAACCTGGAGGAATCCGCGGCTGCTTTCCTAAAACAGGCTACTGTGGAAATTACCATGACCCCTGGTGTCCACGAGGCGTTTGGATGCGTCACTGCCAGCAAATTAGAAAAGATGGAGGAGGCCCAATGCACACATGCCAAGAGCTTATTCTGAAGGCCCTAAGCAAGAGGATGAGGGGTGAACTCACACCTCAAACACACCTCTGTCAATTGGACCATGCTCCTCCACCACCTCCACCAACACCACAGCCACCCACCCACCACAGCAGCATAGAAGGAAGTGTGGAGTGATGGCCTGGGTTTGGTGTGGTCTGGCAAAAAAACACAGGCGATATGAAGACCACAGCCTCGGGACATATGTCATCTGCTGATGCCCCCGATCTCTCTGAGTCCTGGATGGTATTGTGCGCCATATTAAATGGACTCCTCAGGTTACCAACAGTTTGTGAGTAGGCAGGTACATTTCAAAAATACAATGTCAAATTAACAAGGGACACCAACATATCTTTGAGGTTAAAAAATACAAGATAATAATAGTGTTGTGATAACTTGACAAACAAAACAAAAAAAACTAATTATTCTGGAGATCACTAGAAAAAAACAAACAAAAAGATTATTCTGGAGAGCCTGAGAAAAATTAAAAATAAAAAAATATTATTCTGGAGATCACGAGAAAAATTTTTTTTTAGAGATCACTAGAAAAGAAAAAAAATATATTATTCTGGAGATCACAAGAAAAAAAAATTATTATTCTGGAGAACACTAGAAAAAATATATATTATTCTGGCGATCACGAGAAATAATAAAAAATACATTTGTCAAAACTCTGTGAATATCAGCAGCAAAGCAACTTCATTATTATATCATTATAAAGAAGAAGAGAGAGATTTCATAATTTGCCATGTCACGAATGTGATATCTCCATTACAAACGCTAGTTTTACAAAATCAAGCGTTTCCGGCTTGTACTTGATTCTGAGCATGCACAAACTTTTGTGCGATGGACTTGTGTACACACGATAGGAAAGTATGCGGCATTCGCAGCAAATTCGAAAGCCAAGGAACGCTGTTAAAGTCTATAGGACACTAACATGAAAAAACAAAAGTTCCAGTTTTAAAGGCTTATAAGCAAGTTATTGCCATAAAAAGTGTTTTGGGACCCGGGTCCTGCCCCAGGGGACATGTATCAATGCAAAAAAAAGCAGTGATTTTAATAATGCTTAAAGTGAAACAATCAAAATTTAGTATTCCTTTAAATATTGTGCCTGGGGGAGTCCTTAGTATTCCTGTAAAGTAGTGGATATTTCCCGTGTTTATAACAGTACCACAGCAAAATGACATTTCTAATTTCATTTAAAACTACTAAAAAAAATTGTACCTTCGTTTGAACGATCAACGCTTCCACTACTCCTTCCTCCACTCACAGATTGTACGTATGATGCATGCATGTTACGTTTTATATACACAAAGCAAGGAAGGACACTGGGGTTTCGAAACAAAACCCTGGGACTTTTAAGGTGCTGAACTATATAGTCAATTAAGGTCACATAAGCATTAAGCTCAGTAGTTCTTTGGCTCCAAATGGACTCTATCCTGATTCAAAGGTATGTAGTGGGCTACACCTCTTCCCTCTGACTAACATTTGACTAGGAATATATTTTCACGTTTTTTTTTTTCCCCCATTAGATCTTTATCTACAATTTGTTCTGGTGGACATCTATGAGGCTGTTATTGGTACAAATCTGAGGACTTTATTTCCTCACGAGTTTGATCTTTCTGATTAAATTCATGCTATTCGTGGAATTTGAGGTAATTGTATGCCTCAGTCATACTCTATTAATTTTTATTTGGTTTTGTTGCTAGTTGGTAGGGATGAGCCGAACACCCCCCAGTTCGGTTCGCACCAGAACTTTCGAACGGACCCAAAATTCGTACGAACGTTAGAACCCCATTGAAGTCTATGGGACTCGAACGTTCAAAATGAAAAGTGCTAATTTTAACGGCTAATATGCAAGATACTGTCCTAAAAAGGGTTTGGGGACCTGGCTCCTGCCCCAGGGGACATGGGTCAATGCCTAAAATGTTTTTAAAAATGGCCGTTTTGGCGGGAGCACTGATTTTAATGACGATTAAAGTGAAAAAAAAAGTGAAATATTCCTTTAAATATGGTGCCTGGGGGGTGTCTGTAGTATGCCTGTGAAGTGCCACGTGTTTCCTGTGTTTAGAACAGTCCCTGCACAAAATGACATTAAACGGAAATAACACCATTTAAAACTGCTTGCGGTTTTAATGTTATATCTGGTTCCTGCAATATGGTTGAAAATCATTGAGAAAAATTGCATGGGTAGCCCTCCCTGCCCATTACCAGCCTATTTGGGTCCTGTACCCATATTAAAAAAAGGAAATGCGTGTGGCCCCCAGGCCCTATATACTCAGAACAGCAGTATACAGGCGGTGCAAACAAGACAGGGACTGTGTAGGTTTGTTGTGTTAAGTTGAATCTGTTTGTAATTTTCAACTGGTACATTTTTAAAGTGTAGCTCCAGTCAAAAAAACTATTTTTAAGCTTTTTGGAAAACATAGGGAAGGGTTATCACCCCTGTATAATTTGTTTTGTCGTCCATCTTTTTTCATCTCACTTGCTGTTGTCTCCTTCCGTTTGCAAGTAGGAGATGTTTGTAAATTGGATGTTTGAAAGTAGGGGCCTGCCCTATATGCTCTGCAGAAATGGCGGAACAAGGTGTTGGTTTTGCCACAACATTGTAAGCCCTGAAAGTGACACTTGGTGGGCGCTGGAGCGCCCTGCTGTGAACGATTATATCAAGAATTGTAATTACATGCCATTGTTGAACAGTGGTAGAAAAATTGACCTTTGGTGGTTGTGGTGCTGGTGCCACAACACTATAAGTCCTCGCCGTTACTCTGGGTGGGCACAGGAAGGGGCCCTCCTGTGAAATATTATATCAAGAATTGTAATTACATGTCCCTGTTAAACAGGGGCAGAAAAATTGGGCCTTAGGCACTGGTGCTGGTGCCACCACACTGCAACCTCTTCCATATACTCTAGTTTTATTGCAGGAATTAGCCCTGCTGCAAAGCATTGCATCAAAAATTGTACTTAAACGCCCCTGTTAAACAGGGGCAGAAAAATTGGGCCTTAGGCACTGGTGCTGGTGCCACCACACTGCAACCTCTGCCATATACTCTATTTTTAATGCAGGAATTAGCCCTGCTGCAAAGCATTGCATCAAAAATTGTAATTAAACGCCCCTGTTAAACAGGGGCAGAAAAATTGGGCCTTAGGCACTGGTGCTGGTGCCACCACACTGCAACCTCTCCCATATACTCTTGTTTGATTGCAGGAATTAGCCCTGCTGCAAAGCATTGCATCAAAAATTTTACTTAAACGCCCCTGTTGAACAGGGGCAGAAAAATTGGGCTGATGGCATCAACCAGAAAAAGAAATGTTCTTCCAACATATCAGCGGAGGAGGAAGAGGATAGACAATCAACATAACAGGACAGTCACTCAGCATCAGCATAGGCAGTCTTGAAGGGATGTGATATTTAAAAAAAAATTATTCTGTTACATCAGCTTCAGGTGCCTGGTAGCTGTGGGTGATCCAAGACTGATTCATCTTGATGAAGGTCAGTCGATCAACTGATTCGGTGGACAGGCGCACCCTGTGATCGGTAACAAAGCCACCAGCAGCACTGAAGGTGCGTTCCGAAAGAACGCTGGATGCAGGACAGGCCAGTAGCTCAATTGCATACTGTGCAAGCTCTGGCCAGTGATCCATCCTCAAGACCCAGTAAGCCAGAGGATTTTCGGTGGGAAAGGTGTCCAAGTCTGACCTTGCCCCTAGGTATTCCTGCACCATGTAAATCAGACGCTGGGGATGGGTGCTGGAACCGATCATACCTTGGGGCTGCGGACTAAAAAATTGTCTGAAAGCATCAGTCAGACAGCCACCTTCTCCACCGCTCCTTCTGAACGATGCCTCAGCAACACGTTGTCCAGGACCAGGAGTTTGTAACCTCCCAGTCTCTGGGAACGCGTTGCACAGACCTTTCTGCAAGGCCTCCCGGAGATGTCTCATCCTCTGCTCCCTCTGCGATGGCAAGATAAGGTCGGCAACCTTACCCTTGTACCGTGGATCAAGGAGAGTGGCCAGCCAGTAATGGTCCCTCTCCTTGATCTGAAGAATACGAGGATCCTTCCGCAGGCTTTGCAGGATCAGGGAGGCCATGCAGCGTAGGTTAGCTGAGGCATTCGGTCCGGAGTCCTCTGGGTCACTAAGGACAACATGATCCGCAGCTACCTCCTCCCAGCCACGTACAAGTCCACGTGTTTCTTGGGACTGTAAATCATCCCTACAAGACTGCTGCTGCTGCTGATGCTGATGCTGATGCTGAGTGCCAGCCTCCACCTCCATGCTGACACAATCATCCTCCTCCTCCTCTTCCTCCTCCTCATCCTCTTCCTGTGTGATGGGTGGCACAGCAGGAACACTGTCTGGATAAAGGGGGCCTTGAGAGGCAAGGAAGTCCTCCTCTTCCTGCCTCTGTTCTGCCTCAAGTGCCCTGTCCATTATTCCACGCAGCGTATGCTCCAAGAGGTGGACAAGAGGTACAGTGTCACTGATGCATGCACTGTCACTGCTCACCATCCTTGTGGCCTCCTCAAACGGTGACAGGACAGTGCATGCATCCCTGATCATGCCCCACTGGCGTGGTGAGAAAAAAACGAGCTCCCCTGACCCTGTCCTGGTGCCGTAGTCGCACAGGTACTCATTGATGGCCCTCTGCTGCATGTGCAGCCGCTGCAGAATGGCCAATGTTGAGTTCCATCTGGTGGGCATGTCACATATAAGGCGGTTCTTGGGCAGGTTCAACTCCTTTTGGAGCTCAGCCAGCCGAGCACAGGCATTAAATGATCGGCGGAAATGCACACAGACTTTCCTGGCCTGCTTCAGGACATCCTGTAAGCTGGGGTACCTGCCCAAGAACCGCTGCACCACCAGGTTAAGGACGTGAGCTACACAGGGCACATGGGTCAGTTGTCCCTGTCGGAGGGTGGAGAGGAGGTTGGTGCCATTGTCACAAACCACCATTCCTGGCTTAAGCTGGCGTGGCGTCAACCACCTCTCGGCCTGCCCCTGCAGAGCTGACAAAACATCCGCCCCAGTGTGGCTCCTGTCCCCCAAACAACCCAGCGCAAGCACGGCATGGCATCGTTTTGCCTGCGTACTTGCGTAGCCCCTGGAACGCCTACGAAGCACCACTGGTTCTGAGGACAGAGCACTGGAAGAGGCCATGGAGGAAGAAGAAGAGGAGGGGGTGGAGGAGAGAGGTGTGTCACAACCAATAGTAGCATTTTGGAGGCGTGGTGGCGGAACAACCTCCAACACTACTGCACCTTGTCCTGCATCCTTCCCAGCTGCCAGAAGAGTGACCCAATGGGCCGTGAAAGACAGGTAACGTCCCTGTCCATGCCTGCTGGACCATGAGTCAGCGGTAATATGCACCTTACCGCTGACCGCCCTGTCCAGCGAGGCAAGGACATTGCCTTCCACATGCCGGTAGAGAGCTGGAATCGCCTTCCGTGAGAAAAAGTGGCGTTTGGGGACCTGCCACTGAGGAACCGCACATTGTACAAACTCACGGAAGGGGGTCGAGTCTACCAACTGAAAAGGCAGCAGTTGAAGTGCTAGCAATTTAGCCAAGCTAGCATTCAACCGCTGGGCATGTGGATGGCTGGGAGTGAACTTCTTCCGCCGGTCCAGCAGCTAGGGCAGGGACAATTCCCTACTATAATCGGACGTGGGTGTACCGCTAGCAGAGTTCCCGGAAGCAGTTGGCTGTGACACACCTAATTCTACACCTTCATTCCTCTCAGAGCAGGTTTCAGAGAGGACTGAAGGTCTAGTGGGGTTGGAGATGCCAGCTGATGAGGAGCAAGGAGAGGTCCGCTTTGTTCTTTGGTGTGGGTCTTTGAGGTACGCTTGCCAACGAGCTGCATGGCAGGTCAACATATGTCTGGTCAAGCATGTGGTGCCCAAGCGGCTGATGTTTTGGCCACGTGAGATACGCTTGAGACATATGTTGCAAATAGCAGCGGTGCGATCTGATGCACTCGTCTCAAAAAAGGCCCACACCAAATAACTTTTAGAATAACGCGCAGAGGCAGCGCTCTGCACAGGCGGTGTGATTCAGTCGGTGTGCTGCCCCTAAGCTGGCCCCCGGAGGGCATCCTGCCTCGTTGGACATGTGCCTCCTCCTCCTCCTCCTCCTCTCTCCTTCCAGGCACCCACGTGGAGTCAGTGCCCTCATCATCCCCTCCCTCTTCATCGCTGTAGTAAACCTGGCAGTATGCTGCAGCTTGTGGAACATGACTGCCAGATTGCTGTCCTTCTTGAGCATCCCCTCTCTCTGCGCTCACGCTACTGCCTTCCTCTAGCTGAGTGTCATCATCAGAGCCCACAAAACACTGGGCATCCTCCTGGAGCATGTACCCAACACTGTGCTCAAAGAGTTCAGGAGACTCCTCAGGAGGACATGGTGGGTCTAGGGAAGGAGTCACTAATGATGACATTGAGAGGAGGGAAGACGATGCGTTGGCAGCTGCTTTGCTAGTACCCTGAGACTGGGTGAGAGAGGATGAGGAGGATGAAGAGGGCTTGGTCATCCACTCTACCAAGTCGTTGGCATGTTGCGGTTCAACATTTCCAGCTGCCGAAAAGAAGGACAAGCGTGTCCCATGGCCACGTGCTGATGACAATGCACCGCGTCCACGACCAGCACTGTTGTCTCTAGACACAGAACCTGCTTGCCCTCTTTTATCGGCTCGCGCCTGTCTGCCTCTCCTTGCTGGCCTTCCAGACATGGTAATGGCCTGAAGGGAGTTGGGTAAAAAAGCAGTTGGGTAGTGTATATTGTGCTAGAGGCACACAACACCCACTAACTCCTGCAGATGCCTTTATTATAGAACACCAGAGATAAAGGGGTATATACAGGTGTATACTGTGCTGTGCTGGAGGCACACACAACTTCCAATAACTCCTGCAGATGGCAAGTGGGCTCAAATAGAGAACAGCTATGTAGGTGGATATAGCGGTATGTACTGGGTACAGAGCACGCAGACAGCACACACTATCTCCTAACACTACTGACTGCAAGCTCTATTATAAAAGATAGATCACTAGCTATATAGGTGAGGTGAATATAGCGGTGTATACTGCGGTCAGGGCACGCAGACAATAACCAGAGAACACCAGAGATAAAGGGGTATATACAGATGTATACTGTGCTGTGCTGGAGGCACACACAACTTCCAATAACTCCTGCAGATGGCAAGTGGGCTCAAATAGAGAACAGCTATGTAGGTGGATATAGCGGTATGTACTGGGTACAGAGCACGCAGACAGCACGCACTATCTCCTAACACTACTGACTGCAAGCTCTATTATAAAAGATAGATCACTAGCTATATAGGTGAGGTGAATATAGCGGTGTATACTGCGGTCAGGGCACGCAGACAATAACCCCTACACAACAGCAAGATCGAAAATCGGCCGAAAACGATCGGTGTGTACTGTGTTGAAGGTACACAGAACACCCACTGCTTCAGACGCCAACACACTACACAAGGCCGCCGCGCTGGCGGCCTTATATAGTGTGGGGCGTGCACTACACAGCCTGAGCTATGATTGGCCACAGGCATCCTGCCTGTGGCCAATCATGGCTCTCCTCGCTGCTGGCGCTGCGATTGGCCAAGCATGCGGGGTAACAGTGCATGCTTGGCCAATCATGAGCCAGCAATGCACTGCGCCATCGCAGTGCATTGTGGGGATGTGAGCGCCACACGAATTTGGCGCGAACGGACCAAAATGTTCGGACTTCGCCGAACGGACGAACAGCCAATGTTCGAGTCGAACGTACGTTCGACTCGAACACGAAGCTCATCCCTACTAGTTGGTTTTGATCCACTATTTTTCCTTCACTAGGTTTATTTTTGTATTCATCTTATTAGCCCTCCTGTGGTCCATCTTTGTGAGCGTGCATTTTAGTTTGGGGACTCCGATACTGGGATTCCATCTGCTGACCACCATTTTTATTGGTTCAGATATTTGGTTAACATTATCCAGCAGCAATTTACTACACATGTAGTCTTCTCTTGACCCATTTTTTGTGGGTTTTATACAGTAATTTGTTAATAAATATATCAAAAAAGATTTTTCTATGTAGTATTGTTTGTTGTTGATGCAATCATTCTTCTAAGTGTTAATAATTGAACTAATGTACTTGACACACTGTCCATATGTTTCTGTATATATTAATGTAATCATATTTATTGATTATACATTTTTTATGTATTTTCTAGTTCATTCATATACCGTTAATACTCCTGAAGAAGCTGAACAAGCGAAACATGTAGAGTGGTATATTATGGAATGATCAGTTGTTTTATTGGTTTCACCATTCTAGTGAAATTATGAACTGTATCCATTATGTTGATAATATTATTGTTTTTTTGTTTGTAAATAAAAAATTTTTTTAGTTTGAGCTTAATGCTTATGTGACCTTAATTAACTATATAGTTCAGCACCTTAAAAGTCCTGGGGTTTTGTTTAGAAACCCCAGTGTCCTTCCTTGCTTTGTTTACAGTTTCTGGGATGTGGTGCTTTTTTGTCAGAGCTCTCCTCTCATTGCACGTTTTATATACAGTGAGCATGACGATCCAAGGATCAACTAAGAAAATGCTGGTCAGACCTGAAACTGAGGGAGCACGATCAGTACAGAAGGATCAAGCAAGTTCTTCAAAAAAGTAAGCAGTTGTCATGTGTTCATTTTATTATTATTGCTTGCATACTGCTCCATGTGCTTTTATTTAGTGTTGTACAGGTTAAAATAGCCACTTTCATGTTCATGGGTTCAATCATTCGTAGTAAACATAATTCGTTCGGCCACTTAAAATACAATGTTTTTGAAAGTTGCACTTAACTACATTTGTTCATGCCTATTTCTAGTCAAAGGACGTTTGTTGTCTAGAAGGGTTTGTAATAGAATGAAATTCAAACTTGATTCTGTGTAAAGGAGAGGATACTCACTCTTTTTATTGGGGTGTCCCACACACGTGGATACTGTAGGGGTGTCTCCATCTGTCAAACTTGCATAAAACAGGTAAGTATTCCATCTTTAGAAAGTCTCTAAAATAATGTTTTCAGCTTTGAACTCTGCCAAAAAAGACAATTGTACGACACTTCCAAGCAATGTTTCATATTCCTATTTCTGCCCTCAAATATCTGTGTGCTAAAAGTATTCATTTTTTACATTCTCATAGGGGAGGGAAGACATGGGTTGTCTGAGGACACCAGGAACCCCACACCTCACAAAGAAGGGGAAATACCAACACCAGAAGCAGAGGAAGAGGAAGGAGAGGTTGTTGAAATTGGCACCACAACAGGTGAGTGTCTGAGACCACAGCTTCAGGTAATAGATGTATGCCTGCGTTTTTATAATACATGGTGTGTTTTTTGGTTTATTTTTAGGTGATGTGGATGTTGTGGAAGAAGAATCACATTTTACCAGTGAAAGTGCCCAGATCCTCATCGGGGAGATAATGGGGTGCAATCGCGATTTAGAAAATCTCAAGAAAAACATCAATGATGTTCAACAAAAAATTAAGAACATCATTGATGTTTCAGGGAGAATCTGAAACACTCAAAACTAGCTAGCATCAATTTTATATTTTAAAAATCTGTTTTATATTTTGACAAAAAACAAATTTGAAAGATGCACACAGTGTGTCAACATGTGCTATCTTCCATCATGGGGGATCAATGTACGTGTTTTGTGGGTGCAACCCCTTCCTTACTACTAGAGTGGCTGAGATGAAGGGATTGCACCCCCAAAGCATGTACATTGATCCCCCATGATGGGAGAAAGCACATGTTGACATTAGGCATGGGATCAAAAGGAAAATGCCCAGTTTGAATCACAATTTGTGTGCATCTTCCAAATTTGGCTTTTACAGTGGTGACACCCCATGCGATGAAGGCAATATCAACACAGTTTTGACATACTCATGTCTGATATTGTCTTCACTTTTCAAAGTTGAACTTTGTAAGTTCCTCAGTTCTGTATGTTGTGTTTTTATACATGCCTGCTTCCTCAAAAACGGCATTATATTAATAGTATATTAATGTTAACAAAAATAATGTTATATACACAAAATATGTTGGTTTGTTGTAAAACCCTTTTATAAATGCACATGTGAATGTGCTTTGAGTAAAAAGTTTAATTATAAACAATGTGTGGCTTCCTTTTTCAATGCGCAAAAGCAGTATTTGTAGTAAAGTTGTTGTTTTTTGTGACAATGGGTGTTATTTACTAAATGCAACTCCACTTTGCACTCCAAGTGCAGTTTCAGGTGCACTTTTGCAGTGCACTTGTAGCGCATAGTGGATTTGCCTTTAGCAAATAACGCCCACATTGCTTTTGAATTTTCCCCCAATCACGCCATTTTCACGACTCCACACTTTTCTGTCATGATGCTGAAAATGAGGAATATTTTTGTCAGTAATGCACTACATACATTAACAACAAAAACAAGGTGGGTGTGTAGCAGACCCGCAACATAATAATAATATTACCTTGCACAGAAATTTGTTTTGCACTGTTGAAGAAAAAGGCACAAAAAAAAAAGCTAGGCGACACCTAAAACAAACCCAAGCAGTAGATGAAAACAAATATTGCAGTTTGAAAGTGAAATTTATTAAACAGATGCCTCTCAGACATTGTCTGGCATATCAATGGCCCCCTACCCGCAAAGTACTCTGTGTATCTGTTCCTGACCTCGTGGACGCTTTGGGGGGGGGGGGGGGGAGGGGCAAGCCAGGACAGCCAGCTTCAAGTGCCGTCAGTTTGGCAAGTTTGAGAAAGTCTGCCTCAGGCCCAACTGAGGCAACATAGTTTGGAGAGTACTTTTTAAAAATATTGTGCAGAATGCAGCAGGAAAGCACTATATGGTTCAGTTTATATTCCGCCATGTGGATGGGTGTCAAATATAGGTGGAACCAGCTGGCCATTATCCCGAAAGCATTCTCCACCACTCTTCTGGCTCTGGCCAGCTGGTAATTAAAAACCCTCTGGTCCGGGGTGAGGGTCCTCATCGGGAATAGCCACATAAGATGGTCCCCCAGCGCAAACGCTTCATCCACAATGAAGGGGAGTCCTTCCACATTTTCCTCTGGAGGTGGCAAGCCCAAACTGCCAATCTGGAGACGCCAGTAGAACTTCGTCTGCGCGACCACTCCACCATCCGACATCTGGCCATTTTTCCCCAAGTCCACATACAGGAACTTGTAGGTAGCTGACACCACCGCCAACATCACGATACTATTATACCCCTTGTAATTATAATAGTAGGACCCCAAGTTGGGGGTGGGGTGATGCGGACGTGTTTCCCATCAATTGCACCTCCACAATTGGGAAAGTCTCAACGGGTGGCAAAATGGGAGGCCACAGTCTACCATTCCTGTGGTGTTGAAGGAAACTGTGGAGTCAAACAAGAAAAAAAAATTAGTAATTTTGCACATCAACATTGCAAGCAGATTAGACACAAACATTTTTGGCCAACATCAGTATAAATTTTTTGGAAATGAATATTTAAAACCAAAAGTATAAGGTCCCCTTAGCAGATTCCTCACCCCATCTGATGGCCCATTGCACTTCATTGAGAGCTGAATGCATAAATAATGTGTGATACTTTGGCCAGCCCCTCCTTACTTACACTATTGGCAGCCCACTGGACAGGTAAGAAGTGTCATAATCCCAAAAAAAAAAAATGAACAAATGGAAGCACATTTTTACATTCTGCTATTACCTATCAAGATAATAATCTTAAAACAGTAGCATTTGAAACTATTCTGGCAGGCCCTTGCACTGTACATGCTTTGGTGAATTCATCCATAAATCTGACCACAAAATAGGTAGGTATAGCGTGTATTGGCTTTGGCAAAGTCAGCAGAGAGAGGATTGGCATCAGCTGACTTAGCAGTTGGGGGAAGGGGGTTCCTAATGAGTTGGGCCCACCAGAAAAAAGCCTCTGGCACTCTGCATGAATTTAAGGACACACAACATTTGTACACATTTTAGAGGGTGATTAGGGGAAAGCACTACTATGGAGCTGACAAAATACATTGCTAAGTGACTAGGCTATAGGTGTTTATGGGCCCAGAAGAGCATGCTAGGGAGGTTAGTGAAGGAAAATATGCATGAAGAACAAAAAAGAAGTTTAAAAGATTCCAGCATGCATGAAGACAAAGGGGCACAGCATATTACAGCATATTCCAATTATGGTAATTAGGGAATGATGAAAGAAATACAATACATTAGCAAACATTAAATAAATAGAATGTGATGTTAAAGGAGAAATCTTACCTTAATATAGTCCTTCAGCAGGACCTGAATGATGGCAAAACAGGTCTCTGGAATAATGATCTCCAGCGCCTGGGGGGAGAAGCCTGTTGAGAACTTGAGGTCCTGAAGACTTCTCCCTTCTCCCTGTACCGCAAAGTGGCAACTAGCCTCTGCTCCGGAGCGATGGCTTGCCACATGCAGGTATCCTGCCTGCTGATATAAGGGGACAGCAAAGCCAACAGACGTTGAAAAAAGTCATCCGGAGATAATTCCTGAAATCATCAGGATTATTCTCCCGGATCTCACAAAGCAAAGGCATGTGTGAGAATTGGTAATGCTGGAGCAACCAATTTTTGCTCCATGAACTCCTCCTCGCCCTGATCATGGACTGGGCTTGTGTCAAAGATAAAATCTCAACACCAAGCCCCTGCACAGCATGAACTCTACGATGAGTATGTACACGAAACATGGCTGCAAAATGGTCGGCTGGTGTCATGTATCAGATAAGACCAGAACTGTGTGGACTGCAAGAGAGGAAACCCAAACGTGTATAAGTGAAATATAATGATTTATTAAGGAAAGTGAATAATATAAATACAACCACACAGTGCAATAAATCAACCAACAGAGACCCCCAAATAACAACAGACAGATATGTACAATAAATGGGAAATACCAGGATCGTAAACGATAGGCAGGCCAGGGTCTTGCACAGAGGATCAGTAGATAAACAAACACAGGGCAGTCCAGAATCAGAGACACAAGCCAAGCCAAGGTCATACACGGGGAGATCAGCAGATGGGGTAGGAACACAGGAGAGAGGGAGAGGATGGACGGATCAGACTGCAGGGCAGGGACCAGGAAGGGGAAACAGGATCAGAAACACGGGTCACAGGTCCAGGGCACAGGAACAGGTTCAGAATCAGGCTCAGGATCACAAGCAGCAGGTCAGGGCACAAGGACAATACCAAGGCAAACATGTGAATGCTTGCCAGCTATTTATAGGCCTGTAATTGGCCTCAAGTGACAACTGATTGCAGGAGGTGCTGTCTGCTCCACACTGCCAGGATCCATCCGCTGGTGGACGCCAGTACTGCAGCCCAAAGATGACATAACATCAGCAGGGAAAAGCTTTCCTGACAGTTCGAAACTGCCAGGAGACACCTGCTGGTGGACCTCAGTACTGCACGCCAAAAGACAGATATTATCAGCGGATGGAACATTTCCTTACAGTACCCCCCTCAAAGGAGCGGCCTCCAGACGCTCCAACTAGCTGCTGCTGGGACAAGTCCATGGCATCGAGCTGGGCCGCAGTTGGAGTCACATTAAGCTGGATGTGAAGACAGTCTAAAATATTAAACCAGGCGATGTGCATCTCAAGCTGGACAGCAGGTGAAGGCATAACAGACTTAGCAGCAGGCACATCTATCTGGGCGGCACACTTCGTGTCGTTGGGTTGGGTGGCAGGCTTCGGGTCATTGGTAGGGTCTGGGTTGTCGGACTGGGCAGCAGTCACCTTGAACTGGGCAACAGGCACATCAGGCTGGGCAGCCGGCACAGGCACATCAAGCAGGGCAGCGGG
The DNA here is from genome assembly GCF_037356315.1 of Lithobates pipiens. Taxonomy (NCBI): domain Eukaryota; kingdom Metazoa; phylum Chordata; class Amphibia; order Anura; family Ranidae; genus Lithobates; species Lithobates pipiens. The sequence goes on from NW_027507790.1 coordinate 142,457,578, forward strand.
TACATCAAGCGGAGCAGAGGGCACCGCAGGCTGGATAGCGGGTGCGGGCACTTCAGGCTGGACAGTGGGCACTTCAGGCTAGGCAGCGGGCACTTCAGGCTAGGCAGCGGGCACTAGCACCTCAGGCTGGGCAGTAGACAGGAACACCTCAGGCTGGACAGCAGACAGGAACACCTCAGGCTGGGCAGCAGACAGAAGCACATCGGACCGGGAAGCTGGCACATCGGACCGGGAAGCTGGCACATCAGACTGGAAGGCTGGAAGGCAGCGGCACGTCAGGCTGGAAGGCAGGCAGCGGCACACTGGACATCAGGCACTGGGACATCAGGCACATCAGACTGGGAGGCCTCAGACTGGAAGGCAGGGACATCAGACTGGAAGGCATCAGACTGGAAAGCATCAGACTGGAAGGCTGGGACATCAGACTGGAAGGCATCAGACTGGAAGGCTGGGACATCAGACTGGAAGGCCGGGACATCAGACTGGAAGGCGTCAGACTGGAAGGCCGGGACATCAGACTGGAAGGCGTCAGACTGGAAGGCCGGGACATCAGACTGGAAGGCGTCAGACTGGAAGGCCGGGACATCAGACTGGAAGGCATCAGACTGGAAGGCCAGACATCAGACTGGAAGGCATCAGACTGGAAGGCAGAGACATCAGACTGGAACAGGTTGGTTGGTGTGGAAGCAAGTTGGGTTACTGGCAGGATCGTGTGAGTGGGGAAGAACTTTTGTTTCTTTTTTGGCTTAACTGATGGAGATCTGTAGGTGGCTGTAGGACTGTAGGTAGGAGGTGAGGCATACTGAAACGAAGGGCTGGGATATGGCAGGGAAGAGGTAACAGTGGCTGGGAGGAGTTCTTGAGGGATAGTAGGCAACGGGAAAGAGGCAGTTGGATTAAAGGCAGGGTATGTGTAGCAGGAAGAAACAGGGTATTAATATTTGGTGGGAAGTAGAGTATATTGGGCTGAAACTGAGGTCGCCATAGCTAATGGAGGAAGAGACTCTTGGGCAGGCAGGTGTTTGGTAGCAGAGAAGGTTTGTTGTGGGCTGGCTGTGGCTGATTGCAAAATACCAGACCATGCTAAAAGTAGTGGTTGTACAAACTGTGGGTTACATACTGCCTGTCTGACAAGGGATTGTACAGAATCAACACATTCTATTATCATCTGTTGGGAACAGGCTGTGTAATGCTCAAACAAGTAAGGGGAATCATCTTCCAGAAGCCATACCAGTGATGTGACTTGATTAATACTGAAAGGGGGAGAACAATCATCGTGGCCCCCTGGGATGCAGGGCAGGGCCAGCTCTATGCAGATTTGAATTAATGGCTGAACATCCCCAATCAGCACACAGCCCTGATCAACCCAGGAGTGAGCTAAACTAATGGTTTCCAACAGCTGATCACTGGTCCACTCTTTCAGTGTCTGGCGGAGATAGTCACTACTCTCAGACGCCAGCAAAGCATAATAACGAATCACCTCTAAATTAATTTCATTAAGCAACCTGAACCAAGATGGTTCCTCTGTGTAGCCACTTCTGGTCAGGGATGGCCTTGGTATTCTGTCATGTATCAGATAAGACCAGAACTGTGTGGACTGCAACAGAGGAAACCCAAACGTGTATAAGTGAAATATAATGATTTATTAAGAAAAGTGAATAATATAAATACAACCACACAGTGCAAAAATTTCAACCAGAGACCCCCAAATAACAACAGACAGATATGTACAATAAATGGGAAATACCAGGATCGTAAACGATAGGCAGGCCAGGGTCATGCACAGAGGATCAGTAGATAAACACAGGGCAGTCCAGAATCAGAGACACAAGCCAGGCCAAGGTCATAGACGGGGAGATCAGCAGATGGGGTAGGAACACAGGACAGGGAGAGGATGGACGGATCACACTGCAGGGCAGGGATGATGGTAACAGGTGGGACAGAGTAGGGACCAGGACGGGGAAACAGGATCAGAAACATGGGTCACAAGTTCAGGGCACAGGAACAGGAACAGGAACAGGAACAGGAACAGGAACAGGAACAGGAACACAAGCAGCAGGTCAGGGCACAAGGACAATACCAAGGCAAACATGTGAATGCTTGCCAGCTATTTATAGGCCTGCGATTGAACTCAAGTGACACCTGATTGCAGGAGGTGCTGTCTGCTCCACACTGCCAGGATACATCCGCTGGTGGACGCCAGTACTGCAGCCCAAAGATGACATAACATCAGCAGGGAAAAGCTCTCCTGACAGTTCGAAACTGCCAGGAGACATCTGCTGGTGGACCTCAGTACTGCACGCCAAAAGACAGATATTATCAGCGGATGGAACATTTCCTGACAGTTGGTCAGAACAGACTAACAGAAAGCACCAATAAACAACAAGGCCTGAAAGAACGAACTGAAAACCAGAAACAAGCGGACAATAAGCACTGAAGATCAAAGCGTACTATATGAATACAGGCAAAACAAATGCAAACTGACTACACGCACTGATAAGCAGATATGCACCAACAAGCACAAACTGTAGAGCAGTAACGATCTGAAGCACAAGTCTGAAAAGCTTGAATCGTCTCTAACCAAACTTCTACTAACACGTGATAAACACAAGATCAGCAGAAGGAGCCCAAAGGGTGCCGCGCGTGGTGCTGAACTACCCGTTGTACGCGTTTTACATCATAGTTACATAGTTACATAGTTAGTAAGGTTGAATAAAGACATCAGTCCATCCAGTTCAACCTGAGTGAGTGTCTACAATTGTCCCTATCCCTTTACATTGCACACTCACATTGGTCCCTACCCTCAAGGAGCCACAATCCAAGATCCCCAGTTGTATACTAGGGCCAATTTTAGACAGAAGCCAATTAACCTACCTGCATGTCTTTGGAGTGTGGGAGGAAACCGGAGTACCCGGAGGAAACCCACGCAGGCACAGGGAGAACATGCAAACTCCAGGCAGGTAGTGTCATGGTTGGGATTTGAACCAGTGACCTTTTTTACTGCTGGGCGAGAGTGCTAACCACTACATCACTGGCGTTCTTGACGATTAGAAATTCTGACAACTTTGTCGGACCGTGTGTATGCTACACAAGTTTCAGACAAAATCTGTCTGAAAAAATCTGACAGATTTTGTGGTCGGAATGTCCGACTGCGTGTACAAGGCATAACAATAGAGAGAGATAGATCTCTATGCAATGCATACTAGCCCATTATGCTTTTACTTTGCAGGGAAAAAGAGGAAATAAAACCAAGCAAGCTGTTGGCTCTCAGAAACTTGTCTTCTGATTCTGTTGTGGCTTTTGGTCTAAATGACCTCTGAGGTTGGGTTCACACCAGTTCACACCAGTTCACACATCCAATTCGCATAGCAGGAGATTATGACCAGCTCCCTATGGAGCCGATAAACACATCTCCACGGTGGCTTCGGTTGCGAATTGCACAGGTACCCTGTGCATCTTTTGGTTCATTTCAGGTCCGAATTTAGAACAAAATTGGGGCTGAAATCAGACCTGAAACGGTGAATGGAGACACACTGGACCTCTGCTGTGAGTCGCTGTGTTTGCTAGTGTTAATCCAGCCTTACTGTCAGAGTTTTTTCCAGTTTCTATGCACCTTTTGATTGTATGGGAAACTGTACTCAGTGTACGGGTGCATTACCACTGTCTTTTTACCTTTGTACCATTTCCGGTTATTCACTGGACTTGAACTGTTTAAATGTCAATAAACTGGAAAAAGGTTGGTGTTCTAAAACTTTTAACCAGTAACAGGTAAGGCTGAGCTTATAAGGAGAATATCAATGCATACCCCATGTTTACCTGCATAGGAATGCACAGGTGCTCCTTGCATCCCTGTGCAGGCAGTTTCACATGGGTGCCTATTGGGATGTAGCAGCTGCATGGACACAGCCGCTGCTCCCAATTATATGCATGTGGACCTATTCACATCTGTGTGTGAAAGCAGTGTGAGCTCAAGACTGTGAATCCACACCCTACTTACATAAATGGGACACCTGTGCATCCCCTTTGAAGGTAAAGATGGCCCTCACACAGGGTATGCATTTATATGCCCCATGTGACTGCAGGCTAACACACTCATGTCTGTTTTTCCATTTTATCCTGTATATAGCTGCTTGCCTGGAGTCCTTTAAGGGCAAAATAATAAAGTTTTAATAAAGAGTTTATTACTTACAAAGGATGTGATACACCCTGACTCAATCAAAAATAATCAGAAATAAGTTACGCTGACTATATGACTATTATTTGAGTCTAGCAGTAAAGTGTAATTCTGCATAAAGCCTTAGGAAGCACTTCTGGTTATATACCATGCTAGATGCAAAATGGGCCACAAACGCATACCAATATGGCTAGACCTGTCCTTGTAGGCAGTTTTTAGTCTGCGTGAGAAGCAGTGGGACTGGGATTTTTCGCTGTGTCACCCCTGGAGCACACAACCTGAGAGATAACTTTAATTTTGTCTCTTGAATGCTTTTTGGTAAAGTGATACTCTGTGGCTCTGTGCTTCAGGGTTTTGTAATTTGACAATTTAATAAAGCCTTAAAGAATATCTGAATATGTATTCAAAGTGTACATAAATCTGACTGTGTGCAGTGCAGTAAAATTCTGCAATCCTAAGATTGGCACTCTGTAAATATAAAACACTAGGACTGTCACCGCAAATCGTTTTTATGCTTTTGATATTGCTTTTATACTGCCATCTCTAACCCTTTAGGAATTGCTAAATGCATGGCTTCAATGCTTATCCTTTGGCTTCAAAACACTAGCATGGTACAAAAGTGGATCAGCCTTGTTGGGCTGCATGCTCGGATAAGGGCCTGGTATGGATTGGGGTGGGGGGAGACCCCTCATGTTTTTTTGCCAATTTTTTTTTTGCCAGAAATTCCTGACAATTGCCTGCTGACAGCTAATGACTCATTAATTGTTAAGGACATGGCAGCCTGCTTCCTGGCCTACTCTTTAATAACCAGCTATACACAGGGTGCCATGAAGGGAAAAAAATGCAAAATGCAAAACGCATGAGTAGCACTGACCCCCGAAGGAACGGCTGATTTGCTGGGCTTACCGCTGCCTTCTTGACCTCGTGTACGTCCAGGGGTTTCCCGAGGTAGACGGCCCAAAGAACTGCAGAAACTGACACTGGATCCGCTTTTGGGATTTTTACTTGCAAAAAAGTGGTAGACAAAACACAGTCTCTCAATGAGGTTTAGAGGGTTTAGGTAGAAAGTCCAGGTACTCTTGTGCCGCGTACACACGGGCGGACTGTATGGAGTACTTAGTCCATCGAAACACATTTCAGCTGACTTTTTCAGCGTGCAGTCTGGCGTACTAAGTATTTCGGATTTTTCGAAATTCTGTCCGTCGTACTTTGGTTTCAGCGGACAATCCGCTCGTCAGTAGGCTAGTTCGACGGACTAAGAATGGTGCATGCCCAGAAAGGATTTACACGGCGGAAGGGTGCTTTGCTGTGTATTGGACTTCATATTTCTAGTCCCATCGTACGTGCTGTACACGTCATCGCGCAAGCTTTCGACGAACTGTTTGGGTATCCGTGTGTGGTCAAGTCCGTTCAGTCGAAAGTATGACGGACTGTCCGTCGGATTGTACGATGGACTAAGTACGCCATACAGTCCGCCCGTGTGTACGCGGCATTAGAACTACTCAAAACAGGAAGTCTCTCACTATAGAAATCCAGAGAATAGCCACTCACAACTGGATTCTCACAGCTACCAGATAGACCTCCTCTCACTAGGCCTAGCAGCCGATAGAGTGTTCAGATAAAGCAAAGCCTCTGCCACAGACTTGCATATGGAACGTTTGAATAAAGTCTCTGCCACAGACTTGTTGTAGAACACTTGTAGTAAAGTCTCTGTCACAGACTTGTTGTACAACACTCGTCGCTGTCTCTGGCCTTAATGACAGGGACAGGTTGCACGGCGACTTATATAGGGACAGTGGGTGGGGTCACCGGGTGATGTCCCCGCCCATTATGATGTCACAGTCCCAGCATCCTCTGTGACATGATAATGGGCGGGGACATCACCTGGAGATGTCCCTATATAAGTCGCCGCACGCCGCACCCTGGTCATTGCGGCCAGAGACAGCGACGAGTCAACACCTCAAGGAAGAAGAAGAGAAGAAGAGAAGAACAGAAGAACAGAAGGCCAGAAGGCGGCGGTGGTGATAGAAGACCGGGACACCACTTGCAAAAGAGCTGGAAGAAGGCATGGAGGCCCTTCAGGAGCGAGGCATCAACCATGTACGGTCACATCTGGTGCTCTCAGGACGCCGGCACATGGCTCCACAGTGTGGGCTTTTTTTAACGTGTATGCTGCTGACAATAGTGTTGCCATCTGCAGCCTTTGCAGTCAACACATAAGTAACGGTAAGCCCAACACTCACCTAGGGATGACCGTCTTAAGAAGGCACATGAGCTGCCATCACTGAGCCCAGTGGGAGCAACGGAACCCACAAAGCCACACTCCGGGCTCTCACCGTCCAGCCTCCTCTTCTACTTCTCCTTCTCCTCTCTCCTCACAATTGTCCTCCACTCCACCTTCCATCATGCCGTCCTCACGTTTTTCTGGAAAAAGGCAGGCTTCCGTGGGCCAAAAGCGTTCGAGCATAAAAAAATTATGACGCCGGGTAATCCTCTTGCCCAACGGTTGACCGCTGGCTTGTCAGAACTGATAGCCTACCAACCTGTTCCCTATTAACTAGTGGACTCAGAGGCCTTTCGAAAATTTGTGGCTATTGGAACACCACAATGGAAGGTCCCAGAAAGGAAGTATTTCTCACGGAAGGGCATCCCAGAGCTATATGGCCATGTTCAGCGGCAAGTGAATGTATCTCTGGCACACAGTGTCGGTGTCAAGAAACATCTAACCACAGACACGTGGTCTAGCAAACACGGCAGGGAAGGTATATAACTTTTACTGCCCACTGGGTGAACCTTCTGACGGCCGTCAAGCATGTAACCCGTGGCACCCGTGTAGATTTGGTTTTACCGCCACAGATTGCATGCAGGCCTGGCTCTTCCTCTCCTCCTCCTACTCCATCCTCCTCCCTCTCCTCCTCGGCTGACTCCTCCTTTTCTGCTGCTAGCGTCTCTTCCGCTGTGCCGCCCAAGATCCCCAGAACCTATTCGACATGCCAGGTGAGACGTTGCCATGCTGTGCTGTGTCTGTTGTGCCTGGAAGCCAAGAGCCACACTGGCCCTGCACTCCTTTCAGCTTTGCATTCACAGGTAGATCAGTGGCTAACACCACTCAATTTGACAGTTGGTAAAGTGGTGTGTGACAACAGTGCCAATCTGCTTAGTGCATTGAAACAGGGCAAAATTACACACATGCCATGCATGGCACACGTCTTAAACTTGGTCGTGCAGCGATTGGTTGTCAAATACCCTGGGGTCCAGGACATCTTGCGGCAGGTAAGGAAAATCTCAGTACATTTCAGAAGATCTTACACGGCCATGGCTCGCCTTGCTGACATTCAGCGGCAACACAATCTGCCGGTCAGACGTCCTATTTGCAATTGCCCGACGTGATGGAACTCAACCTTCTATATGCTTGATAGGCTGCTCCAGCAGAAACGTGCAGTTAACGACTACCTGTACGAACTCTGCGGCAGAACAGGTTCTGGGGAGCTTGTTTTTTTTTCACTGTGCCATTGGCTGCTTATGCGCGACGCATGCAGACTTCTGTGGCCATTTGATGAGATCACCAAACTGGTCAGTCGCAGCCATGGTGCCATCAGTGACATTGTACCTTATGCCTTCTTTATGGAGCGTGCATTGCGTCGTGTCATTGATCAAGCCATGGAGGAGCAGGAGCAGGAAGATGAGAAAGTCCTAATGCTGGATGAATTCCCAGGGGGGGCTGCTCTATCTGAGACAAGGGAACAACAGGAGTCTGAAGAGGAGTCAGAGGAGGATGGTGCCGGGGCGGATGAGGAGGAGCAAGAAGAGCATGCTTTAAACCTTTCTGGGATCCCTGTTGTCGTCTGTTGTTGACCTCTGGCCAGAGCTTGCCCAATTTGCAAAGGAACTGTTGGCTTGGCCCTCGTCCAGTGTCCCGTCCAAAAGGATGTTCAGCACAGCAGGGGGGATTGTGACCGATAAGTGCACTCGCCTAGCTCACAAAAGTGTTGACTACCTCACATTTATAAAAATTAATGAGGCATGGATCTCGGAGGAATTCAACACATGTGACCAGTAGACCATGTATATGCATAACTCTATAAACGATTTATTTAATCGAGCACACAGACCTTTTTTCTACCTTTGGCTCACTTCCTTGTACAAAAAAAGCACACCATGCTATATGCCCATTCCCTCCTGTTTGAAGAGGTTGAGCAGTGTAATATTTTTGGGTCCTGCAGTGAGTTGCTGGTATCAGTGCTGGTGTCAGTGCTCTCTATCTCGGTGCTGGTGTAGTGTCAGTGCTCTCTCTATCACGGTGCTGGTGTGGTGTCAGTGCTCTCTATCACGGTGCCGGTGTCAGTGCTCTCTATCTCGGTGCTCGTGTCAGTGCTCTATATCACGGTGCTGGTGTCAGTGCTCTCTATCTCGATGCTGGTGTCAGTGCTCTCTATCTCGGTGCTAGTGTCAATGCTCTCTATCTCGGTACTGGTGTCAGTGCTCTCTATCTCGGTACTGGTGTCAGTGCTCTCTATCTCGGTGCTGGTGTCAGTGCTCTCTATCATGGTGCTGGTGTCAGCGTTTAGTCTCTATCGAGGTGCTGGTTTCAGACAGTGAGGGAGATAGCAGCGAAGAAGCCAATCAGCAGGCAGTGCCAGCACCATGGCTGGAGCATCAGCACTGGACCGGCACCTCCGGACCACCGCAATGGAACCCTGCATAGGTGGGGGTAAGGGCTGGGCAGAGGGAGGGGCTCAAGCACAGGTGGGCACACTGGGACACTGGCACAGGACTGCGCTGCCCTGACTGTGGCACTGATCATCTCCGGCACCCCCTTCATAGCCTGGCCTGACCTTGCCTCTCCTCCATGGCCTTTATGCGCTCCTGAATTGTCAAAATTTCACAGATAAAAAAAGAATGCTTGTCGGTGTCGATCCCAGATTCACTTAATACTTTTGTTATGTCAGTGTCCATGTTGTGGGACTATGTGTGCACAGGTAGTATTTTGTGGCTGAAAATATGACCTGGAGGTTTTTAAGGTTCGCCTGCTATTAAAGTCAATGGAGTCCACCGCGAACCTTGCGGTTCGCGAACTTTTGGGCGCGTTTGCGGTTTGTGTTCGCGAAACATCCCGTCAAAAGTTCGTCCATCACTAGTCACACATTTCAGGGGCATCTAGCGCTCCTGCTCCTCATTCCAGCATCCGAGGTTTGGCTATGGCATTCTCCCTGTCTTTGTCCACCTGCAGGCTGATTGATGTGGTCAGTCTCTGGGTGGAAATTCAAGCCTGTTATAAGCCAGCTAAACCTTCATTTGGGTGCTTGTGATACATGTGTTGTTCCTGATCAAGCTCCCTGTTTGTCTGCCATGCTCTGCTAGATTGGATTTCCCTGTCTATGACTTTAGACTGGATTTTGAACTATTCCCTTAACTCAACCTGCATTTTACCTGGACTGTCATAGAACCACACTACATGTCTGCTAACCGCAATTATCTGTTTGCTTTGCTCAGTTCCCACCTGCCCTAGTGTGGTGGAAAAAGTCCTCAGAAGTCAATCCTCCTGGATTTCCCCTACCTTTGCCTGTCCCTAAACTCCCTTGGCTAACTTGTCCACAAGTTCCAATGTAGCTATACCTGGGTGATGAGATCCAGGCAGTCGCTACACCTGGCGATGTGATTCAGGTAGTCGCTACACCTGGCAAAGCTATTCAGGTAGTCACTACTCCTGGTGATGCGATTCAGGTAGTCGTTACTCCTGGTAATGCAATTCAGTCAGTCGCTACACCTGGTGATGCAATTCAGTCGGCCTCTGCATCAGTTGTGCCAGTCCAGCCCAAGCCCATTGAATCTCCTGCTTCTTCTTCTTTGGCACTTTCTGTAACCTGGCTGCACCCCACTTCTACTACATCCATTCAAACCTGTCTAAGAAGTTCAATCCATCCTTTGGACAGACTTCCTCATTCAGCCAGGTGGGTCTTTCAAACTTTTATTCAGGGCATTCTGCTTATGTTTCAGCTATCCGGCTTGACTCCTGTGACATGTCACCTGCTAACCAACCTGACCTTGCAGGTTCACTGGCCTCTGCCAGTCTGATGGTCCTGTGCTAGATGTCCAGCTCATCTTTAAGGGTCTCAGGCCCCTCAGAGGGGGGTAATGTCAGGAGCGTCTAGCACTCCTGCACCTCATTCCAGCATCCGAGTTTTGGCTATTTCATTTTCCCAGTCTTTGTCCACCTGCAGGCTGACTGATGTGGTCAGTCTCTGGGTGCAAACTCAAACCTGTTATAAGCCAGCTAAACCCTCATTTGGGTGCTTGTGATAGAGTGTGATACGTGTGTTGTTCCTGATCAAGCTCCCTGTCTGTCTGCTAGATTGGATTTCCCTGTGTATGACTTTAGACAGGATTTTGAACTATTCTCTGAACTCGGCCTGCCTTTTATTTGGACTGTCATAGAACCACGCTATCTGTCTGCTAACCGCAAGTATATGTTTGTTTTGCTCAGTTTGCACCTGCCCTGGCCTGGTGGCGAGGCACTATAGCATTGTTTATAAGTCCTAGGGGCAACCGAGTACCAGTAGGCCTGCTTGCCTTATGAGAAAGGGGGCTGCTATAGGTGAAGAACACAGTAGCCAGCTATAGTGTCTGACCACCTGCATTGGGGTAGACGTGACACATGACCGTGCAATTGTCAGTTAACCACTTACAGACCGGACCATTTTGCTGGTCAAAGACCAGACCACTTTTTGCGATTCGGCACTGCGTCGCTTTAACTGACAATTGGCTCCCAAACAAAATTTACGTCCTTTTTTCCCCACAAATAGAGCTTTCTTTTGGTGGTATTTGATCACCCCTGCGGTTTTTATTTTTTGCGCTATAAACAAAAATAGAGCGACAATTTTGAAAAAAAAACATTATTTTTTACTTTTTGTTATAATAAATATCCCCCAAAAATATCAAAAAAAAAAATTTTTCCCTCAGTTTAGGCCGATACGTATTCTTCTACATATTTTTGGTAAAAAAATCGCAATAAGCGATTATTGATTGGTTTGCGCAAAAGTTATAGCGTTTACAAAATAGGGATAGTTTTATGGCATTTTTATGAATAATTTTTTATTTATTTTTTTACTAGTAATGGCAGCGATCAGCGATTTTTATTGTGACTGCGACATTGTGACGGACACATCAGACATTTTTGACACATTTTTGGGACCATTGTCATTTATACAGCAATCACTGTTATATAAATGCAGTGATTCCTGTGTAAATGACACTGGCAGTGAAGGGGTTAACCAGTGGGTGGCAGTGTAGGGGTTAAGTGTTCCTAGGGGTGTGTTACTAACTGTGGGGGGGTTGGGCTTTCATTTAGTGAACACTGATCTCTGCTCCAATCACATGGAGCAGAGATCAGCGTCACTAGTTGCTAGGCAGAATGGAGAAATGCTGTTTACACAGCATTTCCTCCATTCAGCCATCCCGTGAGACGATCGCGGGTATGCCCGCGGTGATCGAGTCCGCGGAACCTGCGACCGGACTCACGGGGGTCCCGACCGGCACGTGAGCAGGGCGGCATTGAAGATTGGACGTACCTGTATGCCAATATGCCTGCCCGTGCCATTCTGCCGACGTACATCGGCGTGCGCTGGTCGGGAACCGGTTAAAGTATGCAGTGTCATATTGCAAAAATTAGCCTCATCAGGAAACGGGATAATCCTTCTGGGGCTGAAGTATTTAAGGTAACAGTGGGCATTATGTAATGTCTTCTCTAAATATAGCATTTTAGTTATATGATTGAGTATGAATAGAATGTATATAAGTAGAATGTATATTTTTTATAACAATAGCATTTTTATTTTTACACATTTTCATGTTTTGTCTTAAAGTGGTTTTAAACCCTCTCACAATACCCAGTGAAGTGAATAACTTCAGGTGATAGAGAGAGATGAAACAAATCCTCCTACATATGTTTTACTAGTTTAAACTAGTCTTCTCTACATCCCTTCAAAAGTGCAGATTTGTAATAAAATCCTTCTGCAAGTGTGAGGAGCAGAGAGGAGGGGTAGAGAGCTGCAGTTAGTGTGAGAGCTGCTTGGAGGAAAAAGACACACCCCCCTCCACATACTGCACAGGAACAAAGGAAGGCTATAGAGCTGTGCTCTGAATAGACACGCTGTGTGCTGAGCTCCCTCCCACCTCACAAATTTATTTCATGTGTTGGGAAAACTTCTTAGAAGTGACTCATGCTGATAACAGAGGAACAAAGCACCAGAGAGAAACGACACTTAGAGCTTTGTAGATAGATACATAAACACTATAGATATCTGCTCTTAGATCAGATTTATGACTGAGGTTTACATCCACTTTAAGTCCTTTTGTGGGAAGTCTGCTGTTTACAGAGCTCAAAAGCTCAAGTAAACAAAATGCACATACAAATTACCAGGTTGAAGCAGCGATTTTAAATTGCTTGCGCATTAGCTATCCGATGGTGCTCTGGGAATGCTTTGTCATGTATTACATTTTTATTTGTAAAACAAAGCTTGTAAACATGAAAGTGTAACTAAAGGCAAAACTTTTTTTTCAAATTTCAGATAGCGTAAGGAAGGGTTATAAACCCTAGCAGTTTTGTGGCGACCTTTATCCTATTGGGGTGATTTCACTTCACTTTCTGTTCAATAGCCAAAACAGAAAGTGAGAGGAAATTCCTCTATAGTAAGGGAATTCTGGGATGTCACCAGAACTAGTGTCCCCATTGGAAGATTTTCCCTCTATTACTGTTCTTGTGTCAACCCAAAATTTGTGATTGTATTTTACTTTAGCTTTAGAGAAGATGAACCTCCCTAACTGGGGCACAGACGGCAATAAAAAGTGACAAGTGTTCTAATCCCTATCCACTCTATCCAAAACTAGAAAGAAAAGCTATGCTTTTAACCACTTATACTTTAACCACTTGCCGACCAGGACAATTTTTTTATTTTGCGCACACATTAAAATCTGCATTTTTTATGCTGAAAAGTCTTGCAATTTCTAGAGCTGCCTGATCACTTTTATCAGAAAGCCTTCACTGGCTCTTAAGCTGGCCATACATTATTCAATGTTTTTCATTCAACCAGTGGGTTGAATGAAAAAAAAATCAGATTCCCCACCACACATTTCATGTGGATGGGGTTCTAATTCCCGTTGTATTATTGTTTTCTGACAGCAGGGAAGACTTCCCCATCATCAGAACACACATCAGAACAGATCAGTGTTGCTGGCTGTAGACGGAGGCACTAATCTTGGTAGAAAAACCTACCAGGCTGGATGTGCAAAAGTTGATCGGTAAATCAACTTCTCTACAATCAGCCTGTCCATACGCGGATAGAAATTCAACTGATCCCTGCTGATCCAGTTGAACTTGTCTACTGTGCTACAATTTTTGAAGGAGCTTGAGGTGACAAACCTTGGGACTTTTGACAGTTCTTATATAACTGAGGGCGGGGCCACATGGTGGCGTTTCCGGGTGACCTCGTCCCCCTCTGACTCACAGGGACTTCCCCATGGCTTTTCCGGGGTGTCAGAGGGGGCAGTGCGACCCGTTTACGTAACTTTTAAATAACTTTTTTTTCCTTTAGAAATGTCATTTTGTGCAGGGACTGTTCTAAACACAGGAAACATGCGCCACTTTACAGGCATACTATAGACACCCCCCTCCCCAGGTACGAAATTTAAAGGAACATTTTACTTTTATTGTTTCACTTTAAGAATTATTAAAATCCCTGCTCCCGAAAAAACAGACGTTTTTAAAACTTTTTTTTGCATTGATACATGTCCCCTGGGGCAGGACCTAGGTCCCCAAAAACTTTTTATGACAATAACTTGCATATAAGCCTTAAAAATTAACACTTTTGATGTTTCATCTTAATGTCCCATAGACTTTAACGGTGTTCCGGAGGCTTTTGAATTTGCTATGAACACCACATATTGTTCGGTGTTCTGCAGAATATCCAAACAACCAAAGTTCGGCCCGAACATATGCTTGGCCGAACCGTTTGCCTATCCCTAGTGTTTAAGTAGTAAATAAAAGACAAATATAAAACATAAGTTCAAAACACATACCTTTATACAAATAATGTAAATAATTTGGATCCAAAACCATTTTAGTCATTTTAGTAAAACACTGCAATAAGCAAAGTACTAATCTCTGGTTGGTAATAGTATTATCAATATTTGTGGAGCATGGGTTACCCTTTGGCTTCTTTTACTCCTTGAAGTTTCGGTGGTTCTTCACACAACCTCTGATGGCTCTCCCGCATACTTAAATGCTGTGTATTGCCAATTCTTCTTTTGCATTTTCATTTTAAAAGCTAAAAATCCAAAAAGAAAAGTGGAAATTTTTTGTCATGGGGGATTCAAGTGAGTAGGGCAGAGAAGGTAAAGTGTTTGTAAACCCAATATTTCATATTCCTCATATGTGCCCACTGTACCATGTACTTGTATGACAAGAAATCTTGTTCTCTTTGTATTGCTTCCTTTGTGTGAAATCCCTGGGGTTCCTGCCAGTCCCTCTGCTTTCCTATTAAAAACTGAGCACACTAAGAATAAGAGCACACCATGGTCAGTTCTCTAGCTGTGCTAGGAACTCAGCCTGCTCTCCTCCAATGATCAGTCTTGTGCTAATACACCCCCTGCACAGCCTTTCACTGGGAAGAGCTTCTTATGCAACTGAGAACAGAGGGAATGTGATCAAAGTTTTATTATAGCTCTATAAACAATTTTTTTGCCTTTTATTTCTCCTTAAAACTGAATGGGTTGTTTTAAAAGGTGATCATTTACAATCACTTTAAACATGGAGACTTCACCAATGATCCTGCAAGAGATATAGTAAACTGTTAAGTGGAACAACTCTGCAATAGCTACCAAAGACAAAAAAAGTTGACTTTTGGATGGCCTGACCCTTTAGCTGCTTTTGTTGCTTACTGATTAAGTCCACAAGCCTCACAACTTAGAAATGCGATTGCTTGTATCATTACAAGAAAACACTTTAAAGCAATTTCAATCTTTATTGAAACACATTAAAAGAAGTTATTTTGTACATTTGTATTATACACTTGTCACCATTTGCCATTCAAATGAACTGTTATACACCTGTACACATCATTCAGAATAAATAGATTCTGAGATTATTTTCCCATCTCCCTATAGACATATTGTGCGGTAATAGCAATAAATCATGAATTACTCCACAACATAGAGCAATGTTTTACTCTCAACTAAATAATCACATTTACAGATTCTATGCATAAAATATCCATTTGTTCTTACTTTTTACAACTCACGTGTGGATATACCCTACGGCAATATGAAAATATTGCCTTCATAATTTTAAGTCAGTTTTTCTTTTATTTCTAAAGTTTGCTAAAGTTTGAAATAGAGGTTTCTAGAGACATATTGGTTCTTATATACATGTTTAAGGAAATCTGTCCCTTTTCCCATTCATCCAAGGTACCTGACAGCCAGGTGTTGTAGATACTTACCTTCCCTCTGTGCTCCCACACAGTCCTGTTCAAGAGGCAGAATCATGCAAAAGCACCCAGTGCTTCCAGGCATAGGAGAACATTTGACTCCCTCCCCTTCCTACCATGCAAAGATCGATGCCTGAGGAAACAAGCTCTGGTCTAGAGCAATATCACATGGGGTGGGGGGGGGGCCTCAGCTCTGTGTAAGCTCAAACAAAGACCAACATTGAGCTTACACTGAGATTTTTTACACTGGGCTCCAGCAAATGAACAAGGTGAAATTTGGGAAGCTATTAGCAGCAGCATGATACACTTGAAGAGCGTTAAAAAAAACTAAAAATTCAGTCCCCTCCAAGAGCCTCGGTCCCAGCTAGGCCTGTCACATTTCTCCCCTTTCGGCAGGAGACTAACACAGGAGGAGACCCCAGAGGGGTTGACTCCGAAGTTAGTCAGGGGTTCAAGTCCTCTAATGCTGGTATCTACACAGTACCCCAAATAAAGTGTCCCAAACAGAGTATTCCTCACCCAGCCAACCTCTGCCTCTCTCAGAGAACATGCCGGACGCTGGGGAGAGGTGCGGACCGGTCCTTTCCCCTGGAGTCCCTTTAGCCGCAGAAGAGAAGACAGGGTGGTTAGGCTCAATCCGTTATGCTGTTGGGCATCTGGGCCTACTGCCCAGAATCCCTGGGGTATACAGGTGAAGACTGAAGTTCCATCCACCTTTACAGGAAATGTGTCCTCTGTTTGTTGTGGGCAGAGGCCAGCAGCGCTTTCTTCCGTTGCCAGCAGTTCAGCGGGGTGTAGGAGCTTACCTACATCATCTGCTCCAGCTAACTGTTGGGGAGAGAGCCTGACTGCCGCAGCTCCTTGGAACTCCGCAGTTGTTTCCGGTGCTGGGCAGAGGTTGGTAGCACTCTGCCCGGTTGCCAGCACTTCTGCTGGTTTTCTGTTAGTGGAGACCACAGGCCCATCCACCGACACCAGATCAAGCTGCAGTTTTGAAGCGACGACTGCATTCTCTCCTTGGATCCTGATCTGCAGCTCATGATAGACTGCCACCTCCTCACCCTGGGTCTCCCGAATTGCAGCAGGTGTGGTGCACAGGTCTTGGACCCTCTGTCCGGTTGCCAGCACTTCTGCTGGGGGTTTGCTAGGTGGTTCCTCCTCTACAGAAACGTCTATTAAATCCCCAGTCTCTGGAATTGCTAAAAGTGTGGGACAGAGGTCTTGGACCCTCTGTTCAGTTACCAGATCCTCAGCTGGAGAAGTTGTTGTAACTCCATGGATGCTGCTGGCAGAAAATCACATGTCCCTGTCAGTGTTGTGGGAGAAAGGCCGACTACCTCTTTTCTCAAGAAGGCCAAAGCCACTGTTGGTGCTGGGCAGAAGTTAGCAGAACTCTGCCCTGCTGTCAGAACTTCAGGTTTGGGGATGACAATCTCTGGAGTTTCCACTGCAAATTCTGTGGCATGGTGCTGAACGTGTTCTAGCAGTTTCCTGTATGCCCTTTCCAGAAGCTGTTCCTTCCTTAACAAATGGTCCAGATCAGGTTTAAGCTCTGAGACCCCTGCAAGACCAAGCATAGCCTCTCTATATTCTCGCAGGTCCTCAAGGGTAGGTTCCTCTTCATCGCCAAACACAAAACGATCTGTAAGGCTCTCCCACAGCAATCCAGCGCCTCCAAAGTCATATCGCTCCGGAAAGCATTCTGTTGTCTCCCCTAAATATCCCTGCTCTGCGTGCCATTGCAGAGCCCGATAATGATTGTCCAGCTCTATCTCCAGCTGGACCAGCCTGTCCAACTCAGTCACCCATTGCTCCTGGGGCCGCTCTCCCAGGAATGCCATCCACAATGCCCGTTGGTCACTGGCCCATTGCTCTTGGGTTGGAAAGCACTTGCCCTGTTTTATACCAGCGAGCTGGAGGGCTCCAATCCAGAGCTCCACCCGAATTCGCTGTCTGAGCTCCAGGTATTCATCCTCAGACACAGTCCTGGTGTATGCAGAAAGGACGATCTGCAGCAGCCCTGGGAACTCTGATGCCAGGTCCATATCTCCGCTGGGGTGACCTAAGTCTGCTATCCTGATCTTGGATCCCAGTGGAGGTTTGGATGTCCCAGACTGCAGGAAGCAACCCACTGCTTGCCACCAATGTGACGGAACCGATCCCCCCTGCTCTGCTTGAGTGCTTCCGTCAATATACCGCTTCCTAAGTCTGAATATAGATATTAGATATTCCAACCGCTCACAAGCACAAAACAAGACGAGACTTGCTTAGTGCTAACATGTACTCTTCTATTAGAACCAAAATGCCAAGTATTTATAATACAGTAGAAGACTAAAACCTAACCTAATTAGCATGAGCTAATTATCTAAATCAACACTCAGACTAGTTGACTGAGGGATACGACTTTTCAGCTCCTAGCTCACTAACAATTCAATTGCAGGTTAATTACCACAAACAACAAAACAACAATAGGTGAAATACTCTTTAGAATCTGTGTCAAGCCAGACTAGACTCATTTACATTATACAAGATACAGACAGGTGGCTAGAGGTGATGATATTAGCATCTAAGTGTTAGAATACCTTTTGCTACTGGCTTATTTAAAAAGTAGCATTGGAGGGGGAGGGTTTACTTCCTCTTTAAGACCACGCGTCTTGGGTGAATGAACAACCTTCCTGAAATGCTCCCTCAATTTATCCCTGAGGGGAGACAAGAAGCCCCTCCCAACACCATGTGAGTCCACAGCTGAGGAACCAAGGTTCCCCATCAAAGCCCACAAGCAGTGGACAAGATAGCCCCAGGACTGCAGCCCAGCGCGCACACACTCCATGACGTCACATGAGCTTAATGCACACCAATGTCATCCACCAGCAGAACATGGTACTGATGGAGGATCCTGCCATTTACCCACACAGGGATTGAGGGGGGCAAGCCCAGATTTAATTTCACAGTAATTTGGGGATATGAAAGTAACTTGGTTTAAAAGGGCAAATTTTCAATATTTGTTGGTCATTTACTTATTTTACCTTTATAATGATGTGGGTTTTTTTGGGGGGTTGGCTTATAAGTGGTAATATTACAGGTGGTTAAATGCCTGTGACCCGAGTTTGGGTTATGAGGGGTTAATGGGATAGATGGATAAGAGCTTGAGTATTTCAGCACAGCTGTACATTTGCTATGGTTAAGAGTGAGACAGGGGGCGATAGAGACGGTTGTTGTGCCGTGTACAATAAATAGGAGGTAATTGCCTGAATCAACCGTGTTAATTATAATAATAGTTATTAGAAATAATTTCAAAATTGCTCATTTGTATACAAACCTCATCCACACAGATTCCCACGGGAAGCAGTTTTGGTTGCCCTGTGGGCTTGCAACAAAAAATAAGAGAATAAACTTCTCTTAAGAGGGCAACATCAGAACACTATGGATGATACAAACAAGCTTTATTGATTAAGAAATCACAACAAACAAATAGAAAAAGGGGGCACAAATTGGCTGTGTTCCACAGACTAGTTAAAAATAAGACAACGTTGTCAAATAATTAAAACCATGGGGAACCGCAGCTGTGCATCACACATACACACCTCAATTACCACTTTCAAGCACTAATAGTAATACAGCATAACTGGAACAAAAAAACAAACTGGAGGATTCTTGTTTGCATTAAATAATGCAGTTTATTTTAGAAAGGAGCTCCTGTTCATTACGTGTGCTCAATCATATAGCATACATGGAATATATTGGGTGTATGAGTGTGTGAATAGCTGCCCTGACCATAGTAGAGGCAGTTAAATCAAAAGAGTCCTTCTGATGTAGTTTCACAGACCCTCAAAACATCAAATTAATGGCCAGACAGGATTGCAAACAGTAAGATGAAGCTTGACTTGATGTTGATAATTTCTGGATATTTTAGCATAGACAGCATCACTGCAGATATGTCTCATAAAAGTGTCTGCAGGGGGGGTAATACAGGAACAGACTGAGCGCATCCATATACATATATCAGAGGTGGGTAAAGATACTCTCACCACGTTAGCGATAACAGTCGTCCTTCTGATTACTTTTCTACCCTTGATAGCTTCGGATAGCTTCGGAGCTCCACTCCGTATTAGCCTAGTGATTAGGGATGAGCCGAACACCCCCCGGTTCGGTTCGGACCAGAACTTTCGAACGGACCTCAAATTCGAAAGAACGTTAGAACCCCATTGAAGTCTATGGGACTCGAACGTTCGAAATGAAAAGTGCTAATTTTAACGGCTAATATGCAAGATACTGTCCTAAAAAGGGTTTGGGGACCTGGCTCCAGTCCCAGGGGACATGGGTCAATGCCTAAAATGTTTTTAAAAATGGCCGTTTTGGCGGGAGCACTGATTTTAATGACGATTAAAGTGAAAAAAAAGTGAAATATTCCTTTAAATATGGTGCCTGGGGGGTGTCTGTAGTATGCCTGTGAAGTGCCACATGTTTCCCGTGTTTAGAACAGTCCCTGCACAAAATGACATTAAACGGAAATAACACCATTTAAAACTGCTTGCGGTTTTAATGTTATATCTGGTTCCTGCAATATGGTTGAAAATCATTGAGAAAAATGGCATGGGTAGCCCTCCCTGCCCATTACCAGCCCCTTTAGGTCTTGTACGCATATTAAGGGGAACCCCGTACCCATATTAAAAAAAGGAAATGCGTATGGCCCCCAGGCCCTATATACTCAGAACAGCAGTATACAGGCGGTGCAAACAAGACAGGGACTGTGTAGGTTTGTTGTGTTAAGTTGAATCTGTTTGTAATTTTCAACTGGTACATTTTTAAAGTGTAGCTCCAGTCAAAAAAACTATTTTTAAGCTTTTTGGAAAACATAGGGAAGGGTTATCACCCCTGTATAATTTGTTTTGTCGTCCATCTTTTTTCATCTCACTTGCTGTTGTCTCCTTCCGTTTGCAAGTAGGAGATGTTTGTAAATTGGATGTTTCAAAGTAGGGGCCTGCCCTATATACTCTGCAGAAATGACGGAACAAGGTGTTGGTTTTGCCACAACATTGTAAGCCCTCAAAGTGACTCTTGGTGGGCGCTGGAGCGCCCTGCTGTGAACGATTATATCAAGAATTGTAATTACATGCCATTGTTGAACAGTGGTAGAAAAATTGACCTTTGGTGGTTGTGGTGCTGGTGCCACAACACTATAAGTCCTCACCGTTACTCTGGGTGGGCACAGGAAGGGGCCCTCCTGTGAAATATTATATCAAGAATTGTAATTACATGTCCCTGTTAAACAGGGGCAGAAAAATTTGGCCTTAGGCACTGCTGCTGGTGCCACCACACTGCAACCTCTTCCATATACTCTAGTTTTATTGCAGGAATTAGCCCTGCTGCAAAGCATTGCATCAAAAATTGTACTTAAACGCCCCTGTTAAACAGGGGCAGAAAAATTGGGCCTTAGACACTGGTGCTGGTGCCACCACACTGCAACCTCTGCCATATACTCTAGTTTTATTGCAGGAATTAGCCCTGCTGCAAAGCATTGCATCAAAAATTGTACTTAAACGCCCCTGTTAAACAGGGGCAGAAAAATTAGGCCTTAGGCACTGGTGCTGGTGCCACCACACTGCAACCTCTGCCATATACTCTAGTTTTATTGCAGGAATTAGCCCTGCTGCAAAGCATTGCATCAAAAATTGTACTTAAACGCCCCTGTTAAACAGGGGCAGAAAAATTGGGCCTTAGGCACTGGTGCTGGTGCCACCACACTGCAACCTCTGCCATATACTCTAGTTTTAATGCAGGAATTAGCCCTGCTGCAAAGCATTGCAACAAAAATTGTAATTAAACGCCCCTGTTAAACAGGGGCAGAAAAATTGGGCCTTAGGCACTGGTGCTGCTGCCACCACACTGCAACCTCTCCCATATACTCTTGTTTGATTGCAGGAATTAGCCCTGCTGCAAAGCATTGCATCAAAAATTGTACTTAAATGCCCCTGTTAAACAGGGGCAGAAAAATTGGGCTGATGGCATCAACCAGAACCAGAAATGTTCTTCCAACATATCAGCGGAGGAGAAAGAGGATAGACAATCAACATAACAGGACAGTCACTCAGCATCAGCATAGGCAGTCTTGAAGGGATGTGGTATTTCAAAAAAAATTATTCGGTTACATCAGCTTCAGGTGCTTGGTAGCTGTGGGTGATCCAAGACTGATTCATCTTGATGAAGGTCAGTCGATCAACTGATTCGGTGGACAGGCGCACCCTGTGATCGGTAACAAAGCCACCAGCAGCACTGAAGGTGCGTTCCGAAAGAACGCTGGATGCAGGACAGGCCAGTAGCTCAATTGCATACTGTGCAAGCTCTGGCCAGTGATCCATCCTCAAGACCCAGTAAGCCAGAGGATTTTCGGTGGGAAAGGTGTCCAAGTCTGACCTTGCCCCTAGGTTTTCCTGCACCATGTAAATCAGACGCTGGCGATGGGTGCTGGAACCGATCATACCTTGGGGCTGCGCACTAAAAAATTGTCTGAAAGCATCAGTCAGACGGCCACCTTCTCCACCGCTCCTTCTGACCGATGCCTCAGCAACACGTTGTCCAGGACCAGGAGTTTGTAACCTCCCAGTCTCTGGGAACGCGTTGCACAGACCTTTCTGCAAGGCCTCCCAGAGATGTCTCATCCTCTGCTCCCTCTGCGATGGCAAGATAAGGTCGGCAACCTTACCCTTGTACCGTGGATCAAGGAGAGTGGCCAGCCAGTAATGGTCCCTCTCCTTGATCCGAAGAATACGAGGATCCTTCTGCAGGCTTTGCAGGATCAGGGAGGCCATGCAGCGTAGGTTAGCTGAGGCATTTGGTCCGGAGTCCTCTGGGTCACTAAGGACAACATGATCCGCAGCTACCTCCTCCCAGCCACGTACAAGTCCACGTGTTTCTTGGGACTGTAAATCATCCCTACAAGACTGCTGCTGCTGCTGATGCTGAGTGCCAGCCTCCACCTCCATGCTGACACAATCATCCTCCTCCTCCTCTTCCTCCTCCTCATCCTCTTCCTGTGTGATGGGTGGCACAGCAGGAACACTGTCTGGATAAAGGGGGCCTTGAGAGGCAAGGAAGTCCTCCTCTTCCTGCCTCTGTTCTGCCTCAAGTGCCCTGTCCATTATTCCACGCAGCGTATGCTCCAAGAGGTGGACAAGAGGTACAGTGTCACTGATGCATGCACTGTCACTGCTCACCATCCTTGTGGCCTCCTCAAACGGTGACAGGACAGTGCATGCATCCCTGATCATGCCCCACTGGCGTGGTGAGAAAAAACCAAGCTCCCCTGACCCTGTCCTGGTGCCGTAGTCACACAGGTACTCATTGATGGCCCTCTGCTGCGTGTGCAGCCGCTGCAGCATGGCCAATGTTGAGTTCCATCTGGTGGGCATGTCACATATAAGGCGGTTCTTGGGCAGGTTCAACTCCTTTTGGAGCTCAGCCAGCCGAGCACAGGCATTAAATGATCGGCGAAAATGCACACAGACTTTCCTGGCCTGCTTCAGGACATCCTGTAAGCCGGGGTACCTGCCCAAGAACCGCTGCACCACCAGGTTAAGGACGTGAGCTACACAGAGCACATGGGTCAGTTGTCCCTGTCGGAGGGCGGAGAGGAGGTTGGTGCCATTGTCGCAAACCACCATTCCTGGCTTAAGCTGGCGTGGCGTCAACCACCTCTCGGCCTGCCCCTGCAGAGCTGACAAAACATCCGCCCCAGTGTGGCTCCTGTCCCCCAAACAAACCAGCGCAAGCACGGCATGGCATCGTTTTGCCTGCGTACTTGCGTAGCCCCTGGAACGCCTACGGAGCACCGCTGGTTCTGAGGACAGAGCACTGGAAGAGGCCATGGAGGAAGAAGAAGAGGAGGGGGTGGAGGAGAGAGGTGTGTCACAACCAATAGTAGCATTTTGGAGGCGTGGTGGCGGAACAACCTCCAACACTACTGCACCTTGTCCTGCATCCTTCCCAGCTGCCAGAAGAGTGACCCAATGGGCCGTGAAAGACAGGTAACGTCCCTGTCCATGCCTGCTGGACCATGAGTCAGCGGTAATATGCACCTTACCGCTGACCGCCCTGTCCAGCTAGGCAAGGACATTGCCTTCCACATGCCGGTAGAGAGCCGGAATCGCCTTCCGTGAGAAAAAGTGGCGTTTGGGGACCTGCCACTGAGGAACCGCACATTGTACAAACTCACGGAAAGGGGCCGAGTCTACCAACTGAAAAGGCAGCAGTTGAAGTGCTAGCAATTTAGCCAAGCTAGCATTCAACCGCTGGGCATGTGGATGGCTGGGAGTGAACTTCTTCTGCCGGTCCAGCAGCTGGGGCAGGGACATTTGCCTGCTATAATCGGACGTGGGTGTACCGCTAGCAGAGTTCCCGGAAGCACTTGACTGTGACACACCTAATTCTACACCTTCATTCCTCTCAGAGCAGGTTTCAGAGAGGACTGAAGGTCTAGTGGGGTTGGAGATGCCAGCTGATGAGGAGCAAGGAGAGGTCCGCTTTGTTCTTTGGTGTGGGTCTTTGAGGTACGCTTGCCAACCAGCTGCATGGCAGGTCAACATATGTCTGGTCAAGCATGTGGTGCCCAAGCGGCTGATGTTTTGGCCACGTGAGATACGCTTGAGACATATGTTGCAAATAGCAACGGTGCGATCTGATGCACTCGTCTCAAAAAAGGCCCACACCAAAGAACTTTTAGAATAACGCGCAGAGGCAGCGCTCTGCACAGGCGGAGCTCTGCGGTGTGATTCAGTCGGTGTGCTGCCCCTAAGCTGGCCCCCGGAGGGCATCCTGCCTCGTTGGACATGTGCCTCCTCCTCCTACTCCTCCTCCTCCCTCCTTCCAGGCACCCACGTGGAGTCAGTGCCCTCATCATCCCCTCCCTCTTCATCGCTGTAGCAAACCTGGCAGTATGCTGCAGCTTGTGGAACATGACTGCCAGATTGCTGTCCTTCTTGAGCATCCCCTCTCTCTGCGCTCACGCTACTGCCTTCCTCTAGCTGAGTGTCATCATCAGAGCCCACAAAACACTGGGCATCCTCCTGGAGCATGTACCCAACACTGTGCTCAAAGAGTTCAGGAGACTCCTCAGGAGGACGTGGTGGGTCTAGGGAAGGAGTCACTGATGATGACATTGAGAGGAGGGAAGACGATGCGTTGGCAGCTGCTTTCCTACTACCCTGAGACTGGGTGAGAGAGGATGAGGAGGATGAAGAGGGCTTGGTCATCCACTCTACCAAGTCGTTGGCATGTTGCGGTTCAACATGTCCAGCTGCCGAAAAGAAGGACAAGCATGTCCCATGGCCACGTGGTGATGACAATGCACCGCGTCCACGACCAGCACTGTTGTCTCTAGACACAGAGCCTGCTTGCCCTCTTTTATCGGCTCGCGCCTGTCTGCCTCTCCTTGCTGGCCTTCCAGACATGGTAATGGCCTGAAGGGAGTTGGGTAAAACAGCAGTTGGGTAGTTTATATTGTGCTGGAGGCACACAACACCCACTAACTCCTGCAGATGCCTTTATTATAGAACACCAGAGATAAAGGGGTATATACAGATGTATACTGTGCTGTGCTGGAGGCACACACAACTTCCAATAACTCCTGCAGATGGCAAGTGGGCTCAAATAGAGAACAGCTATGTAGGTGGATATAGCGGTATGTACTGGGTACAGAGCACGCAGACAGCACGCACTATCTCCTAACACTACTGACTGCAAGCTCTATTATTAAAGATAGATCACTAGCTATATAGGTGAGGTGAATATAGCGGTGTATACTGCGGTCAGGGCACGCAGACAATAACCAGAGAACACCAGAGATAAAGGGGTATATACAGATGTATACTGTGCTGTGCTGGAGGCACACACAACTTCCAATAACTCCTGTAGATGGCAAGTGGGCTCAAATAGAGAACAGCTATGTAGGTGGATATAGCGGTATGTACTGGGTACAGAGCACGCAGACAGCACGCACTATCTCCTAACACTACTGACTGCAAGCTCTATTATTAAAGATAGATCACTAGCTATATAGGTGAGGTGAATATAGCGGTGTATACTGCAGTCAGGGCACACAGACAATAACCACTACACAACAGCAAGATAGAAAATCGGCCGAAAACGATTGGTGTGTACTGTGTTGAAGGTACACAGAACACCCACTGCTTCAGACGCCAACACACTACACGAGGCCGCCGCGATGGCGGCCTTATATAGTGGGGGGCGTGCACTACACAGCCTGAGCTATGATTGGCCACAGGCATCCTGCCTGTGGCCAATCATGGCTCTCCTCGCTGCAGGCGCTGCGATTGGCCAAGCATGCGGGGTCACAGTGCATGCTTGGCCAATCATGAGCCAGCAATGCACTGCGCCATCGCGAATTTGACGTGAACGGACCAAAATGTTCGGATTTCGCTGAACGGACGAACAGCCAATGTTCGAGTCGAACGTACGTTCGACTCGAACACGAAGCTCATCCCTACTAGTGATGTAGACAAAAGAAGAGACTCCTCTTTTGCGTAGTCACTGCCATACAGGTGATTCCGATTAGAACCGGAGACAACAGTCAGCTGATGATTTTCTGTGCAGTTCACTCATTTCCCCTGAAGATGGGTATGTGTATACCCTATCTCATGATGAAGAGGGCAGGATGCAGTGGCCAGCTTGGTGGGAAGTGGCAGCGAATACAGGTCCCTACACACGTATACTGTATTTTCATGCTGGAAATATATATATATATATATATATATATATATATATATATATATTGAGCAGACAAAACATGTTGGTAGGAGTTCATTCAGGTTGTCTTCTATGGGCCTGTAAGTCAAAGACCAGACCACTTTTTGCGATTCGGCACTGTGTCGCTTTAACTGACAATTGCGCGGTCATGCGATGTGGCTCCCAAAAAAAATTGACGTCCTTTTTTCCCCACAAATAGAGCTTTCTTTTGGTGGTATTTGATCACCCCTGTGGTTTTTATTTTTTGCCCTATAAACAAAAATATAGCGACAATTTTGAAAAAAACGCATTATTTTTTACTTTTTGTTATAATAAATATCCCCCAAAAATATATAAAAAAAACTTTTTTTCCCTCAGTTTAGGCCAATACGTATTCTTCTACATATTTTTGGTAAAAAAATCTCAATAAGCGATTATTGATTGGTTTTCGCAAAAGTTATAGCGTTTACAAAATAGGGGATAGTTTTATGGCATTTTTATTTTTTTTATTTTTTTACTAGTAATAGCGGCGATCAGTGATTTTTATTGTGACTGCGACATTATGGCGGACACATCGGATATTTTTGACACATTTTTGGGACCATTGTCATTTATACAGCAATCACTGCTATATAAATTCAGTGATTCCTGTGTAAATGACACTGACAGTTAAGGGGTTAACCAGTGGGTGGCAGTGTAGGGGTTAAGTGTTCCTAGGGGTGTGTTACTAACTGTTGGGGGCTGGGCTTTCATTTAGTGAACACTGATATCTGCTCCAATCACATGGAGCAGAGAACAGCGTCACTAGTTGCTAGGCAGAATGGTGAGATGCTGTTTACACGGCATCTCTCCGTTCAGCCGCTCCGTGAGACGATCGCGGGTGTGCCCGCGGCGATCAAGTCCGCAGGACCCACGACCGGACTCACGGGGGTCCTGACCAGCACGCGGCGCGCTTGCGATGGCAGGGCGGCATTAGAGATTGGACGTACCTGTACGCCAATATGCCTGCCCGTGCCATTCTGCCGACATACATCGGCAGGCGCTGGTCGGGAACCGGTTAAAGGTGAGTGCATTTTTCTAATTTTAACCTTTTAATACATGTTCTAAATGGTATCCCACTATTAGGAGTTTTCTCTTCTCTTTTCTTGGAAAATATTGGCCATTAAGATGTAATATGTAAAGAGACATATTTGGAGACATATTTGGAAGGATGGCTTGGAAATGGGCAAGTCATTTGAGACTTGATTACATTTAAAGTATAACTAAAAGCAACACTTTTTTTTTTTTTACTTGTGGATAGAGGGCAGAGGGATTAGAATGCTTGTAGGTTTTTTTAATTGCTGTCTGTGCCCCCGTTAAGGAGATTAAAACTCTCTATTTGTCCTATTTACCATTATTATTTGTGAAAGTACAAGAAAATCACAAACTTTGAGTTGTCCTAAGAAAAGTAATAGAAGGGAAATCTTCCAATAGGGACACTAGTTCTGGTGACCTGGGAGTCCCCAAGGAATTCCCTTAATTTGCTGGGATTTCCTCTAACTTCCTGTTTGGCTATGGGACAGAATGTGGAGGGAAATCTCCGCAATGGGACACAGATGGTAAAAAAAAAAAAAATCTGAAAGGGGTTATAACCCTCTCTTACTCTATCCAAATGGAAAAAAAGTTTTGCTTTCTTTTTTGATGTCACAAAGGACAAGTGGCTGTAAACCCTATTCATTAAATCTGACCTAGGCACATATATCTGCAGTGTTTACTTATCTCTCTCCAAAGCCCTAAGTCCCATGTCTTTCTGCTGCTTCATTCCTCTGTTATCAGCATGATCTCTTCTGGGAAACTCTCTCACACAGGAGATAAAAACTGCTGGAAATTTGTGTCGGGTGGCTATAGAGATAGATAAGCAGAGAGTTGTTCTATTTATAGCAGAGCTCTGTAAGTTTTTTCATTCCTCTGCCCAAGGGGAGTGGGGAGGAGGGTGTCTTTCTTCCAATCGGCTGTCACACAGTGTATGCCAAGACTCCACACCCAGTGGTGGAACAGGAAGAAAGATTTCTAACACAATGTTCACTTTCTAAACAGTGTAGAAAGCAGAAGACAGCTGATATACAAATACAACTTATGTAGGGAGATTTTTTTTAATGTCTGTGTATCACCTGAGGCTGTTCACTTCCCTGGGAATATGTGAGGGTTTACATCCACTTTAAGGTAAATAACTCTTTACCGAGTTCACTATATGGACCACTTATGTATTTATACATGTTATTCATACCCCTCCTAAATTTCCTCTTTTCAAGAGAAAGCTAATTCAGTTTAGCTAATTGTTCCTTATAGCTGAGCTCCTCCATGCCTCCTATCAGCTTGGTTTCCCTTCTCTGCACTGTCTCCAGTTCCCCGATATCCTTTTTAACCACTTGAGACCCGCGCTATAGCGGAATGACGGCTACAGCGCGGATCTCCTTTGCCGGGAATATGTCTATTGACGTCGTCCCGTGCACGAGCGGCCTGCGCGCTCTGTGATCGGCGAGTCTATGAGACTCGCCTGATCACCGATCCGATCAGCCAATGACAGCTGATCATGTGATATAACGGAGCCGGTAATCGGCTATTATTCCTCCTCGCGCTGTCAGAAAAAGAGCCGATCACCGGCGGCCGTGATCGGGACATCAGTCCCAATCACGGCCAGCCCTGCCAGTGCCCACCTGCCCCCTACCAGTGCCCACCTGCCCCTCATCACTAAAGATCATTAAAAAATAAGTGCCCCCGTCAGTGCCACCCAGCAGTGCCCACAGTGCCACCCAGCAGTGCCCACAGTGCCACCCAGCAGTGCCACCCAGCAGTGCCCACAGTGCCACCCAGCAGTGCCCACAATCTGCCTCAACAAAGGTGCTGCACCCCAGTGCCACATATCCGTGCCCATCAGTGTCATCTACCAGTGCCCATCAGTGCCCAGCAGTGCCGCCCATCAGTGCCCAGCAGTGCCACCTATCAGAGCCACCTATCAGTGCCACCTATCAGTGCCCATCAGTCCCATCTATCAGTGGTACCTATCAGTGCCCCTTAGTGTCACCCATCCGTGCCACCTATCTGTGCCACCCATCCATGCCAGCTTATCTGTGCCCATCTTTGCCCATCAGTGCTGCCTTATCTGTGCCCATCGGTGCCGCGTTATCTGTGCCTATTAGTGCCGCCTTAACTATGTCTATCAGTGCCCACCAGTGCAGCCTATCAGTGCCCACCAATGCAGCCTATCAGTGCCCACCAGTGCAGCCTATCAGTGGCGCCTCATCAGCGCACTTCAATGAAGGAGAAAAATGACCTGTTTGCAAAATTTTATAACAAACTATTAAACATGATTTTATTTAATTTTTTGCATCTTTTTTTGTTTGTTTAGCAAAAAATAAAACTCCCAGCTGTAATTAAATACCACCAAAAGAAAGCTCTATTTATGGGAAAAAAATGATAAAAATTTCATTTGGGTACAGTGTTGTATGCCCGCGCAATTGTCATTCAAAGTGCATCAGCGCTGAAAGCTGAAAATTGGTCTGGGACTGAGGGGGGTTTAAGTGCCCAGTAAGCAAGTGGTTAAGAACTGGTGCCCAAAACTCAACTACATATTCCAGATGAGGTTTTACTAATTTGTACAGGGGAAAAATGATATATCTCTCTTTGCATTCCATACCTCCTTTTAATACAAGATAGGATTTTGCTTGCTTTGGAATCCACTGCTTGTCATTGCATTCTATCATTCAGCTTATGACCTATGGACTAACATCCAGAACCTTCTCCACCACTGATTCCCCCAGTTCTACAATCCCTATTATGTATGATCAAGCATATTCTTAGGCCGCAAGTGCATAACTTTACATTTATCAACATTAAACCTTGTATGCAACACAGTTGCCCAATTAAACAGCGCATTGAGGTTGGCTTGTGAGTTAGGACCCTTTCACACTGGAGCGGTGTGGGCGTCAGCGGTAAAGCGCCGCTATTTTTAGCGGCGCTTTACCGTCGTTTTAGCGGTGGTCTGCGGCCGCTAGTGGGGTGGTTTTAACCCACGCTAGCGGCCAAAAAAGGGTTAAAACCACCCGCAAAGCGCTGCTGCAGCGGCGCTTTGCTGGCGGTATAGCCGTGCTGTCCCATTGATTTCAATGGGTAGGAGCGGTTTAGGAGCGGTGAATACACCGTCCTTTCACCACTCCAAAGATGCGGCTAGCAGGACTTTTTTCACCGTCCTGCTAGCGCACAGTTCCAGTGTGAAAGCCCCTCGGGCTTTCACACTGGAGTGAAAGGGGCCAGTTTTTTCAGGCACTACACAGGTGCTGTTTTTAGTGCTGTAGCGCCTGAAAACCACCCCAGTGTAAAAGTGGCCTTAGAGACATCCTGTAAGGACATTATTCCACTGCATAGCTTGGTGTCATCTGCAAAGAATGAAGTAATGTTAATCTCAGACCCTTTATCATTTATAAATATGTCAAAAAGTAAGAGTCCCAGCACTGAATCTTGGAGTACACCACTAATGACCCTAGACCATTCAGAGTACGAAACATTAACCACTACTCTCTGAATATGGACTCACTTAGCCATGTTTCTATCTATTTACAAACAGTTTTTCCAAGCCTGTAGACTTTACCTTACAGCCATGTGTGGGAAACTGGGGCAAACGCTTTTTCAGAATCCAAATATACCACATCTACAGCCACATCTTTGTCTGAGGTTTTGCTCACCTCCTCATAAAAAGAAAACAGATTTGTCTGACAACTTCTGACCTTTGCTTAAAATGTTTTTTTCTTGCAAAAACTCATGTGGTCTTTTATTAAACTCTACAGTATCTTCCTGTACTGTAACTTATATAGTTACATAGTTGATGGTGAGGTTAAAAAAAGACACAAGTCCAACCTCTGCGTGTGCTTTTATGTCAATATTACATTGTAAAACCTGTATATTGTGATTGTTTAGGTGCCTATCTAATAGTTTTTTTTTTCTTAATTATCTATGGTCCTCCCTGAAACCATTGATTGTGGAAGAGAATTCCACATCCTTACTACTCTTACCATAAATAACCATCTTCGCAGTTTAAGGTTAAACCGCTTTTCTTCTAATTTTAGTGAATAACCGCGTGTCTTTTTATGTTACCTTGCACAGAAAAGTTTTATCCCTATTGCGGGGTCACTAGTACGGTATTTGTACATTGAAGTCATATCCCCTC
This sequence comes from Lithobates pipiens, assembly GCF_037356315.1. NCBI lineage: Eukaryota > Metazoa > Chordata > Amphibia > Anura > Ranidae > Lithobates > Lithobates pipiens. The sequence continues at coordinate 142,489,175 of NW_027507790.1, forward strand.
TCAAGCATCTCTTCTCCAGAGAGAACAAGCTCAGTGCTCATAATCTCTCCTCATAACTAACATGTTATGAAATTAAACTAATAGGTCTATAGTTAATTGATAAAGACTTTGACCAGCTTTCAAATATAGGCACCACATTGGCCTTACACTAATCCAGTGGTATTATGGCAGTCCCTAAAAATTTGAAAAAAATGCTTTGAATAACAGAGCTAAATTATTTTAGGATGGGTGTATGCCATCTGGCCCAGGTACTTTATTCACCTTTATTCTGTTAAAATATTTCTGGACCATCTCAATTTTGAGTCACAGTGGATCATTTGGGACTGCGTCAATATCATCCCCATTATGGACATGAGCTTTCCCATTCTCCTTTGTATACACAAAGTTAAAGAATGTATTTAATAAATTTGCCCTCTCTTTATCCCCAGTCACCCACTCTAGATTATTTTGTAAAGGGCCTACATGCTCAGACCTGACCTTTTTACGGTTAATATATTTGAAGAATTTCTTTGGGTTTGTCTTACTCTGTTTTGCAATCTGTAGTTTGTTTGGTATTTTTGCAGCCTTGATTTCCTACATATTCTGTTATATTCCTTGAAACATTTAAATGATGACAGTGTTCCTAAATTTTTAAATAAAGCTATTTTCCTATGATGTATAGTTTTTTTTTTTTTAACTGGTCATAATGGTTTAAGTGTTCAATTCTCTTTTCAATATGCTGTATTAAGTAGTATAGGGATTCCACAAAGAACACCCCTGCAAGCCCAGGAATTCTCCACACAGCTCCCCCACTCTAGTCCAGGCATTAACCCCCCCCCCCCCCCAGTCCAGGGATTCTCCACACAAATCCCCACCTCGCACCTAGTCTAGGGATTCTCCACATAATTATCTCCCCTCCTAACAGTAGAACCCCCTCCACCCTGTAAGTGTAAAGGAAAAAAGAAAATTTGCCAAAAATAAGTCATACACATACATATTGCTTAAACTGTTCATATTTTTATTACAGTTTTAAAAGCCACAAAGACCTAAAAAAACAAAACCTGATGTGGATCAGGATCTCAAGTATACCTTTTCAGATCAACATGTTTCATGAAATATTTGCTTCTTCGGAATCCAATGCCTGTTACAAGTGCAACAATATTCCATTTGCAGCACACCAAAATATTAAAAAATAACGTGGAGGGTTGTTTGTGGGGTCAATCCAAAGCTTATCCCTCATCAAATACCAACATGAAATGCCCAACACATTGAACTACTTAAATTCACCATACAAAATGAGGCCCCCGTTCCCTTAATCAACCCTATATGTTTCAATGTACTAAACCTATACGGTGTTTAAGACCTATATCAATGTCTCAATAATGCCTCCAATAGACTGTCAGCAGCACTCCAATAATGGTGCCCCTCTCCTAGTCCAGAAATTCTCGACGCAACACCCCTTCTCTTTTCTTAATTCTCCCCTTCCTATCCTAATCCAGGGATCCTCCACACTAGGGATGAGCTTGGTGTTTGTGTCGAACGCATGTTCGACTCGAACACCGGTTGTTCACATGTTTGGCGAAGCCAGGACTCTGTGGGCCGTTCGCGCCAAATTTGTGTGGCGCTCACGGCCCACAATGCACTGCGCCATCGCAGTGCATTGCTGGCTCATGATTGGCCAAACATGCACTGTGACCCTGCATGCTTGGCGAATCACAGCGCCGGCAGCGAGGAGAGCCAAGATTGGCCACAGGCAGAATGCCTGTGGCCAATCATAGCTTAGGCTGTGTAGTACACACCCCACACTATAAAAGGCCGCTAGCGCGGCGGCCTTGTGTAGCGTGTTGGCATCTGCAGGAGTTAGTGGGTGTTCTCTGTATACCTTCAACGCAGTATACACCTTTATCCACCTATTTAGCGTTATTGCTCTTCTGTAATTGAGCTATCAGCCATCTGTAGGAGTTTCTGGGTGTTGTCTATGTGACTTGAGTGTAGTATAAACCTTTATCCACCTATATAGCTATATTGCTCTTCTGTAATTGAGCTATCAGCCATCTGCAGGAGTTTCTGGGTGTTGTCTGTGTGACCTGAGTGCAGTATACACCTTTATCCACCTATTTAGCGTTATTGCTCTTCTGTAATTGAGCTATCAGCCATCTGCAGGAGTTTCTGGATGTTGTCTGTGTGACCTGAGTGCAGTATACACCTTTATCCACCTATTTTGCTCTTCTCTAATTGAGCCATCTGCCATCTGCAGGAGTTAGTTGGTGTTGTATGCCTCCAGCACAGCACAGTATACACCGGTATCTATCCTTTAATTCCTGTTGTTCTATAATAAAGGCATCTGCAGGAGTTAGTGGGTGTTGTGTGTCTCCAGCACAATATACACTACCCAATTGCTGGTTTTCCCATCTCCCTTCAGGCCATTACCATGTCTGGAAGGCCAACAAGGAGAGGCAGACAGGCACGAGCCGATAAAAGAGGGCAAGCAGGCTCTGTGTCTCTAATCCACAGTGCTGGTCGTGGACGCGGTGCATCGTCATCAGCACGTGGCCATGGGACACGCTTGTCCTTATTTTCGGCAGCTGGACGTGTTGAGCCACATCATGCCGAAGACTTGATAGAGTGGATGACCAAGCCCTCTTCATCCTCCTCATCCTCTCCTACCCAGGCTCAGGGTACTAGCAAAGCAGCTGCCAACGCATCCTCTTCCCTCGTCTCAATGTCATCATCAGTGACTCCTTCCCTAGACCCACCACGTCCTCCTGAGGAGTCTCCTGAACTCTTTGAGCACAGTGTTGGGTACATGCTCCAGGAGGAAGCCCAGTGTTTTGTAGGCTCTGATGATACTCAGCTAGAGGAAGGCAGTAGTGTGAGCGCAGAGAGAGGGGATGCTCAAGAAGGGCAGCAATCTAGCAGTCATGTTCCACAAGCTGCAGCATACTGCCAGTTTTGCTCCAGTGATGAAGAGGTAGGGGATGATGAGGGCACTGACTCCACGTGGCTGCCTGGTAGGAGAGAGGAGGAGGAGGAGGAGGAGAAGGAGGCACATCTCCAATGAGGCAGGATGCCCTCCAGGGGCCAGCTTAGGGGCAGCACACCGACTGAATCACACCGTAGAGCTCCACCTGTGCAGGGCGCTGCCTCTGCGCGTTATTCTAAAAGTTCTTTAGTGTGGGCCTTTTTTAAGATCAGTGCATCAGATCGCACCGCTGCTATTTGCAACATATGTCTCAAGCGTATCTCGTGTGGCCAAAACATCAGCTGCTTGGGCACCACATGCTTGACCAGACATATGTTGACCTGCCATGCAGCTCGTTGGCAAGCGTACCTCAAAGACCCACACAAAATAACAAAGTGAACCTCTCCTTGCTCCTCATCAGCTGGGATCTCCAACCCCACTAGACCTTCAGTCCTCTCTGAAATCTGCGCTGAGAGGAATGAAGGTGTAGAATTAGGTGTGTCACAGCCAAGTGCTTGCGGGCACTCTGCTAGCAGTACAGCCACGTCCGATTGTAGCAGGCAAATTTCCCTGCCCCAGCTGCTGGACCGTAGAAAGAAGTTCACTCCCAGCCATCCACATGCCCAGCGGTTGAATGCTAGCTTGGCTAAATTGCTACCTTTTCAGTTGGTAGACTCGGCCCCCTTCCGTGAGTTTGTGCAATGTGCGATTCCTCAGTGTCAGGTCCCCAAATGACACTTTTTCTCACGGAAGGTGATTCTGGCTCTCTACCGGCATGTGGAAGACAATGTCCTTGCCTCGCTGGACAGGGCGGTCAGCGGTAAGGTGCATATTACCGCTGACTCATGGTCCAGCAGGCATGGACAGGAACGTTACCTGTCTTTCACGGCCCATTGGGTCACTCTACTGGCAGCTGGGAAGGATGCAGGACAAGCTGCAGTAGTGTTGGAGGTTGTTCCACCACCACGCCTCCAAAATGCTACTACTGCACACCTCTCTCCTCCACCCCCTCCTCTTCTTCCTCCAAGGCCTCTTCTAGTGCTCTGTCCTCGGAACCAGCGGTGCTCCGTAGGCGTTCAAGGGGCTACGCAAGTACACAGGCAAAATGCTACCATGCCGCACTTGCACTGGCTTGTTTGGGGGACAGGAGCCACACTGGGGCAGATATTTTGTCAGCTCTGAAGGGGTAGGCCGAGAGGTGGTTGACGCCATGCCAGCTTAAGCCAGGATTGATGGTTTGCGACAATGGCACCAACCTCCTCTCCGCCCTCCGACAGGGACAACTGACCCATGTGCCCCATTAGGCTCACGTCCTTAACCTGGTGGTGCAGCGGTTCTTGGGCAGGTACCAGGGCTTACAGGGGATGTCCTGAAGCAGGCCAGGAAAGTCTGTGTGCATTTCCACTGATTATTTAATGCCTGTGCTCGGCTGGCTGAGCTTCAAAAGGAGTTGAACCTGCCCAAGAACCGCCTTATATGTGACATGCCCACAAGGTGGAACTCAACATTGGCCATGCTGCAGCGGCTGCACACGCAGCAGAGGGCCATCAATGAGTACCTGTGCGACTACGGCACCAGGACAGGGTCAGGGGAGCTTGGTTTTTTCTCACCACGCCAGTAGGGCATGATCAGGGATGCATGCACTGTCCTGTCACCATTTGAGGAGGCCACAAGGATGGTGAGCAATGAGAGTGCATGCATCAGTGACACTGTACCTCTCGTCCACCTGTTGGAGCATACACTGCGAGGAATAATGGACAGGGCACTTGAGGCAGAACAGAGGCAGGAAGAGGAGGACTTCCTTGCCTCTTAAGGCCCCCTTTATCCAGACAGTGTTCCTGCTGTCCCACCCATCACACAGGAAGAGTAGGAGGAGGAGGAGGAGGATGATTGTGTCAGCATGGAGGTGGAGGCTGGCACTCAGCATCAGCAGCAGCAGTCTTGTAGGGATGATTTACAGTCCCAAGAAGCCCGTGGACTTGTACGTGGCTGGGAGGAGGTAGCTGCGGATCATGTTGTCCTTAGTGACCCAGAGGTCTCCAGACCGAATGCCTCAGCTAACCTACGCTGCATGGCCTCTCTGATCCTGTAAAGCCTACAGAAGGATCCTCGTATTCTTCGGATCAAGGAGAGGGACCATTACTGGCTGGCCACTCTCCTTGATCCACGGTACAAGGGTAAGGTTGCATACCTTATCTTGCCATCGCAGAGGGAGCAGAGGATGAGACATCTCCGGGAGGCCTTGCAGAAAGGTCTGTGCAATGCGTTCCCAGAGACTGGGAGGTTACAAACTCCTGGTCCTGGACAACGTGTTCCTGAGGCATCGGTCAGAAGGAGCGGCGGAGAATGTGGCCGTCTGACCAATGCTTTCAGACAATTTTTTAGTCCGCAGCCCCAAGGTATGATTGGTTCTAGCAACCATCGCCAGCGTCTGATTTACATGGTGCAGGAATACCTAAGGGCAAGGTCAGACTTGGACACCTTTCCCACTGAAAATCTCTGGCTTACTGGGTCTTGAGGATGGATCACTGGCCAGAGCTTGGACAGTATGCAATTGAGCTACTGGCCTGTCCTGCATCCAGCGTTCTTTCGGAACGCACCTTCAGTGCTGCTGGTGGCTTTGTTACCGATCAAAGGGTGCGCCTGTCCACTGACTTGGTTGATTGACTGACCTTCATAAAGATGAATCAGTCTTGGATCACCTATAGCTACCAAGCACCTGAAGCTGATGTAACCGAATATTTTTTTTTAAATATCACATCCCTTCAAGACTGCATATGCTGATGTTGAGTGACTGTCCTGTTATGTTGACTGTTTATCCTCTTCCTCCTCCGCTGATATCTTGGAAGACCATTTTTGGTTCTGGGTGATGCCACCAGCCCAATTTTTCAGCCCCTGTTTACCAGCACCAGTGCCTAAGGCCCAATTTTTCAGCCCCTGTTTAACAGGGGCGTGTAATTACAATTTTTGATGCAATGATTTGCAGCAGGGCTCGTTCCTGCACTCCAACTAGAGTATGTGGGAGAGGTTGCAGTGTCGTGGCACCAGCAAGCAGTGCCTAAGTCCCAATATTTCAGCCCCTGTTTAACAGAGGCATGTAATTCCAATTCTTGATATAATATTTCACAGCAGGGCCCGTTCCTGCGCCCACCGAGAGTAACTGTGAGGACTTATAGTGTTGTGGCACCAGCACCACCACCACAACCACCAAAGGCCCAATTTTTCTAGCACTGTTCAAAAATGGCATGTAATTTCAATTCTTGATATAATCGTTCACAGCAGGGTGCTCCAAGAGTCACTTTGAGGGCTTACAATGTTGTGGCAACACCAACACCTTGTTCCGCCATTTCTGCAGAGCATATAGGGCAGGCCCCTACTTTCAAACATCCAACTTACAAACGTCTCCTACTTGCAAACGGAAGGTGACAACAGGAAGTGATGAAAAAAGACGTATGGCAAAAAAAAAATTATACAGGGGTGATAACCCTTCCCTATGTTTTCCAAAAAGCTTAAAAATAGATTTTTTGACTGGAGCTAAAATTTACCAGTTCAAAATTACAAACAGATTCTACTTAACACAACAAACCTACACAGTCCCTGTCTTGTTTGCAACACCTGTATACTGCTGTTCTGAGTATATAGGGCCTGGTTGCCCCACGTCTTTCCTTTTTTTAATATGGGTACGGGGTTCCCCTTAATATCCGTACAAGACCCAAAGAGGCTGGTAATGGGCAGGGGGGCTACTCATGCCATTTTTCTCAATGATTTTCATCCATATTGCCGGAACCAGATATTACATTAAAACAGCAAGCAGTTTTAAATGACTTTTTTTCCATTAAATGTCATTTTGTGCAGGGACTCTTCTAAACACGGCAAACATGTGGCACTTCACAGGCATACTATAGACACCCCCCAGGCACAATATTTAAAGGAATATTTCACTTTTTTTCACTTTAATAATGATTAAAATCAGTGCTCCCGAAAAACCGGCCGTTTTTAAAATCATTTTAGGCATTGACCCATGTCCCCTGGGGCAGGAGCCAGGTCCCCAAACCCTTTTTAGGACAATATCTTGCATATTAGCCATTAACGTTTGCGTCCCATAGACTTCAATGGGGTTCTAAAGTTCGCACGAATTATCGGTCCGTTCGAAAGTTCTGGTGCGAACCGAACCAGGGGGGGGTGTTCGGCTCATCCCTACTCCACACAACTCCCCCCTCCAGTCCAGGTATTCTCCACACAGCCCCTCCCCCAAGTCCGGACATTTTCCACACAGCTCCCTTCCCTGGTCCAGGGATTCTGCATACCCCCCCCCCCCCCCAGTCCAGGTATTCTCCACAAAATACCCTCCCTATTCTAGTCTAACGATTTTATACACAACTTCCTCCCCCAACTAGTCATGTGATTCTCCACACAAACCAACTCCTCATCCAGTCCAGGGGTTCTCCACACAAATCCCCCTCTCCTAGTTCAGTGATTCTCTATGCACTACCCCCTCTCCCAGTTCAGGAATTCTTCACACAACTCAACCCCCCTTTTAGTCTAGGGATTCTCTACACAACTCATCCACCTTTCCTATTCCAGGGATTCTGCACACACCTACCCCGCCCCCCGCCCATAGCCCAGTAATTCTCCACATAACTCCCCTCCTTCTAGTCCAGGGATTCAGCACACAACTCCCCCCCCCCCTCACCATTCTCCTAGTACAGGGACTTTCCACAAAACAACTCCCTACCTCTTTACCACCTAATCCAAGGATTCTACACACATCTCCCTGCCTCTCCTAGTCCGGGTAATGCGCCCCCAGTCCAGGGATTCTTCACACAACACCCGCTCTCCTAGTCCAAGACTTGCAGACAAGGTTCCCCCGTAAGAGTAATGTGCAGAGCTGACAACCCTCCCTATCTCATTTCTGCCAGTGCGTGGCAGAATGATGCTATATTGGCGTAGCCGTACCCCCGTAGGGGCTGCGTAAAGTAGTAGTTCCACCTGTCACCCTGCCCAATCTGGCATTCACTTCCAGACAATCCAAGACAAAGACCAGCCAATCAGTTTTTTAAAATTTATTTTATTGAGGGGTTAAACTTGGATGAGGTAAGGGGATTATGGGATGCCCACAATCAATAGCAGAAATCAATATGATGAACAATTGGAACCTCTATTTACATCTTCTAGAGCTCCAGCCTACTCCAGCACAATGCTTATTTGTAGACTGTTTCTCTCTCTCTCTCTCTCTGCCTCTCCCTCTCCCTCTCCCTCTCCCTTTCCCTCTCTCCCTGTCCCTCCCTCTCCGTCTCTGTCTCTGTCTCTCCCTCTATCTCGCTCTCTATCTCGCTCTCTCTCTCTCTTTAGCTCTCCTGTACAATACTTGGTTCCTGGCACAACAAGCATGTGGCAGGCCCAGCTGTAATCCAGTCAGACCCAAGAAATTGCCATTTGCTGATAGGGACTGTGGACCCCTCTGATGTAGCAACCAATGGTGAAAGAAAGTCCTTTAGTGCTAGCTGTATTGAGATGGACTACTGATCTCAGTAAGTCCTGTGGAGACCCTGACAGCCCTTCTGGCTGCAGCCGCCTGACTTCCATGCCAGTAACATCACAGTCTCTCCACTCCTGGCATGCCTCTCCCAGCTGCCTGACTGTGCCTGTCACTCACTGACACCTGGTGGATCCCTCCTGAAGATTTGCCCAGCAGTGTTGCCCACTATCCTCTCCTGCTCCTTTTCAGGACATCCTTGGGTTGTGTGGGGTTCCTTCGCAGCTCCAAGCCCCTGGTCCAAGTTCGCCCCCCCCCCCCCCCAGACTGGGGGACTCCCTCCAAGGCCCTGACAGCCTAAAACTTCATCTCTCAGTTCTTCCACCTGTACAACTCCTCCCCAGCAAGGCTGACCCTGGGTATATCAAGGAGGCCTGCCCCCTGCCAATCCTAATGGGGATTGGTCAGGGCTCCCTGAGACACCTCATGCCACTCCACTCCTCTTCCCTGCCTCCTTTCTAGAAGCCTATCGAAGCCAGAGGGAGGTGACAGAATTGATACTGCATGTCAGTCACATGCTGCTATTCTAGGCCACTCCCAGCCCCACAGATCAAAACATACAGGCCTAGCTCACAGCTGGCCTGAATAAATGCACATGTGCTCACCTACCTAAAGTAAAGGATGCTACATACAGGAGGGTGAAGTTGTACCAGCACTTAATTACCCCTCTCCTCCTGCCCGCAACCTCATCAGTATTATGCTGTGCCTGTGTGGGGGCAAGGTCTATACGGGGGGGAAGGAGACATCACTCCACTCCTATTGCTCACCGCTTACAAAAAAACTTCCCTGAACAACACTTCAGCATATCCTGCTGAACGAGCCACAAATTCTACCACTATGACTGTAGTGTAGTGTAGCTGAACCTCAACATGCAGCAGCAAAACTTACATTTGAATTAGCTGTGGCATCCTCCGACTAATTTCACTATGGAAAAGCAGAGAATACCTCATGTTGTCCTCTCTACTAAAGACAGGTAAGATTCCAGCTGTTTCCATCAAATTAATAGAGGCAGGAAGGCATGAGTACATCATGTATCTTTCATCTATCCATCCATCTTTGATAATCTGTGTACCTACAGTATATTTCATTCACTCTTCCATCTATCTATAATCCTCAACCCATGCAACCATGCCTTGTGTCTTTGTAGACATTGTACACTTTCAAATGTTTTAATTGTTCTGTGGAGATTGAAATGCCTGAGCTACTCATGGAGTGTAGGAGCACCTCCCCCAATGATGTAAGGACGGCACATTGTAGTCTCTTTAGTGAGGCAGCACGCTAAGGGGACAACAGTGGCATTTATAGACACAGGGGAAAGGAGATGTCTCCTCATTAAAGAAAGCAAGTGGTCTTTTTTGTTGGTTTGTCCTTATCTTTGGTATCATAGACAAGTAACTACCCAAAGTGGCCATTGCACTGTAATTTTCATGTATTATTTACATTACCCATCTCAGTATCAGCATGATATACGCCCCTTCCCTGTTCAGGTAATTTTTCAGTTTTCACAGTTGTGATCATTTGACTGACAATAACTAAGTCATGCAACACTGTACCCACATTATTATTATATCATTTTGGAGACAGGTGGAACTTTATTTTGATGGTACTTAATAACCACCTTTTTTATGTTAGCGCCTCTATGAATTGAAATTTTAACATATGGTTCAGTGTTCTAGAGCTGATTGGATGCTGGTTCCTTAGAATTTTTTTTTTGACCAATCAGATTGACATGAGACTGCCTTTTGTCAGATAAGCAGCTGTACAAATTAGCCGAAAGTCAGCCAGTTACCTCTAAACCAACTCTAAACCAACCTTTTTTTTTTTTTTTGGACGATTTTTGGCTTGTGTGTACCTAGGTTAAAGAGGAGGGCCAGCTGAAGAAAAAAAATGTAAAAGCCAGCAGCTACAAACACTGTAGCTGCTGACTTTTAATAAGCACACTTACCTATCCAGGGATCCCACGATGTCCCTCGGCTCTCGGGTCTAGGCGCCGCCATTCAAACTAAGGGAAACAGGCAGTTCACTGCCCATTTCCTACTGCGCATGCGCAAGTCACGCGGCACTTTGTGAATGGCCCCGTTGTTTTCTGGGACACACACATGTCCCAGAAGGCAACGGGGCAGCTCGCCGAGGAGGAGGAAGTACCGCTAAATAGGAAGAAGCAGATTAAGAAGACTGCCTAGCAACAGTGGTTTCTGGTAAGTTAAAAAAAAATTCACATTTTTTTTACATTTTTTTAAAGAATGTTAACGCTATTTTTTTATTTTAGGGTGGCCCTCCGCTTTATGTGAAATAGTATCAGACATCTGAACTAATCAGACATCTAATCTGAAGGTAATTTTTCTATGATGTAAAAGTTAAATAAGTCTGCTCTTCTATGTGTACAAGGCCTGCAGAACTTACAAGTGTCCTATTGTGAACAAGACACAGTCTGTTTAACCAAGGTAAATGAGAGTCAACATTCTTCTATACTCAATTGTATGACAGAAACTTCCATTGTTGAGAGATCCTAAACCATCAACCAAAAAGTCAACACTCTAGAATCTACCTGCAAGTGTCTTAAAATCATGTGAAGAAATTATATGTATTTTGATATTTTATAGGATTTAATACTTGATACTTTTGGGACATTTTAGAAAAGACTGGAAAAGTATCAAGGCATTTGTTAGTTTATATGCATATCTATACAAACTATCATATTGCCTAAAAACTATTTAATCATTATATTACCATGTTTTTGTTTGATTTAAATCATTGTTATAAGAAATGTGTTTTATAATTTTTTACATTTTCTCCAAGAATTTAGAGATTGCTAGTCTTAGAGAGCCATCTGGTGGTCAAGTTAAGCTATTGTTTGCATAAACAAAGAGTTAATTGATAAATTCACCCTCCAATCAGAGGTGGGTAAATATTGCAAACGACACCCTCTAGGATGATCCCCTAATTAATGCAGATTCTGGGCGGATAAATAAGCGATCTCAGAGAGAGCCTGGATGACCATTCTGGAGGGCCATTGACCATTCATTACCATTCATGATCCCCATTCATCATCATCATTATCACTATTGGGGGTCTCCATAATGAAGTTTAGCACCATCTGAGATATAATTGTGAAACACAGACTCCATCTTGCTGTGATGCAGTGCAATACTTCAGTAGCAATTTTGAGGGTTTGGTAGACAGCCATCTTAAGGCCCTATCCATTTATCCCAAGCAATCCATTTTATTTGTTTTGAGGATAGCTAACAGTGTGCTATGATTTAGATGATTTTTGCCTGTTTAATTTAACATTACGCTTGCAATAGTTTTTGTTGGGTTCATTTGATATTCTGCACCCAATATCATAACCTCTTGGGTTTGATAATTTTTTCCCTTTTTCTTTAATAATTTTTTTCTTTTGACATATTGGTACCGACCAAAGATGAACATAGTCCCTCATCATGTCTGTAGGGGAATAATAGTTGTAATCTGTCAATTGCAGATTATCTGCTAGGTTTAGTTATAATTACTTATGGTATCTATTAGAGGAAATCAATTGTTCAATATATACATATGTTCTAGCAGTGGTAAATTGAGGAAATTCATGTTGAATACAATTTCAGTGTCTGTGTCACCCCATTAATATGACTGTTAATTGTGTTTGTTAACCACTTCAGATCCAGAAGGTTTTACCCCCTTCCTGACCAGGCCATTTTTTTTGTGATACTACACTGCGTTGCTTTAACTGAAAATTGCGTGATCATGCGACGCTATACCCAAATAAAATTGATGTTTTTCCCACAAATAGAGCTTTCTTTAGATGGTATTTGATCACCTTATTTTTTACGCTATAAACAAACCTTGCAACTAAAAAAAGTTAAGTATATAAAAAAGGCAATGTTCGATGCTCAGCATTTGTACTTTCTTTGTTTTCATATTTTAGCAAAACAAAACATGAAGTAATCAAGACCGACAATCTTGAGAAAAAACTATATTTTTTACTTTCTGCTGTAACACACATTGAATAAAAAAAAGTAAATAATCGAATTTCTTCATCAATTTAGGGCAATATGTATTCTACTACATATTTTTTGGTAAAAAAAATTCCAATATGATTGGTTTGTGGAAAATGTATAGTGTCTGCAAACTATGGGATAGATTTATGGACCTTTTATTTATTGTTTTTACTAGTAAAAGTGACACTTTTTGGGAACCAGCGACACCAATACAGTAATTAGTGCTAAAAAAAATGCATTGTCATCATATAAATGACACTGGCAGGAAAGGGGTTAACATCAGGGGCAATCAAAGGGTTAAGTGTGTTTCTAAGGAGTGCTTTCTAACTGCGTGAATGCGGTGACTGCAGGACTGTGACTGCTTAGCAGAAACACAAGATCTCCATTTTCCTCTCTGGCAGAACGATGATTTGCCTTGTTTACATAGCAGACTACTATTCTGCCTCTCCTGTGACCGATCGGCAGGTCCAATCACAGCACGTGCATGTGCCCCCAGAGTCGAAGATAGGAATCATGTACAGGTACTTGATTTTGTACTTAACTACTTCACATGAAACAACATACCTGTACGTAATTTTGAGGGAGTGGTTGTACCGGGATGAAACCTGTAGCTGCAGACTTCAACTCTGTACCGTTTTTTAAAGTTGGCAGTAGGCTTTCTGGTGATACCAACCAATGCGGCTCAGCAGCCGCTCGGCCGGTATGATAAGGAGTGAGAGGAGACTTCCCCCCACCAACTTAATCCAGTCCAACCAGGTCTCCCATCCCACCGGGAGGCCCAAGCGACCAGCGTGCACATTCACCAGTTGGTTGGAGTCACAAAGCCGGAATGTTCGGGTCTCTGATATAGTAACCCGGAAGCAACTTCACGACTTCACATCCGGTTTACTTGACTGCCAAAGATTTTAAAAAATACACGGTATTTTTTTAAAATCTGAGCGATCGGAGCAGTGAGAGGCCAATTGGGCAGCCCTTTTGCCTGCTACTTATTCAGTGTATCTATGTGCTGCTGCCTTTTTTGCTCTGTGATAAGCATAAGCGGTGAAGCTGCCAAGTGTCTCGTCTGTTCCGGTCGGGACATTAGTTGTGCTTTGAGTCTGATACTTGCGATCCTACCTTTGAAAGAACTTGATATTCTGAAGGTTGCTTGTTGCATTTGGATACATTTTTCACAACAAGAACGCAACTGTTTCAAATTTCACTAAATGGTCTAATACTGTGTTCAGTGCTTTAAGACTTTCTGAGGGTCTGCCTGATAACTATGTTTGCTGGAGCTCAATGAAGATTCCTCTGGATGAGGACTTATTTTTGTCATTTTTGAATGCGGTTCCTAGTTGCTTTATCAGTCCATAGGTATATATGAACTTATATGTGTTTATGAATGCATGTGAATTCACATCATAAATCAGTTTATCATGGACTGTACTATGCTATCACCTTCCTCTGGTTAATATAGGTATATTGTATGCTTTTCTGCCTGCAGGAACGCCCTGCACTTTTAAATTTATTAATGCTGCAGCATATTTTTATGTACTGATTATTTAGGGAGATATAGTATGTAGATTAGGTTATATATTCTCCCCTTGACATACACCTGGATCATTGTGTATGTGGCCCCTCCCCCTACATTTCAATAAAGCCTTGTATAAAATTGTAACATAAGCCGTGGTTGATTCTTCCCCCTTTTGCTTTCTTGGGACTCCCTTGTCTCCCTTGTCTCAATTTTGGGGTTTTTCGTATAATGTGTTTTTGCTTATGTGGTAGGGATCCCGTCTGTCACAGACAAATTGGCTGATACTTTATTAAATCATTAAAACTTTTACAGGTGAGAGAAGATTCTAGGACTCTTTTTTTACCCTAATTTTTCCCTCCATAAAGAGTACCTGTTACCACCTGTTACTGTCACAAGGGATGTTTACATTCCTTGTGACAGCAATAAAAGTGATCAGATTTTTTTTTTTAAAGAAACAGTGTTAAAAAAATAAAATAAAATAAAATAAATAAGAAAAAAATATATATTTTATAGTGCCCCCCCGTCCCTGCATGTTCGGGCACCAGAGAAAACAGTTACATAAGTTATGCCCGAAAATGTAAACAGTGTTCAAATCACACATGTGAGGTATCGCTACGATCATCAGAGCGAGAGCAATATTTCTAGCAAAAAATTTTTTCTGTAACTCTAAACTGGTAACAGTTAAAAATTTGTAAAGCGTCGCCTATGGAGATTTTAAAGTATCATAGTTTGTCGCCATTCCACAAGTGTGCGCAATTTTAAACCTTACATGTTTGCTGCGCAAATAATGTGTGACATAAAATATTGCTCGAGTGTCAGAACGCATTCACAAAAGACGCCTGGCAAATACCACAGCCACAAAATTTTCACTTTAAGTTCAGGGTGGTATGGATGCCAGATCGACAGATTGGCATTCTGCTGCCATGCATTTTTCTCTATTTCCTGGCTGGTTTTGGTGATTGGGCACTATCCAGCACCACCAATTGTAGACATAAAAGGCATTCTATCTGTTAAAGGAGAATTGGATATTTCCCACCAACCTACTATTTCAGTACCATTTACACTCCATTATCAGGGCCCTATCATCTGTACCACCAGCCCATTACCAGTTTATAGACTTTGAGCCAAGTACCCAACCTTTGGGTACAAGGGGCGGGAAATCATACACACTGTCCTTGCACAGACATGCCCATACACTCCCCTAGTCATTGTTCATTGGTTGAGATCTGTATAACTCCTCCTGTTTGAAGGAATGCCTGGGCTTAATTGGCCAATTGTGAAGCCACCAGGCTCTATTGTCATTGCTATTATAAATAAAGAGATTGCGGGCTATTCAAACAAGTCTGTCTGTGGAGCCCAGAATGTGAGGACGGTGGCTATGTCTGTATTATTTGTGAAACATGGGTGTACTAAGATGCATTATACCAAAAACCTCAGAAGTGTGCTTATTAGAGCAAGAGACATTGATTATACATAGCGTATAGTGGATTATCCATGTCAGCACAGTGAGCCAGGATTTTACAGAGCCAGCAGAACCACCTACACAGTGGATTGGGAGGAGGGAGAATGAGTCCATGGTCCCGGTCAACAAAAACAGCCATTTTATTTCAGTTTTTTAAATCCTTTTTTATCCTGAAGCCAAGGGTACGTTTTCTCTGTCCACTGTGTTAGCTGAGTTCTGCTTTTTAAAAATAACCAATTTTTCCTCTTTTGGTATAATGGTGGGATTTTTAATTGTAGGTTAAGTAACTGTATGTTGTGTAATAAGTTTGTGATGTATATGAGAAATAGAAATGTATGAACTGTGATTAATTATTACCTATGTATGGGACCAACAAGTAGATTGCATCAGCTGTGTATATTGTTTAATTGATTCCCTACACATGTCCCCATACATGTGCATCCACAAATGGTTTGGTCTGAGTCATTTTAAGAGGACTGCTGCATAGAAAATTAGCCATGTGGCTGGGGGGGGATGCAGGATTATAGAGTCAATAGCATCAATGATGCTATGAGATGAAAAGATCTTGCATGCAGCCATCGCTAGAGATGGTCTTGCGGTTCGCGGTGAACTTTGCTCGTTCGCGATTTGGCAAACCGGCGGACTTCTGGCGCTGTTCGCGGTGGACATATTCGTTTACATTGTGAAGAACTTTGACCCATGACACATCCATCATGGGGTACAGGACAGCCAATTGAGACATTTCAGCACATGGGCATACCCCCTACCTTTTAAATAGACCTAATCTGTCGGCCATTTTACATTCTGTCTTTTGTCAGTGTAGGGAAAGGACGCTGTGTGGAGCAGGGACAGTCAGTCTGTTACTATTAGGTCTACAAAAGTCCTTTTAAGGACTGGTATAGGTGTACAGTATATAGGGTTGTAATACCCGTATAATATACTTTCTTTCAAATATAGAAAGCATATTATAGTGCACTGCAGTGCTGCTGAGTGCCGACCGATTCTGCAGCTGTCGTTTCTCAGTGTAGGGACAGTTTGGTGTTTGGAGCAGGGACAGTCTGCAATTCACTAGCTACTAGCTAGCTACTATTAGGTCCACAAAGGTCCTTTTAAGGGCTGGTATAGGTGTACAGTATATAGGGTTGTAATACATGTATAATATACTTTCTTTCAAATATAGAAAGCATATTATAGTGCACTGCATGCAGTGCTGCTGACCGATTCTGCAGCTGTCGTTTCTCAGTGTAGGGACAGTTTGGTGTTTGGAGCAGGGACAGTCTGCAATTCACTAGCTACTAGCTAGCTACTATTAGGTCCACAAAAGTCCTTTTAAGGACTGGTATAGGTGTACAGTATATAGGGTTGTAATACCCTTATAATATACTTTCTTTCAAATATAGAAAGCATATTATAGTGCACTGCAGTGCTGCTAAGTGCCGACCGATTCTGCAGCTGTCGTTTCTCAGTGTAGGGACAGTTTGGTGTTTGGAGCAGGGACAGTCTGCAATTCACTAGCTACTAGCTAGCTACTATTAGGTCCACAAAGGTCCTTTTAAGGGCTGGTATAGGTGTACAGTATATAGGGTTGTAATACACGTATAATATACATTCTTTCAAATATAGAAAGCATATTATAGTGCACTGCATGCAGTGCTGCTGACCGATTCTGCAGCTGTCGTTTCTCAGTGTAGGGACAGTTTGGTGTTTGGAGCAGGGACAGTCTGCAATTCACTAGCTACTAGCTAGCTACTATTAGGTCCGCAAAGGTCCTTTTAAGGACTGGTATAGGTGTACTATTTGGTGTGCAGTATATAGGTGTGTAATACACGTATAAAAATAATTTCAAATATAGAAAGCATAGTATAGTGCATTTCCACTGTGCAGCATTTTGACTGCTGAGTGGTTCTGCAGCGATACTACAAAAAGTGACAAGCGCAATTAGAAAAAAGTATTATAACTGGTGTGATAGACCAGTGGCCCCCCAAAACAGCAGATTGAAGCGGGGTGTTATATACCTTCTTCCACATATACTGCACTTCTCTAGAGACTTTTGTCACAGGGTCATTTAAAAAATGACAGGCAGAGGAAGAGGCAGGCCCTTCCACAGGGGTGGTAGGGGTAGGGCAGGAGCAACAGGCTTGAGCCAAAGTGGGAAAATGCAGAAGTGCTCTCTATCTCGGTGCTGGTGTCAGTGCTCTCTATCACGGTGCTGGTGTCAGTGCTCTCTATCACGGTGCTGGTGTCAGTGCCCTCTATCACGGTGCTGGTGTCAGTGCCCTCTATCACGGTGCGTGTGTCAGTGCCCTCTATCACGGTGCTGGTGTCAGTGCTCTCTATCACGGTGCTGGTGTCAGTGCTCTCTATCATGTTGCTGGTGTCAGTGCTTTCTATCTCGGTGCTGGTGTCAGTGCTCAGTCTCTATCATGGTGCTGGTGTCAGTGTTCTATCTCAGTGCTGGTGTCAGTGAGGGAGATAGCAGCGGAGAAGCCAATCAGCAGGCAGTGCCAGCTCCATGGCTGAGGATCAGCACTGGATTGGCACCTCCGGACCACCGCAGTGGAGCCCTGCATAGGTGGGGGTAAGGGCCGGGCAGAGGGAGGGGTCAGGGGCTCAAGCACAGGTTGGCACACTGGGACACTGGCACAGGACTGCGCTGCCCTGACTGTGGTACTGATCATCTCCTGCACCCCCTTCATAGCCTGGCCTGACCTTGCCTCTCCTCCATGGCCTTCATGCACTCCTGAATTGAGAAAGTTTCACAGATAAAAAAAGAATGCTTGTCGTTGTCGATCCCAGATTCACTTAATGCTTCTGGTATGTCAGTGTCCATGTTGTGGGACTATGAGTGCACAGCTAGTAAGTATTTTGTGGCTGAAAATATGACCTGAAGGTTTTTAAGGTTTGCCTGCCATTAAAGTAAATGGGGTCCACCGCAACATTTGCGCACATTCGTGGATCGCGTTCGCGAAACGTCCCATCAGAAGTTCGTCCATCACTAGCCATCGCTGTTTATATTTCTCATTGTCCTGTCCCTGTGGAAGCTGATACCAGAGTTAAGTATATGACCTTTCTTTAGGAACAAGAGTGTATGTTTAAGGCATAGTATTTCATGTTTTATGTAACTATGGCATTTTCGGATACATTGTTTAGTTAAATAACCTATATTTTAGTTCTCCTATAGGCCCTAATTGATATAGCCTAAAGTGTTTGTCTATGGTTAGGTGTTCATTTAATGTCTCAATTGTGTAGTCAGTTTTTGTGGGTAGAAATTTTGGATTTCTAGTGAAGAAATCTCGGTTTGTGCTGGTTTTGGCAAGATCAGTGACTGAATTTCGATTGTTAATGTCACCATTTTTTTGTAGTCTGGATTTTACCATAGACCAAATTTGAAAAGGTTACAACTACCATTTTGTTTCTGCTGAATTTTGGTTCTGGGTGAAATTACTCTGCTTTTGGGCCAAGTTTCAGCATTTAGTGAAATTAAGTAATCTTTTTGCAGGGATTTCAGTTTTTGGCTTTAGTTGCATTGTTGTTGTGCAATATTTCAGTCTCGAGTAAAAATAGTCTGACTGCCCTGAAGATAAAGGGGCCCTGAGGAAATGTGGGTGTCAAGGTGGATTTCCTCCCATTTACAATATGGGGGGGGGGGTTTGTTTGTTTGCCCTTTCCCAAACAAGAGGCTTTTAGAGATATTGAAGTATCCTATATTATGCTATAAAGTCAAGAGGTGGTATGTGTTGCCATACTTTTTAGTGTCTTGATAGACAAAATATAAAGATATATATTGTAGGGGATCAGAGGGGTGAAGAGCTGGCTCAGAGGCAGTCAAGTAAAATAAAAGTAGCTTTTATTCAGCAAAACAGAAAAAAAAAACATAAGACCAGACAGACTTGTCTTATCATACCGATGTGCACACAGGTACAGCTCACAGTTCATCAGCCCTCAGGCTTAGAGGTAACAGTTCATGGCTCCAAACAGAGCTACAGTCTTTTTATGGTTTAAGCTCACCCAGCAGGTACACCATCCAGCAATGGACGTTTCCACACAGCGTGCTGCTGTGTCTCTCTCTCCTACTCAACAGCTCCACACTGAAACTTTCAGCACACCTGACCATAAGCAGGTCTGAAGCGGAAGTACCTGCCTTCTTCAATTAACCCCCCTTTAACCCTGCCCCTTATATATAAGTGATAAGCCGAACACTTCCCAGTTCGGTTCACACCAGAACCTGAGAACGGACAATTTTGCGCAAACTTTAGAACCCCTTTAAAGTCTATGGGACTCGAATGTTCAAAAGCAAAAGCGCTAGTTTTAAAGGCTAATATGCAAGTTACTGTCCTAAAAAGGGTTTGGGAACCCAGGTCCTGCCCCAGGGGACATGTATCAATGCAAAAAAAGTTTTAAAAATTGCAATTTTTTTGGGAGCAGTGATTTTAATGACGCTTAAAGTGAAAAAAGTGAAATGTTTCTTTTATATATCAAACATGGGGGGTGTCTATAGTATGCCTGTAAAGTGGCGTGTGTTTTCCCATGTTTAGAACAGTCCCTGCAAAAAATTAAATTTTTAAAGGAATAAAAGTAATTTAAAACTGTTTGCGGCTTTAATGTAATGTCTGGTCCCGGCAATATGGATGAAAATCAGTGAGACAAAAGGCATGGGTACCCCCCCCCAGTCCATTACCAGGCCATTTGGGTCTTGTATGGATATTAAGGGGAACCCCGCACCCAAATTAAAAAAGGAAAGGCATGGGGTCCCCAGGCCCTATATACTCTGAACACCAGTATACAGGCTGTGGAAACAAGACAGGGACTGTAGATTTGTTGTTAAGTAGAATCTGTTTGTAACTTTGACCTGGTACATTTTTAAAGTGTAGCTCCAGCCAAAAAATCTATTTTTAAGCTTTTTGGAAAATGTAGGGAATGGTTATCACCCCTGTAACATTTGTTTTGCTGTCTGTGCACCTCTTCAGAAGATTTCACCTCACTTTCTGTCCCAATGACAAATGGACAAATGTTTTTAGAAAATGTGGGTTTTTTAGTGAAACAAGGATTGGTGATAAAGCATCAGTGGAGAGGAGACACGTTTTTCCAGTACAGGAGAGAATTTCCCTTCCTAGGGGTAGATTTAATCTCACTTCCTGTTGTCTCCTTCCGTTTGCAAGTAGGTGTCGTTTGTAAGTTGGATATTTGAAAGTAGCGGCTTATCCTATATGCGCTGCAGAAATCTGAGCCTTGGGTGTTGGTGTTGCGACAACACTGTAAGCCTTCACAGTTACTCTTGGTGGGCGCTGGAACGCCCTGCTGTGAACTATTACATCAAGAATTGTAATTACATGCCATTGTTGAACAGTGGTAGAAAAAATGGGCCTTTGGTGGTGATGGTGATGGTGCTGGTGCCACAACACTGCAAGTCCTCACAGTTACTCTTGGTGGGTGCTGGAACGGGCCCTGCTATGAAATATTATATCAAGAATTGTAATTACACGCACCTGTTGAACAAGGGAAGAAAAATGAGGCCTTTGGTGGGAGTGGTGTTGCCACAACACTGTAAGCCCTCACAGTAACTCTTGGTGGGCGCAGGAATGGGCCCTGCTGTGAATCATTCCATAATTACCATGATTGTAATATGCTGTGAATGTCCTCTTTGTCCTCATGCATGCTGTAAGTTTTTTTTTTTTTTAACAATCAGGAGTGCTTTATTGAAGGAGAATTTACATTACAGTAAAGTATACAGTCATTTTATGGAACAGTCATGGTATATTCCAGTGGAATTGTAATTAGAATTGTAATTACATGCCCCTGTTAAACAAGGGCAGAAAAATTGGGCATTAGGCAATGGTGGTGGTGGTGCCACAACACTGTAACCCCTCACAGTTACACTTGTTGGGCGCAGGAACGGGCCCTGCTATGAAATATTATATCAGGAATTGTAATTACATGTCCCTGTTGAACAGGGGCAGAAAAATTGGGCCTTAGGCACTGGTGCCACAACACTGCAACACCTCAGAGAAACTCTAGTTGGAGCGCAGGAATGAGCCCTGATGCAAAGTATTGCATCAAAAATTGTAATTACATGCCCATGTTAAAGAGTGGCTGAAAAATTGGGCCTTAAAAAATGTTCTTACAAGATATCGGCATAATCATTGAGGAGGAAGAGGACAGTCACTCAGCATAACAGGAAAGCCACTCAGCATCATCATAGGCAGTCTTGAAGGGATCTGACATTTAAAAAAAAATATTCGGTTACATCAGCATCAGGTGCTTGGTAGCTGGTGGTGATCCAAAACTGATTCATTTTTATGAAGGCCAGTCAATCAACCGAGTCGGCGGACATGCGCATCATGTGATCGGTTACAAAGCCTCCAGCAGAACTGAATGTGCGTTCCGAAAGAACGCTGGATGCAGGACAGGCCAGTAGCTCAATTGCATACTGTGCAAGCTCTGGCCAGTGATCCCTCCTCAAGACCCAGTAACCCAGAGAATTTTCGGTGGGAAAAGTGTCCAAGTCTGATCTTGCCCCTAGGTATTCCAGCACCATGTAAATCAGACACTAGCGATGGTTGCTGGAACCGATCATGCCTTGGGGCTGCGGACTAAAAAATTGTCTGAACGCATCGGTCAGATGGCCACCTTTTCCACCATTCCTTCTGTGACTGACCAAAGCCTCAGCAACACGTTGTCCAGGACCAGGAACTTGTAACCTCCCATTGCACAGACCTTTCTGCAAGGCCTCCTGAAGATGTTTCATCCTCTGCTTCCTCTGCGACAGCAAGATAAGTCCGGTCTCAACACCCCTGGAAGAAAGGACAGGGAGTGCTGAGGCAGCGAAAGGGTGCAGGTGCCTGCAGGTTGAAGATAGAGGCTTGAAGACACTGGATCCTCATGGAGGAAGAAGTGTAGACTGGTCACCGAAGGTGTTCAGCGGAAGCCCAGCAGGTATGTGGAAACACTGCACGTCAGGAACAGGCAAGGTTGGCAACTGGCTGGCAACGAGGTACAGGAACGGAAGGCAGGTTCGTAGTCAAGGACAGGCAGAGGTCTGGCAACGTTCTGGCAGCGAGGTACAAAGTCAGGAAGCAAGTCGAAGTAGAGAGTCCAAGCCGAGGTCAGTATAATAAATCCAGGTAAGTAGTAAGCAGGGGTGATCCAGAAGAGTACTCAAACAAGCCGGGTAATCGGGAACAAGGTAACAGGTACGACAGTGGTCAGGTATGTCAGGAACGAGCTGAAGATGATTCAGCACTGGTATCAGGTCAGGACCCTGTTTATATATTGTGACATGTGCCAGGATTGGTGGACGTGGTCGTGCGTGCGTGAGTGCGTACACATGTTCGGTTTGGCGTGCGAGTGCGCCCACGTATTCGTATTGGCGTGTGCATGCGTCTGTTCATTCCAGAACTCGTTTGCCTCTGACGGGGACACCGCGCATGGCCTTTGGAACGAAAATAAGCTGCTGCTATATGGGGGACAGACATTCACACATCGAGTTCCCTGACATACACACTATGCAAAGGTCACTAAAACAAAATACTGCAGCTCCCTGCCTGTATTTGTATGAGAATGCTAGCAATTGTACTCAGCTAAAGCTTTAGGTGCACACTGTGCAAAGGACACTAAAACAAAATACTGCAGCTCCCTGCCTGTATTTGTATGAGAACACCGGCAATTGTATTCAGGTAAGCTTTAGGTGCACATTGTGCAAATGACACAGTACACTAAGTGAAAATACTGCAGCTCCCTGCCTGTCAGTATATTATGAAGAGAATAACAGGAATGGATCTAGCTAAACTGAATACGGTGTATAAATATATATACAACACACCTGGGATGCATATATATCCTCTACACACTGTAACTGAAGCTAACTGACTCGCCTGCCTACTCTATCTAGCTCAAATTAAATGACACTGTCTCTCTCTCTCTGTCTGTCTTTAACCACCGCCTCAACACACTATACAAGGCTGCCACGCAGGCGGCCTTATATAGTGTGGGGTGTGTACTAAACCCCCTGAAACATAATTGGCCAAAGCCATCATGGCTTTGGCTAATCATGGCTCTCCGTTTTTTTTCTGCGCTGTGATTGGCCAAAGCATGCGGGTCATAGTGCATGCTTGGCCAATCAGCAGCCAGCAATACACTGCAATGCCGCAGTGAATTATGGGCCATGATGCACCACTCAAATTTGGCGCAAATGGCCCATAATGTTCGGAATTTGGCGAACGGCCGAACAGACTATGTTCGAGTCGAACATGGGTTTGACTCAAATTCAAAGCTCATCCCTAGTCAACAGTGTCCAGGAGGATGCTAACTGTTTTATCCTGGGCCATAATCCATGAGATTTTTCTTTTGACTAAAAGAAAGGGGACAGTGGGTTACTTCCATGCTAGAGCAATCGTTAGTTTGGTCCCAAGAAGGATAAACCTGATAAGGCGTTGGGCTGATTTCGGGATCCCGGGTTTAGGAAAGTTTAGAAGCGCAAATTGAGGGTTTTTTTGGATGGGTAAGTCAGTAATTTTTCTAATAGTATGAACGATTTTATTCCATAGGTCCCTAATTTTGGTGCAATTCCACCATATGTGTAGCATCGATCTGATGTGCCCTCAATTGCGAAAGCACAAAGGGGGAGCGTTCAAGTTGATTTTGCCCATTTTTAATGGGACCATATACCACCTCATTAGGATTTTTAAATTAGCTTTGACTAGTGCTATATTTAGAATGCCCATTGGAGCTGTGGCCGCAGCTCTATGCCACTCAAAGGCTCCAGTGGCGTTTTAGCATTCGTTTTGGTCTCAGCCCTAGCAAGTGATTGGTACATCACGGTTATCCCCCCTTTGCTCCATGGCTTGACCGCACACGTTTCATAGTCCATGATAGATAGAGGGTTGGGTTTGAACGTCCATAGGTACTGGATGAAATGAGAGATTTGTTGGAATATAAACCTTTCTAACCTTGGCATGTCAAGTTTACTAGTACAGTGGTCTAGTGTGAGAGGTCCTGCAGGTTGACAAAATATCCAATCCTATAGAGTCCCTTATCTAGCCACCTCTGGAAGGTTTTAATGTACTGGCCAGGTGAAAACAAAGGATTTTGGAGATAGCGGCCACCAGTGAGAAATCAGGTGTGGATTATTTTTAAGGGAGTCCCATGGTGCCAAGGAGTAGGAAAGTTTGAGAGCCATGATAGCAGGTCTAGATTTGACAGGGCACCAGAGAATATAGTCTAGGAAATATAGGGGTATGGCTTGCCTTTCCATGTATACCCAGTCAGGGTGTGCTATTTTAGAGTATAAAGTGGAGAGTTGGGATAATTGTGCTGCTTGTTGATACCAGAGAAAGTTTGGTACACCCACTCTGCCCTGATCTCTACTTCTAAAAAGGGTCCCCTTTGCAATTCTATGCCCCTTCGCTCCCCACATAAACTTTATGATTTTGAACTGGAAGTTCCTGAGTTGGTCCCTGGGGATGGGGATGGAGATAGGGAGTGATCGGAATAGATAAAGGATGCGTGCTAAGAGGGTAATTTTTATGGAATTTTCCCTGCCTAGCCAGGATTTGTCCCAATTTGAGAGATCTTCCTCCAATTTATGAAAGATCGGTAAGAAATTAGCTGTATAAAGTTTGTCTATTCTGGCAGTAAGATTAATCCCTAAATAGGGTATTGTTGTCTTATTCCACCCAAACCTGAAGTTGTCTTTAAGCTGTGCAACAAGGTGGGCTGGTAAGTTAAGTTATAGTTCAGAGCCAAGGATTTCCAGTAATTAACCTTGAGTCCAGAAACTTTGCCAAAGTCATCGACCGCTTGCAAATATTAGGTACAGATGTGAGTGGAGAAGTGATAAAGAGTAAGATATCATCAGCGAACAGGGTGCATTTGTGGGTACTCGGTCTGCATTTTACCCCATGTATATCAGGGTTGTCTCTGATGGGGATGGCTAGTCTTGATGACCATGATAAAGATCAGTTGGGACAAGGGACATCCCTGCCTTGTGCCGTTAAGAATTGGGAAGAATTTTGAATAATATCCCTGCATTTTAATTTTCGCCTAAAGGTTGGATTAGAGAGCCTCTATTATGTTCATGAAGCACTGACCAAATCCCTGCTTTTGTATTATTGGGACCAGAAAAAAACAGGAGATGGAATCAAATGCCTTCATGAGATCTAATGAGAGCAAGAATCCCTTTTTCAGAGGTCCCTTGTCCCATCCCGACCCCAGTAGCGAGACTACATTGATTGCTCTCCTGATCTGATCTGGGTCCTGCCTCCCAGGTATATAGCCGACGTGGTCCCTGTGTATGTAAAGACCAATAAAGTTGGATATTCTGTCTGCCATATTTTTCTTCATAA
The DNA here is from genome assembly GCF_037356315.1 of Lithobates pipiens. Classification (NCBI taxonomy): domain Eukaryota; kingdom Metazoa; phylum Chordata; class Amphibia; order Anura; family Ranidae; genus Lithobates; species Lithobates pipiens. Next base: position 142,514,962 of record NW_027507790.1, read on the forward strand.
TTTTGAAATCATTATTGATGAGTGATATAGGGCGATAATTGGAAATGCAACTTGGGTCTTTGCCAGGCTTAGGTAGCTCTGTGATGAAGGCCGGGTTCCAAAGCAGAGTTGATTAAAGAATCGGGCCGAGTAGGGGGAGAGTGTAGGGGAGAAGTGTTTATAGTACACAGCTGAGAAGCCAACGGGTCTGGGGGCCGAGTTATTTTTAAGATTGGTGCCTCTAGATTGGTGCCTCTAAGCTATCCCTTTGCTGTTCCCTGATCTTAGGGATCTACAGAGAACCCAGGAAGGAGTCAATTAAACTGGAAGAGGGTTCCTTCCATTACCTACTATACATGTTGCGGTAAAATTCACAAAAAGCTTCCCTGATCTTCTGGGGGTTCTGTGTAAGGGAGCCGTTGCTCAATATTATTTTAGGTAAGGTATGGGATCTAATTTTATTCAGTCAGTCTACGTGCTAGTAAAGAACCAAGTTTGTCTTTTTGGTAGTAGAATCACCCACCCTCCCATCGTAGACTTTTTCAGCTGTTGCAGTAAGAGCCAGATTTAGGGCTGTGCGCACCACTTCCTGACGAGGGTTTGCGTTTATGTAGTTTGTTTAAAGATGAAGATTTCCTCTCCAGCTTGTCAATATCTAGCTTGTGAGGTTTGAGTAGCCTAGAGGACATTTGATTCAGTTTACCCCTAATGGTAGCTTTATGTGCTGCCCACAGAGTGGTTGGGGAGATGTTATTGACATTGTTCAGTAGGAAATATTCCTCAATATCTTTTTTACAATTTCACTAGCATGAGTGGGGTTGCTGAGGATGGAGATGTTCAGACTCCAGTTGAACCCTGGTTGCAGTGATGTCTGTCCATTTATTATTAAGAGGAGAAGGGAGTGGTCCGACCAGGCAGAGTCTCTTATGGTTGACTTATGCACCAGTGAGATATGTTTTTGCAGCAAAAATAAATTATCTATTCTGGCAAAGGTATTATGAGGGCTAGAATAATGCATATAATGCTGCACCTTCAGATTAATTTCTCTCCAGATATCCACTAACCCTTGGTCCTAAATTTGTCTAGCCACATTAAGACTCTGGATGGTGAGATGGATACGGTCCTTGCCCTGGGGGTGGGTTTATCTTTCCCTCAATCAAAGGCTATGTTTGAATCTCCACCATAAATGACCAAGCCTTCAATAAGTGGGGCTAGAGTATGGAAGACTGATTTAAAGAATTTCGACTGACCCTTATATGGTGCATAGTAAAAGGACAGGCCTACCCCTTTGTCTTGTTGTCAGAGTTTTCTACGTAGAATCTGGGAAATTTAGGGTGAATAAAAGATAGGGTGTAAGATTTTGGGAAGTGTGTTTCCTGCAGAAACAATATATCTATTTTTTGGTCATGGTAGTGTTGGAAGATTTTCCGGTGTTTAACAGGAGAATTAAGTCCCTGCACATTGTGTGAGGCAATGCGAAGGGCGGGTCCATGTGTGGTGGGGTCAGCCATAGAGCAACTTGGGGGGAAATTCTGATGATCCCCAACCACCTACCTTCCTATCAGAGGATGGTTCTAGGGTGTGAGATGCTATCGTATCTTCTTCTAGGATCCTGCAAAGGAGCGAGACCACACACGTCACTGAAAAAAAAAATAAGATAAGTAAAGGACAGAAGAGGTAGAGAGAAGACAGGAGAGAGAATTGGAGAGAGTAGGCTCTAAATGTGGGGGGGGGGGGGAATATTTCCACCTCACTCTGAGAGACAATCATGGTGGTGTCCCCCAACCAGTGGGGGAGTTCCCAACCAGGAGTGAAAAAAAACAATTTTTTTAAAATGCTTCGAGTACAGGAGGAGGTGCATTGGAACCTCTCCGACCTCCAAACTTATGGCTAAAATAAAAACATGAACACACAGGGTCAAAGCCCCATAGTAACTTTAACATGTACACCTTTAATGAAAGGTAAACTAGGGTAGGGGTGATAAGCATTAGAGATTCAGGAAGTGTGGACCAATGTATTATAATTCTGGTGAAGATCCTTCCATAGAGGGGTGAGGGGATCAGACATCTTGTTGAGGATGTTGGGTGTAATCCCTGGGAGCTCCAGGATAAAAGGGATGTGAGGCCTAGTGGTCAAGTTATTGCTCTGTCCCTGTTGGGGAGGAAAGGAGCTATGAAAGTTCTCCGGGAAGGCGTGATGACAGCACCAGTGACCCGGGAAGGGGGAGATTCGAGATGGCCAAATGTTCCTCCGGCTCCAACATGGTCCGTGTTATTCATTCCTAGGTGCAGTGTAAAAAGCCAGGGAAGTCTTGAGGAATGTCATGTCCATCGAAAACGGGAACAGTGCAATTCAAATCGTGCAATTTCAACTGTGATGATATTTTCCAATGTTATTCGGAATTCCACAAATAGCTTCCGTGCTCTTGTGTGAACCGATCTGCAGTGTTCATGCAAAGTGGTTCTCCAAAACTCTCACCTTATATCAGGCAAGTAACAGCCTTATTAATGTTGATTACATTGAAAAATATCGTCACAATTGAAATTGCACGATTTGAATTGCACTGTGTATGGGACTTTTTTTGTACAAACTTTTGTTTTAGTTGTTTGCACAATGGAATGATTTATATTCATATTTATTGTTTTTTCTGCATAATTGCACTTTATGTAGGGTGCACATATTTTTGCTTATTTGCACATTTTTGCTGATTTGCACGCTATTAAATTGTTATTTGCAATAATTCATATTTGTTTACATTATATCAATTTAAGAACGTTATCATTTAGTCAGCTATTTGCTGATTGTGCACTTTGTTTTTTGCACATGTGGGCTTTTTCTGCACATTTATATTGGATGATTATTGATTTTAGGTGTATATATATATATATATATATATATATATATATATATATATAAGAGGGCCAGTATGGTGGCCCGTAATTATGGGAGGAGCCCAGAGGGTATATAATCAGACCACCCACAAACGGTCTGTGTCGGTTCCAGTTCAAGGTACTGCACATCAAGGGGCCGACACTTCTCAGCTCCCTCACGGTCGGCTATCTGTGCGTCCAATCGCAGGTGCACTTTGGATTCTTCATTCGTGGTCTTCATCGGCGGTTCCCGCTCATGGTCGCAGATAAGTAGTATCCGAATCTTTTCATATCATGTGCAAACTTGCGGCTTATCGTGCTTACTATCCTGCACCCCTTTCACAAAACCTACCTCTGAGTTGTTGACACTCATGTCCCGACATCTTTCGGCACAGGTAGAAGGAATTCGTAAATTCCTTCTACCAAACATACGATTCATTCATAGATCCAAGCCTCCGAGTCGCTGTCGGTCGTTCTCCAATATCACTCGCCATAGGCTTCACTAGTTATAACATTCACTGTTCTCATCCTTTTTTGAGATAAACAGGTATTGTTTGTATGGGTTTCTGTGGCTGATTGAGGTGTAATTAAACCCACCTGATGTCTTTCCTGCACTTGACTAGCCTGGGGGATGGGTGGTTGATAGGTGTTTGGTTTCACAGTAAGGAATGGCATACACTCTACAACCAATTCGTATCAGATACTCCTTACTGCCAATTTATATCAGATTCATCTCATACATTTTTTAAGCTGATTCGTGTCAAATGCATTGCACAGGCTGACTCTGCCAACTCACTGCGTGTCCACGTAGTTGTACCTTTAAGATCGGTCGTATATCTTCATCGATTGTCTCACGCTCGGACCGCTACACACTCGCTGTTGCAGGTAGGACTTTGTTGTTACCGCTCCTCTAAACTCTAGTAGTTACGTTATCATGTTCGTTTTGCAAAAAGTCGCACTCACGCCACCGTAAGTCTTTCTATGTCATCTTTCATGTATTTCATGCTTTCTACCCAACGCGGGTTTACTCGAGTCATTCACTTCACGGCGATGCGGTCAAATCCGACATTCAAGCCCCTTACTCACCTCGCGTCTACAGCCGATTCGAAACTAGTCGCAACTTCGCTTCTATGTTTCGGATCCTCGGCAATCACAAGCCCCTTCAACCGCCATCACCCTTTAGTTGATTCGAACCCAGCCATATCATCGGCAATACGGTCAGATCTGTCATACAAGCCCCGTAGTCACCTCACATCTATGGGCGATTCGAAACTAGTCGCAACTTCGCTTCTATGTTTCGGATCCCTGGCAATCACAAAGCCCCTTCAACCGCCATCACCATTTAGTTGATTCAAACCCAGCCATATCATCGGCAATACGGTCAGATCTGTCATACGAGCCCCGTAGTCACCTCACATCTATGGCCGATTCGAAACTAGTCGCAACTTCGCTTCTATGTTTCGGATCCTCGGCAATCATAAAGCCCCTTCAACCGCCATCACCATTTAGTCGATTCAAACACAGCCATATCATCGACAATACGGGCAGATCTGTCATACGAGCCCTGTAGTCACCTCGCATCTACGGCCGATTTGAATCTAGTCGCAACTTCGCTTCTATGTTTCGGATCATTGGCAATCACCAGCCCCTTCAACCACCATCACAATTCAATCAATCCGAACCCAGCCATATCCTTATCGATACGGTCGGATCCCATATATGAGCCTCTCAGTCGCATCTACGGAAGATTCTAGTCGCAGCATCGGCGCAACGATTCCAGTCCTTGCCAAACGCAACTCTAACAACCAAGCCGAATCCTGTTGCATCTCTGACTCAAATGAGTCAAATCTTTCGCAGACTATTCCATAGCTATAGCCCAGTTCAAACTAGTCACATCGACTGTACGAATTCAGCAGTGCTTACGTTTGACTTTCTTATTCTATCCATACATGATCATACACAATTCTCTCCACCAATTTGCTCAGTGTTGCGCACGGTCATTCCTACATAATCACATTTCCTCTATAAACCTTTTCTTTCGCCTTTCAACAAAGCTCCTTGCAATTGCTGCAAGCATCAATGCAATGGCTCAAATACGGCCACTCATCTCCAGTAGCAACACGGCTGCTCTCCTCATTCCTACACACTTATAATTTAATTTATAGATTCAAATAAAGCTGCTTTCTTGCAATCGCTGCAAGCATCTCTGCAATAGCTTAAATACGGCCACTCATCTCCAGTAGCAACACAGCTGCTCACCTCATTCATCCATTCATTCATTCTCACCTCATAATTCAAATAAAGCCGCTTCCTTGCAATCGCTGCAAGCATTTCAGCAAGGGGCTCAAACTGCCACTCATCGTCTCCAGTAGCAACACGGCTGCTCATCATTTTCTCTGTCGCTTTCCCCTTTTTAGGCCAGTTAGAACACCAGTTAGTCCACCCTGCACCAGGTTTGGACAGTATCTCCCAAAAAAAAAAAAAAAAAAACCATTGTCGAGGGCTTGCATCTTCACCAGGGGGCCAGTTTTGCCCCAAAGAGCTCTTTGCAATCCCCCTTGTCAAAACGAAATTCTCATGTCACCTTACTACAGGCTCCCGGTCAACTCAGTTCTCGACACCCAAACCAGTCGACTTTACAACTAGTGCATAAAGTCAGGTGTTTAGTTCAATGGGATTCCCCCTTTCTCTTAAACACTCTTTCACTACATATTTTTACTTCACATACAGAATTTGACCTGCTCCTGAGGCGTTAGCAACTGTCACATACTTCTGTGCACTTCACTCTGTTTTCGAAGCACAAGCCTTCAATACGCAGACAAGGTCACCTAATCTCCATACTTGCTGGCAGTGCAAGCATTAGTAGACCGAACCCACGTCAATTAACTACAGATCGCAACATTCCTACTTAGTATACCAGACTTCAGCTACCCACCCCAGTCCGCCCTGGGGCGCTCTGGTTCATTAGTCTGTGCCGAGCACAGACTGACACCCGAGCTATCGGTTACCTAGCCAGTCACCTCCTGGCTCACCTCGGTTGTCACGCATTCTTTTGAGTTTTCTAAAGTCACACTCAACAGCGCTCGAGCGCAAACCAACTGTCACTATGGCTGTCGTTCCTTGTCCTATTCTTCTTGTTTCCTTACGCCTTTCATCTTATCTACCCAGCGCAACTATCCCCTCCTACCTTTGCAACTTACCTCAAACATACGCACCCCCCCTTGCTTTTAGTTGACGCCATGTCGCAGGCAGACAGTGAGGACTTTGCCTCAGCCCTGCCATCACCCTTTATGGGCTCAGCAAGCGGCGGTTTACAGTCTCACAAGAGCTTGGACCAATAAAAAAAAAATAAAAGAGAAAAAAAAAAAAAACTCATAGCAGAACGGTGTCGCAGGAGTAAATCCTACCCTGCTGCAGCCAGGAAACCAAGCCTTTAGGCTACTGTTTCCACTGCCAGTGGCACCCCTTCCAGGCACCACTTCAGTCTATCTTCTTTGCGACTACTCAGCGGCACTCCTGGGTAACCACACTGTCAACAGCAGTCGCCGAAGTCCAAGCAGAGTGACAGCCCTGGAGGTACACCCAGCCGTGCCCCTACCAGCTCCAGTCACCACCGTCATTCCCGTACCTTCACTTACAGATACACCCAACTTCTGCACCATCGTCTTCCCTGCACACCTTGTCCTAGCAGGGCATCTAGGAGGACATCTTGGATGACAACGACGTTAACTTAGCATCCCTCCTCATAGCAGTACACAACTTGGCCTAGAACAAGTCATATTCGCGGGGAGATGTCTCCGTCATCCTGAAGGCCAGAGACCCTTTACTTAATCGCAAGCTCACTGTCACAGAGTTTGCGCTGGCCTTGGGGACAGTCAGAGACGTTAGGCAGAGCAACCCCAACAGGAGGGTAGAATTGGACCCGTATCTGCATGCAGCAGGTCACAAGTATGCAGGATGCCCATCCTTTGACTATCACCGCTCATTTTCAGCCAAGGCAGCAGCCAGACTCAAGGGGATCCTTTACCTCCCATCTTTTAGTGTTTCTCTTCCAGGTAAAGACCCTGACTAAATCCTAAATTAAGATGTGCCAGCTATAGCAGATCTGCCCATGGGAGTCGAATTTCTCACAAATTGGAATGGCATGCCAATGTGCATTTCCTCAGCATCTCTCTCTTCATCTCAGGTAGTCATGGTCACCACAGCCTCCACAGGTCCTCGCCTCAATTTTTGGCCAAATTGGGTTCATAGGGCCATGGCCGTCAGAAATCCTCTTGATTCCTGGGTTCAGTTAGTCCTCCTCTTTGTTCGACCTCTACCCCATTGTCGCAGCAGCTCAAGTCTGGTGCAACAACTGGGCAGGACAAACAGTGACGTTCACCACAGACAACCAAGCCACAGCCAGTATTATGAATAAAGGAGGTCCTAGTAGCTTGCCATCGTGGCCTTCCTGCGCAGGCTGGTGCCACTATCCCCACAGCACCAATCTAACGTCCTATGCGTCCACATCCCAGACAAACGCAATAATCTGGCTGACGCACTACCCGTTAACTTTGCTTCGTTATTTTTTGCAGGAACCTGGAACCGACCCGACCATGTCTCTTATCCCACACTGGTCGTAGCTAACCTCGGATTCAAACAACACTTTCACGACGCTACCTGCCTTATTAATCTTTCATTATCTCACAACACCCTGAAGGCCTACCGTGCAGCCTAGAGGTTCTATGTCAGGTTACTAGCCTCAAACCCCAGAGCAATACCAAGAGTTCTCCATCACATCCTGGTGTTCATATTATGCCACCACACACAGTTGGCATTTTCACACAATACCTTAGACCCCACTCAGCTGACATCCAGTATTTCATCCCCTTATGAGATCCTAACAAACCGTCTTGTTTGCCACCCATACGGTCAAGACCATGTTGTGTGGTATTCACAGGCAAATGACCCCAAATCAGTATCAAACGGCTACCCGTCACCAGCGCCATATTCCGAGACGTGTCTTTCATCCTGTCACATTCCCCTTTGGCTAAATTCAGCCTGCTCATTCAAGCAGCCATCTACCTGGCTTTCTACAGCTTCTTACGCCCCAGTGAATACTGTCACCATCCCAGTTGTAAAGTGTGACGTAGACGCCACCTCACACGCCATCAGACTTACTTCATCTTGCTCCTCAGGGTGTCCAAAACACAATAGTCTGGTCCAGGGGTTGACATCAAACCTTTCCAAACTCTCAAAGCCTGGTGCCCTGTGTCCATCCTAGATCAATTTTTGGCCCATATGTTTGATCCCTCGCAGGACAGCCCATTACTACCGTTCCCGATTAGTACCCCAGGCAGCAACCAGTTCATTAGTCACGTCAGGTTCCTTTTGAGCAAATTAGGCCAGGACCTTGGTCATTTTCTTGGACATTCTTTTGCATCGGAGCAGCATCAGCAGCCTCACGAAACGGGGTCCCAGTCCACGCGATCAAAGATGGGCAGGCGGGAAACCACCTGCTTTACTCGATACATCTCCAATCCACAAGTGGAAATGTCCTGAGCCTTCAGCAACTTTGCCCCGTAGTGTCTTGTTGTACATAAATTAATAATTACCTCCCTAAACCTAATCTTTTGCGGCCTTCTCTTGGCATATCGCCCAGCAGACCAGGGCTCACCACCCAGCTCACCAGGGCTTACCTTACAGCAGACCAAGGGCACAGTTCAGGTTTATTTTATGTTGTTAGTCTTGTGACGTGTTTATGTGTTCTTTCATATCTCTTAGAGCGGAGGGCTCCGACCATAAATAAGAGGGCCAGTATGGTGGCCCGTAATTATGGGAGGAGCCCGGAGGGTATATAATCAGACCACCCACAAACGGTCTGTGTCGGTTCCAGTGCAAGGTACCCACCCACCCATTTCCCTTCTCAGAGTACTTCACTTAAAACACGTTTCTCTACAGAAACATCCATTTACTTTCTTAAGGTATGCGGCCTTCTCTTGGCATATCGCCCAGCAGACCAGGGCTCACCGCCCAGCTCACCAGGGCTTACCTTACAGCAGACCAAGGGCACAGTTCAGGTCTATTTTATGTTGTTAGTCTTGTGACGTGTTTATGTGTTCTTTCATATCTCTTAGAGCGGAGGGATCCGACCATAATATATATATATATATATATATATATATATATATATATATATATATATATATATATATATATATATATATTATTTATTTATTTTTTTATTAATGTTTTTTTCGTAATTATTTGTTATTTATCTTTATTAATTTTTAGTTGCATGATTATTATTGAGGATTAATATATTTTTCCTTTATTATGAGAGTCTATTTATACGGATCACTGAGGTTCTATTGATTATTGAGGTTTATTTTTTATTGAGTCAATTTAGCTATTTAGAGAGTCAACTGACAGTGAGTTTGAGGTCTGTAACAGTGTGTATTGTCGGTTTTCGCCTTGCTTCCTCACAACTGTGTGATTGAAGGGGAAGAAGATTATTGTTCATTGATTAGAGGAGGCTGTTACTATTTGATTGCTGTCTCCATTATCTATGAGATATCAAGCCCCAGACGCTTTTTTATTCCTGTGGAGCTACTTTTCTTATAGTACCTTCAGAGGACCATTTGTATAGTTATATTTATATGTATTTTCAGATTAGAGATTGGTAAGCGCCACATTCATACCCATAAATATTAGCTACTTGTTTTGGTGTGGGAACACCCTGATGTTGGCAGCTGCCTGTTGATTTTTTGTCCTATTGGTTTTTTGATCTCCCCTTATTTACAAAGGGATAAGGCAGAGGTCAGGGTAAGTAGCAGACAGGAACAACAGAGTATACGCCAAAGTTAGTAACAGAGACAAATGTAGAGCCCACGGCAAGCGGGAAATAGGAAGCCAAACACACAGTTAATACACAATGGTTGATCAGCACCGCTGGCTTGCAGTTCCCTGATAGGGCCTGGGGTGGAGCCATGCTTAGAGGAGAGGTTTTAAAAACCACCAGATGGAAGTGGCTGGCATCTTAGTCTGAACACATAAGGAGAGGTAAGCAGACAGAGGAAGATTACTGCATAACCATAACAGTTAGTACCGTCAGGAGGGGCTTAAGCGCTCGCTTTTTCTGAATGGTGAAGGGAGAGATGTCAGCGTAGATTTGAATTGAATGTCCCATCAGCTGGATCTGTGGGGTGGTGCGAGCTCTCCTCATAATTTCCTCTTTTATATTGTAGTAGTGTGGTTTAACCATAATGTCACATGGCAGACCATCAGGGCGGGGGGTCCCAGGGTCCTATGGGCCTGATCAAGCTCCAGTTTGTGGGCTCAGATGTCTGGAATGAGGTTTTTGATAAGGGAGTGTACTGCTTCTGGAACATCTGTGACGGTCTCTGATTCTAAACGTAAGCCTTCTCGACCTATTTTGCAGGTTGTCAAATTTGGCCATAGCCCCTCTAACTGGTTATGCAATTCTTGAAAGCGATTGGTGTTTTGGTTCACACGATCGATTATGGCGTCCACTTTATTCTCAATGCTCTCAATGCGAGATCCCAGGAGTTGGAGGTCCGATTTAATGTCAGAGGTAGTTCTGGCAGCAGTCTGATCTAGCCCCCCTGTCTAGTATTTCTGCAAATCTTGTAAACATAAGTGTAATGTCATGGGGCTGGGAGGTGTGCTGGCCTTTCTCCTGGTAGGTCATATTAGGCCTGGGTGAGGTTGCACCTGCACCTGAAGGGTACATGAGCATGTCATCCAGGGTCTGGTTCAGTAAGGATACTGTGGTGGCTGGTGACATCAGGCCTCCGATCGTTGTGGGTGAGGGGGCTCCTCCACATACTTCCTCATGTTGTGAGTCCCACCAGGGAGATGTGCCAGGGATCCCTGTGTAAGCCTCATGAGGTGGCCATTCTGCTGCCATCTTGGATTTCTCTGCCACTCCTGGAAGTGCCTCAAAATGCACTCGTAAACCACAGGCTTCCTGATTGCTTTGATCCTAGTTGATGCCACAGAGCGCCGCAGAGGTGCCTCTTCCCCTTTGATGGAATTTGAATCAGCAACCAGCAGTCTGGTGAAGGAGGCTCCCATCCCAGACCCTTTTTGTCAATGATTCCAGGTATTACACCCCAGATGATAAGCCACACACAGGTTATGCAGTGACCACAGTCGGTGAAAAGTGCAAAAGGGTTAATAAGTTCCCACATGTCCGAGTTTTCTACATATGAGGTTTGTTTGAAGATTAACCAAAAACAGGGTTGTATTTTCCTCATTGGCTGATGCCTTTACATTCTCAGCTGATGGGGTGGGTGCAGTCACTGTGATGCCACGTACACACGATCTAAATTCCGGCCAGACAAGAATTCCGGCCAGACGAGAATTCCGATCGGATGTACGCGGTATGACGTGAACTTCAAAAGGTCCACCACAGAGTTCATAAGTTCCTCCTGGACCCTGACACAATAACTGGTTTACATTCTTTCCAACCAGGTGACTGGGTCGTTGTAAAGAAGCTTGAGGGACGAGACAACTGGATCCACACCAGCCACTACAAGAAGCTGCTCAACCACACCAAAAAATGAGGAGTATCTTTGTTTATTTATATTTTTAGCTTGGTGTAGTCTCCAACTAGCTAAGAAAGGGAACATGACCAATCACTGGGTCTACTCTAAATCTCCACTGAGCATTAGTATCCTAGTGATGACAGTGGTACATGCTATATATGATGTTCCTATTGGTATGAGGAATTTTGAAAAGCTAGTAAAAACTCCAGACACTTGTTAATAGAACTAATTGATACATTAGTAGAGGGTAAAATTTGTTATAGTTTTAACAATAGCTCTGGTTCTTGCTAGTTTTGGTATTGGCACACAAGTGGGCTTACCAATAAAACACTCCACAGGAACCTGGATTGAAAATACTAGTGACAATGTTCAGGCCCATATGGACAAGTTTAGATCTCTGCAAGGCAAAGCCAGTGCTTTAGCTAGTGAAGGTTGGAATCCTTTTTAAAGTTCTGGGATTCTTTGGGGATTTTTTTTTTAATAGGATCATGGTTGAAGGAAGGAATTGTTGTTTTTGTTTCTATTCCTTCTATATGCCGTGATGAGGTGCTACTGTTGCGTGATTGGATGAGTGAAGAGAGGCTGAGCCGATGACCACATCTTCCTTGCTGAGACACCCTGAAGCCCAACCAACGTACAAGACACAGAGGATCCCAACCCGACCGGCCTTCATGTCCTCCTTTAAGTCATCCCTCCTGAAGAATAAAGTCTACAAGTCAAGCTTTGTTTTCCTTTTTATGGACTCATATGGACTGTAAAAACAGATTCATTTCCAGGTGTAAGAAGAAGATCAAAATTCATAGAGGGACACATGGGAGCATCCGAAAAAAGTTGAGGGACTCTTGTGGAAATTTTATTAAAATGTATTCAATATGTATTGTCACAGTGTCTCCCAGTGTTAGTTCTGCTGCTCTAAAGAGGGGGGCGGGGCAGACCGACACTGGTTGAGACCCGTTTGGTAGTGAAAAGCTTCCTGAAAATGTGGAGAAGTGTTCTTTGTCTAATTGAAGAGCATAGCTCAGAGGTACAAGAGGTGGGAAATCATACACACTGCTCTTGCACAGACATGCCCATACACTTCATTAGTCATTGTCCATTGGCTAAGATTGGTATAACTTCTCTGGTTGAAGGAATGCCCAAGCTTAATTGTCAAATTGTGAAGCCACCAGGTTCTATTGCCATTGCTATTATAAAAAAAAAACATGGGCTATTCGGACAGGTCTGTTTAGCCAAGGACTTGAGGATGGTGGCTATGTCTGTGTTACTCTGAAGCATGGGTGTACTAAGATGCATTTTGCCCAAAAGTTGAGAAGTGTGCTTATTAGCGCAGGAGACATCAATTATGCATAGTGTATGTACAGTGGATTATCCATGTCAACTTGTAAGTGACATTTTCTATACTGGTAAATATCATTAATAAAATGATCCTGTTATGTAATAGAAAAGTTGAAGTGAAACATGTTATTTTTGCTTCTTATTTATAGCCACATAAACAATATCTAGTTTCTTTCTAGTTTATATGGTCAAATAAACAATTTTATTGTCAAACTTTATCTTTTAATCAATATTCACATCAAGTAATAACTTGATTAGTTATTAAAGCATTTTACAAATTAGAAAAATACAAAGGTTGGATGCACACCAAAAATATAACTCAGAAGTGAGAGTATAACTATTTCAAGCAATCATTAAGAACCCTGCTTTACCTTATTTAGCACTCCTGCTGATTACTGCAAAGCGTAAATATTTAATCAGTAGAAATATTGGAGTGGTAATTATGGTAAACTCCAACTGGTATTAAGCACTGAATTGCAAGAACCTCAGGTCATTTAAAATTATTCATTGCATTGGAGGGAGCATAATGCATGTGCTGAAAAGCAATTTTAAATTAATAAATTCTGTAGATTGTCTGTTGTAATATACAGACTATACATAATTATGATAGCTTTGCTGCTTAATGTCACAGGGAAACATTGAAATACTTCAGTTGAATGCATTAATTGACATTATACAAATCAACAAGCAAAGTTTTGTTAGCAGTTTGTCACCCATAAGCTGTTGACAGTGGAGCAATCAGAGCCTATACTAGTAAAGTCTAAAACTATGATGCATACTAAAACTGTTGGTAGTGAGTGAACAAGCAAAAATTTTACCATGAAGATACTGATTTATTGGATTTCTTTATTCCATAGCATGTATTTTTCCAGGAGGCAAAAAAGAATCCACTATCTTGCAATGAGATAAATCAAGGCTCCTGAAAATGTGGCTATATAACTTTATGCTACAATAAAACATTTATTGTAAAAACCTGTCTTTTCCATAATAGTCTACGTATATCACAGCTGTCTGCATCAAAAACTGCTACATGTATTTTTCCTAGGTTCTGCCAGTACAACTTACACATGCTTCTGTCTCCTATAAGAATAAAGGTTTCATTTATTACAAATTTCAGCAACTGAAGAAATGTAAGTAATTGTTGCTTACAAAAGAAATACACAAATACCTATGTGTCTGTTTGTAGTTAGGATTTCCAATAAAATAATGGCTGCCATGGCATGCATTTGTACGCATTTGTACAACTCCTAAGATTTTCGGCAGAGGCTTTGCAGCTTAGAGCAAGCCACTGAAATACATGTATGCAAGTGTTTATCTGAACAGAAAGTGCCAGGGAAGAGCAGGAGGTGCATAAATGGATTATCCTTTTCAAGTTAATGCCACCAATTAAAATGAACTGTACAGATTGTAAGCATGTTGAAATGTGTGTAGTTAGTCCAGTAGCCAGCCCAGGCTTAGGGCAAGCCACACAAACAAATGAGATTGTATGCAAGTATTTATCTGTACTGAAAGTGCTGTAGGAGGGCAGGAGGTGCAGAAATTGATTATCCTTTTCAGGTTAATGCCACCAATTAAAATGAACTGTACAGCATGTAGGCAGGTTGAAATGTGTGTAGTTAGTCCAACAGCTGGCCTAGGCGGGGGAAGAGGTTAAACATGTTCGTCTCAGTTCCCAGGCTTTTGGCAGGCCACCTCCTGTGATGTAAAGAGGGGGGAACACTAAGACCCGAGAGGGAGCAAGAGTCAGGAGTTAGAGTGGAGTACGTACTGCGGAGGGTATAGAGACCCACCTGTGAGTGCTGGGATTCTAAAGAAACCGGGAGTCACGGACAGCATCCAAGTCATGGACAATGCCTACGTGGACTCTCAACTCACAGAGGTATGACTGGGTCATTGCACTTTTTTTGTTTTAGATTCAGGAACAGGGCGTTACAGTTACTGTACAGTTATATTAATTGTTCTAAGCCTCGTCTGAATTTATTCTAAGGTGTGCATGCTGGTTCTGGTATATTCCAAAGAACCTGGGTTTGTAATTGCACTATGGGGTATAAAGTAACCATGCTACAAGGGGTTCATTCAGCAGTCCATCTCCCATGGTAACCAGGTGAAGACTAACGTTATGGAGATCTATTGCCTGGTCACGTGGTACAGGAAGGACAGAGTTAAGGGAGAGCATGTTAGGTGCTTGGCAGGACCCCTTTGTGTTACTGGGAGTGAGGTAACAGAGGTACGCTGGACTGTTGAAGTAGGAGCAGGCTCAGCTCGTCCCTCCATGTTTTTCTCATTTGAGGGATATTGGGCCTGATACAGCTTGTACTGCCCTGTTTATTAAACCCATAATTCTATAAAGAAAATCTGTCAGTTATTAATGTCCATATATCTTTATTTTGTTGATATAAAATAATGTAAAACAGCGGAACATAGTCATCTAATTCAAAGCAGTTATGCAGGCAACAAAGTACTATTTTCACATCTCTGGTGAAATAGATATGACCATGAGATCAGCAGCGCAGATTATTGTGCATTTCTATTAGAAACATCTCACATACTGACAGTTCCTGTCATGCACACTAGGGAGGTTAAGGGAAGAATATCCAGGATGTGAATGAATGATAAAGAACAAAGGCACAGTATGTGTGTTTATCTGGGAATTTGGGAATCAATGCTAGAAAATCCACTTCTTTAAAACCCAACAGATGGTCTAACGATTATTGTAGCTACTCAAATCTTAAATCCAAAAGTCACTCTGAGATAAACAGTTTTGTGATTAAGTAGCCAAAGGAATTGTTCAGTAGAGGGATTCAGTATGTGTAAATAGAAAGGAAGAGGTTATGTTGGACTTCAATGGTAGAAATAAGAAAAAAGCTGCGCTTACTAATATGTATGTGATATATATACAACACTATTAGTATAAAGTGACAAGACAGTCCAATATTGATAATGAAAAATAAAGTCCAATAAAATCCAAAAATTGTGAATAGAAACTGTAGTTAAACAGACACCACCAACACGTGATCCACCACCACATGAATTGCACGCTTACCAGAGGCAAGCTTAATTAAAGCCTTAATTAAAATAAGGCAGATAAAAAACTCTGTTCGCTGGCCGGCAGCATACACCTGTTCAGATATGGTCGCGATGACGTCAGCTCGTCAACCTCCCTACGTACGTTTTGCCTAGAGATGGCGTAGTCTGTGGATCGTAATTGGTAATATCAGGGCCGCTGTTAGAAATCATGGGGCCCCATACAGCCTACCTGACGGGGCCCCATTGACCCCGCCCACAACCCATCCTGGCTCCGCCCATAACCCCACCCCTGCCTCCACGCTGTCAGGGCAGGAGGCAGGAGCTGGAACATTTAACATTTACAGCGCCCCACCAATCATAACTGCATCTGAATGGGAGAGATTCAGTGTTTTGACATCTGTGCCCATTCAGTTTGTGTCTTCATACGGAGCTTTCAATCAGGTCTGCATGAAAAAGGACCTAATTGCAAAGCTTGGGTGAAAGGTTATGAAAGGAGAGTAGTTTGGGGGTGGTAAAAATGCAGCTTGGCTATGTATTTTTACTGTCCCTTCCCCCATCACATGTGTAAAAGTAGCATCTCACTATGTGCACATGGTCATTATCATTATGATGATCAGAGCACAGCAGGTGCTGTGTGGCTCTGTCAGTGTAACATGACTGTGTGATGCTGACTTTGTTATGGCTGTGCTGAGTTATAGTCTGTAACACACAGTACAGTCATATATCAGGAAAGTCAGCACCACACAGTCATGTTACACTGACAGAGCCATACAGCACCTACTGTGCCCTGATCATCATAATGATAATGACCATGAGCACACAGAGTCTAGGGACTGCACATGCTACAATAGTGTGACCTGTCAGTGTGTGTGTGTGTGTGTGTGTGTGTGTGCAGGGGACTGCTTGCCTGTGCACCACTGCCATTGTCCAGATTACTCCTGCTGCTCTGTCTGTCTCAGCCGTCCCAGTGATAAGTCCCTCAAGCTGCAGCACTTACTGGATGAAGGGAGCCGTATAACAGTAATATCCATCCGCCGGAGAGGCATACAGTGAGCAGGAAGAACTTTAGTTTGTGCAGGTATACTGAGAACAGCATGCGGCACAGCATTGTATCCCTGCACCCGAAAATAGAAAAAAAGTCCCTCTTCTGCTTTCACCTCCTGGGTCCCTCTGGTAACCTGATGGGGCCCAGGAAATGAATATATATTCCTTATATATGTTAGTAATCAAGTGGGTGCAGGTTAATATAGTTATTTCGTTTTTTTTTTTTTTTTTTTTTTTTTTTTTAGCTAGAAGTTAAAAGCTGCTCGGGCCCCCCCCCTGCTGGCCGGGCCCGGTACAACAGGGCTGGTTGTACTGCCCTATCAGCGGCCCTGGGTAATATGGTAATTATGTGAGTGCAACTTTTATTTTTTATTAAACAAATTTATGACGGAGGTGCACTCCGATCGGTTGTTGCCTTCTCTTGTCCTTCTCTTGTCCATCATTTATGTTCTTATAAGGAAGGGTGATGACAGAGATGTGAATCTGAAAGTCTCTCCCACTGCATGAATATTATCCAGGTGGCCTTTGAAAGCACAATTATCAAGTTGATGGTTGGATACAAACAGGCTTTAATTAAGCTTGCCTCTGGTAAGCCTGCTATTCATTTGGTGGTGGATCACGTGTTGGTGGTGTCTGTTTAACTACAGTTTCTATTCACAATTTTTGGATTTTATTGGACTTTATTTTTCATTATAAATATTGGACTGTCTTGTCACTTTATACTAATAGGGGTGTATATATATCACATACATATTAGTAAGCGCAGCTATTTTCTTATTTCGTTGTTTACATTTGTGCATATCTCACAATTTAGAGCTGTGGGTGGTATTGGATTTGTTTTATTTGGTTTTCTATTTTTTGTAACATTTATTTTTTAGCGCCGTATTTTCTTGTTTTTTCCATGGACTTCAATAGTACTTTATATCAACTGATGCTAGACAGTCAGGAGTAAAATATTTAAATACATTTATTACAAAATACATATAATGATAGATTTGTACAGATTAAAACATGGGATTCAGTAAAAATGTCAAAAGTGTTAAAGCAGCCTTAAAGATACATTACATACAGAAATTATTTCAACCACTTTCTCCATTGTCCCTTTGCTCACTTAGACAGTGTACAAAAAGGACATAGCAAAAGAACAGAAAAAATTGATACTTTTTTGTCTTAAACTCCTAGCCATGTGGTGCAAATATGGAAAAAAAAACAAAAGAGGGGAGAAGGAAATTTCTCAAGTAATTCTTCAAAATGTAACAGCCGGCGGAATTATCAAAAATATAAATAATTCTTTATTGAAAAAATCCACATAAACGCCGATAACTAGTGAATGTATAAATGACAAACCTCCACCACATACAATAAAAATAGACAATGTTCTCTCATGACACCGATGGCCACCACACGCAGACACACACCCCTCGCCAATATCACAAATTACTGATTCTCATAATGAAGTCCCAGTGTGGACATGGATAGATGTGGGTTTAGAGCAATTCACTCAATATTTCATGAGTACCACACATTGAGCATTTATAATGTCCACAGCTTAAATTGGATAGATGATATTAAGGAATAATTCATACATTTAGCCCCAGTGAGACAGGGTGAGAATTGATGATGCACAACTAGCAAATATAATCATAGAATCAGAGTATAATTTCCTAGTAATGCAGGTCAAGCAGAGTGGACATGGCCGGAGTGTTCAGGAATTCCCCAGGTATAAGGGTATATGGTAACTGTCCAGGTTTTTAGCGACAGATGGGGATGGGCTGTTGGATCTCTAGGGGGCAGGTGAGTGTGTATATACCTTCCAGCAGGGTAGAGGAATCAATGCAGCTGACTGCTCTCCCGATGTCCACCTCGTCCACAGCATCAAAACAGAGCCGACATTACTCCGATATCTTTTCTCAAATCACCCGGGGAATGCAGAGGGGGGCCATCCACCATTAGGGGGTCTGTACCAATACAGCTCACTGTTCTTCCAATGTCCACCTCATTCACAGCATCAAAGCAGAGCCATAATTCAACCCGTTTCCAGAGGAGCTGGGAACAACAGGGGGTGAGAAAATACTTTTGTCTGCCGCTTCAAGTGTCCCAAAGGCATCCAGTGGCGTTGATGTTCAGCTCTGTAATACCTGGATGTAGCTACAGTATTCCAATATCTTTTTTCAAGTCTCTCGGGGGAATGCGGAGAGGAGTTCGCTAGTAGGTGGTCTGTGCCCTCACTACAGAGAGCGTGATGGCATCATGTTGACACGTTTCACTCGTAACCCAAATTCAACATACCAACATTCTACACAATCCCAAAAGTCTCTAACAAACCCCCAGGAATACCTATAGTGTTGGCCATAAAATGCCCTCTTGGGAAAATAGGTAAATTCACTGATGCGCTCATTAATGAACTTGTACTCGACCTGCCCTCTTTTGTCCAAGATGGTTTACATTGATTGGACATCACCATTCTCCGAGCAGGAGCTATCCTTGTGGGGATCGACATGGAGTCCTTATACACATCAATCCCCCATGATTGGGGACTAAGGGGAGTGCAGTACTTCTTGGAAAAGAAGTTTCCGCTCTTTGGGGCTCAAAATGAGTTCATTGTTGACACCCTGGAGTTGATGTTGAACACAACTGTTTTCAATTCCTTGGTGCCAACTACCAACAAATTAGGGGGACATCAATGGGCACCCCTTGGGCCCCTTCATATGCCTGTCTCCATCTTGGTCTTTGGGAGGAGGAAACTGTATATTTGTTGCCACTGTGCCTCAGCCACAGTATTCTTTGGCTGAGGTACATTGATGACGTGTTGATGATCTGGGGGGCTCACCCCAGGATCTGATTCAATTTATTGATGAAGCTAAATAAAAATAACAGAAATATCAAACAAACTTTTTCTTATCACCATCAAACATTACCCTTCCTGGATCTGACTATAGGAGTAAAAGATAATAAGATCACGACTAAGACCTATCGTAAGGAGACAGGAGCTAATACATTATTGCAAGCTACAAGCCATCATCTCTGATCACTCATTCAGAGAATACCTGTGGGCCAGTTCCTTAGAATTAAAAGGAAAGGGAACTGTATGGCAAGTTCAAAGAAAGGGGATACTCGCAAAAATGCGTCAGAAGGAACAAAAAAAGAGTTACACAGGTGGATAGAAGAGACCTATTGGACAAAACTAAAAGTACACGACAAAAAAACCCAACAAAAGGCCCCCATCAGGATAATTACAAAATACGGGGTACAATGGGACCAGGTTAAAAGTGAACTTAGCCACCATTGGCATACCCTGTCAGGATCACCTATACTGGATGAGATTGCTGGGGACCAACCCTTTATGACAGCTTGGATATCTATATACCCTAAGGGCAGTGTCATGGTTATGCAGTAATCTTCCACTGTTTGCTTACCTCTCCTCATGTGTTTAGACAAAGAGGCCAGCCACTTCCACCTGGTGGTTTTTATAACCTCTCCTCTAAGCATGGCTTCACCCTAGGTCCTATTATGGAACCCTATATTAACCTGTGCACTGCAAGCCAGCGGTGCTGATCAACCATTCTGTACGTGTGTTTGGCTTCCTGTTTCCTGCTTGCCGTGTGCTCTATGTTTGTCTCTGTTACCGACCTTGGCGTGTTCTCAGTGATTCCTATCTAATTGTGGCCTTGACCTTTTGGCGTGTCCCTACCATCCCTGTCTGCCTGTGACCCTGAACCTTTGGCATGTACTCTGTTGTTCCGGTCTGCTAGTTACCCTGACATCTGCCTTATCCCTTTACTATCCTTGTTATTCCAGCCTGTTGTTTCCTTCTCCTGTAATCTACCGTGAGCGTGAGCTGTGAGACCCTAGGGGCCGTGACCTGGAGCCAGACTGCAGCGAAGTCCATCCTCACCACTGTAGGCTCTGGTGAACACCTGCTGGCTCTTAGACTCCGTGCCCTGGGGAATCTATGCTCTAGCTCCCACTGGGATCTGTGTTAGTGATCCAATAGACCTGCATCCTGAATCTCCCTGGGTACAATCCGCAGCAGTCAGTCCTAATGTCCACTACCTTAGCGGTGCACTTCCGACTCCTACGGAGTTCATCTGTCATCTGGTCTCGGGTGACCTGACAGTTTGATCAGCCATGGACCGGGCTGATGTGCCGCTACCCACAGATGATCCGTTGCAGGGCTTGGTTGGCAGACTTGGGACCCAGGAATCACATCAGACCCAGGTGATGCGATTCCTTCAGGATTTGGCATCCCATTTTGAACAGGTTCAGGGCCTCATTAGGACCCCCGGTTCAACAACCTCAACCGCTATCTGCTGCTGCACCTATCACACCAGTCGCAGCCACACATTCTTTACAACTACCAGCTCCGCCTGTTTCTCTGGGGACTCCAAGGCTTGCAGGGGGTTCCTTAGCCAGTGCACAATTCATTTTGAACTTCAGTCCCAAAACTTCCTGTCCGATCGGGCGAAAGTAGCATATATTATATCCCTCCTGCGCTAGCTTGGGCTGCCCCTCTGTGGGAACTGAATGATCCAGTGGTTTCTAGCCTGCCTGATTTCTTGAAACTTTTTCGGAATATCTTCAAGGAACCGGGTCGTGCCTCCTCAGTGGCTAGCACTCTTTTACGTCTCCGTCAAGAGTCCACTTCTGTGGGACAGTATGCTCTTCAGTTCCGTATCCTCACAGCTGAATTGAGCTGGAATAATGAGGCCCTAGTTGCAACCTTTTTACATGGCCTCTCTGATAGAGTGAATGATGAATTAGCAGGAAGATCCCTTCCTGCTGATCTGGACAGTGTCATCACCTTGTGTAACCAGATCGATATTCGCTTTCAGGAGAGGGCCCTGGAAAAAAGACACTAGCACTCCCCATTCTTTAGGTAGCCTGAGCTCCCAGTCCCTTCTCTTCGATCCAAAGAGCACCCCCAGCCTGCTGAGGAGCCTATGCAGCTGGGCTGGACCAAGTTATCTCCCGAAGAACGCGCTAGGTGCAGAACTCTGGGCCTGTGCCTCTATTGTAGGGCCAAAGGTAATTTCTGTGACACTTGTTCTCTTCGTCCGGAAAAACGCTCTGACTAATACATCTGGAAGGTGGAGTATTAGACCCTGAAATATCACCTTCACCTTCTCGTCTTCTCCTTTCTGTGTTACTTCATGTCGGTGCTTCCTCTCGTTCGGTCTCGACACATCTGGATTCCGAAACCGCTGCCAATTTCATTGATTGGGAAACTGCATCCTCCATGAGACTTACCCTTTTGCCCCTTAAAACGCCATTGGTGGTCTTGGATATTGATGGCACTGTTCTCCCAAGGGGCCCTATCCGCTTCCAGACCCTTCCTGTTAAGATGTCAGTAGGGACACTCCACCAGCAGTGGATATCCTTCCTTGCCTTATCTAAGGCTTCCTCTCCTATCATATTAGGTCTTCCTTGGTTACGGCTCCATTCTCCACACGTTGACTGGACTGCTGGACAGATCCTGGCTTGGGGTTTCTACTGTTCCTCTTCCTGCATACTCAAGGTTACCCCAAAAGAGAAAGTTCCTGTTGCCACCATCCCAGTATCTTCTGCTCTTTCCGCTGTATATAGCCATCTGTGGGATGTGTCCTGCAATAGTCGGACTGATGCACTCTCTAGGTCATGTGTCTCTGGATGAGTCGATCATTCACTCCAGTTTGCATAACCATTTACCTTTGCCTGTCCCTAATCTCCCTTGGACGCACAGCAAGGCTAACCTGTCCACAACTTGTCCACAGTCGCTATGCCCTGTGATGGCCTCTGCACCAGTTATGCCAGTCCAGCCCATGCCCAGTGAGCTTTCTGCTTCTTGTTCAGGACCTCCTTCTGTAACCTGGCCTCACCCTACTG
This sequence comes from Lithobates pipiens, assembly GCF_037356315.1. NCBI lineage: Eukaryota > Metazoa > Chordata > Amphibia > Anura > Ranidae > Lithobates > Lithobates pipiens. The sequence goes on from NW_027507790.1 coordinate 142,537,628, forward strand.
CTACTATGTTCGTTCAAATCCGTTTAAGAAGCTCAATCCATCCTTTGGATAGACTACCTCATTCGGCCAGGTGGAGTTTTCAATCTTTTTCTCTGGGCTTTCTGCATTCTGTTTGTGTTGCAGCTATCCAGCTTGACTCTTGTGACACGTCACCTTCTAACCAACCTGACTTTAGGGATCCACTGACCTCTGCCCAGTCTGGAGGTCCTGTGGTGGATGTCCAGCTCAACTTTATGTCAGAAACCATGAACCAGACCAAGACAGAAGTACAGTTACATCACACTTGTTTATTAATAAAAAATAAAAAGGTAAATAGAGTAAGCGTAGTCAAAGCATAGCCAGAGTCCAGTAACTGGATTGAGTAGTCAGCCAGTCCAGAGTTCAATAACCAGATCCGGTAATCAGTCAGACCAGAAGTCAGGGATCCAAGTGGAGCAACAGCAAGCAGGATAAGGAGCCAGAAGGGATGTCAGCAAGCCAGTCATTAAACAGAACCGCAGGAGATGGTTTCTTGTGATGGGACCAATGCGAAGGAAGAGATGAAGTGAGCTGGACAGCATTAAGTAGGCAGGTCAGACGAGCAGGATCAGGAGTAGCTGGGTAACTGTGGAGAGAGATGAGAGCTGGCAATTAGCTGACAGCTGAGCAGCCAGCCCAAAGAAGGAAGGGCTAAGCCAGCCCTGACGGTACCCCCTCCTCAATGACCCCTCTCCCCTGGAGGGCCACCGGGTTTGAGGGGAAAACGTCTATGGAACTTGCGGAGGAGGACAGGGGCATGTACGTCCGAGGATGAAATCCAGGAGCATTCCTCTGGACCGTACCCTTTCCAATGCACCAGGTACTGTATGCGCCCACGGAACCTGCGGGAGTCAACAATGGATTGTACCTCATACTCCTCATGATTCTCAACCAGAATAGGGTGAGGACGTGGCACCGATGTGGTAAATCGGTTGCAGACCAACGGTTTCAATAAGGAAACATGAAACACATTTGAGATGCGCATACTAGGAATAAGATCCAACATGTAAGCCACTGGGTTAATCCTGCGAAGAATATGAAAAGGCCCAAAAAACCGAGGTGCAAACTTCAGTGAGGGAACACGAAGCCGGAGGTTGCGAGATGACAGCCAGACCCTGTCCCCAGCCTGGTAGGAAGGCGCAGGCAGGCGTCTGCAGTCAGCATGGAGTCTGTACCTATCATTAGCATGACACAAAGCCTCCTGGACTTTTACCCAAGTGGAACGAAGACCACGGAGATGCTCCTGTAATGCAGGAATACTCTGTGGAACAAACGAGTCAGGCAACATGGAAGGTTGGAAACCATAATTCACCATAAATGGAGACAATCGGGAGGCAAAATTCAAGGCACTGTTGTGAGCAAACTCTGCCCATGGTAATAGGTCTGACCAGTTGTTATGGTGGTCATAAATATAGCAATGTAGGAATTGCTCCAAGGACTGATTGGCTCGCTCTTTGGCCCCATTAGACTGCGGGTGATACACAGAAGAGAAAGCAAGCTGGATTCCCAACTGTGCACAAAAGGCTCGCCAGAACCGGGAGACAAACTGACTGCCCCTGTCTGAGACAATCACCTTGGGTAGCCCATGTAAGCGAAAGATCTCCCGAGCAAAAATGGAAGCCAGTTCCTTAGAAGTAGGCAACTTCTTAAGTGGAATACAATGACACATCTTTGAGAACCAGTCAACCACCATAAGGATAACAGTGTTGCCTTGGGAGTTGGGCAACTCCACAATGTAATCCATTGACAGGTGGGTCCATGGCCTCTCTCCATTGGGTATGGGTTGTAGGAGGCCCACTGGAAGGTGTCGTGGAGTCTTACTCTGAGTACACACGGAACAGGCAGCTACCAAGGCCGAAAAATCAGCCCATAGACAATGCCACCAGAATTGTTGTGAAATGGCCCAAATTAGCTGATTCTTCCCAGGATGGCCAGCTGCCTTGGGAGAATGGTAAGTCTGAAGCACGGCAGTACAGAGAATCTCTGGGACAAAGCAGCGGTCACAAGGTTTCTCAGGAGGAGCATTTACCTGAGCAGCAAGAATTCTGTCACCCAAAGGAGAAGTAAGACTGGTGCAAACCGTAGCCAAGATACGATTAGGAGGAATCACAGGAACTAGTACCGACTCCGACTTGGAAGTGGAGGAAAATTGTCATGACAAGGCATCAGCCCTTACATTCTTAGTATCGGGTAAGAATGAGACAATGTAATTAAACCTCTACAAGAAAAGAGCCCATCGCACCCTTCTGGGAGAGAGGCGCTTAGCCTCAGACAAGAATGTAAGATTCTTATGGTCAGTAAGAATAAGAACCGGCACAGTGGTACCTTCAAGGAGATGTCTCCATTCTTTCAGGGCTAAAATTATCGCCAACAGCTCTCTGTCACCAATCTCATAATTGCACTCAGCAGGTGACAATTTCTTGAAAAATAGCCACACTGATGCATATCGCTCTCAGAGTTAGGACGTTGAGACAGACGGGCACCAACTCCAGTCTCAGAAGTATCAACTTATAGGATAAAAGGCAACATAGTATCAGGATGTGTCAACACAGGAGCAGAAACAAAGGCAGCCTTGAGAGTCTCAAAGGCCTTAATGGACTCTGGAGACCAACTCTGTGGGTTACAGTTCTTTCTGGTCATATCAGTCAGGGGCTTGACCAGAGATGAGAAGTAACAAATAAACTTCCGATAGTAATTGGTAAAGCCCAGGAAACGCTGCAGAGGATGTAAACCCACGGGTCGAGGCCACTATAGGACTGCTGAAATTTTCTCTGGGTCCATTGAAAAACCAGCAGTGGAAATGACATAGCCCAGGAATTTAACCTGTTCACGATGGAACTCGCACTTCTCCAGTTTACAATAGAGATTGTTCTCTCTTAGTTTCTGAAGCACACGACAGACATCTGTGTGGTGGCTCTCCAGCAACTTGGAAAATATGAGGATATCATCGAGATAAACCACCACACATAACTGAAACAAATCTCGGAGGACATAGTAAATAAATTCCTGGAAAACTGCTGGGGCATTACAAAGGCCAAAAGGCATTACTAGTTACTCATAATGGCCTGTTCTGGTATTAAATGCAGTTTTCCACTCGTTGCCCTCCTTAATGCCCACAAAAAAATGTATGCCCCTCTCAAGTCAAGCTTCGTGAAAGTGGTTGCTCCCTTGAGGCGGTCAAATAACTCTGTAATCAATGGAATTGGGTAGGTATTCTTAATCGTGACACGATTGAGACCCCTATAATCTATACAAGGTCTCAGTTCACCACACCTTCTTCTTCACAAAGAAGAAACCAGTACCAGCAGGAGACGAGGACTTGTGGATGAAACCTTGAGAAAGTGCGTCTGCAACATACTCCTCCATGGCCTTATCCTCCAAGACCAACAAAGGGTAAACCCAGCCACGAGGAGATATGGACCAGGTTGAAGGTCATTTGCGCAATCATAAGACCGGTGTGGAGGCAAAGTACCGGCTTGACCTTTGTCAAAGACATTGCTAAACTTGCGGTACTCCTCCGGCAGGGAGGAGAGTGAAGAGGTGTTAAGGACCTTGGATACCTTCAGGAAGCATGTCTCACTGCATTGTGGAGACCAGGAGAGAACCTCAGCATGGAGCCAATCAAAAGAGGGGTTGTGCCTCTGTAACCAAGTATAACCAATAACCAGCGGAAACCTGGGTGAGGAAATAACTTGGAATTGGATTATCTCATGGTGAAGAGCCCCTACGGCCCCTACGGCCATGGAGAATGCAACCATCTCATGAGTCACATGGGCAGGCTGTAAAGGTCTCCCATCAAGAGCCTCAATGACAAGTGAAGTGTCACGAATCTGCAGCGGAATCGAGTGCTGCGAAACAAACGCAGCATCAATGAACAGGCCTGCAGCCCCAGAGTCGATTAGAGCCTGTATCTGGATGGACGACTCAGCCCAATAAAGGGTGACTGAAACCAGGGGCTTATCCTTCTGGATAACTGGGGATGAAACAACGCCACCTAAGGTCTGTCCATGACAGGACCTCAAGATTCGGGCGTTCCCTGGGCGGGTAGGACAAGACTTCAAAAAGTGACCTGCCTGGCCACAATAAAGGCACAATCTCTCCCTCCTCCTAAAGTGTCTCTTATCCGCAGAGAGACACGTGAAGCCCAGGTGCATGGATTCATCTTCACTGACCGACTCAGTACCAGTAGGCATGGGTGGTGAGGGAGGCACAGGTGGGACTGCAAAGCTCGGAGGCAAAGGTACAGGAGGCTTCCGCAAGCGCTCCTTAAAAGAAAGCCTTTCTCTGAGTCTGGAGTCAATGAGGATGGCAAACGAGATCAAGCTCGCCAGCTCAGTAGGTATATCTCATGCTGCTATCTCATCCTCGATGGAATCCGAGAGACCATGAGAAAAAGCAGCCACGAGGGCCTCATTGTTCCAAGCAAACTCTGCTGCCAGAGTACAGAATTCAATGGCTTAATCGGCAACAGTTCTCGTACTCTGTTTGATGGACATGAGGCACTTGGCAGCAGAAGCAGAGTGAACGGGAACATCAATTACCCTTTTAAAGGAGGCCACAAACTCAAGGTAACTCAAGACAACAGGTTTTTGCATCTCTCATAGAGGGTTAGCCCAGGCCAAGGCTCTCTCAGCAAAGATATCACGAAACCTACTTTCTGTCCGTGGGAAACGTCTGGGGCAGCATCTCGAAGTATATCTCAACCTGATTGGGAAACCCTCTGCATTGAACTGGATCGCCCCCAAATCGCTGGGGAAGTGGAGCGGAACCAGACATACCTCTTATAGAGGTAATACTCAAGGCGGGTGTCTGCACAGAGACTGGTGCAGCAGCAGGGATGGCCTGCGACTCAGGTTGTACTGGAGCAGCCACAGTGGGGCATTCCAGGTGAGCCATATGACTCAGGAGCGTTTGTAACGCCATGGCAAACTGATCCATGCGGTGATCTTGCTCATCCAATCTGGAAAAAAATATTACCAACAAGTGGATTGACTGTATCTTCTGAATTCATAGCCTTCGAATACTTTCAGAAACCATGAAGCAGACCGAGACAGAAGTAAAATTAAATCACACTTGTTTATTAATAAAAAATAAAAAGGTAAATAGAGTAAGCATAGTCAAAGCATAGCCAGAGTCCAGTAACCGGATCGAGTAGTCAGCCAGTCCAGGGTTCAATAACCAGATCTGGTAATCAGCCAGGCCAGAAGTCAGGGATCCAAGTGGAGCAACAACAAGCAGGATAAGGAGCCAGAAGGGATGTCAGCAAGACAGTCTTTAAACAGAACTGCAGGAGATGGTTTCTTGTGATGTGACCAAGGCGAAGGCAGAGATGAAGTGAGCTGGACAGCATTAAGTAGGCAGGTCAGATGAACAGGATCAGGAACAGCTGGGTAACTGTGGAGAGAGATGAGAGCTGGCAATTAGCTGACAGCTGAGTAGCCAGCCAAGAGAAGAAAGGGCTAAGCCAGCCCTGACACTTTAAGGGTTTGAGGGACCCTGCTCAGATGCCTGATGGTCTTCTCATGCCCTTTCCCATTCCTAAAAAGTCTTTTGTCCTCAATAAGTCCTCTCATCCTCTCGCTACCATGGTTCCGGTCTCTGAGGATAATCTAAAATATGAGGTTAGTCAAGTTTTGGATTCCCGGCTCAGTAAAGGCATTCTTCAGTACCTTGTACTTTGGAAAGGGTTTGGCCCTGAGGAGAGGCCTTGGATGACTGCATCTGAGGTCTTTGCTCCTCGTCTGTTGAGGAGGTTCCATCTGGAGTTTCCCTTTAAGCCTGGACCCAGGCGGTAGAGGGGGAGGCCTCGCAAGAGGGGGTACTTCCATGATTATGCAGTAATCTTCCTCCGTTTTCTTACCTCTCCTTATGTGCTCAGACTAAGCCCTTGTACACACGGTCGGAGAATCCGTCGGAATGGGTCCTATCGGACCGTGTCGTCGGATAATCCGACTGTGTGTGGTATGCATCGGACTGTTTCCGTCGGAATATCTGTCAGACCCAATTTTCCAACATGTTGGAAATATTTCCCGACCAACTGGTCCGGTCGGACATATTCGGATCATGTGTAGAGAATTTTGATCGGACCAAGTGCCACGCATGCTCAGATCAAATTCCTACATCAAAGATATTGGCTACTAGCCTGAATGTAGTCCCATCATAAAGAAATTACGTCATCACATTCTGAAAGATCGGATTTTTCGCCTACTTTGTCTGACCGTGTGTATGCAACAGTTTCGGACAAGATCCGACGGACAAAATCCGACGGGCAAAATCCAACGGATTTGGTTGTGGAAATCTCCGACCGTGTGTACAGGGGCTTAGAGGCCAGCCGCTTCCACCTGGTGGTTTTTATAACCTCTCCTCCAAGCATGGCTCCACCCCAGGCACTATCAGGGAACCCTATATTAACCTGTGCACTGCAAGCCAGCGGTGCTGATTAACCATTGTGTATTCACTGTGTGTTTGGCTTCCTGTTTCCTGCTTGCCGTGTGCTCTATGTTTGTCTCTGTTACCGACCTTGGCGTGGTCTCAATTATTCCTGTCTGCTTGTAACCTTGACCTTTTGGCGTGTCCATTACCATCCCTGTCTGCCTGTGACCCTGAACCTTTACCATGTACTCTGTTGTTCCTGCTAGTCCTGACCTCTGACTTATCCCTTTACTATCCTTGTTGTTCCAGCCTGTTGTTTCCTTCTCCTGTAGTCTACCGTGAGCATGAGCTGTAACACCCTAGGGGCCGCGACCTGGAGCCAGACCACAGCGAAGTCCATCCTCACCACTGGAGGCTCTGGTGAGCACCTGCTGGCTCTTAAACTCTGTGCCCTGGGGAATTTATGCTCTAGCTCTAGCTCCCACTGGGATCTGTGTTAGTGATCCAATACACCTGCATCCTGAATCTCCCTGGGTACAATCCGCAGCAGTCTGTCCTAAGGTCCACTACCTTAGCGGTGCACTTCCGACTCCTACGGAGTGCATCTGTCACCTGGTCTCAGGTGACCTGACAGTCACCTTATACATTCCTAATACCAAAGATCAACTAAATCCAATTGGCTGACTGATCTAATACATATGATAGGTGTGCACCCCTGTGTTAAGTGTACTGTCTACATATTTGTGGATAAAATGGATGTGTTCACAAGCTCTGACGGCAAGAAGAATTTTAAAATGAATAACTTCATCAACTGTTCTACTACTCATATTGTCTACATGTTGACTAGGGATGAGCTTCGTATTCGAGTCGAACATACGTTCGACTCGAACATCGGCTGTTCGCCCGTTCGGCAAATTCCGAACGTTATGGGCCGTTCGCGCCAAATTCGTGTGGCGCTCATGGCCCACAATGCACTGCGATGGCGCAGTGCATTGCTGGCTCATGATTGGCAAAGCATGCACTGTGACCCCGCATGCTTGGCCAATCACAGCGCCGGCAGCGAGGAGAGCCATGATTGGCCACAGGCAGGATGCCTGTGGCCAATCATAGCTCAGGCTGTGTAGTACACGCCCCACACTATATAAGGCCGCCAGCGCGGCGGCCTTGTGTAGTGTGTTGGCGTCTGAAGCAGTTAGTGGGTGTTCTGTGTACCTTCAACACAGTATACAGCGATCGTTATCGGCTGATATTTCGATCTTGCTCTTCTGTAGTGGTTGTTGTCTGCGTGCCCTGACCGCAGTATACACCGCTATATTCACCTCACCTATATAGCTAGCGATATATCTATCTTTTATAATAGAGCTTGCAGTCAGTGTTAGGAGCTTGTGCGTGCTGTCTGCGTGCTCTGTACCCAGTACACACCACTATATCCACCTACATAGCTCTTCTCTATTTGAGCCATCTGCCATCTGCAGGAGTTATTGGAAGTTGTGTGTGCCTCCAGCACAGCACAGTATACATCTGCATTTACCCTTTATTGCTGGTGTTCTATAATAAAGGCATCTGCAGGAGTTAGTGGATGTTGTGTGCCTCCAGCACAATATACACCTGTATCTACCCTTTATTCCTGTTCTCTAATAAAGGCATCTGCAGGAGTTAGTGGGTGTTGTGTGCCTCCAGCACAATATACACTACCCAATTGCTGTTTTACCCAACTCCCTTCAGGCCCTTTACCATGTCTGGAAGGCCAGCAAGGAGAGGCAGACAGGCGCGAGCCGATAAAAGAGGGCAAGCAGGCTCTGTGTCTAGAGACAACAGTCCTGCTTGTGGACGCGGTGCATCGTCATCATCAGCACGTGGCCATGGGACACGCTTGTCCTTCTTTTGGCAGCTGGACATGTTGAGCCGCAACATGCCAACGACTTGGTAGAGTGGGTGACCAAGCCCGCTTCATCCTCCTCATCCTCTCTCACCCAGTCTCAGGGTACTAGCAAAGCAGCTGCCAACGCATCGTCTTCCCTCGTCTCAATGTCATCATCAGTGACTCCTTCCCTAGACCCACCACGTCCTCCTGAGGAGTCTCCTGAACTCTTTGAGCACAGTGTTGGGTACATGCTCCAGGAGGATACCCAGTGTTTTGTAGGCTCTGATGATGATACTCAGCTAGAGGAAGGCAGTAGCGTGAATGCAGAGAGAGGGGATGCTCAAGAAGGACAGCAATCTGGCAGTCATGTTCCACAAGCTGCAGCATACTGCCAGGTTTGCTACAGCGATGAAGAGGGAGGGGATGATGAGGGCACTGACTCCACGTGGGTGCCTGGTAGGAAAGAGGAGGAGGAGGAGGAGGCACATGTCCAACGAGGCAGGATGCCCTCCAGGGGCCAGCTTAGGGGCAGCACACCGACTGAATCACACCGCAGAGCTCTGCCTGTGCAGGGCGCTGCCTCTGCGCGTTATTCTAAAAGTTCTTTGGTGTAGGCCTTTTTTGAGACGAGTGCATCAGATCGCACCGCTGCTTTTTGCAACATATGTCTCAAGCGTATCTCGCGTGGCCAAAACATCAGCCGCTTGGGCACCACATGCTTGACCAGACATATGTTGACCTGCCATGCAGCTCGTTGGCAAGCGTACCTCAAAGACCCACACAAAAGAACAAAGCGGACCTCTCCTTGCTCCTCATCAGCTGGCATCTCCAACCCCACTAGACCTTCAGTCCTCTCTGAAACCTGCTCTGAGAGGAATGAAGGTGTAGAATTAGGTGTGTCACAGCCAAGTGCTTCCGGGCACTCTGCTAGCAGTACACCCACGTCCGATTATAGCAGGCAAATGTCCCTGCCCCAGCTGCTGGACCGGCGAAAGAAGTTCACTCCCAGCCATCCACATGCCCAGCGGTTGAATGCTAGCTTGGCTAAATTGCTAGCACTCCAACTGCTGCCTTTTCAGTTGGTAGACTCGGCCCCCTTCCGTGAGTTTGTACAATGTGCGGTTCCTTAGTGGCAGGTCCCCAAACGCCACTTTTTCTCACGGAAGGCGATTCCGGCTCTCTACCGGCATGTGGAAGGCAATGTCCTTGCCTCGCTGGACAGGGCGGTCAGCGGTAAGGTGCATATTACCGCTGACTCATGGTCCAGCAGGCATGGACAGGGACGTTACCTGTCTTTCACGGCCCTTTGGGTCACTCTTCTGGCAGCTGGGAAGGATGCAGGACAAGGTGCAGTAGTGTTGGAGGTTGTTCCGCCACCACGCCTCCAAAATGCTACTATTGGTTGTGACACACCTCTCTCCTCCACCCCCTCCTCTTCTTCTTCCTCCATGGCCTCTTCCAGTGCTCTGTCCTCAGAACCAGCGGTGCTCCATAGGCGTTCCAGGGGCTATGCAAGTACGCAGGCAAAACGATGCCATGCCGTGCTTGTGCTGGTTTGTTTGGGGGACAGGAGCCACACTGGGGCAGATGTTTTGTCAGCTCTGCAGGGGCAGGCCGAGAGGTGGCTGACGCCACGCCAGCTTAAGCCAGGAATGGTGGTTTGCGACAATGGCACCAACCTCCTCTCCGCCCTCCGACAGGGACAACTGACCCATGTGCCCTGTGTAGCTCACGTCCTTAACCTGGTGGTACAGCGGTTCTTGGGCAGGTACCCCGGCTTACAGGATGTCCTGAAGCAGGCCAGGAAAGTCTGTGTGCATTTCCGCCGATCATTTAATGCCTGTGCTCGGCTGGCTGAGCTCCAAAAGGAGTTGAACCTGCCCAAGAACTGCCTTATATTTGACATGCCCACCAGGTGGAACTCAACTTTGGCCATGCTGCAGCGGCTGCACACGCAGCAGAGGGCCATCAATGAGTACCTGTGCGACTACGGCACCAGGACAGGGTCAGGGGAGCTCGGTTTTTTCTCACCACGCCAGTGGGGCATGATCAGGGATGCATGCACTGTCCTGTCACCGTTTGAGGAGGCCACAAGGATGGTGAGCAGTGACAGTGCATGCATCATTGACACTGTACCTCTTGTCCACCTCTTGGAGCATACGCTGCGTGGAATAATGGACAGGGCACTTGAGGCAGAACAGAGGCAGGAAGAGGAGGACTTCCTTGCCTCTCAAGGCCCCCTTTATCCAGACAGTGTTCCTGCTGTGCCACCCATCACACAGGAAGAAGACGAGGAGGAGGAGGAGGAGGAGGAGGATGATTGTGTCAGCATGGAGGTGGAGGCTGGCACTCAGCATCAGCAGCAGCAGCAGTCTTGTAGGGATGATTTACAGTCCCAAGAAACCCGTGGACTTGTACGTGGCTGGGAGGAGGTAGCTGCGGATCATGTTGTCCTTAGTTACCCAGAGGACTCCGGACCGAATGCCTCAGCAAACCTACGCTGCATGGCCTCCCTGATCCTGCAAAGCCTGCGGAAGGATCCTCGTATTCTTCGGATCAAGGAGAGGGACCATTACTGGCTGGCCACTCTCCTTGATCCACGGTACAAGGGTAAGGTTGCCGACCTTATCTTGCTATCGCAGAGGGAGCAGAGGATGAAACATTTCCGGGAGGCCTTGCAGAAAGGTCTGTGCAACGCGTTCCCAGAGACTGGGAGGTTACAAACTCCTGGTCCTGGACAACGTGTTGCTGAGGCATCGGTCAGAAGGAGTGGTGGAGAAGGTGGCCGTCTGACTGATGCTTTCAGATAATTTTTTAGTCCGCAGCCCCAAGGTATGATCGGTTCCAGCAACCATCGCCAGTGTCTGATTTACATGGTGCAGGAATACCTAGGGGCAAGGTCAGACTTGGACACCTTTCCCACTGAAAATCCTCTGGCTTACTGGGTCTTGAGGATGGATCACTGGACAGAGCTTGCACAGTATGTAATTGAGCTACTGGCCTGTCCTGCATCCAGCGTTCTTTCGGAACGCACCGTCAGTGCTGCTGGTGGCTTTGTTACCGATCACAGGGTGCGCCTGTCCACCGAATCAGTTGATCGACTGACCTTCATCAAGATGAATCAGTCTTGGATAACCCACAGCTACCAAGCACCTGAAGCTGATGTAACCGAATTATTTTTTTTGAAATATCACATCCCTTCAAGACTGCCTATGCTGATGGTGAGTGACTGTCCTGTTATGTTGATTGTCTATCCTCTTCCTCCTCCGCTGATATGTTGGAAGAACATTTCTGGTTCTGGGTGATGCCATCAGCACAAATTTTTCTGCCCCTGTTTAACAGGGGTGTTTAATTACAATTTTTGATGCAATGCTTTGCAGCAGGGCTAATTCCTGCAATAAAACTAGAGTATATGGGAGAGGTTTGTCATAGGATGCGCACGGGTAAAGTGTTCTGGCGCACAGCTGTGTGCAATAGGAATAAACGAAAGCACACAAGCACACACAGGGTGTGACCCCTCACTGATCTATAAAGGAAGTGAGGTCATCCAAACACACTGCTGGTTTGTCTTCAGCTTCCTGTGATTCCCACGTCTGTTCCTGTGATCTGTATTACCCGTTGTGACCCGGATTGCCTCATCGACCTCGCTGATCTTCTCCTGACCCGACCTCTGGCTTGACCTTGGACTCTCGCTTTCTAAACGTGTTTGACCCTCAGCCTGCATCTGGACTTACCTGCTATCTCCTGTGTTCGACCCCCAGCTTGTCTTGGATTATCCTTCTGTCTCAGCGTTCCTGGTACTTGTTGTCTTCTGATCTGGACTGTGTTTGACCCCTGGCCTGTCTCCTGGATTCTGCCTTTGCCTTACGGACTTGCTACCTTTGCTTCTGGACCTTCCCACGGGACATCACCTTTCAGCTCTGCTCAAGCTACCTGCTGATCTACTAGCAAGTGACTGTCCTACTGGTAGCTTGTGCCTCTTGGTGCAACCACCCTCTGTGCCACCTTCAGGGGTGGTCTGCGCCGAGTCGCAACAGCGACCGCTCTCGGCATCTTGGCCTCGGTGAGTACATTTATATGATAAGGTTGCAGTGTCGTGGCACCAGCACCAGTGCCTAAGGCCCAATTTTTCTGCCCCTGTTTAACAGGGGCGTTTAATTTCAATTTTTGATGCAATGCTTTGTAGCAGGGCTAATTCCTGCAATAAAACTAGAGTATATGGGAGAGGTTGCAGTGTGGTGGCACCAGCACCAGTGCCTAAGGCTCAATTTTTCTGCCCCTGTTTAACAGGGGCGTTTAATTACAATTTTTGATGCAATGCTTTGCAGCAGGGCTAATTCCTGCAATAAAACTAGAGTATATGGGAGAGGTTGCAGTGTGGTGGCACCAGCACCAGTGCCTAAGGCTCAATTTTTCTGCCCCTGTTTAACATTGGCGTTTAATTACAATTTTTGATGCAATGCTTTGCAGCAGGGCTTATTCCTGCAATAAAACTATAGTATATGGGAGAGGTTGCAGTGTCGTGGCACCAGCACCAGTGCCTAAGGCCCAATTTTTCTGCCCCTGTTTAACAGGGGCGTTTAATTACAATTTTTGATGCAATGCTTTGCAGCAGGGCTAATTCCTGCAATAAAACTAGAGTATATGGGAGAGGTTGCAGTGTGGTGGCACTAGCACCAGTGCCTAAGGCTCAATTTTTCTGCCCCTGTTTAACAGGGGCATTTAATTACAATTTTTGATGCAATGCTTTGCAGCAGGGCTAATTCCTGCAATAAAACTAGACATGTAATTACAATTCTTGATATAATATTTCACAGGAGGGCCCGTTCCTGTGCCCACCCAGAGTAACTGTGAGGACTTATAGTGTTGTGGCACCAGCACCACAACCACCAAAGGTCATTTTTTCTACCACTGTTCAACAATGCCATGTAATTACAATTCTTGATATAATCGTTCACAGCAAGGCGCTCCAGCCCCCACCAAGAGTCACTTTGAGGGCTTACATTGTTGTGGCAAAACCAACACCTTCTTCCGCCATTTCTGCAGAGCATATAGGGCAGGCCCCTACTTTCAAACATCCAACTTACAAACATCTCCTACTTGCAAACGGAAGGAGACAACAGCAAGTGAGATGAAAAAAGATGGACAACAATGGTCATGGGTGGCACAGTGGTGTAGTGGTTAGCACTCTCACCTAGCAGTAAAAAGCGTCACTGGTTCAAATCCCAACCATGACACTACCTGCCTGGAGTTTGCATGTTCTCCCTGTGCCTGCGTGGGTTTCCTCCGGGTACTCCGGTTTCCTCCCACACTCCAAAGACATGCAGGTAGGTTAATTAGCTTCTGTCTAAAATTGTCCCTAGTATATGAATGGGGATCTTGGATTATGGGCTCCTTGAGGGTAGGGTCCAATGTGAGTGTGCAATGTAAAGGGATAGGGACAATTGTAGAAACTCACTCAGGTTGAACTGGATGGACTGGTGTCTTTATTCAACCTTACTAACTATGTAACTATGTAACTATGTAACAAAACAAATTATACAGGGGTGATAACCCTTCCCTATGTTTTCCAAAAAGCTTAAAAATAGTTTTTTTGACTGGAGCTACACTTTAAAAATGTACCAGTTGAAAATTACAAACAGATTCAACTTAACACAACAAACCTACACAGTCCCTGTCTTGTTTGCACCGCCTGTATACTGCTGTTCTGAGTATATAGGGCCTGGGGGCCACACGCATTTCCTTTTTTTAATATGGGTACGGGGTTCCCCTTAATATGCGTACAAGACTCAAAGGGGCTGGTAATGGGCAGGGAGGGCTACCCATGCCATTTTTCTCAATGATTTTCAACCATATTGCAGGAACCAGATATAACATTAAAACCGCAAGCAGTTTTAAATTATGTTATTTCCGTTTAATGTCATTTTGTGCAGGGACTGTTCTAACCATGGGAAACACGTGGCACTTCACAGGCATACTACAGACACCCCCCAGGCACGATATTTAAAGGAATATTTCACTTTTTTTTCACTTTAATCGTCATTAAAATCAGTGCTCCCGCCAAAACGGCCATTTTTAAAAACATTTTAGGCATTGACCCATGTCCCCTGGGGCAGGAGCCAAGTCCCCAAACCCTTTTTAGGACAGCATCTTGCATATTAGCCGTTAAAATTAGCACTTTTAATTTCGAACGTAGACTTCAATGGGGTTCTAAAGTTCGTACGAATTTGGGGTCCGTTCGAAAGTTCTGGTGCGAACCGAACCGGGGGGTGTTCGGCTCTTCCCTAATGTTGACTAAGATCTATATGGGCAAGACTAAAAGACAGCTGAAAGTAAGGGTTGGTGAACACATCCAGAGCATTCTCAAGTAAGATGATGAGCGTCCTCTCGCCCTTCACTTTATTAATTTCCATGATTGTGATCCTAAGAGGGACTCTCCTTTAAGGGTATATACAAACTTGATTTACCCTTAAGGAGAGGTGTTTTTGACAGAATTCTCTATCAAAAAGAAATATGTGGATCTTTAATTTAAATACCATGGAACCCCTGGGGCTCAACAATGAATGCAATCTGTTCCTTGAACCCTAGGACCCACTACCTGCCTTGTCCTGTCAACCCCTCTGCCCGAATGAGATCAATATAAGTCTAAATAAAGAGAATTCCTAAGCTAAACTATATACCTACTGTAATCAACCATAATTAAGGACTCAGATTTTTCTATTGTTCTAATCCCCTTGTTTCCTCTTCTATATCTAGAGGTACTCTCTTCCTTGGTTCTCAATACTTTACAGTAGTTATTTCAATCTGTACTCTATCACGGACTTACTATGGTATGGTGGGGAATTCTTTTGTGGGTTTTGTTTTTCTAAATCTCCTATCATTCATTTCATATTCTATTTATATTAATTTCTGTTTTCTATTGTCTATTTTTTGTTTATTAGTTTTCATTATCTCTCATGTTTATTACTATCTTTGTTTATTTCTTTGATGTGCTTGGAGCTCTGCTTCACTCCATGGCCGGCCACACCTACTGTTGCTATTGTGTGAATGACTGAGTAACCAGAAGTGGACACCTGTTGAACCCTGTGGGGACACCAATTGCTGTACCTCACATGGGCTATTTTAAGGATACTTACCAGGCGTTCACGCATCCTCTGAAGAAAATTGGGTCACAAGTGAAACGCATCAGGTGACGCCACCACACTCTCTGTAGTGAGGGTAGTGGACAACCCCCGTCTACATTCCCAGGGAGACTTGAAAAAAGATATTGGAGTACTCTAGCTATCTAGCTATATCCAGGCATTACAACGCTGAACATCAACAACACTGGATGCCTTTGGGACACTTGACACTTCCCAACTCCTCTGGAAATGGGTGGAATGTCGGCACTGCTTTGATGCTGTGGACGAGGTGAACATTGGGAGATTGGTGGGCTGCATTGATTCCTCTTACCGTCTGGGAGGTGTATACACACACACACACACACACACACACACACACACTCACCTGTCCCCTGGAGATCCAACAGCCATCCCCATCTTCTTATTGTAAATCATGTGAAGTGCCTGCATACGGTATATTATGAAAATTGTATCTTTCTTAGAGAAGGTTTAGGGCTGGCCCTTCATCTCACATAACTCCCAAAATTGGCCAGATTTAGAGATTTTCCTCTCTAGGTCAACTATCTTCTGCTGCCCCTTTTTTCAGAAGAACAAAAAGAAATAATTACATACTGTACATGGAAGATTAAACAATTCAATTGAACCTCTGACAAAGTATATAAGACGTAATGTGTAGGGCAGAATCTTTTCCAGTAATGTCGTCACTCTACAGATAAGTTGGTTTGCATGCACTGCACACACCACTGTGAAGGAAACCAATGCTGCACACCAAGTGTGGATAAAGTGTGAATGACAGGCAGAATCAGCTGGTTGCTAAATGTCAACAAACCAGCCGGGGATGCTGGTTGACATCACTGACCATCATTTTGTTAAATGTCACTTTTTCAGAAGTGCATCCTACAGGTGTGCCACTTCACTTGCAGGTTTAAGGCATCCCCAAGCATGTTATTTTAAAAATCTGTGTATTGTTATTGTTGCATTTTAAACCAAGTGTGCATTTTAAACCAAGTGTGGATAAACATCACTGACCATCATTTTGTTAAATGTCACTTTTTCAGAAGTGCATCCTACAGGTGTGCCACTTCACTTGCAGGTTTAAGGCATCCCCAAGCATGTTATTTTAAAAATCTGTGTATTGTTATTGTTGCATTTTAAACCAAGTGTGGATAAAGTGTGAATGACAGGCAGAATCAGCTGGTTGCTAAATGTCAACAAACCAGCCGGGGATGCTGGTTGACATCACTGACCATCATTTTGTTAAATGTCACTTTTTCAGAAGTGCATCCTACAGGTGTGCCACTTCACTTGCAGGTTTAAGGCATCCCCAAGCATGTTATTTAAAAAATCTGTGTATTGTTATTGTTGCATTTTAAACCACATTGAAAAACCTGCTACCCACTGCATGGTACTTTGAAAAAAATGTTTTTGCATTGGTGCTTTCCTCAAAGGCAGTGGACAGCTATTCATTCCCATTTTTACTAAAGCTTCCAAATTAGCTCTGAAAAAGACCAGAATAAAATTGCAAGATTCAGCTACTGTAGTCTTCTATAGGGTTTGGGCGCTATGTATGGGGTTTTCAGATTTTTTTAACTCCTTTGACAAACGTTCAGTGGTCCAGGACATAAAGTCTGGTGCCTTCACAGTTCCTGGCAATGTTGTGTGACAATGATCAGCCCCTGCCTATGTACACTCCTGTTAAATTTATCAACCTCCCCTGAACGATTTAACTTGATAGCTAGAAACTGGCATCTAAAAACTGCTGTTTAGCCATGTTTACATGCCGTGTTTACATGCTGCATTTAGTCAAGCTTAAAGGCGTTTGAAAAAAAAATCTTATTTATTTTAATTTTTTTTTCAAAATAGCCAAAAATGAAAAACGTCTGTAAACGAAACATGGCTAAATAGGATTTACCACTTTAACCACGTTTAGCCAAGTTTGACATTTGAAATGCCTCTAAACACAGCTTCTGAACGCATTTCTTGGGGTTTTAAAAAGAGCCTCTAAACACAACTGCCTAGAGATGACTAATGCCGCGTACACACGATCAAACAATCCGCCCGTATGTGGGCTCCAGCTGACTTTTTTTACCCAAAAGTCCGGTGGACTTAGAAAGTAGTTTTGCACCAAAATTTGTCCGCCGGACTCGCAGTACGGCAGACAATACGGCCGTGTGTGTTCTAATCCGCCGTACTTTTGAAATGAATGGACTATTCCCGCACGGAGTAAAGTCCGCTCATTTTGAGCACGGCTCCAGGTAGCTGGGACTAGCGAAGGAAGCGTCGCTGGCCCTGTCACCTGGTATGGACTTAAAGGGGAAGCCCTACACCAAAAAAACGGCATGGGGGTCCCCCCTAGGTCCATATCAGACCCTTATCCGAGCACGCTACCTGGCTGGTAAGGAAAAGGGGTGGGGACCAGTGACTGCCCCCCCTCCTGAGCCGTACCAGGCCACATGCCCTCAAAATGGGGGGTGCTTTGGGGAAGGGGGGCCGCGCGCCCCCCCCACCCCAAAGCACATTGTCCCCATGTTGATGAGGACAAGAGCCTAAGCTGTTGACTCGACAGCGACAGCGGCGGTAGAAGACCGGCCCTGCGCTTGTAAAATAGCTAGAAGAAGGTGTGGAGGCTCGGCAAGAAGAACCGAAGAGGGGGACAAGACCCCCGAAGAGGGGGACAAGACCCCCGAAGTCAGAAGAAGAGGGCGGCGACGAAGAAGAAAGCTGGACTCCTCTGCTAGCAAAAGAGCTAGCAGAAGATAGCGGAGGAGTCCGGCGAGAAGACCCCCCAAGACGGAAGCAGACCCCCGGAGCTGTGCAATAAACTATTTTTAACCCTTGTGTGTTGTGTTTTATTTACATTTTTTTCACAGGTGAATGGGTAGGGGTACCCCAAACTCATTCACATAGGGTGGGGGGCCGGGATCCGGGGGCCCCCTTATTAAAGGGGGCTCACGGATTCCGATAAGCCCCCCGCCCGCAGACCCCGACAACCAATGGCCAGGGTTGTCGGGAAGAGGTCCTTGTCCTCATCAATATGGGGACAAGGTGCTTTGGGGTGGGGAGGCCACGCACCCCCCCTTCCCCAAAGCACCCCCCCGTTGAGGGCACATGGCCTGGTATGGCTCGGGGGGTGCTCGCTGGTCCCCACCCCCTTTCCTGACCGGCCGGGTAGCGTGCTCGGATAAGGGTCTGATATGGACCTCGGGGGGGACTCCCACGCCGTTTTTTCAGCGTAGGGCTTCCCCTTTAAGTTCATACCAGGTGATGGGGCCAGCGACGTGTCAATCTTGCTGCCAAAGGCGGCAACATTGACTTCCTTCGCTAGTCCCGGCTACCTGCGCTCAAAATGAATGGACTTTCCTCTGTGTGTGTGGGCAAGTCCGTTCATTTCAAAAGTATGGCCGATAGTCCAGTGGACTATGTCCGCCGGACCTAGTCCACCTGAAA
This sequence comes from Lithobates pipiens, assembly GCF_037356315.1. NCBI lineage: Eukaryota > Metazoa > Chordata > Amphibia > Anura > Ranidae > Lithobates > Lithobates pipiens. The sequence continues at coordinate 142,556,450 of NW_027507790.1, forward strand.
AAGTCCTTTGTGGGGGTAGGTCTGCTCGTTTGGACAGTCCGGCAGACTTTACGGCGGCTTGTCCGCCAGACTAAGTCCGCTGGATAGTCTGATCATGTGTACGCGGCATATGAATGAACCTGTGTACATGTACTGATAAGATAACATAGAGGAGAGTTCAGGAGCAGTTGAAAAAAATGCCCAACTGCTCCTAAACGTCCATTTACCAGCAGCAGTGTACATGAGGCCTTACCCTCTTAACTTGTGACTTTCTGCAAAGTTAACTGGTACTGGTTTTTACTGATAAACAGTAGAGTTTTTTTTAAATTACCATTGTTGAATTTTGTGATGTGGAATTTATTCATGTAGACTAGTTAGGCTACTGAATTACCAATTTAAGTTCCCAACTCTAGCTTCTTTTTTTTTTTTTTTTCAATAACTTTTTTATTAAACCATATTGTGCAATACAGGAAAATGTTGCCAACAGACTTATTCAAAGCTTACAGACTTATAAAATTATAACAACTTCCATGTAAAAAAATACTCCAATTGTACATACATTCATAGACAACTCCTTAGGGTATATGAGTGATTAGAGGTGCACGTACTCCCGTATGTAGGTAAATTCTTCTCATTTACTCATTCATACTCCTTTTCACTTTCCCTTTAGGATTGGCTATCTCGAATAGAGCTCAAATATTACCCTGCAGGTTGTGTGTCGTATAGGTTCATGTTTCCAGTCTATTGATCTATTATCAATATGCCCATGTATAGCCGAGAACACATACAGCAAAAAACACAGTTATAGAAAGAGAAAAGAAAAGATAAGAGGGGGGGGGGGGGGGGTGGGTAGGGTAATTGACCAGCCGAGACAGACCTGCATGGTACATCTAACCTTTTTTTGCTCAAAGACCTAGTTACCTTTTTGTGACATCATTTCTGCATACAGTAGAGAGAACTTGAAGGCGAGCCAGCAGGACCATATTTTAGATGCCAACTCAGCTTTGTTCCGAAGTTTAAGTGTACTATTTTCCATCTGGTAAATTCGATCTGCCTCCGTTAGCCATAGGCCAAAGGAGGGGATTTTCTTCTGTTTCCAAAATTTCAGGATCAGCGCCTTAGTAGCGTTCAGTAAGTGGGGGGTGATTAATTTCCTGTATGATCCTACTGGCTCGTCTGTGCAGTAGAATAATATTTGCCAAGGGTCATTCTGTATTTTACTACCTTGTATTTTCTCAATACAATAAATGATATTATGCCAGTATGGTCTAATGAATGGGCATGACCACCAGATATGGGCATGTGATCCAACATGGCCAAAAAGTTAGAGGGGTTTTTAAACTAGGCAATGGGGGGAGGGTCCAGAGATAGAGATAGTCAGCGTGGAGCATATTCCAGAGGGTAATATTAGGGGCATTAGTGGTAGGGTAACCAAAGCACATAAACCCAAGGTAAGTATAGCAGCATGTCCTAGTTGTAATCTTGGAACACCCAGGAGGATAGTATGTGACCGGTCAAAATATATTAATGCATTAAAATGTTTGCTCACCAATGCCAGAAGTCTGCCACGCAAAATAGGTGAGTTGGAAGCTCTGGTGCATCAGGAGAGCTATGATGTAATCGGTATTGCTAAAACTTGGCTTCATTCCTCACATGACTGGGCTATTAATATTCCTGGCTATGCACTCTTTCGGAAAGACAGAGTAAAAAGGAAAGGTGGAGGGGTCTGTCTGTATGTGAGAAGTGATCTCAAAGCGAGTGAGAAAGAGGACCTGGTGGACGGAGAGTGTGATGAGTCTGAAGCATTATGAGTGGAACTGTATAAAGATGTGCGTAGTTCAAAGTTAATCACTGGAGTTTGTTATAGACCACCCAATGTTAATGAGGAGGTGGAGACTCAGCTCCTTGCACAGATAGAAAGGGCTGCTAGGGCTGGGAAAGTAATAATAACTACCCAGAAATTGACTGGAGTAATGGCACTGCTGGGACAGTTAAAGGGCAAAAATGTATGAACCTATTACAGGACAATTTTATGGTACAGTTTATTGAGGCCCCCAACTAGGAATGATGCTCTGTTGGACCTGGTAATCTCAAACCATGCAGAGTGTATTACTAATGTTCAGATAAAGGAACACCTGGGTAGCAGTGACCATAACATGATTTAATTTGATGTTAGCTGTAAGCAAAAATCACATACGGGAAAGATAAAAACACTTAATTTGAAGAGAGCAAATTTTCCAAGGATGAGGGCTGCTCTCCAGGACCTAGACTGGGAGAGAATATTGGCATCAATGGGCACAGAACAGAAATGGGAATTCTTCAAAAAGACTGTTTGTTATGTCACTGCAAAGTATATTACCATGGGCAATAAGTTTAAAGGGCTAAAAATAAAACCTATGTGGCTCACGGCCAAAGTTAAAAAAGCTATAAACTATAAGAAAAGAGCTTTTAAAAAATATAAAAATGAAGGAACCCTAGTGTCATTTAAATGTTACAAAGAATATAACAGAATATGTAAAAAAGGAAATCAAGGATGCAAAAATTCAAAATGTAAGACAGATTGCAAAAGATAGTAGGACAAACCCCCAAAAATTCTTCAACTATATTAATAGTAAAAAGGTCAAGTCTGAGCATGTAGGCCCTTTACAAAATAATCTGGAGTGGGTGACTGGGGACAAAGAGAATGCTAACTTATTAAATACTTTATTCAGCTCTGTGTATACAAAGGCGCATGGGGGAGCTCATGTCCATAATGGGAGTGGTAGTGACACAGCCCCAAATCCACAATGGCTCAAAAGTGATATGGTCCAGAAATATTTGGACAGAATAAAGGTGGATAAAGCACCTGGACCTGATGGCATCCACCCACGGATACTAAAAGAATTGAGCTCTCTAATTTCAAAGCCATTGTATCTCATTTTTAGGGACTCATTAATGACAGGAATAGTACCACTGGATTGGTGCAGGGCCAATGTGGTGCCTATATTTAAAAAGGGAACAAAGTCTTTACCAAGTAACTATAGAGCTGTTAGTTTAACTTCTATAGTTGGGAAGATACTGGATAGATTAATAAAAGACCACATAGACGAGTTCTTGCAGGAAAAAAATATTTTAGGCAACAGACAGCATGGATTCATGAAAGACAGAAGTTGTCAGACAAACTTGATTTCTTTTTATGAAGAAGTAAGTAAAACCTTGGACAGAGGGGTGGCGGTGGACGTGGTATACTTGGATTTTGCAAAAGCGTTCGATACAGACACGGCTCAACTGTAAGGTAAAGTCTACAGGTTTGGAAATATCAGTTTGTAAATGGATAGAAAACTGGCTTAAAGACAGAATTCAGAGTAGTGGCTAATGATTCTTACTCTGAATGGTCTAAGGTTATCAGTGGTGTACCCCAAGGTTCAGTGCTGGGACCCTTACTTTTTAATATCTTTATAAATGGTATAGGGTCTGGGATCAAAAGTAACAATTCTGTCTTTGCAGATGACACCAAGTTATGCAGTGGCATAACGTCCTTACAGGATGTCTCCAATTTACCAGCCGACCTCAATGCTCTGTCTAATTGGGCGACTATATGGCAGATGAGGTTTAATGTTGCGAAATGTAAAGCTATGCACTTGGGGGCTAAGAATATGCATGTATCATACATTTTAGGGGCAATGCCAAGCTGCGGTTCCAAAGCGAGCAAAGTCCTTTCCTGTATTAAGAGAGGTATGGACTCCAGAGAGAGAGATATCATTGTGCCCCTGTTCAAATCATTAGTAAGATCTCATCTGGAATATGCAGTTCAGTTTTGGGCACCATTTCTCAAAAAAGATAACGGGGAACTGGAGGCATGGAGGAACTCAGCTATGAGGAAAGATTAGAGGAACTCTTTAAAAGAGGAGATTAAGGGGGGATTTGATCAACATGTACAAATATATAAGGGGTCCATATAGTGAACTTGGTGTTGAGTTATTCACTTTACAGTCAACAAAGAGAACAAGGGGGCACTCTTTACATCTAGAGGAAGAGAGATTTAATCTCCAAATACGGAAAGGTTTCTTCACAGTAAGAGCTGTGAAAATGTGGAGTAGACTCCCTGCAGAGGTGGTTCTGGCTTGCTCAGTGGATTGCTTTAAGAAGGGCCTGGATTATTTCCTAAAGTTATAGGTAAAGTTGATTCGGGGAAAATCCGATTGCCTCTTGGGGGATCAGGAAGGAATTTTTTCCCCTGCTTTAGCAAATTGGGTCATGCTCTGCTGGGGTTTTTTGCCTTCCTCTGGATCAACTGTGGGTATAGAATTGGGTATATGGGATTGTATGATATTATTATTATTATTATTATTATTATTTTTGTGGTTGAACTAGATGGACTTGTGTCTTTTTTCAACCTGACTAACTATGTAACTATGTATGTAACATATCCGCAACCCCTCCAGCATAACTCCGAAATAGTTGGAAAAGTCTTGTTATGTATAGCTGGAGTACAATGCCATCTTGTTAGCAATTTATAGTTTACTTCCCCTGCTTTAGAAGATATTGATGAGACGTAATATCATGTCGCGTTGTGTGGTTGATAAATGTCCTTGCAAATCCTGTTCCCATCTGGAGAGGAATGAGTGCTGTGGACAAGGTGACACAGAAAGCAAGGCCTGATAGAAACTAGATATGGGCTTGGCAGGAGGTTGAGCTCCAGAAAATACTTCTTCCACAAGATTCAGTTCCTCATCTGTCCGCAGGGGTGTAGGGAGAGTGCTTACAAATTTTAATAGTTGGTGATACTTCCACTGATTCATGAAAGAAATCGGTCACATCTGAACAATCTCTGAAATGGGTAATATGCCAGCATCATTTGTAACTTAATGTAACAAAACAGGTGCTTCTGATATCCATTTGCTGAAGCTAGAGTCCACTGGTGGGAAGTAGTCATGAGTTGTCAACTGCATTAGCGGTGAGTTGTAAGGCTAGCCCTGCTTTCTGCATAGATAGTCCCAAGACGCAAATGAGGATCTGGTAAGAGGTGAAGTGGTCAAGTCCAACTTATGGTATCTATTTGGTATCCAGATTAAGGGGTATAGATCCTTTCCACTCAGTTCCATCTCCAATTTTACCCATAGTTTAGTCTCTTTATGGTACTTCCAGTCAGATATTGGGGTTAGAATTATAGCGGTATAATATTTTTTAAAGTCTGGAAGTGCCAGCCCTCCAGAGGCTTTGGGCTTTATTAATCATTTATGAGCAATACTGGGTTTCTTACGATTCCAAACAAATTTGTCTATTACAGATTGCAAGAGCTTAAAAAATCCTATAGGTACCTTATATGGGATCATCTGGTACATAAAGAGTACCCTGGGCAATATATTCATTTTTACAATTGCAATTTTACCCAGCCAGGAATGTGCCAAGTGAGTCCATTTGTGCAGTACTGCCCTAATAGTGTTTAGCAAGGGGATATAATTTCTAGGAAACAAGGAAGCTGGGTTGGGAGTAAGATAAATACCAAGGTATTTTAAGGCTAATGGCTGCCACTGGAAAGGGAAGGAAGATTGTAAGCTAATCGTTGTCTTATGTGGGACTGATGTTTAGGATTTTTGATTTCGATAGATTCATTTTAAAATTAGAGAGTACACCGAATTCATGAAAGGCTGAGATTAGGGAGGGAAATGAGTGGTTGCTGTACATAGAGTAAAATGTCATCCACATATGCTGCATATTTGTGACTTTCCTATTCTAATTCCATGGATATTGGGATCACCGCATACTTTCGCTAACAAGGGTTCCAGTGATAAATCGAATAGGATAAGAGACAGAGGGCATCCCTGCCGTGTTCCATTGTACAAAACAAATGGGTCGCTTAGTGTGCCGTTAATTTTTATTTGAGCTGAGGGGTTCTGATACAGGGCTGCTATGTTTGCTTTTAAGTGCAGTCCTATCCCAAAATGTGATAGCGTGGCCATTAAGTACTCCCAGTCCACCCTGCAAATGCTTTTTCTGCATCAGTTGATAAGAGCAGGGTGGGCAGGGAGCATCTCCGTAGGTACGACATCAGGGACAATGTTCTGAGGGAATTATCTTGTGCTTCCTTACCCAGTATGAAGCCTGTCTGATCTCTAGAGATCCACAAGGGCATCAGGGGCAGGAGTCTATTGGCAATTGCTTTTGCATTGATTTTCACGTCCATATTAAGTAAAGAAATGGGGCGGTAACTACCGCATAGGCTTGGGTCCTTCCCTGGTTTTGACAGGACCGTGACATGTGCGTGAAGAGTCTGCGGTCGAAACCCCCCCTCCGCAGATGTCCAATTGGCACATGAGGTTAAATGTGGGAGTATTACATCAGCAAAAGTGCGGTAGTATGCCACCGTCAGCCCATCGGGACCTGGTGCTTTGCCACTAGCCATATTTTTAAGTGCATTTCTAAGTTCTGCGAAGGTAAGGTCCCCCACCAGAGACTCCAGGGTATCTAACAATTTTGGTAGGTTAGCCTTAGATAGGTACGCGTGTATGGCCGTTCATCTCGCCCTGCCATCTGGGATGGCGAGACCCACGTGGTATAATTGTTGATAGAAAGCACGGAATTCCTTGGCTATCTCATGAGTTTTATAAAGCAGCTTGTCTGATGATGACTTGATTTTAGCAATGAACGAGGTCGACTTTTTTGGGCAATAGACTGAGCGAGTATACGGCTGGGTTTATTTCCCCATTCATAGAACTGCTGGAGAGTTAAGCATCGTTGTGATGTAAATTCTTCATAGAACAGGGCTTTTAATTCCTCTCTCTTCTTAGTAAGAGAGTGTAATATTGTAGGAGAACTCGCAAGCTTATGGTTTTTCTCCAGTAGACCTATGTCTCTTATGAGTTGTAATTGCACCCATGTCCTCTCCCTCGCCCTCTACTTCCTGGAGCCTAACTCCACATACTTACCTCTAATGTGGGCCTTGTGGGCCTCCCACAGCACGCCTGGTGTAATCTCATGGGATTTGTTGTCTTGGAAGTAGAGGGAGAGATCCAAGGCCAATTTCTTAGCTTCTATTTTGTCTGCTCTAAGTGAATCGTTAAGTCACCAATTAGTGGACTTAATTGGTAGCAACGGTATTTGCAAGGAGATACTAATCGGGCGTGGTCAGAAACGGTCAAAACTTCAATACGGGAGTTTGTTACAAGGTCTAGGTAATGATGTTGAAGGAAAAAATTGTCTATCCTCGAGTGGGCGTTATGTAAATGTGAATAGAACGTGAAATCTTTTTCACGTGGGTGGAAAACCCTCCATACATCCGTAAGTTGGACCTCATGTAGTTGCTTTCTTATATAGCTGAAAATATATTTAAAAAAGTGCAGCGCTTAATGGCACCTATGTAAATAAGTGTAAGTATACATGAAAATGAAAGAAATCCTGTAATAATGAAAAAGAGTCCACTAAAGTCCAAAGAGAGTATAGACAGGTCTCCAAGTCAATCTCCATGGACCTCAAAGTGGTATGTTTGGGACTTCTGAAGTTGTCAGATGGCATTCATGGAAAAATGACTCTCAACCTTCTCAGACCTCAGAACCTCTTGAGAATGGATTGTAAGACAATTAAAGAAGGTGGATACTCTTACCAGATAAGTTGGACACCACCATATAATAGTGTGTCATAAGAGCTTGTAGGGGGCTCCAATGGCACACCCAGCCGGATGGTGGTTCCCCTCAGAATTCCTCGTAGTCTCCAATTGGAAGGAGTAAATGAACTTTCCGAGCCTTGGATAGCTGTGAAACTTGTCACCAGATATCTCGTAGGGATTCACCATAGGGGGGACAAAGCATAAAAGACACCTCGCATGGTGAAATACAACCAGTAACGGTTTATTGAAAATAATTAAAACAAAATAGAACTAATAGTCCATAAAAATGATGTGATAAATAAAAACAAAAATAGCAATGTGGGGAGCAGAAAAATGCAGGCCCTACGCGTTTCGACCACAAAGTCGTCTACCGCGGGCAAATTCCTTCAGTTTAGTCAGGGTGTATGATATGAATTCTGCTTGTACTTGTTTAAGGGCGTATATGTTGGTGAGAGTGCAAGGCATATTTCCCAGGGTACTTCTTATAAACAGAAACCTGCCTAATTTATCCCTCAGGGACTCCTCTGCAAGGAAAGAGGATCCCCTTTTGACCCAATGGCTACGCCTTTTGCCTTCGGAATATCTGATAGACTGTAGTGTCAAGTGGGATAGTGTTGAGCATATAGCTTAACCTTAGTTGTATAAGTAAGATGGGTTTCTTGTAAGAAAATAATGTCCCCCTGTAAGCGTGTAAGTTCTCTATAAAGCTTGTGTCTCTTACCCGTGGCATGTAGTCCTCTAACGTTAAGTGAGATTTGTTTTACCGTGGCTATTGAGTTCATCTGGGGGGTCTCAATCAATGCGTCGTCTTTGCTCGACTGGTGGTTAGGCTGCAGTGGGTAAAGGGAGGGGAGAGAAGAGGGGGGAAAAGGATAGGGAGAACAAAAGAAAAGACCAAGTGAAGAAGAACAAATACATTGACAACGAAACATAAGACCGCGTGTCTCCGTCATGCACGCAAAGCCTTGCTGTGCACATCTCGGGGCAGTGTGCGGCCTGCCACGGAAGCATGTCGCCCTTTACGGGGATTGCCCATTTCTCCCAGGCCTGCCCCACACTGTCCCTTTCACAGAGGGGGGTTCCCGAGACCAACTCCGGACTGCTCGTGGCCTAACTCGGCACACCTCCTCTATGCGGTCCGGCGCCGGCAGAATAAAATGCAAAAATAACAATCCAAACCACGTAGTTTACTACACCACTAATTTCTGTAGATATGCTACCGTTTGTTTACTTATAACCGTTATAACAAATATTAATAATCTAACTGCTGAGATAGAACATGTTAATAGTTTAACCATTATGAATTGTGCTTATGATGGTGGTACTCATATCTTAGGTCTGAGATTTGAAGATTGCTCATTCAGTCTGCACCTGAATTAGGCCCCTGGTTAGCTGAACGCCTTTTGCGGGTGACTTTTTGCCACTGGGTTTATGATGCGCTGGGTAGAGCTGGTATATCCTCCTGCCAGCCCGAGAGCTCGGGGGGTTCAATGTTGAGGTCCATGCAGAATGATTCCAGGTCCTCCGGGAATCGCAGAATGGCTGTTTCCCCATCCCTATTAGCTAGCAGGGCAAACGGAAAGCCCCATCTGTAGTTGATAGGAGCTAGTCATAGCTTTTCTGTAAGTGTTTTTAGGGCTCTGCATCTCTCTAAAGTCTCTCTGGCCAGATCCGGGAGAAGAGCCAAGATGACTCCATCAAATTGAAGAGTGGTTGCTCCTCTTGCCTTCTTCATGATGAGTTCTTTCTCTTCGAAGTAATGCACGCAGCAAATAACGTCCCTGGGTGTTTCAGATGATAGATTTCGTGGGCGAAGAGCCCGGTGCACCCTATTAAGTTTTAGGGGATGCGGTCTGGGAGGAGGCTCAGCATGATGTGATGTGGGAAGGCTGGGGGAGGAGCCCGAGGCGGTGTCTGTGAGGACGGAAGGGGAGGCAGGAGATCCATGGCGGCGAGTCTGATGCAGATGCTGGTGAAGTGGGATAGAGCAGCGTGTTAGAGGACCGCACATGGTGACCCCCGCAGATGCCTATTCCCTGCGATATTGGATCAGGAGACCAAGGAGGAGCGACTGAAAGATGGGGGTGGACAGCAGTAAAGGATGCAGGAAACTGAACAGGGGTAAGTGAGAGATATCCCTGGTTCAATCAAAAAAAAAAACGGCTGCAAGAGAAAACACCTGATCCTGAGACCCCACGAGTGTCTGTTGGCGCTGACCCCCCCTCTGTCTCCTCCATACGCCCTCCCTCTTATCTCTGCCTTTGTGTGCTATGCATACTACCCTCCAGAGCCCATAGGTTATCCAGCGCTGTTGCATTGTGAACTGTGTTTGAACTGTGTTTGCTGTGGAAGCTAAAGAGATTTGGTGACTAACTGAGGGAGAGATGCAGCAGCTGGGGCTGGCTAAAAATTTAATGACTGGAGACATAAGAGAGGTCTTGATGGAGCAATGATTCTTTTTTGAAACCTATGAATCTATGAGAGCTATGGAATTCAAATGTTTGTATGAACTGTATGAACTGTACCAAGAGGACCTGTTTAAATGTCAATGACTGCCTAATAACCCTAGGAGTGGCTCAATTGATTAAATGCTGGAAGTACTGGAATTACTAAACTGATAGTTGAAACTAGTACTGAGTTTTAAGTTCACTTAAGGACTAAGTATTGATACAGCTTAGTACTGACTGAAAAGGTTATGAACTATGTTACGAACTAAGCTGCAAATTAAGTGATGAACTCTGCGATTTAACTATGCGATAAGCTCGGAGCGATATCTACTGGAGAGTAACTTTCCTTCCTGTGGTGGATAGCAGCTGGGTTATAACTAAGATAGATAACTGGGTTAAGCTGAAATAGAGCTGCAAAAGTATAAGGACATTCCTTTTTTTCTTCCCCCCTCTGCGGTTTTCTTTTTTTTTCTTGTACCCTCCCGTCTCTCTTACGCTATACAGAGACCGAGAAAGAGGGATGAATGGTACGTTTTTCATAGGTTCTCTATAGGATTTTCATAGGTGCCCCAGCAAAATAAAATACAAAAAAAAAAATCCACCAAGTCGCAGAATTTTCAATTCCATCTAAACTAGGGGGCCTGAGAGGGTTAAGTGACTGGAGACATAAGAGAGGTCTTGATGGAGCAATGATTTTGTTTGAAAACTATGAACCCATGAGATCTATGGAATTTAACGGTTTGTATGAACTGTACTAACGAGAGGACCTATTTAAATGTCAATGACTGCCTAATAACCCTAGGAGCGGCTCAATTGATTAAATGCTGGAATTACTAAACTGATAGCTGAAACTAGTATTGAGTTTTTAGCTCACTTAAGGACTATGTATTGATACAGCTTAGTACTGATTTGAAAGGTTATGAACTATGTTACGAACTAAGCTGTGAATTAAGTGATGAACTCTGCGATTTAACTATGCGATAAGCTCGGAGCGATATCTACTGGAGAGTAACTTTCCATTCTGTGGTGGATAGCAGCTGATTAGACAATTGGGTCAAGCTGAAATAGAGCTGCAAAAGTATAAGGACATTCCCTTTTTATTTATTTTTTTTATTTTTTTCCCTATGCGTTTTTTTTTTCTCTCTCTGCGTGTCCTCCCGCCCCTCTTACGCTATATAGAGACCGGAAAAAGGGGACGAATGGTACGTTTTTTACAGGTCCTTTACAGGACTAGGTGCCCTAGTAAAATAAGTAAAAAAAAAAAAAAATCCACCAAGTCGCAGAATTTTCAATTCTTAAAGCAAAAGTGAAAAGAAGTATCCCATCTAAACTAGGGAGCCTGAGAGGTGAAACGGCAGGATATTCTTCTCTCCCCTTACCCCTCCTTTCAAATCAATAAAAGCAAATATTGGAACCGAGAGGTACTCCCCTCTATACAGGACAAGTAATTTGTCAAACAAGATAAATGAACAAGATACATGATGAGGGGAAGATCACATAAAACAACAGAACCTAAAACCCCGAGGGAGAGTTTAAATACTAGTGTAACTGCTAGTTCAATACAAAAATATTTGGCAACTAAAGAGGGTAACCAAAAAAGCCCAGATGTAGAAAAAAAAACATCCTTGCCAACCAAAAACGCAAAAAAGGAAATGGCTAAGTTAAAAGGAGCCCAAGGAGATAAAACAAGAGAAGATACACAAACAGAGAGAGAGATGGAAACTAACGAGGGGGAAGGGGAAGAACAGCGAAGTATAGCTCAAATGCCCACAAAGATTGAGATGATGGCAATGTTTGAAAGGATGGAAAGTTTAATTAAGAGTGAGATTACAAATGTCCGGATGGATCTGGGCCATTTGCTGCGGAGAGTAGAAGAGGCTGAGGAGAGAACTGAGAAACAAACACAAGAAATCGCAGAATTAAAATCGCAAGTGAAAGCACTGCAAATAAACCAAAGAAATACCTTTTATAAAATGGAAGCACAGGAAAATCAAAATAGACGCCAAAATCTAAGGATAAGAGCCCTCCCAGAGCAAAACGGAGAGAAACTGGAAGAAAAAATAAGGAAAATATTTAACCCCCTACTAGGACGAGAAGAGGACGAGGAGTTAAAGATCGATAGAGTACATAGAATCAGAAAGCCTCTAGGAATGAAGGAGGAAACCCCACGAGATGTCATTGTTAAATTCCATCGGTATACAGACAAGGAGAAAATATGGAGGAACCTCAGAGAGAGACACCCGTTGCAACTTTGCAAGTATTTGCGGACTTGTCAAGTGAAACATTATCCAGAAGAAGACAATTAAAACCATTACTAGAACATTTAAGACAAGCTAATATTAAATATAGTTGGGGGTTCCCTGCAGCATTGATAGTACATAGGGACGGAAAGACGGTTAGATTGAAATTTCTGGAAGAAGTACAGGACTTTTGTACAGAGTTACAGATTCCAACCATTAGTATACCTAAACGATCGGAAAGAGAAGAAAGACTAATTGAAGAGGGAATAGGGCAGAGAGCTTAATGTAGGGGGGGGGGTAGGGGGAGAGGGGGGAGGGGGGGCTGGTGTAATTTATTACAAAAGAAACGAGATGGGAGAGGTAAAGTAAATAAAAGTTAATGTGGGTATGGGTGGAAACAGGAAGAGCCTCCCTGGACTATCTGCTCCCTCCTCTCCCCTCCCCCCCCTATGTCTACCGGGCCTTCATGGCCAGGGGGGGGTGGAGGGACACAGAATGCCGGGCTTGGAGCTTCACCCCAAGGGGTGAGGTACATATTCCAGGATGGGGATATATTCTGGATATAGGTACAAGGACCAAAGGGGGGTCTGGGAGGGTTGGGAGGAGGTTGGGAGGGAGGTTGGGAGGGGGGATGGGAGGGGTGGGGGGGAGAAAGAAGACCCGACAGCAGAGAACCTCGCTAAGTGAGAAAAGAGAAAAAAACAGCTTGACTAAAATCTATGTCTATAGTTAATTGTTTGTCATATAACGTAAGGGGGCTAAATGAATCAGCAAAGCGGTTTAAAATTTTGAAAGAAATAGAACAATATGAAGCAGGTATAGTGTTCTTACAGGAAACCCATCTATCATACGAAAGCAAGATTAGAATATATTCCCCTAGGTTCCCGGTGTGGTTTTATGGAGATTCTTACTCAAGGAACTCAAAAGGGGTAGCTATCGGTATAGGACGGGAGGTATACCATAAAAAAGAAGAAAGATTAGTCGACCCGGAGGGTAGATTCCTCTTTCTGAAGGGGAAACTATGGGGAGTAGACTATACCCTCGCTAACATATACTGCCCAAATAGAAGTCCAACGGTTTTTCTGAAAGGAATATTGGAGAAATTATGAGATTTTAAAAGAGGAAGAGTAATTATAGCTGGAGATACAGTGGTGTGAAAAAGTGTTTGCCCCCTTCCTCATTTCCTGTTCCTTTGCATGTTTGTCACACTTAAGTGTTTCGGAACATCAAACCAATTTAAACAATAGTCAAGGACAACACAAGTAAACACAAAATGCAATTTGTAAATGAAGGTGTTTATTATTAAAGGTGAAAAAAAATCCAAACCATCATGGCCCTGTGTGAAAAAGTGATTGCCCCCTAAACCTAATAACTGGTTGGGCCACCTTTAGCAGCAACAACTGCAACCAAGCGTTTGCGATAACGTGCAATGAGGCTTTTACAGCGTCCTGGAGGAATTTTGGCCCACTCATCTTTGCAGAATTGTCCTAATTCAGTTACATTAGAGGGTTTTCGAGCATGAACGGCCTTTTTAAGGTCATACCACAACATCTCAATAGGATTCAGGTCAGGACTTTGGCTAGGCCACTCCAAAGTCTTCATTTTGTTTTTCTTCAGCCATTCGGTGGTGGACTTGCTGGTGTGTTTAGGATCATTGTCCTGCTGCAGAACCCAAGTTGGTTTCAGCTTGAGTACACGAACAGATGGTCGGACATTCTCCTTCAGGATCTCTTGGTAGACAGCAGAATTCATAGTTCCTTTTATCACGGCAAGTCTTCCAGGTCCTGAAGCAGCAAAACAGCCCCAGACCATCACACTACCACCACCATATTTTACTGTTGGTATAATGTTCTTTTTATGAAATGCAGTGTTCCTTCTACGCCAGATATACTTGGACACACACCTTCCAAAGAGTTCCACTTTTGTCTCATCGGTCCACAGAATGTTGTCCCAAAAGTCTTGGGGATCATCAAGATGTGTTGTGGAGAAATTGAGACGAGCTTTGATGTTCTTTTTGCTCAGCAGTGGTTTTCTCCTTGGAATTCTGCCATGCAGGCCATTTTTGCCCAGTCTTTTCCTGATGGTGGAGGCATGAACGCTGACCTTAACTGAGGCAAGTGAGGCCTGCAGTTCCTTGGACGTTGTTGTGGGGTCTTTTGTGACCTCTTGGATGAGTCGTCGCTGCGCTCTTGGGGTAATTTTGGGCGGCCGGCCACTCCTGGGAAGGTTCACCACTGTTCCATGTCTTCGCCATTTGTGGATAATGGCTCTCACTGTGGTTCGCTGGATTCCTAAAGCTTTGGAAATGGCTTTATAACCCTTTCCAGACTGATAGATCTCAATTACTTTCTTTCTCAATTGTTCCTGAATTTCTTTGGGTCTCGGCATGATGTGTAGCTTTTAAGGATCTTCTGGTGGACCTTACTGTGTCAAGCAGCTCCTATTTAAGTGATGCCTTGATTGTGAACAGGTGTGGCAATAATCAGGCCTGGGTGTGGCTATAGAAATTGAACTCAGGTGTGGACAACCACAGTTATAGTATGTTTTAACAAGGGGGGCAATCACTTTTTCACACAGGGCCATGATGGTTTGGATTTTTTTTCACCTTTAATAATAAACACCTTCATTTACAAATTGCATTTTGTGTTTACTTGTGTTGTCCTTGACTATTGTTTAAATTGGTTTGATGTTCCGAAACACTTAAGTGTGACAAACATGCAAAGGAACAGGAAATGAGGAAGGGGGCAAACACTTTTTCACACCACTGTATGAACTTTTGTATGAATCCGCAAATGGATAGTTCGTCCCGTGTGCAGGGGATTGGGAAGGAGCAGAGGAGAATAATAAAACATAGGCTATATCAGTATCAGCTAATGGATGCGTGGAGAACAATGCACCCAAGGATACGAGACTACTCGTTCTATTCCCCTGTACACGGGACGTACACAAGGATCGACTACTGGTTAGTGGAACATAGGGTTCTGGACGAGGTGATATCCACAGATATAGGAATTAGAATTGTCTGATCATTCTCCAATATGCCTGAAGATCAAAATCCCAGGATTTCAGAAATCTCCTTTTTCCTGGAAATTGAATAGGGAACTGTTGGACGAGAAGGGAGAGGAAATAATTAGAAAGGAATTGGAGTTTTTTTTTACCACTAATTTAAATGAAGAGAATATGGAAAATATTATTTGGGAGACACATAAAGCTTATATAAGAGGGATATATATTTCACTAGGTACAAATAGGAAGAGAGAAGGTATTAAAAAGAGTAGGGAGTTGAGGGAGGAAATCCATGGATTAGAGCAAGAACATAAAAAGGCAAATGGCAGGGAAAGTGGACAGGTAGTGAACCTATTACATAAACTGGCTATGAAAAGAGAGGAACTTGGGGAATTAATGGAACAGGAAATGAGGACGATTTATAATAGGATTACTAAAGAGAGATATTATAGCGGCATTAAAAATAGTAAGATCTTAGCAAAGATATTGAGGAAAAAAAGATCGAAGAATTATATAGAGAAAATATTAAATAAAGAGGGAGAGTCGGTCTATAAAACTAAGGAAATAGCAGAAGTTTTTAGAGAATATTATGGGCAGTTATATTCCGTGAGAAAAAAAGAGACAGAAAAACAAGAGATGAAGAGAAGGGGAAAAATCAAAGACTATATATTTCAAGCAAATATCCCTAAAATACCGGGGGAATTGGCGCAGGAATTGGAGAATCCAATCTCAGTCCAAGAAGTAATACAGGCAATAAAAGAGATCAGAGGAGGAAAGAGTCCAGGGCCTGATGGCTATATAATAGAATATCTAAAAAAGTTTGGAGACATACTAGCCCCAATTTTATGTGCATATTATAATGGACTAGGTACAAAATATGGACTGAGCGAGGAGGCCTCCACTGCGACAATCTCCACGATATTGAAAGAGGAAAAAGAGAATACAATATGCTCAAACTATAGACCGATCTCACTACTCAATACGGACGTTAAATTGTTCGCAAAAATATTGGCCGCTAGAATAAAGAAGTTAATGCCTAGCTTAGTCCATGCAGATCAGGTGGGATTCATTGAGGGGCGAGAAGGAAAAGATAATGGAGTAAGGTCAATATTACTGCTTCAGAGGATGAAGGAGAGTAGAATCCCCAGTTTACTCCTATCAATAGATGCTGAGAAAGCTTTTGATCGAGTAGACTGGGGATTCATGATGGGTACCCTAAGGGGAATGGGGTTTGGACCCAAAATTTTGAAGTGGATAAAGGCACTATATAACAGCCCCAAGGCAGTGGTAAGAGTTAATGGGGTACTATCAACAGCCTTCAGAATGAACAATGGGACTAGACAGGGGTGTCCGCTGTCCCCCCTATTGTTTGTTCTGGCATTGGAGCCACTCCTGGAGACGATAAGGAGAAACCCAGATATAAAGGGGGTTGAGATAGAGGGGGAAATACATAAGACAGCCGCATTTGCGGATGATATTCTGTTTTATGTATCTAGCCCACGAATCTCCATGCCAAACTTGTTAAAGGCTTTACAGGAGTATGGGGAATTATCTAAGGCCACGTACACACGCGGGGACTGTTCGCTCAACTTTGTTCGTCAAACAGTTTCAGCGGACAGTCCGCTCAAAATTAGCATGGACGGGCATGGCCACACACGACGTACGAACAGTTTGCTGAAACCGTGCGCGATGACGTGAACGGCACGTACGACGGGACTAGAAAACGATGTCCTATACACTGCAATGCAACCTTCGGCGTATAAATTCTTTCTGAGCATGCGCGGAACTTTGTATGACGAACAAGCCTACACACGAGGGGACTGTTCGCTGAAACAAGGTTTCAGCGGACAGTTTTTCGAAAATTCCGAAAAACCTTGTTCAGCAGACTGTTCGCTGAAACTGTCCGCTGAAAGCCCACACACGGGCGGACTGTCCGCTGAAACACTGTTCAGCGGACAAAGTTGAGCGAACAGTCCCCGCGTGTGTACGTGGCCTAACTTTAAAATTAACCCAAGCAAGTCAGAAATCTTAAACGTAAATATAAATTCGAGAGAAGAACTTGACATTAAGAGAGAATTCCCATTTTTATGGCAAAAAGAAATTAAATATTTAGGAATTAAACTGACTGCATCAATAGAAAAAATATATCAAATAAACTATATCCCCCTTCTAGAAGAATTGAGAGAAGAAATAAGGAGAATGAGAACAAAGCCCCTGTCATGGTTGGGAAGAATTAATGCCTTAAAAATTATTATTCAACCTAAAATCCTTTATAAATTTCAGCTATTACCAATATATATCCCCCCTCTATATTTTAAAATGATAAATTCTTTAATTTCTAAATTTATCTGGAACAACAAGAAACCTAGAACCCCACTAAAGACTTTGCAAAAGGGAAAAGACGAGGGGGGTCTGAATGTCCCAGACTTTAGAAAATATTACGAAGCAGCAGTGTTAACACGGGTGGTGGAATGGGCAAAATTAGAAAGTAAAAAAAGATGGGGAAAAATAGAACACAGTTTATCAGGCACAAATCTAGGTAGAGAAATCTGGACTCCTTTAAAATATAGATCACTAGGGAAGACAACACCTTTGGTCACAAAAAATGTGTTTAGAGTATGGGAGGGAATACACAAACATAACAAGTGGAAATATAATTCCCCTTTAATTTATTTAAAAGATAATGATTTTTTTGCACCTGGTAAAAGTACAATAGTAGGGAAATGGATAAAACAAGATAATATGCAATTACGACACATAATTAAAGAGGGGAAATTGAAAACACTAGCAATATTACAGAAAGAAAATGATTGGATGGATTTGAACGAGTGGCGATACCTGCAGCTTAGATATTTCGTCTCAAGACTACCACAACTGCTTAGAGATGGAGAAAATTTGACTGCCTTGGAGCGGATATGTGAGGGGAAAACCCCAAGGGCAGGTATTGCCCAGTTTTAAAAGGTCTTGAGACGGGAATGTGAAGCGGAGGTACCAACTTTCATTAAAAAATGGGAAGAAGAGATAGGAGCACGGGGTGAAAACCAAAATATAGAAAAAATATTGAAGATGTGCACAGATCCACGGAAAATAGTAAGATGATAGAAACAAATTATAAAATTTTAGTAAGATGGTATAGGACCCCAGATATAATGGCAAAGTACCAGGAGGGACAATCTGGGAAATGTTGGAGGAATTGTGGACAAACGGGAAGTTTGGCCCATATATGGTGGGACTGTCCCAAGATTAAAGAATATTGGAGAGAAATAATAAGATATATAGAAGTAATAGCTAAAATACAGTTACCTGAGAACCCATGGTTATGCCTATTCCATGCAGTAGATACCCCAATTAAGGAGTATAGGAATTCCCTTACAAGCTCATTAATAAACGTGGCAAAAAGTCTGATTCCGAAAAAATGGAAAGAAATAGAAGCACCCAAAGTAAAGGAATGGTTAGGAAAAGTTGAGGAAATGTATAGTATTGAAGGGCTGGGAATGGAGGAAGAAAGAGAAAGAAAGAGATTCCATGTGAAATGGAAATACTGGAAAATCTTTAGACAATCTATGATTTTTAACGAGGTAATGGGTCGGTAGGGGTGGGGAGAGGGGTGGGAGGGAGATATTTTAGAAGAACTCGAGAAGTAAAGAAAGAAAACCAGGATAATGTGAAAAATTGAAGGGCATGAATGTATTTTGGTCCTATGGTTTTCTTTTAATATTTGATTATGTTTTGTACGCAACTTAAATGAAAAATTTAAATAAAGATAAAAAAAAAAAAAAAAAAGTTTTAGGGGATGGACAGTTGTATTCCCCAGTAGACTATTAAATATGCCGCGAATGATAGACGCCAAATCCTCATCCCTTGTGGCCTCCGGATATTATTTCTCCTGTTGCGGTTTTCCTGCTCCTCAATTTTGTACATGGCCATCCTGTGTGCTATGGTCTGTGCTCGGGCAGTGGCCTGCAGGTCTCTAATGGAGGCCACGTGCTTGTCCAGGTGCTGCTCAGAGTCCTCTACCCACTCTAAGACCTGTGAGAGATCTGCCCTGACCGCTGACAGTTCTTTTTTAATCACTTTCTCCAGACCTGCTAGCATTGAGGCTAGGTCAGTTTTTGTAGGAAGTCCGCTTACCAGGTCCGCAATGCTGGATCGTCTGCCTGGGCTCTCACAGCTGTCGGAGCCACCCGAGGACAATGGAGAGCGGTGCCTGGATTCCGGCCTGTGTTGGGAGGTGGAGCCCGTGCCTGTCCCACATGGTGAGTGGCCTAGTCTGTCCAGCTCCGAGATATCCCCTGCCTCCGGGGCCAGAAATCGCTTAATGGAGCTGGCCGGGTTGTTCTTTTCCAAGTGGGACTTGCCCGCTCTCTATCCCATGCTTGCCATTGAGATTGGTGTGCGAAACGGTGCCTTGTAATCAGGTGTAATGAGTGCCTGCGCCGGAGCTCTTGAGAGGTGCGTCCTCACGCTTCCATGACCAGGCCACGCCCACCCCCCCCAGCTTCTTTTTAAGTCCTTTTAAGTTTTAAGAATTAGGAAATCCTATTTGGTTAGAGCTATAGGTGTATTTCATTTGGGAGACACGTAACAAAGTAGAAGCCATTTTGGATAAATATACTTTTTCAAGGAAACCTGCATTGAGGGAATACAGAGTGTGTCATTGCGGATATCCTCTTCTTCCTGCTAGTTGTCTGGTAGTTATGCTGATCCGTTGACTTTAATACCTTTGGAGTTACTGGAACAAGTATGCAGGCAGTAATGTCAGGTCTCCTGATCTGAAGACTTGTGTCAGGTTAGAGACTTAGAAATTATAAAAGCCATCTGTTCAGTTTGACATTTAAATAAATAATATAAATATAATTAAAGGTCAGCAATCTCAACCGCCATATTTTTCAAAGTACATCTATATTTCAAAGTACATGGAAAGTATTTAACGAGTATAAAGAAAAACCAAGTACTCGAATTTGGAAGTAGCATCTACAAGGCTATTTAATTCTAACAATATAGCTTTTTTTTTTAAAGTAGATCTACCATCAGATATATTTATATAATGCTATAGGCATGCGTTCTAAATAGATGCATGCATGCACAGACATTACAGTACTCCCGGACAATATCGTTATCTTCTTTTTTCCCAGGAGGCTGACACCAATTTTGTTTTAACCTCATCCAGGCTCTGTAACAACATACATGGCTGAAATTCTTCCCCTAGATATCACAATCATATATGCACTGGTACCAGTGCGGTAACCATTATATTTTTAGTGTTTATGCATGTTGACACAAATCAGCTCTCTGGTGCTGCCAATTATCATATGATTTTCTATAAAGACACACTTTTGCAGTAATCACTATAAGAGAAGAAAATGTGTAAATGCTTCTTCTTGCCTGCAGAAGACTTATGACATTATTTTCCTGTATTTCCCCTCCCAGCCTAGGCAATCACATGACTAGAACTCAAGAACCAATAATAAAAGTTACAGCTTTTTTGAAAAATTACATTGGTGCTGTGTATTGTTCTATGTCCGGGAATTTATGTTTACAATGCAAATAAATAAAATAATATTGCATATACTATAATAAAAGGACAAATTGTAATTTAAGATCCTCTGCACGCATGGTATCAATGTCACAATATGTATGGTAAACTATGACATCACCTAATAATGGTGCCTTAGGTCAGATTCACACTGTTGAATATCATCTCCATTTGTGTAAACCAATTCATGCTTGGATTAAAGTTGGATATAATGGAAGCTTAGGCAATAAGAGTTGTGTTTAATAATGACAACAATGTTATTATTATTATTATTATTATACAGGATTTATATAGTGCCAACAGTTTGTGCAGTGCTTTACAACATGAGGGCAGACAGTACAATTACAATGCAAATCAATACTGGAGGGATCAAAAGGCCTTGCTCGTTAGCACTTACAGTCTAAAAAGGAGGGTCAAGTGGAACAAAAGGTAATAACTGTGGGGGGTGAGCTGATGGAGAAAATGAAAATACAGTTGTTATGTGTGGGTAGTGTAGGATTCTCTGAAGAGAAGGGTTTTCAGGGATTGTCTAAAAGCTACTAGAGTAGGAGATAAGCAGACAGATTGGGGTAAGGTATTCCATAGGATTGGATAGGCTTTGGAAAAGTCCTGGAGGCGAGCATGGGAAGAGGTGACGAGGGAGCTAGAGAGCAGGAGGTCTTGAAAGGAATGGAGAGAGTGCGTAGGTTGGTATTTAGAGACTAGGCTATTGATGTAGCTGGGATATATAAAAATATTAGATGTTACCAGTAATCTTATATATAAAAGTAATGTTTCTAGTTTAGGGCAGAGCACATCTCTGCATCATTATGCAGCATAACATAATAACATACCGTTGAAAGGTCCTTTTTTTATTGGCCCAATTATTACTTTAGCAATAACAGTTATATTATTGCAAGTTGTTTTCAGTGTTTTGGAGTATAAACAACAGAAAATTGTAACATTGTAAAGTTTTTCTAAACTTAAGTGATGTGAAGCACAGGGAACATTATGTACTTTTAATAATAGCATGTGCTATTCTGCGTATTCTTCTGTCCTTGACAACCAGCTACAGTATATGAATAATAATGAAGTATTGCTTGAAAAATATAAGTCCCAAAAATATGGTTGCAACTTGATGAAAATAATCCTATGTAAGAATGAAGCTTTACAATCTCTTTGAGGGGACAAAGGACAGTGGTAAGTGTATCGAGCATGTACTGTGATGTCATTGTGTGTAACCAAAAATGAATTCAATACATTTTTGCTATTCTGCCTTATCATCAAGTTATTTATTGATTTACAATGCCAGGGGTATAATAATTTTCTTACCAAACATCCCACGTATAGGAACAAATCACTTATACATCCTCAAAAAGGGAAGAGTAGAACAAAAATGTATGGGATCTTTAAGGTGGATTATTTCTCAAAAAATGCCAATATACACATTTCTGCTGAAAATCCAGTCTTTTGTTGATTAAACCTTAACCAGTAAACTAGGAACTCCTCCACGTTATCATAATATAGCAAATTCTACCCAGGGGTTAACAATAATTCTTATACCACCCGAGACTCAAAATGTAAATGTGGCAAGAAATAGCCGTTCTTGTACTCACAATATAGGTTGTGGAAGTGTACTGTATATCAACACGTTTTGCATAACCACTTCCAGAATGGCACGGGTGGGCGAAAAGACATAGCTGTATGTCAGGCGCATGACCGCCTAGGGGCTCATGCTTGTGCCTCCTAGGCTGCCGCGACAATCGGATTTGTTTCAGAACTGATCAGTCTCCAGGCCCAGGCCTGGACCTGCTGATCGGTCCTGACGAATGAAATGCTTCCCCTATCTGTAAGTGTAAACACAGACAGGGGAAGTGATGTCATCTCCCTCTCTGGAATTCTTTTCCATTCCACAGAGAGGAGAGAGGACATCCACACGTGACATGCACCGATACTACACTGACAGTACACATAGGCACAAATTTTACCCCCAAATACTCCCCGATCGCACCCCCCCAGTTAACCCCTTCACTCCCTGTCACTGTGTCACCCAGTGCAGTGTTCAATATTTTCTTTGATCACTATACTGGTGTCATTTGTGACACTAATCAGCGTTAGGGAAGTTAGTGGAAGGCCCCAGTGGCTTTTGGGTACCCCCCTAAACCCCTCTAATAAAGGTTTAACCCCTTGATCACCCCCTGTCACCAGTGATCACCGTATTAGTGTCACAGGTGATGCTGGTTAGTTAGTTATTTTTTTATAGCGTCAGGGCACCCGCCGTACAATACCTAATAAAAGGTTTATCCCCCGATCACCCAGCGGGTAGTATCAGTTATAGCGTCAGTTAGGGTCAGATTCATCAGATTAGAGCTAGTAGCGCTGACACCCACCCATGCACCATACACCTCCCTTAGTAGTTGAGTGTCTGAACAGACCGATATCTTTGATCTGATCAGAACTAAATTAGTGTCCCCAATTGTTTAGGGTTTCTAAAAACGCAGCGTTAGTGGGATCACACATATACATAACTGCAGAATTTGCAGAGTCATGCCTGATCCCTGCAAATACTAACAGTTTTTTTGGTAGCGTATGAAGCTACCAGTTAGGTGCTCTTTTTTCCTGTGAGTCTCACTAGTTGTACCAGTAAATTTAGAGGCCAAAATGTCCAATCGAAAGTACACCATTGAAAAGGCATACATGTTTCTGAGCATGACAGATGAAAGTGAAGAGAGAGTCACCCATTGTTCAGATTCAGGCTTAGAATACAAACCTGTAGACAGCAGCGGCACCCTGACAGATAGCTCTGAGGATGAAGTAGTGGCCCCTGCCAAGATCAGGCATACCCAACCACATTCTTCTGCTGTTTTTGAGGTGCAAGAACTGCAGGGCCTAGTACATCCTGGTCGTACATCCAGTACTGCAGTAACATTTGGTGACATGGCGAGTCCCATAAGTGCAGTCCAAGCTGGTGATGTGGCTAGCACAACTAGTGTCCCACAGTCACCAAGAAGACAATGACAGACCCATCGAGCCCATGGTGCCCTTCCTGCTGCATTTTCCAATCTGAATTGGGAGCCCACCATTTCGGTAGCACCCATACTTCCCGCATTCACTGGCCAACCCAGAATTCAGGTGGAAACAGTTGATTTTACATCACTTGATTTTTATTCACTGTCTTTCACGGAAGATCTCTATAGATCTATTGTGGACCAAAGCAATTTGTATGCTGGTCAATTCACCATCGCTAATCCCCAGGAGACCTATTACAGTTTCCGAATTTAAGACCTTCCTGGGCCTATCCCTCCTCATGGGCATAACTAAAAAAAAATGAGTTGCCGGTCATATTGATCCACTTCACCATATACCTGTGTTCTCTGCTGGTATGACCAGGACATGCATGATAAAAGCAGATCTTGCGGTTCATGCATTTCAATGACAATGAACTCTGTGGTCCTCGGGGTGACCCTGAATATGATCAGCTCTACAAAATTCAGCCCCTCATAAACCACTTCAACCAGCAGTTTGCAGTCTTGTTTATTCCCCACCAAGTTGTCTGCATTGATGAGTCCCTGATTAAGTTTTCTGGCCGCTTGTCATTCAAACAGTATCTTCCCAGCAAGCGTGCCAGATATGGGATCAAGATGTATAAGCTCTGTGAGAGGGCAACAGGCTATACATATATTTTTAAGGTTTACGAGGGAAGAGATAGTTATGTAGAGCTGGAGAACTGCCCAGACTACATCGGGAGCACTGGTAAGATTGTGTGGGACTTGGTGTCACCCTTATTCGGAATGGGGTACCACTTGTATATGGACAATTATTACACAAGTGTGCCCCTTTTTAGTCACTTGTTTGATGATGGAATTGGCACCATGCGATCTAATTGCCAGGGCTTACCCCAGAGGCTTCCCTTCTTAGGCTAGGGGAAAGAGCCTGCTTGAGATGTAATAATTTGACACTGCTGAATGCTTATGTGTTATACAAAGAACATAAATACAAAGCTTCAGGACGACCTGGATCCTTCCTTAAATTCCAAGAAGAGATCATCACAGCCCTTCTGGTTCCAGACGGTGCTGTTGTCCAACTTCCTAATTCAAATGCAGAGAGCCGGCTGCATTGTCCCTCCTGTCCTGACCAACCTGGTCTTTGCATTAGTGAATAAAAGTGCAAAAAAAAAAAAAAAACATACAAAAACACAAAAAATAAAAAAAAATGCAAAAACACAAAAAATAAAAAAGCCAAAAATAGTTGTGCTTTTATTTTTCTTCTCTCTCTATTGTTCTCTATCTTATGTTTTTCTCTATTGTCTGCTCTATTGTTCGCTCTCTATTGTTCTATATCTATTGTTACTGTATTTTAGAACTGTTTTATTTTTTATGTTTTATTGTATTTGCTTTGCAGGTATGGTATGTCTTACTGTTATACTGTGTTTTATTGTTATCCATCATTTGCTTAGGTGGTACGCCATTCGGCTGCAACACGGGTTTATTTATTCTGACACATAAAGCATAGCTACGTAAAGCTGTGACTCCAGCACTGTAGGAGGTGATTTCACCACAGTTAAAAAAAGAGCATATATGCCGAAGCATGGGTGGCTGGTGTGGAGGAGCGATTTGCTCCTAAAATTAGGGGCAGATCACCCCCATGCTTTGGCATATATTTTTTAGGCACAGATTGCATTAAAAAATCAAATTGTTTTATGGAGTTAATGTTTTATCATTACCTTTGTTTGCTTTTCAGGTACACCATTCAGCTGCAGCACTGATTTATTTATCTTGACAGCAACAGCATTTGCTCTCATGATACGAAAATCAGCGACTCCAGCGCTCTAGGAGGTGATTTCACCCCCATAGTTTAAAAAAATAGTGCATGTATGCCCATCAAGTGGGTGAGTGAAGGGCTGTATTCTAATGGTGGGCATACCCATCGATCAATCTCTTTTTTTTGTTCAGACCACAAGCTGCATGAAAAAAAAGAATATTACAATATATGCCAACAATGTACTGGTATTTTGCTGGACTTTGAGTGGTTATACCAGAATGATGCCTGCAGGTTTAGGTATTATCCTGGTATCATTCTTTTCAGCAAGCGGCCAGATTTCAAGTAAAAGCAATCCTAGCAGCTAATTAGCCTCTAGACTACTTTTACAAGCAGTGGGAGGGAACGTTCACCCCCCACCGTCTTCCATGTTTTTCTCAAGCTCTCCTGTCCCAATAGGGAACCTGACAACACAGTCGGTCGTTCTGCCAACTGATCGTAGAACTGATCGGAGACCAGAATGGCTCCAATCATCTCTATGGCCTAAGAAACCGGAAGCTTAGGTTTTGCCAGATATAAACAGCACCATTGGGTAATTGGGAAAGCATTTTATCACACCGATCACCCTTGCAAATAAACACAGCCCATGGTAACAAAGAGATAAGCTACCTGGGCTGTGAATCTGTGCACGAGGGCTTGACAGGAATAGCCAAAGGATAGTCAAGGTAAAGCACAGTCAGGGATTCCAGAAGTCAGGATAACGATAAACAAAGCCAGGATCTGAAGCTGGGGTCAATCTTGGAACACTGTAACTTGAACACAGGAACACAGGAACCTTTGGCAATGGTAGGGACAAGAGACAATGAACTGACCAAGCCCTTAGAGTGAGGCAGTGCTTTATACCCAGCTGACTGGATAAACTGCCTTATCATAACCAGGAGTGAAAGGCACTAATTGATCCAGATCCAGAGTATGGTCCTAGTATTTTATGCAGAACTGTGCAAAGCTGGAAAGCAAGGAACTGAGGTGTGGCTCAGAGGCAAGGTAACAGGAGCACTAAACATGCAGTTTTAGGTTCAATACCTCTTAGAGCCACTTGGGGTGTGACCACGCCTGGCCGACTGCATGGCACGGTAGGGACTGTGACAGTTCCCTCCCCTTAGGAATGCCCTCAGAGCATGGAACAGCCTATTTCCTTTGGGCTTTCTTTGTTTTAGAAGTTTCAGCTGGGGAGACTTTCGTCGCTCGCAAGGCTCTTTCGAAAGTCCTCAGGTCCTGCTTACGGACTATGGTGCCATTTGAGGCATACGTACAGTCAGGCGGTAGTGGGGACACGGGCACAGGAACTTCAAGCGGGGATACCGGCACAGGAACTTCAAGCGGGGACACCGGCACAGGAACTAGGGACACAGTAACTTCAACTGGGGACACAGGAACCTCAACTGGGGACACATGAACCTCAACTGCAATTGGGGACACAGGCAAAGGAACTTCAAGCTGGATAGCAGGCAGAGATTCAGGGGTAGCAGGAAGAATTCTAGTAGTACCCACTTGCTGAAACTTTGACTGAGGTGAACGAGTTGGGCAGAGAGAGATAAGGTGCCCTCTTACTCCACAATAGAAACAGAGTCCGCAGCATCTCCTCCGCTCTCTCTCTCTCCCTTAGACAGCATGGACCTGATCTCCATAAGTTACACATCATCCAGGGTAGGAGCGGGTAAAACCTCAGGACTGTCCAGGCTTTGAGGGGTTAGGACTTCATAATTTGGCACAGACTGGGATGGCTTGGAGTCGTAGCTGTACAGGGTATTCCTGTCCCTGGGTACCCGTAGGCCACGTGAACTGGAAGCAGACTTGGGAACACTGGTTTTCTAAGAAACTGTAATATAAGAGTCCAGAGCAAACATGAAAGCTTCCCAGCTGTCCAAGACTGGGCTCCTCTCCTGTAATAGCTGAAAAGCCCATATCTTCATTAGCCCAGTGAGCAGGTTGATGGATGCTCAAACCTTTATAAAGTCAGGGGCATAGGTCCTAGGCTTAAGATCAAACAACAGCTTGCAATCCATCCTAAAGTACAAAAATGATGCATGATTCCCGTCAAACTTCTCCGGCATCACAACAAAACAGTTCCAGACATGCAGGCTCCAGTGTTGGGCATACTGTGCCTTTAAACAAGAAGACTTCTTGCTGCAACTCAGCAACGGTCTGGCCCAGGCTGGAGACCTGCAGAGCAAAGGAGGTGAGCTTCCTGTACATCTCTGCGGACACCATGTTGGCAGTTCATTATGTGAGGGCTTACCTAGGTTGGAGTCCATGGTGCAGAGATGTACGCTCACCCTTGCAAATAAACACAGCCCATGGTAACAAAGAGATAAGCTACCTTGGCTGTGAATCTGTGCATGGGGGCTTGACAGGAATAGCCAAAGGATAGTCAAGGTAAAGCCGCAGTCAGGGATTCCAGAAGTCAGGATAACGATAAACAATGCCAGGGTCTGAAGCCGGGGTCAGTCTTGGAACACTGTAACAGGAACACAGGAACACAGGAACCTTTGGCAATGGTAGGGACAAGAGACAATGAACTGACCAAGTCCTTAGAGTGAGGCAGTACTTTATACGCAGTTGATTGGATAAACTGCCTCAGCTGAACTAGGAGTGAAAGGCACTAATTGATCCAGATCCAGAGTATGGTCCTAGTATTTTATGCAGAACTGTGCAAAGCTGGAATGCAGGCTGAAAGGAACTGAGGTGTGGCTCAGAGGCAAGGTAACAGGAGCACTAAAAATGCAGTCATAGTTTCAATACCTCTTGGAGCCATTTGGGGTGTGACCACACCTGGCCAACTGCATGGCATGGTAGGGACCGTGACAGTGTGGTCAGATGCTTTGAGGGCAGAGGAGAGTTCTAGGGTCTAATAGACCCCAATTTTTTTGTAATTTCACATATGCCAATGGCAATATATGATTTAGTGACAACTTTGTGCAAAAAAAAGCTTGTAATTTTCCAGCAGCTTGTGGCAAAATATAAAATATTGCATGGACTCAACATGCCTCTAAGAAAATATCTTGGGGTGTCTACTTTCCAAAATGGGGCCATTTGGGGAGGGGGGGGGGGGTTGTGCTATCTTGGCATTGTATGGCCTTTAAAACTGTGATAAGTAGTGAAATCAAAAATTTACGCCCTTAGAAATCCTGGAGGCGATGCTTGGTTTTCTGGGTCCTGTACACGGCTAGGCTCCCAAAAAGTCTAACACATGTGGTATCCCCTTACTCAGGAGAAGCAGCAGAATGTATTATGGGGTGTAATTCCACATAAAACCATGGCATGTGTAAGCGCAAGATGGCGGCAGCAGCTCCCGCACAGACACACAGAGCGGCACAGCAACTACAGCCCCAGTAGCAGGCAGAGGAGAACTAAATAAAACAAGTGCAAACTGCAGCAGCTCTTCCTCGGGAGCAGCTAGTCCAAAGGTGAGCAGCCCAGTGAAACAAAAAAGTCATTTAGTGACTTTGTGTAATTTTTTTTTTCACTTGTGACAAACAAATAAAATATTCAATGGGCTCAACATGCCCCTCAGTAATTTCCTTGGGGTGTCTACTTTCAAAATGGGGTCATTTGGAGGGGGGTTGTACTGCCCTGCCATTTTAGCACCTCAAGAAATGAGATAGTCAGTCATAAACTAAAAGCTGCGTAAAACCCTAGTTTGTATTTTTGTTTTCTTTTTTCAATTTTCAAAACTTTGTGACAAAAAGTGAGATCTGAAAAATACTCAACATGCCTCTCAGCAAATAGCTTGGGGTGTCTACTCTCCAAAATTGGGTCATTTGGGGGGGGGGCTATCTGGGCCTCCAAAACTGTGATCGGCAGTGAGGAGTGAAATCAAAAATTTACTTCCTTAGAAAGCCTGAAGGCGGGGGGCATGGCGACCAAGCTCCGGAATGGACGCTTGATCAACAAGCTCCGCTCGGCCGCCAGAGAGAGCATGGCATCCACCACGATCAACGGCACATTGCCTCACATGGAGGCAGATACAGCTCCGGGGGACCTCGCTGCAGCACCCGGCTATGCCTAAACATAAGAAAGAAGCCCCGCAGCCATATAACCTGCCAAGCTTCTTCCAAGCATGCGAGCAAGCGCAAGATGGCGGCAGCAGCTCCCGCACAGACACACAGAGCGACACAGCAACAACAGCCCCAGTAGCAGGCAGAGGAGAACTAAATAAAACAAGTGCAAACTGCAGCAGCTCTTCCTCGGGAGCAGCTAGTCCAACGGTGAGCAGCCCAGTAAAACAAAAAATTAGGACAAAGTCCCCAGACATGCTGCAACAGGACCCTGGCATGGAGGTAAACGGGGATGGAGAACCTAATGGGGGAACACTGATCCATACCCCTGATCCCATAGCAGCTTATCCTACCTCAAACAGACCAGTGTCAGACACAGTCCTAAAAGAAATGCCACTTTCACTAAAGGAATCCCTGCAGGCAGACCTCACAGCAGAAATACAGACTTGCTAAAAGGAATTACAGGCCCTGGGGGGAAGAGTGGACCACATGGAGAGGCCGATGGCAGACTACTCCATTTCTTACAACACACTAGTAGACGTACACTTGTCCCACAATGACAAAATAATATGGTTGCGGAAGAAAGTGGCGGACCTAGAAGACAGGTCCAGAAGGCAAAATATAAAAATCAGAGGAATCCCAGAGGCTATACAAACCACACAGCTGCTCCAATACACCCAATTCCCAATCTGCGCTAATTCCCAATCTGACGCCACAGGACCTGATAATTGACATAATCCACAGAGTTCCAAAGCCATCATTCCTTCCGGACAACACTCCCAGAGATATCCTTTTGAAAATGCACTATTACCACATTAAAGAACAAATCTTAATAGCTGCACGCAGAGATGACAACAAACCACGCAGTATGTGGATATCATTTTGCTCCCAGGCCTGTCGAGATACACCCTCAAACAGTGTCGCAACCTAGCCACCATAACCAAAGCATTACGGAACCACAAAATTCCCCACAAGTGGAAGTATCCAGCAAAATTGATGATTACACATAACGGGGCCACAATACTTGTCTCCAACCTAGACGAAGGACTTACAAGTATGCATCAATGGGGCATAATATCTCCTCAAGATCCACATGATCAAACACCACCTACACCCAGACTAGCACATGATGACTGGCAAGTAGTATCAAGGAAACGGTCAAGTGAGAAAAGTGCCGGAAATCTCAGAAATAATCATACAACATAAAAGTCAACTCTCTCTGGATCCGGGAGGTACAGCATATCTCCCTGGTTATCCCTCCAAGTCTAATAGCAGCTATGACTGCACATGGATCGAAAAGAAGATCCCTTTCTTAACATTTTTATATTTAAGTTGTTTGTTAAGCACCATGTTCATCACCAGCATAGAAGGAAGAGAAAAATACACAACCTGGAACTGTCGACCGACAAGGAATGGCACTTACCGACCAGATCTCACAATCCCAAGACATTGGTCACAGTGAGTACGACATCACTCCACACACTTTAAGACATCATAATGATCATAAAATGTCTATCCCTTAACTTCATAGGCCTCAATCACCCGGCTAAAAGGCCCTCCATGTGGTTAGTGGCCTTGAAACACAAAGCTGATCTCCTGTGTGTGCAGGAAACATATTTCCAAACAAATAATCATCCAAAATGCACACACAGGGAGTATCCGCATGTGTTCCTAGCCACTACCCCCGAACACAAAAAAGGGGGAGTACTTCTGGCAATAAGACACACAGTATCTTTCCAACACAAGGAAACAATATCAGCAGACAATGGGAGGTACGTTATAGTCAAAGGAGACATAAACTCCATCCCATACACACTAGTCTCAGTGTATGCACTGAACTCCCGTCAGGTGAGATTTATAAGCCGTCTATTCAAGAAAGTACGTTCCCAGCCATATGGCAAAACCATAATATGTGGAGACTTCAATATGATAGCAGATCCAAGAATGAACACTACTGCCCAAAAACATAATAACACTACGCATCTGAACAACCTAATACACCGATCGGAATTATATGATGTCTGGAGATGCAAGCTTGGAAATGAAAGGAAATATACCTTTTTCTCCCATAGACACTGTTCATACTTGTATATAGACATGTTTCAAATAGACAAATGGTCTCTACAAAGCATAGACTCTACGCAGATCCATGATATTACATGGTCAGACCATGCTGCTATTTCAATGACCATAATCGAAAAGGGTGTCTCCCCCTCCCCACCCATCTGGCGCAGTAATGTTAGGCTATTACAGGACCCAAAAATTTCGCAAGGAATAACACAACATCTGATATCCTTTTTCCAAAACAATGCACACTCAGTAAATAACCCATTTACAACCTGCAAAAGCCTATATGAGATGCATATTAATCCAAATAGGAGCCAGGGAAAAAAGTGCTACACAGTAGAACTCGACACCACACTAACTAACATTCGCACATTAAAAACACAGAACAAAACAGCACCAAATGCACAATTACTCAAAACAGCACCAAACGCACATTTACAAAACAGCACCAAACGCACAATCACTCTTGAGAGAAAAATTAAGAGAACTCCTATCTCACCAATATGATGCATACATTAGACGCCTACATCTAAATTCATACTCCAATGCTAACAGAGCAGGCAAATACCTGGCAAACAGAATAAAAGCAACTAGAATTTAAACATAAATCACACATCTTTTGCACCCCACCCACAACCACAAAATAATCAATCCACAAGAAATTGCAGAACAGTTTGCCACATACTACAGTAACCTATACAACATTCAAAAAGATCCAACCATCTCACAACCCACAATCCCAAACATACAAAAATTTTTACAAAACATACAACTGCCATCCCTATCAGATGAACAAATAGCTACATTGAACTTACCTTTCACGGCATCCGAAATTGAAGAAACAATAGCCTCCTTGCCTAATGGCAAGTCCTGGGTCCAGACGGGTTTACCAATGAATACCTAAAAATGTTCAAACACATTCTAGCACCACACATGCAAAAGATGTTCCAAAAGGCAGCCACCGAAGAGTCGTTTCCCCCGCAGATGCTAAAAGCAGCGTCACCATATCAAAACCGGGGGGAGAGCCAATGACACCCAGTCATTTCAGACCCATATCGTTACTAAATGCGGATATCAAAGTATACACCAAACTCATAACCAAGAGATTAGCATAATTTATCTCATATCTAATTCAGCGTAACTAGATGGGCTTTGTGAGGGGGAGACAAACTTCAGATGCCACAAGGCATATTATAAATGTTATACATCTTGCTGAACAGACCCGAACGCATTCTCTGCTTCTTTCAATAGATGCAGAGAAGGCGTTTGATTGAATTCATTGGAGATACATGTCGGAGGTACTAACTATATTTGGGTTCCGTATCTTAAACGCAGTAAAGGATTATATTCACACCCATCTGCACAAGTGTACACCACAGGTATGCTATCTTCTTCATTCAAAACATCTAATGGCACTCACCAGGGATGTCCATTATCACCATTAACAATTTTCAATTTTATGATTGAGCAACTGGTGGAGATCATTAGAACGCATCCTGATGTCTGTGGCTTCCAGTTTGGGTCCCAAAAACATGTAATCAATCTATTTGCGGATGACGTCACCCTTATGTTATCCAATCCACTTAAGTCACTCCCAACAGCTGCAAAAGTTTGGGGAAGTTTCGTACTACAAGGTTAACTTCACCAAATCCCTAATTTTTGATCTAGGAATATCCCAATCTAAAAAAAACAAATTACAAGAATCCCTCCCCTATACTTGGAGCAACAAAGGAGTACCCTATCTGGGCATAAACCTAACAGCATCCATGAAAGACCTGGCAAACACTAATCTCAAGCCCCTTCTGACCAGACTGGAGGCCCATACTAAGGACTAATCATGGATGGGAAGACTGGCAGCATATAAAATGAATATTCTACCATAAGTACTGTACAGAATTTGATCGCTCCGAATCCCTATCCCATTTCTCAAATCTATACACACTTCCATGTGGAGATTCCTGTGGGGACCCAGAAAGGCCAGATGCACACCTAAAAACTTGATCCCTCACAAGAGAGCAGGAGGAGCAGGGCTAGTAGGCATTTATGACTATATGTGGGCAACCAGACTCGACCAAATCAAGCAATGGTTTGTGGACACCAACACCCCATTATGGGTAGAAATTGAAAAATCAATTGCCCCACACCCTGATCTTAGAGAATTACTACTAGGAGACATGTGGGTACCCTGGGACAACCATAAACTGCCTCCCACTATATTAGATTCCTTGCACGCATGGAGATTACTTTTAAAACCAAAAAACATGGACTACAGCAAATTAGGCCATCACCTTTTGTTAAATATACTAGAAGCGAGAATACTGGCCCTGTCATTACAGAAATTCCAACTTTACGGTGTACATGCACTACAACACCTTTTCATAGACAACCAACTACTAACAAGCGACCAACTAATCTCCACATACAAACTCCCAATGCATATGCATTTCACGTGCCTAAGAATCATACACTACCTACTAACCAACCCGCTACCAACATTTGAATTACCAACCAGAGTCTGGGAATACTATACCCAAACTCAAACTAAATATAAAGGCATATTATTCTTTTAGAATTTCTTACAAGACAAGAGTACCTTCCAGAAAACTAAGGTGATTAAAGCATGGGAAATAGATATGGGTACCACCTATACAAATGACCAATGGAAAAAGGCGCTCCATGTATACCAATCAGCATCACATTGTGTATCCCACTGGGAAATGACAGTCAGAATAACCAACAGATGGCAATACTCCCCACTGAGACTTTCCAAGATCTTCCCACAGACTTTGCCACATTGTTGGCGAAACTGTGGTCACCAAGGCCATCTTTTGCATATGTTTTGGGAATGCCCATGCCTAACTAGCTTCTGGAATCAGGTATTTCAACTAATATCCTC
This sequence comes from Lithobates pipiens, assembly GCF_037356315.1. Classification (NCBI taxonomy): domain Eukaryota; kingdom Metazoa; phylum Chordata; class Amphibia; order Anura; family Ranidae; genus Lithobates; species Lithobates pipiens. Next base: position 142,591,001 of record NW_027507790.1, read on the forward strand.
AATCACTGGTATAATCACACCTGCCAGCCCAGAACTGACAATATTATACATAGGTATAGATAAATTTCCATGCAATATGAGGCAAGCAATCTCCCATATATTACTGACAGCCAGATGCCTGGTCCTACGATCATGGAAAAGCACCTCATACCTAAACATTACTGAAGTGACAAAACTAGTCCAAAGACATTACACCCTGGAAAGAATGCTAGCAATCAGTGCATTAAAGTGCACAGAATTTGACAAACGCAGGAATATATGCACATTCATAAATAAAGAGACATAAAACACACACTTAAAGTATTGTGTATTCCTCTTACGTCATCAACAACAGTACAACGAACATGAATGCCTATAGTTAAATTAATTAAATGTTAAATTTAAGTTAATGTTCTTTTCTGTTTTTGTTTTTTCTTGTACTTTATTCTCATATGAGAATAAAATGCAATAATACATAATTTGTAACCACACAGGAAAGTTCTACTCTATGGGGTGCAGTGTGTTCCCTTTGGGGCACCCGGAGAGGGAACGTACTTTTAATTAGAATGATTGACATGATAAGACCACAAGTATGGACTTACAAATTAAGTGACAGCATGAAAGTATCAGCTGAGCCCACTGCTGTAATATCTTATTTGATAAGATAAGTACATCCAGACCACGGCCTAGGCAAGATAGGAAGAGGGAAATCGAGCACCTAACAGAGCAAGGACCCACCTTTACAGCTGGTACCAGGAAGTGGGGTCATCGATCGGCAGGTGAGTGACTACTGATTTATTTACCTTATTGGTGAGGATCTTTTGGTGTCACTCATACTGCCGCGGTGACCGCCACGTGTGGGACCTTTATTGCTGCTGTGCCTCCGCGGTGGGCTAGGCTGGCCCATCGGGAGAAGTAGAGGGCTCGTACCTGAAAAGAGAGTCCGGCTAGGTTGGCCTGACTTAAAACTATTAAGTAAAATAGATTAAAGAGGAACATTACAGGGAAGGGAAGCAATAGATTGCGCCCTCCCCAAATAAGGTCGGATGTTCAAGGGACGCCCGAAGGGTAATTTGCTAAAATCAAACACAGTGCACATTTTATCTAGTCATGTAAAACGATTGTATGTGATTTAGTTGTTCATGTTTTTCTTTCCAGGTTACGTAAGTATTTCAAACTTGCCTTTTCAATTGTTTTTTTTGTATTTTGCTGTTCTTTCAATGTCTTTACCTTGTGATCCAGATTGCTGTGCAATTGTTAACCCTTGCCCTCGCTGTACTGTTGGTTTATTGTTTCTTAAACAAATTGATATCCTGATATTGATAGCCACTCGCCCAGGGGGATATTCCACTAGACTAGGAGAACGCCCCGTGTACCCCCAGGACGAAATTTCTCCCATTGTCCCGCTAGTCAGAATAAACCTGCATAGCCCAGTCAGTGAATCCCACCTCCTTGCTGAATCTTCTCTGGAAGAAGTTCAACAACAGGTGATTCGTGCCACTGGCTGCTATCACCTCTGCCCCCTTACCAAGCATCTCATAACACCCCCCCATAATGGGGAATACTGTAGGCAAAGATGGGACCCCTCATGAACAACCTACTCCCTATCAGTATGTGCAGACTATAGTGCCCGGTCCCTATGTAGAACCATTTTGGAGTCAGGTTAGGGAAAGGTGCCAGCAATTAGGGATCCATGATATAGGTCCCGCGGGCCCCTGCAACACAGAAGATTGGCATGTAGTAAAAAAGATTTGTCAGTTACATAAGCACTCATACCCCCCCGGGAAGTGGGATGTAGATTACATGAAAAAATCTTGCAAGATATGGGAAGCCCCTCTAAAAATTTATAAAAAAAGCATGACAAAAATCATGCCCTCACAAAAGGAAAACCAATACCCTCAGCACCTATAACTACACCCCTGAACGCCCCAGAAATAATCCCTTTTATAGTGGGTCCCTTTTTACCACTACTGTAATGGCCGGAGGGGAGCCAAAAGTAGTACATCTGCTAAAATTAATTAACCCCAAATGGGCTACCCAACCCCCGGAAGATTTCATGTCAGACACCCGCTCCAGGGAAACTTCCGGGGTTTTTGAACAAAAAGGGGGGTTATTTTATAACACATTTGAACCCCCAACCCCTTTAATGGCACTCCAACCATATGCCCCCACTCGAAGACCAGAATATGCCCCCCAACCACCAGACCAGGGTTGTTTCAACTGTGGTCAAATGGGACATTGGAAGTCCAATTGTCCCTACCGTAGGGGCCAAACGGGACCTTGGGGGAAGAGAAAGGGACAAATGCGTTACCCTAACACCTTTCCTTCAACTCCACAACATCAACGTCCCCCAACTTACCAAGGACCAGTGTCAGGCCCCAGATATCACCAGCCCTATCAAGGACCCCGAGGACCCCCTCCACCTAACAATACCGCCCTACGTGTTCCACCACCCCCACCGGCCCCTATTCCCATGCAATGGCCTGCCACCCAACCCTCAAGCAGGACATAGGGCTGCCTGGAGTATGTCCCTTCCCTCAGCCTGGTATGTTACAATGTGTCCTGGAGGAGCCTACCCCAGGTGATCCTGGGTGTAGATGGAAAACGCATTTGTTTTCACATTGACACTGGTGCCACCTCTAGCTCCATCAATGATGTGACCTTTGACACGCCACAATGTTCTGAGGGAAGCTCCATAGGTATTAATGGGACTCCTGTTACCCACCCTATCACCCCACCCTTATCAGTAACCACCCCGGAGGGGGTGCTACTTTGCCAACAACGGTTTGCCATCCTGCCCCAATGCCCAGTCTCCCTGATGGGAAGGGACTTAATGTCCAAACTGGGAGTGGTGATCAAATTTGATCCACAGGGAGCAGTAACTGCCAGCTCCGCACTCTGCGACTTACAAGGCCCAAAGAGACAATCCAAAAAAGGGTATTTTGTACTCTTACCTGCCTCCCTGGAAACCCATGCTATTTGGGCAGAGAATAACGCGAGTGTAGGTTTCATCCCATGTACCCCTTACACCCCCCAAATGCGCCCAGACTCAGTACCTGTCTTTCAAAAACAATATGCACTACATTCTGACAAAATTCAGGGGATTACACCCCTCATCAATAGGTATGTAGCCATGGGCATCCTGACCCCCGTCATCAGCTCATGGAACACCCCCATATACCCAGTGAGAAAGGCAAGCGGGGAATGGCGCTTGGTACAGGACCTCAGGGCAGTCAACAAAATGGTGGTTCCCCTCCCCCCTCTGGTCTCAGACATTGCCTTTATTTTTTCTTGCATACCGGCAAACTCTGTGGCCTACACAGTAATTGACTTAGCTAACGCTTTCTTTAGCATCCCTGTGGATCCACTGGCCCAGCCCATGTTTGCTTTTTCTTGGGGGGGAAGGGGCAACTGACCTGGACCCGTCTACCGCAGGGCTATGTGGACAGCCCGGCAGCCTTCTCTATGGTATTGAATGAGACAGTCAAATCCTGGCAATCGAGCGCCGGGTCAGTACTCATCCAATATGTGGATGACCTCCTTCTCTGCAGCCCTACCCCAGAAGCTTGTGAAGAAGACTCAAAAAACTTGCTGGATCACCTAGCCAAGGCAGGTCACTTGGCCTCACGGAAAAAGAAACAGTGGGTGACCCCTACTGTAGAGTACTTGGGGTGCATCCTCAACAAGGGAGAGAGAAGTGTTTCCCCCCACCGTGCCGCAGCCCTTAACGCTCTGCAGCCACCCAGGGACAAGGCCGCCCTCTTGTCTTTCCTGGGAGCAATCGTCTATTGCCGGCAGTGGATCCCTGACTGCTCATTTCATGACTCCATTCTGAGGAGGGCCACGCTCTCCACTGCGCCAAAAGTGGTGGAATGGACGGAGGAAATGTTACACTCATTTAACACCCTCCTCTCCTCCCTTGCCTCCGCCCCGGCCTTAGGACTAGTGGACTACAGGAAAACTTTTTATCTATATTGTGTAGTTAATGGATCTGCCTTTGCAGCAGTTCTTGCCCAAGAGCACGGTAATTCTTACCGACCGGTGGCTTTCCTTTCAAAGAAACTCCCACTCCAGGTCCAGGGCATGCCTGCTTGCCTCCAGAACATGGCCGCATGTGCCATGGCCATTCAAGAAGCCAACAAGTTAGTTCTGGGACACCCCCTAACTGTATACACTACCCACTCAGTCACCCACCTTATCCAAAACCTCAATACACAACATATGACCACCCAAAGAGCCAGCGGGTATGAAATCATTCTTCTAAACACCTCCAATTTGACCATCAAACACACCTCTGACACCTCCCCCATCCTCAGGCTATTACATTCTCTGCTCAAACTCATGAATTATGGTGAACCATCCAAAATGCATGACTGCACAAAGGTATTGGACCAAGTCACCTCCCCACGAAAGGACTTAACAGACGTACCTCTGGCCGGTGCAGAGGAAGTTTTTGTGGACGGCAGTTGCTCGCGCCCTTCGGATTCCACTTTTCTGACAGGATACGCGGTAGTACAACTCCCAGATTTGGTTCTGGAGGCTAAGCCACTTCCGCCTTCCTCGGCACAGGTCGCGGAACTGGTAGCCCTCACCAGAGCATGCATCCTGTTCACAAATAGGGATGTCAATATTTACACTGATAGTCGATACGCCTTCGGCGTGGTTCACGATTTTGGGGTGATCTGGGCTAACAGGGGGTTTAGAACGGCTGACAACAAAATTATAGCCAATAAGGAGCATATCCTGGCCCTTCTCCAGGCTATACTACTGCCCAAACATTTGGCAATTATTAAAGTCAAGGCTCACACCATCACTGGTAGCTACATTGCCCGAGGCAACGCCCTTGCGGATAGATGCGCTCGAGCGGCGGCAAATTCCTCCACACATCCACCCGCCCCTATCACAATATTTTTCCAACAAGATTTTTCAGCGCCAGATTTCCCCTCAGTTGCAGCCCAAATCCAATCCATGGCCACAGACGCTGATGTCCTTTTCTGGGTCGAACAAGGATTGTCCAAAGACCAAAGAGGCCTTTGGACAAATGGAGGGGTCATTGGGATCCCCGAAGCCAGCTCGGCCCTCATCCTTTCCTACCTGCATGGTCCCGGACATATAGGGTCCCAACCCTTGCAACAGCTGTATGAAAAAACCTTAAAAGCATTAGATGCACAGACTGACATTAACCTATATTCTTTACAGGAAGAGTACGTGAAACATCTGGTAAGTACAATAGAAGAACATAATGAGCAAGTTGCTGTCACCTTTTCTCCTCTTCCAACAGAACCTACTCACCCCTTCATCCCGGGGGATAAAGTGTTGATCAAGCAGCTTGCCCAACGGAAGCACGTGGGGCCCATCTACTCCGGTCCATGGAACGTGGAGAAGGTCTCCAGGACTGCTGTCCTCACAGACTACACCCCTCAGTGGATCCATGCCAGCAGACTAAAAAAATGCCCCGAACCTCCACCGACTCCAGAACACCCCCAGAGGACACTTGCCCAAGACCAACAGGAGGACGCCACCACCAAAGGGACCCCAGAGACGAACCTACAGACCCTCCAGGAACAGTTCGGCAGAATCTCCCTGGACTTTCCTCCTCCTCCCACCAGCTCGGACTGAAGTCTTTGCAAAAAGAAAGAGACAGGGGCTTAGAAGATCAGTATGTACTACACACCATTTTGCTCTGGTCGATAGTATTGACTTTTGTGGTATTTGGGGGGGCATACTGGGATTTTTCAAGAAAATATTTCTCGTATTAGTGATGATAGTGTTGTTGATAGTAATGTTCTATGTGATCGCCAAGTGCTGCTGCATAGCAGCCTCCAAGGTTTCCCATCCAACAATAGCAACCAAGCCCAATGACGAAGAGAAAGCACTTATGGCTTTTTCCAAGAATGTCTGGTATAGAGGATGATCGATAACTTCGTGCCAAAGTTATGATCACAGGAGGGATTATAAGGATTAACAAGTCTCCATTTTGTTATACTGTCTTCCATTTTAAACTTTGTATGACCAAGCTAGAATTCTAACTGCTAAGACATAGATGCTCGCTATTTGGAAAATATGCTGTTTTTCTTAGAATGCCCTTGGCCGCGAGAGTTTGTACAGAGAAAGCCAAGATATGCAGTTATCTTATATTCCCTTAACTACGACTGTGACCTAGAACGTCTGGATCACAAGCTACTAGCACAATGTTGATGAATATTATTGCAGAATGTTGATGAATATTGTAGTCTTATTCTTATCTTGTGAAGGTTAATGACGTGCTTTGCCATGAAGACGATTTCTGCTTATTCTGCTTGTTCTGTCAATAAACCTGTTACTAGGAAAAGTTTGGTGTATAGCTACGAGGGGATCCCTGATTGGCTACTCCACAGGGTGCCACCCCTATTGTCTCAGCATATAACCTGTTGTATTCAAAACATTAAATGTAATCATTATTCACATACATCTCGTGTATGAGTCTTGGTTATCTCACCGGTGAATGGGACTCCCAAGTACATCCAGACCACGGCCTAGGCAAGATAGGAAGAGAGAAATCGAGCACCTAACAGAGCAAGGACCCACCTTTACAAATGAAACTGATTTTGTTATTTGTTTTAATATTGTATTGAAAAAATTTCAATAAAAATTTAATGATTAAAAAAAAAAGAAAGCCTGAAGGCAGTGATTGGTTTTCGGGTCCTGTATGTGGCTAGGCTCCAAAAAAGTCTCATGTGTGGTATCCCCATTTTCAGGAGAATCAGCAGAATGTATTTTGGGGTGTAATTTCACATATGCCAATGGCAATATATCATTTAGTGACAACTTTGTGCAAAAAAATGCTTGTAATTTTCCAGCAACTTGTGGCAAAATATAAAATATTGCATGGACTCAACATGACTCTTAGAAAATAGCTTGGGGTGTCTACTTTCCAAAATGGGGCCATTTGGGGAGGAGGGGGGGGGGGGTTCTGCTATATTGGCATTGTATGGCCTTCAAAACTTTGATAAGTAGTGAGGAGTGAAATCAAAAATTTATGCCCTTAGAAATCCTGGAGGCGGTGCTTGGATTTCTGGGCCCTGTACACGGCTAGGCTCCCAAAAAATCTTACACATGTGGTATCCCCTTACTCAGGAGAAGCAGCAAAATGTATTTTGGGGTGTAATTCCACATATAACCATGGCATGTGTAAGCAATATATCATTTAGTGACAACTTTGTGTATTTTTTTTTGTCATTTATTCAATCACTTGGGACAAACAAATAAAATATTAAATGGGCTCAACATGCCTCTCAGCAATTTCCTTGGGGTATCTACTTTCCAAAATGGGGTAATTTGGAGGGGGGTTGTACTGCCCTGTTATTTTAGCACCTCAAGAAATTAGATAGTCAGTCATAAACTAAACGCTGCGTAAAACCCTAGTTTGTAGACGCTATAACATTTGGCAAACCAATAAATATATGCTTATTGACACTTTTTACCAAAGACATGTGGCTACATACATGTTGGCCTAACTGTATGACTAAAATGTAGTTTATTGAATTTTTTTATAACAAAAAGTAGAAAATATCATATTTTTTTCAACATTTTTGGTCTTTTTCTATTTATATCGTAAAAAAAATAAAAACCACAGAGGTGATCAAATACCACCAAAAGATAGCTCTATTTGTGGGAAAAAAAGGACACAAATTGTGTTTGGGTACAGCATTGCATGAACGTGATATTACCAGTTAAACCAGTGCAGTGCCAAATTGTAAAAAGGGCTCTGGTCAGGAAGGGGGTAAAACCTTCCAGAGCTGAAGTGGTTAATCTTTCTTCAGGAGAGGGGTATTCAAAAGCAATGTATCCAGGTATGTCAGTTTATGGGAACCATCGATTTTGATAGAGAGATCATGGGAAGGGGAAGGGGCATATGGGGGAGGAAAAATTATAAGTGTTATTGAGCCACAACATGCAGAAGAGTTGGTGAAGTGGATAATGAAGCAATTTGAAGTCTCCAATGTTGGTTCCCAGGTTGAGGAAGGAAGTAAAATGAGCTTAGAGGGAGGGGGTGCCACAGAAGGACAAGAAACTGGCAGTTATGTTCCCCCAGCTGCATCATACTGCCAACTTTGCTCCAGTGACGAGGAGGGAGGAGATGATGAGGTCACTGACTGTACTTGGGTGCCTGAGAGAAGACAGGAGGAAAGTGAGGAGGAGGAAGAGGAGGCACAATTCCAATGAGGCAGGGTGTCCTCCAGGGGTCAGCTTAAGGGCAGCCATCCTATTGCATCACTGCAGATGCAGGGCGCCGCTGACTACCCACTGACTTGCAAAATTTCCTTGGTGTGGGGTTTTTTCGACGCGTGTGCAGTAGATCACACCATTGCTCTTTGCAGTCTATGTTTGAAGCAGATAAAGTGTGGCCAGAACAGAAGCCGCTTGGGCACCACATGCTTGACAAGACATATGATGACCTGTCATGCAGTCCCTTGGCATCAGCACCTGAAAGACCCACATCATAGAAAAATGCAGACTTCTCCTTGCTCCTCAGATACCCAGGCTTACAAGATCTCCTGGGGCAGGCCAGGAAAGTCTGTGGTCCTTTCCAGCAGTCATACAATGCCAGTGCTCAGCTGGCTGACATTCAAAGGTAATTTAACCTGCCCACCAACCACCTCATTTGTGACATGCCAACCAGGTGGAACTCAACATTGGCAATGCTGCAGCTGCTGCACACACAGCAAAGGGCCATCAATGAGTACCTGTATGAGTATGGCACCAGGACAGGATCAGGGGAGCTTGGATTCTTTTTGCCATGCCAGTGGCTACTGATGAAGGATGCATGCACTGTCCTGTCACCATTTGAGGCCACAAGGATGGTGAGCAGTGACAATGCATGCATCAGAGGCACTGCCCCTCTAGTCTTCCTGCTGGAGCACAAACTTTGTGGAATCATGGACAGGGCACTTGAGGTAGAACAGCAGGAGGAAGAGGAGGACTTCCTTTCCTCTCAAGGCCTCCTTTATGCAGAATTCCTGCAGGGCTGCCAAACACACAGGAAGAAGAGGAGGAGGAGGAAGATTGTGTCAGCATGGATGTAGAGGATAACATTCAGCAGGCTTCAAGGCATGGTTTTCAGTCCCCAGAAACCCAAGGAGTTGTATGTGGCTGGGAGGAGGTAGTTCCTGATAATATCATCCTTAGTGACCCAGAGGACTCAGAACCCAATGCCTCTGCAAACTTATGCTGTATGGCCTCTCTGATTCTGTAAAGCCTCCCAAAGGACCTTAGGATTCGTGATATCAAAGAGAGGGATCATTCATGGCTGGCAACACTTCTTGATCCACGTTACAAGGGTAAAGTTGCAGAACTCATCCTGCCTTCGCAGAGGGAGCAGAGGATTAAACATATTCAGAAGGCCTTGAAGAAAAGTTTGTGTAACGCCTTTCCAGACCCTGGGAGGTTACCATTTCCTGGTGCTGGAGTTCGTCGGGTCAGAGGAAGAGCGGTGCAGAAGGTGGCTGGCTGACCAATGCCTTTAAACAATTTTTCAGTCCTCAGCGCCAAGGTTTGATAGGTTCAAGCAACCATCGCCAGCATCTGCATTATATGGTACAGGAATATCTAGGGTCAAGAGCAGACTTGGAGACCTTTCCAACAAAGCATCCACTGGGTTACTTGGTCTTGAGAATGGACCACTGGCCAGAATTTGCTCAATATGCAATTGAGCTACTGGCCTGTCCTGCGTCCAGTGTGCTTTCTGAAGGCACATTCAGTGCTGCTAGAGGATTTGTAATGGATCAAAGAGTGCCTGTCCACAAACTTATTGATTGGCTCATATTTATAAGAAAATAATCAGTCCTGGATCAGCAGCTATCAAGCCCCTAATGCTGATGTAACTGATTGAATTTGCTATGGATCTGGGATCCCTTGAAGACTGCCTATGCTGCCTATCCTATTTCTCATCAAACTTGATGATGCTAGGTTCCAACAATATTTTTGGTTTAGGGCACCACCAACACCCAAGGTCAGATTTTTCTGCCCTTGTTTAACGGGGGAATGTAATAACAATTTTTGAATTAACATATAACAGCAGGGCCCATTCCTGTGCCCAACAAGAATAACTGTGAGGAGGAAACCAAAATCCAAGACCCAATTTTCTGCACCCAAGAAGGGCCCATTCCTGCACCCAAAAAGATGGCCAGGGTTGTGGGGATGAGGCCCTTGTCCCCATCAACTTGGGGACAACATGATTTGGAAAGTGGCCTGGTGTGGTTCAGAAGGGGGGGGGGGGCACATTTGCCTGTTTGCATGTTCTGGTGTGAACCGAACCGGGGGGACGTGTTCAGCTCATCCCTATCCAACACAATAAAATATAAGTAAAAAAACAGAACAAAACTATACTATAATTGTAGCGCTGGCTCCTGATGAGCAGGCGCTATGGTTTTTGAAAAGTTAAAATGCCTGAAGCCACAATCAGGTTTTGGGACGATTTCTCCAAATTTCTGGTGTCAGTACCAGTCCAGCTGGGTTGCACTGGGTTCTCCTTGACTACACTGCTGGTAAGAGTAGAAATGCAGTCTAGCTGGGTGCATTGAATGTCACTATTCTCTCGGAACCAGCCCAGTGGGAGTGTTTTCCTGCTGTGCATTCTGGGAGGTGGTGTTTAGGTTAGGTGTGCATTCTGGGGGGTGATATTTAAGGCATTCTCAGGGGTGGTATTTAAGGTTGGCGGGGGTCTTTTGATTTTCTGTCTGTTCGGTTCTGATGGTCCTCCTGACCCAGCCCCATGGCCCTCCTGGCCTGGGGTGCGGAACCATGCATCCTGAGTCTCGGACCTACAGATCCAAGGGTGGTCCGTTGCCGTCTCATCTGAAGGGAGACGCCCAGCAACTGAAGAACCCCAAGGGAGGACTCTTTCAGGAGAAGACCGTGTGCAAGGCTGGTTTCTCTGAAGGAGCCTGGAGGCTTAGTTGAAGGACGCAACCTGGATCAACACTCATACGGTATCGCCGGATTGGCTGAGAGAAACTGGTACCGTATGTCAGTTCTTTAAATTTATCTACATCCCTCAGTGATGCTCAAGTGTATCTCACAAGTCTGTGACAGAGACTTTGTCGAGCATCCCACCAGCTGCTAGGCCTAGTGAGAGAGGTCTATCCGGGGGTTGTTAAATCCAGTTGTGAAACGGTTTCTATTCTATGGATTTTCTCTCAAGACTTCCATTTTTGCAATGTAAGTGCCTGAACTCACTCCTTATCCTCTACCGTTTATTGAGAGACTCTGTTCTGTTCTAAATAAATAACTCAAAAGCGGATTCAGTGTCAGTTTCCACATTCTTTGGGCCATCTACCACAGGAACCCCAAGACGGAGAAGCAAACCAGTGAGGTAACGGTAAGCCCAAATAAAACCAGCAGCTCCTTCAGGGGTCAGTGCTACATAAGGAACAACAAACTCACTGGATTAACCATTATACGAGAAGTGCAATGATCTGTAATAGAAATGGGCTCAAGGAAGAGAACAACATAAAATAAAAATAGCGACTTATGGAAACAAAATAGATTAAAGCATTATTAAAAACAAAAACATTTATTCGATTTCAGCTTACCAATTCTTAGATGTGAGAGCTGCATTAGTTTCCTTTTTTTAAAACTTTCTTTTATTTTCATCTAGTGATCCAGCTGGTAAGTCTGTTTTGCTACAAAAAAGCTCTCTTGCATTTATAGGGATGAGACAGACCATTTAACATTGACAGGGGTGCTTAAAATGATCATGTTTTATTTATTTGTGCAAAACCTTTATCTCAAAAGGAAAAAAAAAACAGTTGTAACTGAATAAAAAGTATTAGCTAGAGTTCAGCTTCAATTTGTTTGTGTAACTCTATTTTGGAGATGTTGCAGAGGTTGAGACGGCAAGATTTGGACAGTGATTGGACGTAGGGCTTAAATGGGAGTTCTACAGCTGGGACTTCGGAATGCAGGAGTGGGCTGATAGTTGTACCATCAATTTTTGACAGAGAGACCAGAGGAGGTGGTGGAAAAATGATAAGTTCTGTTTTGGATAGATTGAGTTTTGAGAAAGTGGATTGACATCCAGACCGATATATCTGTTAGTAAATTAGTGATATGGGAGGAGACTAAGGGAGTGAGTTGAGGGGTGCAATAACTGGTACACTGGTAAGCCTCCTAGCTTTCGGTGGTAGTACCTCTCACTTCAGCTATTCATCCTGTTCACCGTTGGGATATTCACATTAAGTGTTTGAACAATATTTTTTCACATGGAACTTTGAATCACATTTTGATCATTTTTTACTTGAAATGTATTTTTCATAATATTTGTCACTGTCTTAGTGTTCACAATTTTTTTGCATAGGTTTTCTAATTTTGGTGGTGTTTATTTAAGTACAGAACCCGATCCAACCAATACAGGGCCACCAAGGGGTTATTAAACCTCATTAGTGGCAACCATTGTTGCGATACTCATACGCCCTGCATGTGGGAACACCGACCTATCCGATAGCAAATCCACGGGCTTCACTTTTTAGCCCTCTGTCTGGTCCATCCTGCGGGAAAGGTTTTTTTGAAACTCTGAGCCCAAATGAGGCTACCGGCTATTTGAAGCAGGGTTTGTTACCATATGACAACAGATACAACTACTTTCTCTCTACAGATAAGAGTAGGAAGGGTGGACCAGAGGGAAGCAGTCGTGACCAGACATCAGTTTGGGACAGAGCCATGCATATGAGCAACAGGCACCCTATGCAATGTTTCTACTGTATCAATCATTGATGAATCATTTCAGAAATACCAACATGCCATCTAATTATTGCTCTTCACCCCTGATGAAAGTTCTGTGATACCAGCAACTAGAAATGCGTCGGGTGTGGGTTATAAGTAAAGAGTATGTTCAACACTCATGGTTGGCTTATTTTATGTATCCATGTATATACACATTTGTAGATATACCACAGGAACACCATCAGTTGAGGGGTCCCTCTGGTTTGAGTCTGTTTTTGTCTTGTAATTTTTAATAAAGCTTTTTTTATGTTTTGAATTGTTGTGTGGTGTTGGTGGTCATTTAAAATCCCACTCCAATAGGGGGACTCCTTTTTCTGATGTCTATTAGGGATGGGACCACTGCACCAGAGTCCTTTGACCCACTGAGAGCCCCTCTGTATTGTACATTTTTATAAGCGCTACACCATTTGTTTTCCTTTGTATTGCTATTTATCTAATTTGTTGTGTTAGCTGCTAATTTTATAGGCAGCGCAAAATTATTTGTTACACCAATATATTGCAGTTGTACTAACAGTGATTTGTGTCTATGAGGAATCTAATAAAAATACATTTTTAAAATGTAAAATAAACAAAGCAAAGATAAAATAAAATAAAGTCCGTGTGATAAAATGATCCTTGATTGAAAGTCATCACCATCTGCCACCGTAAAATTATGTTCCTCAGTGACATCGCAGCAGAAAGTGACCCAGCTCATAGTGACCTTGTATTACATTTGTTCTTTTATTTTATTTTTTGCTGGTAATATATTGCATTTATGTGCCCTAAAGTCCCTTCAGATATTTTTTATTAAAATGTTGTGTTTCATAAACGTTTGCACTAAATTCCTGTGACATAAAAAAAATTCAACTAATACTGTTTTGTTCTCTATGGTATCTCCTTTCAGAAAATACATAATTTGTGCAGGTTCATGTAAACACGTGTGCAAAAAAAAAATCTAAAACAGCTCTGGCAGTGAAAGGGTCAAAGTTTTGGACTACATTTTTTAAACTGACAGGAAACCCTGGCTGGAAGTTAGGTTTAGCACACTACCGTATGCTGCTTTATACACGTGGGATAGCATAGTGTGCTTTTTGGTGCTTACACTTTAAGTAAATATTTTGAGTGACATGGATTATCATATGATCCATGACCAACAGTACTTGTCCTCTATTGTGGCAAAACAGGCTAAAAATATCTGAATGTAGAGTAATATAGGAAGTAATGAGTTAACATAAAAGTGTTTTATGGTATTTTTTTAACATTATCTTTGACACAATGATAAGCATCTGCAATTGCATCTAGAATTTACTACAATCAAGGAGTATATGTTATATGTCATTGTATTTTTCTTTTTTTCCCCAATACACTCTTCTTAGAGCATTCATTCAGTTGTCAGAGGGTAAGTGGAAATGTCACAGTTTGTAAACCACTGATAGCCTTTGACAAATCTCTAGCCTTAGGTTATAATATACACAACAGCAAAGTTAACCAGAAGTAGAAAATGGACAACTGAAAGCTACATAACACTCAGTTTATATCAAAACAGGCAGAGTTTAAGTCATGATTCCCCGAGACATGTTTATATTCTCTCATTTATTGCTGAAATAGAAAAATAGACAAAGGCTGAGTGAAAGCTACAGCTGTAAATTTGCTCTATCTAAGGTAACAGATCACCAAGTTTTGTGTCTTCATGGTGGAAACGGAATTAATGAACCAGTTTGGAAATTGTAAGAATTCTATTATCTGCTGGTCATAAATCCTGTGTAGCAAACTAGTTTACTGTTGCAAGATATCTAGTGAATTGTAAAAGTTTGAGCTAGAAACAAGACTTTTCTATGATATGTATGAACTGTATTTGCAATTTTCCTTTTTTAACCACTTCATGACTGCTCATAGTAAATATATGTGAAAGACACTTTTGTAACTGATAAACAAATTAATAATGTTTTCTGTGCATGTTTCCAACTACACATTTGGGGCTTGTGTTTGTGATGTCACTAGGACTGTATTGCGTGGTTCTACGTTTGATCACTCTGACAGCATGTTAAAATAATCAAGTAAAAGATCTTTGTAAAATAAAATAAAAATTCATATCGGCTTCCTTGCTGTTCCTGTTGTCAAAATAATTTAACTAATGTAAACAATTGCAAGTGTGAGCATAGCCATAATTTTGCTTAAAAATTTTAATTTTAGCCAACCCAGTCCTGACAGGGAACTACCCACACCCCAACCAACACACTATGTTGGGGATGCTGTGCTGCTGTCACGTTTCTCTGCTATGCTACAGCAAGAGTTAGCCAAAGCCTGCTCTATAATCACCACAGAACTTAAACGTGACATCCAGGGAATAGGAGAGCGGTTTGAGATGATTGAATCTAAGATGGACAGCACCGTTACTAAAGTTAACCAGAACTTTAATATGATTACCAATCTGCAGGACAAATTGGATGAGGCATATACTAAAATCGAAGATTTGGAAAATCGGTCCCGCAGATACAATGTGCGCATATGGGGACTTCCTGAAGTTCACACTGATTTAGAAGGAGCCATGAGGGAGCTGATGACGGATCTGATTCCTGATATAAATGCACACCAAATGGAGATCGATAGAATCCATCATGCACTCACAGCCCCCAGATCGGATGGCCTACCACGCGATATAATAGTAAAACCGCACTATTACCGCATAAAAGAGAAGCTGAAGTCAGCCGCCCGCAGTAGACCAGATTTATCCCTTCTTGGAGCACCTATCCAGCTTTTCACAGACTTAGCCCCTACCACAGTGCAAAAACAGAGCAATATGAACAGACAAATAAAGTACAGATGGGCATTCCCATTTAAATTGCCATTTTCATACAAGGGCAAATTCCACTCCTTTTCTATGTTCCAGGACAGCGAAGATCTACTGGTAGAATTGGGATTCATTACACGGGACCCCCACACTGCCTCCCCCTTCCACCAAGCAAATGAATCCAACTCTACTCTCCCCTCATAAGGGGTTGACAAAGTTTCCCCCCAGTTGGACTGGAGTATACCTGTCTCTGACAGTCGATTCATCGCTGTTGTCCCTGCTGCACGTTAGCCACGCAGTTTAACATTGAGTTTTACATTATGTTTGATTTATTAATTACTTACTACACTTAAGTGTCTGCACTGCTGTACTGCAGTAATGTATGGTGCCTGTCACCTAGGAGCACAGCCCTGGAGCACGCCAGGCGGTAGTACTGGCCTGCTCAGGACCTCTGGGCCATGGGAACAGGGGATGTGTTCTAAAAATTAGTTGTTCCACAAGGTTTAACTAGTTAAGCATAGTTCCTGTTCATACATCTGTTTATTTTTTCTTCTTTGTTCCTCGAGTTTCATCGTACATTTCCCGTCAAATGTTCCACCTACAAGCTATAGTAGAATTCTAATGTTGTATGACACTAGTAATAATTATATTTATTAATTACTATTACTCGTCAACCAGCATTAGAATTCTTCTATAGCCTAAGGGCGGAGCATTTGACCATAAATGTCCACTCACGGCGACTGCTTCGTTTAATAATCTTGGACTAATAGAGTTAGGTTAGGCACATTCGACCTTTTTTGCTATTGTCTCTATAATGTCGAATCTTTTCTATCTATGTTGAATCTTTTCTCTCTATGTCGAATATTTTCTCTCTATGTAGAATAATCTTGAACTAATAGAACTAAGGTTAGGCACATTCGACCATAGGTTAGATGGACACAGATTGCTATTGTCAGCGTCATGTCGAATCTCCTATCTATATCGAACTGCTGTCACAACGAAACCGAAAATAGAGCATTTGTTTATGTTGGATCTTTCAGTTTTCGGATTCTGCGTGTTCGTTATCATTTGTTAAAATGATAATGAAAATACCCGAAATTCGGACAAAAATACATTTGGACGAAAACAAATGCACATGTCTATTAATTACTAATTATTTAATAACTAATTTATTATTATTATTATTATTATTATTATTATTATTATTATTATTATTATTAATTGAGCATTATTAATTCACTAAATACTAATTAATTAATAATTAATTACTAATTATTCCATAGTAACCCACAATGTTTCCCCAACCAAAAGAACCAAAGCTTTCCAATTTTACCACACACAGAAAGCCAATGTACTCCTATTACAGGGAATGCATTTTTCTAAAACTTCGGCTCCTAGATACCTGATCACCAAATACCTACAATTTTACCTATCCTTGGGCCCGGAGAATAATGGGGGAGTGGCAGTCTGCTTCTCTAAGCGAACAACCTTCACACCCATCACCATAGTCAAGGACAAAAATGGCCGATATATCATGACGGTTGGATGCCTTCATGACCAACTGTCCTCATTTATATCATTTTATGACCCTAACACTGGACAGGTAGAGTTCTTTGGTAAGATGCTATAAATCTTGATACCCAAAGTACAGGGGCAGGTAATCATGGGTGGGGATAGTATTATTCCACTAGATTGGATAATGGACAAATGTGACCCAACTAAAACGCTACTCAAATGACCACCCAGTGACAGCAATAAAATAGAATGCTTACTACACTTGTATGACCTGATAGATGCCTGGCAGGAGACAAATCCTTCCACAAGGGTTTATAGACATTTTTCACAGGTACATCACATTTCTACAGGCACATCATTTTCTAGTTCATACTTCCTTACTCTCATACATAACATCAGTGAACAATCTGTCCACCCCCTGGTCAGACCATTCCCGATAAAACATTCCTTATCGGGTCTCTGGACTAAATCACACCCTTCCCCATGGCGATTTAATGCAGGCCTCCTGAATGACCCTGTAATATGCACCGAAATCGAAAAAGAGTGAGGCCGCGTACACACGCGGGGACTGTTCGCCCAACTTTGTCCGTCAAACAGTTTCAGCAAACAGTCCGCTCAAAATTAGCATGGACGGACATGGCCACACACGACGAACGAACAGTTTGCTGAAACCGTGCGCGATGACGTGAACGGCACGTACGACGGGATGAAAAATACGACGTCCTATACACTGCATTATAACTTTCGGCGTGTAAATCCTTTCTGAGCATGCGCGGAACTTAGTTTGACGAACAAGCCTACACACGAGGGGACTGTTCGCTGAAACAAAGTTTCAGCGGACAGTTTTTCGGAAATTCCGAAAAACCTTGTTCAGCGGACTGTTCGCTGAAAGCCCACACACGAGCAGACTGTCCGCCGAAACACTGTTCAGCGGACAAAGTTGGGCGAACAGTCCCCGCGTGTGTACGCGGCCTTACAGAACTACTTTCGGGTAAACTCATCATCGGCCACGTCCCCTGCAATTAACTGGGCAAACCACAAGGCAACTATACAGGGCACACTACTAAAAATAGTAGCCAGGGCCAGGAGAGTCAGACAGGGAACAAACAATCAAGGAACTAGAAGTGAACCTAGACAAACTAATGATAGAACAGTTCATGGCTCCCCAGGTTGATATTAGACACAAGAGAGATGAGGCTAGATTGGTGCTTAAGATCTTGTTTTTTTGTATTATTGAAAAAAAAATTCTAGTGATCTCCATGTATAATTTTTTTTTGTATGTGTCAAGTTACCACAATAACATTATTATCTTGTATTTGTTATTAACCTCACGGAGGTTGGTGTCCCTTGTTAATTTGACATTGTCTTTAAGAAAAGTACCTACCTACTTACAAACAAACTGTCCTATTTGAATAAAAACACATAGGCTAGATTGGTGCTTAATGTGAGCCTGACCACCCTAGCGGAAAAAAGTATTCGTTGGTCAAAACATAGGTAATACACAATGGGAGACAAAATAACCACAATGCTGGCTAGAAAACTGATACCCCAAACACACACGCCCACTCTGCCCAAATTGTGATTACCATCCGGACACCCTACTGTCAGAAACCATGAAACAGACTGAGACAGAAGTACAATCAAATCACACTTGTTTATTAATAAAAATAAAAAGGTAAATAGAAAAAAGCGTAGTCAAGCATAGCCAGAGTCCTGTAGCCAGATCGGGCAGTCAGCCAGTCCAAAGTCCATTAACCAGATCGGGTAATCAGCCAGGCTGGAAGTCAGGGATCCAAGGAGAGCAACCGCAGCAGGATAAGAAGCCAGGTGGGATGTCAGCAAGCCAGTCTTGAAATAAACAGCAGGAGATGGTTCCCTGTGATGTGACCAATGCGAAGGCAAATGAAAAAGTGAGCAGGAAGGCTTTAAATAGGCAGGTCAGACAAGCATCATCGGGAACAGCTGATAACTGTGGAAATTAGCCGACAGCTGAGCGGCCAGCCCAGAGGAGGAAGGGCTAAGCCAGCCCTGACAGTACCCCCCCCCAATGAGCCCTCTCCCTCGGAGGGCCACCGGGCTTGAGGGGAAACCATCTATGGAACTCGCGGAGGAGAACAGGGGCATGTACGTCAGAGGATGAAACCCAGGAGCGTTCCTCCGGATCATACCCCTTCCAATGCACCAGGTACTGTATGCGCCCACGGAACCTACGGGAATCAACAATGGATTGTACCTCATACTCCTCATGGTTCTCAACCAGAATAGGGTGAGGACATGGCACCGAGGTGGTAAATCGATTACAGACCAACAGTTTCAATAAGGAGACATGAAACACATTAGAGATGCGCATACTAGGAGGAAGGTCCAATGCGTAAGCTAGTGGGTTAATCCTGCGAAGGATATGGAACGGCTCAATATACCGAGGTGCAAACGTCAGTGAGGGAACACGAAGCCGGATGTTGCGAGATGAAAGCCAGACCCTGTCCCCAACCTGGTAGGAAGGCGCAGGTAGGCGTCTGCGGTCAGCATGGAGTCTGTACCTAACATTAGCATGACGCAAAGCCTCCTGGACTTGTACCCAAGTGGAACGAAGACCACGGAGATGCTCCTCTAACGCAGGAATACTCTACGGAACAAATGAGTCAGGCAACATGGAAGGTTGGAAACCATAATTCGCCATAAATGGAGACAATCGGGAGGCAGAATTCAAGGCACTGTTGTGAGCAAACTCTGCCCAAGGTAATAGGTCAGACCAGTTGTTATGATGGTCAGAAATACAGCAATGTAGGAATTGCTCCAAGGACTGATTGGCTCGTTCTGCGGCCCCATTAGACTGCGGGTGATACGCAGAAGAGAACGCAAGCTGGATACCCAACTGTGCACAAAAGGCTCGCCAGAAGCGGGAGAAAAACCGACTGCCCCTATCCGAGACAATCACCTTGGGTAGCCCATGTAAGCGAAAGATCTCCCAAGCAAAAATATTAGCCAGTTCCTTAGAGGTGGGCAACTTCTTAAGTGGAATACAATGACACATCTTTGAGAACCGGTCAACCACCATAAGGATAACAGTGTTGCCTTGGGAGTTGGGCAATTCCACACTGAAATCCATAGACAGGTGAGTCCAGGACCTCTCTCCATTGGGTATGGGTTGTAGGAGGCCCACTGGAAGGTGTCGTGGAGTCTTACTCTGAGCACACACGGGACAGGCAGCTATGAAGGCAGTAAGATCAGCCCGTAGACTAGGCCACCAGAATTGTTGGGAGATGGCCCAAATGAGTTGATTCTTCCCAGGATGGCCAGCTGCCTTGGGAGAATGGTAAGTCTGGAGCACTGCAGTACGGAGACTCTCTGGGACAAAGCAGCAGTCACAAGGTTTATCAGGAGGGGCAAGGACCTGAGCAGCAAGAATTTTGTCAACCAAAGGAGAAGTAAGACTGGTGCGAACCATAGCCAAGATACGATCAGGAGGAATCATTGGAACCGGAACCGACTCCGACTTGGAAGTGGAGGAAAATTGTCGTGACAAGGCATCAGCTCTTACATTCTTAGTACAGTGTAAGAATGAGACAATTTAATTAAAGCTCAACAAGAAAAGAGCCCATCGTGCTCTTCTAGGAGAGAGTCGCTTAGCCTCAGACAAGAATGTAAGATTCTTATGGTCAGTAAGAATAAGAACGGGCACAGTGGCACCTTCAAGGAGATGTCTCCATTCTTTCAGGGCTAAAATGATCGCCAACAGCTCTCTGTTACCAATCTCATAATTAAATAATTGCACTCAGCAGGTGACAATTTCTTGGAAAAGTAGCCACACGGTTGCATAGCGCTCTCAGAGCTAGGACATTGAGACAGAAGGGCGCCAACTCCCATCTCAGAAGCATCAACTTCTAGGATAAAAGGCAACGTAGGGTCAGGATGTGCCAACACAGGAGCAGAAACAAAGGCAGCCTTGAGAGTCTCAAAGGCCTTAATGGACTCCAGAGACCAACTCTGTGGGTTACCGCCTTTCTGGTCATATCAGTCAGAGGCTTGACCAGAGATGAGAAGTTACAAATAAACTTCCGATAGTAGTTGGCAAAGCCCAGGAAACGCTGTAGAGGACGTAAACCCACAGGTCGAGGCCACTGTAGGACTGCCGACAGTTTCTCTGGGTCCATCGAAAAACCAGCAGTGGAAATTACATAACCCTGGAATGTAACCTGTTCACGATGGAACTCGCACTTCTCTAGTTTACAATAGAGATTGTTCTCTCTTAGTTTCTGAAGTACACAACAGACATCTGTGTGGTGGCTCTCCAGAGACTTGGAAAATATGAGAATAACATCGAGATAAACCACCACACACAATTGCAACAAATCTCGGAGGACATCGTTAATAAATTCCTGGAAAACTGCTGGGGCGTTACAAAGGCCAAAAGGCATTACTAGGTGTTCATAATGGCCTGTTCTGGTATTAAACGCAGTTTTCCACTCGTCACCCTCCTTAATGTGCACAAGATTGTATGCCTCTCTCAGGTCAAGCTTTGTGAAAACCGTTGCTCCCTTGAGGCAGTCAAGTAATCTCCGTAATCAATGGAATCGAGTAGGCATTCTTAATCGTGACATGATTGAGAGCCCTATAATCTACACAAGGTCTCAGTTCACCACTCTTCTTTTTCACAAAGAAGAAACCAGCACCAGCAGCAGACGAGGACTTGCGGACTATTGGGAAAACCGCTCGTCTGTATGCTGTTCCGACGAACCAAAAACTATGCATGCTCTGAAGCAAGTACAAGAAAGAAGCACACAGAGTTCTCACAAACTTATTTCTTGATTATTTCTCCTGATCTCATGAATAATATTGTATTTTTTAAAAGCCCGATCTCCCTAATAATGTTTAAAGATGGCCCTGCAGTTCGCCCGGTGGTCGGTTCGTGGCAAATTTTGGTAGTTTGCGATTTGCCAAACCGGCGGACTTTTGGCTCTGTTCGTGCGGTGGACATATGAATGAATGAATGAATGAAATACTTGTATAGCGCGCAATGCGAACTGAATCGCCTCTAGGCGCTATGGCGAGCTTTGATCATCTGCTAAAAGAGGAAGGTCTTGAGTTTTTTCCTAAAAGCCAGGTGATTTTCTTCCAGTTGATTGGATGTTGATTGGTAGAGCATTCCATGGCCGAGGCCCTTGGACAGCGAATCTCTGATCCCCCTTGGATTTATACCGGGCTTTGGGCACGAGGAGGAGGTTTTTGCTGGCTGATCGAAGACTGCGGTTTGGTGTGTAATGATTTATTTTCTCCATAAGGTATTGCGGAGCTTCTCTATGCACGCATTTGTGGGTGAGGCAAAGGGTCTTGAACGTGATCCGATTTTTTAAGGTTAGCCAATGCAGGCTCCTCAGTGAAGGAGAGATGGATTCCCAGGGTTTTTTTCCTGTTATCAGCCTTGCCGCCGTGTTTTGGATAAGTTGTAATCGCGCAAGTTGATATTGTGGTAATCCTATGTAAAGCGAGTTTGCGTAGTTCAGTCGTGAATTAATGATTGTTCCAACTACCACTGCTTTGTCATTCTTTGAGATAAAAGGGATGAGTCTGCGAAGCATGCGTAGCAAATGGTGAGATCCACTGACTACAGATCCTATTTGCGCATCCATTGACATTTGTGCGTCTAAAATAACCCCGAGACTCTTCCCTTTGGTCTTTGGGGAGATAGTCTGCCCAAAGATGGTGGGTGGAGTCCAGGAGGTTTTGGTTGCGGGCTTATGATTTGGGTGTAAGATAAAAAGCTCTGTCTTTGATTCGTTCAGCTGGAGGGAGTTAGTGGTCATCCAGTCCTCTATTGATTTGAGGCAGTTTTCAAGTTGTTGTTGGTGATCTTTTTTTCCATTGATCCGGAAATAAAGTTGCGTGTCATCAGCGTAAGAGTGGAAGCAGACATCTGAGCATCTGATGATTTGGAGAAGTGGGCGAATGTAAATGTTGAAGAGAACGGGTGATAAAGAAGAGCCTTGAGGGACTCCGCAGGTGACTGCCTGAGTTTCAGAGAGGAATTTTCCTAGTTTCACTGTCTGTGACCGATTTCCTAGGAAGGACGCGAACCATTGGAGATCTATGTCTTGGACTCCGGCTACTTCTGTGAGTCGGACGAGTAGAGTATTGTGATCTACTGTATCAAACGCTGCACTTAGGTCTAGCAGTATGAGGAGACACGGCTCTCCGTCATCTGCTGCTTCGAGAGCGTCATCCCAAATCTTGAGGAGAGCTGTTTCTGTTCCATGACCCGGGCGGAAGCCTGATTGCAGCGGGTCCAGGAGTTTGTGAGTATCCAGGTGAAGTTGTAGCTGATGTACTACAGCTTTCTCCATGATCTTAGAAATGGTGTTGAGGCTTGTAATTGGCCTACGGTTGTTTGGATCCTGAGGGTCCAGGTTTGGTTTCTTGAGTAGAGTTTTGACGATGCCTTGTTTGAGGATGCTGGGAACAATCCCTTCGTGGAATGATCGGTTTATGAGGTGGGTTATGGTTGGAGCCACGATGTCGGAGCATTCTTTCAGTAGTTTTGTGGGGATGATGTCAATAGGTGAGGTACTGTCACGCAGTATATTAATGATGTTTTTTGCGGTGTCTACGGTAATTGGGGATAGTGAAAATTTCGGCGGTTGCGGTATGTTGGTGCAGACATCCTCTTTATGTATTTGCTGGCTGAGGTTGGATGTTTTCTTCTGACAAATTGTTTCCCTGATGGTTTTGACTTTATCAATGAAAAAATCTGACAGTTTGTCACAGTAATCCTGGGATTCGCTTTCTGGGGGTTCTAGGCACACCGGATTCATTGATTGATTAACCAGTTTAAACAGTTCCCGTGGTTGGTTTGTGGCCGTTGAGATTGTATATGAGAAGTGGTCCTTTTTGGCTTTGAAGATTGCTTTTCGATAATTCTCTGTGAGACCTTTGTAGTTAAAGTGGTTTTCCTCTGTGGTATTTCTTCTCCATGTTCTTTCCGCTCTTCTGCGTTCTTGCTTTAGTACGGCGAGGGAGCTATTAAACCATCCAGAGTTTTTCTTCCTGATGAGAGCCCTGCGTTTTGGTGCTACAGAGTCTGCTGATTGCAACAATGCCCTGTTCAGGGAGTTGAGTGTTTCCTCCGTAGAGTGGTTTAAGGTTATTGTAGTTATCTTGTTGGACAGAGTGGATTTGAAGGATTCGGAACACAGTTTTTTTATGCGATCTGGTCCAGTGCGTTGTTGTTACAGGTTTCCGTTTTTCGCATGTGATGTTGGTAGCTATTTTGAATTTGATGGCGTGGTGATCCGTCCATGGCAGAGTTATGTTGTCGAGTATGTTGACGTCAATGTTCTGTTTGAAAATGAGTTCCAGGGTGTGTCCTGACCCATGCGTGGGAGTCTTTATCAGTTACTGGAGACCCAGTTCTTCTAGTTGATTGATGCAGGCAGTCGCAATGGGGTCTTTAGGCTCATTTGCCCAAAGGTTGAAATCTCAGAGTGCCAGGAAATTTTTGAATTTTAGGGTGTGCATTGCAAAGGATTCCGTGAGGGGTGAAAGAAGATTGGACTTAGGTCCCAGTGGTCTGTAGCACAGTAGAATATGAGTGGTGTCATGGGGTGTTGGTTGAAGATGTAGCGTCAGGGTTTCCATAAAAGGCACTGGGTTCTGAGATGATGGTTAAGTGAGATCCAGGTGACCTTTAAAGATCACTGCTAGGCCTCCTCCTTTTTTCCCTATCCGGTGTTCGGTTAGGATCCTGTAGTTTTCCGGCACCAATTCGGTGAGGATGGTGTTGCAGTCAGAGGTTAACCAGCTTTCGGTGATGAAGAGGCAGTCAACATTGTTCTCGATGATGAAGTTGTGTACTTCCAGTCTATGTTTGACTGCAGACCTGGCGTTAATCAAGGCGCAATCTAATTGTAGTGGTCGAGTAGATGTCTTCCTGTGGTTGGGAGCTGCTTGTTGTCCAGTTTTTAATAGTTGTTCTCTTTGAAGTATTTTTTGTATGGAAGATGGCAATGTGGTGTTGATGTTCCTTAGTCTGTGCAGAACTTCAGCTGAGTATTTGAAGAAGCACATGGTTTGTGGATGCTGTTGATGGTACTATGGGCCTAAGATGATGATCCTGATCAGGGTATTGATCCTGAGGAGGGGCTAGGTATCAGACTTGCCGCCGTGCTTGAGGCTATTAGCGCGCAAGTTGATCAGGGGATGCCTATATGGATGCGGAAGGAGTTGTTGTATTCTGTTGCTGGCTGTTCCGGCTACCTTTACTTAAGGTGAAGGTCTCCGCTCAGAAAATAAGTCTGGCTGTGATCTGGAATAGTCATCCTAGGATAGCGTGAAAAATGGAATGGAGGCCGGAGGTAGGGGTATGCTAACCTAGGTTGTTCCTGATTGTTTCAGAGGAAGACGAAAAACCCCCTGACAGTAGCAGCCAAACGCACCAGTGGGGCAAAAATTCCTTCCTGACCCCAGTAGGCGGTCGGACGGAGTCCCTGGAACAATCACTGGGGGGGGGGGGGGGGGGGGTGGAGGTGCGAGCTTACCTGGCTGGTGTGCTGCTGAGTGCTGACCGATTCTGCAGCTGTCTTTTATCAGTGTAGGGACTTAGGGACAGTTTGGTGTTTTGGAGCAGGGACAGTCTTCAAATCACTAGCTACTAGGTCCACAAAGGTCCTTTTAAGGACTGGTATAGGTTTACAGTATATAGGGTTGCACACCTATAATATACTTTCTTTCAAATATAGAAAGCATATTATAGTGCACTGCACTGCTGTGCTGCTGACCGATTCTGCAGCTGTCTTTTCTCAGTGTAGGGAGGGACAGTTTGGTGTTTGGAGCAGGGACAGTCTGCAATTCACTAGCTACTAGCTAGCTACTATTAGGTCCACAAAGGTCCTTTTAAGGACTGGTATAGGTGTACTATTTGGTGTGCAGTATATAGGGGTATAATACACGTATAAAATACTTTGTGACTGCTGAGCGGTTCTGCAACGATACTACAAAGAGTGACAAACGCAATAAAAAAAAGTATTATACAGTGGTGTGAAAAAGTGTTTGCCCCCTTCCTCATTTCCTGTTCCTTTGCATGTTTGTCACACTTAAGTGTTTCGGAACATCAAACCAATTTAAACAATAATCAAGGACAACACAAGTAAACACAAAATGCAATTTGTAAATGAAGGTGTTTATTATTAAAGGTGAAAAAAAATCCAAACCATCATGGCCCTGTGTGAAAAAGTGATTGCCCCCTAAACCTAATAACTGGTTGGGCCACCCTTAGCAGCAACAACTGCAACCAAGCGTTTGCGATAACGTGCAATGAGGCTTTTACAGCGTCCTGGAGGAATTTTGGCCCACTCATCTTTGCAGAATTGTCCTAATTTAGTTACATTAGAGGGTTTTCGAGCATGAACGGCCTTTTTAAGGTCATACCACAACATCTCAATAGGATTCAGGTCAGGACTTTGGCTAGGCCACTGCAAAGTCTTCATTTTGTTTTTCTTCAGCCATTCGGTGGTGGACTTGCTGGTGTGTTTAGGATCATTGTCCTGCTGCAGAACCCAAGTTCGTTTCAGCTTGAGTACACGAACAGATGGTCGGACATTCTCCTTCAGGATCTCTTGGTAGACAGCAGAATTCATAGTTCCTTTTATCACGGCAAGTCTTCCAGGTCCTGAAGCAGCAAAACAGCCCCAGACCATCACACTACCACCACCATATTTTACTGTTGGTATAATGTTCTTTTTATGAAATGCAGTGTTCCTTCTACGCCAGATATACTTGGACACACACCTTCCAAAGAGTTCCACTTTTGTCTCATCGGTCCACAGAATGTTGTCCCAAAAGTCTTGGGGATCATCAAGATGTGTTGTGGAGAAATTGAGATGAGCGTTGATGTTCTTTTTGCTCAGCAGTGGTTTTCTCCTTGGAACTCTGCCATGCAGGCCATTTTTGCCCAGTCTTTTCCTGATGGTGGAGGCATGAACGCTGACCTTAACTGAGGCAAGTGAGGCCTGCAGTTCCTTGGATGTTGTTGTGGGGTCTTTTGTGACCTCTTGGATGAGTCGTCGCTGCGCTCTTGGGGTAATTTTGGGCGGCCGGCCACTCCTGGGAAGGTTCACCACTGTTCCATGTCTTCGCCATTTGTGGATAATGGCTCTCACTGTGGTTCGCTGGATTCCCAAAGCTTTGGAAATGGCTTTATAACCCTTTCCAGACTGATAGATCTCAATTACTTTCTTTCTCAATTGTTCCTGAATTTCTTTGGGGCTCGGCATGATGTGTAGCTTTTAAGGATCTTCTGGTGGACCTTACTGTGTCAAGCAGCTCCTATTTAAGTGATGCCTTGATTGTGAACAGGTGTGGCAATAATCAGGCCTGGGTGTGGCTAGAGAAATTGAACTCAGGTGTGGACAACCACAGTTATAGTATGTTTTAACAAGGGGGGCAATCACCTTTTCACACAGGGCCATGATGGTTTGGATTTTTTTTCACCTTTAATAATAAACACCTTCATTTACAAATTGCATTTTGTGTTTACTTGTGTTGTCCTTGACTATTTTTTAAATTGGTTTGATGTTCCGAAACACTTAAGTGTGACAAACATGCAAAGGAACAGGAAATGAGGAAGGGGGCAAATACTTTTTCACACCACTGTAACTGGTGTGATAGACCAGTGGCCCCCCAAAACAACCGACTGAAGCGGGGTGTTATATACCTTCTTCCACAAACATACTGCACTTCTCTAGAGACTTTTGTCACAGGGTCATTTAAAAAATGACAGGCAGAGGAAGAGGCAGGCCCTTCCGCAGGGGTGGTAGGGGTAGGGCAGGAGCAACAGGCTTGAGCCAAAGTGGGAAATTGCAGAAGGTGCGTTCGATTACGTCAAAGGACGCGCCAGACTTGGTTGAGTGGCTCACTCAGCTTTACTCTTCTGCACCCTCCTCATCCTTTTTCGATCTGCACCCTCTTCTTCACTTCTTCCACCAACACCACCACCACCGCCATATACCCTGCGCTTGAGTCACAGGAATTATTTTCCGATACATCACAAGACATTGCCGATGCACAGCCACTCTTTGCATTGGATCAGGGAGAGGAGGTAACAACAACCGCCACTCAGCAGTCTGACGACAGTACCCAGATCAGCCCAAGGAGGAGGTTGGTCCCCAGTATTGCTGCCTACTCCGAGATCTCTAATTATAGCGGTGGGTAAGGTGACATTGATGATGACGTGTCTAGTGATGTCACGTGGGTGCCCACAAGAGAGGAAGAGGAGGGGAGTTCAGAGGGAGATATGGACCAGCAGATAGGGAGGAGAAGCAGGCGGAACTTAGATTGCACAGGAGGGACAAAGCAGACTGCTAATGTATGAGGAGCAAGGCATCAACCATGTAGGTCACATCTGGCGCTCCCAGGACGCCGGCACATGGCTCCGCAGTGACGCTGCTGACAATAGTGTTGCCATCTGCAATCTTTGCAGTCAACGCATAAGTCGCGGTAAGTCATCTGGGGATGACCGCCTTAAGAAGGCACATGAGCTGCCATCACCAAGCTCAGTGGGAGCAACGGAAACCACAAAGCCACACTCCAGGCTCTCACCGTCCAGCCTCGTCTTCTACTTCTCCTTCCCCTCTCTCCTCACAATTGTCCTCCACTCCACCTTCCATCATGCCGTCCTCACGTTTTTATGAAAAAAGGCAGGCTTCCGTGGGCCAAATGTTCGAGCGTAAAAAAAAATTATGACGCCGGATAACCCTCTTGCCCAACGGTTGACGGCTGGCTTGTCAAAACTGATAGCCCGCCAACTACTGCCATATAAACTGGTGGACTCGGAGGCCTTTTGAAAATTTGTGGTCATTGGAACACCACAATAGAAGGTCCCAGGAAGGAAGCATTTCTCACAGAAGGGCATCCCAGAGCTATATGGCCATGTTCAGCGGCAAGTGAATGTATCTCTGGCACATAGTGTCGGTGCCAAGATACATCTGACCACAGACACGTGGTCTAGCAAACACGGGTAGGGTAGGTATATAACTTTTACTGCCCACTGGGTGAACCTTCTGACGGCCGTCAAGCATGTAACCCGTGGCACCTGTGTAGATTTGGTTTTACCGCCACGGATTGCATGCAGGCCTGGCTCTTCTTCTCCTCCTTCTACTCCATCCTCCTCGGCTGACTCCTCCTTTTCCGCTGCTAGTGTCTCTTCCGCTGTGCCGCCCAAGATCCCCAGAACCTATTCGACATGCCAGGTGAGACGTTGCCATGCTGTGCTGCGTCTGTTCTGCCTGGAAGCCAAGAGCCACACTGGCCCTGCACTCCTTTCAGCTTTGCGTTCACAGGCAGATCAGTGGCTAACACTGCTCAATTTGACAGTTGGTAAAGTGGTGTGTGACAACGGTGCCAATCTGCTTAGCTCATTGAAACAGGGCAAAATTACACACGTGTCATGCATGGCCCACATCTTAAACTTGGTCGTGTAGCAATTTGTTGTCAAATACCCTGGGGTCCAGGACAGACGTCTTATTTGCGATTGCCCGACGCGATGGAACTCAACCTTCTATATGCTTGATAGGCTGCTCCAGCAGAAACGTGCAGTTAACGACTACCTGTATGAACTCTGCGGCAGAACAGGTTCTGGGGAGCTTGGTTTTTTTCACCACGCCAGTGGCTGCTCATGAGCGACGCATGCAGACTTCTGCGGCCATTTGATGAGATCACCAAACTGGTCAGTCGCAACCATGGCGCCATCAGTGACATCGTACCTTATGCCTTCTTTATGGAGTGTGCATTGCGTCGTTTCATTGATCAAGCCGTGGAGGAGCAGGAAGATGAGGAAGTCTCAATGCTGGATGAATTCCCGGGGGGGGGGGGGCTACTCTATCTGAGACAAGTTAACAACAGGAGTCTGAAGAGGAGTCAGAGGAGGATGGTACCGGGGCAGATGGGGAGGAGCAAGAAGAGCATGCTTTAAACCTTTCTGGGATCCCTGTTTTTGTGCGTGGATGGGGAGAGGAGAACGAGGAGGACGACATTATCCTGGATGATGAGCAGGAGCCAGGCCACCACACCGCTTCCAGTTTAGTGCAAATGGGGGCCTTCATGCTCCAGTGTTTTAACAGGGACCCCGTATAAAAAGCATAAAGGTCAAGGACCAGTAATGGGTGGCAATGTACTTAGACCCCCGGTACAAACACAAAATGGTGGAAATATTACCACCATCACAGAGGGCTGTCAGAATGGAGCACTTCCAGGCCTTGCTTCGAGAAATTCTGCATTCTGCTTTTGCGTGCGCTGGCAGAGGAGGAATTCCCACTCCCAGAGAAAGAGTTGCGAGTACCAATCCAACAGCACCTGCAAGAAGAGGGCGGTTTGAAGATGTGTTGGGGACTTCTGATATGAGGTCATTCTTTCAGCCGACCCATCGACAGGTCTCATCCGGATCCAGCTTTAGGGAACACCTAGACCGACAGGTGTCCGACTATATCGGGTTAATGGCCGATGTGGACGCTCTGAGAAGTGATGGACTACTGGGTGGGCAGGCTTGACCTCTGGCCAGAGCTTGCCCAATTTGCAATGGAACTGTTGGCTTGCCCCTCGTCCAGTGTCCTGTCCGAAAGGACGTTCAGCGCAGCAGGGGGGATCGTGACCGATAAGCACATTTGCCTAGCTCACGACAGTGTTGACTACCTCACATTTATAAAAATGAATGAGGCATGGATCTTGTAGGAATTCAACACATGTGACCAGTAGACCATGTATATGCATAACTCTATAAACAATTTATTTAATCTAGCACACGGACCTTTTTTATACCTTTGGCTCACTTCCTTGTACAAAAAAAGCACACCGTACTATATGCCCGTACCCTCCTGTTTGAGGAGGTTGAGCGGGGGCATATTTTTGGGTCCCGCAGCGAGTTGCTGGTATCAGTGCTGGTGTCAGTGCTCTCTATCTCGGTGCTGGTGTGGTGTCAGTGCTCTCTATCTCTCTGTGCTGGTGTCAGTGCTCTCTATCTCGGTGCTGGTGTGGTCTCAGTGCTCTCTATCATGGTAAAAGAACAATAAAACCGCGCTGAAACCCTCAAAAAAAGGAAGGAAACAATTCCTCTTTCTTATTTTATCGTGCAAGAGGAAAAAACTATCAAGCAAGAAAAAATAAGTATTTTCCTCAAATGAATATCCCCAAAAAATTAATCTTAGACATAAATACAAATAGTCCAAAAATTACAAATGAATGTTTCACAAAATATAAGACTGCTGCTCCACAGTGGGATACACACACATAAGTATAGAGAGAAAAATGAACAAAAGAGAGCACTGTTTTGTCGGTGGTGGGACACTATAGCGATAAGGAAGTGTGGAATCACTGTTACTTGTGTCAGTGCTCTCTATCACGGTGCTAGTGTCAGTGTTCTCTATCTCGATGCTGGTGTCAGTGCTCTCTATTTCAGTGCTGGTGTCAGTGATCTCTATCTCGGTGCTGGTGTCAGTGCTCTCTATCATGGTGCTGGTGTCAGTGCTCTCTATCTCGGTGCTGGTGTCAGTGCTCTCTCTCTATCTCGGTGCTGGTGTCAGTGCTCTCTATCTCCGTGCTGGTGTTAGTGCTCTCTATCTCGGTGCTGGTGTGGTCTCAATGCTCTCTATCATGGTGCTGGTGTCAGTGCTTTCACAGTGCTGGTGTCAGTGCTCTCTATCACAGTGCTGGTGTCAGTGCTCTCTATCACGGTGCTGATCATCTCCTGCACCCCCTTCATAGCCTACCCTGACCTTGCCTCTCCTCCATGGCCTTCATGCGCTCCTGAATTGTCAAAATTTCACAGATAAAAAAAGAATGCTTGTCGTTGTCAATCCCAGATTCACTTTAATACTTTTTTTATGTCAGTGTCCATGTTGTGGGACTATGTGTGCACAGCTAGTAAGTATTTTGTGGCTGAAAATATGACCTGGAGGTTTTTAAGGTTCGCCTGCCATTAAAGTCAATGGGGTCCGCGTTCGCGAAACATCCCGTTGGAAGTTCATCCATCACAAATAATGTTTACAATTATTTTTTATAGTTATATTTTTTTTATTTCATCAAGATCTCATTTTTTTGTATTATTGAAAAATTATTTTCTAGTAATCTCCATATATAATTTTGTGTGTGTCAAGTTACCACAATAACATTATTATCTTGTATGTTTTATTAACCTCAAGGAGGTTGGTGTCCCTTGTTAATTTGACATTGTCTTTTAGATAAGTACCTGCCTAATCACAAACAAACTGTCCTATTTGAATAAAAACACATAGGCAAGCATTTTCAGAATTTATTCTGGTTAACAAAATAAAGAGGAAGGAAACATTTGAGAAACTTTTGGAATTTGCGAAGCCTTTCTACCCCAGGGCACACATCAAGTCTGTGGAAAAGAAAATTAATAGCTTGAGGAGTCCATATAATTTGGAGCACAATCTGGTCCAGGAATCCCAGAGATTAGGACCAGCAGCAGATGACATATATGTCCCTAGGCTCTGGTACTACACCAGCCTGCTTCTTCTGTCAGACCAGACTGAAGCCAGGTGATCACATTCTTCTCTGCACTGCAGCCTTCCCTCCATGCTTCCCTGCAGCCTTCCCTGCACCCTTCCCTGCATCCTTTCTTGGAGGCTGTGCCTCTGGTGGTGGACTTGTGGCAGGAGGAGGAGGATGGGCAAGCTCATATATGTGGCTGTTCTCAGTCAGCTGGCCCCTCAACCAATTCTGAAGGGCCTCACCAATAATTCCTTCACAGAGGAGGCATTGGCCCTCCTCCAATTTCAGCAATCTAGTTGCTAGATAGCAGCCATAGGCCTCTTCAGCATCCTGGTGGCTCTTGAGGACATCACTTGCTTCCTTAATGAGGCCCACTGCTGCCTCCTCTGTCATCGTCCTCTTCCTGGGCCTTTTGGCTGTAAGGCAGAGGGGAGGTACCTCTGATTGGGTGAGGCTCCTACTGGGCCCACCCACCTCCTGGCTGACACTGTGTCGCCCTCCTTCTGGCTGCCACTGGGCACGGCCTCTTCCTTGCTGCCACTAGGCACGGCCTCCTCCTGGCTGCCACTTTCTAGACCCTCCTGGCTGAGTATATAAAAGGGACATAGTTTTAATTTTGGGTTCATCAATCACACACAATTTTCACCTCATGACTTGCAAATTGAATTTTAATAAATAGAAAAGGGCTCTTAGTAGCACCTGTAGCCTTCCCTATAATCTCCTCGTAAGGGAAGATGCTCAATGACGAATAGACCCTAGACCCTGGGGGGGGGGGGACTTTATAGCTGATTTTGTAGCTGATTTTATAGCTGATTTTATAGCTAATTTCATAGTTGTTTTACTAGCTGTTTACTGTGCTAGCTTATGCACATTATGTTAACTTCCTGGTCAACCCGGTGCAACATATCGTTTTTTGTATTACTGTTTTGAAATTGTTTAACCGTTGCTTCTGAACCCCTCAAGTTCATTACCTAAGTTGCGGAATTACCCAGTATTACTGAACACACCTTTCCACTGTCCCACTCCCTATTTTTACACCATCTAGTCCTCATATGTGCGGGGCCACTTGGCTCCCTTTCATACACCTGTTCCCACACAGCAGTACCCTTGGGCACTGGCTGACACTCCGGACCGCTTCCTCACAGGTGGACAAGATTTTCTACACCCACCTCCGGTCCTCTGTGGTACACGATTCTTGTGTACCTCCATTCAGTTAATCTCCTTGCCCCCTTAGTGCAAGCCCCCAGTCACTGTCACTTTCTTTCCTTGTCACTTCCTTCCCCCTATACCTCTCCCATCCCGCTTCCTAGTCCTTGCTTTCTACATTCCCCCCCCCCTTTCTTTTCCCCCCCTTCTCTTTTCCCCCCCTTCTCTTTTCCCCCCACTTTTTTTGAATTTCCCCTCTCCCTTTTTTTTTTTCCTCCTTTCCAGGGGCCGCTCTCGCCCCGGAACCCCTCGTCCACAGCGATCCCTACTGAGGGAGAGACTACCGAAATCACATCGAAATCACGTAGTCTCCCCGGCTTCACCGCCCCCTACAACATAGGATAAAATGCAACCAGAAAAAGTACTTAAGAAACAACTCACTCTAAAATGTGTGTCGCTTAATGTGAAAGGTTTGAACCTCCCTGAAAAAAGATCGCAGGTGCTCTCAGCCTTAACTAAACATAGGGCCCATTTCCTCTTTCTTCAAGAAACCCATTTCCGTTCGGACTCAATACCTAAGTTAACTAATCGCACATATCCCTCTGCATTACACTCCACAAACCCTGACTCCAAGACTAAGGGGGTGACCATACTAATTTCTAAATACACTGACTTCCAACAGTCTGAATCCTTAATAGATCCGGAAGGCAGATACCTCTTTCTCAAAGGCACCTATGCTTCCAGGCCTATCACGCTTGCCAATATATACTCCCCCAATGCACACCAAGTTTCCTTTTTTAGGAAGGTGTGTGACCTCCTGTCTACATTCCAGGAAGGTATGGTCCTACCGAGTGGGGATTTTAATACCCCACTGAATCCCACTATCGATACCTCCACAGGCACTTCCGCGCTACCTTACAGAGCGCTCCGACAGATTAAATTGCAACTACAAGGCCTTTCTCTCCATGACACCTGGCGTACTATGTTCCCGAATGTCAGAGACTATACCTTTTATTCACCACCACACTTGAAATATTCCAGAATAGACTACTTCTTCCTGACGCAAACAGACCTTCCCCTCCTCACACGAGCCTCAATTGAACCGATGTTCCTATTGGATCATCACCCTATTGCGGTGACCCTCTCTTTCCCTGATTCGACGCAATCGACAAAGACCTGGAGACTGAACCCCTCCTTGCTGAAAGAACCAGCCACGTTACAACAGATTCGATCCCAAATCCAACTGTACTTTGCGGAAAACTGTACTCCTGACGTTTCTCCCGTTACAATATGGGAAGCCCATAAATGTGTTATACGAGGGGAACTTATCTCTCTAGCAACGAAAGCTAAAAGAGCGCACCAAGAACGGATTAAAATACTGATAGATACCATTAGTAGACTAGAATTGTCCCACAAACACTCGTCCTCACAAGCCACACTTCAAGAGTTATTACTCACTCGATCCACACTGCTAGACGAATTGGGGAAACAAACGAGGAGGCGCTACGTCCTTAGGCAAAAAGTGTTCTATGAACACGGCAACAAAAGTGGGAGACCCTTGGCACGCACGATCCGGGCCGCTAGGGCTGCGTCCACAATTTACCATATACGAGACAAACAAGGCACTCTCCTCTCCAAGAATGAGGATATAGCCAAACAGTTTGAATTGTTCTACTCCGACCTTTACAACTTACCGACTGTCCACCTTGACCTTGACCCCTCGATTGCCCACACTGCCAAAATACGAGACTTTTTGGCAAAGTACTGCCCGAAACCTATTACCAGCCAGCAAGCTGAAGGCCTGGACAGTCCACTTACTGCAGAAGAGCTGAGTACGGCCATTGGCCAAATGAAAGTAGGGAAAAGCCCGGGTCCAGATGGCCTACCGCTGCAATACTACAAGTCCTTTTTAGAGGTCCTATCACCTAGAATGATGGCAACTTTTAACTCCCTTGCCCTTCCCCAGACCTCTACAGGTAGGCTACTGGAGGCCCATATAGCGGTCATCCCGAAGGAAGGCAAGGACCCAACATCAGTTTCCAATTACAGACCCATTTCACTCTTGAACGTGGACATCAAATTGTACGCCAAGATGCTAGCCAACAGGATACTGCCTCTTATACCCAACCTCATATCCTCCGATCAGGTGGGTTTTATTCCAGGTAGGGAGGCGAGAGAGAATACCACACGTACCTTAAATCTACATCACTGGCTCACCTCCTCAAAAACCCAGGGATTTCTTCTATCCTTGGATGCGGAGAAGGCGTTCGACAGAGTGGCCTGGGACTACATGCGGGAAGTGCTGAAGGGGATAGGCCTTCGGCCCCTAATGTGCTCCTACATAGCTGCACTATATTCGAACCCCTCGGTGAGGGTGAAAGTGAATGGCCACCTGTCGAACGCCTTTACCATTAGCAACGGGACACGTCAGGGATGCCCCCTTTCGCCCCTCATTTTTGTTCTGACATTAGAGCCCCTACTGAACAAGCTTAGGGCGAATTCCGATATTAAGGGGATCACCACACCGTATAAAGAATTTGAAATAGCGGCATTCGCCGATGATATGCTACTATCGCTTCAATCACCTCGAGTCTCCTTACCAAGTTTACTAAAAGATATGGCACAATTTGGGGCTTTGTCAAATCTCAAGATCAATCTCTCCAAATCCTATGCCCTGAACATCTCACTCCCCCATTCTGAGGTATTACACTGCCAAGATTCCTTCCCATTCATATGGAAACAGGACTCTATTCCATATTTGGGTATGCACATACCCAGGAGACTGAACTCTATCACTGCAACTTCATACCCATGCTATCCAAAATACAGTCGGACCTGACGGACTGGGCCAGTCTTAACGTCTCCTGGTTTGGGCGTTCAGCCCTGGTAAAAATGATAATTCTCCCGCGCTTACTCTATTTAATGCAGACAATCCCCATTCACCTTCCCCCGTCCTTCTTCTCTTCATATAAAAAATCATGCACCGCATTTATATGGAAAAACGGTACTGCGCGTATTAGTTACCTTTGGCTCACACGCGCCAAAAGCAAAGGTGGGATCGGGTTACCCGATATACATAAGTACTATCTAGCCTGTCATTTGACCAGGCTGGTGGACTGGAAAGTCCACAAACATGAGAAGCCATGGGTCATGTTGGAGAACTCTTTCACGAATTCATTTCTACATCTACTCCCTTGGACAAAACCCTCTCTATGGCCCGAGACTTGGTGACACACCCCTTTATCTACCCTACATTAACGACCTTTAGGAAGACCATGGTACCCTTTCATTTGTCCTCTTACCAAGGTCCGTTGACCCCCCTGCGGGGGAATCCTGACTTTCCCCCTGGAGACTCTGGAGCATTTCTTCAAAGGGAATGACCTCATGAGGAAGTACTGGCACACCAACTTTTTCACAGGGGACGCTTACGTCCCTATGAGGACTTGGTATCCTCATCACGCACTAAAACATTCCCCTTCTGGACCTATAGGCAGCTGCGACACTTCCTCATGTCGCCAGATCCATCATCACAGTGGAGCAGACAGCTTACTGCCTTCGAGTCCCTACTCACACGCTCTACCCCTCAAAGGCACCTAATATCATACATATACACCCTACTGCAGGGGAATTGTTCCACACCCAGCGGAGACGCGTCATGATTGTCCTGGGAAAGGGACCTCCAGGTGCCCCTTACGGAAGACAATTGGGAAGACATATGTGAATATATTCACAAAGGCTCATTAAATGTAGCAATCCAAGAAAATTGCTACAAGATTGCAACCAAATGGTACCGGACCCCGGCCCTCCTACACCAATTCTCACCCACAATCTCTAACATTTGCTGGAGATGCAGGAGGGCGGTGGGCTCGATGCTCCATGTCTGGTGGGAGTGTACTTTAATCCAACAGTATTGGAGAGAGGTGCATGCCCTAACAACACGAGTCACTACACTCCCCCTAGATTTTAGCCCAGCGCAATACCTTTTACATCACTCGACCTTGCCTAAGAGACTCTATCACAGGTCACTTGCCATGCATATGGTCAATGCTGCTAGGCTTTGCATTCCGGTACATTGGCGATCGATGGACACACCATCCATTAGAGAATGGTTAGTGAGGATCTCGAAGATGGAGGAAATGGAGGAATTGATTCATATTTCCCAAGAACGCCTGCAAAGCTTTACGGCCACCTGGGCCTGCTGGATTCATTTTAAAACCACAGAGCACTATAAATCTTATTTTACACCCCCTACCATGTTATCCGGAACTAACTAGTGGGACACCACGCCCACAAACCCTCAGTGGGGGCCGAGACGGAGAGCGGTCCCTACTCTTTTCCCTTCTCTCATCCCCCCAGCCCCTTCCTTTCCTTACCTTTCACTATTTCTCTTACCTCCCCCTCCTGCCCATCCCTCCCTCTGTGTCGATGCCCGTGACTGGTCCCCTCTACACTAATGTGTTCTCTCTTCGCCCAGGTTGCGAGGTAGAGACTAACCCCTCTGGAACCAAATCTTCCATTGCTTGGACCTGTTAGCAATGTCCCCATCGACACTGTTTCATCCGCCTTTGAGGGCTAGCCTCGAGCGGCGGCACAGACTGAGAGGACTCCTTATTGTTATGCTCCAATACAAGACTAGTTGCCCTGAACAATGCCTAGTACTCTCCCAATGTTATATCTAGTTATTTAACACACTGCCAAATGTTATGTTGACTGTACTGTATGGCACACTGATCTTGTATCCTTTTCAAGAAATTCAATAAAAAACTATTTTGTGGAAAAAAATAAAAAATAAATAGAAAAGATTATCATTCTGACCCCAGCATTTTTCATTCTTGTCACAAACATTTTTGGCCCCTACTGTCTATTGATACGTAAATAACTTTTTTTTTAAATCATTCATTTGTTATCAATTATAACATCTAGTTAACATCATTAATATTAAGACAATAAATATGTCTAAAAATAAAATACCTGGCTCCAGCTGGGCACATCCACTTCTTTCAGGACAGAAGGCCCAGGTTGTTCCTCGTCAGCCTCTGGGGTTGAGGGAAGTGTGGAGGGAAGGCTGCAGGGAAGGGTAGAAAGAGATTCCCTGCCTTCCGTCTGGTCGTCCAAAAACCGCAGTTTGTTGAAGTACCTGGGAACATACGCTTGCACAGTATAGAAGGCTATATAACTGGAGAAAACCCTCATTATGAATCTGAAATGCGTCAGCATTCAGTTTCAGTTTTAACCACACTTTGGCAGACTGCCAAATATGTTATATAATAATAGAGTTAGCAGAATCAATAGTAGAGGGGATTTCATAAAATCACAAACGATCCACGTTACAAGGGTAATATTGCAGAACTTATCCAGCCTTCGCAGAGGGAGCAGAGGATGAAACAGAAGGCCTTGCAGAAAGGTTTGTGCAATGCATTTCCAGAGCCTGGGAGGTTACAATTTTCTGGTGCTGGACAACGTGTTGCTGAGGCTTCGTTCATTCACAGAAAGAGCGATGGAGAAGGTAGCCAGCTGACCGATGCCTTCAGACAATTCTTCAGTCCTTAGCGCCAAGGTCTGATCAGTTGCAGCAACCATCGCCAACATCTTAATTACATGGTGCAGGAATATCTAGGGGCAAGATCAGACTTGGAGACCTTTCTAACAGAACATCCATTGGGTTACTGGGTCTTGAGGATTGGACCACTGACCAGAGCTTGCTCAAAATGCAAGCTACTGGCCTGTCCTGCATTCAGCGTTCTTTCAGTCTTGGATCACCAGCTACCAAGCACCTGATGCTGATGTAACTGTATTGATTTTTCTATGGATGTGGGATCCCGTGAAGACTGCTTATGCTGAGTGACTATCCTATTATGCTGAGTGACTATCGTATTCCTCCTCAATCTTCATGATGATAGCTTCTAAGAATTTTCTTGGTTCAGGGCACTACCACCACTGCCTAAGGCCCAATTTTTCTGCCCCTGTTTCACAGGGGCATGTAATTAAGATGTTTGCTCTAATATTTCACAACAGGGCTCGTTCCTGCGCTCAACAAGAGAATCTGTGAGGGGTTACAGTGTTGTGGCACCACCACCACTGCCTAAGGCCCAGTTTTTCTGCCCCTGTTTAAAAGGGGCACGCAATTAAAATTTTTGATCTAATATTTCACAGCAGGGCCCATTCCGGCGCTCAACAAGAGTATCTCAGTAAGGCTTTATAGTGTTGTGCCACCACTACCACCACCACGCCTAAGGCCCGATTTTATTGTCTCTGTTTAACAGGGGCATGTAATTACAATTTGTGCTCTAATATTTCACAGCAGGGCTCGTTCCTGCACTCAACAAGAGAATCTGTGAGGGGTTACAGTGTTGTGGCACCACCACTGCCAAAGGCCAAATTTTTCTGCCTCTGTTTAAAAGGGGCACGTAATTACAATTTTTGATCTAATATTTCACAGCAGGGCACATTCCTGTGCTCAACAGGAGTATCTGTGAGGGCTTACAATGTTGTGGCACCACCACCACCACCAAAGGCCCAATTTTTCTGCCCCTGTTTAACAGGGGCATGTAATTAAAATTCTTGATATAATATTTCACAGCAGGGCCAATTCCAGCGCCCACCAAGAGTAACTGTAAGGGCTTACAGTGTTCTGGTACCACCAACACCTAAGGCCCAATTTTCCACAGAGTATATAGGGCAGGCCATATAGTATATACATAGTATATCCGGTTCCCGACCAGCACACGCCGATGTACGTCGGCAGAATGGCACGGGCAGGCATATTGGCGTACAGGTACGTCCAATCTTCAATGCCGCCCTGCCATCGCGAGTGCGCCGCCGGCGGCGCGCTCTTGTGCCGGTCGGGACCCCCGTGAGTCCGGTCGCGGGTCCCGCGGACTCGATCGCCGCGGGGATACCCGCGATCGTCTCAAGGGACGGCTGAATGGAGGAAATGCCGTGTAAACAGCATTTCTTCATTCTGCCTAGCACCTAGTGACGCTGATCTCTGCTCCATGTGATTGGAGCAGAGATCAGTGTTCACTAAATGAAAGCCCAACCCCCCCACAGTTAGCAAAACACCCCTAGGAACACTTAACCCCTACACTGCCACCCACTGGTTAACCCCTTCACTGCCAGTGTCATTTACACAGGAATCACTGCATTTATATAGCAGTGATTACTGTAGAAATGACAATAGTGTCAAAAATGTCCGATGTGTCCGCCACAATGTCGCAGTCACAATAAAAATCGCTGATCACTGGCATTACTAGTAAAAAAAAAATAATAAAAAATTATTAATAAAAATGCCATAAAACTATCCCTATTTTGTAAATGCTATTACTTTTGCGCAAACCAATCAATAATCGCTTATTGCAATTTTTTTTACCAAAAATATTTAGAAGAATACGTATCAGCCTAAACTGAGGGAAAAAAATGTTTTTTTATATATTTTTGGGGGATATTTATTATAACAAAAAGTAAAAAATTATGCGTTTTTTTCAAAATTGTCGCTCTATTTCTGTTTATAGCGCAAAAAAAACGCAGAGGTGATCAAATACCACCAAAAGAAAGCTCTATTTGTGGGAAAAAAAGGACGTCAATTTTGTTTGGGAGCCACGTCGCACGTCCGCGCAATTGTCAGTTAAAGCGACGCAGTGCCGAATCGCAAAAGGGGTCTGGTCTTTGACCAGCAAAATGGTCCGGTCTGTAAGTGGATATACAAGCGGTCCCCTATTTTCAAACATCCGACTTACAAACAACTCCTACTTACAAACGGAGGGAGACAAAAGGAAGTGAGAGGAAATCTACTCCTAGGAAGGGAAGTTCTCTCTATTAACTCTCTGTAAGAGTTAATATGGGAAAAAGGTGTCTCCACTGATGCTTTATCACCAATCCTTGTTTCTGTAATAACCCAAAATTTTCAAAATCCAATTGTCATTGGGACAGAAAGTGAGGTGAAATCTTCTGAACAAGGTCACAGACAGCAAAAAAAAATGTTACAGGGGTGATAACCCTTCCCTGTGTTATCCAAAAAGCTTAAAAATAGATTTTTTGGCTGAAACTATACATAAAATGTACCTGTTCCAAGTTACAAACAGATTCAACTTACAAACCAACAGTCCCTATCTTGTTTGTAACCCAGGGTCTGTCTGTATACTGCTGTTCAGGGTATATAGGGCCTGGGGGCCCACGCCGGTTTTCTCAATGATTTTCTTCTATATTGCCGGGACCCAACAATACAGCCGCAAGCAGTTTCATATGACTTTTATTCCTTTAGAAATGTCATTTTGCTGCAGGGACTGTTCTAAACACGGGAAAAATTTGCCACTTTACAGGCATACTATTGTCACCCCCCCCCCCCCCCCGGCACAATATTTAAAGGAGTATTTCACTTTTATTGTTTCCCTTTAAGCATTATTAAAGTCACTGCTCCTGAAAAAATTTCCGTTCTTAAAACTTTGTTTTGCTTTGATACATGTCCCCTGGGGCAGGACCCAGGTCCCCAAAGACTTTTTATGTCAATAACTTGCACATTAGACTTTAAAATTAGCACTTTTGATTTTTCACGTTCAGGTCCCTGAGACTTTAATGGTGTTTGCGTGTTCGCACGAACCTTTTGTCAGTTTGCATGTTCTGCTGCGAACTGAATTGGGGGGTGTATGGCTCATCCCTACTGAGAGCCCTTTATTCTATTCCAGAAGCTAAGATCAGACTACAAGGCTTTTACTCTGAACCCATCAAAATTGCTAAAGGCAGTCGCCAGGGTTGTATTTCCCCACAAATTTTCGCCATGGCAATAGAAACACTAACAATAGCCATCCGCACATACCTGGACATCAGTGGGGTCAAATGTGAACACCAAACATATAAATGTGGGCTATTCTCTGATGATCTCTTATGCCACGTACACACCATCGGAATTTCGGCCAGCAAAAGACCGATGAGTGCCTTTCATTGGAAAATGCGACCAGGTGTATGCTCCATCGGAATTTAGCTGACCGAATTACCGCCAGAAAAAATTTGAAAGCATGTTCTCAATTTTCAAAACTTTCTATCGGAAATTCCGACCGTGTGTATGCAATTCCGTCACGCAAAAACTCACGCATGCTCAGATTCAACTACATGATGGAAGCTATTGGCTATTGGCTACTGGGTCTTGACCTTCTTTTTTCTAGTCCCGTTGTATGTGTTGTACGTCACCGCGTTCTTGACGGTCGGAATTTGGTGTGATCGTGTGTATTCCGTCGGGAAAACCATCAGAGTTTTTTCCGACCAAAATTACGATCATGTGTACGTGGCATTACGCTTCATCACATCCCCGGTCAGTTCCCTACCTAATATTTGCAAACTCCTGGATGATTTTACTAGAGTTTCAGGCCTGCAAGTAAACGTCTCTAAATCCCAAGCATTAAATATCTCTCCCCATGCTTCAACAGTAGAACAACTGAAAGAATCATTTAAATTCAAATGGAGCAATTTGACCATCCGATACCTAGGAATAAATCAAACATCAAAGATAGAACAGTTTTACACAGCTAACTACCCTGCAATTTTCCATAAACTAGAATCAGACCTCAGAACCTGGGCACAATATGGGCTCTCATGGCTGGGGAGAGTCAACTCTATTAAAATTACTCTCTTACCTAAACCCTTTTACCTTTTCCGTTCTCTCCAATCAAAAGGGCCCACCTTCAATCCTTTCAGGGTAAGGTAATCAAATTTATATGGGGAGGTCTGGATATTGTTTCTCACAGCAAATGCTGTTTAGTCTTAGATCGCAGGGAGGTCTAGGGGACCCCTGTTACGGTACTACCAAGGGGCAAGATTAGCCCAGCTATCAGCTGTTTATTCCAGGTTGGAAAAACCTGACTGGATTCAAATAGAGAAACAAGCAGTCACACACATTGGACTATCTACTCTGGTGCCACCCGAAAAACCTACCCCCGATTATGTCTCCTACTCAAACCACTCTCTATCTCTATGGGACAAACTTAAAAATCTTTCCTCTCTGATCTCTGACACTCAACCTCTAGCCCACATTTTTCATAACCCAAGGTTAGATTCCATCAAATCTCACACTTTCTGTACACATTATGAAAAAGCAAACCCCCCCCCCCCCCCCCAAATTTCACACCATATGAACAATGATGTGGCCAAGCCACAGAGTAAAGGGGGGTAATTCCATAATCTACTCATCACTAGCCATAACCTCTAGATCTCAGGGGTTTATGCTGGGACCTACAGTCCTTCATTAGGAGGATGGGTTCAGTGTCAGTGCTGGGGGGGGTGGGTTCAGTGTCAGTGCTTGGAGGGTGTGTTCAGTTTCAATGCTTGGGGGAATGGCTTCAGTCTCACTTGCTGTGACCTGTCAGGGGGAAGGAGAGAGGATGATTATGAGAGACTCCCTAGCCCTGCCTGCAGTCCCTACTGCCCCCCCTGTGACTGTCAAAGCCCCTGTCTGTGTTGGTAGGCATGTATGATGCCCCTACCTCACGTTTGTCGGTCAGCTTGTCTTCCTGTTCCAGGACAGGCACAGCTGGGAGGGCAGTTGGAGAAGGAGTGCAGGCTCTGCCTCTCTGGGAGGCATCGGGGATGCTGCGCAGGTCAGGGTGGTGGTAAGGCGTAGTCTTCTCTCACTCGCTCCTGGGCTCCTGGTTATGGTAAACTGTAAGCCTCTGTCCAGGGCCTCCCTCTTGCTGTTTGAAAATGCCTCTGCCCTGCACCCCACTGCCACCGGACTAGCAGCAGACTTTTCAGGACCATGACAAAGGGGCGGGGCATCTGCTTTGGGCACTGGAGGAGGAAGGAGTGGAATCCTCCTCCGCTTTGATT
The DNA here is from genome assembly GCF_037356315.1 of Lithobates pipiens. Taxonomy (NCBI): domain Eukaryota; kingdom Metazoa; phylum Chordata; class Amphibia; order Anura; family Ranidae; genus Lithobates; species Lithobates pipiens. Next base: position 142,635,483 of record NW_027507790.1, read on the forward strand.
GCTGGGCAGGGAGGGAGTTGCAGCCGTGACATCACAGGTTGCTAGACGCCAGGTGGCTCTAGCAACCAGTGGCTAGGAGTGGAGGCGGAGCTGGAGTCAACACTACCGTGGCACAGTCTGCCCCTATCCCCTGCATTCCGGACTGCTCCCAGTGTCACTTACTCGTGGTCACCCTACCACCATGGGCTATATTTGTGCGGGAGTCGGGATTTGGGAGGACAGGTCAGGGAGGGGGCTTTTTTTGCATGGGTTTGCCGCCCTAGGCCTGGGCCTTGTTGGCCTAGGCCAAGACACAGCACTGGTAGAGATACCAATCACCCTTGGGACACAGTTAGTTCCCATTAGGGGTGTTGGGGGTTTTGGTTACTTCCACTAATTTACAGATAGATTTCATCCACTAAATAAGTGGAGATGATACAGTGATCTCCTTATTATTAGAACGTTATTCTTGTTTGTTATGTACCTTACTATTTGACTGGAAATGTCTTGATCATATCTTTTTAATGTACCAATTTCATTTGTTGAAAGAGAGGCAGGAGGATAGTAAATAGAGGGTTTTTTTTCTAATGCATTATTAATTATGCTATTATTACACATTAATATGATTTCCAGTGTTATTTTTTTTTTTTCACAACAATGAGGGGTTTTCTTTATTCTAACTTCACAATAAAAGGTTCCTAGAAATGTACTGTGGGACTTCACTTGAGACCCAACTCAAACAGTTTCTTCCAAGGTCACAAGAAAGACCTCTATGTCCTAAAGATGAATCAAAAGCTGTAATGGGCTAAAGAAAGTCATTATTAGTCAAAAAGTGTTACTGTTTTAAAACCTAAAACTGGATATGTAGTAGTTAACGTATGTTGAAAGGTGATGTGTTTAAGTAGAATAGAAATACAAGCCTTTTATGCTTCCACAGAATGAATGTCAAAACTATACAGTATATAACTGAAAATGTTATGTAAAGGTCAAACAGGAACAACTTAATTGAGCTAATTGTATAAAGATGTTTCTAAGGTTCACATGCATATATTTAACCTTACTACTAATGTATATTCATTTGTAGTCATTATGTGGGGTGTTTTATTTCCTGAAATAAAAATAAATGATGACATAGTATCAGAAAGAAACCTTAATTGCCAAATATATTTATATACTCATCGCTGCTCATCCTGATGGCATCATATTAGAACAATGGTTGCTTTGCACGTTTTATAGTTTGATTTCCACCTTGGTGGAGCACATCCACACAGTTGCAGTCTCTAAGTGCTTATTTGGATTTCCTCTCATTGGATTCATTATCAGAATCTAAAAAAACCCTGATAAATTAACTTCCTTGTGCCCAATGTTGGATACACACTATACAAATTTTGACCGGTTGGTTAGTGCTCAAGAATGAGCCAGGTGGAAATTTCTTGTCTGAAATGTGGCTGCATCCAACCAGATACAGCCACTATTTGGGTATTCTGACAGGAGCCGGCTGTGACCATCAGAATACAATTGCCACAGTGGGACATTCCTCAATCCACACTGTATAGCGATAATGGAGACATCTGCTTGTAGGTTGAAGGAAAATAATCTATGCATGCAGACCCAACCTAAAGTATGTGAACAACCAATTGAAAAACAACTGGGAGAACTCTGCGCCAAAGAAACTAAAAATTATTGAATCAAAAAGCTGCTCCCTTGAAAAGGGGTATAAAACTCCTTTGTAAAGTGAATAAAGTGATAATGGGGCGTAAATTAATAACTTATTTAGATATAATCCTAGTTATCTCAAACAAGATAGAAAACCAAAAAAATGATATATGAAATATCACATGCAATATCGGTGATAACACATCATGATAACCTCCACTATTTTCAAAATATATGTGCATCTGTCAAGAAAAAAAAAAAAAAAAAAATATATATATATATATATATATACAACACTCAGTGATCATAAGTCAATTTCAGAATTATTGAAATCCCGCAATAACAAAACGTATCACAAAAGAAAAGTCCTATTCATGTGACAAACAATAAAATAAGTGTTGCAGAATCCAACAGCACAGAAACTTTCCAAGTGTGGAAAATCCTCTGAATGCGTTAAGTGAACCTTCACCAAAGATTTCAACAAACGACACCCAATAGTGATTGAATATGCAGTCTGCTTACCAGATCCATTTGACTACTTTAGTTAAAGAGGAAGTAAACCCTTCCAAACAACTTGGACCTATAGGTAAGCCTAGATTAAGGCTTACCTGTAGGTCCAAGCAATATCTTCTAAACCTATATGGTTTAGGAGATATTTGCCCGAAAATGGGCACCGCTGTCTAGACAGCGGCGCGCAGGCGCACTAAATGCGGCAAATCCAAGAATGGATTTGCCTAATTTGTCGACTCCCGTGCACATGCACGGGAGTGACGTCATCGCGGCTTCGCCGTATGGCAGCGGCGGAGCTGCGAGACGCGACTCCCGTGCGCATGCGCGGGAGTGATGTCATCGCGGCTGCGCCGCTGTGATTCGTCGGAGCTGCGAGACGCCACCAGCAACATGGATGCGGCGGACTACAGGGGACAGCGGCGACTTCGCTGGCTCCTGTGTCAGGTAAGTGACACATAATGAGCTACTATGCGATGCATAGTAGTCCATTATGCTTTACCTTTGCAGGGAAAAAAAGAGGAAGTAAACCCATCAGGGTTTACTTCCTCTTTAAAAATATAGTCAAACAGCGCTTGTACAGGTTTGTGCCTGCTCACATGGCATGGAGATATAGGGAGACCTTCCTCCTCACAGGCTCAGGCGGGGTATATAGAAAGAGCAAGAGACATCCATAGTATAGTACTGTTTATTTAAAAAGTGTTTAAAAAATATGTAGCCAAATGGCTCCTTACATTGTAGTGTGCCCGACCCGGAACTGGGGCTGCTCGCTTATCAGATGGAATTCACCGGGTGGTTCATTCCCGTTGGATACTGCTGTAGCGGCGTGCGTTCCACACTGTCTAGCCGACAACCAGAAAACCAGATGTGGCGTCATAAAAACGTGACCAGGTACCGCCTCAGGAAGCATCCACCCAGCCTAAAAGCTGATGAAACAAGATGTCGGTAAGTCTAAAAAAAATTATTATATCTTTTCATGTGACAACACTGAAGAAATTACACTTTGCTACAATATAAAGTCGTGGGTGTACAGAATAACAGTGTAAATTTGCTGTCCCCTCAAAATAACTCAACACACAGCCATTAATGTCTAAACTGCTGGCAACAAAAGTGAGTACACCCCTAAGTGAAAATGTCCAAATTGGGTGCAAAGTGTCAATATTTTTGTGGCTGCATTATTTTACAGCACTGCCTTAACCCTCTTGGGCATGGAGTTCACCAGAGCTTCACAGGTTACCACTGGAGTCCTCTTCCATGACTCCATGATGACATCACGGAGCTGGTGGATGTTAGGGACCTTGCACCCCTCCACCTTTCGTTTTAGGATGCCCCACAGATGCTCAATGGATGCACACCATGTTTGACTGTAGGTGAGACACACTTTTCTTTGCACTCCTCACCTGGTTGATGCCGCTTGACACCATCTGAACCAAATAAGTTTATCTTGGTCTCATCAGACCACAGGACATTGCTCCAGTAATCCATGTCCTTAGTCTGCTTGTCTTCAGCAAACTGTTTGCGGTCTTTCTTGTGCATCATCTTTAAAAGAGGCTTCCTTCTGGAATGACAGCCATGCAGACCAATTTGATGCAGTGTGTGGCATATGGTCTGAGCACTGATAGGCTGATCCCCCACCCCTTCAACCTCTGCAGCAATGCTGGCAGCACTCATACGTCTATTTCCCAAAGACAATCTCTGGATATCTGGACGCTGAGCACGTATAATAAACTTCTTTGGTCGACCATGGTGAGGCCTGTTCTGAGTGGAACCTGTCCTGTTAAACCGCTGTATGGTCTTGGCCTCTGTGCTGCAACTCAGTTTCAGGGTCTTGGCAATCTTCTTATAGCCTGGGCCACGTTTATATAGAGCAACAATTCGTTTTGTCAAATCCTCAGAGAGTTCTTTGCCATGAGGTACCATGTTGAACTTCAGTAACTAGTATGAGAGAGTGAGAGCGATAACACCAAATTTTAGCACACCTGCTCCTCATTCACAAATTGGGCCCAATTTGGACATTTTCACTTAGGAATGTACTCACGTTTGTTGCCAGTAGTGTAGACATTAATGACTGTGTGTTAAGTTATTTTGAGGGGGACTGCAAATTTACACTGTTATACAAGTTGTACACTCACTACTTTACATTGTAGCAAACTGCCATTTCTTCAGTGTTATCACATGAAAAGGTATAATAAAATATTTACAAAAAATGTGAGGGGTGTACTCTCTCTCTCTCTCTCTCTCTCTCTCTCTCTCTCTGTATATATATATATATATATATATATATATATATATATATATATACACACATACATATACACATACATACACACACACACACACACACACACACACACACACACATACACATATATATATATATATATATATATACATTTACAGACTGCCATGGCTTAGCTAACAGCACAGCAAATGTAGCCCCAAAACTGACTGGCCACATCAGATTGAATTATTTTTCTTTTTTTTTTTAAGTTTTCTACCTGGGAACTCTGCTGTTGGAGCAGATGATAATGCAGCCAACTAGAGCACACTTAGGCAGAAGTGCTAATCTCTAAACCACTGTACTAACAATACGAGTGCAAACTTTGTTGGCAGTCACCTCATTTGCAAAACTGCAAATTATAAAACAGGGCCTAAGTTTGTATGCGCTGGGATGTGTTACAGCCAAATTATTTTAAATGTATAAATACTAGACATGTGCATTTGGAGGAAGAAACCGAAGGATAAAGAAAAGAAGAAGGAAGAAGACCAGAAGAAAAAAGATGAAAGAAGACTTTAATAAAGGAATTGTCAAAGACCGTCTTCTGTCATTTTCAACACTTTTTTGTCACTTTTTGGTGAAATGGTTGGGGTACTTTTGTACCCCCTTACCATTTCACACAGGGGGGAGACTGGGATCTGGGGGTCCCCTTGTTAAAGGGGGCTTCCAGATTCCGACAAGCCTCCCTGCCTGCAGATCCCCACAACCACTGGCCAGGGTTGTGGGGATGAGGCCCTTGTCCTCATCAACATGGGGACAAGGTGCATTGAGGGGCTACCTCAAAGCACCCTCCCAATGTTGAGGGCATGTGGCCTGGTACGGTTTAGGAGGGGGGTGCTCTCTCGTCCCCCCCTCTTTTCTTGTGGTCTGCCAGGTTGCATGCTCGGATAAGGGTCCGGTGTGGATTTTGAGGGGGACCCCCACACCATTTTTTTTGGCACGGGATTCCCCTTAAAATCCATGCCAGACCTGAAGGGCCTGGTATAGATTTTGAGGGGGACCCTCACGCCATTTTTTATTTTATTTTTGGCACGGGGTTCCCCTTAAAATCTATGCCAGACCTGAAGGGCCTGGTATGGTTTTTGAGGGGGACCCCCATGTCTAATAAATACATATGTGTTGTTCTGTATTATGCTATGGTTTCAATTTGTCTTTGATTCATCCGTGCCCACCTAGAGATGAAATACTGGGTTTGTGGCAGATCTTGGCTTTAAAATTTAAACTCATGACAATAGTGCAACCTGAATCTTTTTAGATATATATTTTTATGACACCTATATAACATATATTTGCTTTGCAGACATTCAGTTATCACTACTGTTGAATTTCTTTGGAAATTTCACTTTTTGGCTGCAAAAACAGGGCATTAGCTTTATTTACACCAAATGGCATTTTTATTTGTAGTGATTTAAAAGCCTTTTTAGCAAGGCTGGTGGCTAATTTAAATATTTTTGCTTTTTCTGTGTACTTTATAGTTCCAGTAGAAACAACTAACCAACCAGGGATTGGCTAGGAAAAACTCAGATATGCTTAATTGTATTTTATAATGACCCGATAATTATGTTTTCTGTTTGAGCTCTTGGTTGCAAAGATCCAAGATTACAAATATTTTTTATATTGTTGTAAGCCATGAATATTGGATTTATCTGTCTCATTACTTATAAGAATACATTGCTGCAAAATAAGTCTGCTTTGTTATTTATCTAGAAAAAAGTAATTTAAGCTTGCCATGCTATTTAGTGGAGATCTGTAGTATTTCTCAGTGACAAAAGTCATTAAACTGTAACTGGAGATCATCAAAATTAGTTGGCTTTTTCATTTAGCTGAATATATATACATATATATTTTAATTAATCAATTCAAACAATATATTTCTTATACCTTTCAATATGCTGCTGCTAAGTTATAATATAAAAGGGGTACCCTTGTAAAGATAGGGGCACCTAACCAGATAAAACATAGGCTTACCAGTCTTTTTTAACCTGAGTTTTCTTTTAATCTTGACTGACATTTGATAAACAAAAAATATTCATCATTTCAGAAGAACCTAGTCAATCCACCAGACCAGTGGCAATGTGTTTTACTGTAACCATAGGAATACATCTTTGCAAGTATAGTGTATATGGAGAGTCTGCTCTTTGTTTAAGACTCTCCAGTCATCTGTAAAACTAACACAACATGCTGCATAACTCATTAATAATGAAACATTTCCTACAATCCTATACAGGATGGAAGTATGTAATGAGTAGCACTGATCTCCAAAAGAACAGCTTGATGAGCTGGGTCCCCTGTTCCTGTGCCCATGACTATGTCAATAGCACACACTCTTAAGGTGACTTAAGGTGTATAGGCACCTGAAATAACACAGTAAATGGTTTAACCATTGGAATGAATAAACAAGAGCAGGCATGTGCTGCAGCCACAATGATACGTTTTAAACACAATCCCTTCTGCACCATATACTGGATAACCCTAACTAAGGGAGAGATATACCACACTATGGGTTTAGCAGTCAGTAGTAGCCTACTCTACTCCTTCCACTGGCTGGCTTTTTGGGGCCCAAAGCATTATGTTGGTGCTCTTGGGGTAGTGTTCCTTTAAGAACTGATGCAGGCAACAATACAGAGTTTCTTTGCAGGCAACTCCATTCCTCTATTCCAAAGTTGTAGTGCAAGGTTGGCCAGTGACCTCTCACCAGCTCCCTGTCAGCACCAGTTAAGGTGTCCCCTTCTGTCAATGTCCCCTGTGTCTGGTTCCGTAGCTAAGCAGCAGGCTCCCCAGCATTTAGGGATCACTCCACTGCTATGGAATGGCAGCCTACTGCTCTTAGGTACCACTATCCGCTCATGGACTCCTTCCCAAGAAGTCACCTCTCAGGTCCATCTCAGTCTCTCTGCATAAAAGCTCCCTTCTCCTCTCTCAGCCTGAGAAAAATGCACACAACTTCTCCTCCTTAGAGTCTCTCTGGGACTTGTAGTACAGAATGAAGCTGAAATACATTCTCTACAATCGTCCATGTCTTAGTGGATAGTGGGTGGCTGAACACCAGCTGCCCTGTGTTCTATTACAACCGACTCTCCTATAGCCATACTTGTGTGAGTGTCTCCTGGGCAACACAGGCACAAAGTTCCTGTCCTGCTGGAGCTGCAGATTGGGCTACAAATGTAATAGGCGACAAATAGGTTTACTTTTTCAAGAGTGTGTACAGCAGTACATTAAGTCGAGTCACCTATATATATTATATTATCAATTTTTCTTGTGATATTAATAATATAGGTTACCTCTTGTTGACCAGGAATGAAAGTACCAGAGTTTTTGTCTACCTAAAAGTTAGGTTAAAATTGGTTTGGAAAAATTCTGCCATTTTTGACAGTTTTGTCATTGTGGGAGTCAATGAAAAAAGAGGCATGTCTAAATTGCCCACAAAATCCAGTCCATCATGCCATACTAAAAGGGAGGTATGTGATTTTTCCCAAATTTTGTTCTGCAGCAGGAAAATGACCCCAAACACGCAGTCAATGTCATTATGAAATATCAGCATACAGGAAAACAAGGAGCCCTGGAAGATACATAATAGATGAGGTTGAAAAAAGACACAAGTCCATCAAGTCCAACCTATGTGTGTGAATATATGTCAGCATTACATTGTATATCCCTGCTGCTCTTAAATAATCCTCTACGCAGTTTAAGGGTAAACCTCTTTTCTTCTAATTTTAATGAATGGCTTATTAAACTCCCTTCCGTGGAAACATTTTATCCCTACTGTGGGGTCACCAGTATGGTATTTGTAAATTGAAATCATATCCCCTCCCAAGAGTCTCTTCTCCAGAGAGATTAAGTTCAGTGCTCGCAACCTTTCTTCATAACTAATATCCTCCAGTCCCTTTATTAGCTTTGTTGTCCTTCTCCGTACTCGATCCATTTCCAGTACATCCTTCCTGAGGACTGGTGCCCAGAACTGGACAGCACACTCCAGGTGAGGCCGGACCAGAGTCTTGTGGAGTGGGAGAATTATCGCTTTATTTCTTGAGTTTATTGACTTTTTAATGCATGCCCATATTCTGCCTTTCTTTGTTAGCAGCAGCTTGGCATTGCATGCCATTGCAGATTCTATCATCTACTAGGACCCCCAGGTCCTTTTCCACCCTTGATTCCCCAAGAGGTTCTCCCCCCAGAGTAGATTGCATTCATATTTTTGCCACCCAAATGCATTATTTTACATTTTTACAAATTAAACCTCATTTGCCATGTAGTTGACCACCCCATTCATTTGTTCAGATCTTCTTGCAAGGTTTCCACATCCTGCAGAGAAGTTATTGCCCTGCTTAACTTAGTATTGTCCACAAATACAAAGATTGAACTGTTTGCCCCATCCTCCAGGTCATTCATGAACAAATGAAATAGGATTGGTCCTAGCACAGAACCCTGGGGGCCCCCACTTTCCACCCCTGACCATTCTGAGTACTCCCCATTTATTACCACCCTCTGAACTTGCCCTTGTTGCCAGTTTTTAATCCATGTACTCACCCTATGGTCCATGCCAACGGACCTTATTTAGTTAATCACTGCTTTTGTTACAGATAACACCCGCCCGTTAGCTGAACAATACCAGGCGCTTGCACTAAATAGCGTGCTTTTTATCTGGGGGCTGTGGAATGTTTTAATAGTATGTTTCTAAATAGCAGTTGTATTAAAAAGGCTTTGAACTTAAAACCCACACAAATATAAAACAATCTACAAAATGAATAAATATATCATAAGATAAATCAATCCACCAATAGACAAAACAGCGCGTATTACTACGTTTGCAATAAAAAAATGTTATAGTGCAGTTTTCTATTTTAGATTTAACATATATGTATACAATAGTCACAAATAAATCATTAGTGTGCAATTAATTTATAAGAACTGCCCTTGCATCCAATTTGTGGTTTCACTACAATGTTCATCAGCTCTCTCTCAATAGTAAAGCCAAACAAGTAAAAAAGTTCTATGCCACAGTTCATTGGATGTATACTATGTGGCCCTTCCTATCGAGAATACACCTCCACACGTGCAATGGTGTGCCCACAAATCACACTGGGGGATATGTGAAAAACCGGAAAACCCCCCTTTGGTATTGTTCTTACCAGATACAACTGGTTTCACAGGCCTTTAGAGATCACTCTTGTCGGTTCCTAAAGCCGGGTCCCATCCACATCATAGACTCCAGGTGTTCAGAATCTTACACAGGACACAGCAGATGACATCAGAGGCACAGAGCTGACATCGGAAGTGCAGCAAACTTTCTGAACACCTGGAGTCTATGATGTGGATGGGACACGGCTTTAGGAACCGACAAGAGTGATCTCTAAAGGCCTGTGAAACCAGTTGTATCTGGTAAGAACAATACCAAAGGGGGGTTTTCCGGTTTTTCACATATCCCCCAGTGTGATTTGTGGGCGCACCATTGCACGTGTGGAGGTGTATTCTCGATAGGAAGGGCCACATAGTATACATCCAATGAACTGTGGCAGAGAACTTTTTTACTTGTTTGGCTTTACTATTGAGAGAGAGCTGATGAACATTGTAGTGAAACCACAAATTGGCGGACCTTATTTAGTACAGTAAACATTTATGGGGAACTGCGTGAAATGCTTTTGCAAAATGAAGATACACCACGTCTTTGGGCCTTCCTTTATCTAGATGTCAGCTCACCTCCTCACAAAAGGTTAATAGATTGGTTTGCAAGAATGATTGGTCATGAATGCATGCTGATCACTGCTATTGATACTGTTTTCGTTACTAAAATCTTGTATATAGTACCTTATCATCCCCTCCAAGAGATTGCATACTATTGATGTTATGCTAACTAGTCTGTAATTCCCACGGATGTATTTTGTCTCTTTTTAAAATATTGATGCTACATTGGCTTTTCTACAATCAGCTGGTACCATTCCAGTCAGTAGACTGTCAGCAAAAATTAGGAACAATGGTCTGGCAATTACTTGACTGAGTTCCCCAAGTATCCTTGGGTGCAAGCCATCTGGTCCCAGTGACTTATTAATGTTAAGTTTTCCAAGTCTATTCTAATTCAGTCCTCTGTTAGCCATGAGGGTGCTTCCTGTGATGTGTCATAAGGATAAACACTGCAGTTTTGGCTACTGAAGCCTTCTGATTACCTCATGAAGACTAAGGAGAAGAATAAATTCAATACCTTCGCCATCTCCCCATCCTTTGTAACCAGATTTCCTTCCTCATTCTTTATGGGCCAATATGGTCTGTCCTCCCTTTTTTACTGTTTATATACTTATAGAATTTCCTGGGATTTTATGTGCTCTCCTTCGCTATGTGTCTTTCATGTTCTATTTACCCTAATTGCACCATTACATTTCTTGTTGCATTCTTTGAACAAATTGGAATTCTGATGATGATCCCTCAGCATTGTATTTTTTGAAGGCCTTCGGCTTTGCGTTTATATGCATTTTTACATTGGAGTTAAGCCATCCAGGATTTTTGTTCGTTCTTTTAAATTTATTTCCTTATGGGATACACAGGCTAATGCCCTTATTTAATATGCTCTTAAAGCAAACCCATCTCTCCTCCGTGTTCTTTGTTCTTAAGATTTTATCCCAATTTATATCTTCTAGCAAGGTTTGTAGTTTAGGGAAGTTGGCTCCTTTGAAATTCAGTGTCTTTGTATTCCCCTTATGTTTCCTATTTGTGTGATTTATACTGAAGCTACATAGTTACATAGTTAGTCAGGTTGAAAAAAGACACAAGTCCATCCAGTTCAACCAAAAAAAAAAAAATTATATATACACACACACACACATATATATACATATACATATATACATACACATACATACAATAAATATACCAGCCCATATACCCAATTCTACACCCACAGTTGATCCAGAGGAAGGCAAAAAACCCCAGCAGAGCATGATCCAATTTGCTAAAGCAGGGGAAAAAATTCCTTCCTGATCCCCCGAGAGGCAATCGGATTTTCCCTGGATCAACTTTACCTATAAATTTTAGTACCCAGTTATATTACGTACACTTAGGAAATAATCCAGGCCTTTCTTAAAGCAATCCACTGAGCTGGCCATAACCACCTCTGCAGGGAGTCTATTCCACATTTTCACAGCCCTTACTGTGAAGTAACCTTTCCGTATTTGGAGATGAAATCTCTTCTCCTCTAGACGCAAAGAGTGCCCCCTTGTCCTCTTTGTTGACTTTAAAGTGAATAACTCGACACCAAGTTCCCTATATGGACCCCTTATATATTTGTACATGTTTATCAAATCCCCCCTTAATCTCCTCTTATCAAGAGTGAATAAATTCAGTTCCTCTAATCTTTCCTCATAGCCGAGTTCCTCCATGCCTCTTATCAGTTTGGTTGCCCTTCTCTGCACTTTCTCCAGTTCCCCGATATCCTTTTTGAGAACTGGTGCCCAAAACTGAACGGCATATTCCAGATGAGGTCTTACTAATGATTTGAACAGGGGCAAAATGATATCTCTCTCTCTGGAGTACATACCTCTCTTAATACAGGAAAGGACTTTTCTCGCTTTGGAAACCGCAGCTTGGCATTGCATGCTATTATTGAGCTTATGATCTACCAAAACCCCCAGATCCTTCTCCACTATGGATTCCCCTAGTTGTACTCCCCCTAGCGTGTATGATGCATGCATATTCTTAGCCCCCAAGTGCATAACCTTACATTTCTCAACATTAAACCTCATCTGCCACATAGTCGCCCAATTAGACAGAGAATTGAGGTCGGCTTGTAAATTGGTGACATCCTGTAAGGACGTTATTACACTGCATAGCTTGGTGTCATCTGCAAAGACAGAAATGTTACTCTTGATCCCAGACCCAATATCATTTATAAAGATATTAAAAAGCAAGGGTCCCAGCACTGAACCTTGGGGTACACCACTCATAACCTTAGACCATTCAGAGTAAGAATCATTAACCACTACTCTGTGAATTCTGTCTTTTAGCCAGTTTTCTATCCATCTACAAACTGATGTTTCCAAACCTGTAGACTTTACCTTACACATGAGCCGTGTGTGCGGAACTGTATCGAACGCTTTTGCAAAATCCAAATATATCACGTCCACCTCCACCCCTCTGTCCAAGGTTTTACTTACCACCTCATAAAAAGAAATCAGGTTTGTCTGACAACTTTCATGAATCCATGCTGTCTGTTGCTCAAAATATTTTTTTCCTGCAAGAACTCGTCTATGTGGTCTTTTATTAATCCCTCCAGTATCTTCCCAACTATAGAAGTTAAACTAACGGGTCTATAATTACTTGGTAAAGACTTTGTTCCCTTTTTAAATATAGGCACCACATTGGCCCTGCGCCAATCCAGTGGTACTATTCCTGTCATTAATGAGTCCCTAAAAATTAGATACAATGGCTTTGAAATTACAGAGCTCAATTCTTTTAGGATCCGTGGGTGGATGCCATCAGGTCCAGGTGCTTTATCCACCTTTATTCTGTCCAAATATTTCTGGACCATATCACTTATGAGCCATTGTGGATTAGCTAATTGAAGCTAATTGACCTATGATCGCTGTTTTCTAAATTGCCCTTTATTTGCACATCCATGATCAGGTCTGTATTGTTGGTAATCAGTAGGTCTAGTAATGCTTTGTTTCTGGTTGGTGCATCCATCATCTGACCCATGAAATTGTCCTCCAAGACATTTAGGAACTAGCGAGCCTTAGACAAATGCACGGTTCCTTCCGACCAGTCTATGTCTGGATAATTAAAATCCCCCATTATGATGACACTTCCCATCCTTGCTGCTAAGTGATGGTTTGGCCCCCACAGAGCTCTGATCATAACATCATTGGCTCTGTCTGGGATTAGATGAAGAGACAGAAAGGATTTAAGTCAGCTTACATCCACTGATGCTGTTTTGAAGGTGAAGGTTGGTCACACCAAATATTGATTTGATTTGCATTTCTCTTCTGTTTATTTACTTTCCAATTTGTTAATTGATAAAAATAAACTATGAACAGTTCTATCTCTGGAAGCATTCCTAATTTAGAGTATTTTTTTTCCACTTGCCTAAAAATTTTGGTCCAAAGATGGTTAAGCAGCCTCCAGGAAACAGCACCTTAGACTGGAAACTCCTAGGGCTGGGTGTGGAATAGTAGGAACTTGATACCTGTCTGAGTGCTGCATGCATGTTGGAAACTGCCAAACAACTGAAGCTGGACTTCGCTTATTTTGAGAAAATACCTGACTTTTATGTCTTATATTTTTACTTGTGCTGAAGGCAAGCGGACTTTTATGTTGTGTTAATGTAGACAAGCCAGTTTCATTTGCTGCTGGAAGTTCTGTTTTGATTTAATTTAAACAAAAATAAAGACTTTTATGTTTAAGACCAGCACTTTGCACATGTTCCCGAAGTGATATACTCCTGAACTTCAAAATATATATAGGGCCGCTGACAAGCCAGTAAAACCAGCCCTGTTGTACCGGTCCTGGTGTCCTTGGCTTGTCAGGGGGGCCCGGGCAATCTCTCTAAACAGAGTGCAGAAGAAAAAAAAATGTTTTTTTTCCTGCCAGTCCAGGGTACAGTGTTGCACGACAGCATATATTCTGACTCTGGTTGTGTTGAAGTGGTTTATCCCTTGTGAGACCTCTATTCCTGGCTTGTATAAGATATAATCACTGAGGACGATCCTCATCAGATAGCTTGAACTCACAAATACCGATTCCATCCACAAAGGTGCTTTTATTCTAAACATCAGGTTATGGCAGATGACAGGATAAAAATAGATGAATAGGTTGTGGTATTTATGTGGTCAAAAGATGATATTGTGGGTGGCTTACTATGCATATTACATGTGCCCTGCTACATGTGGCCTGTTAGCTGCATCCATGACACAGGAAGTACAATCTCAGGAAGAAGGGTGGAGCATTACACACAAAGGAAGTCTGTCATAACATCAGGAAATTGAACATGAGAAAACAAGTGCATTACCACAAAAGGTCACTAGATGGCAGCATGTAGACTAAATATAAAATGTCCATAGAAAATGGTTAGGGAAACAATCTATATAAATTCTATGCCCCATTGGCCTGGTCAGGGGGGGGTACATTTTGCAGAGGGCAGGTGGCCTGTCGGTGTTGTTTGTAATTAAGGCCCTCTCTGCTCTAATGGTGGCTGGTGTAAACAAACTGGTTTCCGTTTACACCCAACTGCTTTCCAATTCGATCCACTAGATGGGGGAGAACAGATCCCTTTCCATTTTGTTTAGTCGATCGTATTGAAGGTAGATGGGTGTGGCTGGTGTAAACAAACTGGTTTCCGTTTACACCCAACTGCCTTCCAATTCGATCCACTAGATGGGGGAGAACAGATCCCTTTCCATTTTGTTTAGTCGATCGGATTGAAGGTAGGTGGGTGTAAATGGACACAAGTCTGTTTAGATCCATCGCTCTATAGTAGTGAATGGAGAATCAGATCAGGTCTGCTTGAAAAATGGATAGGTGGACCTGATCAGTCATGTGAACCAACCCCCAACCTTTTCCCTTTAACCGAAGTACATTTATTGTGACATGTGCGGGCTGGATCACATGTATGTCATCCATCCTGTTCTGGGTTAGGGGCGCACATGCATGATGCGCCTGTTGCTAACCCACTCTGTCACTGGCTAGTATATGAGACCTGAGTTCCCACTACCACTGTTTTCAAATGGAGTAGAGATAGCACTGGCAACAATTTATTCCAGAGCCACCCCGGTGCCATGTCAAGACAGTTAGCTTAGCCTCAGCATTTTTTATGTGCCCCACTTTGCTAGAATCACCAGCTGTCTGTAAAAGCCAGGATCTAACACTAAGCCCAGAAGCTATATAAAATAATACCCTGTGCCTCAAATTGTGCTATACAGCATTCCATAGGAGTGCCTGTAGCAGACCACTGTGTGTCCCAGCTTCTGTAGTGCCCTGGGATCTGTGAAGGTTTTACATGAATAAATAAAAGCTCATCAAAAGCTGATCATTGTAAGCATCCTCTTCTTGGTAAATGGTTTGTCTCATCTCTGTAAACTGATAAATCTGCATGGGAGCTTGTTCTGTTTAAATACAAAAGATTTATTAGCTAGATCACCATATGAAAATAAAGGAAAGCAAGGCTAATGCCGCATACACGCAACCAGACTTTTCAACAGACTAGGTCCGACGGTCTTCCCGATGGACTTTCGGCAGAGTTCCAATGGACTTTCTGAACGAACAGACTTGTCTACACAGAATCACACCAAAGTCCAATGGATTCGACAGTGATGACGTACGACAGGACTAGAATAAGGAAGTTCATAGCCAGTAGCCAATAGCTGCCCTAGAGTGGGTTTTCGTCCGTCGGACTAGCATACGGACGAACGGATTTTTCGACCTGACTCGAGTCCGTCTGAAAGTTTTAAAACATGTTCTAAATCTAAAGTCCGTCTGATTTTTAGACAGCAAAGGTCCGATGAAGCCCACACACGATCAAATTGTCTGGCAGATTCGTTCATAAAAAAGAAAACAAATGCAGATACCACATTTATAAACTGGTCAGCTGCAATATAATAAATGTTTGCTTTTGAGTTTAATACTGCTTTAAATATATTTGCTGATTTATAGGAAAATAAAATAGTTTACTTTACTTACAAAGAATGCATCATTGCACTACAGCAGTTTTACAACTTGATCATACTAGTGGCTTGGGGAGGTGGTAAAACCACTCCGTTGAACAATGCTTTATAATCCCCTCAACCCCTCCCCCTTTAGATGCAGAAGCAGTGGCCAGAGTCTATATACAGTATGCAGCAGTCAGAGCAGGAATTTTACCTCCTTTTGCATCAAACAAGCACAACCACTGGCAGAACACTGCCCATTCAATTGAATTTGAATGCTGTTCAACCATCCTGTAACCGTGTGCAGTGCATATGGTTGTGGCAAGGCATAGTGGTGTGTAGGGTTGCCTTCTGTCTGGAATTCACCTGGACAGTCTGGTTTTGAATCATGTGTCCATGTTTCAGTCCATCTGAAACACATTATGCAGATTTTAGCTTGGAACAGGGCCTCTCAGAAGGGTGAAGGGGCATTATGTGTGCCACATTACTATTCTGCCCAAAGGCGCCCCATGTCTACTACAATCCTATATAGTGTATATCAGGGATCTGCAATTAGTGGACCTCCAGCTGTTGCAAAACTACCAAAGTCCCATCATGCGTCTGCCTCTGGGTGTCATGCTAGTGGCTGTCAGAGTCTTGCTATGCCTCATGGGACTTGTAGTTCTGCAACAGCTGGAGGCCCGCTAATTGCATATCCCTGGTGTATATTAATAAAAAAAATTGCTGTGCGCCACTAAAGTGTTTGGGTTTGGCGTAAAGAAAAAGTGGCAACCATAGTGGTGTGGCATTTAGGGGATTCAAATTTCACATTTCTGTGAATTGCCTCAGAAAAGCGATCTAAGGATCTATTTTTTTTTTTTTTAAATGTATATTTATTGAAAAAAGATTTTTGTACAGCAGATAAATTTGTACTTCCGATACAGACAATCAAGATTGACAATGGAATAGTAACAAAGAAAACCGCCGCAGGCGGAATATAAAATGCTAACATTTTAATATATCACGTCAAAAGGTAAGAAGAAAAGGACACACCACGAATCTACCAATAAGGATACGTAAATAGACCAAGAGTTGTATTTGTATTTGTGAGAGGGGACGTAGAGTGTGAATCCCAAGGTTAAACCTGAGAAAAACATTCCCGAGAGTAAGTAGCCACAGATTAAGGTGTTGTCTCAGGGTTAAACGCGGAATTGTCCCACTTGTCCCATATTTTAGAAAACTTGGGTAGGGAGTCTTGTACCAGCGCAGTCATATGTTCCATCCTGCGGATGTATGCAATTGCAGAAATTAGCTGCGAATGGGACGGAGGGGAGGGGGACAACCAAAGGGCAGGAATCACTCTCTTAGCAGCTAGGAGAATATAAGCTGTCAGTTTCTTGGCGTGTTTAGATAGCGCCGCAATAGGTAGGCCTAACAAGTAGTGTCTAGGGTCTAACGGGACATCTATCTCCAAAACAGATTGTAGTAGGGATTGGACCATAGACCAAAAAGGTATAATCAAAGGGCAGCTCCAGAAAATATGGTAATGGGTGCCCTCATTTCTTAGGCATCTCCAACACAGCTTAGATACGGTATGATCATATTTATGTAACATTTCAGGGGTTTTGTACCAAAACATTAGTATCTTATAAGCCATCTCTCTCTGCTCCACACATCTGGAGACTTTAGAAGTAGAAGTCCAGATGTCCTGCCATTGAGAAATGGTTAAGGGGGACGGTAAAATTGTAGCCCATCTTCTCATATAGAGATGCGTTTTCGTGGTGGGCGAGATTGAATTGTGTAGGATACTGTATATAGAGGATATAAGTCCTTTCTGGCATGGGCCTTGGGAGCACAACGTTTCAAAGGTGTTAGGGTTGGCCAAAGTCAGGTCAGGGGATCTGGAGTGGAAATAATGTTTAAATTGAATGTATGAAAAAAGGAGTCGATCTGGAATGTCATATTTATCCTGAAGCTCAGGAAAGGATAGGAATTTGCGAGACACCGGATGCACCAGGTGGCGGAGTTGGAAGATGCCTGACCTGTACCAGGGAAACATATTCTTCACCGAGAGGCTGTCAGGCATATCTGGATTAAAAATGACATTCAACAGGGGTGAGCATGGAGAGGAGAGAGAGAACCGCTTGTGACACTTTTTCCATATGGACAGAGTAAAAAGCATCGGTCCAAGGCTTATGCGCCTAAGCTGAGCCATAGAGGAGGTCAGATCAGACCATAGCATGGAGCAAGGATGGACAGGAGTGACCACACTCATTTCTAGCTCTGACCACCTACTGGTAGCAAAATACGAAGACCAGGAGATAGCCGCCAGAAGGTGCGTTGCATAATAATACTTCGCTATATCGGGGGCCCCCAGCCCTCCATGAGACCGTGGAGCAAAAACCACTGTTTGGGCTATCCTATGCAACTTATTCCCCCATATAAATTTAGCAAAGGCTCGCTGAATATTCCTAAGCTGAGGCATGGAGATAGCAACTGGTAATGTTTCAAAAAGATATAAAAACTTAGGGAGTATGGCCATTTTCAATACGTTAATCCTGCCCAGGAGAGATAGGGGGCACGACGACCAACCTCTGAGCAGTCTATGCGTTTCCGCTATTAAAGATACATAGTTAGATTCATAGAGGGAGCTGTACTTGGCGGTCAGGTTAATGCCGAGGTATTTGAGGGAAACAGGGCACCAATGATAGGGGTATGTGTATTCCAAAGAAGCTAGAAGTGGAGGGGGGGGGGATATGAATAGGGAGCGCTTTGGTTTTAGTCGTATTAACCCTATAACCCGAGAGTCTGACGAATGAATCTAAAAGAGTGTGAAGTTTGGGAAGGGAGGTTTGAGGTTTCGTCAGGGTGAGGAGTATGTCGTCTGCAAAAAGAGACAACTTGTATTCTTTCAGTCTGAGGGAAATTCCACTTATGTCTGAGTCCTCCCGTATAGCTGCAGCCAAGGGTTCCAGGCATAGTATAAACAACAAGGGGGATAAGGGGCATACCTGTCTGGTACCATTACTATGTGTGAAGAGCGGGGATCTGTAAGATGCCAATTGGACTTGGGACGTGGGAAGCGAGTATAAGGCTTGCAGGGCTGACAGGAAAGAACCAGAAAAGCCAAAACGCTTGAGCGTAGCAAACATGAAAGGCCATCCCAGCCTGTCAAAGGCTTTTTGTGCGTCTAAACTCAAAACGATGGCCGGGCAAGATGTTTTATCGAGCAAGTCTATGAGGTCAATGGTACGCCTGGTGTTGTCCCCAGCCCGTCTACCCAGGACAAATCCCACCTGGTCATTGTGAACCAGGGGCGGGAATCATTAAGGAAAGCCTATTAGCCAAGATTTTAGTGAAAATTTTATAATCTGAGTTAAGTAAGGCTATGGGTCTGTAATTATCTGGTAGGGTAGGGGATTTACCCAGTTTCGGGATAACTGTGATGTGTGCATGGAGGAACTGAGAATGCGGTACAATGCCCTTCTGTAGGGAGGTAAAGAGACTAAGCAGATGAGGGCTCAGTGTCGGGAGAAAAGTTTTATAATAAATATAAGGAAGCCCGTCGGGGCCCGGGGACTTATGGGGCGGGAGGTCTTTTACAACCGCAGCCAATTCTCCTGGTGTGACGGGTGCATTCAGGGTAGTCACTTGTGAGGAGGACAAAACTGGCAGTTTCAAGGAAGCGCAGAAATCATCAAAGCTGTCTTGGGAGAACACGTGGTTAGGATCTGAAGCTAGGCAGTTATATAATTTTTTGTAGAAAGCACCAAATACTTTAGACATCGTCAAGGGGCAGTAAGTCGGAGTGCCGTCTGACTGCAGCAGGAGATCAGGATAGGAGTGAAATGGACGGGGCTTTAGCTTGTTCACCAACATCCTATGAGGCTTGTTGGCAAATTCATAAAACCTCTGTTTAGCCCAGAGAAGAGCCTTAGAACACTTATGCATATCTAAGGATTTTAACCGTTCGCGTAGAGAGGTCACTGTGCGAAGACGTGGCACCGATGGGGAGGACAAAAGCAGAGCTTCAGCTTTTTGCAGTTGCGAAAGAATGTCTAGTCTCTGCGCAGCCGAGTCTCGCTTAAGGCGGGAGCCAGCCGAAATACACAATCCTCTAAAAAAGGCCTTGTGGGCCTCCCAAAGGGTGGACACGTCCCGCACTGACCCTTCGTTAAGTTGAAAAAATCCGGCTAAACCTTGGGACAAATGGGCTTCGGTGACAGGATCACGGAGGAGAAACTCATTGAATCTCCAGTGGCAGGTCCTAGGTGTAGAGAAGGTGAGGGCAAGGTCAAGCTGGACCGATGCATGATCAGACCACGTTATGGGGTTTAACTTCGAGGCCACTGCCGACGTTAGAAGGGGCGCCGTAACAAAGATGTAGTCCAATCTGGAGTACATCTTGTGTGGGGGGGAGTAGAAGAAGAACTGCCGATGCGTAGGGTGTTTAATCCTCCAGATGTCTAAGTTATGGGATCTAATGAGCTTGCGAAACGCAGTAGATTGACGTTCCGTTTTTGAGGAGGGATTGTCTGAGAACAGGGTCTGTCTATCCTTCCTTGCAGACATGGTCATATTAAAGTCCCCGCCAATGATCATGAATGGCTGGGCATAGGTGCCCAGGTTATCCAGGACCTCAGTAAGGAAATGAATCTGACCCGAGTTGGGGGCATAGACATTAATAACAGTAAGAGAACGAGATAAGTAGTCACAGTCCAGGAGAATGTATCTACCCTGTGGATCAATAAACGAGGACTTAACCCGTAGCGGGCAGGTCTTTTTAATCAGTATTGCCACCCCTGCTTTACCAGAGGGGTCAGAGCCCATAAAAGAGACCGGAAAATGTTTGGCTGCAAATTTAAGAGATCCCCCTGGGCGAAATTGGGTCTCCTGGACTAGGACCACATCTGCGTTGGAGGACTTGAACTCCTTCAAAGCTAACCAGCGCTTATGGATTGAGTTCAGGCCCTTAACATTGTAAATAAGTACCCTCAAAGCCATCGTGTAGAAAACAGTGAAAGCTTAAAATACCCATAATATACATACAAAAAACGGATATAACCATACCAACCAAGAAGATATTGGGACCCGTGGTGTGTCCTAGGAGTGAAAAGCAAATGAAGGCATATAATAACAACAATGCATCTATAAAGCGTAGAAAAGAGCATCCAAATTGAACAAAAACTGAAAAAAAGGCCAAAAAATAGGCCTGAAAAAGAGAAAAAAAAAACATTACTATTAGAAAAAAGGCCTGGGGGGTAAAAACCACCCAGGAGTTCACAGCCGTAGTCGTGGAACAAAAGGAGGCACATCAGGGGTTCCAGCTCATCTGGAGAGACCCCGCCACCTTCCAGCAATAGTTACAGGGAATAAGAGCAGAACACTGTAGTCCCAACAACCAAAAAACAGGGGCAGTAGAAAAGAAAATATAACCTGTAACTAAAGTTGCAAACACCCCTTGTTAAAGAGGAAGCATGGTGAGATAGGGGCCGAGGCCGAGGCCAGCCAAACACTACACAAGGAAGTTTCCATCAAGGAGGGAGTCTAGGATGCAGGTTACGCTGGGGGGTAGAAAAGGACTTCTGCGACTTCTGGCGTGCAGGGGTCCAGATCCGAGCAGGAATGGAGGAGGGTCTGGGCATCGTCGGAAGCGGCATGGGATCCTCATCTGGAAGCGGTGGTAGGCCCAGGTTACGTATGAAAGCTTCACTCTCCTGAAGATCTCTCATGGAGTACTGAGTCCCATCTTTAGTAGCAGAAAGGCGGAAGGGGAACCCCCAACGATACGGGAACTGATGGTTTTGCAGATGAGCAGTCACAGGGCGGAAACTACGATGCTTGGCAAGATTGATAGGGGATAAGTCACTAAAAATTTGTATCTTGGCCCCTTTAAATTCCAAACGGGATTTGTTCCGGGTGGCCAAGGTCAAAGCTTCCTTGCTGTCGTAGTAGTGAAAGCGTACGATAATGTCTCTAGGGTTGGCCCCGGCAGGGGGCTTTGGGGCCAGGGATCTGTGGGCCCTGTCCAATCTCCAGTCTATGTGGATTTTAGGGGCAACAACATTAAAGAGGCTAAGTAGGTATGGTTTGATCTCCCCCTCACTGACGGCCTCAGGGACGCCTCTAATCCGTAGGTTTTGGCGATGTTCCCTATTCTCCAGGTCTTCCTGTTGGGATTGGAGCTGAGAGACAGATTGTTTCAGACCGGCGTTGTCTTCTTCCAAAACGTGGACATACTGTATCAGGTCATCAAATTTGGTTTCCAGGACATCAGTCCGTTCTCCAATCTGGGCAAGCTCCCCCCGTAGTTCATGGGCCAGTTTACCCATTTCCTTAGAAACATTACTTGTCAAGTCTTGCAGGAGAGCTCGCAGTTTATCATCAAGTACATCGACTGTGACCGGGGCGGACATCACGTCTGAGTGGCTATGTGACAAAGAATTTGGACTGTCTTGTGCCGACACTTGGGAGGCCACTTGTGCATATGTGAAAGAACCTGGAGAAGGAGCTGGGGAGGCCGGTCTGCCTAAAAATCGATCCAGAGTCTGTGAGGGCCGCAAATCCGGGGACAAAGACTGAGGAAGGTGTTTCGGCCCGTATTTCACCATGAGGCGTTGGGACTAGGCGTATATTCAGTTACATGTGGTGTTTCCCATAGAGAAGTAGCGACTGTGAGCAGCACGGGAGCATTGGAAGGCGGCTAAGGCCCATGTAGGATGATCACATGTCTGTCAAACAGGGGGGACCCGAGATGAGACCCCAAGATAGTACGCTGCCGGTTAGAGAACACAAGTCAACTGGGGGGGGAGGGGAGGTGGAGCGGGAGAGCAGGCCGCAGCAGACCCAAACAGTCAGGGGGGGAAGTTCCAGACACCACTGCACCACTGGGTTATATAAGGAGACAGGGCAAAAGCCAGGGCAGAAACCAGGGCAGATAGCAAGCAGGTGCAGGCCACAGGGAGTAGGAGAAGGAGATGGGTGAACCAAGATGGCCGCTGGTCAGGCCGAGGGCAGATGCAGGGTAAGAGGGTGCGACTGATGTGGGCAGGCAGACACTCAGGGGGGGAGGTAGGCTTCGTTGAGGCAGGGGTTAATGCCTGCGTTGGAAGGGGCAGCAATCCGGCCACAGGAGAGGGAGAGCAGTAATGCTGCAGGAGGCCTTGGGTGTAGCAAGATGGCTGCCGGAGCTCACCTTTCCAGCTGGAATCTGGGCCTCTCCAGAGGCATCCGAGCGGCGGCCAGCGGGGGTCCGGTGCAGATGGGGATGCCTTGAGGGGTCAGCGCTGGGTATCTCCAGTGGTCCCGGCCGGGGTGGGACCCAGGATGTGCCGTCCGCAGGCTCCGCAGAGCGGAGTAGGCCGCAAGATGGCGGCGTCCGGCCTGTCTCGCCGCCCGCAGCCGCGGGGTGGATACGGCGGTGGATCAGTCAAAAATAATAGCTCCGTCCGGAGCTCCGAGGGCCCACCGGCGGGATGGAGAGGCCGGTGGGCAGAAAAACGTTGCGGCAGGCGAGGATGGGTACCGATGGAGCTAGGCCTCGGCGGAGCTCTTCCCAGGTACGTCCGTCGTCCTCTAAGGATCTATTTTTGAAGGCGAGCCAGTAACTGCTGCTGGTGTGAACAAGCCAATAGAGTATAGTCACAAGTTAAAGTAACACTAAACTCTAGTTCTATTCAAGTATGTATTCTTAACTTAAAGTCCCTTCTATTACTCTCAGCCTCCTCCAAATCTTCAAATCTCTTCTGCAGTGCTCCGTCTTCCTGTTACAGGGAAGGTGGATAGGAGAGCTTCGGGAGCTCACAGAGGACGTTACAAGGAGGCAGAACACCACAATAAGAAATCATTTCAGGAAAAATTGATTACAGGACCATTAAGTAGTGGATATGGATGCTTTTGATTTTGAGCGACCGTGAGAGTTTTGAGCTGATATTATCTTAAGACACTGGGCTCCATTCCTGAAACAATATCTACCACTTTAAGAGCAATGGTAAAATAGCTCATAGCGTTTTTCAAAACATGTTTTGCCTTTCAGCAAAAGAAGCTTGTAAAACATTGCCTGCGCTATTCCTTTGAAAGTTTTTAGTATCCATGCAGTATTTATCTCATGAAACCAAACAGTATTTTATCGCATGACATCATATCCACTGGGATGGCTAGAGTGGAGATGGATTAGAACCTGTCAGTTTTTATTGCTGTCTGTGCCCCTGTTATGTCGCGTACACAAGATCAGACTTTCCGTCGGAAAAGTCACGTGTGTGGGCAGGTCCGCTCTTTCGGACAGTCTGGCGGACTTTGCGGCGGTTTGTCCGCCAGACTAAGTGTGACTGTTAGAGGTTGTGGACAGATGTCTTTTATACTGATAACAAGTGCAAACAGGTGTCATTAATACAGGTAATGAGTGGAGGACAGAGGAGCCTCTTAAAGAAGAAGATAACGGTCTGTGAGAGCCAGAAATCTTGCTTGTTTGTAGGTGACCAAATACTTATTTTCCACCATAATTTGCAAATAAATTCTTTCAAAAATCAGACAATGTGATTGTCTGGATTTGTTTCCACATTTTGTCTATCATAGTTGAGGTATACCTATGATGACAATTACAGGCCTCTCTCATCTTTTTACGTGGGAGAACTTAATTAAGGCACAATTGGTGACTGACTAAATACTTTTTTGCCCCACTGTACAGAAAAAGCCTCTGAAAATCTAGCCAAATGACAGGAGAAAATAAATATATTTCACTAAATGGAACATTTCAATGTTTTTATCCATATTTTGGTTTCTATGCATTACTGTTGAGAGACTATTGATCCTAAAAAAGTAGAGAATACTCCAAATTGGCTAATACATTTTACATTCCTTCAACATTGCATGCATGAACCATTACTAATTTAACACATACATCTATTTTTTTTTCTATTTCCTGTTTTTATGGGGTTTTTATTGAGCATTTTTGCATTTTGAGGTAAATACCGCATAAAGGGAAGGTGAACTGACATTTTAATGTTGCATGCAATTTTTAGGAAAATGTGTCAAGTCACCCAATACTGCATGCAATATGCTTTTGTGAATGAAGCCCATGCTCACATTGAGGGTAGTGATGGACGAACTTCCGACGGGACGTTTCGCGAAAGCGAAATGCGAACGGACCCAAACGTTCGCGAAACCGAACGTTCGCCGCGGGCCCCATTGACTTCAATGGGAGGCGAACTTTGCAAACCTTCATGTCGAATTTGCGGCCACGTGGTAATTATTAGGGGGTAAAACGTAGTCCCACCATCTGGACAATGACATAATACATGTATGAGGTGAATTTGGGATCGATAACTACAAGCATTTTTATTTTATTTGGGAAATTGTTCTAACAATTCAGGACTATGGAGCTAATGAAGGCAATGGAGGAGAGGGAAGGTCAGGGACCAGGGTAGGCAAAGAAGAGGGTGCAGGAGATGATCACCAGCAGCGTGACATACCGGAATGACACATGCACCGTGATAGAGGCATCTGACAGCAGCACCGTAATACAGAGCACTGACAGCAGCACCGTGACATACAGCGCTGACAGCAGCACCGTGACATACAGCGCTGACAGCAGCACCGTGACATACAGCGCTGACAGCAGCACCGTGACATACAGCGCTGACAGCAGCACCGTGACATACAGCGCTGACAGCAGCACCGTGACATACAGCGCTGACAGCAGCACCGTGACATACAGCACTGACAGCAGCACCGTAAGCAGCCCCAGGAGGAAGTCAGCACAGCACAGGGATGGTGTGATCCCCTCATAATAAGAACCCCCAGGAGGAAGTCAGCACAGCACAGGGATAGTGTGATCCCTTCATAATAAGAACCCCCAGGAGGAAGTCAGCACAGCACAGGGATATCATAAGCAGCCCCAGTAGAAATATGACACCGCTCAACCTCTTCAAAGAGGAGGGTAGGGGCATATAGTACGGTGTGCTTTTTTGGGTCAAGGAAGTGAGCCAAATGAATTAAGAAGGTCTGTGTGCTTGATTAAAAAAATAGTTTATAGACATATACATGGTCTACTGGTCACATGTGTTGAATTCCTCCGAGATCCATGCCTCATTCATTTTTAGAAATGTGAGGTAGTTAACACTGTGGTGAGCTAGGCGAGTACGCTTATCGGTCACAATCCCCCCTGCTGCGCTGAACGTCCTTTCGGACAGGACACTGGATGAGGGGCAAGCCAACAGTTCGATTGCAAATTGGGCAAGCTCTGGCCAGAGGTCAAGCCTGCCCACCCAGTAGTCTAGGGGTTCATCACTCCTCAGAGCGTCCACATCGGCCGTTAACCCAATGTAGTCGGACACCTGACGGTCTAGGCGTTCCCTGATGCTGGATCCGGATGACACCTGTCGATGGGTCGGCTGAAAGAATGACCTCATATCCGAAGTCACCAACACATCTTCAAACCGGCCTCTTCTTGCAGGCGCTGTTGGATTGGTACCCGCAAATCCTTCTCTGGGAGTGGGAATTGCTCCTCTGCCAGCGCACGCAAAAGCAGAATGCAGCATTTCTCGAAGCAAGGCCTGGAAGTGCTGCATTCTGACAGCCCTCTGCGACGGCGGTAACATTTCCGCCATTTTGTGTTTGTACCGGGGGTCTAAGTACGTTGCCACCCAGTACTGGTCCTTGACCCTCATGCTTTTTATACGGGGGTCCCTATTAAAACACTGGAGCATGAAGGCCCCCATTTGCACTAAAGTGGAAGCGGTGTGGTGGCCTGGCTCCTGCTCATCATCCAGGATAATGTCGTCCTCTTCATTCTCCTCTCCCCATCCACGCACAACAGGGATCCCAGAAAGGTTTAAAGCATGCTCTTCTTGCTCCTGCTCATCCGCCCCGGCACCATCCTCCTCTGACTCCTCATCAGACTCCTGTTGTTGACTTGTCTCAGATAGAGTAGCCCCCCCTGGGAATTCATCCAGCATTGCGACTTCCTCATCTTCCCGCTCCTGCTCCTCCACAGCCTGATCAATGACACGACGCAATGCACGCTCCAGAAAGAAGGCATAAGGTACCATGTCACTGATGGCGCCATGGCTGCGACTGACCAGTTTGGTGATCTCCTCAAATGGCCGCAGAAGTCTGCATGTGTCGCGCATGAGCAGCCACTGGCGCGGTGAAAA
This sequence comes from Lithobates pipiens, assembly GCF_037356315.1. NCBI lineage: Eukaryota > Metazoa > Chordata > Amphibia > Anura > Ranidae > Lithobates > Lithobates pipiens. The sequence goes on from NW_027507790.1 coordinate 142,662,659, forward strand.
AAAACCCAGCTCCCCAGAACCGTTTCTTTCGCAGAGTTCATACAGGTAGACGTTAACTGCACGTTTCTGCTGGAGCAGCCTATCAAGCATATAGAAGGTTGAGTTCCATCGCGTCGGGCAATCGCAAATAAGACGTCTGACCGGCAGATGGTGTCGCCGCTGAATGTCAGCAAGGCGAGCCATGGCCGTGTAAGATCTTCTGAAATGGGCCGAGATTTTCCTTGCCTGCCGCAAGATGTCCTGGACCCCAGGGTATTTGACAAGGAATCGCTGCACGACCAAGTTTAAGACGTGTGCCATGCACGGCACGTGCGTGATTTTGCCCTGTTTCAATGCGCTAAGCAGATTGGCACCGTTGTCACACACCACTTTACCAACTGTCAAATTGAGCGGTGTTAGCCACTCATCTGCCTGTGAACGCAAAGCTGAAAGGAGTGCCGGGCCAGTGTGGCTCTTTGCTTCCAGGCACAACAGACGCAGCACGGCATGGCAACGTCTCACCTGGCATGTGGAATAGGTTCTGGGGAGCTTGGGCGGTGCAGTGGAAGAGACGCTAGCAGCGGAAAAGGAGGAGGCAGCTGAGGAGGAGAGGGAGGAGGATGGAGTAGGAGGAGGAGAAGAAGAGTCAGGCCTGCATGCAATCCGTGGCGGTAAAACCAAATCTACACGGGTGCCACGGGTTACATGCTTGACGGCCGTCAGAAGGTTCACCCAGTGGGCAGTAAAACTGATATACCTTCCCTGCCCGTGTTTGCTAGACCACGTGTCTGTGGTCAGATGTATCTTGGCACCGACACTGTGTGCCAGAGATACATTCACTTGCCGCTGAACATGGCCATATAGCTCTGGGATGCCCTTCTCTGAGAAATACTTCCTTCCTGGGACCTTCCATTGTGGTGTTCCAATGGCCACAAATTTGCGAAAGGCCTCCGAGTCCACCAGTTTATATGGCAGTAGTTGGCGGGCTATGAGTTCTGACAAGCCAGCCGCCAACCGTTGGGCAAGAGGGTTATCCGGCATCATCATTTTTTTACGCTCAAACATTAGGCCCACGGAAGCCTGCCTTTTTGCAGAAAAATGTGAGCTTGGCGTGATGGAAGGTGGAGTGGAGGACAATTGTGAGGAGAGAGGAGAAGGAGAAGTAGAAGACGAGGCTGGACGGTGAGAGCCTGCAGTGTGGCTTTGTGTGTTCCGTTGCTCCCACTGGGCTCGGTGATGGCTGCTCATGTGCCTTCTTAAGGCGGTCGTCCCTAGGTGAGTATTGGGCTTACCGCGACTAACGCGTTGACTGCAAAGATTGCAGATGGCAACGCTATTGTCAGCAGCGGACACGTTAAAAAAAGCCCACACTGCGGAGCCATGTGCCGGTGTCCTGGGAGCGCCAGATGTGACCGTACATGGTCGATGACTCGCTCCTGATACATTTGCAGTCTGCTTTGTCCCTGCTGTGCAATGTAAGTCATTGCTGCTTCTCCTCCCTATCTGCTGGTCCATATCTCCCTCTGAACTCCCCTCCTCTTCCTCTCTTGTGGGCACCCACGTGACATCACTAGACACGTCATCATCAACGTCACCTTCCCCACCGCTATAAGTAGAGATCTCGGAGTAGGCAGCAACACCGGGGACCAACCTCCTCCTTGGGCTGATCTGGGTACTGGCGTCAGACTGCTGAGTAGCGCTTGTTGCTACCTCCTCTTCCTGATCCAATACCAAGAGTGGCTGCGCATCAGAAATGTCCTCTTGATATGGATCGGAAAATAATTCCAGTGACTCAAGCGGAAGGTATGTGGTGGTGGTGGTGGTGGTCGTGTTGTTGGTGGTAGTGTCTTTGGGGGTGCACATAGCAGAGAGTGAAGAAGAGGGTGCAGATCGAGAGGATGAGGAGGGTGCAGAAGAGTAAGGCTGAGCGAGCCACTCAACCAAGTCTGGTGCATCCTTTAAAGTAATTGAACGCACCTTCTGCAACTTCCCACTTTGGCTCAAGCCTGTTGCTCCTGCCCTACCCCTACCACCCCTGCGGAAGGGCCTGCCTCTTCCTCTGCATGTCATTTTTTAAATGACCCTGTGACAAAACTCTTAGTCCCTATACCGCTGAAGGACTGCTGCAGTATAGGTGAGCGGTCAGCAGTGGTGCACGTCAACCCTATCTATTGTGGACCTATAGCGGTCCTTACAGAACAGCAGACTGTACCGCACTCAAGCCTATGTACCGTAGCACCCTATACCAAGTTACCAGTCCTTATAAGAACTTTTGTGGACCAAGCAGGTTGTGTATTAGTGTTTAGCAGACTGTACGTCAGTCCCTATACCGCTGAAGGACTGCTGCAGTATAGGGCAGCGGTCAGCAGTGGTGCACGTCAACCCTATCTATTGTGGACCTATAGCGGTCCTTACAGAACAGCAGACTGTACCGCACTCAAGCCTATGTACCGTAGCACCCTATACCAAGTTACCAGTCCTTATAAGAACTTTTGTGGACCAAGCAGGTTGTGTATTAGTGTTTAGCAGACTGTACGTCAGTCCCTATACCGCTGAAGGACTGCTGCAGTATAGGGCAGCGGTCAGCAGTGGTGCACGTCAACCCTATCTATTGTGGACCGATAGCGGTCCTTACAGAACAGCAGACCGCCGCTGAAGACGTCTATGACGAAACGCGTCCGACGGAACCACGCTGTTACGTCACTTCCGGGTTGCCGTTGTTCTGGTACGCAGGTGGAACGCAAACCGCGTATCTATCACACGGCCCCCGAAGGAAGGATTTGTTTGCGCTTTTGAACACTACGGAAAGGGCCCTATCCTAGGGGGAACACAGCCGTGATCTACCACCTCTATAGGGAGGTTTGTCCTGGTATATGAACTAGTGTTTCCATTTTCCGCTTGTGTTCTTAATGCTATTACATATGGCCCATGGTAGTTTCTGGGGTTAATCTGGAATTTTTTGGGGGAGTTTCTCATTTTAATCCCCTGATCAACTGTGGTTCTATACAATAGCCCACTTTATGAGAATTGTGGGTATTTTGTATACTTTTTATATTTTTTTGGTTGTTTATTTTTGATTTTTTGCTGTTTTTGCCTCTTATATACATATTTTTTATTGTGCCAATAAACCTTTTTTACGGATTACACTATGGAGGCTTCCATTTTTTTCCCCATGAGGACTTGAGGAATCCAAGCTGACACAGGCTCGGGCATCTATCACTAAACCAAGAACGGGATATCTGGAGATTGATTCTTAAGGCTCTTAACCCCTGTAGGGGTATCTACTTCTGGTGAGTAGGATTCCTGGTGGGGGAGCACAGAAGTCACAGTGAAGACTGAATAGGAAGCACAAAAGTCACTATAAGGATTTTTCTAGGATCCCTTGGACTAATACCATTGAACTTTCATTTTTTTTGGGACTTATTTTTCACATATATATATTTGCCATTTTGCTTATGTTTTATATATAGTTTTTGTTACTCATCCTCAGATTTTATTTTTTATTTTTATTTTTATTTTTATTTTTATTTTTATTTTTTCATTTTTTTCATCTATTTCACTATTTCCATTTTAGGTGATATTGCACTTCGCACATGTGTTTTTTAGCCTTTATCGCCAAAAAATTTTGCATTATTGCATTTTCATTTTTTGTATGCACTAACACATACACACACATATATTTTTTAACCATTTGGGTTCTGGGGTGTGAAAAGCTCACATTTTCAGTTATTTGTTTACACATTCAATTTCCTTTTGGTTTTCACTATACACAGATTTAATATTAATACTGTTTGAGGTTATATACACATATATATATTCTTTTCGGCATTACACACTGGCGGGTACACCTATGTGGCCCCAGTTTGTTCATTAGTGCACGGCATTTTAAATATATATATATATATCTTTTTCACTTTATACTGTTAAAGGGTTTTTCATTACTGTTTGCTAATAGGCCTGTCACCTTTCGGCACTACACACTGGTGGGTACACTTATGTGGCCCCAGTTTGCTCATTAGCGCACGGTACTTTAAATATACATATATATCTTTTTTCACTTATACTGATAAAGGGTTCTTCATTGTTGCTAATAGGCCTGCCACTGAATGTAATTTGTCGCATCTCAGGCGATTTGACTTTTAATTTCATCAGGTTGCATATGTAGTTTGGCACATATGATCTTTTGGCCTGTATTTTTAACATACTTGAGAATGTGTGTTTGAATAGATATTCTTTAGGGAAGGATCCTAGCCTGTTCTAACATCATTAGTTCCTGATTTTCTACTGTTTTGTAGTATTATTTTAATGAGTCTGATTGGTAATTCCCGTCATTAGTAATTAATGTTTTGGGACCCCTTTTTTCTATGATGGCCTACAGATTTATTACATTTAGTGTTTGATTCAAATCTTTCTTTGGGCGGAGCTGGGGCTTTTCTTGGTGTCCTTAGCTCTTTATGTGATTCTGGGGTTGGCAGTATACAGTGTCATTATAAGTAGGGTGAGAGGGAATACTGTGCTTTTTGCAAAGACCGTACCCTGGCTCCCCATTCATTGATTCTCCATAAGACCCTTTTTGTAATGGAGACCTGTTTTCTAGGTAGCGCCAATTAACCCGATAATATTCTTATAATTTCACTTTTAAAAGGAACCCTTCTAAGGGGTTTCCTTTCGTCCGGGGGGCAGCAGCCTATGTAGTGTTTTTACATGCAGGTACTTTAGATTCATACAGAGCTTTTTATTTTGATTTGGCTTAAGCCTCTCCTGGTGCTGATTAGCGCGGTTTTTTATATAGATTTTTATTTCTCATTATGTACCGCACTCAAGCCTATGTACCGTAGCACCCTATACCAAGTTACCAGTCCTTATAAGAACTTTTGTGGACCAAGCAGGTTGTGTATTAGTGTTTAGCAGACTGTACCTCAGTCCCTATACCGCTGAAGGACTGCTGCAGTATAGGGCAGCGGTCAGCAGTGGTGCACGTCAACCCTATCTATTGTGGACCGATAGCGGTCCTTACAGAACAGCAGACTGTACCGCACTCAAGCCTATGTACCGTAGCACCCTATACCAAGTTACCAGTCCTTATAAGAACTTTTGTGGACCAAGCAGGTTGTGTATTAGTGTTTAGCAGACTGTACGTCAGTCCCTATACCGCTGAAGGACTGCTGCAGTATAGGGCAGCGGTCAGCAGTGGTGCACGTCAACCCTATCTATTGTGGACCGATAGCGGTCCTTACAGAACAGCAGACTGTACCGCACTCAAGCCTATGTACCGTAGCACCCTATACCAAGTTACCAGTCCTTATAAGAACTTTTGTGGACCAAGCAGGTTGTGTATTAGTGTTTAGCAGACTGTACCTCAGTCCCTATACCGCTGAAGGACTGCTGCAGTATAGGGCAGCGGTCAGCAGTGGTGCACGTCAACCCTATCTATTGTGGACCGATAGCGGTCCTTACAGAACAGCAGACTGTACCGCACTCAAGCCTATGTACCGTAGCACCCTATACCAAGTTACCAGTCCTTATAAGAACTTTTGTGGACCAAGCAGGTTGTGTATTAGTGTTTAGCAGACTGTACGTCAGTCCCTATACCGCTGAAGGACTGCTGCAGTATAGGGCAGTGGTCAGCAGTGGTGCACGTCAACCCTATCTATTGTGGACCGATAGCGGTCCTTACAGAACAGCAGACTGTACCGCACTCAAGCCTATGTACCGTAGCACCCTATACCAAGTTACCAGTCCTTATAAGAACTTTTGTGGACCAAGCAGGTTGTGTATTAGTGTTTAGCAGACTGTACCTCAGTCCCTATACCGCTGAAGGACTGCTGCAGTATAGGGCAGCGGTCAGCAGTGGTGCACGTCAACCCTATCTATTGTGGACCGATAGCGGTCCTTACAGAACAGCAGACTGTACCGCACTCAAGCCTATGTACCGTAGCACCCTATACCAAGTTACCAGTCCTTATAAGAACTTTTGTGGAACAAGCAGGTTGTGTGTTAGTGATTAGCAGACTGTACGTCAGTCCCTATACCGCTGAAGGACTGCTGCAGTATAGGGCAGCGGTCAGCAGTGGTGCACGTCAACCCTATCTATTGTGGACCGATAGCGGTCCTTACAGAACAGCAGACTGTACCGCACTCAAGCCTATGTACCGTAGCACCCTATACCAAGTTACCAGTCCTTATAAGAACTTTTGTGGAACAAGTGAGTTGTGAATGTTTAGCAGACTGCAGCAGAAGGGCAGCAGTCAAGTATAATATCCTTTCTATATTTGGAAGAAAGAATATTATACATGTACAAGCCTATTACTGTACCACTGATACCAGTCCTGAAAAGAACCTTTGTGGAACTAATAATAACAGCAAGTCTTTAAAATTACCCTCACTGCCTGACAACACTGCTTCCTTCCTGTCCCTATACAAATTGGCAAAAAAAGAGAACGATTAGTGGTTACTGGAACAGCTCTTTTGTGGACCTTGATAGTAACAGCTAATGATGATGATGATGATGATGAAAGACTAATCTGGCTGTCCCTGTAGCATACACCGTCCTTTCCCTTTCTCTAAACTAACAAAAGACACTCAGGCTGCTGCAAGAATCAGCAGCACAGCAAACCTATCAACACCTAACACCTATACCAGTCCTGAAAAGAACTTTTGTGTACCAAATAGCTAGTGGTTTATCTCTCCCTACTCCACACAGGAACCTGTCCCTATCGTAACAGAAGAAAGAATGTAAAATGGCCACCGGATCGGGTGTATTTATAGGTTAGGGGGAATGTCCAAGTGTCCATGTGCTGTCATGTCTCAATTGGCTGTCCTGTATCACATGATAAACGTGTCACCAAAGGTTAAAGTTCTTGTATACATTAAACACGTAAGTCCGCCGCGGCGAACGACGGAAAAAGGCGTTCGAACGTGCGGACCGCGAATGTCGGAAATTCGCCGCGAAACGACCGCCGGGCGAAACGTTCGTCCATCACTAATTGAGGGGAGTGATCAGCGCCTGTGGGCATTCTTGCTTAGATCTGACCCAAATTTGGGATTCTGGCTTTCACTATTTTAGGAACCCAGAAACTACCCAGGGACATAATGTTGATTCGGAAGCATCCTCAGAACAAGATACAAAAGTTAGGACAGACATAGTTGAGCGCCATTCTCAACATTGTGAGCTGCTCACTATATCTGAAGATGTGCAAACTGCTCCACTGAGAGTGTTTTACCTGAGGAAAGTGTGTCCTTGTGCACCCAGATTGCTGCCAGTATAGACAATGCCTCCTCCACTGCATATTCCTTGGAAATTTTGAGTGATTTAGAAGCTTCATGCAGCCTTTGCCTCTGCAGGTCCTGTTCCTATGGATCTGTGTGGAATAGATTGGAAAGATCCAGCACTGTGGCCAGAAAATCTTCAAGACAAAGAAATAGAGCAAATTGTGCTTTCTGGATTGATGACTGAAGAGGAGCTGAAAAATATGGCATATGACTTTGGACAGTGATGGACATTGATTTACGGAGTATCTTTTATATGCAAAATCCTCAAATGGACATGAGAAGATTTTAAGAGACTGGTTTTGTTGGAGTGATTCCAAACATGTTTTATACTGCATCATTTGCAGAGCTTTTTCTTCAAATTATTACCATAGGAAGGATGGAAGTATATGTAGCACTTACCCACGAAGGAGCTGCTGATTAGATTGGGCCTGCACTCTACCAAGAAACCCCACTAACTTGACTCAATCCCCTTGGCACAGCTACGGTGCAATGTAATACAGTACAATATAAAACAATGCAAAGTACCTGTATTGTACCCTCAGGATCCACTGGCTTCACCTGGTGTGAAGAAACAGTACGCCACACAACTGGATACTTAACCAGAAATATCTTTACTGCAAAATATTTACACAGGTGATTACAGGAATTGTGCTGTCATCCCAATGTAGGATGACTGCACACTATATTTAAATATAATACAATACAAAATGTATCTATATGTATAACCTGGGAGCTCCCCAGCTTTAAATGTTATACGTGAGGCCTCACTTAAAGTACTTTTATCCAGGGTTTTCTTTTCTTCGCTAGCTAAAGTCACTCCTTTGTATTTGTAATCCAAAGTTCTTGGAGGATTAAGCTGAAATGCTCCTGGTGTAACTCCAGTAACTTATTTACAAATGCTTGAGGCGCCAAGTTAGATAGGCCCAAGCCTGCTCAGTGTCAGTTGCTCTGCTGTGCCTCCATGGAACTACAGGTTCCAGTGAGGCCTGTATGTGAGTCTAATATAGAAAACAAGATAAGGTCTGGTGTCACCAATAACACACCTCCATCCCTATAATGTGCAACAAAAAAAGAGAAATTAGCCCTTTGACTTTAGATGAGGTGAGCACCACTAAGCCAATAAAAGTAACAAGAGTAAGTACAGTATATGTTTTTATTCAGTAAAAATATTACAAGCATATTGTCATCAAAGAAAGCCACTTGGTACAAGGTACATAAAACTGGGTTGAATACAATTGGTAGTAGTAGTAGTAGTAGTAGTAGTAGCATTAGTAGTAGTACAATTGTATATGAACAGTCGCATAACATACAAACATCAGGTGTACCCAACATGTTTCACGAGTCCCAGCTCACTCTTCAGGGTAGATGTGTATGAATTGTACCTAAGGTGAAAGGATATAATTTGGTATATGGTAAATGCTTGGTATTTTAAAGGCAGAGGGTAAGAGGGGCTTAATAAATGGAGGCCCCATACATGTGAGTCTAACTGCGCGCAAAAGTTAACAAACTGTGGGCTGTGACCCGCTCACCAACTGGATCAGAGTTCCGCATGATCACTTTGGTCCAGTGACTGTAACTTGCCTTTCCGTCAGCTGGGCCAGACCCTCTGTATCGCTCCGCTGAATCAATCCGGTTCTCTGATTCTCCGCAGAGCGTCTTTGAACCTTCTCAATCCGGCTACCGTCCTTCAGGCTCTGTCAGGTCACCTCACAAACAAACAGGCTGGCACTCTGCGATGGCTGTCGGCCACTGTCTCTGAGAAACCTCTCCACAGATCCGCATAAGCAGGCAGTGTGGTCCCAAGAGACCTAAAATGGCCAATTGGGTCCCTTTTATCCCCTACCCAGCATGCACTGCATAAAACAGTGTTCATGGGTAGGTCACACAGACTCCTGGGTAACAAGGTCAACCTTCAGAACCCAAACAAACAGTCACTTCCTGTACAAGTCTTTAGGTTGTTCTGAGGTGATAATAAACAGGTGTGTTACCCATATTTGGTCACTAGATGGCTCTGGTACGAAACCACAGTAATGTCCATAAACCTTACATTAAGCATACATAACCACATCAATAGGCAAGGATGTCAGTGGTACATATACTATGTAGGAGAGAAGGCTTTGACCCTTCCAAAAACACATGGCATCGACTTTATACAAGATTGCCAGAGCATGACCGTTCTGCTCAACACCAAAAGCACTACTTAACCACTTCCCGACCAGCGCACGATGATGTACGTCGACAGAATGGCACGGGCAGGCATATTGGCGTACAGGTACGTCCAATATTCAATGCTGCCCTGCCATCGGGAGCGCGCCACCGGCGGCGCGCTCCCCCGCTGGTCGGGACCCCTGTGAGTCCGGTCGCGGGACCCGCGGACTCGATCGCCGCGGGCATCCCCGCGATCGTCTCACGGAGCGGCCGAATGGAGGAAATGCTGTGTAAACAATATTTCTCCATTCTGCCTAGCAACTAGTGACGCTGATCTCTGCTCCATGTGATTGGAGCAGAGATCAGTGTTCACTAAATGAAAGCCCAACCTCCCCACAGTTAGTAACACACCCCTAGGAACACTTAACCCCTACACTGCCACCCACTGGTTAACCCTTTCACTGCCAGTGTCATTTACACAGGAATCACTGCATTTATATAGCAGTGATTACTGTATAAATGACAATGGTCCCAAAAATGTGTCAAAAATGTCCGATGGGTCCCCCACAATGTCGCAGTCACAATAAAAATCGCTGATCGCCGCCATTACTAGTAAAAAAAAAAAAAAATTATTAATAAAAATGCTATAAAACTATCCCTATTTTGTAAACGCTATAACTTTTGCGCAAACCAATCAATAATCGCTTATTGCGATTTTTTTTACCAAAAATATGTAGAAGAATAGGTATCGGCCTAAACTGAGGGAAAAAAATGTTTTTTTATATATTTTTGGGGGATATTTATTATAACAAAAAAAAAAATAATGCGTTTTTTTCAAAATTGTCGCTCTATTTTTGTTTATAGCGCAAAAAATAAAAACCGCAGGGGTGATCAAATACCACCAAAAGAAAGCTCTATTTGTGGGAAAAAAAGGACATCAATTTTGTTTGGGAGCCACGTCGCACGACCGCGCAATTGTCAGTTAAAGCGACACAGTGCCGAATCGCAAAAAGTGGTCTGGTCTTTGACCAGCAAAATGGTCCGGTCTGCAAGTGGTTAAGTGAGGGAACTTTACAGAGGTCCGTAGACAGACAAGGTGTGGACTTTGAAAAGCAAATAAATATGGCATGACAAGCAGAAATGTTTGCAGCTCTGTTGGAAAGGCTTCTTCATGTTACCTTATTTTTGGCCTCACATAGCTTTTAGAGGATGTTCTCAAAGAATAGGAGACGCTCAAAATACAAATTTTCTTGAAGCTCTTGAACTTGTTGCAAAATATGATATTGTAATCAGGGAGCATTTGCAAAAAAAGAAACAAAGCCAGGAAAAAGGAAAGCGTCTACCTGCACATTATCATCAGCCACACAAAACGAATTAATCAATGTATGTGGAAGAAGTGTTTTGAATGTCCTACATTCTGAAAGGCAACAATCAGTTTATTACTCAGTGATTTGTGATGCAACACCAGATATATTGCATATGGAACAGGATGTTATTATTCTGCAATATGTACAAAGAGATCTTGTGAAAAGAAAATGGGGCATTCAAGAAAGGTTCCTGGAATTCTTTGATTTCTTTGAGAAGACTGGTGAAGAAATTGCTGAAATGATGCTATCAAGATTGTGTGAACATGGCATTGATGTCAAAGACTGTAGGGGTCAAGGATATGATAACGGAGCCAACAAGTCAGAAAAAATTAAAGGTGTAGGATCCAGAATCCAACAAAAGTATCCAGCAGCCTTGTTTTGTCCATGTGCAGAACAAGCATTAAATCTTGTTGGTGTACATGCAGCTTCAAGTTCCTCTGAAATGAACACCTTCTTTGGGAGTGTAAATAGGCTGCATGTTCTATTCAGCAGCAGTCCTGAGAAATGGAGCTCTTTGTTAGATGAAGTTGGTGGTTCTTTACATGGCCTTAGTCCACCAGATGGACTTCCAGGATTAAAGCAGTACAGCCAATCACACAAAAGCTTCCAAGTATTCTGAAAGCTTTGGAAAGAGTGCTGTAAAGTAAAAAACTGACAAGTGCTGCACACTCTGAAGTGGAAGGGCTGCTAGATTATTTCTCCTCTTTCTGTGCAATTGTTCTGGCTGCATTCTGGTTCAAGGTCCTGCAAAGTTTGTGGGAACGAAATAAAAAAAATTCAGTCAAGGTCTGTATCTACAGTATTAACATAGTTGCAGTCAACATCGAAGCTTTGTCTGAAGAAATGAAGATGTTATGGGATGTGGCCAGCTATACTCACTGGGACTAAAGTTTTTGCTGATTCCATGGAGATCCCCAAGGAGCTACTGAATGCTCACCAGCTTCGTAAAAAGAAGGGTGATAAAAAAGATCTGAATGTCAAAAAAAAATCAAAGTCAGTATGTTCTTCCCAGCAATGGATGTCATCATTTCAGACCTGGATCAAAGGTTTAAATCAATGGAAGAAGTCTGCAAGCTCTTTGCTCCCATTTTGAGTCTGAGGACTCTTTCAAAAGAAGAACTGAAAACTTCTACAGAAATGCTGGGTCCCTTGGAATTATTTAATTCAATTTATTAGCTGCAGCTTGAAGGGATTTTGGAGAGGTCAGTGTTGCCCTTAGAATTTTTGCTACCCTTCCACTCTCAGTTGCAGAAGGAGAGAGGGCATTCAGCAAGTTAGCCTTAATAAAAAACGTTCTCCGTTCAACCATGAGTGAGCAGCGTCTGAACAGTCTGGCTCTTCTGTCCACTGAGCATGAACTTGCAAGACAGCTAAACTTTCTAGACCTTGTAAACGAGTTTGCTGAAGCAAAGGTATGAATAATGTCTGTTACAAATCTGTTATACCTTTGGCAAAGTGGGAAAGGACTAGAGAAACTGGCCAGTGTTTCTTTTTGACCCTGCTGCAACAATTTCAGAGAGGGATTCTTCTGTGTCTGGACAGAGTTAACATTATGAAGTTTGGACACTTCCTTATGGCATTAACATAATTTTTTGGGATAAAGTCATACATATGTGTACATACAATTGTTCTCATAAGTTTACATACCGGTACTTTGGCAGAATTTATGATTTCTTGGCCATTTTTCAGAGAATATGAATGATAACATAATAACTTTTCTTTCACTCATGGTTAGTGTTTGGCTGAAGCCATTTATTATCTATCCACTGTATTTACTCTTTTTAAATCATAATCACAGAAACTACCCAAATGACTCTGATCAAAAGTTTACATACCCCAGTTCTTAATACCGTGTATTGCCCCATTTAACATCAATGACAGCTTGAAGTCTATTGGGGTATTTGTGGATGAAGCTTTTTATCATCTCAGATGGTAAATCTGCCCATTCCTCTTGGCAAAAAGCCTCCAGTTCCTGTAAATTCTTGGGCTGTCTTGCATGAAGTGCACATTTGAGATCTCCCCAGAGTGGCTCAATGATATTGAGGTCAGGAGACTGAGATGGCCACTCCAGAACCCTCACTAAATACTGCTGTAACCAATGACAGGTCGACTTGGCCATGTGTTTTGGATCATTATCATGTTGGAATGTCCAAGTACATCCCATGTGCAGCTTCCTGGCTGATGAATGCAAATGTTCCTCCAGTATTGTTTGATAACATACTGCATTCATCTTGCCATCAATTTTGACCAAATTTCCTGTGTCTTTGTAGCTCACACATCCCCAAAACATCAGTGATCCACCTCCGTGTTTCTCAGTAGGACTGGTGTACCTTTCATCATAGGCCTTGTTGACTCCTCTCCAAATGAAACATTTATGGTTGTGGCTAAAAAGCAACATTTTGGTCTCATACCTCCAAGTGGCTTTGTGCCAGAAGGATTGAGGCTTGTCTCTGTGCTGTTTGGCATATTCTAAGCAAGATACTTTGTGATATTTGCGTAGTAATGGCTTTCTTCTGGCAATTCAACCATGCAGCCCATCTTTCTTCAAGTGCCTCCTTATTGTGCATCTTGAATCAGCCACACCACATGTTTTCAGAGAGTCCTGTATTTCACCTGAAGTTTTGTGGGATTTTCTTTGCAGCCTGAACAATTTTCCTGGCAGTTGTGGCTGAAACTATAGTTGGTCTACCTGACCGTGGTTTGATTTCAACAGAACCCCTCATTTTCCACTTCTTGATTAGAGTTTGAACACTGCTGATTGGCATTCTCAATTCCTTGGATATGTTTTATATCCCTTTTGTTTTATACAGATCAACTACCCTTTCACGCAGATCCTTTGACAATTATTTTGCTTTCCCCATGACTCAGAATCCAGAAACAGTCAGTGCAGCAGTGGATGAAAGATGCAAGGGTCTGTTAGGAGTCCAGAAACTCATTGACCTTTTATACACACACTAATTACAAGAAAACAGATAACAGGTGAGGATGGTTACCTTTAATAGCCATTCAAATCCCTTTGTGTCGAATTGTGTGCATGTTATCATGTCAAAATCACTGGGGTAGGTAAACTTTTGATCAGGGTCATTTGTGTAGTTTCTGTTGTGATTATGATTTAAAAGGAGTAAACACAGTTGATTGATAATAAATGCCTTTAGCCAAACACTAACCATGAGTGAAAGAAATATTTTTGTGTTATCATTCCTAGTCTCTAAATAAATATCCAAGAAATTATAAATTCTGCCAGGGTGTGTAAACTTATGAGCACAACTGTGCATATATATATACACACACACACACACGCACACACACACACACAGTATCACAGTACACCCCTCACATTTTTGAAAATATTTTATTATATATTTTCATGTGACAACACTGAAGAAATTAAACTTTGCAACAATGGTTAAGTAGTGAACAGCTTGTATAACAGTGTAAATTTGCTGTCCCCTCAAAATAACTCAACACGCAGCCATTAATGTCTAAACCGCTGGCAATAAAAGTAACTACACCCCTAAATGAAAATGTCCAAATTGGGCTCAATTGGCCATTTTCCCTCCCCGGTGTCATGTGACTCATTAGTGTTACAAGGTCTCAGGTGTGAATGGGGAGCAGGTGTGTTAAACTTGGTGTTATCGCTCTCACTCTCTCATGCTGGTCACTGGAAGTTCACCATGGCACCTCATGGCAAAGAACTCTCTGAGGATCTGGAGAAAAAAAATTGTTGCTGTACATAAAGGTGGCCTTAGAAGGTACATTGCCAGGACCCTGAAACACACTCAGCTGCAGCACTGTGGCCAAGATCATACAGCAGTTTAATAGGACAGGTTTCACTCAGAACAGGCCTCGCCATGATTGACCAAAGAAGTTGCGTGCACATGCTAAGAGTCATATCCAGAGGTTGTCTTTAGGAAATAGACATATGAGTGCTGCCAGCATTACTGCAGAGGTTGAAGGGGTGGGAGGTCAGCCTGTCAGTGCTCAGACCATACGCAGCACACTGCATCAAATTGGTCTGCATGGCTGTTGTCCTAGAAGGAAGCTTCTTCTACAGATGATGCACAAGAAAGCCCACCAACAGTTTGCTGAAGACAAGCAGACTAAGGATGTTGATTACTGGAACCATGTTCTGTGGTATGATGAGACCAATATAGAATTATTTGGTTCAGATGGTGTCAAGCGTGTGTGGCAGCAACCAGGTGAGGAGTGCAAAGACAAGTGTGTCTTGCCTACAGTCAAGCATGGTGGTGGGAGTGTTATAGGCTGGGGCTGCATGAGTGCTGCCATCACTGGGGAGCTACAGTTCATTGAGGGAACCATGAATGCCAACAGGTACTGTGACATACTGAAGCAGAGCATGATCCCCTTCATTTAGAGACTGGGACTGGGTAGTATTCCAACATGATAACAACCCCAAACATACCTCCAAGATGACCACTGCCTTGCTAAAGAAGCTGAGGGTAAAGGTGATGGACTGGCCAAACATGTCTCCAGACCTAAACCCTATTGAGCATCTGTGGGGCATTCTCAAAACGGAACATGGAGGATCGCAAAGTCTCTAACTTCCACCAGCTCCTTGATGTAATCATAGAGGAGTGGAAGAGCACTCCAGTGGCAACCTGTGAAGCTCTGGTGAACTCCATGCCCAAGAGGGTTAAGGCAGTGCTGGAAAATAATGGTGGCCACAAATATTGACACTTTAGGCCCAATATGGACATTTTCACTTAGGGGTGTACTCTTTTTTGTTGCCAGCGGTTAAGACATTAACCACTTTCAGACCGGACCATTTTGCTGGTAAATGACCAGAGGTCTTTTTACACTTTGGCACTGCGCTGCTTTAACTGGTAATTGCGCGGTCATGCAATGTTGTACCCAAACAAAATTTGCGTCCTTTTCTTCCCACAAATAGAGCTTTCTTTTGATGGTATTTGATTGCCTCTGCGATTTTTATTTTTTGCGATATAAACGTAAAAAGACCGCAAATTTTGAAAAAAAAATGATATTTTCTACTTTTTGTTATTAGAAAAATCCAATAAACTCAATTTTAGTCATACATTTAGGACAAAATGTATTCAGCCACATGTCTTTGGTAAAAAAAAAGTCAATAATTGTATATTTATTGGTTTGCGCAAAAGTTGTCACATCTACAAACTAAGGTACGTTTTCTGGAATTTACGCAGCTTTTAGTTTACGACTGCCTATCTCATTTCTTGAGGTGCTAAAATGACAGGGCAGTACAAAACCCCCCCAAATGACCCCATTTTGGAAAGTAGACCCCCTAAGGAAATTGATAAGAGGCATGTTGAGCCCATTGAATATTTTATTTTTTTGCCTCAAGCGATTGAATAATGACAAAAAAAAAATTTTTTTTTTTTTTTTACACAAAGTTGTCACTAAATGATATATTGCTCACACATGCTATGGGCGTATGTGAAATGACACCCCAAAATAAATTCTGCTGCTTCTCCTGAGTACGGGGATACCACATATGTGGGACTTTTTGGGAGCCTAGCCGCGTACAGGGCCCCGAAAACCAAGCACCGCCTTCAGGCTTTCTAAGGGCGTAAATTTTTGATTTCACGCCTCACTACCTATTACAGTTTTGAAGGCCATAAAATGCCAAGATGGCACAAAACCCCCACAAATGACCCCATTTTAGAAAGTAGACACCCCAAGCTATTTGCTGAGAGGCATGTTGAGTCCATGGAATATTTTATATTTTGCCACAAGTTGCGGGAAAATTACAAACTTTTTTTTTTTTTTTTTTTTTTTCACAAAGTTGTCACTAAATGATATATTGCTCATGCATGCCATGGGCATATGTGAAATGACACCCCAAAATAAATTCTGCTGCTTCTCCTGAGTACGGGGATACCACATATGTGGGACTTTTTGGGAGCCTAGCCGCGTACGGGGCCCCGAAAACCAAGCACCGCCTTCAGGCTTTCTAAGGGCGTAATTTTTTGAGTTCACTTCTCACTACCTATTACAGTTTTGAAGGCCATAAAATGCCAAGATGGCACAAAACCCCCACAAATGACCCCATTTTAGAAAGTAGACACCCCAAGCTATTTGCTGAGAGGCATGTTGAGTCCATGGAATATTTTATATTTTGCCACAAGTTGCGGGAAAATTACAAACTTTTTTTTTTTTTCACAAAGTTGTCACTAAATGATATATTGCTCACGCATGCCATGGGCATATGTGAAATGACACCCCAAAATAAATTCTGCTGCTTCTCCTGAGTACGGGGATACCACATATGTGGGACTTTTTGGGAGCCTAGCCGCGTACGGGGCCCCAAAAACCAAGCACCGCCTTCAGGCTTTCTAAGGGCGTTACAGTTTTGAAGGCCATAAAATGCCAAGATGGCACAAACCCCCCCCCCCCAAATGACCCCATTTTAGAAAGTAGACACCCCTAAATTTAGGGGTACACTAGTGAGACTAGGTAATAAATGGCGGGTGCCCTGAAACTATAAAAAAATAACTAACCAACCAGCGTCACCTGTAACAGTTATATGGTGATCACTGGTGAAAGGGTTAACTAGGGGGCAATCAGGGGGCTTTATGCGGTAGTATATGGGGGTCCCTGGCGCTATAAAAAGCTGCGGCGAACCTAAATACCTACCTGCCTAACTAGCGTCACCTGTGACACTAATACAGCGATCAGAAAAACGATCGCTTATTAGGCTGGGTTCACGCTGGAGCGATGCGGGAACGCCACGAATGCGCGGCGGGTTCCCGCATCGCATGCCTCCCGGCGGCAGTTCACACTGCCCTATGCGAACTGCTGGGAGTGTCAGTGAAATGTTAATGACACCCCCAGATCAGTTCGCATATCGCAGTGCGATCTGCAAACTTGGATCGCATGGTGTGAACACCCATGCGATCCGATTCTGCTGCGGACCAAAAAAAGGGTCCCGTGCGAGTTTGCGGCGGGTGCGGCGGGTGCGACACGAATTCAGCCATACTATCTGTATAGCTGAACTCGAATCGCACAGAGATCGGATGTGATTTGCACTGCAGTGCGGTGCGAATCACATCCGTTCTCATAAACCGCTGCAATGTGAACCCAGCCTTAGTGACACTGGCGACGGGGGGTGATCACGGGGTTAAACCTTTATTGGGGGGGTTAGGGGGGTACCTTAGAACTAAAGGGGGCTAACCCTAACTGCCCTAACAGTTATTAGTCACAAATGACACCTGCCGGGTGATCAGGGGGTTAAACCTTTATTAGGTAATAAATGGCGGGTGCCCTGAAACTATAAAAAAATAACTAACCAACCAGCGTCACCTGTAACAGTTATATGGTGATCACTGGTGAAAGGGTTAACTAGGGGGCAATCAGGGGGCTTTATGCGGTAGTATATGGGGGTCCCTAGCGCTATAAAAAGCTGCGGCGAACCTAAATACCTACCTGCCTAACTAGCGTCACCTGTGACACTAATACGGCGATCAGAAAAATGATCGCTTATTAGGCTGGGTTCACACTGGAGCGATGCGCAAACGCCGCGAATCCGCGGCGGGTTCCCGCATCGCATGCCTCCCGGCGGCAGTTCACACTGCCCTATGCGAACTGCTGGGAGTGTCAGTGAAATGTTACTGACACCCCCAGATCAGTTCGCATATCGCAGTGCGATCTGCAAACTCGGATCGCATGGTGTGAACACCCATGCGATCCGATTCTGCTGCGGGCCAAAAAAAGGGTCCCGTGCGAATTTGCGGCGGGTGCGGCGGGTGTGGCGGGTGCGGCGGGTGCGGCGAATGGCTGAACTCGAATCGCACAGAGATCGGATGTGATTTGCACTGCAGTGCGGTGCGAATCACATTCGTTCTCATAAACCGCTGCAATGTGAACCCAGCCTTAGTGACACTGGCGACGGGGGGTGATCACGGGGTTAAACCTTTATTGGGGGGGTTAGGGGGGTACATTAGAACTAAAGGGGGCTAACCCTAACTGCCCTAACAGTTATTACAGTCACAAATGACACCAATGCAAAAAAAAAAAAAAAAATGACATTGGTGTCACTGTGACTGGGGGGCAGGGGTAATTGGGGGGGTGATCGGGGGGTAAAGGGGGGGTGTGAGTGTGCCTGGCATGTTCTACTGTGTGTGGGATGTGTTGGTGCAACTCACTGATCCGCTCTCCTCCGTGTCGGAACGAAAAATACCGACACGGAGGAGAGAATACATCACTTCCTCTCCTGTGTTTACATTACAGGAGAGGAAGTGATGTCACCGGGGATTTCCATTCGTCGGGAGCGATCGCGAGGGGGTGGCCATGAATGAATGGCCGTCCCCTCGTCCGGGATCGCTCCCGAACGAAAACCGACCGCCGCAGGCACCGGGCGGGGGCCCGATTGGGCCCCCGACCCGCGGGAGGCAAATCACGTACATGTACGTGCTTATGCCTGCCCGTGCCATTCTGCCGACGTACATCGGCGTGCGGCGGTCGGCAAGTGGTTAATGACTGTGTGTTGAGTTATTTTGAGGGGACAGCAAATTTACACTGTTATACAAGCTGTACACTTGCTACTTTACATTGTAGCATAGTGTCATTTCTCGAGTGTTGTCACATGAAAAAATTAAATATTTACAAAAATGTATATATACTGTAGTATATGTATGTCATTGTTCACACAGGTTTATTTTATTTTTCTTTAAATAAAACTTTACAATCACTTTAAATTATTAATAATAATTAGGATTTTAATTAGGGGTGTCTATTTTTGTTAATTTGAGGGTCTTAAACTTTAATATTTTATTTTTATTAGAAAGTGTATTATTAGGTGCTTGTGATTTACTTTACCTTTTACATTTCTCTTGAGATTACAGCCTGCATCACAGTTTCCCTATGTTCTCAGCAATTGTGGATTGCTTCTCTTCTCCTTAGGAGACACAATTTACAATTCTTCATAAACCAGCACTCAAAAGAGAAATTATTACTCTAAAAATGCTCTGAGATCTTAATGGCAGGGATTTACCGCTGCTTAATAAATGCACACCTTAATGATTAAATCTTTCTCTATGACCCTCTCTAGTCCTTCTGCCTTAAAACCCCACTCCTTCAACACTAGCCATAATAAAAGTGATATATCAAGGGGCAGAATAGCCGGTGGGCTTAAGAAGTTTGTGTTGTGTCATGAGATTTCTTTAGTTGTTTAGGGGTTGAAGCACTTTGCTAAGTTTATAGTGAATCTAAAGTGAAAGTTGCTTTTAATTAAAGATAATTGCTTGCAATGTGTTAGTGATTTTCTGTTCATACATATCTTAGAGAAAATGTATGATGAGGCATGGAGGGAAGCAAATTATCTTTAATTCAAGTCACATTCTGCTTAATGTAATTGGATTAAAGCAGTGGGGAGACAGCACATTGATCCCATGGAGAGGGCATTGCACTAGTGTGATCATACAGCACTGCAGCCTGACTATGAACAAGTTAATAGCTCTTGTTTATGTTCAGACTGTGCTCTTGGCTTTGGATTGTCTTAAATGTTGGAGAGACAGATGAAGAAGATAGAGTTCATAAGAATCTGTAATGTTACTGTGTTAAAGAAAATAAAAAAAGCTGGCACATTTGGTTATGCAAGCAATGCAATTGGTTCAAGCATCACTTGGGAAAATCACATAGGGGTTGATTTACTAAAGGCAAATAGACTGTACACTTTGCAAGTGTGGTCACACTCTGTAAATGCAGGTTCTCCAGAGCTTAGTAAATAAGGGAAAGCACCACTGACTTCCATCCTTCAATTATGACAGTCAGGAAGGATAGAGGGGGAAGTGCCAGGGAGGCCGATCCTGGGCTGAAGCATCCAAATAAGTACGCTCCATTGAGTGACATTGGTGAAACCAGTCAGGGACCAGCACTGCTGGAGCTGATTGACTCTCCAAGCTGACAGGGGATGAACGCCTTCATTCAGTGAGAGTGGGAGGGAAGCGAAAGGGAAAGTATAGACAGATTCTGGTGGTAGGGGACTCAATTCTTAGAAGGACAGAGAAGGCAATCGGTGACAAAGATCTGAAGCACAGAACTATATGCTGTCTACTGGATGTTCAGGTTCGGCACATCACGGAACTGGTGGACAGATAACTGGGAGATAATATAAAAATAAAGTTGTGCTGCAAGATTTGAACTGAAAGTGAAGATCACAGTGAAAAAAATGAAGAAACCCTCACAACAAAAAGTCAAATTAAACCCATCAAATGAATTGTCCTTTCTGGTTCAAGTGTAATAGAACACAACAAAAAAAATAGTGATACTAATGTCCTTGATAAGAATACTGCAGATGAGAGAGATATTCAGATGAACCTCGGCAATGTTATTCAGCAGAAAACAAATCCTTCCGATAGTAGTATCTAAGGGTCCTTACCGGATCGGTTGGACTCTCATGTGAGCAGAGTCAACTAGGCAGGCAGACACAGCCCTCTGTGGGGACCACTGGAACTTCTGTGAACACAAACTCCGCCGTCGAAATACGGAAGTGAATGAGGGGACACGAACAGTGGTGGGTGGTGCACTGAGAGATGGACATGCCAACTCACCTTAACCACTATAATCCAGAGTGATTCTCCAGGAAGGTATCCAAGGTTTCTCAGCCGAGCAAATGACAGCTTATCAGCTGATATATCAGCTATATCTAAAAAGAAAAACACACACACACTCGGACCGGCCAGCCACGGGTGCGGGTAGGAAAGGGGAGAAAAAACGGACTCCAATAGTAAATTACCGTTAAAATCGAATAGTAAATTTTAATAGAAAAAAGGCTGATGGTTTAACCCACTAACGGCCATAATACATGGTAATATTGCGCAAAGAAAAACATTTTTTAAAAAACAGTTAAATAATAAAATCAAGCTAAATAAAACATATAACACCCATGCATAAGGGTCACATGAAGCATGATCGAATCAACATATTACGCCGGACATCTTTTGTAATACCTTACGTCCTCCCAGCTAACTGGGAGAGGCTGGGGAAAACCCGGCTGTCATTGTGCACGTTGGCACCAATGACAAAGTCAGAGACAGATGGAGTGTCCTATATAACGATTTTAGGGGCTTAGGAGCTAAATTGAGGAAAAGGACCTCCAAGGTACTATTCTCAGGAATACCACCGGTACCACTAGCCACACCAGAAAGACAGAGGGAGATTAGGGAAGTAAACAAGTGGCTGAGGAGCTGGTTCAGTAAGGAGGAGTTTGGGTTCCTGGGGGACTGGGCCGACTTCTCAGTTGGTCACCTGTTCTATAGAAGGGATGGACTACACCTAAATGAGGAGGGTGCAGATCTGCTGGTAGTGAAGATGGTGGAAAAGTTAAAGGGATTTTTAAACTAGGCGTCGGAGGAGAGGGTCCAGAGGTAGAGATAATCATCAATAAATATATTCCAGAGGGTAGTATTGGGGGCATTAGTGGCAGGTTGACTAAAGCACATAAACCAGAGGTAAGTATAGTAACAAGTCCTATTTGCAATTTCAGGACCACCCAATAAGAGGACAGTATGCGACCAGTTTAAACTACGTGGCCAGTTCACCAATGCCAGGAGCCTGGCGGGCAAGATGGGTGAACTAGAGATACTGTTGAACGAGGAGGATTTAGATTTTGTGGGAATTTTAGAGACCTGGTTCAACAGCTCTCATGATTGGCTGGCAACCATTCAAGGGTATTCCCTTCATGGCAGAGAGGGTAAAAAAGGGGAGGGATATGCCTATATATCAAGAGTAATGTACAAGTGAATGTGAAAGATGACATCAATAAGGGTGCTAGGGAGGAGGTGGAATCCCTGTGGGTAGAGCTTCAAAGGGATGAAACTAAGGGGAAAATAATACTGTATTGAGTATGCTATAGGCCCCCTAACCTGAAGGAAGAGGGAGGGATGGATCTCCTATCACAATTTGGATTAGCAGCAAGGAAGGGAAGTGTTATCATAATGGGGGATTTTAATTATCCAGACATAGATTGGACGGAGGGAACCACTAAGTGTACACGCGGTCGGAGATTTCCACAACCAAATCCGTCGGATTTTGCCCGTCGGATTTTGTCCGTCGGATCTTGTCCGTCGGATCTTGTCCGAAACTGTTGCATACACACGGTCGGGCCAAGTTGGCGAAAAATCCGATCTTTCAGAACGTGATGACGTAATTTCATTACGATGGGACTACATTCAGGCTAGTAGCCAATAGCTTTGATGTAGGAATTTGATCTGAGCACGCGTGGCACTTGGTCCGATGAAAATGCTCTACACATGATCGGATTAGGTCCGTCCGGCCCAGTTGGTCGGGAAATATTTCCAACATGTTAGAAAATTGGGTCGGAAGGAGATTCGGACGGAATCAGTCCGATGCATACCACACACAGTCGGATTATCTGACGACACGGTTCGATAAGACTCATTCCGACAGATTCTCCGACCGTGTGTACAAGGGCTAAGGCTCGCCAGTTCCTAAGTGTTGCAGGACAATTTCATGGGTCAGATGGTAGATGCACCAACTAGAAACAAGGCGTTACTAGATCTACAGATTACCAACAATACAGACCTGATCACGGATGTGGAAATATGGGGCAATTTAGGAAACAAAGACACCGAATTTCAAAAGAGCCAACTTCTCTAAACTACAAACCTTGCTGGAAGATATAAATTTGGATAAAATCTTAGAATCAAAGAACACAGAGGAGAGATTTTTTTTTGCTTTAAGAACATATTAAATAAGGGCATTAGCCAGTGCATCCCATTGGGAAATAAATTTAAAAAGAGCGAGCAAAAGTCCTGGATAACTTAACTCTAATGTAAAAATGCATATAAAAGCAAAGGAGAAGGCCTTCAAAAAATACAAGGCTGAGGGATCATCATCAGCATTCAGACTTTACAAAGAATGCAACAAGATATGAAAGAGTGCAATTAGGACAGCTAAGATAGAATACGAAAGACACATAGCGGAGGAGAGCAAAAAAAAAATCCCAGGAAATTCTTTAAGTATATAAACAGTAAAAAAAGGGAGGACTGATCATACTGGCCCCACAAAGAATGAGGAAGGACATCTGGTTACAAAGGATGGGGAGATGGCAAAGGTATTGAATGTATTATTCTTCTCAGTCTTCATGGGGGAATCGGGGGGCTTCAGTAACCAAGACTTCAGTGTTTGTCCTCATGACACATCACAGACAGCACCCTCATGGCTAACAGAGGACAGAATTAGAAATAGACCTGGGAAACTTAACACTTACAAATCACCAGAACCAAATGTTTTGCACCCTAGGATACTTAGGGAACTCTGTCAAGTAATTGCCAGACCATTGTTCCTTAATTTTACTGACAGTCTACTTACTGGAATGGTACCAGCTGATTGGAGAAAAGCCAATGTAGCACCAATATTTAAAAAAGTGTGAAAAAACATCCCTGGGAATTACAGACCAGTTAGCCTAACATCAATAGTATGCAAGCTCTTGGAGGGGATAATAAGGGACTATATACAAGATTTTAGTAATGAAAGCAGTATCATTAGCAGTAATCAGCATGGATTCACGAAGAATCATTCTTGTCAAACCAATCTATGGACCTTCTATGAGGAGGTGAGCTGCCATAGAGATAAAGGAAGGCCCGTAGACCATCATATGCATTAAGGTGAAAAAGCCTCTGTCACTGACCAGCCCCCCAGCCCCCCCTCGTTTTACTCACCTGAGCCCTGTAATTACAACGCCAGAGAGGCGCTCATCTTCTCTGGCTGTTGTTTCGGCTCTTGATTGGATAGATTGATAGCAGTGCAGCCATTGGCTCCTGCTGCTGTCAAATTCAATGGTGCAGGGCCGAGTCCATGCCTTCTGTGTCTATGGATGCAAATGCTGGACTTGGGAGCATGCCTGCATGGGGACCCCCAAGGAGAGGGCTTCTCCTAGGTAGTTTCCTGATGCGGGGAGGAGCTGCGATCGTGCTGGGGGACCCCAGAAGATGAGGATTGGGGCCACTCTGTGCAACATGAACTGCACAGTGGAGGTAAGTATGATATGTTTGTTATTTGAAAAAACGCTAAGATTTACAGTAGTAACCATTTAACCTAGGCATTACCCTGATTTCACTGACAGCCGTTAATGAGCTCCACGTAGAAGTAGTCAGGGTTACCTAGATGAAAGAAAAGTTGTGGAGACAGCATACAAGCCAGGAGGACAGGTTCATCCTCCCTGTTCTTGGCTTGCCAGGCTGCATGATTAGATAATGATCAGATTTTTTAGGGGGGAACACACTCTTTTTTTCTTTTTGTTTACAGGGTGTATTCATCTCCTACACTACCCAATTTAAAAAGTATTCTCTAGAGCAATACTGCCAGGCAAGTGCTGCTCTAAGGAAAGCCCAAACAGATCTGACCCTATGTCACTCTCCAGAGAATAGACAGGCGTGTCTAGCTGCTAAAAGATGTTTCGATCTCTGGGCAGATCAAAAGGAATGGATTAAGACCTCTTACTGTTCCTTTTACCTACATAAATATAGTAACAAGGCAGGCAAACTCCTTGCCAATCTCTGTCGAGAGGCTTATACACCCACTCACATTGCAGCGCTGAGGGACAGCAAAGAGATCCTTATGTCCTCCCAACCAAAAATAACCGCCCTACTGACTGAATTTTATCAATAATTATATGCTAGGGATGAGCTTCGTGTTTGAGTCGGACCCATGTTCGACTTGAACATAAGCTGCTCAATCGTTTACCGAATTGTGAACGCTATGGACAATTCGCGAGCAATTCGAGTAGCGCGTCATGGCCCATAATTCACTGCGCATCACAGTGCAGTGCATTGCTGGCTGATGATTGGCCAAGCATGCACTATGAC
This sequence comes from Lithobates pipiens, assembly GCF_037356315.1. Classification (NCBI taxonomy): domain Eukaryota; kingdom Metazoa; phylum Chordata; class Amphibia; order Anura; family Ranidae; genus Lithobates; species Lithobates pipiens. The sequence goes on from NW_027507790.1 coordinate 142,688,247, forward strand.
CCACATGTTTGGCCAATCACAGCGCTGCCTGTCTAGCAAGCTGTAATTGGCCAAAGCCAGGGTGGCTTTGGCCAATTATGGCTCAGGGGGTTTAGTAAACGCCCCACACTATATAAGGCCACCTGGAAGTCAGCCTTGTGTAGTGTGTTCCATTTGAGTTAGATAGAGCAGGCAGGAGGCTAGTCAGTTAGCTGCAGTCAGTGTATTGTGTATATATATGCAACCTAGGTGTTGTATATATATATATATATATATATATATATATATATATATATATATACACCACCGTTCAAAAGTTTGGGGTCACCCAAACAATTTTGTGTTTTCCATGAAAAGTCACACTTATTCACCACCATACGTTGTGAAATGAATAGAAAATAGAGTCAAGACATTGACAAGGTTAGAAATAATGATTTGTATTTGAAATAACATTGTTTTTACATCAAACTTTGCTTTCGTCAAAGAATCCTCCTTTTGCAGCAATTACAGCATTGCACACCTTTGGCATTCTAGCTGTTAATTTATTGAGGTAAGCTGAAGAAATTGCACCCCACGCTTCTAGAAGCAGCTCCCACAAGTTGGATTGGTTGGATGGGCACTTCTGGCGTACCATACGGTCAAGCTGCTCCCACAACAGCTCAATGGGGTTCAGATCTGGTGACTGTGCTGGCCACTCCATTACCGATAGAATACCAGCTGCCTGCTTCTGCTGTAAATAGTTCTTGCACAATTTGGAGGTGTGTTTAGGGTCATTGTCCTGTTGTAGGATGAAATCAAGCGCTGTCCACTGGGTATGGCATGGCGTTGCAAAATGGAGTGATAGCCTTCCTTATTCATTTATTTAATGAAGATGCCAGTTGGGGACCTGTGAGGCGTCTGTTTCTCAAACTAGAGACTCTAATGTGCTTATCTTCTTGCTTAGTTGTGCAACGCGGCCTCCCACTTCTTTTTCTACTCTGGTTAGAGCCTGTTTGTGCTGTCCTCTGAAGGGAGTAGTACACACCGTTGTAGGAAATCTTCAATTTCTTTGCAATTTCTCGCATGGAATAGCCTTCATTTCTAAGAACAAGAATAGACTGTCGAGTTTCAGATGAAAGTTCTCTTTTTCTGGCCATTTTGAGCGTTTAATTGACCCCACAAATGTGATGCTCCAGAAACTCAATCTGCTCACAGGAAGGTCAGTTTTGTAGCTTCTGGAAGGAGCTAGATTGTTTTTAGATGTGTGAACATGATTGCACAAGGGTTTGCTAATCATCAATTAGCCTTCTGAGCCAATGAGCAAACACATTGTACCATTAGAACACTGGAGTGATAGTTGCTGGAAATGGGCCTCTATACACCTATGTAGATATTGCACCAAAAACTAGACATTTGCAGTTAGAATAGTCATTTACCACATTAGCAATGTATAGAGTATATTTGTTTAAAGTTAGGACTAGTTTAAAGTTAGCTTCATTGAAAAGTACAGTGCTTTTCCTTCAAAAATAAGGACATTTCAATGTGACCCCAAACTTTTGAACGGTAGTGTATATATATATATATATATATATATATATATATATATATATATATATTTATTTATACACACACACTGTATTCAGTTTATCTAGATTTGTTCATGTGTACTGTGTCCTTTGCACTACCCCAATTGCTGGTGTTCTGCTGATCCTATCCGCAAGCAGCTGTAATAATTACAGTTGGTGTATTGTGTCATGTGCACAGTGTGCACCTAAAGCTACCCCAATTGCTAGTGTTCTGCTGATCCTATCCGCAGGCAGATGTAGTGATTACAGTTGGTGTATTGTGTCATCTGCACAGTGTGCACCTAAAGCAACCCCAATTGCTGTTGTTCTGCTGATCCTATCTGCAGGCAGCTGTAGCAATTACAGTAGGTGTATTGTGTCATCTGCACAGTGTGCACCTAAAGCTACCCCAATTGCTGGTGTTCTGCTGATCCTATCCATAGGCAGCTGTAGTAATTACAGTTGGAGCATTGTGTCATCTGCAGTGTGCACCTAAAGCTACCCCAATTGCTTGTGTTCTGCTGATCCTATCTGCAGGCAGCTGTAGTAATTATAGTTGGTGTATTGTGTCATCTGCACAGTGTGTACCTAAAGCTACCCCAATTGCTGTTGTTCTGCTGATCCTATCCGCAGGCAGCTGTAGTAATTACAATTGGTGTACTGTGTCATCTGTGCAGTGTGCACCTAAAGCTACCCCAATTGCTGGTGTTCTGCTGATCCTATCTGCAGGCAGCTGTAGTAATTACAGTTGGTGTATTGTGTCAGCTGCACAGTGGGCACCTAAAGCTACCCCAATTGCTGGTGTTCTTGATCTGACGAATGCAAGGATCCTTCTACAGGCTTTGCAGGATCAGGGAGGCCATGCAGCATAGGTTAGCTGAGGCATTCAGTCTGGAGTCCTCTGGGCTACTAAGGACGACATGAACCGCAGCCACCTCCTCCCAGCCACGTACAAGTCCATGGGTTTCCCGGGACTGTAACTGAGCCCTAAAAGATTGCTGCTAATGCTAAGTGCCAGGCTCCACCTCCATGCTGACACAATCCTCCTCCTCTTCCTGTGTGATCGGCGGGCCAGCAGGAACACTGTCTGGATAAAGGGGGCCTAGAGCTGTAAGGAAGTCCTCCTCTTCCTGCCTCTGTTCTGCCTCAAGTGCCCTGTCTATTATTCCACGCAGCGTGTGCTCCAACAGGTGGACAAGAGGGACAGTATCACTGATGCATGCAGAGAGAGCAGAGGCTTCGGGAAGCCTTGCAGAAAGGTCTGTACAAAGCGTTCCCAGAGACCCAGAGACTGGGAGGTTACATATTCCTGGTCCTGGACAAAGTGTTGCTGAGGCTTTGATCAGTCACAGAAGGAACAGTGGAGAAGGTGGACATCTGACTGTTCAGACAATGTTTTAGACAAACAGCCCCAAGGTATGATCGGTTCCAGCAACCATTGCCATCGTCTGATTTACATGGTGTAGGGCAAGATCAGACTTGATCAGGCAAGACTTGATCAGGCAAGATCAGACTTGGACACCTTTCCCACCAAAAGTCCTCTGGGTTACTGGGTCTTGAGGATGGATCACTGGCTAGAGCTGGCACAGTATGCAATTGAGCTGCTGGCCTGTCCTGCATCAAGCGTTCTTTCGGAATGCACATTCAGTGCTGCTGGAGGCTTTGTAACCAATCACAGTACGCCTGTCCACCGACTCGGTTGATCGACTGACCTTCATAAAAATGATTCCGTTTTGGATCATCACCAGCTACCAAGCATCTGATGCTGATGTAACCAAATATTTTTTTTTTTTAAATGTCAGATCCCTTCAAGACTGCTTATGCTAATGCTGAGTGACTATCCTGTTATGCTGAGTTACTATCTTCTTCCTCCTCAATGATCATGCTGATAGCTTGTAAGAACATTTTTGGTTCTGGGCGCCACCATCAGTGGCTAAGGCCCAATACTTCAGCCTCTGTTTAACAGGCACGTGCAATTACAATTTTTGATGCAATATTTTGCAGGAGGGTTCATGGCTGCGCTCAACTACAGTATCTGTGAGTGGTTGCAGTGTTGTGGCACCAGCACCAGTGCCTAAGGCCAAATTTTTCAGGACCTGTTTAACAGGGGCGTGTAATTACAATTTTGGATGCAATACTTTGCAGCAGGGCTCATTCCTGCGCTCCAACTAGAGTATCTGTGAGGGGTTGTAGTGTTGTGGCATCAGCACCAGTGCCTAAGGCCCAATTTTTCAGCCCCTGTTTAACAGGGGCGTGTAATAAGCCTGGACGACTCTCTCAATATCGTTTTTTGGAAGATGCCATTTATACAAAATGGTCTCATTTGCCAGATTGCTATATCCCCTACAAACACTTCCTCTACTACTTAAGCACAAAGGCATTTAAAATCTCAACAAGGCCTTGACGACTTTTTTGTGGAGATCCAAGTGACCACCCATTGCTAGACACAAACTGCATCTTCCGAAACACGAGGGAGGAGTGGGACTACCTGACCTCCGCCTATACAACCTTTCATGCCTCCTTAGACAGGGCGAGGACTGGTTATTACATGTAGCACTGACCCCCGAAGGAGCTGCTGGTTTGATTTGGGCCTGCACTCTGCTAATGAACCCCTACTGAATTGGCTCAGTCCCCTTGACACAGCTGTGGTGCAATACAATACAGTACAATATAATATGTCACAATATATCTGTATTGTCCTCTCAGGATCCACTGGCTCCACCTGCTGGGAGAAAACAATGCTCCACACAACAAGGTACTTAACCAAAGTATCTTTTACTATATATATATATTTATAGATAGGTGATTACAACAATTGTACTGTCATCCAACATAGATTGACAGGACAATGAACTTTGATAAAACAGTATCAAACAATATGCATATATATGGGAGCTCCCCCTACTTTTATAGCTATGCATGAGATCTCACTTAAAGTACTCAGTCTTTATCCTCATACTTCGCTAGCTAGGGTAATTCCTTGTGATTTGTAATCCAAGGGTAATTCAAGTTGAGTTAAAGATCCTCCTGTTGTAACTTCAGTAACTATGATATAAGGCTTGAGATGCAATAGCAGATAGGCCTTATGCCTGCCTAGTGTCAGTTGCTATACTCCTCCTCCGTAGGACTACAGATCCCAGCTAGGCCTGTATATAAGTCTGACTAGGCGCAACCCATTAACCAACTGGATCAGAGCTCTGTATGGTAGCTTTGGTCTGGTGATTGCAGCTTCCTTCTCTGTCAACTGGCTCCATCACTCCGTTCCACTATGCTGGGTGAACCCGGTCCTCTGATGCTCAAACGAGTGTCTCTGGATCTGTCCAATTGGGTCACTGTGTCTCTGGCACTGTCGAGTCACTCACACAAACTGTTGGATTTGCGCTCTGCAATGGCTGTAGGCCCTTTCTTCTGGGAGGCCACCTCACATGTCCTCACAGGCAGGCCATGCATTCAGAGAGGGTCTCCATGGGTAGGTCACCAAGCATCCTGGGTAAAGGTCACCCTTCCAAATTAAATAACAGTCATTTCCTGTATTCAGTCTTTGTGCTTTGTGAAAGCAATATTCGTTTCAGTTCACTACCTGTGTTTGGCGACTAGATGGCGCAAAATAGTAAGCTATAGAATTGTCCATAGGCTTACATTGTGAAACATCAACATTACATTAATAGGCAAAAGTTATCAGCACTACACATAGATCCAACTATTCCAACTATGCCTTAGAGGTGGCCTTGGTCTCTCCCCTCTATCTATCAGCAGTGCTCCACTGTCCCCTCAAGGTCTTGCCATCTCATTGGAGAACCAGCTCTTTGATAAGAGACACTGTGGTGGCGTGGAGAGAAGTTTGTAAGCTTATGAGGGTACCTTATACTATCTCCAATCACCTCCCAATACAAAGCAATCTGTTGTTCCCTTCAGGAATGACACATGAAGCATTACTAACATGGTCTACCCTGGGCCTAACCCGTGCAGCCTCATTGCTCTACCCAGGCACCTGCAACATCCAAACCTTCCAGGAGGTTTCCAAACAATATAGTCTACTCTCACACCATTACTTCTACTATTCCCAATTGGTGGCTTTTGCTAAATCCCAACTGGGCCAGATGAGTACGAACCTAGTTTATCCACCAGTGGTTGACAAAGTGGTGCAACAAAAAACGTACTATTGCTTAATATATATCTATATCTATATCTCGATCTATCTATCTATCTATCTATCTATATATATATATATATATATATATATATATATATATATATATATATATATATATATATTTATATGTATCTATATATATATATATATATATTGATACACCACCGAATGCACTGTATATACAAGCTACACTGAATGTAGTGTATATATATATATATATATATATATATATATATTTTTTTTTTTATATATATATATATATATTCTGCATTCAGTGTAGCCCAGGAGTCTCACACTAAAATTACCTGAGGGCCACAAGACAAGTTTTCAGATCTCATGGGGGCCGCATGCAAACTTTCAAGCTTCAAAAACAGCACTGGTGTCAGGGGTCACATTATTACCCCAGTGCTGGTGTCAGCATTAACCCCCAGCAATGGTGTCAGCGGATGCACTATTAACCCCTGCACTTGTGTCAGCAGACACACTATTAACCCCCAGCATTGGTTTCAGCAGACACATTATTAACCCCCAACACTTGTGTCAGCAGACGCACTATTAACACCCCCCACCGGTGTCAGCGGGCGCACTATTAACCCCCAGCACTGTTGTCAAACCGGTCCGGTACTTTGAGACCACTGGTGTAGCCTATATATTATTATTATTATTATTATTATTATACACGATTTATATATCGACAACAGCTTACGCAGCACTTTACAATGTAGAAGGGGGCAGCACAATTACAGTACAGTTCAATACAGAAGGGACAGGAGGGCCCTGCTCGAAGAGCTTACATTCTAAAGGGAGGGGGTAGAGGTACAAAAGGTAATAGATGCAGGGAATGATTTGATGGGGTGGCTCGGGACAGTTGTTAGATGGGTGTGGAATAGGCTTCCCTGAATAAGTGAGTTTTCGGATCTCCTAAGGGTGGACAGGTGAGGGGCAAATCAGATATACCAGGGCAGGGAGTTCCAGAGGATGGGAGAGGCTCTGGAGAAGTCTTTAAAGCAAGCATGAGAGGAGGGAATAAGGGAGCTAGAGAGCAGGAGGTCCTGGGAGGAGCGGAGGGGATGATTAGGGTGATATCTGCAGATGGGGTTGGTGATATAGCTGAGGGCAATGTTGATGGTCTTGTATGTTGTGGTTATCATTTTGAATTTTATACAGTGGTATAGGAGAAGCCAGTGAAAAGATTGGCAGAGAGGGGCAGAAAATATAACAAGCTCAATTTTAGAAAGATTGAGTTTGAGAAAGTGGTGTGACATCCATACGGATATGTCATTCAGTGATTTTGAGATCCATGAGGAGATCGAGGGGGTGAGTTGAGGAGTGGAGAGATAGATCTGGGCGTCATCGGCGTAGAGGTGATATTGGAAGCCATGGGAGGTTATCAACTGGCCCAGGGACGAGGTATAGAGCGAGATTAGGAGGGGCCCAAGGACAGAGCCTTGGGGTACCCCAACAGAGAGAGGAAGAGGAGCAAAGGAGATGGAGTTGTAAGTGACACTGAAAGTCTGCTGAGATAGGTAGGAGGAGAATCAGGATAAAGCCGAATCACAGAGGCTAAGGGAGTGTAGTTTGCTGAGGAGGAGCAGGTGGTCAACTGTGTCGAAGGCAGTAGAGAGGTCTAAGAGTATGAGTATTGTGTAATGGCCATTGGTTTTAGCAGTTAGTAGGTCATTGGTGAGTTTTAGTAGGGCAGTTTCAGTGGAATGTTGTGGTCAGAAGCTGGACTGTAGGGGGGTCGAGAAGGTTGTTGTCCATGAGGTAGCGACTCATTCTGTCATGGACAAGGTGTTCGATGAGCTTGGAGGCAAATAAGAGCCGGGAGATAGGTCTTAAGTTATTCAAATAGGTGGGGTCTAGTGAGGGTTTTTTAAGTATGGGGTAACCAGTGCATGTTTGAGTGGGGAAGGAAAGGTGCCCAGAGAAGAGGGAAAGGTTGAAGATGTGGGTTAGGGAGTTTAGGATAGAGTGGGAAGGTGGTCGCAGTAATTGTGAGGGGGAGAGAGTCCAGGTGACAGGTGGGGAGGTGGGCCATGAAGAGGAGTTTATCAACTTCATCAGTGGTAACTGGGCAGAATGAGGAGGGTATTGAGTGTGGTGTTGGACCTGATGTGTTGGGTAGGAGAGGAAGTTGAATGCTGGATATTTCCTTCTGAATTGTGTCGATTTTGCTTTTGAAATGGTTTGCAATCTGTTGAGCGGTAAGCAAGTTGGTGGGTAGGGGCAGTGAGGTGGGGGTGGGGGGGTGAAGTCAGGAATTAAGGGTAGAAAAGAGTTGACGGGGTTTGGATGAGAGGGTTTTGATGAGAGTGTTTTAGTAGGTTTTTTTTAGCAGTATGGAGGCAGGAGTTGTATTTGAGAAGGGCAGATTTGTAGAGGGTAAAGTCTTGCAGGGATTAAATTTACGCCATGCTCACTCAAGAGCACAGCTGCGTCTCTTGAGACTTCTGGTGTCGTCTGTTTGCCAGGGTTGTGGCAGATGGGGCCTAGTTCTGTGTGTAGAAAGAGGAGCAAGTATGTCTAGGGAGGATGACTGCATGTTGTTGTAGATGGAAGTGGTTAGGTCTGGGCAGGACAGGGGTGCATTTTTTTGTTGTAAAGACCATCAGTAGCAGAATGAAGAAGGGAAGGATTGAGGTTGCAAAGGTTTCTGCGGGTAGTGGTTTGTGGGTTGGCAGCATGGGAGGTAGGAGACAAGGACAGTGTGAAACGGATAAGGTTGTGATCAGAGAGAGGAAAGGGGGTGTTAGAGAGGTTGTAGGAAGTGCGGTGATGGGAGAATACAAGGTCAAGAGTATTACTGTGTGAGTGGTGGTTTGTGTCCATTGTGTTAGGTTAAAAGAGGAGGTTAGGGTGAGTGGTGGTGTGTGTCCATTGTGTTAGGTGAAAAGAGGAGGTTAGGTTGAGTAGTTGAGAAGTGGTTGCAGTATTAACATTGATTGGAATGTTAAAGCCACCTAGGATGATGGAAGGTGGCAGAGAAAGTAGTTTAGCCATGCAAAGAAGTCATCCAGAAAGCGTGACACTGGTCCAAGAGGCCGATAAATGACTGCGACCCACAGACAAGCCTTTGGCCAATTATGGCTCTCTCATCAGAGAGCACTGTGACTGGCCAAAGCATGCAGGTCAGGTGCATGCTTTGGCCAACCATCATACAGCGATGCACTGATATCTCTCAGTGCATTATGGGGCGTTCCATGGCACTGAAATTTTCCACGAACGCTCCATAATGTTCGCTGTTCAGTGAACAGGCGAGCACCCGATGTTTGACTCGAACTTGCGTTCAACTCGAACATCAAGCTCATCCCTATTATTAACTCCAGAAAGAACAGCCGGTTGATATATTACCCTGCCTCATTGAGATGTGGACAAAGAAGCAGAAGAGGAAGAAATTCCTGGCTTAACTGGAGAAACGTGTTATGGAAAAGCAGACCTGTGCAGAGATATAGTTCCAGAGGAAGTTTGAAGCAGAAATCAAGGGACTGCTGATTAAATGATACTAGCTCATCCTGAATGATAAGATACTACAGTCCTCAAATTTTCCACTTGCCTACAGCATTTTGCGAGTGGAAAATGAGAGCGGGTGAGTATGAGCTGCCTGGAAGTGGGGAGGGCGAGCACCGCCAGCAAGCAGATTGAATGGGAGTCCTTCTCCCAGCAATGGCGGAGGGGAAGAGAGAAGAGAGAGCCGGGCCGAAAGAGCATGGGGAACATCACTGTAACAGCTTTCATTTCAATTGATGTGTGTTCCCCACACTCACTGTCACATACAGCCCTGCCTCCTGGTCCCGGAACTTTGATAGACAGATCTCCTGTCCAATCCAGGACCTGTGGCATGTATCAAAGTTCCCGGCCAGCAGGCGGGGCTGTATGTGATGGCGAGCCATGGGAACACACAGCAATTGAAATGAAACCTGTCACAATGATGTTCCTTGGTGGTCTCTTTTCCTGCACAGGCATGCTGCATGGTGGGCACAGGTAGGCTGTATGGTGGTGGACACAGGCATGCTACATTGATGGACACAGGCATGCTGCATTGGTGGGCACAGGCATGCTGCATTGGTGGACACAGGCATGCTGCACTGGTGTTCACAGGCATGCTGCATTGGTGTTCACAGGCATGCTGCATTGGTGGGCACAGGCATGATGCATCGGTGGTCAAAGGCATGCTGCATTGGTGAGCACAGGCATGCTGCATTGGTGGGCACAGGCAGGCTGCATTGGTAGGCATGGGCAGGCTGCATTAGTGGAAACGGGCAGGTGGCATTGCTGGACAGGGGCAGGCTGCAATGATGGACACAGCCAGGCTGCATTGGTGGAATCAGACAGGCTGCATTGGTGGGCATGGGCAGGCTGCATTGGTGGACATGGCAGGCGGCATTGGTGGACACAGGCAAGCTGCATTGATGGACACGGGCAGGCTGCATTAATGGACATGGGCAGGCTGCATTGATGGACACGGGTGAAGCAGAATTGTTGGGCACAGGTAGGCTCCATTGGTGAACACAGGTAGGCTGCATTGGTGGACACAGATAAAGCAGCATTGGGTGAGGCTGCACTGATGGGCACGGATAAAGATGTTAATATTTACTTTACATTTAAAATTAACTTAATTCTGCATAAAACATTTAAGTGTCATTTCATGAGATAATTTATAAGGGTGTGTTCAGGGGTGGAATTTGGGGTGGGGCAGGGTAGGGGTAGGGGTTAAGTGGGGCAACTGGTGGAGACTAACCCTTCAGGCCTGACTGGTAGCTCAGGACTTGAAATGTTGAGCTCTGTACTACACCACAGATTTATGTTCCGTCTTTGGTCTGCTGGTGACCTGGCAGGTCTTAGGCCGCGTACACACGCGGGGACTGTTCGGCCAACTTTGTCCGTCAAACAGTTTCGGCAAACAGTCCGCTCAAAATTAGCATGGACGGACATGGCCACACACGACGTACGAACAGTTTGCTGAAACCGTGCGCGATGACGTGAACGGCACGTACGACGGGACGAAAAATACGACGTCCTATACACTGCATTATAACTTTCGGCGTGTAAATCCTTTCTGAGCATGCGCGGAACTTAGTTTGTCGAACAAGCCTACACACGAGGGAACTGTTCGCTGAAACAAGGTTTCAGCGGACAGTTTTTCGGAAATTCCGAAAAACCTTGTTCAGCGGACTGTTCGCTGAAACTGTCCGCTGAACGCCCACACACGGGCGGACTGTCCGCCGAAACACTGTTCAGCGGACAAAGTTGGCCGAACAGTCCAAGCGTGTGTACGCGGCCATACTGTTAAGAGGCTGAGCTCCTTTCATGGCAGAAAGAATCCATGTAGAAGAATGACATTGGCATATCTACAAGATGCTCACTTGGTTCAAGAGACAAGACAGGTTTGTGGGTCTGGTCCAGCTGGTCTAACAAGTTTGTCAGCAAATTTTTTCAGTGTCAATGGGGGCTTAGGCCCGGATGTCATCTTGGCACACATCCACCCCATTAGAAGTATTGATCATCCACTTTCTTACACCTTCTTCACAATCATCATATACTCATTAGATTGGACCAATTTTCAAAGTTTGGGGTTGCAGTATCGACTCATGTCCAGATCACCAAACCACCCTCCCCCAATAGTGTGGAAGCTTGTCTGCCGTCTTTATAACCATCCATAGATGATACATTTGAATCAGTAGCCCTGCTTTGAAAGTGAATTTTCAGAAGTGGAGCCACACACTAGGCACCAGAAAATCAACCACCACTCTATTCGACCCAAAAGTCAGCGGGCAAGTGAAAAGTTCAACAGTACTCTGATACAGCTGGTGAGAGACTTAAGCAGGGTATATACAGTATGAAAATTGTCTGGTTCCTTATGAATTTTGGTCTATTTGTACCACTGTCTGTTCAAGAGAAGCTGGTCTAATGACTTATTTAGTAAACTTTGAGTTTCAGTTACCCTTTGACTTTTTGACTAATTCCACACTGGCACCATTCAGGCTGTGAATTCAGAATCTCTCATAAGACACACATTTAAGCACAGCACAGAGGTACAAGATATTCATCTAAATTGCAATGCAGAGCTGTGCATACATATTCTACATTCATACACATTCTAAGTACGCTTCAGATGGTTCAGTACAGTACAATGGAACTATACTGCTTGCCCTGAAAAGATGCATGATCGTACTTTACTGATAGACAGAGTTGTGGCTAAATATGAGGCTTCCATTCCTGACAATCTTTTTTGGACTGTAATCATTACTACAGCTTCTGCTAACAAGGGCATCTCTATTATCATAAAGCTTGATACAGGATCTGCAGGCCCCACATTGCCTGAGGAAATTTTTCAGATGCACTTTGCAAATGAACCATTTACTGCACCTACTCTGAAACTGTTTAGTTATCTTAGAGTCCCTCTTGATGCACTTGGTTGCCTGCCAGTGACTGTAAAATTTCAATTAACGAATATGCAAGCTGAATTCTACATTGTAAAGAAACTCACTACTTTACTGGCCAGGGATCTTTGTTCTACACTAAATCTAGAATTAGCACACAGTCTTATCACAACAGTACCAGTTGCCCTATGTTACCAGTGTTTAAAGTTTCAGCACTCTGCGATAGCTTCCTGGGCTGTGTACCGAACTTTGTACATAAAATGAGTGGCCAGAAATGAAAACAGTTTGTCAGAAATTTAGATGCTTACACGGTACACCTCTCTATAAGAGAAGCTGTTTCCCAAGAACTTAAGGAATTCCGAGAACAAAATGTTATTGAAAAAAAAATTATGCATTGATAGATATCTCCTATTTTGGAGACAATGAAGAAAACAGGAGTTATTCGGTTGTGCGATGACATCCCTGAACCAAATAAAGCCACTCCTTTCCACATATTGAGAGAAAGGCCTCTTATGTACTATGAGCAGGGCTGGTGCTAGACTATTTTGCACACTAGACAAGACCAGCTACTTGTCCCCCCCCCCCCAAAAAAAAACAAAACACTGAATGGCTTTGTGCAGTGTTTTTAAAGCGGGGTTCCACCCTAAAGTGGAACTTCCGCTGATCGGAACCCTCCCCCCCTCCGGTGTCACAATTGGCACCTTTCAGGGGGGAGGGGGGTGGAGATACCTATCAAAGACAGGTATTTACACCCACTTCCGGGCATAGACTCCCGTGGGAGTCTACGCCATTTCCTGTCCTGCCGCGCTGTCTGCTGGGACACACACGGGTCTCAGAGACAGCGCGGACAATTCCTATTGCGCTGCGCGACTCGCGCATGCGCAGTAGGGAGCCGGGAAGTGAAGCCGATTCGCTTCACTTCCTGATTCCCTCACCTAGAATGGCGGCGGCAGCAGCCGAGAGCTGCCGGCAACGCTGGAACCCGGGACAGGTGAGTGTCCATTTATTAAAAGTCAGCAGCTGTAGTATTTATAGCTGCTGGCTTTTAATATTTTTTTTGTAGGTGGAATCTCTCTTTAACCACTTGCTTACTGGGCACTTAAACCCCCCTCAGTCCCAGACCAATTTTCAGCTTTCAGCGCTGATGCACTTTGAATGACAATTGTGCGGGCATACAACACTGTACCCAAATGAAATTTTTATCATTTTTTTCCCCACAAATAGAGCTTTCTTTTGGTGGTATTTAATTACAGCTGGGAGTTTTATTTTTTGCTAAACAAACAAAAAAAGATGCAAAAAAAAAATCATGTTTAATAGTTTGTTATAACATTTTGCAAACAGGTCATTTTTCTCCTTCATTGAAGTGCGCTGATGAGGCGGCACTGATAGGCTGCACTGGTGGGCACTGATAGGCTGCATTGGTGGGCACTGATAGGCTGCATTGGTGGGCACTGATAGGCATAGTTAAGGCGGCACTAATAGGCACATAAAAGGCGAGACCGATGGGCACAGATAAGGCGGCACTGATGGGCAAAGATGGGCACAGATAAGATGGCATGGATGGGTGGTACAGATGGGTGGCACGGATGGGTGGCACTAAGGGGCACTGATTGGTACCACTGATAGATGGGACTGATGGGCACTGATAGGTGGCACTGATAGGTGACTCTGATAGGTGGCACTGCTGGGCACTGATGGGCGGCACTGCTGGGCACTGATGGGCACTGATGGGCGGCACTGCTGGGCACGGATATGTGGGACTGGGGTGCAGCACCTTTGTTGAGGCAGATTGTGGGCACTGCTGGGTGGCACTGTGGGCACTGCTGGGTGGCACTGCTGGGTGGCACTGTGGGCACTGCTGGGTGGCACTGTGGGCACTGCTGGGTGGCACTATGGGCACTGCTGGGTGGCACTGACAGGGGGCACTTATTTTTGAATTATGTTTAGTGATGAGGGGGCAGGTGGGCACTGGCAGGGGGCAGGTGGGCACTGGCAGGGCTGGCCATGATCGGGACTGATATCCCGATCACGGCCGCCGGTGATCGGCTCTTTTTTTTTCTCCTCGCGCTGTCAGCGCGAGGAGGAATAATAGCTGGTTACCGGCTCTGTTATATCACATGATCAGCTGTCATTGGCTGACAGCTGATCACGTGATAAGGGGTCGGGATCGACCCCTTGCTCGGATCAGTGATCAGGCGAGTCTCATAGACTCCTCAGGGGCGCACAGGCCGCTCGTGCACGGGACGACGTCAATAGACGTAGTCCCGGCAAAGGAGATCCGCGCTGTAGCCATTATTCGGCTATAGCGTGGGTCTCAACTGGTTAAATAATAGCATAACACACTCTTTGATCATAGATCCCAGTGTGTATTGTGTGAAAATCTGTCAGTGTTTTCTTTTTATAATGGCACTTTTTAATTATTTCACTGTCTGCCATTATAAAAAATATATTAGCGACAGAACACCAAGGCTCGATTGCAAGTATGACCTTTGCGACCCTAGCCATTTGGCCTGGATTAAGAGCATCATGGGCCTGGTGCTGAGGATTTTGGTGGGCTCTGGATTATGAAGCCCCTTGCCCTGTATGCTATATTAAAATTTTAACCATTACTTGTGCCTAGGCACTCCTTCCATCACCACTCACTGCACCTGGGACCCCTTTCCTCATTATCTACTGTGCCTGCAGCCTCCCTTGCCTTACCACCCACTGCATCTGCAGCCCTCTTCCCTCACCGCCTACCATGCCTGTACCCCCCCACCCCCCTTTATTGCAGAAATACTACAGAAGAGGGTCAGAGACTGCAAAACGTACTACAGGAGAGGGTCAGAGACTGTAAACATGATACAAAAGATGGTCAGAGACTGCAGACATGGTACAGGAGATGGTCAGAGACTGCAGACATGGTACAGGAGATGGTCAGAGACTTCAGGCATGGTACAGGAGATGGTCAGAAATTGCAGACATGGTACAGGAGATGGTCAGAGACTTCAGACATGGTACAGGAGATGGTCAGAAATTGCAGACATGATACAGGAGATGGTCAGAGACTGCAGACATGGTACAGGAAATGGTCAGAGATTGCAGACACTGTAGCGGAAAAACATTGATCGCTGCACTATCTGTAAACAGGAGTTTACAAGATATAACAAAGTGCCAAAAAATAAAACTTTACTAACAGTCAATTCTCAAGCACAAGAGGACAGTAAATTGTTAACAGGTCTGTGAAGCTCCCAGCCTGACCAACTAATGCCTTCAAAGATAACAAGGAAAATGTCAAACAAATCATGGATGGCTGGCACTGAACTCTGGCATAAATAGCTCTATAGAAACAGCTGAAGTTGCAGCATCTTGCAGAAGTCGAATCAGCATTCTCTTGTCCTGTGTGCAATGTAAATAAAAACAGAGATAAGAAGCAGTGTGAGAAGATGGAAGGGAATCCCTCAGTCAGTGTGTTCACTGCATAGTCTACATACAGCATGGGATAAGAACACAAATAGATTTATAAAGCCAGCTTTGTAATATGTTTGATCCCATACCTTCTTCATGCTCAGGTATGTCGGATTCTCTCCATCCCACCCTGCGCTGGCCACTAGCATCCCCTGGTCAAATGTGGCGGGCTGGACCATCCGATTGGCTAAGGAGGTGGTTGGAGGAGGAGCAACTTAGCAGACACGCCCTCCCACTCAGAAGAGCAGCGCTATTGGCTGCCTGCCCTGTTACACACAGACGTCTCTCCCCCTCCAGCAAGTGAAAGCCAATGGGAGGGGGGGGGGGGGGAGAGCTGCACACCAATCTCCACCCACCTGCCGCACTGAACTCCTTGCTGTAGTTATTGCATAAATTCCTATTAGTTTAGCTGCTAGATTTAAAATGTAACCCTTTGCAACACCCACATTACACTAATGTATGTTGAGTCTCATATGGGCCAGCTAGTAGTAGCTTGTGATAAGTAAGTAAGTAAGGCAGTAAGGCACGCTGTGTTCCAGCAGCAGTACAAGATACTTCCTGGGATAAAAGACCAGGTGCGCCAGACTCAGTGCAGTATTATAGTATCTATTTAATAAAATTTAAAACAAGCCAAATGGCTACTCACAAGAAGAGAGTAAGTACAGGCATATATGCAGGGTCCAAGGTGCTGTCCGTATGGTAAAAGGTGACAGGGTCAAGATGGTATGGACAATAAGGTGCTGGAGTAGCGATGTAGCGGTGTAGCCTCTGATGTCACCCGGAAGACTGGGAAATACAGTATCCTAGTGTATCCGGAACCGGAAGTGCGTTCCGGCCTGGGACGCAAACAACGAGGACCAGAAGTGATGTGATTAGAGCAGCCAATCCCATTGTCCATACCATCTGGACCCTGCCACCTTTTACCATATGGACTGCACCTTGGGCCGCTGAATTACTTTGCCTATTGGACCCTACACTATATGCCTGCACTTACTCTCTTCTTGTGAGTAGCCATTTGGCTTGTTTTTAAATAGATACTATAATACTGCACTGAGTCTGACGCACCTGGTCTTTTATCTTTGTTTTCCAGAGTATTGCTTCTACTCCCAAGGTTGTAGCCACCAGTGTAGATTGGAACCCATGTTGGACTATCAGATAGACTTTTTCGCCTGTGTATCTTTTACATGTACAAGATACTTCCTCTCTGATGTTGGATATAGAGAGAGTTGGTTGTCTTGCATCGCCATTTAAGAGAATCCTTGTATTTTTTCAGTGAATACAAGGCTCCGTCTGATTGGCCATGGTGGAAATTGTTACATCTTCTGACTGCCTCTTCACATCTGCCAATGAGAGGAAGCCTTGTATTCACTTTCTATATCCAGCTCCTAGAGTACATTACAGCTTATATAGCAACCAGTCTGCTCTGCTATGCAAATAATCAGTTTGGTCCAAGCTTTTTAAAGTGCTAGGAGATCTGGTATTCTCTTTTAAATTAATACAATGAGGAATTTAGCAACTTTTGGTTCGCCTACATAGAATAGGCATTACACGGTGAGGTAAAATGGTTTCAATTACTTTTTTATAGGATGTTAAGAGTTAAATAAGCGTTGATGTCACTTGAAGGTTCCACCTTCAGTGCACACTGTGTGCTATGGTGGTGCTGGAAAGGGCAGAATTGCTATAATTGTATGCTACCATTAAAGTGTTACTAAATTCAGAACCCTGCATTCACTATATCTGGTGTGCTACAGTACGCAGAACATGGAAAAGCAATTATTTTAGTAAATACAAACTGCTAAATAACTTTTCTCATCAGCGGTATATAGCAGTTTCGGGACTTCTATTAGTGTCTGGTTAAAGATTGTGGGAGGAGTTTTCATACTCCTCTGTCTAATGAGGCTGCAGGACCCCTGACTCTCTGACTGGACAGTGCTGATTGGCCCTGTGCTGATCACATTCCCCCTACCCAAAAAAAGAAAACTCTCTAGCAATACACACCAAATTGAGCATGTGCAGAGTGACTTCAACGGCTCTGAGATTGGGGACAGTGTAAGAAGGGGAGGATCAAATAAGGCAGGATCAAACAGCCTTTTTACACAATGCAGAGGATTAACTCCTGAAGTTCTACAGTTAGGAGATTGGGGACAGTGTAAGAAGGGGAGGATCAAAAAAAGGCAGGATCAAACAGCCTTTTTACACAATGCAGAGGATTAACTCCTGAAGTTCTACAGTGAGTATAACAAGCATGATTCACTGCATATACAAACTGATTTTACTATTGTGGATTTAGTAACGCTTTAAGTAAGGATGAGGATAATGACCCTAAATGTGCAGAAGTCAGGGGAGACAGCACTTTTTAAAAAAAATGTAACAAATTGGATATTACACTTGACTCCGTGCCCCATCACACCAACTAATTTTCTCATTTAAAGTGATATTAAAACTTCAGGCTGCATGACTTCTGACCCTCTGTCTGGACAGTGATGACTGGCGCTGTACCAATCACATGCACTCTCCAAAAAAAAAAGAAATCTCTCTAACAGTACACATCAAGCTGAGCATGTGCAGAGTGCCTCCTAGGGCCCCGTACTATCAAAGGATGGATCATGGACTGCGGAAGAAGGGGAAGATCAGAGAAGACAGGATAAAACAGCTTTTTTACACTATGTGCAGGATTTATTCCCTTAGGTTCCACAGTGAGTATAACAAGCATGTTTTACTGCATACACAGACTGATTTTTTTTGTTGTGGGTTTAGTAACACTAAGCTCAATATGAACTATTACCCAGCTCTGGACCTAGATTTAGTGCCTGATTCATGCTAGCTGAAAACCAATTATGTGAAAGAAGAACACTTGCTATAGATAACAAAAGCTTGGATTTCTACTTTTGCATAATAATTTGATGTATTGTCTTAAATATCTTATTTTTTTCTTAGAGCCTGTTTACATTTTTGCAGTGTATTAACACAAGGGATTTAGTGTGCATTATGTCACACGTTAAAATCAGTGCGCTGTCAACATCCTAAAACATCCTGAAAATTGGACATGCCACAACATTTTGACACAACACTCAGTGCCTTCATCTCTGTCAAAATAAATGGCACCACAATGCAGCAACCTGCATTGTGGAAATGCGCACGTTCCAGCAACCCCTAAATGTAAATGTACTCTTATTGTGTATGTATAGTGCCAGGCTATAATAACTATGGTTTATCATTATACATGTGTAATGATATTTGAAGCCTGGAGCTTCAAGAAATGTAAAAATCACAGCCCTGCACTAGACGTGGTGTTGCCGAGAGGCAGTCCAGTGCCCGAGCGCGGGGGTTTGTCATCTGCTGGCGTAGCAGAGGAACAGGTAAATGAAAGTGCTTTTCCTCTCCCCTAGACTAAATGAGCAGGTAACCTTTGAAGTGTCAGTGCAGATTTGGGCTTTAAAAGAGGTTCATTGCTGCTGCCCCTACTGAAATATTGTTTTCTATGTTGCTATTTTCTCTCAAAACTTGATTATAGTGGCGTTCTTTCCTGCTCAGTAAGATTTAATCCCCTAGAAAGCATAATTTTAGGGGATTATAATAGTTTTCACTTACTATTTCACACCTATTCTAGCAGCAAAAAACAGTTGCACAAAATCTTAGCGCAATCCATTGGTTGCCTCTCCCAAGTTCCAAAATGTACTGTAATCTAGTGATGGACGCTCCCACTTGCAAACATGTAATGTGATCCACTAGTGGACTTTCCCACATAATAGTTTGAAATGTAATCCATTGGTAGACTCCTCTATATCCTAAGATGATTCTGGTTTTAGGCATCTAATAATGATTTTTTAAAGTTATGTACAGTATATAAGGACTACTTTACTATTCAAGAATATAGAGGCTCCTATTGCTGATCTTTCAGAATTCCCTGGTTGTCATAATGATCCAAAAAAGTAATTAGTTCTGAGTCTCTGATATGGATCAAGCATGTAGGTCAAGACTTGTGAAGGTTCTTACCTATCCAGGTCTTGATATAGCCAATAATATTTAGTCACATTCAAATTAATTTCTGTTCTGTAATGTTGTCAGCTTCTTCTGTTTGAGTATCAGGAACATAAGCCAGAATTTATAGCCACAGGGGTAACTCAGTCACCTCAATCCATGAGTTGTGTGAAGGCAAATATTCATTGTCTAAGATCAAGAAGTAAAGTGTGAACTTTTTTTGAAACCTCCCTTTTCTGTCTCTATAATCCAATCACCATTGTGCCATATGAGGAGGTACATCTCCACTTGCTTCATGCCTGTTCTTTCTTAGGGTCCATTCACACAAGGTGTAGTGGGACTGTGTTGGGTGGCTATTCCAGCAAAATCCCACTGCACTGCCACCGCAAGACAAGGTAAGATGCCTTGTCTATGGTGTGGCTGGTTCCAGCGAAGCATGGAGCCACCACACATGGGCTGATAGAACTCTATGAAACGTTATTGTGTGACATTTCAATAAAGTTCATTAAAAAAAAGGGATTGAACAGTGCAATGCACTGGTATGGGCACTTCAAACCTGCACTGCACATCAGCTGCTTGGCTTCATTCCTCACATGACTGGGCTAATAATATTCCCGCTATACACTCTTTCAGAGAGACAGGGTAAAAAGGAAAGGTGGCAGGTTCTGTCTCTATGTGAGAAGGGATCTCAAAGCGAGTGTGAATGAGGACCAAATTGATGGAGAGTGTGATGGGTCTGAAGCATTATGGGTGGAATTGCGTATAGATGTGCATAGTTCATAGTTAATCATTGGAGTTTGTTATAGACCACCCAATGTTAATGAGGAGGTGGAGACTCAGCTCCCTGCACAGATGGAAAGGGCTGCATGGGCTGGGACGGTGATAATAATGGGTGATTTTACCTACCCAGAAATTGACTGGAGTAATGGCACTGCTGGAACAGTTAAAGGGCATACATTTATAAACCTATTACAGGACAATTTTATGGTACAGTTTATTGAGGCCTCAACTAGGAATGACGCTCTGTTGGACCTGATAATCTCAAACCATGCAGAGCTTATTACTAATGTTCATATAAAGGAACAACAAGGAAAAAATCGCGCTACCACCTACAATTTAAAAGAAAAAACGGAAAAAACGTTTCTTTGTGCACACATCAAATACTGCTGCAGTTCTGCTATATACCCAAAAAATATATGCTCACATAAATAACCCAAAAAAGAACCGCGCTGTCCTAAGTGAGAGCTTAGGTCGTGTGTTTCCCCAATAGTGAAATCAAATTGCAAAATATTATTACGATATCACAAATTATGAGAAAAAGTATATCAGTGAATACTACTAGGAAAAGTAAAAACAACACCTATAACCAAAAAAAAAAAAAAATTATATATATATAGTAACGTCTGTAGCCACAATTCAATAGGTGCAGATATATGCCATATACAGTCTTTCCTATGAGAGTGTGCGAGAGCCGGGCTAGTCTATTACCCCATCCATCCATCCATCACATCCTGCCATCATGGACTGCGAGCCCTGATCTCTGCCAGTCCTCGCTGATCTGGAGTTCTCTTTTGAAGTCCCCTCATCCAGAGTGATATCAGCCAGAGGATCAGAGGACAAGGAGTCCGGATCAGAGGACAAGGAGCCCGGAGCCTGTGCTGGGTGACACCCGGATCACCCCCCAGGGGACACTACACTCTGCTGGATTGTTAAAAACTTGGATTATATAGCAGTTTGGGATAAAAGGAATTTCTGGATTATTGTCATCAACTTCTACAAGGTTATTGCCAAATATTGGAACCTGACTGCTTAAACGATCTAACCTATGGGTGGAGCCTATGGACGCATGATGAGTGTATACGGCCTGGTTTGACCTTTAGAGCACACAACCTAAGAGCATCTGGTAAGGAGCCAATCCTCACTTCTGGTGGTGGTGCACTTTTACAGTTGCAGAGTTGCTGGGATTTTTGAACAAGATCCTGAAAAATATTAATATCACATCTGACACGTGGTGCTTCTATTATCTTTATGGACTGATTTTAAATGATTGGACACTTTCATCTAACTTTTCTCTTTTTTATGTGATTATATAGGTTTTTTTTCTTTGCAAGTTTGAATATAGTAATATACCATGTGTTTTATTCACTTGAGTTAAGACTCTGTTTAGTACCGTCTGTGTAGCTAAGTTTATATGGCATATATCTGCACCTATTGAATTGTGGCTACAGACGTTACTATATATATATTTTTTTTTATTTTTGGTTATAGGTGTTTTCACTTTTCCTAGTAGTATTCACTGATATACTTTTTCTCATAATTTGTGATATCGTAATAATATTTTGCAATTTGATTTCACTATTGGGGAAACACACGACCTAAGCTCTCACTTAGGACAGCGCGGTTCTTTTTTGGGTTATTCATATAAAGGAACACCTGGGTAGCAGTGACCATAACATGATTTCTTTTGATGTTAGCTGTAAGCAAAAAAACACATACAGGAAAGATAAAAACACTTAACTTTAAGAGAGCAATTTTTCCAAGGATGAGGGCTGCTCTCCAGGCCTTAGACTGGGAGGGAATATTGGCCTCAATAGACACAGAACAGAAATTGAATTCTTCAAAAAGGCTGTTTGTGAACTCCCTGCAAAGTATATTCCCATGGGCAATAAGTTTAAAAGGCTAAAAATAAAACCTATGTGGCTTAAGGCCAAAGTTGAAAAAGCTATAAACAATAAGAAAAGAGCTTTAAAAAAAAAAAAAAATTAAGGAACACTATTATCATTTAAATGTTACAAAAAAATATAACAGAATATGTAAAAAGGAAATCAAGGACGCAAAAGTTCAAAACGAACGACAGATTGCAAAAGATAGTAGGACAAACCCCAAAAAATTATTCAAATATATTAATAGTAAAAAGGTCAGGTCTGAGCATGTAGGCTCTTTACAAAATAATGTAGAGTGGGTGACTGGGGACAAAGGGAAGGCAAATGTCTTAAATACATTCTTATCAGGGCTGGCTTAGCCCTTCCTTCTCTGGGCTGGCTGCTCAGCTGTGGGCTAGTTGCCAGCTCTCATCGCTCTCCACAGTTACCAGCTGTTCCTGATCATGCTCGTCTGACCTGCCTATTTAAAGCTGTCCAACTCACTTCAGCTCTGCCTTGGTCACATCACAAGAAAGCATCTCCTGCGGTTCTGTTTAATGACTGGCTTGCTGACATCCCTTCTGGCTCCTTATCCTGCTTGCTGTTGCTTTATTTGGATCCCTGACTTCTAGCCTGGCTGATTACCCGATCTGGTTATTGAACTCTGGCCTGGCTGACTACTCTATCTGGTTACTGGACTCTGGCTATGCTTTGACTAAGTTTTTTCTATTTACCTTTTTATTTTTATTTAATAAACAAGTGTGATTTAATTGTACTTCTGTCTCAGTCTGATTCATGGTTTCTGACAATTCTTAAGTTCTGTGTATACAAAAGAGCATGGGGGAGCTCATGTCCATAATGAGGGTGGTAGTGACACAGCCCCAAATGATTCACAATGGTTCAAAAGTGATACGGTACAGTAATATTTAGACAGAATAAAGGTGGATTAAGCACCTGGACCAGATGGCATCCACCCATGGATCCTAAAAGAATTAAGCTCTGTCATTTCAAAGCCATTGTATATAATTTTTAGGGACTCATTAATGACAGGAATAGTACCACTGGATTGGCGTAGGGCCAATGTGGTGCCTATATTTAAAAAGGGAACTCCTATAGTCGGGAAGTTACTGGAGAGTTTAATAAAAGAACACAGATGAGTTCTTGCTAAAAAAAAAAATAAGACAGAAGTTGTCAAACAAATCAGATTTCTTTTTACGAGGAGGTAAGTCAAACTTTGGACAGGGGGGTGGCTGTGGACGTGGTATACTTAGATTTTGCAAAAGCATTTGATACAGTTCCCCACACACGGCTCATGTGTAAGGTAAGGCCTACAGGCTTGGAAATATCAGTTTGTAAATGGATAGAAAACTGGCTAAAAGACTGAATTCAAAGAGTAGTGATCAATGATTTTTACTCTGAGAAGTCTAAGGTTATCAGTGGTGTACCCCAAGGTTCAGTGCTGGGACCATTACTTTTGAATATCTTTATAAATGATATAGGGTCTGGGATTAAAAGTGCCATTTTAGTCTTTGCAGATGACACCAAGCTATGCAGTGGAATAACATCCTTACAGGATGCCTGTCTAATTGGGCAACTAAGTGACAAATGAGGTTTAATGTTGATAAATTTAAAGTTATGCACTTGAGGGCTACTAATATGCATGCATCATACATACTACAGCTGTGACAATCCATAGTGGAGAAGAATCTGGGGGTTTTGGTAGATCCTAAGCTCAATAATAACATGCAATGCCAAGCTGCGGTTTCCAAAGCGAGCAAAGTCCTTTCTTGTTTTAAGAGAGGTATGGGCTACAGAGAGAGAAATATAGTTTTGCCCCTGTACAAATCATTAGCAAGACCTCATCTAGAATGTGCAGTTCAGTTTTGGGCACCAGTTCTCAAAAAGGATATCGGGGAAACTCGAGAAAGTGCAGAGAAGGGCAACCAAACTGATAAGAGGCATGGAGGAGCTCAGCTATGAGAAAATATTAGAGGAACTGAATGTATTCTCTCTTGAGAAGAGGAGATTAAGGGGGGATATGATCAACATGTTACAAATATATAAAGGGTCCATATAGTGAACTTGGTGTAGAGTTATTCACTTTATGGTCAACACAGAGGACAAGAGGGCACTCTTTACGTCTAGGGAAAAAGAGATTTCATCTCCAAATACGGACAGTTTTCTTCACAGTAAGAGCTGTGAAAATGTGGAATAGGCTCCCTCCAGAGATGGTTCTGAACAGATCAGTAGATTACTTTAAGAAAGGTCTGGATTCTTTCCTAAATGTACATAATATAACTGGGTACTAACATTTATAGGTAAAGTTGATCCAAGGAAAATCTGATTGCCTCTCTGGGATCAGGAAGGAAGTTTTTCCCCTGTTGTAGTAAATTGGATCGTGCTCTTCTGGGGTTTTTCGCCTTCCTCTGGATCAACTATGGGCATAGGATTGCGTATATTGGATTGTATGATATTATTTTTTATGTATTTATTTATTTTTATGGTTGAACTAGATGGACTTGTGTCTTTTTTCAACCTGTTTAACTATGTAACTATGTAGCTGCTGTGTTGCAACGCAGTGGCTGGTGTGAATGGACCCTTAGCCTAAGTTCTTACTCAAATCATGCCTACAACTACTGTGCTAGTGTCATTAGGTGATATGATATTAAATGTGAAGACTAAAGGTTTCTATGTTTCATATCCTGCATATCAAAAAGATTTTTACTGAAAAACTATCGGAGGACTATAAAACATGCTTAAAAGGAAAAATCTGTTAGCAGGTTAAAGTTTTTGGTCCTTGTTTAAATTATTACTAAAGCGATTAAGCTATGGCAAAATGTAGGAGTCATTTAAATGTCACGACACGGTCACTCAGAGTGGATATATGGCAAACTCTGCCGCAATAAATACTGTGAAATAGAAATTTCAGTGACTGATATTGGTTAACTTCAATTGGTCTAAAATACAATGATAAGACCATCTGAATAAATCATTTTTACAGCTTATTTGCCCCAAGTCATTTAACAAGCTGTTAGATTTCATTGTCTGCCCTTTGTTTTACAGCTCACTTTGTAGAAATGACTCAAGCTAATTAGGTGTGTGTTCCCACCATCCAGCGGGAGAGTGAGAGCCTTTTTGCTTTCACGCTTGATCATGTATGGCTTGCCTGCATTAACTTCCAATAGAAGCTCATTGAAAATAAAGAGTGAGAACCAAATGATCTTTAAATGGAAAATTTTAAGAGCCTCCCACACTAATAAGCAGCCTAATAACATCCATGAATCATGGCATCATTACAGAATGGTCAAACCTTAACAGTTCAAAGCTTTGGAATACCTTTTAAAACACAGTGGGATAATGTGGGCAAATGTTACAGTAAACATCTTTTCCTACCAAATAACAGATAGTGTTTAGTGCCAGTGTATGCATCGTTATAATTATATGCTGTTGAATTTTTATGTATGCTTACACACAAGAGCGCTGACATATCTGATTTCATGAATCAGGAAAGTTAAATGTGTATTTTTCAATTGTAAACCTTATTTGACGAGGCAAAAAGCAATATGCAGAGTGTAATAACCCAAGGCGACTAATAAATATTTATCTTTCACTTATTTTTCTTCATATACCTGAATTCTAGTTTGCTTCTATGGGTTATAGCACTTCAAATGCCATCATTGCTTCTGGTACTGCCTCAAGAAATCTGATAGAGTTTTGCTTTACATTGTATGGATCTTAGAGACAGGTTATGAAAAATCACATGCTTTGTTGTTGTGTGTTTTTTTATTCCTCTTACTTTAAGTGGGGAAACATGTTGGCATCACAATGGGAAAATCTTAATAAGTCTAATCTTAAAAACAAAAAATGGCAGATCACAATTTCTTCAGCAATGCTTAGGCTTCAAGTACACTACAGCTCCTAAATTTGAGTTCAGGAGCTATAGGCATTTTTTTTTTGCGTGTCCAATAACACATAGGGGCTGATTTACAAAAGTTTTGAGCCATGAGTTGCGGCACTCACCAATGCGCAACGACCATTTTCATATTCACAAAGCATTTGCGCCTGTAACGCGCAATTCCGCATTCACTAATAACATGCCGGCGCACGGGAGGTGGCGATCGGTGTCTCGCTATAGACCTGGCGCACGCATTATTCAACTCAGAATTAAAAGAAGCTGGAAGTGCCAATATTATGGGGGTGATGTGGGTGATGTGAGGAAGTATAGTTATAACTGTCCATGTAACAAATATGCCCAAAATAGAACTGAAAAGTAACTTTCTCTGAGCAAGCTTGCTGCGCCTGCAAACACACTTGGAGCTGCATGAGGTCAATTTATACACTGTGCATGCTCAAGCGGCATTTGCACACGTTCAAGTGCTCTGGTTCACTGCTCCGACAAAATCTTAGTAAATGTCAAGCCACATAGATTCATTTGCATAACTTGAACAGGCACACCTCTCAACTTTTTTTTTTGCACTGGTTCACCTCTATGGGTTTTTTTAAGGCTATTTGCACACAGGTCATGTTATCATTAAGAAAAAAAAATGTGTGGGGGTCCCCCAAAATTCCATACCAGGCCCTTTAGGTCTGGTATGGATATTAAGGGGGACCCCACGCAAAAAAATGCAGTGGGGGTCCCCCTCAAAATCCATACCAGGTCCTTCAGGTCTGGCATGGATATTAAGGGGAACCCTGTGCCAAAAAAAAATGGCGCGGGGTTCCTCGTCAAAATCCATACCATGCCCTTATCTGAGCACGCAACCTGGCAGGCCACAGGAAAAGAAGGGGGGATGAGAGAGCGACCCCCCTCCTGAACCGTACCAGGCCACATGCCCTCAACATTGGGAGGGTGCTTTGGGGTCCCCCCAAAGAAAATAAATAAATAGATAGTGATCCTGCGCAATGGTATACAGTGCATAAAACTAAAATAACCTATAATAATATACAAATGTGTATAAATAAATAAATATATAAATAGTGATAAGAAATCATGTAAAAGGCACTCAAAAAATGTCCATGAATGAGAGAGATGTGTCCGTAATATTTTAAGCTTATTCAATAAAGATTATATTAAAAAGTCTCTCAAGTAGTATTCATATGCTGTCATATATAACAAACTCCCGCAGAAATGAAGAAAGCACACTGATAAAAGTGTAATCCAATAATGAGCTCACAGAACTCTCACCTCCACTCCTTAGTTATGTCAGCATCATTTTGGATAGCCTCTTTGCTTGTCTCAATATCTGCCACCAGGGGGCCTTCCGTCCCTATAGCTCCACCGCTTGGTTGTATCAGCATAAGGTTGTGCTAGATGGCCTCCTCTTCTATTCTGGTCTCTGCCACCAGGGGGCCCTCCGTCCCGACAGCTGGTTCAATACATGCCGAGCCACCACATCCACATCTATTTCTAATATTATGTGAAGCTCACTATGGGAAAAAAGGGATGCCTCCAATGGTGTAGTATATTAAAATAACGAACTTGATTTAATAATTAAAACAAATTGGACTCTTACATAAAACAACAAATAAAAAGCTCAAAGAAGGTAACTGTCTGCCGTTTTCCGGCAGTCTCACGTCACTTCCAGTATTATGAAGCTCCACTTCCGGGCACTACCTACATGTTACGTCAATCACGGCACCTTGTCCCCATATTGATGAGGACAAGGGCCTCATCCCCACAACCCTTGCCGGCGGTTGTGGGGGTCTGCAGGCGGGGGGTTTATCGGAATCTGGAAGCCCCCTTTAACAAGGGGACCCCCAGATCCCGGCCTTCCCCCGTGTGAAATGGTAAGGGGGTACCATTTCACCAAAAAAGTGACAAAAGTGTAAAAAATGACAAGAGACAGTTTTTGACAATTCTTTTATTAAAGTCTTTTTCTTTTCATCTTCTTTCTTCTGGTCTTCTTCCTTCTTCTTTGCTTCATCCTTCGGTTTCTTCCTTCATCCTTCGGTTTCTTCCTCCCTCTTCTTTTTCCACCATCTTCTTCTTCTTCTTCATGCGCCAGTGTTCTCGTCCGGCATCTTCCTCCGCGGCGTCTCTTCTTCCTCGCTTCATTCTCCGGCCGCCCCGCGCAATGGGAGGCTCCCGCTGTGTGACGCTTCTCTTCTTCTGACACTTCTTATATAATGGAACCGTGCGTCAGAGGGGGGCGTGGTCACTGGGTGGCCCCGCCCTCCATTATATAAGACGTCGTGCTGGAAGTCATGTTGCCTCTGTGTGAATGGATTGTTAATGATACGGCGTGCGCTATTATCAATGGGAGATTATTATCGTGTGCGCCTGCATATTATCATCTGTTGCACTTATGCGTGCGCCGGTTCATACGTTCACTTAATAATTTATCTGGTGCACAAATTGAGGTATGAACCGGCGCAACGCATTCATCTTAGTAATTCAGCCCCATAGGGTTTTATTTACTAAAGGCAAATCCACTCTGCACCACAAGTGCACAGCAAGTGTACTTGGAAGTGCAGTTGCTGTAAATCTGAGAAGAAGATCTGAAATCAGGGGAAGCTCTGCTGATTTTATCATCCAATCGTGTACAAGCAAAAATCCTGCTTTTTATTTTCCTTCCGTGTTTTCCCTCGGATCTACAGCGTCTGCACTTACAAGTGCACTTGCAGTGGACTTGTAGTGCAAAGTGGATTTGGCTTTAATAAATCAACCCCAGAGGCTTTTAGGATAATTTAGGAGCTGCTGCTGTTAAGGGAGGTTCAACCTTCCTCAACCTCCCTCTCCTGAACGTGGAAGAATCGTGTTCAGGACAGGAACGATTTGACCACCAGCTACAAAACGCAACAAAATCACTATAAAATTGTGTGCGATTTTGCTACATTTCATTTTTTTCCTGTGGCTGGCTGTCATAATAGGCTATGTGTACATGAAGCAAAGTGTCACTAAAACCCCATCATAAAAAGCTATCAATAAATTCTATATTACATGCTGTTCATACTCACTCGAAGTGTTGTTTTCTGTATTCTGAAAAAACCTGGTTGATCCTGCTGCTTTCTATCTTCACCTTCTGTTCATGTCCCTAATTTAGCTAGGGATTGTGCAGCTGTGATGGCAACTCTGCACATGGTCAGTTTTCAGTGATTTTCTATTCTGATAATTTCCGCTTTATCACATCTGAGCAGCCCATGTGACTATAGAGTCACACATGTGGGCATATACACAGTGGTAAATCACAGCCCACTCCCTCCCTCCGCCTCCATGTCTACTAAACAGCTAAACCCCCCCTCATGGGGGGTGGGATATTGCATGTCATTAATGGAGGCTTCACCTCCCTCTTATTCTAAGACACAGGCTGGAGGGGCCTGGCATAGCCTGCGACTGCCAGAAATTTGGCCATACCATGTTATTGTAACAAAAAAATATATTAATTAATGCTGTCTGTGTCAATGGATGCAGCAGCAGGATGCGGGGGGGGGGGCGTGCCCCCATGAGAAGCGGCTCACCATGTGGACACTCAATGAAGATGAGGAGCCAGGAGAGCCACCAGGGGACCCCAGAAAAGGAGAATCGTGGCAGCTCTGTGCAAGACCCTTGCACAGAGCAGGTAAGTATGACATGTTTGTTATTAAAAAAAAAACAACCTTTACAGAAATGTTAAACAGTAAGCTAACTAGTAATCTAGACAAGCCTAGGTGACTCAGTGCCCAACAAGATAATGCTTTGATTAATCAGGGATCCCACCTCACCTCACACTGCACCAGTCTACAACAGTCTATTAAACAAAGCTCATACAATATTCCAGCAGTCTGAAAAAGTGGAATTCGTTTATCTTCATAGATTTCTTGAGGATGATTGTTGATAAATATTTATTTTCCAAGTGGAGGTGCTTCTCCAACCCAGTCTGTAGGAAGGCCACCATATTGCCTCTGACCATTAAGCTGTACAAGATTAATATTAAACCTTTCCATCCACTCCAGAAGGAAGGTTTTATTGTCCTTATTCAGAGAATTAATCCAAGCCTCGCTCTCAGTGTTCATCACCTTGTTGTCCATCATCAGAAAATGATCTTCTCTCTGGATCAGTGGCTGAACTAAGCGCTTTACCATGCTCTGACTGGAAGAAGCAGATAAAAGCCTCAGTCTCCTCCATGGGTCATAATCAGTGGGTAGGGGGCTTGCCCCTAGTCCCCTCCAAAAGCCTCTGCGCCAGTTGGGTCTTTCACAAAAGTGTTAGAACATGTATCAACTTTCTTTTTGCTGATTGTGTCATTGTTCAGGAAAATTCTTCCCTTCCTCTTTGACTGATGTTTGAAAAGAAAGTAAGGGGAAATCTCTTAAAGGATGACACAGACAGCAGTAAAACAACTTTTTTTAGTAAAGCAGCAAGGGTTAAACATGAATAGTGATTTTATTGTTGTCTATGTCTGCATTCCCTTCAATTCCTGTCCAAGTGTTCAGAAATGTCCTCAAAGAGGACACAGCATTTAAAAACTGGCAAGGGTCTGGACATTCCCAAGTCTCTCCAAATTAAGCCTTCCTAAAACTCAAGGGCTAAATCCTTTCTGCTAAACAGTGTATGTAAAAATAAAATATGGACATGGCTTACTAGGTATTATATTCTCACGGCTTACCCGTAATTGAATTTGATCTTTTGCCTAGAGTTTTCAGCTGGAAATTTGTGGAAAAGAAAAAAAAAATGGTGAATGAGGTGGTAAATAAATTGAGATGTATTAGAGTCACAGTTTTGGATCAGAGCTTATCTCATTTTAAATGTGATTTTGCAGTGATTTAAATAGGTTATAAGTAAATAAAATAGTTGTGCTTTATCCCCTTTTCAACTAAATGAAACCTTAATGTGCCTTATTAAAAGTAGAAGGAAATGCACTGGTTCGAAAACAGCTTCTCTCCCTAATGTGCAAATAGGAGATAAGGATTGCCAACCTCTAGCATCGTCTGATAAATCTAGATCCCTGAGTAGTAGTAAATTGAAAGTAAATGTTTATGTGAGGCACAATTTAACCTAAGAATCAATGTTAATGCCTCAGTAAGCACTTCCATGTAATTGCCTGATTTGTTCCCCTTTCTATAAGCCAATCCTCTGGTGTAAATCAGCTTGCAGATTTATATTTTGCACAGCTATAAGACTATCATGAAGTCTAATGCATTATCAGATTTATACAGGCTCTGCAACGTCATGCAGGATCTGACTGAAGATGGCAGTTTGTTCAGCACCTTCCCTTTTATTGCTTACATATCATTAGTGCAGTTAAAATTCTGAGATTGTACAGAAAAATTTTTTTTACAATCATTTTTCAGTGGTTATTGTTATCTTACAAATGTCTGTTAAGGTCATTCGAGGATTATTCCCTTTAGCCATACATTTTATCACAGTTTATGCAACTTTTCACACAGATCTTAGGAAATTCAATTGAGCCCAGATCTTAGGAAATTCAATTGAGCCCAGTGGTTTCATTTAAAAAACCTTGCATTTATTTTTCTATACATCTGGCAAAGGTAACAATATATGGTGACCATATACTCTATGCACAGTGACACCCAGACACCCAGAATGGGTAGAGCAAAACCTTATAACATAAAAAATCAACAATTACTATGTGCTTACCAATTTTTTTTAATATACTATATGTATATATATGTATATATGTATATATATATATATATATATATATATATATGTATATATATATATATATATATATATATATATATATACAATATTTCACAGAAGTGAGAACACCCCTCACATTTTAGTAAATATTTTATTATATCTTTTCATGTGACAACACTGAAGAAATTACATTTTGTTACAATTATTCAAATAGTGAGTGTACAGCTTGTATAACAGTGTAAATGTGCTGCCCCCTAAAAATAACTCAACACACAGCCATTAATGTCTAAACCGCTGACCACAACAGTGAGTACACCCCTGAAAATGTCCAAATTGAGCCCAAAGCGTCAATATTTTGTGTGGCCACCGTTATTTTCCAGCACTGCCTTAACCCTCTTGGGCATGGAGTGTGACAGACCTAGCTGGGACAGAGACTCTTGGAAGGGACTGAATGCCGACCAATTATGGGCTCTGGCATTTGGGGTAAAGGTGCTCTTTGTGAGCTGTATGCCTGGGGACCCCTGATGTGGTGTTACTTGGATTCAGGTCCATGTCCCCCCCAAGACACACAGACTCTGGATATATATTTGCCATATTAACAATAGTGACTGAATCACACTGTTGGGACACAAACTATTAGATGCTAATATCATCAACTTCATCCACCTGTCTGTTGTATTGTATAATGTAAATGAGTCTAGTCTGGCTTGACACAGATTCTAAAGAGTATTTCACCTATTGCTGTTTTGTTATTTGTGCTTAGTAACACTGGAAACTGAATGAAGGAGTCCAGTGTTGATTAGATAATTAGCTCATGCTAATTAGGTTAGGTTTTAGTCATCCTGCTGTATATATTTGTGGGAGATCTCAAATAAAAGAGTATTCCTGATATACTCCAAGACTGGTGTTGTCTAGTTCTTGGGGGTTCCTATAGCCAGATGCATTGGACTCATGTTCCAGGACTAAGGAAGCCGTATACTGACGGAAGCACTCAAGCGGAGTGTGGGGGATAGGTTCCATCACATTGGGGGCAAGCAGTGGGACGGTTCCTGCAGTCTGGGACATCCCAACCTCCACATGGATCCAAGGTCCGGATAGCAGGAGAGGAGTGGTACAGATACCAGCCTCCATGGAAGAGGAATTCAGAAGGAGGTTGCGAGAGATGCAGCTACAGCACAGAAGACCAGTATCAGAGCAGGTCCTGCTGGGATGGTTTGATTCTATCTGCTGCGAACTCTGGAAGGAAGCGCTAGCCCGTGAGCAGCGACACCTGGGAAAAGTTCTCCCCTCCAACCAGGAAAGGTACTGGTCTCAGTATGGATTGCGGGTGCTATTTTTGGGAGAAAAACCACACAAGGAGCAGACAGATGAATTAAGCAGGCTGGTCTGGGCAGAGATGAAGCTGGATGAGAGTTACAGAGCCCTCCGGTGGCATATATCCCATGCATGTCCCTGGATAGCGGATGGCAGCCCAACAGAAGGCTTAAGCTACGGCTGCCTGGGACTGTTGTATGTGAAACTGACAGGGGACTCTAACTTTGGGAGTGATTTGGAGTTGCGGTTGGATGAAATCATGGATTTCAGAGAAGGGCTACTGAACATCTCGGAAGTGCACTGGGACTGGGCACTGGAAGATATAGAGTTTCTGGCCGTTCAGGAATGGGAGCTGGAGATTGCCTACAGATGGCTGCTAGACTCTGCTCAGTGCCAGGGTTGGTCTCCCTTTGCCTGGGACTATCAGGAAATACCTGTTGACAATTCTGAAATCCTGGCTGAAAAGTTGGCAATGTGGCATAGTAACAGTGTGCTTTGCCAACCTGCCCCCGCAGCTATGGACGTGGAGGTCTTATGGCAGATGCAGCAAGTGCTGACTGACCTTGATGATCTTGTTTCTGCGTGGAATGATCTTGGATGAAGGAATGTGCCTGTCCAGCAGCATGCCAGAGAATCGGCAGTGGAAAATCTGGAGATTGCCATCCCCAAAGCTGAAGTGCTGACAACAGGACAGAGCTCTGCTAACTTCTGCCCAGCACTGATAGCATCTTCTAGGTTCCACGGACAGGAGATGGTGAAACTTGATCCCCAGACACCAGTAGCAGAGATGGGGAATTTGATAGACTTTTCTGCTGAGGAAGAAGAACCTGATGAGCCTCCAAAAGGAAGGGCTGGTATTAGGGCCAAACTTCACTGTGCTCTGCCAAGCACCAATAGCAGTATCTGTGGAGTTACAAGGAACTTCTTCAGCTGAAGCGCTGGTCACCGGACAGAGGGTCCTAGACTTCTGCCCCACACCTGTGGCAGTTCCGGATGCTCAGGGTGAGAAGGTTGGCGATCACTTCCCAGCAGCAGATACAGGGGGAGAAGGGAGAGGAGGTATTTGTTGTCCCTCCTCAACAATCGGCCAGGGTGGAGAAAGTGGTCTTTCCTCCCCAGCAAAGATCCATGCACCTGGGAGACAGTACCCCAGACATGTCATCCCAGTAACCAGATGAGGGAACGGAAAGGGAAGCAGTCAGTTCACCTCCCCAATGGCAGCTACACAGTTTGGGAGTGGAGGAATACAGCCTCCTGCCCCAACAGATAGCTTAAGCGGAGGATGTGGAGTCTCCAGCAGAAGTGCTGGCAACAGGGCAGAGTGCTATCAAATTCTGCCCAGCACCGGCAGCAACTGTGGAGTTCCAGGGAGATGGGGCAGTCGGCTCAAGGTGAAAAGGTTATGGTCCCTCTCTCCCAGTGGATTTCAGAGATGCAGGGAGGAGAAGCAGCCATTTTTACTCCCCAACAATGGTTTGTGCACCTGGGAGACGATAACAGTGAAAGGGAGTTCCAACAGAAGACAGCGCCCCAGAATGATGACACCAACCCAGCTGAAGTGCAGGCAACCGGGCAGAGTGCTATCAACCTCTGCCCAGCACTGGTAACACTGCAGAGTTCCAGGGAGCCAGGGTGGTCGGCCTCACTCCCCAAAATTCAGCTGAAGTAGATTATGTGGGGTCCTCAGCTGAAGTACTAACAGAACAGAATGCTACTGCCCCCTACACACAACTGCAGCTTGAGCTGATATTGTGTGGATGGAACTTCAGTCTCCACTGGTATACCCCAGGGAGGCTGGGCGGTCTGCCCAGATCCCCAATAGCTTGATGGAGTGAGCCCAGTCACCCTGTCTTCTCTCCAGTGGCTGAAAAGGCTCCAGGGAGAAGGGCCAGTCCAGGCCTCTCCCCAGCAGCGGATATGTTCTCTGAGAGAGGCAGAGGTTGGCTGGGTGAGGAATACTCTGTTTGGAACAATTTGTTTGGGGTACTGTGTGGATACCAGCATTAGAGTACTGGAACCCCTGACTAACTTCGGAGTCAACCCGTCTGGGGTCTCCTCCTGTGTTAGTCTTCTGCCGAAAGGGGAGAAATGTGAAAGACCTAGCTGGGACAGAGGCTCTTGGAAGGGACTGAATGCCAGCCTCTTGTGACTGATTGTGGGCCCTGGCATTTGGGGTAACGGTGCTCTTTGTAAGATGTTTGCCTGGGGACCCCTGAGGTGGTGTTACTTGGATTCAGGTCCATGTCCCCCCCAAGACTGTGTGACTCTGGATATATATTTTCCATATTAACAATAGTGACTGAATCACACTGTTGGGACACAAACTATTAGATGCTAATATCATCAACTCCATCCACCTGTCTGTTGTCTTGTATAATGTAAATGAGTCTAGGCTGGCTTGACACAGATTCTAAAGAGTATTTCACCTATTGTTTTTTTGTTATTTGTGCTAAGGAGTCCAGTGTTGATTAGATAATTAGCTCATGCTAATTAGGTTAGGTTTTAGTCATCCTGCTGTATATATTTGTGGGAGATCTCAAATAAAAGACTATTCCTGATGCACTCCAAGACTGGTGTTGTCTAGTTCTTGGGGGTTCCTATAGCCAGATCCATTGAACTAGTGTTCCAGGACTAAGGAAGCTGTATACTGACGGAAGCACTCAAGCGGCGTGTGGGGGATAGGTTCCATCACATGGAGTTCACCAGAGCTTTACAGGTTACCACTGGAGTCCTCTTCCACTCCTTAATGACAACATCATGGAGCTGGAGGATGTTAGAGCCCTTGCACTCCTCCACCTTCTGTTTGGGGATGCCCCACAGATGCTCAATAGGGTTTAGGTCTGGAGACATACTTGACCAATCCATCACCTTTACCCGTTTTGGAGGAGTGCTTGGGTCGTTATCATGTTGGGATACTGCCTTGCAGCCTAGTCTCTGAGGGGAGGAGATCATGCGCTGCTTCATTATGTCACAGTACATGTTGCCATTCATGGTTCCATCAATGAACTGTAACTCCCCAGTGCCGGCAGCACTCATGCAGCCTCAGACTATGACACTCCCACCACCATGCTTGACTGTAGGCAAGACACACTTGTCTTTGTACTCCTCATCTGGTTGCTGCCACACACACTTGACACCATCAGAACCAAATAAGTTTATCCTGGTCTCATCAGACCACTGGACATGGTTCCAGTAATCCATGTCCTCAGTTTGCTTGTCTTCAGCAAACTGTTTGCAGGCTTTCTTGTGCATTATCTTTAGAAGAGGCTTCCTTCTGGCATGACAGCCATGCAGACCAATTTGATGTCTTGTGCTGTGTATGGTCTGAGCACTGACAGGCTGGCCCCCACCCCTTCAACCTCTGCAGCCAATGCTGGCATCACTCAGACATCTATTTCCCAAAGACTACCTCTGGATATGACGCTGAGCATGTGCACTCAGCTTCTTTGGTCAACCATGGCAAGGCCTGTTTTGAGTGGAACCTGTCCTGTTAAACCACTGTATGGTCTTGGCCACCATGCTGCAGCTCAGTTTCAGGGTTTTATAAATCTTCTTATAGCCTAGGCCATCTTTATGTAGAGCAACAATTCTTTTTTTCAGATCCTCGGATAGTTTTTTGCCATGGGGTGGCATGTTGAACTTCCAGTGACCAGTATGAGAGTGAGAGCAATAATACCAAATTTAACACACCTATTTGGACATTAATGGGTGTTGAGTTATTATGAGGGGGCAGCAAATGTACACTGTTATACAAGCTGTACACCCACTATTTTACATTGTAACAAAATGTAATTTCTTCAGTGTAGTCACATGAAAAGATATAATAAAATATTTACAAAAATGTGAGGGGTGTACTCACTTTTGTGAGATAATGAATATATATATATTGTAGACATGTCACTGGAGAAGTGATCGAGGGGGTGTACATCTCACCTAGGTTGCTACACAGTGTGAGATGGTAAATCCAGGATGGATCAGTTTCTCAGCAGCGATATGCTGCTGAGTTGTTATTTAATTTTGCCGGGCCTGGGTTTATATGGAATGGCAGGTAGGTTTTGGTAGAGGGACCTGTCATTCCACATCCCCCGATCCAGTTCTGGGTTTGGGATCAGGTGAGCTTTGATCCTAATTAGCCTGGGAAGCTAAAGGCTCTGCAGGGTCTGCAGGTGATTGCTCTCAGCCAGGGAAACGAACAGTCTGTGTGTTTGAGGAAGCTGCAAGCACAGCCACTGCTGGAGCTAAAACTCACCCTGCAATATCCAGGCGAAAGACGCTGTGTTTGTAAGTGTCAGATAGGTGAGAAGAACCTGTTAGTAAGCGCCCAGCCGGGCTAGGTCTTTTATTTTTGTTGTACTTAGAAAGCACGGTGTTGCTGTATATTTTTGTTTGCTGGACTGTTTGTACCACGAATAAACGCCAAGATCTGCTTTATAAATTCCAAGTCTGCTGTGAACTGTGTCCAAACACACCCTACCCCGGGAAGATCCCTTACAATTGGTGGAGGTAGCGGGCAACACGGTTGCTAGGGGCAACGGTGTGGACAGACTTGGCTACAGCTGCTTATGTCTTGGGTGAAAGCTGCAACTACACTCCAAGAACAGCAATATGGAGGAGATGCTGAAGCAGTTTATGCAAGTGAGTTTGCAACAACAGCAACGACATGAACAGTCCATGGCTGCACAACAACAACTTATCGAGCACCTGATAGCAAATCGAGAGGCGCCTGTGGTTGCTAATCCACCCACAGTGATGGGAGCCGCTCCAGAGATTTTTTTTGGGAGAAGGACTGTGCAGAAAGCGCTGCAAAAGATGACTGCTGAGGACGATGTTGAGGCCTATCTAACAGTATTTGAGCGCGTGGCTGAGCGAGAGAAGTTACCAGCCGCTGAGTGGGCAGAGGTAATTGCGCCCTATTTAACAGGTGAACCTCAAAAGGCCTACTATGACCTCAGTGAGCAAGAGGTTAAGGACTATACTCGGCTAAAAGAGGAGATACTTGCCCGACTAGGAGTTACTACTGCAGTCCGTGCCCGGAGGGTACGCAACTGGAGCTACAGTCTGGACAAATCAGCGAGGTCCCAGATGTATGACCTAATCCATTTGGCAAGAAAGTGGTTGGAGCCAGACACTTCTACTCCTGCACAAATCCTAGAGAAGATCGTGATGGATCGCTACCTCCGAGCGCTTCCTACTGACCTGCAACGCTGGGTGGGACAAGGTGATCCTAAGAATGCAAACGAACTTGTCAACCTTGTGGAGAGGTTCCAGGCGACTGAGGACTACCTCCGTGATGTTCCTGCAGCATCTTCACCTCCCCGGAGCGCCAGATCTGTGCCGTCAGCTGGTAAGAGACTTCCATCTATTGGGGGAGTGTGGAGGGGTGCTGATGGAGGGAAAAGGGCTCAAGTGGTGTCTCAGGGACAAAAGACTGGTGATGGTCCCGGGTGGCTAAGGGGCTCTGAAAAGGACTCCTTGCCAAAGAGACCAGGCCCTATCCAGTGTTGGAGATGCCATGAGGCGGGACACGTGTCGGCCCATTGCCCTCTTACCACTGAACCCATGGAGTGTGACGCTAGCCGGCGTCAGTCGCTGTTTGCGGAACCATCTTGTGCTGCAGTTCCTGGACTAGAGACTGAACCGCAAATCTGCAACATCACAATCAATGACTTTCCTGTTAAAGCGTTAATGGACTCAGGAAGCCTTGTAACCTTGGTGCATGCTAGCCTGGTGACTGGGGACTTAGAGTCTAAAAAGCATATGAGCGTTGTGTGTATACATGGTGATACAAAAGTGTACCCTATAGTGCTGGCTAAAGTCGGGACTGAACAAGGCACAGTACAATATGAAGTGGGTGTGGTTAAAAACCTCATGCATAATGTAATATTGGGGCGCGATTTTCCTTTATTCTGGGCTCTCTGGGAAAAAAGAAAAATCCCCAAAAGGAGTGAGGATACCTCTAAGGTGGTTGCCTTGTCCACTGTGAATGATAAAAGTGTACAGGATGAAAATGATTGTTTTCCTTTGCAGGTCCTGGCTGGGGAGGAGGAGGCTCCTCCCACTGAGCAAAATATACTAGACTTAGAGGTGTCTAGCGATAATTTTGGGGCTGCACAATTACAGGACCCCACTCTCAAAAATGCGAGAGAGCAGGTTGCTGTTATGAACGGGGTACCTCAGGAACCAGATGCTGAAAAAAGATTTCCACATTTTTCGGTGACTAATGATCTTTTCTATAGAGTCAATAAGGTTAAAGATGAGATTGTGGAACAGCTTCTGGTACCTAAGCCGTACCGGCGTCAGGTGCTTGACATGGCACATAACCATGTTCTTGGGGGACACTTGGGGACTGACAAAACGTGAGAGAGGGTTCTCCAGAGGTTTTTTTGGCCGGCCATATATGATGACATTAAAAAATACTGTGAGTCGTGCCCCACATGTCAGGTTAGTGCCCCAGTGTCACATTTTCGCAGTCCTTTGGTTTCACTCCCTATTATAGAGGTGCCTTTTGAGCGTATTGCCATGGATTTAGTGGGTCCCATTGTAAAGTCAGCTAGAGGACACCAGTATATTTTGGTAGTCATGGATTATGCGACCCGCTATCCTGAGGCTGTACCCTTAAGAAACACTGCATCTAAAACAATTGCACGTGAGTTGTTTTATATGTTTTCTAGGACTGGGATCCCCAAAGAAATCCTAACTGACCAAGGTACGCCATTTATGTCGAAAGTAATGAAGGAGTTATGCAAAACTATTTAAAATCTCACACATCCGTACCTCTGTATACCACCCCCAGACGGACGGATTGGTGGAGAGATTTAATAAAACTTTGAAACATATGTTGAAGAAAGTGGTGGCAAAAGATGGTCGTGACTGGGATCATTTATTACCCTACCTCATGTTTGCTATTAGGGAGGTGCCCCAAGCGTCCACAGGGTTCTCACCATTCGAGTTGGTCTATGGTCGTCACCCTAGGGGTCTACTGGACATTGCAAAAGAGACATGGGAGAATGAGTCCACCCCATACAAGAGTGTTATTGAGCATGTAGCACAAATGCAGGACCGTATAGCCACTGTAATGCCCCTGGTAAGGGAACACCTCCAGAGGGCTCAAGAGGCCCAAAGTAGAATTTACAACCGTTCCGCAAGAATCAGGACATTCAACCCAGGCGATAGGGTCCTTATACTAGTCCCCACTGTTGAGAGTAAATTCTTGGCGAAGTGGCAAGGTCCCTATGAAATTGTTGAAAAGGTCAGTGAGGTGAACTACAAGGTGCACCAACCAGGTAGAAGGAAGCCTTTCCAAGTTTATCACATAAACTTGATCAAGCCCTGGAAAGACAGGGAATCCTTGGTGGCGACAAATACTGTTAATAATTTGTCACAACCAATCCCTCCAGTCAAGGTAGGTGATACTCTATCAGTGTCACAGAAACAGGAGGCTCAGGAATTTTTACAGAAAAACAAAAACAAGTTCTCTGACCTCCCAGGGCGTACCCACCTCATCCATCATCACATTGAAACTGAGCCTAGAAGCAGAGTAAACCTTAAGCCCTATAGGATACCGGAGGCACGTAGGGAAGCCGTATCTGCCGAGGTAAAATGTATGCTTGCTCTGGGGGTAATTGAGGTGTCACAGAGTGAATGGTCCAGCCCAATTGTGCTAATCCCAAAGCCCAATGGAACTTGGAGGTTCTGTAACGATTTCAGAAAGTTGAATGAGATCTCCAAGTTCGATGCGTATCCTATGCCCAGGGTAGATGAGTTGATTGAGAAGTTGGGTAACGCCAGGTACATAACCACCCTCGATCTCACAAAGGGCTACTGGCAGATTCCACTTTCTGGTGAGGCTAAAGATAAAACTGCATTCTCCACCCCTGATGGGCTATTCCAGTATGTAGTGATGCCATTCGGGTTACATGGAGCGCCTGCAACTTTCCAGAGGTT
The DNA here is from genome assembly GCF_037356315.1 of Lithobates pipiens. Classification (NCBI taxonomy): domain Eukaryota; kingdom Metazoa; phylum Chordata; class Amphibia; order Anura; family Ranidae; genus Lithobates; species Lithobates pipiens. The sequence continues at coordinate 142,729,217 of NW_027507790.1, forward strand.
GATGGACTTGATTCTGCGACCACATCGTGATTACTCAGCTGCCTACCTCGATGATGTGGTCATTTTTAGCCCTGATTGGGAAAGTCACCTCTGTAAGGTACAGGCCGTGTTGGATGCCATAAGTGATGCGGGGTTGACCATAAATGCCGAGAAGTGTGCTCTAGCCCTAGAAGAGGCCAAATATCTGGGCTACATTATTGGGAGGGGGTTGATTAAGCCACAGCTAAATAAAATTGAGGCAATACAGAGTTGGCCTAGACCCCTGACAAGGAAACAGGTTAGAGCTTTCCTGGGTATTACGGGGTATTACCGTAGATTTGTGCCGAACTTTGCCTCAGTTGCTGCTCCACTAACTGACTTGACAAAGGGCGGAAAGACAGCAATGGTCACGTGGACCCCAGAGGCCGAGAAGGCTTTCCAAAGCCTTAAGTCTGCCTTGTGCCAACCACCTGTCTTAGTTACCCCCGATTTCAGGCGAGAATTTCTGGTCCAGACAGATGCCTCTAACACAGGCTTAGGTGCAGTACTCTCACAAGTAGTGAATGGTGAGGAGCATCCAGTGACGTACTTGAGTAGAAAACTAACCCCGGCCGAGAAAAATTATGCCATTGTGGAGCGAGAATGTTTGGCAGTAAAGTGGGCCCTAGAATCGTTAAAGTATTACTTGCTAGGCAGGAAATTCAAGTTGGTGACAGACCATGCCCCCCTAACATGGATGAAGTTAAACAAGGAGAGAAATGCAAGAGTGACTAGATGGTTTCTCTCCCTACAAAACTTTAATTTCACTGTGGAACACAGGCCAGGGAAATTACAGGCAAATGCTGACGCATTGTCAAGGGTAAGTTGTCTGTGGGGACAAAAGGCTCAGCCCTCCGGTCTGAAAAAGAGGGGGGGGGATATGTAGACATGTCACTGGAGAAGTGATCGAGGGGGTGTACATCTCACCTAGGTTGCTACACAGTGTGAGATGGTAAATCCAGGATGGATCAGTTTCTCAGCAGCAATATGCTGCTGAGTTGTTATTTAATTTTGCCGGGCCTGGGTTTATATGGAATGGCAGGTAGGTTTTGGTAGAGGGACCTGTCATTCCACATCCCCCGATCCAGTTCTGGGTTTGGGATCAGGTGAGCTTTGATCCTAATTAGCCTGGGAAGCTAAAGGCTCTGCAGGGTCTGCAGGTGATTGCTCTCAGCCAGGGAAACGAACAGTCTGTGTGTTTGAGGAAGCTGCAAGCACAGCCACTGCTGGAGCTAAAACTCACCCTGCGATATCCAGGCGAAAGACGCTGTGTTTGTAAGTGTCAGATAGGTGAGAAGAACCTGTTAGTAAGCGCCCAGCCGGGCTAGGTCTTTTATTTTTGTTGTACTTAGAAAGCACGGTGTTGCTGTATATTTTTGTTTGCTGGACTGTTTGTACCACGAATAAACGCCAAGATCTGCTTTATAAATTCCAAGTCTGCTGTGAACTGTGTCCAAACACACCCTACCCCGGGAAGATCCCTTACAATATATATATATATATATATCTTTTTTTTTTGTGTGCTAGAAGGCAGGCCACATTATGCCTGTTTGTGTGCTTTTCAGCCAACTCCAGTATCCATCCAGGGACACTCATCCTTAAAGGGACCTTCATTTTACTATTGTTACTACATGTGAATCATCTAGTGCACTGGATGCTATTAATGCACTATACTTGTGAGTACTTTTAAGCCTTTTTTAATAAACCATATTATTTTTGATACTGCATCATGATGGTCTCAACATGCTTTTCATGTATTGTGTTGATTGGAGTTCTACCATTTAAAGAGAGTTTATACACCATACCAGTGGGGCTGAAGATATCTGTGGATATATACCCAATACTGGACAAGCATTTATAGACCTTACCATTGTGTAGGTCTAAATGTGAGTTAAGGGGCCAGAGTGTGAGGTGGTCAGTGGTGCGAACTACCAGAATCACAGCAGTTGCATTTGCGACTGGGTCCTGGGGTTCTGCCACTGATGGGGGGCCTGCTGACTTCTCTAGTTACGCTAAGGTCAGACCAGGGACACTCACGGCACAGCGGACCGCCCACACTCTCTCTCCCCGCAGGGTCCACCCATTCCATTTGCAGCCACAGGCTAATGATGGGACATGTGGTCGGGGGGCCTAATCTAGAAGAGTGTCAGTTGACCCAGTGCAGAGATGGGGAAGGAGCTACAGGAGGTTGTGACCACTGTGTGAGGAGACCCCATCTCCTAGCAGATGTCAGTGGAGACACGTGAAGCGGAGGGAGCCGAGAGAGGCAGTTACAGAGCAATGCAGGGGAACCGAGTGGACACTGACAGCAAGTAAGTGTCCCTGATCCCAGCACCCTGCTCTGCCACTGAGCCCAGTTCCCTCCACCACCACCGCTGATTCCAACCCACCCCCCTAGCACTGCCGCTCATCCCTCACCCCTATACCCCCCACCACTGCCACTTCTTCCTCCCCCCACCACTGCCACTTAGCCCTCCCCCCACCACCAAAAAATTTTATTCAAGAAAGATCACATCACAAAACGATGTAGTGCAACATTTCAGAGCCACACAGGACCCTTCTCTCAGACATGTCTTATCACATGCCTGACGAAAGGGGTCCTGCATGGCTCCAAAAAGTTGCACTACATTGTTTTGTGATGTGATTTTTCTTGAATAAAAAAACGTTCCTTGGTGTGCTGGCAAATATCAACATATGATATCTCAACCAAGCCACCCCCCCCCCCCCCCCCAAACGGGCTGCTATACATTTTTAAAAAATAATAAAAATAATAAAATTGTAACAAATAAAATAAAAAAAATACTGACACCAGTGGCAAAACTATCAGGGTCCCAAAGGTCGCATTGCGACCGGGCTCTTGTATTCCACCACCATTTGTGCGGCCCGACTGGGGGTTAGGGGGGCCCTTTATGGTTTCTTGCACCCGGGCTCAGAAGGTGCTATGTTACGCCTCTGGAAGTGGTGGTATACTGTGGTGCAAGATTTGCCTTTGGAGCATTTTCTTCATTCAAGATTCTGTTGAAGTCTGTTGATCATTGTTTATATATCTCATTTGAGGACTTATGCACGAAAGGACATTTCTTGTGGTTTTGTATTCACTTCTTTTTTAAATAATTCACATATATTGAAGGATATTTTTTTTTCAGTCTGTACAGGTATATATGTACACATTTTTCACTATATATTTATGTGGAGATCATTATTATTGATTGCTTTATTTATGTTATTGTAGCACCATTGTGGTTGCGCTGCACTTTATTCAAGGTTTTAGAACCTTTTGACAGCTGTGCAGTATTGTCCATTGAGCACACTCAAAGTTTACTGACAGAGGAAGAGGGCAGTGTGGACAGCATTTATGCTCCCTCGCTGTGCATTCCCAGGTTGGAATAGGGCCGTATTGCTTAACTGCTGTGAAGGCCGCAAAGAAGTCTCAGGAACTGAAAAATCTGGCTGTGTTGCTTGGCAAGGATGTCTGTGTAACAGGTAGGGGAGAGTAGGATGCTATGCACACATGGTCAAAATGGCAAACGTTGTCCATACAATACAGAACAATGTGAAAACAATTATGAAGCTGTACAAACAAGTTCTAATAAAAATCACAGCCACATATACTAGAGCATGGCCACCATTTCATTAAAATGTACAGTACATAAACTGCAACTTGGATTTACCCTTTGTGACAGCATCTCTCACAGTAAAGTCCAGGATAGGTTTGGGTATAAAGCAGGGGCGGACTGACAACTCATGGGGCCCCCGGGCAATATAAGATCATGGGGGCCCCCTTGGTCCCCACACTCAAGCCACCCCTGCACAGGAAGACACTGGGAGGGAGAGCACACATGGGGGCACAGTGTCTGTGGTGGGGGGGAGAAAGCACACAGGGGGACGGAGAGCACACAGGGGGACACTGGGGGGGAGAGCACACAGGGGGACACTGGGGGGGTGGAATCACACAGGGGGACACTAGGGGGGAAGAGCACACAGGGGGACACTGGAAGGGGGAGGAAGCACACAGGGGCACACTGGAAGGGGGAAGCACACAGGGGGACACTGGAGGGGGGAAGCACACAGGGGGACACTGGGGGGAGAGCACACAGGGGGAAACTGGGGGGGAAGCACACAGGGGGACACTGGAGGGGGAAAGCACACAGGGGGACACTGGAGAGGGGAAGCACACAGGGGGACACTGGAGGGGGGAAGCACACAGGGGTACACTGGGGGAGAGCATGCAGGGGGACACTGGAGGGGGGGAGCTCACGGGTGGACACTGGAGGGGGGAAGCACACAGGGGGACACTGGATGGGGGGAAGCACACAGGAGGACACTTGGGGGAGCACACAGGGGGACACTGGAGGGGAGAAGCGCACATGTGGACACTGGAGGGGAGAAGCGCACAGGGGAACACTGGGGAGGAAGAGCACAATGGGGGACACTGTGGGGGGGGGAGAGCACACAGAGGGACACTGTGGGGGGGAGAGCACAAAGGGGGACACTGGAGGGAGAACACACACAGGGGAACACTGGAGGGAGAGCACACACACAAGGGGACACTGGAGGGGAGAACACACACACACAGGGGAACACTGAAGGGAGAACACACACAGGGGGGCACTGGAGGAAGAACACACACACACAGGGGGACACTGGAGGGAGAACACACACAAGGGGACACTGGAGGGAGAACACACACAGGGGGGCACTGGAGGGAGAACACACACACAGGAGAACACACACATGGGGGACACACACACAGGGACACACACACACAGGAGAACACACATACAGGAGGATACACACAGGGGGACACACACAGGAGAAGACACACACAGGAGGACAAACACACGGGGGACACACATACAGGAGGACACACCCACAGGAGGGCACACCCACAGGAGGGCACACACACAGGAGGACACACACGCAGGAGAACACACACACACAGGAGGACACACACACAGGAGAACACACACACAAGAGAACACACACACAGGAGGACACACACAGAAGAGAACGCACATACAGGGGGACACACACAGGGGGACACACACACAGGAGGACACTGTGGGGTGGGGGGACAAGGGGAGTATCATGGGCCTTCCTGCGGTCATGTTGGGGCCCGGGGGAAAAAACATCTGTACTCCCCCATCACTTGTGGTGGTCCTGGTGTCTCAGCTTCACTCACTGGATGCCGATAATAATACTTCTAATGGCACGCTGCTCCCCACCGGCCCCTCCACTCTTCTTGTCCGTCCCAGGTGAAGTCACAATGCATACAGTACAAGCACCTGGGACGGATGGGAGGGAAGGAGGGACCAGTGGGGAGCAGCGTGCAGTTAGCAGTATTATAATCGGCATCACAGCATGTAATACAGCCACTTCAAGTGACCTCTTGTGTGGCCGAGTCTAGGCCCCTAATGGCCTCGGGCCCTCAGGCGGTGCCCGAGAGCCTGACTGGTCAGTCCGCCCCTGGTACAAAAGAGAACAGCTGGAGAAAACATAGATAAAGATAAAAATACAATTGTGTCCTGTGCTTACATAAAAAAAAAAAACAATACTGATGCAAAAAGTTAAACAAAAAAATATGAAAAGAAACAAAGGGAGTTATTTACTAAAATTGGAGGGTGCAACTCTGCATAGAAACCAATTATCTTTCAGGTTTTATTGCCAAAGCTTAATTGAACAAGCGGAAGTTAGAAGCTGATTGGCTACCATGCACAGCTGCACCGTATTCTAAATGCACTAGTTTTAGTAAATCTCCCCCAAAGTATTCACTTCAATCTTTCATTCTTTGGTGAAAAAATATCATGCATCTTGCAACAAAGACAACTTTTTACCTTGTGATAAATGTCCTCCTGTGCACTGCTCCAGAACAATCCTCTTGATGAAGTTGCAAAAGTGAAACAAGTGCAACAAGCGGAAAGGAATTAATATACAACAGGTATCAAGACCACCCTAGTGCAGCTTACAAATATGAGTATATTTCAATGGGTTTAGATATCATACACATGCATATCTCGCAGAATAGAATTTACAGTAGATCGCATTGAGCAAGGACAACAGCTCAGGGAGCTTCAGAAAGCTTAGTACAACTATCAGGCCCGGACTGGCTATAGGGCAGACCGGGCATTTGCCCGGTGGGCCGGGGGCCGCCCTTGGCCTGTTGATGATTAGGCCGCACAGCGGGAGGTAAGCGGCGGGCGTGGCCTGATCGTGGGTAACACGGGCCACGGCCGCCGCTCGCCTACCGCCATACGGCCGTGCCTGTGTCATGCGGAACTGGCGGCTGCATGGGCTGTGCTGTGTGTCTTTCTCACACACAGCTCAGCCTCAGTGCCGCGCTGACAGTTCCGCTCTCCTCCTCCAGCCATGGGTGTCCGCACGGTGGGGAAAGCTGCTGCTGTCACTATTCCCCCCTCGCTCCCCCTCCCCTTCTCACGTCGGCAGCAGGGGAAGAGAAGGCGTTCCTATATGGTCGCTTTCCCTCCCCATTGGCCAAAACAGAGGGCCAATCAGAAGAAACTAGAGGGGCATCATGGGAAATGTAGTCCCAGAGATACATGGCACCATTGGTCTCAGCAGGAAGCAGACTACAGTCCCCAGCATGCACTCTGCTGGGGTGAAAGAGAAAACCCAGAAACAAGCGGAGAAGTGCTTGTAGCAGCTACTACAGGAGACATGGCAAATGAAACAGAGGACTGTCCTGGGGGAACTAAAAGCCCCAACACAACCAGAGAGAGAGAGCCACACTGCACCGCACCACCAGAGAGAGCGACGCTGCACTGCACCACCAGAGAGAGCGACGCTGCACCGCACCCCCTGAGAGAGTGATGCTGCACCGCACCCCCAGAGAGAGCGGCGCTGTACCGCACCCCCAGAGAGAGCGACGCTGCACCGCACCCCCAGAGGGAGCCACCCTGTACCCGCAGCACCAGAGGGAGCCACCCTGTACCCGCAGCACCAGAGGGAGCTACCCTGTACCCGCGCCACCAGAGGGAGCCACGCTGTACCACACCACCAGAGAAAGAGCCACGCTGTACCTGCACAACCAGAGAGAGAGACACGCTCTACCGCACCGCCAGAGAGCAGGTCAGTGTCACTGGGCCATGGACACAATAGGAGACAGACAATACTGGCATGGCCACAATAGGACTGGGACACTATAATATAAAGGGGACTGCCCCGTAAAAGGGCACTGTAATCATTGCAGTGCCCCTTTTTAGTGCAGTTCCCTTTATATCACGGTGTCCCTGCACATTACAGTCTGGAGGACCAACACCAGCCACCCCCGCTAATGTCTACCAAACCCCACCCCACCCCCCCCCCCCCCGGTCCCTGGAAAGGTTGGCTGTTCAATCTAAAATGCCCGGGCCTATTTTTTGTCCCAGTCCAGGCCTGACAACTACTGACAATGTCTCGCCAACAATCTCACCTAAGGGTGCTCATATAGCGAAAAGAAGTAAGAGGTAAAGTAGTCACAGCTCAGGGAGACATGAAAAAGGGGGAGGGGGTTTGAAAGCTATAATTGTCAAGCCTGCAAGCGGGGGAGGGCTGAGTGTCACAGTCCAAGGACCACCCCCAGTGACCCCATCACAGATAGAGAACAATACCAACATGCTCATACATTTTAGTTGCATAAGAATGATTCAATTGCATATAAAAATCATCCCACTAGGATCCTCTCAAATTCATCCACGAAGGAGAATTTGATGCAGTAAAACCATGCTTAAGTAAATATTTAATTTGTGTTTTTTACCGAGCTGGTCAGACTTCCCATTTGCCTAATGTCTTTTTCTCTTTCTCATTGCCGTAAAGTAGGTGGATTTGTTAATTTCCATAGAGGTGGAATGCATGGCCAGGAAGGCTTGACCAAGTGTTTCATGACCAATTTCTTATTAGCAGATAATGGGCTCTTGAGTAGTGCAGTGTGAGCCGGCTGTTAACTCTAGTGTTCACAGTGCTTTTAGTTTACTGGGGGCCAGACTAGATTAATGTCTTGATGTCTGCTTTTATTCACTTGTTACAAATGTGTGTAATAGTTGTTTTAATAAATGACTGTATAAGAATTGATTACACTATGTGAGAATTTCCTTTCTGTGGGTGGATCATCCTACTTTGGAGACTGGAACAGCTATGCACATAGACAGAGAAGGATTATTTCAGAGACAGCTTGAGCCTGGTTTAACTCCTTACTGACAGAAGATGGTTCCTTGTGAGACAGCTTGATCTGTGTGCCTTTTCTTGCAAAAGAAAGGCATTTTAGTCTGGTGAGTGCAGACTTGATGATTGTAGTGAAAGGGAACACTGTGCAGTGGCATCGCTAGGGGGTGGCTACTGGGCCTCTAGCCCCAAATCTGAGTCCCATAGCCCCGAGTCTCTTACCTAGGGTTGGGCTCCATCTGGTCAACTGGTGGCTGGGGGAGGAACATGGCTAGTTAATGTTATCAGGCACAAGTTCTTATCTATATTCAGCAGATCCGACATTTATCAAAGGGTGGAAAGTTTAATGCTGCAACATGCGTAATATTTTTTCCACAGAAGAGAGCAATGAAAAATTTAAGCAGATTCACATTGTTTCTTTTCACATTTGTTTAATGAACATATTGTATCACTATTGGATTATTTTTTTATGTAAACATCGAACACCATTGTATTTTATCTTTATGCTAAAAAAGATAAAGGTAGAGGAAGGCTGCAAAGCACCGAGCTGCAATTGAGAGGAAGGCTGCAGGGTGTCATGCTGACTGAGAAGCTTCAGTAACAATATGAAGGTTGGTTTTAAGAAGGTTTCAGGTACTTTGCCAGCTGCATAAAAAAATAAAGTAAATCATTTCTGTCTGAAAAGTTCGAGAAACTTTAAATGTGAAAGAATTCATGGTTGATTGACTGACTCCTTTAATAACCTTAACACATGGGCCTATATGCACTTACAGAAAATTGTAAGACATTAGATGTGAACACTGTCACATGGGAGCAGCTCACAAGCTCCCGCATACCCCTTATTTTGTGCTAGCTGAGGTAGCAGCAGGAGCATTGAAGGATTGTTTGAGAGGTGAGTTAAAGTGGGTTGACGGGGGGAGCCATTACACAGTCCATGTCACTTTGCCCTGACAGTGTCTCATTATAAATATCTTAAATGCTTTAGCATTACACCTAACTAGGTTTAATGGAAAATATATGAAATAGCTGAGATACTTCAAGTGCTGAGTGTACTGCCATGGGGCACAATATATACAAATTAAATTTTGCGCTGGCTCTGCCATTCCTAGTCTACTCCTGTAGATTTTCCCGCTACTTTACTTTTCTTTGCAAATTAAAGAACATATTCCTCCTTCAAACCTCAGCATAGGAAACAATGGCTAAAACAATGCACTATATAGAAAATGCCACCATTGTATGATGAAACCTTTAATTCAATTCTTCAGGAGATCTCAACAAGGGGAATCGTTATCATTCAAGCATTTAGTACCATTCACCTACTCTAGTAGTGGAAAATAAATCTAGTAGGGTACAGAATAAACCTTGACAAGATGCTGCATGTAATAAGAGCAAAAGAGCATCCTAATAAGGCATGGCCATCTTGTCCACACATATTTTAATATTAAAATAAAGTATTTTAGATCACAGCTTATTTCTTAAAAGGGTTTCTGAAATGAAAATGCAAATATGTATATACGCTTTTGACTTGCAGTAATGTGTCATAAAATGCCAATCATTTTTGCAAAATACTATGCTATAAATAGACATTTTTTCTGTTTCTAGCAGCTGTGATTTATAATTTTAACCGTCCTGTTTTCCCTACCTCCCACTTGCACGTTTCTAAATAGCTTACAAGTGTTAGTGCCTGTTTAAAGAATTTATTACACTCTGAAGAGAAGTAGAATACTACTTACAACATTTATTCTATAGAATGGATATATTATTCTTATTTGCATGTTCCGTGTCACTGCACAACTTGTGGTAATTATTTTTTCTATTTTCAAGCAGTGCACATTGGATGCTGTTTGATCTTTATTTTGTGCCTTCCTTGAATGCTGAAGTAGGAATTCAGAACAAAATGTGAAAAAACACTTGCAACATCTATTTAAAATCAATGATAGAGTATTATTTTATAATCCACAGGTTCCACTTTGTACCTACAGGCAGCTGGTTTTGTATTTCTCCTCAGACTGTAGCACTTTGTGTTTTTGCTCCTGTCTTTGACCTTATGAATGAATGAATGAATGAATGAATGAAATACTTGTATAGCGCACAATGCGAACTGAATCGCCTCTAGGCGCTGTGGCGAGCTTTGATCATCTGCTAAAAGAGGAAGGTCTTGAGTTTTTTCCTAAAAGCCAGGTGATTTTCTTCCAGGCGGATGTTGATTGGTAGAGCATTCCATAGCCGAGGCCCTTGGACAGCGAATCTCAGATCACCCTTGGATTAATACCGGGCTTTGGGCACGAGGAGGAGGTTTTTGTTGGCTGATCGAAGACTGCGGTTTGGTGTGTAATGATTTATTTTCTCCATTAGGTATTGCGGAGCTTCTCTATGCACGCATTTGTGGGTGAGGCAAAGGGTCTTGAACGTGATCCGATTTTTTACGGTTAGCCAATGTAAGCTCCTCAGTGAAGGAGAAATGGATTCCCAGGGTTTTTTTCCTGTTGTTGCTGCCGTGTTTTGGATCAGTTGTAATCGCGCAAGTTGATATTGTGGTAATCCTATGTAAAGCGAGTTTGCGTAGTCCAGTCGTGAATTAATGATTGTTCCAACTACCACTGCTTTGTCATTCTTTGGGATAAAAGGGATGAGTCTGCGAAGCATGCGCAGCAGATGGTGAGATCGACTGACTACAGATCCTATTTGCGCATCCATTGACATTTGTGCGTCTAAAATAACCCCGAGACTCTTCGCTTTGGTCTTTGGGGAGATAGTCTGCCCAAAGACGGTTGGTGGAGACCAGGAGGTTTTGGTTGCGGGCTTATGATTTGGGTGTAAGATAAGAAGCTCTGTCTTTGATTGGTTCAGCTGGAGGGAGTTGGTGGTCATCCAGTCCTCTATTGATTTGAGGCAGTTTTCAAGTTGTTGTTGGTGATCTTTTTTTCCATTGATCCGGAAATAAAGTTGCGTGTCGTCAGCGTAAGAGTGGAAGCAGAGATCTGAGCATCTGATGATTTGAAGGAGTGGGCGAATGTAAATGTTGAAGAGAACGGGTGACAACGGAGAGCCTTGAGGGACTCCGCAGGTGACTGCCCGAGTTTCGGAGAGGAATTTTCCTAGTTTCACTGTCTGTGACCGATTTCCTAGGAAGGACGCGAACCATTGGAGATCTATGTCTTGGACTCCGGCTACTTCTGTGAGGCGGACGAGTAGAGTATTGTGATCTACTGTATCAAACGCTGCACTTAGGTCTAGCAGTACGAGGAGACACGGCTCTCCGTCATCTGCTGCTTCGAGGGCGTCATCCCAAATCTTGAGGAGAGCTGTTTCTGTTCCATGACCCGGGCGGAAGCCTGATTGCAGCGGGTCCAGGAGTTTGTGAGTATCCAGGTGAAGTTGTAGCTGATGTACTACAGCTTTCTCTATGATCTTAGAAATGGTGTTGAGGCTTGTAATCGGCCTACGGTTGTTTGGATCCTGAGGGTCCAGGTTTGGTTTTTTGAGTAGAGGTTTGACGATGCCTTGTTTGAGGATGCTGGGAACAATCCCTTCGTGGAATGATCGGTTTATGAGGTGGGTTATGGTTGGAGCCACGATGTCGGAGCATTCTTTCAGTAGTTTTGTGGGGATGATGTCAATAGGTGAGGTACTGTCACGCAGTTTATTAATGATGTTTTTTGCGGTGTCTACGGTAATTGGGGATAGTGAAAATTTTGGCGGTTGTGGTATGTTGGTGCAGACATCCTCTTTATGTATTTGCTGGCTGAGGTTGGATGTTTTCCTCTGACAAATTGTTTCCCTGATGGTTTTGACTTTATCGATGAAAAAATCCGACAGTTTGTCACAGTAATCCTGGGATTCGCTTTCTGGGGGTTCTAGGCACACCGGATTCATTGATTGATTAACCAGTTTAAACAGTTCCCGTGGTTGGTTTGCGGCCGTTGAGATTGTATATGAGAAGTGGTCCTTTTTGGCTTTGAAGATTGCTTTCCGATAATTCTCTGTCAGACCTTTGTAGTTAAATAGGTTTTCCTCGGTGGGATTTCTTCTCCATGTTCTTTCCGCTCTTCTGCGTTCTTGCTTTAGTACGGAGAGGGAGCTATTAAACCATCCAGCATTTTTCTTCCTGATGAGTGCCCTGCATTTTGGGGCTACCGAGTCTGCTGATTGCAGTAATGCCTTGTTCAGGGAGTTGAGTGTTTCCTCCATAGAGTGGTTTAAGGTTATTGTAGATATCTTTTTGGACAGAGTGGTTTTGAAGGCTTCGGAGTACAGTTTTTTATGCGATCTGGTCCAGTGCATTGTTGCAGGTTTCCGTTTTGCGTTGGTGATGTTGGTAGTGATTTTGAATTTGATGGCGTGGTGATCCGTCCATGGCAGAGTTATGTTGTCGAGTATGTTGACGTCGATGTTCTGTTTGAAAATGAGGTCCAGGGTGTGTCCTGACCCATGCGTGGGATTCTTTATCAGTTGCTTATGTTGTTACCATGCACGTCCTTTGAACTATACTATTATCCAGGATGTATTTATACTATATTTTGCATAAATAATTCAAGCAGAGAGCCAAGAGTCACCAGTATTTCCTGTAGGCCCCCTGCAGCTGATCCTATCCACGGGAATTGACTTGCCATGCCTTATTCTTCACTATGGTTATATGCAGCAGCAGCCATCATGGTAGAAGAGTAGGCCTCATGTCACATACTCTCCTTGTATGTTAAAGTAATGACCGGTATGGGGCTATGATCAATAGGCAGCAGGAAAGTCAGAGGAGTCACAGATCTACAGACAGCAACAGCATTACAGGAGAGAGTAGACAGCAGTAGGAGGAAATAAAGGAGGAAGACCACAGATCCACAGAAGGAATGAAGGGCGGGGAGATCCTTACATTACAGGCCCCAATCTTTAGCAGGCCCTTTAAAAAAGCAATGACTGCCATGATATTGACCTCACAACTGTCACTACAATGCACAAGAAAAGTGTTAGAATATTGGTCAGGTTTTTGTTGTCTACTTCCTGTCCTGATCACATCAGCTTTGGGAAGAAAGAGACAAGTCAGCGAGTGAAAAGAGGGCCTTAAAATTATGATAGAGGCTCTAAACCTCCCCACTTACTGCATTGTAGATTAACTACACTGAATTTTTCAGAAAGTGATCATCAAATTCCAGTGTGCTATAGCTGGGCACGTGTACAGGGAGATTACTGAGTAAACTGGTGCTATGTAATTGAGAAATATGAATAATAATATTATCATTTATGCAGTTTACTAAATTATCTTTTCCTTCCTTTTTTTTGTACGTGATCATTTAAAAAGGAATGTTGTGGTTTGCCTTCCAGCTAGCAATGTAATCTAAAACCTCTTGACAAACTTTAAATTCATTATCTTAGAATACATCTAAACAAGCAATTGCTTTAATTAACTTGTTGTCATTGGAAATATCTAATTATTAACCCCAGGGTGTAGCAATAGCTCAGTGGGTTCAGTGGGTATTAATGAGCACGAGACTCATCATGCATGAAGACAATTTTGAATGCATTTATGCTAAAGGATTGTTTCTCTTCTCGAGCTCCATCTGTCAAAGTATCCTGAGATATTGCCCATAGGAGGAAAAAGAAACACAATGGGTTGTATTATTCTGGCACTGAGATTCGGAAACACAGTGCAATATAAATCTTATAATTATTACTTGCTATGAAATAATTCTAGTAGAACAGATGACATCTGGAGACAACAGCTCCAGATCTACCAGATAGGTATTTGAAAATGTCATAATTTTGCTAAAATAAGAGACAATAAACTGAACACTAAATTGGAAAATTCAAAGAATTAATAAGCACATTTTCTGTGAACTAGTGAGAACGTGTTAAATTAACATCTTAAATATAGAAGAGTCATATAAAGTATATGACTGGTTTTATTTGTTTTATTGAAATTTAATTACAAATTTAAAGGATTTCTCATTAATAATCAAGGGAAAATAATAATTATAAATGTTCTTTTCATGCTATATCTTCATACATAAACTTGCAGAGTAATAGTTAATTGCCACCACCCCAAAACTGGTCCTATTGTGTCTAACAGTGTGACTGTGGTACAGTTTTTAAAGTGCATGCTCCTATGAGAGACTGATTTGATTTGCATATTGTACCACAGTGCAGAAGTTGACACACTATATAAATCAATGATATATAAACTTTTCTAAAACCTGTCCAGCTCCAATTTAAAGTGTGTGAAGACATATCGTTTGGTCCATCTATATAATGCTTAAATGCTATATAAACTAAAGTTAATGTTCGCAGATGATGTCCTGCTGACTTTAACTAGACCTCCCACATCCCTCCCAAACCTTATAGTCTTATTGAAAGAATTCAGTTTTTTTTCAAGTTATAAAATTAATACTAGTAAGACAGAGGCTCTCCCAATACAGGGGGTCCCTAGGTTACAAACAAGATAGGGACTGTAGGTTTGTTCTTAAGTTGAATCTGTTTGTAAGTCGGAACAGGTACATTTTTTAAGTGTAGCTCCAGCCAAAAAATCTATTTTTAAGCTTTTTGGATAACATAGGGAAGGGTTATCACCCCTCTAACATTTATTTAGCTATCTGAGCCCCTGTACAGAAGATTTCACCTCACTTTCTGTCCCAATGATAATTGGATTTTTAAAATTTTGGGCTGTTAGGGAAACAAAGATTGGTGATAAAGCATCAGTGGAGACACCTTTTTCCCATATTAACTCATACAGGAGAGAATTTCCCTTCCTAGGGGTAGATTTCCTCTCACTTCCTGTTATCTCCTTCCGTTTGTAAGTAGGAGTCGTTTGTAAGTCAGATGTTTGTAAGTAGGGGATCCCCTGTACTAATCCCACCATTAGATTTCGCCGCTCTCAAACAAAACTATTGGTGTTCAAACTCTCTCAAATACTTGGGGATAAATCTAACTTCCTCCTACCCTACTCTTTACCAAGCCAAATACCCCCCACTCTTCCAGGACGTCGACCGACTCTTGAGACAATGGGACATTTATCCCATCTCTCTCTTGGGCCACATCAATGTCCTGAATATGTCTATCTTATATCTTACTCTTATATTTATTCAAAACTATACCAATTCCCATCCCTATGTCTCAACTTAAAGCCACTCAAAGAACATTCCTTAATTTTATTTGCCACAACAAAGCCCATTGGATAGCTAACACAGTAATGTTATCCCTTAAAGATAGAGGAGGAATGGGAGCACCTGACCTTATTAAGTATTACTTTGCTACCCGTCTCAAACTGGTCATCGCCTGGTCTTCTAGAATGCCATCTAGTATTTGGTCAGAAATTGAGATGAATATCACTAGTCCGTTTCACCCCAGCTTTATGATCTGGGCAAAACTAGAGTCCTCCATGAACCAACTCAGAAGTTTATGTTTACACCCGATGTCATTCACCCTTTCAATCTGGAAACAGTGTTCCAGCCGCTACTCACTTGCCTCTCCTTGCCCAGCTCTACTAAATGTGCTCTTTAACCCCGACATTCCAGATAGTCTATCCTACACCCAAATGTCCCCTTGGACCCAAGCTGGAATTTTTCAACTTTAAAACCTAGTACACCCACGCACTCATACTTTATTGCCCTTTGACGAAATACAAGGGATGTGTAGAACACAGAGAAACAGCTTATAAAATAAGGTCTTTTGGTACAGAACACCGGAACTCATCCACAGATACGACCCCAAGTCCACTCGGGTGTGCTGGAGGTGCCGGGAAGAAATTGGCTCTCACTACCACATTTTCTGGGAGTGCTCTCTGATCCAACCATATTGGCTTACCATTCAGACTCTCTTGCAGGATCTGTTTGAGGTAGCCCTCCCTCTAGACTCGATACATTTCCTCCTAGGCCTGCCGCTCCCCGGCATTTCCAAGTACTCCCAGAAATTAGCTTCCTTCATACTCCTCACAGCAAAGAGGCCTATACCCTCCAAATGGCTATCACCCTCACCTCCAAATCTCCCACAGACACTACAAATACTGGAACAAATCTGGCGAATGGAACGCCTCACTGCAGTAGTCAACGACAAAAACAAAAAAGAAATTATTGTGCTAGAAAAATCTTAAAAAAGCTCCAACTGAACTCCATCAAATATCCTTATGGCAAGCATGAAATAGTATAAAAATAAAGTTGCGCTGCAAAAGTGAAATAATGTGAGAAATAATCACAATGAAAATGAAAAAATCCCACAATAAAAGGGTCCTGTTAGACCGATAATCCAGTCAAATGAATCGCCCTTTCTAATTGAGGTGTAATAAAACACACAAAATGATACTAGTGTCTTTGATGGGAATAATACGGATGAGAGTAATATTCAGATTAACCCCGGCAGTAGTAATCAGCAATAGCAAAATCCTTCCAGTGATGGTATATAAGGGTCCTTACCGGATCCGTTGGACTCCCTTATGAGCGGAGTCAGCTGAGCAGGCAGACACAGCCCTCTGCAGGGACAGATGGTAGTTCTGTGTACATGAACTCTGCCGGCGAAATCCGGAAGTAAACGAGGGGACACAGACAGCAGTAGGCGGTACACTGGCAGACTGACATGCAAACTCACCAATTGCTACTCTGATCCAGCGTGATTCTCCGGGAAGGAATTCGAAGTTCCGCATACTGTTCAGTTCCGCATACTGAACGGCAACTTTTACTCATCAGCTATTCCGGGGGTGAGTTGTACTACCAGTACTAGCCTGATGCTAACACTGAAACTGAGGACCCATACAAGTGACAGCTCATTCGTTTTTTCTCCCTCTTTCCACCCGCACTCGTGGCCGGCTGGCCCGAGTGTTTATTTCCCTTCTAGATAAGCTGATTAATCAGCTGAAAAGCTATTGAGAAACCTTTGAATTCCTTCCCGGAGAATCACGCTGGATCAGAGTAGCAATTGGTGAGTTTGCATGTCAGTCTGCCAGTGCACCGCCTACTGCCGTCTGTGTCCCCTCGTTTACGTCCGGATTTCGCCGGCGGAGTTCATGTACACAGAAGTTCCATCTGTCCTTGCAGAGGGCTGTGTCTGCCTGCTCAGCTGACTCCGCTCATAAGGGAGTCCAACGGATCTGGTAAGGACCCTTATACACCACTGGAAGGATTTTTCTATTGCTGATTACTACTGCCGGGGTTCACCTGAATATTACTCTTATCCGTATTACTCCCATCAAAGACACTAGTATAATTTTGTGTGTTTTATTACACCTGAATTAGAAAGGACAATTTATTTCACTGGATTATCCGTCTAACGGGACCCTTTTATTGTGGGATTTTTTCATTTTCATTGTGATTATTTCTCATATTATTTCACTTTTGTAGTGCAACTTTATTTTTATACTAGTAGTCAACGACACACTTCCCCAATTTTCAAAAATCTGGGATCTCTGGGATCGCTCAGATTGCAATCCAAATGCAACTTCCTTAATCACCTAGAGGTACATCAAATTCTTAAATCGCATATACTAATACTCTGTCAGCCTAAAATTGATGGCTAATCAACCCAAGGTTTCCATGGTATTCCCTGAAATCCCCCTACTCCTCTACAATCACTCATATGGAATTCTCATGGGGTGTCCTCCCTCAGCTATGGGCACCCTGGAAAACTCGCCAATTTCACACCCAGTGAGCAACATTCTTCTTGTATGTAATATAAGTTTATGGATTATAAAGCGTTCTCACTGGGCCCCCTCTACTTCCTCGCTCCCTTACTCCCCCTTCATCTAACATGTTTGAAGTTTGCATTATAAAGATGTTTGTTGGTAACATTGTGAACATACCTAAATAATTGTGAAGTCTGTAATATGATGTATACATGATTTTATGTAATGTACACTAACATATGATCCTTATCTTTGTTATTAATTTCTTTTCATTTTCATCGTTGTATCCACATATATGATAATCTAAATAAACATACAATTAAAAAAAAAAAAAAGAAACTAAAATTAAGTGGTACTTTTGCAACATTATTATACACGAAACGAAAGCAATGCCAGAGATTTGCTTGTGTAGTAATAATCCTTGAATTGTATCCCTGCTTTTGTAAACTTGTGTCATTTTGTGTCGTCATTTTAGCAGTAAGTTTGTTTTTGATGCTAAGAGGCCGACTCAAGGCCAAGAAGTAGGACTTTGACACGAGGACTTTTGGCACCAATGTAAATTGTGTTTTGAAGAATCCCTCCAGATTAGAATCAATCCTTAACACCAAACTTTACCTAAACAATTAACTCTCCTATAATAGATATGTGACATGTGCCACGCTATAATCTAAATGTCTAACATCTAAAAAATTACAAAGTGCGTATATCATACATGTAAAATGATTTCACAACGTGCAAACCAAAACACATGAACAGATACCATCACTCACTTATAATGCCAAAATACCCTTTCTTAAGTGGAAAAAAGTGCATAGTGTAAACATATAATCATAGCCTTTAAATTATACGTATATATAAAGTGAAAGTCCTACATTGGCACTTTTATGTAAATAAAATGAAACATTTCTTGTGATTTCTTTGCAGCTTTAGATAATGCAGGTTCCAGCATAACCACCAACTTCCCTAGAGGACACTCACCTTACTAGATGGACCTTTAAATTATTGAAGGTCAATCAGCAGTGTCTTTCAATTCAGCCGGGAATGGCAATATCAAGATGTCAATCTCCTGCAAAGTTTTCCTTCTCAGAAGAATTGAATAAAATAAATAAAAAGCTGCATAGTGGTCCCTAATAAAAACACTTGATTTAAAAACGTGAAACTTAATTAACTCACACGACTCTGTGCAACCAAATAATGCACTACATCTAGGAGACATAATGAGTAAGGTGGAGACTGCATAATGCATATCCAGGAGTATTTTGCTTTATTACAAACAAGAATGAGTCATTCCCCAGTCAGACTCCCAGCCCATTGTCAGTGCACTCACAGACCCACAGCCTCCAGATCACACCCACTGTCACGTCTTCATGCTCTGTCCTAAACATTGCATCATTGATGACTTCATCAAGAGACTAAAGCCACACCAAAGATTTGCTTGATTAGTGATAATGCCTAAATTTGACACTTATCTTAGTTAACTTGTGTGGTTTTGAGTCTGCAATCCTGGCAGTAGGCTTGTTTTTGATGCCAGGACTTTGGTAACTGGGCTTTTGCCACCAAAGTAAATGTAAGCAAATAGTTTTGAAGAATACGTCCAGAATAAAACTACTTCCTAACACCTAATCTCGCTTTAACAAATAACTCTCCAATAACCTGTATCCCAACACTTACCCTGGTAAAATTAATAGTAAGATTGAGTCTTCATTCCAAAAGCCAACATTAGACCCTTAACACCCTGTATAGGATAGCGAGGATGGGTCAAGGACAGGTGCTATGTCTCAACCATTTTTGACCAATAAACCAGGAGAATAGCTCAGTACTAGGTAAAAACTGTGCATCTGCCTGTCACTTCACAAAGAAGGATGCACATGTTGATGGTCTGTGTCTGAGCAGGCTATGTCAGCACAGGTAATGCAAATGTGGCAACTTCCCTATGTCTATTGAAATCCTTGGGGTGGGGGTTATGATGCAGAATTTCTCCCTGCTTAACCGGCCAACCTTTAGTACATGTGTACTGGGTGCAATGCTATACCATTTATATTTATTGTTGCAATTTAGATTGCATGAGGATGAAGTTAAAAATTACATTATTTGTCTTCTGTAAATTTAGAGGAGTATGCCTCCAGAAGTAGCTTCCAAAAGAAGCAGGTAAAAAGAAGGTACCGTCTTCCTAATGAATTGAAAATTGGGGGGTAAAGACAGTTCCCCAAACTAGTCTCCACTATAAGGACTATCTCGGTATCAATAGGATAATACAGGGCTCAAAATTTCAAGTCCTGAGCTACTAGCCAGGCCCCAAGGGTTACCCGCCACCAGTTGCCCAACCCAACCCCTACTGCACCCTGTCCCTAATCCCACCCTCATAAATTATCTCATGAAATGACACCTAAATGTTTTGTGCAGAAATAAGTTACAAAAATAAATATTAGCAACAACTTTATCAGTGCCCCTTAGCACAGCCTCACAAGTGTCAATTAATGCATGCTCATCTGTGCCTATTAATGCAACCTCACCTGTGCCCACCATTGCAGCCTCACTGTGCCCATCATTGCAGCCTCACTGTGCCCACAATTGCAGCCTTACTTTGCCCACCATTGCAGCCATACTGTACCCACCATTGCAGCCACACTGTGCCCACCATTGCAGCCTCACCATGCCCACCATTGCTGCACAGTAGGGCCCACCTTTGGAGCCACACTGTGCCCACCATTACAGCCTCACTGTGCCCACTATTGCAGCCTCATTGTGCCCACCATTGCAGCCTCGCCTGTGCCCACCATTGAAGCCTCACTGTTCCCACTATTGCAGCCTCATTGTGCCCACCATTGCAGCCTCGCCTGTGCAGAGGAAGAGAGAGGGCGGGCGGATCATGAATGGAGGAAATGTGAGTAGGCGAGTGGAAAATTTGAGGGCTGGGATAATATACACGTTATAAATAAAAATTGTATTTTATTTTACATATAACAAGAGAGACAAAACATAATTTACAAAAATCAAGACAATACAGTATATAAAACCAATAAATGTTTATACAGTATATAGATACTTAATGTGCTCCTAAATTGTAGTCAGAAGTATAGAAGGTCCTCACGGGACACGTGGTCCTCTACATGTTTCGTGGTCTATGGCCGCTTTATCAGGAGAATGATATCTACAATAAAAGTGGCAGACAATAGCGATGACAAGAAAATTATAATTGTGTATGAGTGTAGTGAAAGCACATACACAAATGAATTATAAATATACAAAGGATTCTCGGGTAAGTGGTCATGCACCCATCTTCCTCTTTTCCCCTATGCTATTGAATTACTTTATATATTTATAATTAATTAATTTATGTGTGTGGTTTCACCACACTCATGCACAGTTATTATTTTCATGCCATTACTATTGTCTGCCTTATGATCTACCACTTTTATTGTAGATATCATCCTCCTGATGAAATGGCCATAGAGGACCACATGTCCCATGAGGACCTTCTATACTTCTAACTCCAATTTTGAAGCACATTAAGTATATATATACTGTATAAACATGTATTGGTTTTATATACTGCATTGTCTTGATTTTTGCAAATTATGTGTTGTCTGTATGTAAAATAAAATATTTTTTTTATTCATAATGTGTATATTGTCCTATTGGTACAGAGATAGTCCTTATCCTCATAGTAGAGACTAGTGTGGGAAACTGTCTCTACCCCCCAATTGTCTTCTGTAAATGTTATTATTATGCTTAGAAGTCTTCTTTAGGGTCGGACTATATGAAGAGACAAATTACGAATTGTGACATGATTACTGGCATACGAGGTTTTTGATTGTGGTTTTTTTTTGTAACGGTGATGGTGAAGTGTTATGTTTGCATGCAAACTTGTGTTCTCTGCATACTTGTTTCCTTGCTATCTTTCTTTCCCTTTTCTTTTTATCCCCTTCTCTTAAGTAATGAATTATACATGCTCACTCTTCTTGTTTTGTGTTATCTCTCCCTTTCTTAGACTCCCAAGCTGTCTAGGCTCCTTGCTCTTGCTTTTCTCTGTCCCTGTTTATCTTTAACTCATCGTCTGCCTTATTTTTATTCTGTTTTGCTTTATCTTCCTCTCTATCACTCTGTCAGTATCTCTCTGTCACCTTCCCTTAAATGTATTCTTAATTAAGAGCTGATCTTTGTGACAAGTGTGTGGTCTAAAAAGTAGCAAGGCTTTTGTGTTGGTAGCATGCCTGTGGGTTAGCTGTAACGTGAAATCACATCTGGATAATTAAACTGTACATATTTCTATGATATATTTCTTAATGAGTTTGTACACATTCAACAAAACTGTGTATTGTATAAATCCCTTTGATCATGCAGAGGAGGATTTCTTTATATCTGATTGTTTTATCATACATTCTAGCATGATTCATCATAGATTGTAGTTACAGACTAAGTAACCGTATTAAGTAATTAAATATTAAACATTGTTAAATGAAAAATGTACTTTTAGTATAAGCTGTCCTCTAGGGCATGCCTTCATCCCACTGTTCGCAGCCCACCTAGAGAAATACATATCTTCATCCTTTTTCACTGTTCTGCCCTTCCCAGAGCCGCCCTCTGTCCTTCTTTCCTCCTCATCTGTCCCTCATTTTGGTCTGATCTATATAAAATGCACTATTTATCTTTTAAATAGTGTTTCACTGTGCTTTTAATTGTTCGTGGCAGGTGGTGTGTCCTATGCCTACATACTTTTTGTTAATTGGTGTCCCTCGTTCCCATCTCAAAAATTTGTGAGGTATGGGTCCTGTCTATGCTCACCACAGCCCTATTCATTCACATGGGGAGTTTTACTCATGGTGATCTTTACCTGTCCTGTAAAGTATGGCTCTTTCCAAAGGAATGAAGGGGGCTGCTTTTATTTATATGGCTTAAAGGCATAGTTCACCTTGGCCCACCACTTATATAGAGATAAGTGGTGCCTGAAATTACACAGTACAGTTTTGACCAAAGTTGAATAATGTCATTACTATAGGTGTAGGCAATTTATGTACCTTCTGAAGCCTTTCTGAAAAACTCCCAGAGATAGCATCATCCCATCCTGATACAGCATCCTCCTAGATAGGCTGCTAGGTAAATTTAGTTCTAGGCTCATTCTGTAACTAGGGGAGCAGTACTTTTTGGATCTGATCGGTTTAAAGCTTCACAGACTGTAAGTTTGATTGCTTGCCATTAATCTAGAAAATGTTTCTAGAGCTTTGGCAGGTAGAATTCAAACGACCAGTCTGAATATTGAGCAGGACCTAGCCAATCCCTTGGGGGTGCCCACTTGGTGGGTGGGATGCTGTTAAATTGTCTGGAGCTCTTAGTGGGAGGTTGTTTTCCCTCCAGAGGGAATGTATCAGTAAGCTGAGAGGAGGGGAGCTGCTTGCCTCTGGCGCCCTGTGGACTGGATGCTGGATTCTTTTCAAGTGGCTGAGCATATGGAATGATCTTGTTCCGGGATTCTGTAAGTAGGGCCTCCTATCTGTGCTGCATCTTAAACCTACTTCATGGTCCCCAGTCATGAACTTATCTAGTTGCACCTGTGGTAAAGTTGTATCATGGTCCAGAGCTGTGAACCTATGGGCTGTTCTAGTCTAGCTATACCATTTTTGCAAACTATCTTATGGTTCTCAGGTTTGAGTGAAAGACTGTGCTCCTGCTGTTTAGAGAGAGGGAGAGTTGTTCTCTGCAGAATTGTGCTCAAGCGTTTTGGAGTATTCTACAACACCCCAAATCTCCTCCCAGGTTTCTACAAGAAATATAATACAAAAAGACAAAGCCCTAGACTATTTAATGGGCTGTAGTGAATGGACTGTTGCTGTGTGCCTGGCTGTCTCTGTGTCAGGGCTGGCTTAGCCCTTCCTTCTCTGGGCTGGATGCTCAGCTGTCAGCTATTTGCCAGCTCTCATATCTCTCCACATTTACCAGCTGTTCCTTATCCAGCTTGTCTGACCTGCTTACTTAAAGCTGTCCAGCTCATATCTGCTTTCGCCTTGGTCACATCACTAGAAACCATCTCCTGCGGTTCTGTTTTAAGACTGGATTGCTGACATCCCTTCTGGCTTCTTATCCTGCTTGCTGTTGCTCCACTTGGATCCCTGACTTCTGGCCTGGCTGATTACCCAATCTGGTTATTGAACTCTGGACTGGCTGACTACTCGATCCGGTTACTGGATTTTGGCTATGCTTTGAATACGTTTACTCTACTTACCTTTTTATTTTTATTAATAAACAAGTGTGATTTAATTGTACTTCTGTCTCAGTCTGATTCATGGTTTCTGACACTCTGCACTGTTTTGGGATAGAACTGGTTAAATTTACAGCAGCTCCTTCAGGGGTACCTACACTACATTACTAATACTGTGACAGTAGTGGTGAACAGTAAGAGGTAGGAGTCTATTTGGAATGTCCTAGCAACAAGGCAGGATGGGATGATGTGATCCCTGGGAGTTTTTAAGTTTGGCTTCAGGAGATACACAAATAGCCTACACCTATATCAAAGGCGTTATTCAACTTTTGTCAAATCTGCACAGTTTGTTTTTATCTACAGGCACCCCTTAGCTGCATAGGTATTTTAGGTGAATAATGCCTTTAAACTTAAAAAAAAAAAAAATGTTGTAACTGTTAGCTGTTTGTTCTGCTGTTTCACTGCAGAACAAACATCACTGTCGCCCTATTACGGGAGGTGTAAAAATAACAAATCTAATGGCAGAATCAACAGGTACTATTATTAATACTAATATTAGTACTAATAGTGCTTAATAGTACTAATACTATTTTGCAGGGAGTATACAAAAAAAAGGGGGATAACACTGCGCTAAACCTAAAAAGGGAGGGCGATATACACAAAAAAAGAGAAAAATACATTTCTATAGCAGCTAACATACAAACAAACAAAGTCATACAGATACAAGAGAAAAAATGTGTAGCGCTAAGGCTTGTAATAGCCATGTGAAAATTAAATAAAAATCACAAAGTGAACAGTAATGTGCAATGTGCAAGTGAAAGTCCAGTGACCAATGTGAAACTGGTAAATGTGAGTCAATCTGAAGGATTTAAATACAAATGGAGATCAACCGTAGTGTCTCGGAGATGATGACTGCACAGGAATGTAATGCTTGTGACACGGAGAGCATCAATGCTTAAAACACTCAATGAGGTACTCTTACCAGCAGAGGTGGACACACATACTATATGGCAGTGGGTCAAATGCACATGAGTAGTTGTCTTTAGGTATGATAGCGAGGTCACGGATGGTTGTCTTTAGGTATGATGATGAGGTCCCAATCACAGGGATAGGTTCACGGCCAGAGGTAATCTCTATAAACATCCACAGCTTCAGAATCCAACTCGTCAGTGTTCACCGGTACTAAGAATATCATGAAAAAAGAGGAAAAAAGTGCTACATATAGTGCAGATCAGCCAATAATGTTTTATTGTAAAATTTCCCACAGTCAAGGAGACATAAAAAGAACACAATAGTGTAATAAAAATGGCGTTTTGACTCAAAC
Source organism: Lithobates pipiens (assembly GCF_037356315.1). Taxonomy (NCBI): domain Eukaryota; kingdom Metazoa; phylum Chordata; class Amphibia; order Anura; family Ranidae; genus Lithobates; species Lithobates pipiens. The sequence goes on from NW_027507790.1 coordinate 142,754,510, forward strand.
GGTCATCAGGATGCCCCTGTTGATGACCGTTTGAGTCTAAACGCATAGGGATGGCCATTTGAGACTCCCATACTGCTTTTTAAATGTTTTTACACCATTTTTATTACACTATTGTGTTCTTTTTATGTCTCCTTGACTGTGAGAAATGTTCCAATAAAACATTATTGGCTGATCTGCACTACATGGAGCACTTTTTTCCTCCTTTTTCATGATATTCTTGGTATCGATGAACACTGACGAGTTGGATTCTGAAGCTATTTTGCAGGGAAACTGAAAAAAAAAATGGCAAACATCACCAATCATTTTTGTTCCTGCTGGAGCACACACTGCATGGTGTAATAGACCAGGCACTGGAGGCACAGTAGCAGGAAGATTTGGAAGACTTCCTGATGTCTGATCAGCCACTTTATCTTGGCACCACATTCTAAAGCTGCACCAGGCACAGGAGGAGAGTTGCAGTTCCGGTATTAAAGAGGAGGACAGCATTCCAGGGATGGGATTGAGCCCTACAAAATCCTGGAAGCTGTAGAGTTGGGGGAGATAGCCAAAATGTACCCAGGTTCTATTTGGCAAGTATTTGTAGGGCGTTAACAAAGAACAGGGAAAAGTCACAGAATCTGGGGGGATTTTTAGGTGACAATCAAAAGGAAATGCATAAATATACAAAATGAAAAGTTTATTCACATCTTAGAACAATCCATAAAACCATGTCAGTATATTAAAATCATCTTTAAAATCATGCAGATATAGATGATGACTTTCATATATCCTCTAATACTTTATTTTATGCCACAAAAATAGCTTGGTGTAGTCATCCCAACATGTTTCATCTTGAATACAGCTTCCACAGGAGAATTTACACTACCACATACAAGCTATATCAAAGACAGAGATAGAGAAAACGAGTACAAACAATAAATCATATGTTTCGATATACAATTATAAAAAATTATAATTAAATACATTTAGTGAAAGGCTAATCATAAGCACAAATATAAAGGATGGAATAGAGATTCACAAATTCACTCATCTAGTTATGAACACAATGAGTTCCAGGTGGTATTAGTAGGTCACAGGAGGGTTACAAGGACTAATTCCACAATTGTCAGAAGTCAAGGTGGAGAAAATAAGAGCAGAGGCAGAGACACCAAATGCCCCCTAGAGGGAAAAAAGTGCAGCGTGGACAGAGATCAAACTCAATCACATGTTCCACAGAATCCACACACACAGATTCCACTAGGAGAGGCCAGCCTCACCAGTGACACCCCCTGCAGAAGGAAGTGGAAAGGAACCCCAATGGAAAAGCATGAGCCAAAACCACCCAGTTAGGGCAACCAATGGCTACAATAAGGTCATCATGGAATTCCTGCTACCAATGGCATCCTTACACCAGCTGTGAGCACCCTGAGTGTCTGTGCAGCCACCGACTCACCCATAGGTCAAATACAGAGGTAACAATATGTATGAGATACATGGAATTCCACGGGAGTCCCAAGGAAAGCAGGTACCCAGGAATATAGATAAGGTTCATGAGGAGTCAGGATAGGAAGGATACCCATTGGTACTGTCTGAGGAAAACACAGCCTGCCCACATGTGCAACAAAGGCGAGGGACCTTGAAAGGGCTGAGCCACAGTGTGTAAGAAACTGTCAAGTCTTCTCTAGTGCTCCCAAAGGGGGAGATATATTGTGCTGCAGACAATTCCCAGGTTATGGTTCTTTGACTCAACTGAGTAGGCAACTACTGGGAAATAAGGGGTCATAAGCAGATACGATTCCCTTGCAGTGTTGAGGTGCAGGAATCACAGGGCAGTAGGGTGTGCAGCCCAATCTGGGAAGTATGCTTGGAAACACACAGACATTGGGGACAGGTGCACAGAGACACACATGACAACAAGGAGTGAGTAACAATGCAAAGAGATAAATAGGAATCTCTAGGAGCAGGTGGACATGCATAGGGACACCAAGCGTGAAACAGGCTAGAAATCCTTTGGGGGTTGCTGAAGAAGACTGCAGACACAGGTGATGCTAATGAATAGCAGACTGGAATTCACAGAGAATCCCAGAGGGGCCGAAAGGTGCAAAACTGACAAAGGTATACAAGGAAAACAGAAGCACAAGGACACTGGAATGTTCTAAGGAGACAACATGTACAAGGACACAGGTTGCAGGCAGGAACACACTGAGAGTCACTGTGGACAGGCTGGAAGGCACAGCGAGACACTTGCAATCAGATACTAGGAACAATGGGAATCCAGCTACAGAATCACTATGAATATTGGGCTCACTGGGAGTCTCTCTGAACATAGAACACTACGTCTATAGGGGGTCACTCTCAGTAAGCCAGAGGCAGAAGTAAGCGCTGGGGGTTACCAAAGGAATATTCTTGGGAAACCAGGGACATGACAAAGCACTGAGAGTGCACTAGAAATCTTCTCAGGAAGCCAGAGACATGAGAAGCACTGGGGGTACATTATGAATCTTCTCAGGAAGCACTGGGGTACTAGTAGGAAACTTCTCTGCTAAGAAAACACTAGGCACACACTAGGAATCCTTTTGGAAATCACTGGGGGATAGATGTTGCTTAAGAAATGCGTGCAGGAATGAGCTGAAATAAAAGGAAGATGGGAGTATAGCTAACTGAATCAACAGCAGGTAGTAAACCAGTCTTGAACACAAGTCTTGTGGAATGACTGGAACAAATAGAAGTATACAAGTTCCAACCGTGGAACCACATGTACCAACATGCCTGCTCATCTTTCGGTATAGAGGAGACAGATTGGCAGCAAAGCTGGAACACAGATTAAACCAAGTTCACATAAGAATGATAAAGATTTTATGGAAGGATGGGAAGAGCTTCAGGTTAAAAATACTTGATATGCATGCGATATTTGTTAGAATATGAAAAAAAACCTTTTTGGAAAAGTCAATGAACTGTTGAAGGCGGAACAGGAAACTGCTAAAATTTAAAACACACACGCATTATGTTAGGTTGGAAGAACCTCTTCAGAAATATATGGTATATGAATAGGATCAAACAAAGGAAACATAAAAAATCTGTAAAAGATTTAAAAGACTTTGGGAGGTGAGATATACACATGGTCAGATAAGAGAAGATGTGATAAAATAACTCAGTATTTTGATAAATCTGAAATGTCAGTGTGAAATGAAACGGATATTTCAAGCAGTGAGGAGCAAAGTGACAGGTTTGGCAATAATAGTGTTAGAACACAGAAGTAAAGGTGGAAAAGTTGGCAGGGAAAGACGAAGAAAAAGTAAATATTTTACCTCACAGGGAGGATTTTCATGTGGGTTATTCGAGATCTTCTTATAGTAGAAATTAGACTTAAACTACCTCAGGTAGTTTTTTTTAGAAAGCCAAAGACATCATATGGGACAATCCTTCCAAAGAGATCTAAGCAACAGAGAACAATATAGGGATGAGATGAGGAAGGAGGAGGCACCCTTAAAAGTAACTAAAAATACAATCCATGAAAATGTAAAAAATATCATCCCCTAGAGATGATAAAAATGAAAATGTGTAGTTTGTTTGTCCTTATGTTAAATTCTATATTATTTGATCATATAAAATATCATAAATATAACAACTCATGATTTGGTGATTTGCCTTATATTCATTCTCACTGTCAGCTATCCAGGAAAGTGAGAATGAGTTTTTGCCCCGTGGGAAGTCAAGCACACAAAACCAATGCCTTATAGGAGGTGCCCTGGTGAACAATGAGCTTTCTTTTGATTCTAGCATCTTTAGGTAACCCTACATCATCTACAGATAGAGAGTGTCCTTCTCCCTTCCTGGTATGTCACAGTTCGATGCATTACATATTCATTACTATGCACTCTATGCACTGTGAGGTATGTGACATACTCTAGATTGCCCTACCTAATACACTGCAGAGACGACAAGAAAAAAACCTCCTGCACAAAAGTGTGATATTCCAGTAAAAGGTATTGAGAATGACATGGAGATACAGCCTCAGGCCTTGCTGCCCTCTTGGACTGGGGCCACTACACTACAAAGCCACTACAAAGAACAATGCATTAGTGCATTATCCCACATTGTTTTATTAAGAAAGTCATCATAGATTATACTCACAAACTTATGAATTAAAAGCTACATGTTTTGAAAGCAATGCCAGACTTCAGACTCTAGACCTGCTCCTTTTCCTTTATGTGCATTGTGTTGCTTGTGAATTTTCCCTCTCTCTGTACACTGTTAAGTGTATTATATATTTCAGACTGTTTCAATGTCTATGCTGTGCATAAGTAACATACTTCATTACCATTGTTAATATAGAGAATTTTTACTGCTTGACTTCTGGATTCAACATAATTCATTCACATAGAAAAACTATTTTTTCCTCTTATGGGACTTTAAATAGGCAGTAGTCTCAAGAATTGGATCAAAATATGGTTTTCTTATTAGAAATGTTTTTAAAGCGTGAATAACAATAAGAGCAAAAAGATGCACAGTAATTACTAACTGATGTACAGAAAACCACAGTATTATATACCAATACCACAGGGATAATTACATCACATTAATAGATCCCAAATCAATATTAGGACCAACAAGGTCCGACGCGTTTCAAGGTTATTAGAGAATAGAATCTCTTCTTCAGGGGCTGGTGGTGCAGTATATCCTTATCTGTAAATATTGTACAGATAAGGATAGACTGTAACTGTAAATAAAAAATAAAAAAACAGACAACAATGAACAAACGATATTCACATTTGACAGCTGTGTTTCAAAAAGTACTATAGTGGTATGTAGCTGTCAGATATAATATATGGTATATTCTAACCTTATAGTGTTGTACATCACTGTTCAAAGAGCATCCAACATAATAAAAAGTGTGATAGAGGAAAATCTGCTCGTAGGGATCAAATCCAGGAGCCAACGTGGGAAATCAGGGAGATACCATGGAAATGACTTTCAAGCTGCACATAAAGGGCGTATCCTACCCATAGATATTATACCCATAAGGGTGTGTCCAGGTAGCTCTGTGTTTAAAAAAAGATCAAAGAGCCAATAACCGATTTTATTTTTCTATATTATTCAATGTGTGCTTAAAATTTACCCTGGGCACATGAAAAATATGTATGGAGCAAGCATTTCCCATAGTTATCAAAAATCAGCATATTAAGGAATATCCTGACAAAAATCGCATACCTGCTATTTCCCCGCACTCAAGCACACTGTTTGGCCATCCGTCCCACAGTTTGAAACAAAGTGGGACAACACATCCCCATTGGCCTGTGGGGTGTTTACAGCTAGGATTATCTAGAGAAACACAGAGGATACAAAAAAGGAGGGAGAGAGCATTAAATATGCTATCAGGTGGACACAGGATGATTAGTCTCACTGATCCCGCTGTTGAAACATTTGATGCAGCTTACCCCTGGAAGGATCTACTGCTGCACCACATCATTTCCACTCCTTACTGGACAAGTGCTACCTACAGTATCAAGACCTGCCGTGACTCTGTGTCCCTCCTGAATGCTCTGTTGCAGTCTCTCATGTGAGTGGATATTTGTTTTATAATACATTTTTATTTGATACATATTCAGAGGAGCCTCTCTCCTTGTTTTTTTTCTCAGCTCTTTCTGGACCTTGCTTCTGGTCCTGTTGGTGGCAGCCCTGATTGACTCTTGTATGTGAATAAATTACATGGATATTCATTCCCAAACCCTTGGACAATTAGGAACTGTATATATTGAGGTACTGTTGCATTGTGCCTTTTTTACTTGTTGTATGTGGGAGCAGTAAGGGCACAGCTAAGAGTAGTGTGGTTGAGTGGACAGCACAAGAAGTAGGACTGATTACCACAGATTGCAGTACAATAATAGAACAAAAAGACATGGATGGTGAACTTTCTTGGTAAATTAACCAAATTTATGTAGCACTGACCCCTGAAGGAGCTGCTGGTTTTATTGGGATTACCGTTACCTTCTTGACTGTTTCTCCGTCTAGGGTTTCCCGTGGTAGATGGCCCAAAGAAATGTGGAAACTAACACTGAATCTGCTTTTGGGTTATTTATTTGAAGTAAAAACAGAGTCTCCCAGTTTAAGGTAGAGGGCTAGGATTAAGTTCAGGTACTTTGGACTGCAAAAAATATGATCTTAAAGAAGAAATCCAGAGAATAACCGTTTCACAGCTAGATTTCACAACCCCCGGATAGACCTCCTCTCACTAGGCCTAGTAGCCAGCGGGGTGCTAAGTAAAGTCTCTGCCACAGACTTGAATGTAAAATACTTAAGGAGTAAAGTCTCTGCCACAGACTTGAATGTAGAATACTTGAGAAAAGTCTCTGCCACAGACTTAAATGTAGAATACTTGAGAAAAGTCTCTGCTACAGACTTGAATGTAACTGAGGGACGTAGACAAATTTAAAGAGCTATCATACGGTACCAGTATCTCTCAGCCGGTCCGGCGATACTATATGAGTGTAGATCCATGAAGTGTCAACTGAGCCTCCAGGCTCCTTCAGAGAAGCCAGCCGTGCACACGGCCTTCCCCTGAAGAGTCCTCCCCTGGGTGCTTCTCCAGTTGCTGGGCCTCTGCCTTAGACGAGACGGCACCGGACCATCTTTGAATCAATAGGACCCCGATATCCATTCAGGCCTGTCCCTGCAGTTGCTTCGCCTCGAGCCAGCCAGCCCGAGACTTGGAAATGCATGATTCCGCACCCCAGGCCAGGAGGGCCATGGGGGCTAGGTGTATGGGCACTTTATTTTTAAATATAGATCCAAGATCCCCCCTTTCAGAGCCCAAAAATACAGAAATATACTTTTTAAGTTAATCACAGCATATATTTTTTTTTTTCAATAAATTTTTATTGAAGTATGCAGAAAAATACATCTGATAGCCAAAGTGACAGAAACAGTTTTGACAAAGTACGACATTACAACTTTTTAAAACATGAAGCGTCTACAGTGTGTCATTTACTCTAAGTCCAAGAATTCACTAAACGTCTTGGTAAAGGATAGGTCATATACCAAAGGTGGTCCATGCCAATATGTCGCTTATCAAATGGGTGGAGGGAGGGGTGACTCCACCCGGACACCCCGAAAGGGAGCTGGACTGTGTCCGTGCGGATAATCACAGCATATTATTGACATACATTGCCAATTTTTTGTTATGAGGATAAAGGACTATTTTTTTGAATATGGGAGATCTCAGTGTGGTTGAGATTGTTAAGTAGACATAGGGGGAGATTTACTAAAACTGGAGCACTCAGACTCTGGTGCAGCTGTGCATGTTGATCAATCAGCTTCTAACTTCAGATTGTTCAATATAGCTTTCACGATAAAACCTGGAAGCTAATTGGTTTCTATGCAGAGTTGCACCAGATTCTGCACGCTCCAGTTTTAGTAAATCCCCCCCATACTGTCAATGCCACTGATTGATTGTTCCTATAATTCTAATAACACATCTTATTTCATGATCCAATTTTCTTCTTATAATAGCAATTGGAAGCAGCTACTTTCAGAACTGGGCAGGGAACAATTCTTGCTTGATAGTTACATAGTAGGTGAGGTTGAAAAAAGACACAAGGCCATCAAGTCCAATCTATGTATGTGATTATAAGTCAGTATTACCTTGTATATCCCTGTATGTTGTGGTCGTTTAGGTACTTATCTAATAGTTTCTTGAAACTATCAATGATCCTCGCTGAGACCACCGCCTGTGGAAGGGAACATCCTTGCCACACTTACAGTAAAGAACCCTCTATGTAGTTTAAGGTTAAACCTATTTTCTTCTAATTAAAATGAGTGGCCACGAGTCTTGTTAAACTCTCTTCCACAAAAAAAGTTTTATCCTTATTGTGGGGTCACCAGTACGGTATTTGTAAATTGAAATCCTATCCCCTCACAAGTGTCTCTTCTACAGAGAGAATAAGTTCAGTGCTTGCAACCTTTCCTCACAACTAATATCCTTTAGACCCTTTATTAGCTTTGTTGCACTTCTTTGTACGCGTTGCATTTCCAGTACATCCTTCTTGAGGACTGGTGCCCAGAACTGGACAGCATACTCTAGGTGCAGTCGGACCAGAGTCTTGTAGAGCGGGAGAATTTTTGTTTTATCTCTGGAATGAATCCCCTTTTTAATGCATGCCAATATTCTGTTTACTTTGTTAGCAGCAGTTTGGCATTGCATGCCATCAGGGTCATCTTTAAGGCAGGGCAAAAGGCGCAGATGGCCTGGGCCCTGTCATTGTTGTGGGGCCCAAAGCAGCTGCCTCATACTTGCCAACTATCCCAGTGTAAATTCCCTTGTCCCTTGAAGTTTTAGTCCCAATATCTCAGTGTGAAGTGATGGTACTAATGCTGCCCAGCTCTGCCCTATTGTTGTGTACAGATAACTCACCTGCAGACCCTGTGTTTACATGTAAATAACCGGCATTCATATGTAAATAGTGGCGGCATTACTAAGTAAATAGATGCGGCCGGCAGCATTGATATGTAAGTAACCAATTAACAAGCAGAAATCATTTGCTGTAACCTCAAGCAACTAATCAGTGAGCCATAATGTGCGCTGTAACCTCTAGCAACCAGTCATTAAGCAGTAATGATATGCTGTAACTGCTGGTAACCAATTGCAATTGCTGCCTGATCTGATACAGTAAACTGATTTTGAGTCTAGCTGCTATTTATTGTATGTCTCAGAGCAGGTGGAGAGCAAAACTGCATGGGGGCAGGGGGGGGCAAGACATTTTTTGCCCAGGGTCCAATCAGTATTAAAGATGGCCCTGCATGCCATTGCTGAGCCTATCATCTACTAGGACCCCCAGGTCCTTTTCCATCCTAGATTCACCAAGAGGATCTCCCCCCAGTGTTTAGATTGCATTCATATTTTTGCCACCCAAATGCATTATTTTTCATTTTTCTACATTGAACCTAATTTGCCATGTAGTTGCCCACCACATTAATTTGTTGAGATCTTTTTTGCAAGGTTTCCACATCCTCCGGAGAAGTTATTGCCCCGTTTAGCTTAGTATCATCTTCAAATTCAGAGATTGAACTGTTTACCTCATCCTCCAGGTCATTGAATGAACAAATTAAACATTATGGGTCCCAGCACAGAACCCTGGGGGACCCCACTACTTACCCCAGAGCATTCCAAGTACTCCCCATTTATCACCACCCTCTGAACAAAATCAGTAAGCCAATCAGGAGAGAGAGAAATGGACACATGGTGCTGCAGCTCGACTCGGGTGCCGTCATAGCAAGCTGCTCCTTGTGGGGGCGCTCGATAGGAGGGAGGGGCCAGAAGTAGCAGTACCAAGAAGAGGAGGATCCAGGATGCCCTTTTCAAATCCACTGCACAGGGCAGGTAAGTATAACATGTTTGTTATTAAAAAAACAACAAGACTTTACAATCAGTTTAAGAAGAGATGATTTTTGCAAATGTTACGGAGATTGAGGCAGCTAGATTTGGTTAGTGATTGGATGTGGGGCCCAAAGGAGAGGTCACATTCTAGAATTACAACTAGCATCCTGACAACAGTGTAGAGCCCAATAGTTGTACTGTTGATCTCAATGGTAAAGTTGGCGGAGAAGAATCGGGGGGGGGGGGGGGGTGGAAATGATTTGCTCAGTTTTTTGACAGAATAAGTTTGAGATAGTAGTGTGACATCCTAAATGATAAGTCACTCAGTAAGGGAAGTGCGAGGCAAGCTGAGGAATTTGGGTGTCATTAGCAACTTTCCCAAATCTGGAGACGGCTCCTGTATTTTATACCGCTAATATACAGATCAAGTAAAAAAAATGAGCTATGCTGCATATTGTTTCTTCAAATACTGCATTAATCTAGAGAACATACGATTGTATAAAGATTGCCATAGGGGATTGATTTCATAAATGTATATATCATAAGGAAATACATCTTGTTTCATCTCTGTCATGTTACTTCTAGAGCTTCCCCTCATTTCAGATCTACCCTTCAGATTTACAGTGACTGCACTTCCAAGTGCACTGACAATGCACTTGTAGTGCAAAGTGGATTTGCCTGTCGTAAATAACCCCCAAAGGACACTGTTCTAACCACAAGCTAAGTCAAAAGTCAAGCAGGCTTTTAATTATAGGGGGTTATTCACTAAAGAAAAATCCACTTTGCACTGCAAGTGCACTTGGAAATAAAGTCACTGTAGATCCGAGGGGGACATGCAAGGAAAACAAAAAAACAGCATTTTAGCTTGCACATGATTGGATGATAAAATCAGCAGAGCTTCCACTCATTTCAGATCTACCCCTTAGATTTAGAGCGACTGCACTTGAAAGTGCACTTGCAGTGCAAAGTGGATTTTCCTTTAGTAAATAACCCCCATAATGTCAGAGTTATGGTCCCTAAACATACATCTTCTAAGCATACAAGAAATATTGCTGAGTACACTATCTGCTACAATATATATATATATATATATATATATATATATATATATATATATATATATATATATATAATCAGTCTATACCATGCACAGTGATATACAGTATGTCACATGCACATTTTTGTTAATATATTATTCTATTTTTTCATGTGACAACACTGAAGACGTGAAACTTTGTTACAATGTAAAGTAGTGAGTGTGCAGCCTGTTCAACAGTATCAATTTGCTGTTTCCTCGAAATAACTCAACACACAACCATTAATGTCTACACCGCTGCCGCTGGCAACAAAAGTGAGTGAAAATGTCCAAATTGGGCCCAATTAGTCATTTTCCCTCCCCAGTGTCATGAGACTCTTTAGTGTTAAAAGGTCTCAAGTGTCAATGGGGATCAGGTGTGTTAAATTTGGTGTTATTGCTCTCACTATCTCATACTGGTCACTGGAAGTTCAACATGGCACCTCATGGCAAAGAACTTTGAGGATGTGAAAAAAAAGAATTGCTGCTCTACATAAAGATGCCCTAGGCTATAAGAAGATTGCCAAGACCCTGAAACTGAGCTTCAGCATGGTGGCCAAGACCATATAGCAGTTTAACAGGACAGGTTCAACTTAGAGCAGGCCTCGCCATGGTCGACCAAAGAAGTTGAATGCACCTGCTCAGCGCCATATCCAGAGGTTGTCTTTTGGAAATAGATGTATGAGTGCTGCCAGCATTGCTGCAGAGGTTGAAGGAGTGGGGGGGGGGGGGGGGGGGGTCAGCCTGTCAGTGGTGAGACCTTATGCCGCACACTGCACCAAATTGGTCTGCATGGCTTTCATCCCAGAAGGAAGCCTCTTCTAAAGATGATGCACAAGAAAGCTTGCAAATAGTTTGCTGAAGTCAAGCAGACTAAGGACATGGATTACTGGAACCATGTCCTGTGGTCTGATGAGATCAAGATAAACCTATTTGGTTCAGATGGTGTCAAGTGTGTGTGGTGGCAACCAGGAAAGGAGTACAAAGACAAGTGTGTGTTGCCTACAGTCAAGCATGGTAGTGGGAGTGGGGCTGCATGAGTGCTACAGTTCATTGAGGGAACCATAAATGCCAGCATGTACTTTGACATACTGAAGCAGAGCATAATCCCCTTCCTTCAGAGACTTGGCCGCAGGGCAGTATTCCAACATGATAACAACCCCAAACACACCTCCAAGATGACCACTGCCTTACAAAAGAAGCTGAGGGTAAAGGTGATGGACTGGCCAAGCATGTCTCGTGATCTAAACCCTATTGAGCATCTGTGGGGCATCCTCAAATGGAAGGTGGAGGAGCGCAAGGTCTCTAACGTCCACCAGCTTCATGATGTTGTCATGGAGGAGTGGAAGAGGACTCCAGTGGCAACCTGGGAAGCTCAAGAGGGTTAAGGTAGTGCTGGAAAATAATGTTGGCCACAAAAAATATTGACACTTTGGGCCCAATTTGGATATTTTCACTTAGGGGTGTACTCACTTTTGTTGTCAGCGATTTAGACATTAATGGCTGTGTGTTGAGTTTTTTTGAGGGGACAGCAAATTCATACTGTTATACAAGCTGTACACTCACTACTTTACATTTTAGCATAATGTAATTTCTTCAGTGTTGTCACATGAAAAGATATAATAAAATATTTACACAAATGTGAGGGGCGTACTCACTTCTGTGAGATACTGTTTATATTTTTTTTTTACATTGAGACTTCTTTTTGAGACTGTCTGGAGCAGGCATGAGTGAAATTGTCCAATTTTGCTGAAATATGCTGATTTTTGAGCACAGTTTTGCATTTAGACAAAATGCATTAAAGTCAATGGATAAAGCAAAATTAAAGTGGTTTAACATAGTTATAGGTGATATTTGACGGATTCTAAATGGCTTTTGTGTGTTTTGCTTGTGTGCTGAGTGTTTTAATGCTTTTTGGATATATTTTGTTGTTTTATTAGATTTTTCAGACAAAGTGGGAAAACAAATCTGAAAATAAAGAGACATGTTATTTTATTGTTTGCTGTTTTCTCCAGTTATTTATTTTGGCCTGCTTTATGGTTATTTGATGTTTTGTAACATATAACAATAAAAAGAAAAAAAATATGTAATTTTTTTAGTTATTGAAATTGCTATTTGAATTTTTCAAAATTGGCCTTTAACCAATTCTGGACCGCCACCACATATATACTGTGGCAGGGCAGCCCGGCTGTGCAAAATCATGTACAGCTACGTGATTTCCTGCTTGCGGTATTGGGCACTCCCCACCGGCTCGCCACTTCCGCTGTGAATGGACACAGCGGGAACCAATCAGCAGGTTCGGCGGCTGCTGATTGCTGAAGGTGCTCTGGTCAGATGAGACTTATGAATTATGGATTAAAATGTTTGTAAATATACTTTTTTAAAAAATAATAAACATGTTACACTTACCTGCTCTGAGCAATAGAATTATCTTCTGGCTCCTTCTCTTCTCGGTGTGCCACTGTAGGAAGCTGCTTTCTATAGTTGCACACATGTGGGCTCAATCCTGAGCCACACTGTTTGCGTCCATAGACACAGACCTACCTAGCCATTGGTCGGTGCAATATGAACTCAGTTCTGTTGGAATTGGGGCCCTGGGGCTTCTTTCAAGCGCTTTACAGGTGCTTTTTTTAAGGTTAAAGTGCCTAAAAAAAGCCTGAAAAACGCCCCAGTGTGAAAGGGGTCTAAGAATTTAGCAGTTCAATCTATCAAAAGCCCTTCTCACAATGAACAGATAGTAACAACAGCAAAGTGGCCTACAGGCCTCTCACTATTGTTATACTGAAGTCACACAGTCTAGTCCAGCAATATCCACTTCCACACTTATGATGGATAAACATAGAATTATGCTGCAGCTCCTGAGTGAAAAACAAGTGAAAGGTAGCCATCCATCCAGACTTTGAGCCTACCTGTCCAGCCCGAACCTCTTTTTCTCTCAATAACACTGGAACAATTGAGCATCTTACAGTTGCAAAGTCCTAGGTCCTCTCCCTGTACTTCTAGGCATACTGTATATGAAGTGGCTTTGCAGTCTCTCAGCAGAGCATATAGCCCTGGGCCCACTATCACACAGCCCCACGCACAGCAACACAATGTCTAAACAGCAGTTTTCAGCGCACCTCAGTCCAACACTTACTATCCTAGAAGTGTTCCTGGCACCGCGCCGAGACCTTGTATACTCAGACACAGTGTCCTTCCTGGGACACACACGCTTCTCAAGGCTTACTTCCCAGATTGAAGGCTTTCTCTATCCTTAGATGGTGGGCAAGCTTAAACATGACTACAGCAATGGCCAATAGAAATGATTTAGCCCTATCTGTTACACACACAGCACAGTACAAATGAACAGAGCTGAGGCTGTCAATCACAGGCTGTGTGCTGAAGGTTCCTCCCCTGTCACCTTTTTACCTCTTGGTATCAGGAAAACTTGTCAGAATTGATTCATGCAGATGGCAGAGGAATGAGGCAGCAGATAGAAATGACAATTAGTTCTCTAGATTGAGACAAGTACACACTTTAGAGGGATATACTTTGTTCATATATAATGTCTGAGGTTTACAACCACTTTAAAGGGAGATCCAGTCCCCTGGCAGTAGCAACACCCATATCAAGTCCTACTTTGCTTTCCCTTCCACCATGTGCTCTGTGTCTCCAGGCAGGGAAGGGAGCAATAATCTTCAGGTGAAGGTGACATCCTGCTGAGTGACTTGGAAGGGGTCGTTTGTGGGTCCATCACTAATATAAATTAATATATACAGTATATACAGTAAATATAATATATACAGTATATACATATAATGCATACTGTATATATTTACTGTATCTATCCCTGTACATTCTATTTAACCCATAGATGATAGCTACTCTTGGCCTTCTCCTACAGCACATTTGCATTGATTTTAATTCAGCTAAGAGCTTACAGTGGTTTCATAACTAAATCCAAGGCCAAAAGTTATAAATCTACACATGACAGTTGGAGCGAGGACGCTAGCTAAGATCAGTAATATTAGGTAGTGGAGGATGTTATTTTCAGCACCGCATGTTGAATGAATTAAAGAGGACACATTTTACACAGAGAATTTAATGTTTAAAAAACAATCATTTCCAAGGACAAACACATGCATGTTGATTATAGTCCTATCATGCAATAACGTAAAACTCACAAATGGTACTATTTGGTATATTATCCATAAGATCTGTGTAAAAATGCTGCATAAAATAAGAATTATTTCAACAAAACAGTAAAGGTTGTGTTGCTATTTCTGTATTCTACTAGTCAACATTGCTACAATTCAGCTTTGGTATATTTACATTGCTCGTCAATTCAATGAACTGAATGATGGGATATTTTTTCTTTATTTCACTCTTCGTAGTTCCGTGCATTCTTCTCATTCACCCACATTTAGGCTGATTGATATCCTTCTATGCTTTCTTTGTGACACGGAATATTGCTTGCATAAAAAATAAATAAATAAATAAAATAAAAAAATAGAAAACTCTATTATTCCTTAAACTGAATTCATTGACAAGATGAATGCCATAATCTAAATTATTGGGTGAAAATTAACTCACCTCACATCCTTGAGGAATTCATGGCATAGCCACTCAGAACCTTTAAAAAAAGATCTGAAGTTTATTTTATATTGGATTATATCTCCAGCTTTCAGCCGCTCTCGGAAGGTCCGAGAGCGGCCGAAAGCCGCCGAGACGTTCCGAGAGCGGCCGAAAGCCGCCGAGAAGTTCCGAGAGCGGCCGAAAGCCGCCGAGAAGTTCCGAGAGCGGCCGAAAGCCGCGAGAAGGGCTCTGGGTGGCTGAAAGCCGCCCAGAGCCCAAAAAATTGTGCTGAAATCGCGGAGTATCTGCATATAACACGCACCCGCGATTTTCTCCTGATTTTAAGGGGAAAAAAGTGCGTGTTATACGCCGATAAATACGGTAATTGTTGTTCCTGTTCTTTTCCTGGTTCCCTGTTCCATGTGTCCTGTGACCACAATGATCTCTTTGTGTTATCTAATGACAGCTGTCATAACAGCTGGTGTAGCAGTATTGATGGAAGAATGAGAATTGAAGGAAGATGAGAATTTAGCTGCATGCATCACCCCTGTACAATCCCTTCAATCAGAGTCTGCATGTTTGCATACAGTCAGCTCAAAGGGGTTAATGTGTGCGTGTAGCTACCGTTGGCTGATATTTCTTATTTTCAATATAGTAAATTATCTTCTTTATTAATTTTTTATTAACAGTTTTGAGGAATTGTTTGGTCTGGTTTCCATCCATCTGGAGTGACAGAACACATAATATAGATATATGTAATTTTCTAGTAAATAAATGATGATTTTTACATGTAGGAGAGAAATGTCAGAATTGGCCTAGATGCTCCAGAACACCTGAAGGTGCTCCCTGCATGTTGGGCCTCTGTATGTGGCCACGCTGTGTAAAAGTCTCACACATGTGGTATCGCCATACTCAGGAGTAATAGCAGAATGTGTTTTGGAGTGTAATTTGTGGTATGCATATGCTGTGTGTGAGAAATAACCTGCTAATATGACAATTTTGTGAAAATAAAGAAAATGTGGGGGGTATTTGTACTTTTCTGGCATGTTAGGGTCTCAAGAAATTATATAGGCCATCAGTAGTTCAAGTGTGATCAATTTTCAGATATTGGCACCATAGCTTGTGGACTCTATAACTTTCACAAAGACTAAATAATATACACCAACAGAAACAAAGAAAAATTAATTATGTTACTGAATTTTTTTACAGTCTTTTTTTCTTTGATAGCGCAAAAAGATAAAAAACCCAATGGTGATTAAATACCACCAAAATAAAGCTCTATTTGTGTGGAAAAAAAGGGCAAAAATGTCATATGGTTACAGTGTTGTCATTCAAAATGTGACAGCAACGAAAGTTGAAAATTGGTCTGGTTAGGAAGGGGGTTTAAGTGCTCAGTGGTCAAGTGGTTAAAGGAGAAGTCTAGCCTGAGCTCATTTGGCTGGGCTTCTCCAATGGGTCACAGGAGTGCAATTTGTTTTGCACTCCTGTGACCCGTTTTCAGCGGAGAGTGGTCAGAAGTCTGCTCTGCGCTGACGTCACCAAGATCATTTGAGGCAGCACGTCATCCCGACTTCTGAAGTTTTTTATCCACCAGCTGTCTGGACTGATGGCAGTCTTAGCCCTTGTACACACGGTCGGACATTCCGATGGACAATGTCCGATAGGACCGTGTTGTCGGATAATTCGACAGTGTGTGGGCTCCATCAGACTGTTTTCGTCTGAGTATCCGATGGACCAAGTTTTCCAGCTGGGCTATAAAATTTTCCGACAACATGATCCGATCAGACTTTGTCCGATCATGTGTAGAGAATTCCGATCGGACAAAGTGCCACGCATGCTCAGATCAAATTCCTAGACCAAAGCTATTGGCTACTAGCCTGAACGTAGTCCCTTCCTAACGAAATAACGTCATCACGTTAAGTACGATCGGATTTTCTGACAACTTTGTCCGACTGTGTGTATGCAACAGTTTCGGACAAAATCCGTCGGACAAAATCCGACGGATTTGGTTGTCGGAATGTCCGACCGTGTGTACAAGGGCTTAGCCTCTCAGCAAGCCACTCCCTGCCCCTCCACAGCTCAGTGCTCCAATGAGCGTGGAGGAGCAGCGCAGGAAAGTTGCTGACTGACAGCTCTCTGCTTGGGAAGGGGAGAGAACCGAGCCATTGGCGATGCTTGGTGGCTCGGTTCTGTGTGAAGAAGTGAAGGGAATGGATGCAGCATCGGTTTGATGCTGCCTCCACCTAGGTAAGTATGATTCTTCCACAAAAAATCAACCCATACTCTATAATCAATATAGCACACAAACATCAAATACATTTTGAAAAACAGCAACATTTTAATATTATGATATATCTTGAAAAGTACAAAGAAAAAGGATTTTTTTTTGTAAAATTACAATTATTCATATATTGGTTCATATTCCGAACGGTGGGTTGCAGTGATGGTGGAAGGCCTTGGGGATGGTGTTGCTGAAAAATTATTTGATTCATGAAAGAATCCTGGGTTACCTGCTGCAGCGATGGTGGAGGGAATTGGGGAAAGAGATGGATATGGGATCGGTGGATGTACAGGATTCATCACATTGCCATACTCACTCGGAGTTTGGGCGGAAGCGAGGGGGATAGTAGGGGTGGGTTCTGAGTGGTGGAGGGGCTGGGCATGAATAGTAGGGACTGGATGGTGGTGGTCCAAGGATAGGTGAGGAGGCAATTGCTGGCTTATTGCACAGACTCGCATCAAGGAGGTCCTTCACAGCCTTCTTCACATTGGTATGGTGGTTAGCACTCTCACCTAGCAGTAAAAAGGGTAGCTGGTTTGAATCCCAACCACAACACTACCTGCCTGGAGTTTGCATGTTCTCCCTGTGCCTGTGTGGGTTTCCTCCAGGTACTCCAGTTTCCTCCCACACTCCAAAGACATGAAGGCAGGTTAATTGGCTTCTGTCCCAAATTGGCCCTAGTACTGTATATGAATGGGGACCTTGGATTGTGGGCTCCTTGAGGGTAGGGACTGATATGAGTGTGCAATGTACAGGGATAGGGAGAATTGTAGACACTCACTCAGGTTGAACTGATGTCTTTATTCAACCTAACTAACTATGTAACATTGTTCTTCTGCTCTGGGGGAATTTTTTTTAGGATGCCCACAACCATTATACAGAATCCATAATCTTCAGACTCAAGATCATCAAATTTTTTGTTAAGGTGTTCAGCTAATGCCACGTGCACACGATCGGACTATCCGGCGGACTTGGTCAAGCGGACCAGAGTCCGCCGGACAATTCGCCCGTGTGTAGGCTCCGGCAGACTTTTTTTCCCAAAAGTCCGGCGGACTTAGAAAGAAGTTTTGACTCAAAATTGTCTGCCGGACTCGGCAGTCTGGCGGACAATCCGGCCGTCTGTGTGCTAGTCTGTCAGACTTTTTGAAATGAACGGACTTGCTCAGATGGAGAAAAGTCCTTTCATTTTGAACGTGGCTCCAGGTAGACGGAACTAGTGAAGGACGTCAATGTCGCCGCCTCCATCGGCGAGATTGACACCTCACTGGCTCCGTCACCTGGTATGGAATTAAAGGGGAAGCCCTACACCGAAAAAAAACGGCGTGGGGGTCCCCCCCAGGGTCCCTATCAGGCCCTTATCCGAGCATGTAGCCCAGCCGGTCAGGAAAGGGGGTGAGGACGAGCGAGCAGCCCCTCCTCTCCTGAGCCGTACCAGGCCGCGTGCCCTCAACGTGGGGGGTGCTTTGGGGAAGGGGGGCCCTGCGGCCCCCCACCCCAAAGCACCTTGTCCCCATGTTGATGAGGACAAGGGCCTCTTCCTGACAACCCTGGCTGTTGGTTGTCAGGGTCTGCAGGGCTTATCAGAATCCGGGAGCTCCCTTTAATAAGGGGGCCCCCAGATATCGGCCCCCCACCCTATGTGAATGAGTATTGGGGTACCATGTACCCCTACCCATTCACCTGGTGAAAAAAAGCGTAAATAAAAAAACACAACACATGTTTTTAAAATAATTTATTGCACATCTCCGGTGGTCTTCCATCTTGGGGGGGTCTTCTCGCCGGACTCCTCCGCTAGCTCTTTTACTAGCGGAGGAGCTCAGCTTTCTTCTTTGTCGCCATCCGGGGGTCTTCTTCCGACTTCGGGGGTCGGAAGAAGAAATCATTTTAAAAACATGTGTTGTGTTTTTTTATTTACGCTTTTTTTCACCAGGTAAATGGGTACATGGTACCCCAATACTCATTCACATAGGGTGGGGGGCCAGTATCAGGGGCCCCCCTTATTAAAGGGGGCTCCCGGATTCCGATAAGCCCCCCAGCCTGGTATGGCTCAGAAGGGGGGGCGCTAGCTCATCCCCACCCCCTTTCCTGACCGGCCGGGCTGCGTGCTCGGATAAGGGTCTGATATGGACTCTGGGGGGACCCCACGCCATTTTTTCGGTGTAGGGCTTCCCCTTTAAGTCCATACCAGGTGACGGAGCCAGCAAGGTGTCAATCTCACCGATGGTGGCGGTGACATTGACTTCCTTCACTAGTCCCATGTGTGGGCATGTCATGGAAGGGATGCCGAACGGCCGAACAGCCAATGTTCGAGTCGAACGTACGTTCGACTCGAACACGAAGCTCATCCCTACTAGCAAACAGTGAACCCATTGTAGAATCCCCAAGTAGCACTGTGGTGTGCACTTTCCAAGCCATGCATAAGGGAATCCAGCACAAAGTAAACAGATCAATGGGCTGCACTAAGGAATGAGGCTCGAAAGGTAAGTGAAAATATAAATATTTATTAAGGAAAAAGACACACGTGCAAACCAAACAAACACAGCAAACCATAAACAAGCAAGAACACAAATAATACACAGCAAACCATAAACAAGCAAGAACACAAATAATACACAGCAAACCATAAACAAGCAAGAACACAAATAATACACAGCAAACCCCAAAACCCTAAACTAACTAACTAACTAACTATATACATGGAAAGGGAACACATATATAACAAGGCAGGGATGAGAGACAAGGGGAACAGGAGGCCAGGTGGAGGAAGTGGAAGGGGAGCCAAGGCAGGGATCAGGGGACAAGTCACAGGTATAGGGAACAGAGTCCAGGACAGGAAGCAAATCAGGAACAGGTCTCAGGCAACAGGTCAGGCAGGGACAAGGCTAGCAGGAAGGATTCTGAAGCAATGAGCCTCAGTGAAGGGCGGGCTTATATACTTCCAAGCCATACCACTTCAGGTGCAGCTGGATTATTAGAATGTCTGTTTGCTGGGAGACACCCGCTGGTGACCACCAGAACTGCAACCTTGATGGCAAAAGCAACAGTGACACCAGCAGGCGATCCCAGCAACAACACCGTTCCTGACAGGGCAAGTCCGTTCATTTCAAAAGTCCGCCAACTCCTCAGCTGCAAAGTCCGGCGGGTTTTTTCTGCTGGACTAGGTCCACCGTACTAAGTCCACCGGATAGTCCGATCGTGTGTACTCGGCATAAGTCCGCAAAGCAGTCAATGTTCTGACCATGCCTTCCTCGTGGTGGTCTGCTTATAAGCTGGCTTCGAAGCCGGGTAGGTCCAGCTGGCTCCTCCATGTACGCTGAAGCTTCTGCTTGGTTGCTTTCTTGTGGTGCTTTGCAATTCTTCCATTAAAGAATGCTCCTGCAACTGCGACCCTTGAGAGTTCCTTGCTTCATGAGATGCCTCATGCCCTTCTTCTCTCACTTCCCATCTGGATTATGTTCTGCATTAAACATATAATACTGTTAGGGAATACCCTTCTTTATATAATTGTATAGTAGAACTTAAAAAATATGACAGATGTTATTTCACTCTCTCAGATCCATGAAAGGTCTCAAAAACTCCAGTTCATCAGTGTGGATGTAGGGTACCACCATTTTTATTCCTGACCCACTCCTGGCCTCTTTTTCTCACAAGCCCATCCATCGATTTTGTAAAATAACCACTGCAAAACATAAATAGGAAAATAATCAATTATGTATTTTGTCTTTCAGGTACCTGGCAAACAGTCATTCCCTAGTGAGCCTACATTATGAATTCATGGTGGGTTCAAGTCGACAATCAGCTACATCATCTGAGAATTCTGACAAATCGTATGGAATGTGCTTAACACCATAGCTATGAAGAGGCCTACACAGGACAATTGCATGACTCTTTGGGAGGCCGTGCAATTTCCCCATTTGCATTGGAGCTATAGATGGAAAGCACGTGCGTGTTTGTAAGCATGTTGGTAGCTGCAGTATATTCTTCAATTATAAATATTGCTCCTTTGTGCTGCTTGCTGTGGCCGATGCAGACTACTGCTTCACCTATATAGATATAGGATCCTATGGAAGCAGCTGCGATTTACGTATTTTTTCAAATTCCTCATTTGGTGAAAGGCTACGAGATAATCGGCTAGATCGTCCTGAGAACTGTCCCCTTCCTGGCACAACTGAACCCCTGCTACCCTATGTGTTTGTCGTAGATGAGGCTTTTGCATTTGGAGAAATGCTAATGAGGCCTTGCTTCAACAGGAATATGACTACCCCTAAGAAAGTCTTTAACTATTGTCTCACAAAGGCAAGAAGCGTGGTTGAGTGCGGAATTGGAATTCTTGCCAATAAATGGTGTTTGTTACACACGCCTACTGTGTTAAACATTGAAAAAACAATTACTGCAGTCAAAGCAGCATGCGTGCTTCGCAATTATGTCCGGCTACGTGATGGGCCCTATTTTGAGGATTCCCTTATGCATGGCTTGGAAAGTGCACACCACAGTGCTACTTGGGGATTCTGCAATGGGTTCACTGTTTGCTAGTAGGGATGAGCTTCGTGTTCGAGTCGAACGTACGTTCGACTCGAACATTGGCTGTTCGGCCGTTCGACGAATTCCGAACGTTTGGGCCGTTCGCGTCAAAATTCGAGTGACGCGCGCGCGGACCACAATGCACTGCGGTGGCGCAGTGCATTGCTGCCCCATGATTGGCCAAGCATGCACTGTGACCCCGCATGCTTGGCCAATCGCAGCGCCGGCAGCGAGGAGAGCCATGATTGGCCACAGGCATCCTGCCTGTGGCCAATCATAGCTCAGGCTGTGTAGTGCACGCCCCACACTATATAAGGCCGCCTTTGAGGCGGCCTCGTGTAGTGTGTTACTTAGCATCTGAAGCAGTGGGTGTTCTGTGTACCTTCAACACAGTACACACCAATCGTTTTTGGCTGATTTCCTATCTTGCTGCTGTGTAGTGGTTGTTGTCTGTGCCCTGACTGCAGTATACACCACTATATTCACCTCACCTATATAGCTAGTGATCTAGCTTTAACCACTTAACAACTGCCCATTGCCGATTAACGGCTTCAGGGGGGTTGTTTAACTCTGAGAGGCCGTTAATTAATGGCCTCCCAGAATTCTGCTCTCGCGTGCCCCGAGGTGTGCGCACTCGAGAGCATCCGTGACCGCCGGGTAGCATCACGGATCACGGTAAACGGCCGCTCATAGCGGCCGTTTACCACGTGATTGCTCCGTCAAATGACTTAGTGATCACTTGGAAACAAACCGGCGTCATGTTATGACGCCTGTTCCTCCCTCCCCTCTCTGTACCGATCGGTACAGCGGAGGGGAAAGAGATCGGTGTCAGCAGCGATGTGGGCTGCATCTGCAGTGCCCACATCGCTGCTCACCGAATTTAACCCCTCAATTCCCTGCCAATACTCTGCAATACCAGTGCATACTCTGCAGTACCCTGCCATTACTCTGCAGTACCCCGCCATTACTCTGCAGTGCAGTACCCTGCCATTACTCTGCAGTGCAGTACCCTGCCATTACTCTGCAGTACCCCCCATTACTCTGCAGTAACCCCCATTACTCTGCAGTAACCCCCATTACTCTGCAGTACCCGCCATTACTCTGCAGTACCCGCCATTACTCTGCAGTACCCCCAATACTCTGCAGTACCCTGCCATTACTCTGTAGTACCCCCCAATACTCTGCAGTACCCTGCTATTACTCTGTAGTACCCCGCCAATACCCCGCCAATACTCTGTAATACCCTGCCATAAATTGCCATACCCAGCCATACTCAGAGATACCCAGCCATACTCGGTGATACCCTGAAATACCCAGCCATAGACGCCCCCCACCCCTCACCGCCCTCCGGTGCTTCTACCAACTCACCAGTACGATCAAAGCCAGAATCTTTTTTTTATTTTTTATTTCAGGCTTCCCAGCCTAGAGGTGAGATGTGGGGTCATATTGACCCCCCAGATTTCACTGTAAAGAGGACCTGTCACCCCATATTCCTATTACAAGGGATGTTTACATTTCTTGTAATAGGAATAAAAGTGATCAAAAATATATTTTTGGGGAAAAAAATGTCAAACTAAAATAAATAAAGTAAAATGAACAATAAAAAAATAAAATAAAAATTAAAGCGCCCATGTCCCCATGTGCTCGCATGTGCCACACATGTGAGGTATCGCCGAGAATGTTAGAGCGAGAGCAATAATTCTAGTCCTAGACCTCCTCTGCAACTCAAAACATGTAACCAGTAAAAAAAAAATTAAAACGTCGCCTATGGGGATTTTTTAAGTAGCGACGTTTGGCGCCATTCCACGGGCATGTGCAATTTTGAAGAGTGACATGTTTGATATCTATTTACTCAGCATAACTTCATCTTTCACTTTATGCAAACATTGGGCTAACAAGTGGTTAATAATAGAGCTTGCAGTCAGTAGTGTTAGGAGATTGCGTGCTGTCTGCGTGCTCTGTAGCCAGTACATACCGCTATAATATAGGGCAGGCCCCTACTTTCAAACATCCAACTTACAAACATCTCCTACTTGCAAACGCAAGGAGACAGCAGCAAGTGAGATGAAAAAAGATGGACGACAAAACAAATTATACAGGGGTGATAACCCTTCCCTATGTTTTCCAAAAAGCTTAAAGATAGTTTTTTTGACTGGAGCTACACTTTAAAAATGTACCGGTTGAAAATGACAAACAGATTCAACTTAACACAACAAACCTACACAGTCCCTGTCTTGTTTGCACCGCCTGTATACTGCTGTTCTGAGTATATAGGGCCTGGGGGCCACACGCATTTCCTTTTTTTAATATGGGTACGGGGTTCCCCTTAATATGCGTACAAGACCCAAATAGGCTGGTTATTTCCGTTTAATGTCATTTTGTGCAGGGACTGTTCTAAACACGGGAAACACGTGGCACTTCACAGGCATACTACAGACAACCCCCAGGCACCATATTTAAAGGAATATTTCACTTTTTTTTTCACTTTAATCGTCATTAAAATCAGTGCTCCCGCCAAAACGGCAGTTTTTAAAACTTTTTTTTGCAGTGACCCATGTCCCCTGAGGCAGGAGGCAGGTCCCCAAACCCTTTTTAGGACACTATCTTGCATATTAGCCGTTAAAATTAGCACTTTCCAATTCGAACGTTCGAGTCCCATAGACTTCAATGGGGTTCTAACGTTCGTACCGAACGCGGGGGTCGTTCGCAAGTTCTGGTGCGAACCGAACCGGGGGGTGTTCGGCTCATCCCTATTTGCTAGCAATTTGCCTCATACTTCCTTTCACTGGCTGGTGAACTAGAATTGCAACTACTTTGCCAAGTTCTTTAAATATATTTTGCTGCTGTTGCTTTTTCTCTTATGTTGTCTAAAGCCTTTACAGGAATTGAGTTTCTACGTTTTTAATGCTATGCTATGGGTGGAACAGTGGTGTAGAGGGTAGCACTCTCGCCTAGCAGTAAAATGGGTTGCTAGTTTGAATCCCAACCACAACACTACCTGCCTGGAGTTTGCATGTTCTCCCTGTGCCTGTGTGAGTTTCCTCCCACACTCCAAAGACATGCTGGGAGGGTTAATTGGCTTATGTCCAAAAGTGGTAGTATATGAATGTGAGTTGGGGACTTGAAATGTGAGCTCCTTGAGGGTAGGGGCTGATGTGAGTGTGGGATGTATGTGTGGAGTGCTGTGTAAATTGACGGTGCTATATGGGTACCTTAAATAAATAATAATATAATAGATGAGCATCTTAATGGGACACACTGTACAGGTATAGGGACAATTTCAGACAAGCACATTCACTCGGGATGGACTGGGGACTTTATTCAACCTTACTAACTATGTAACTATTCTATACTGCCGGTAATGTTTTAAATAGTATATTTTGGTATCATTTAAATAAAATGTGATACTAAATATATATATATAATATATATATATATATATATATATATATATATATATATATATATATATATATATATATATATATTGCTTTGTTGATATTGAGATATTGATCATTCATTATCTACATATATTAACAGAGGTAAGTTATTCAACAATATAAAGTTGACATGATTCCTATTCTGCAATAGGACTAGACATCAGTGATAGTCTGCAACAGGGTTCTCCATACTCTGGCTCTCCAGTTGTTCATGAACTACAATTCCCATCATGCCTAGTCATGTCTGTGAATGTCAGAGTTTTACAATGCCTCATGGGATGTTTATTTGTGCAACCCCTGGAGGATCATAGTTTTACGATCCCTGATCTGCACTGGGTGATCTGCACTGATGACTTGCACAGATGACAAGCACATTTGGGGACACATAATGCATATGAATAACAAACAGA
Source organism: Lithobates pipiens (assembly GCF_037356315.1). NCBI lineage: Eukaryota > Metazoa > Chordata > Amphibia > Anura > Ranidae > Lithobates > Lithobates pipiens. The sequence goes on from NW_027507790.1 coordinate 142,780,143, forward strand.
CATAAATAAAATAAATGTTAAACTTACATTTTTTACTACGTTCATTCGCTGACAAAATGTCCCAATTGTCAATACTTAAACAGCTGATCTCCAGCCAGGCATTGTCCCTCTTCAGACATTAAGCAGAAAAAAAGGATTTTGAGAGAGAAGGAATCTTAGAAGGCTAAGGATACCACGTCCCAATATAATTGAAAACAAAAAAAAAAGGGGGCCAGAAAAGGGGCTGGGGAATCACCAACCCCAGGGACTTTAACGGTATCAAATCAAACACAGTTTACAGAGAGGGTAATGTATAAAATATTATAATTTTATTTCTACTATGCATAATTATAAATTAGACATTCATAAAAGAGAGAGGATGATTTGACATCGATTTACAAGACAGAATGTATTGATATTCAATCCTATTTATCACCACATAGAAGAAGTGAAGAGACGGCAAGTTGCAATCATTCTCAACATGTTTCGCCCGAAACGGGCTTCTTCAGAAAAAACTGATTGAACAGCCACAAAACTAGGATAAGTAAGCACAAAAATAGAGGAAAATTAATGTTACTGTCAATTGATGCATAGAATAATAATCAGTTGATAGAGTCAATAAATCAATTACTGAAGATAAAATTAGCATATACAGGGATTGTTACAACAGATACATGGTATATTATTATTAAACCAAAATACCAAGTTAAATTATAATGTCTCACCAGTCCTGTCAATGCTCCGGAGACTTTCAAAATATCAGAGAATGATCACTATTATAGTGATATTAATAAATCTGTGAATCATTTGAGCGAAAAAAGTCGCAAAAGCACAGGAAAATGTCGCCTAATTGGGAATCTGCAGAGAGACATAAAGCAGTAAAGGAGTAAGAGAGGGACCGAAGATCAATAGACCCTTTGCAAAAGAAAGGGGTCAACTAAAGATTCAAAAGCAATATAATGTAATAATTACCCAAATACTAGTGTTGAATCAATAAGGGAATTGCTAGGACAGAAGGTTTTGAGGGCTTCAAAAATAGGTCAAGGTCAAAAATCCATATGGTATAATGGCAGCAGGCATATTGAACACTAAAATAGAAAAAGGGAGAGTTCCTTTTGAGCAAGGAGGTCTCTTATAATGAAAGCAATAATGAGTTTAAAATATAAAGAAAAAGACATCCAGTGAGACCCAACTAAAAAGGGTCATCCACAAGGTCCAATGGTATAGGGTACTTGAGTAGTAAAAGGAGTGATCAGCTTACCCGAAATTAGCTGCGTGTGTGTACGTCTCATTCCATCAATTGCCAAGAGGCAACTGATGGAGATGAGAGATTTTATGCCTCTCCAGCTCGGCGGCGTCTGACGTCACCGCCGAGCTGCGGGCGGTAGTAAATCAATGGGAAGAAGAGGCTGGTAACGGCTCCTATTGCGTTGGTACCCGTCGGTTCCCGTAGCAGTAGTGCGCATGCACGGGCGTCACGTCGTGATTCCGCGCATGGGACATAGTGCGTGCCAAGATCTCGGCGGCCATTTTAGAAAATCCTAAAACAAGGCAGACGGTACATGCAATTCGCCAGGAGTGTTGCATGCAACGTAAGAGACCGATACAACCATATTGAAAGAGGGTACAGCGCTTGTTCAAAGAAATAGATTGAGGGAAAGAATTAAATGACTAACATACAAATAACCAAATCGGGACAAAGTATATCACCGATAAGGTGGTTGTGTCATGAAGCCTATTACTAAGCTGCTGACAAAAGTCAAAAGCCTGCATTCATTATACAAATTAATGAAGGGCAATGCAACATATAAACCATTATTATCTTCAAGAGTGTATTGTAAACATATGTTCAAACCCGGGACAATTATGTAAATGAGTGCAATCAAAGTGGTCAGGCACTCAAAAAGTTTTTATACCCGGGAGAACGATGTTCCAAAGAAAAAACATCAATTATACTGAAAGGTAATTCATAAATTTGTAATTGGTAGTGGACACGCTAAAGCTAACCTCGTCGTGTCAGAACATAATAAAGAACAAATGCAGGGTAGAATACTTGAAGAAGAAAAAACAAAAAGGGGGGAATAAAAATTTTTTGGAGCCAGGATATAAATATAGGTAGCAACACAAAAGAGAGACGAACGCAGCCAAAAGAAAATCCCATTGAACAAAGGGGGAACATAAAGGGTTGAGATACTGATTGATTAACAGGTCACAACAGAGATATTCCTTGTTCCCCGGGGTGCCCGTACAGAAACCCAGTTTAAACTTTAGGCGACAAATCTCCAATTTTAAAAAGAAAAACTCAAATAAAATAATGTATTCAAAGTTTTGGACTAGTTGGAGCATTGGTAAGTTAGGAGAGACTTACAAAGAGCCAAAGCCAAAGGCAAAAACAAACACACAAACAGATACAGAAACAAAAACAAAAAACAAAAGCAGAAGCAAAGAAACTACAGTCTATAAAAAAGGTTTAAAGCTAAATGCTTCGTTGAGGCCCGGTGCATCCGTGGCCCTAAGGTCAAAAATCCAGCGGGCCTCACGCTGCAGAAGAATCTGATTATAATTACCTCCCCTGTCACCTGGGCTAACATGTTCCAAAGCAAAAAAATGCATTTTGGTGTCGTCGAAATTATGAAAGAGGCCCATATGGCGACTAATGGGGGTCTCCATTTTCTTTCCTCGCACCAGGGAAACATGGTCCCTGATGCGGTGAAAGAAAGGCCTCTTTGTCTTGCCTATATAGTAGGCACCGCACTCACATAGCATAATGTATACGATACCTATTGAAGTACATGTGACAGAGAATTTGGGTTTAAACAGTCGACTATTCGGCAGCAGCATTGAATCGGAGACAAAAATGTACCGACAGAAGCTACATTTATGGCAAGGTCTAGATCCCAAAGTGGATTTGGAAGGTATAGAGATTGAAGGAACATAATGGCTCCTGACCAAAGTATCCTTAATTGAATGCGATTTCCTAAAAGTTATCTCAGGGTAACCTTTCAGGAGTTTTGAGATCTTTGGATCCCCCAGTAACAGGTGCCAATGTTTACTTAAGATATCTCGTATCTGGAAATGTTGAGCGCAATAGCGAGTGATCAATCTCACTCCTTCATTAGATTGAATAAGTTTGTTGTCATGTAGGAGAGAAGATCTGACATGTTTATTGGCTCTAGCATATGCTCTTTTCAGGCATTTGTTACTGTAGCCCCATTGCTGTAAACGCCCTTTTAGTTGTTTAGCCTCATATTCAAAGTCAGCTACGCTACTACAATTGCGTTTGAGGCGGAGATACTGTCCATAGGGAATACTCTTCACCAATGGCTTTGGATGCGAACTAGAGGCGTGCAGGACAGTGTTCGCAGCTGAGGGTTTCCTAAAGAGAGTAGAGCCAATTTCACCTTTGTCATTGGCATACATTTGAATATCCAAAAAGGTGATGGACGACTTACTTTTCTCCATAGTGAATTTCAAATTATAAATATTGACCTTTAGCGCCTCCATAAACATGGATAGTTCCGCTTCAGTTCCTGTCCAAATGAGGAAAATATCATCTATATATCTGCGCCAAACCGGAATCCGGCACAGATATTCAGATAGATCCTCATGATGGAAAATGTGGCGCTCCCACCCCCCCAGGTACAGGTTAGCATAAGAGGGGGCACACTTGGTTCCCATAGCCACTCCCTGCACCTGGAGGTAGTGAGAGCGCCCAAACATGAAAATGTTATTATTCAAAATGAAAGAAAGCAGTTTTAGAACCAATTGGTTATAGTGGGTTTGTACCTCGCCAGTCTCGGAAAGGAAGCCCTCCACAACTCTCAGACCAAGATCATTAGGTATGGAGTTGTAGAGGGCCTCCACATCGAGAGTGACGAGCCAAGAGTTCTCAGGAATGCACATTCCGTCCAATGCTCTAAGTAGATCTCTAGTGTCTTGTAAATAAGAGGATAGGCTTTCCACAAAAGGTCGAAGATAGTCATCCACAAGAGCACTAGCCGGTTCGGTGAGGCAGCCATTACCCGAAACTATGGGGCGACCTGGTGGATTTCTAGCGTTTTTATGGATTTTCGGTAACGCATATAGAGTGGGGGTCTTTGGATCTGTTACATTTAGATATTCCCATGTTTTTTTATTTATGACTCCATGATGGTAAAATGTTCCAATTAGTTTTCGAAATTGTGTAATGGTGTAATTTACATGACTCTCTGGGATTCTTCTATATCATTCCTTGTTTTCAAGAATGTTGTTGACCATTAGTTCATATTGAGCCATGTCCATGACCACCAAATTACCTCCCTTATCCGAGGGTTTGATAATTAAATGGGATTTATTTTGTAGGGCTCTTAGGGCTGCCTTTTGTTGAGTGGATAAATTGGATTTTTTTGAGGGCAGCCACTGGGTTTTACAAATTTCATTTGTTACCTGCTGTGTGAACGCCCATATACTGGGATTCCCTTGTAAAGAGGGGAACTTGTTTGATTTTGGTCTATATTCTTTTGGACGTGGTACTGCTAATAGAGGGGATGGTGAGATGGAACGATGAGGGCCAGGCACATCGCGGGACAGATCCTCAGCCTCCTCTAGGTCCGTCCCATCGATGTGACGCTCCACCCAAAGTTCCATCAGCTCCTCCATAGCTTTAATGTCCTTAAGGGTCGGCACAGACGCGGAAGATGGCACAATAGGGAGTTGTGATGAGGGATTAGATGGTCCCGACTGATCGTAGAGGGCACGGAACGTCAGCTTGCGAGCGAAAAGATTGAGATCCTTCACTAATTCAAACTTGTCAATATTTTGAGTGGGACAAAACGTTAATCCCAATTGTAAAACAGAGATTTGGGCATTAGTTAAGGGAGTAGAGGACAAATTGATTATTTCAAGATGGCTTTGAGTTGTTTGGGGACAGCCCCCATTAAGTCTTTTTTTGGATCGTGAACCGGTTGAGTAAATATTGGTGCTGTACGAAAACCCGCCTCGGCGGTAGCCACGGCCCGGCCCGATATGCTGTCGGGCGGGGTCACAGGTAGCGCCGAGTCGGGTGTGCCAGCCGGAATATCGAGTGCAGTGTGTGTTTTTACGTTACCGGTCGATTTAGCGAGTGCAGCACGAGTGTTCATAGGCGGGCGATTCTGAGTAGGCCTTGATTTGCCGCTTGGATCTTTTCCGGTGCCGTTCGTGTGGTTATAGGTGTGAGGTACATGTTGACGAGATGTACCAGATTGCTCCGTAGCCTGCGAAAAGGAAACAGAAACAGATGATTGAGAAGATGTATCCGAATCCGAAAATTCTGATCTACCAGATTTAGAGTTAGAAGGTCTTTTAGGAAACAATGTTTTCTTTACTTTATTTCGTGGTGTCCAATTGTAGGCTTGATGGTTATCATAAGCTAGTTTGTCCCTCATGAATTTATTTTCTTTAATTTTCAAAAGATCTGTGACATAGTGTTCTAAATTAGTCTTTAGAGTATTCTCACGTTCTGTGAAGAGTGTTTCATTAGTAATGGATTGATTTTCCTCATATAGTTTTTTGATTTCTGCATCCACTACTCCCAATTCCGTGGCGTAGTGGGTGCAGAGAAGTTGCATCATGACTGTTGAACAGTGCTGAAAATTTGCTTCCCAATCCTTCCTAAAGTCTACTTCCAATTTGTGAATGGTAGGAAAAATTTGAATCCTCAAACCCCAAGGAGTCATATGATCGTCTATATATTTGATGAAATATTGTTTGTTCCAGTAAAGGCGAGATTTTTTTTCCAGCATCCGCTGGAGTCTTTAAAAAAAGCGATCCATCGATAGACCCCCCGTTGTAGCATTTTGGGACTGTTGGAAAGAGTCCATTAAGCCAGCAAAGGCACTTCCACAATATTGAGCCATATCAGGAAAAAAAAACAAAAAACAAAAAACAAAAAAACAACAATTGTCCCTCTTCAGTTGATCCCTATAATATTGATCAGTTTTATCATAAAGGCATGTTAGCTGCCTCACAAGCCTAATGAGAGACTCATTATCAATGGGCTCTCTGTGCATTACCTCCCTGTGGGCTTTGGTAGACATTGTATACTAATCTAGCATACAGGTCAGCCACAAAATACAGAGACAACGGCATACAGACAGTGCTCTTTGGGAGGGAGGGGGCTGCCTGTGTGTAAACGTGGGTAGTACCTGGGTAAAGTCTTTACTTTTTCCTGTAAAGGTGTTTCACTATAGATGGGGATCTGACTTGGAGGTGACTTCAATTGAAATCTATGGGTACAAGTCGCCTAGAAGTCACCTTGAAGTAGTCCAGGAACCTTTTCTGAAGTTGGAGCGACTTCAGTAGTGTACATTAAGACGGCTCTCATTAACTACAATGGAATTTCTTATGTCCAGTGACTTGGGGCGACTTGAGGTCTGACAAGTCGGATCCCAAGTAGCTGTAGTGTGAACCGGGACTTACTCTATCCATAATGAAAAAAAAGTTTTGCTTATCGTTCTAATTTAAACATTTAAATTTTTATAAACAAATATTTTAAATTTGTCTTTACTATTTATATGCAGTCTTTGTTTTACACATAAACATTTAATGCAGGGTGTACCCTTAACACAAGATTCCCAGAGCATCATGCATTTTCTAACGTTAGAATATAGCAGAAGTTCTTTTTCCAGATACACTAATGCCGCGCACACACATACTCGGACTATCCGGTGGACTTAGTCTGGCAGACAACCCGCCGGACTTTGCAGCGGAGGTCCGCCGGACTTTCCAAACGAGCGGCCCTGCCCACACACGACCAGACTATGGCGGGAGTCCGCCGGACTTTTGAAATGAACGGACTTGCCCACACATGGAGTAAAGTCCGTTCATTTTGAACGTGGCTCCAGGTAGACAGAACTAGCGAAGGAAGTCAATATCACCGCCTCCATCTGCGAGATTGACACCTCGTGAGCCCCGTCACCTGGTATGGATTTAAAGAGGAAGCCCTACGCTTAAAAAAACGGCGTGGGGGTCACCCCCAGGGTCCATATCAGACCCTTAGCTGAGCACGCAGCCTGGCCGGTCAGGAAAGGGGGTGGGGATGAGCGAGCGCCCCCCCTTCTGAGCCATACCAGGCTGCGTGCCCTCAACATGGGAGGGTGCTTTGAGGAAAGGGGGGCCCTGCGCTCCCCCACCCCAAAGCACCTTGTCCCAGAGTTGATGATGACAAGGGCCTCTTCCCAACAACCCTGCCCGTTGGTTGTCGGGATCTGCGGGCGGGGGGCTTATCAGAATCTGGGAGCCCTTTCTTCAATAAAGGGGCCCCCAGATTCTGGCCCCCTACCCTATGTGAATGAGTATGGGGTAAGTTGTACCCCCACCCATTCACCTGGGGAAAAAAAGTGTACATAAATAAACAGAACACAGGGTAGGGAGCTGGAATCTGGGGCCCCCTTATTAAAGAGGGCTCCCAGATTCTGATAAGCCCCCCGTCCCACAGACCCCGACAACCAATGGCCAGGGTTGTTGGGAAGAGGCCCTTGTCCTCATCAACATGGGGACCAGGTGTTTTGGGGTGGGGGGGCACTTCTTTCTAAGTCCACCGGTCTTTTGGAAAGAAAAAGTCCGCCGGAGTCCACACACGGAACAAGTCCGCCGGATAATTTGATTGTGTGTATGTGGCATTAGTCATTCTTCTGCATCATTTGTACAAAAAGAACATACATGCAGTTTCATATTTTAGTTTGAGTTATTGAGCTATGTAAGCAACAAACTATTTTTCAATAGGAGAAAGGGAAAAACTTCTAAACCAGTACCTGTAGGCTGAAAATTAGAACACACATATTAGTATGCAGTGTGTAATCCTCAAAGCACATTTGTAATCTTTTTATTTAGTTTATTTGCCATAATAAAAAAGACAAATCAAGGATTTGCCATTTTTGCTAGTGCAAGGTTGGTGAGTTTGTCACTCCAATGACTCACAGAGTGTATCTTAGCACAACAGCTGCTATTTGGAATGTCTATAAATGCTAAATATGCAACATGCATCTTGTATATTTACCTTATTACAGTGAAATGAAATAGAAAAACATTTAGTTTAGTATCGAACAAGATATATTATTAAAGATAATATGTAGAAAAACAAATACGTTTGTAGCTTTTATTAAACCTGTTCAGCTCTCAAATCTGTATACTCCTTAGGGTCCAGGGCATGTTTATAATTCAGGGGGCTTATTGATTCAGCCTAAATGTATCATATATTTAGGATAACATAGTTATACATACTGTATAATGTGTTTTCAGTACACACAAGGCTTTCTTTTGGCAATACTTTATCAGGTTTCACCAGTTTTCGTTTTAAAACAAGTATTCTTGTCTCTAAAAAGCGTATATTTTATTCATACATTTTATTTCTCCTGTGTATAATGACACTAACATTTTGTTGATAATACACAGCATGGTGCAATTATTTACAAAAGAAAAATATATTTTTATCCATTCTGATTTGCTTTAAAATGTGAAAAAATAAGGATTTTAGGATCAGAGGATTTTTTTTTTAAATTACTCTAATGTTAAAAATAAGAGTAAAAAAGGAGAAAGATAATAGCAAAGGAGAAAGGGGGAGGAAGCAGTTTATTAGAACTGATGAGAGTTAACAAAGGGTTACTAAGGAGTTAAATAGGAACACTTTTTTTTTGCTGTTTTTTAAGGTTCCATTACCTACAGTAACATCATATGCAGATCATAGGTCACTCTTTTTATCTGCTATGAATAAAACAGATGAGTTACAATTGAACAATTATAGCATTACTTCTTTGTTGCTCTGCAGACATTGATCTGTGAGTGTCAATTTACACAGGAGCAGAAAGATCTGCTCCTGAGTAAATGAATAAAGTCCTAGATATTAAAATTAAAGCTGAAAATTGCCAGTAAATGTGTCTGGAGAGCTATGGGGGAAAATGAGAGGCTGCGTGTATTTAGATAATGTTTTTTGGGCATGTTTAGCACACCCAATGTCCATAACTGGATAAAAATACCAGGTAATCTTCCATAAAGGTCCTTGTTTAGGCACTGTTATAGGTTGATAATGCCCACTGGAGGCTAAATGTAGCTTAGTTAACACTAATTGCAAAGGCATAGTCCACTGGTGTCAATCAAGAAACCCCACACTTAAAAATGTCATGGAGCCATTACTGTACTATATGGATGTGGGCAGGGTGTGGCTGAGAAAAAGTTGCAATAGATAAGCAGTACCAAGATGCATAAGAGCCTGGCAACCAGATCCTTCTATTCATGAGGGTAAATGTGTGCAGCTTGCAGTAAACTTTTATGTTTTATTATAATATCTATCTTGAAAACTTGGGGAATTGTTCAACTGCTTTACAGAATCTTCAATTCATCAGTTATTGCCTGGAATCCTGAATTCTATTTTTCTCCACAAATCTACCTAAAATATTTAGAAGAATCAAAATATGAGACTGAAAAGCTCTGTAAGTGTTTTCTAAATAGGTTGATATATGACAAATGGTGTAAGCAGATAGAAAATTGAAGATTACAGGGTTTTACTACAAAAACAGGGGGAGAGGTGTTCCCCACTCTCACCATTCTTCATTTTTATTTGGTTAAACTCATTAAATATAATTATTTTTTCTAATCATGTTTGAATATTTGGATATTAAGGGAAGGCTGAATGTATAAAGTTGATATACAGTTCTTCTTTAGTTTTTGCTCTAGTGCAGAATAGTGACCCATTCATCTTTTTCCAAAACTCTCAATGTTACTTAGAAGGGAAACTCTGCCTTCCCTTATAGCAGAGATTCATATACACATATACAGGTGCTACAGTGATCTTGAGCATGTATATCAGGTTCCAAAACAATATTTTAAATTTTTACACAAATTCATAAAAACACACAACATGTAGCATACAAGTATTTAGACTGCAGTGTTATATCACATTAAATGACAATGCAGCATATACTGTATAATTGGAAAGATATCTCTCATGGGACTTTGTTGCAGTAATAGAAATCACAAAATTAGAATATATTTATAAAAAATATAAAATCTTTATTGAACAATGTATGCTAAATTGCATATCCACCAAATCAACCCCTTGATTTGGTGGATATGCAATTTATTTAAAATTTTCATACTTTGTATTTCTGCTCCCTGTATGTTCATGCAAGAACTTTTTACAGATTAGGACGTTAATTGTATAGACCAGCTATTTTCAACATTGTTCAATACAGATTTTCAATTTTATATATATATATATATATATATATATATATATATATATATATATATATACATATACTGTATATATATACATATATATATATATATATATGTTGGAAGGCTGGCCGCAGGCTAGCCTGAATTTGTAGGAGGAGTGTGAGGGCTTTAAATCCCTCCTCCTCCTTCATCAGAGCCTTCGTCGGCTCATTTCTGGGTTGAGGCACCACTGGAGTCTGCCCATCCTCCGCATCACCCCGTTCCACGAGGAGGCCTCCTGCCTGTCGTTCACGCGGGGGGGGGGGATTCAACCACCATCAGCTTGGCTCCACGAGGGGGCCGCGCCGTCCGCCCGCTTCTCCCGCTGTTCCGTCGGGAGAGGGGGGATTCGGCTGCTGGCCGGCTCCCCTATCCTGGGGGGGTCTAGCTCCACGGGGGGCCGCCCGTCTGCTTCTCCCACTGTTCCGCTGGGAGAGGGGGGGAATTGGGCTGCCCGCCAGCTCCCCTGTCCTAGGGGGGGTCTGGCTCCACATGGAGGCCGCCCACTTCTCCCGCTGTTCCGCTGGGAGAGGGGGGGAGGTTTGGCTGCCCGCCAGCTCCCCTGTCCTGGGGGGGTCTGGCTCCTCGAGGGGGCCGCCCGCCTGCTTCTCCTGGTTTCCGCCAGGAGAGGGGGGGGTGGGGGGGTTTTCGGCTGCCGTCGGTTTCCACCCTGCCATACTGCACATATTAGAAGGATTACTGGGTCTCAATATAGGGGAGTATTGCTGGGACTGATCCGTCTCATATATTTATTGTACAGATATGACCCCTGACATATCAGGGTAGATCAGGCTCCACAGGGGGCCACCCGCCTATTTCTCCCGGTGTTGCACCGGGAGAGGGGGGGCTTCGGCTGGCCGCCGACTCCCCCTCTCCCCTCGCATGTGCAGAGCGCCCGCCGATCCTCTTGGTGGGGGGAGGGGGAGGTGATCGGCCGCCACCGGCTCCCCCTCTCCCCTCGCATGTGCGGTGCGCCAGCCAATTCTCTTGGTGGGGGGGAGGTGATCGGCCGCCGCCGGCTCCCCCTCTCCCCTCACATGTGCAGAGCACCCGCCGTTTCTCCCAGTGTGTGGGGGGAATGGCTCCTCTCTCCCTATGCACTATGCTTGCCTCTGGTGGCCTCCCACCGATTCTGGGGGGGGATTGGCATCTGTGCCGCACACCTGGTGGGGGGTCAGTGTTCTGTCCCCTCCTGCTCCTCTCCTCTGGCTCCACCATTGGGGGGGGGGGATCGGTGCTCTGGGGGTGAACGGTCACTGACATCTCTGCTGCTGTGACAGAGGATGTCAGACCACCCACAGCAATCGTTATCACAGCAGGTCTGCCAGGGTTGCTGCTGTCTCTTGTGAATTTGCTTCTTTGGTCTATGCGTCGATCGCAGCCTGCGTTCTGTCCGGGTTTCGGTCGTAAGTGTTTTTTGTCCAGCATTTTTGGTCACAGCGTTTTCTGTCCAACATTTCTGTCAGTATTTTCGGTCACAGCGTTCTGTCCAGCATTTTCTGTCATAACGTTTCTATCCAGCATTTTCTGTCTCAGCGTTTTTCTGTCCACTTGTCGCTTGCCAGCCAGTTCACCTCCCGGGAACTCTCACCATGCTCCATGGAGGGGATGCCCACATGCTTCCCGGTTTTCATGGGGGGGCACTCACCCACCTGTTCACCTCTCGGCACTCTCGCACCCCCCCCCCTCATGTCCAGGCACCCATTTCAGTCACGGTGGTTTATCACGGCGCTCAGCCCCAGGTTTCTGTCTCTGCGTTCTTCTGTCATTACGTTCTGTCCAGGGGTTTCCATCATATCATTCGGTCCAGCTTTTCGTTTGGTCCAGCTTTTCTGTCATATCATTCGGTCCAGCTTTTTTCCAGCATAGTGTTCTGTCATGCATTTCCGTCATAGCGTTTCTGTCCTGCATTTCCGTCATAGCGTTTCTGTCCAGCATTTCCGTCATAGCGTTTCTGTCCAGAATTTCCGTCGTAGTGTTTCTGTCCAGCATTTCCGTCGTAGCGTTTCTGTCCTGCATTTCTGTCGTAGCGTTCCTGTCCTGCATTTCTGTCGTAGCGTTCCTGTCCTGCATTTGTCGTAGCATTCCTGTCCTGCATTTCTGTCGTAGTGTTCCTGTCCTGCATTTCTGGTGTAGCGTTCCTGTCCTGCATTTCTGTTGTAGCTTTTCTGTCCAGTATTTCTGTCATAGCGTTCTGTCCTGCATTTCTGTCAGATCCGTACGGGCTGAGGTTTGTCTCATTTTTTAATTACCTGTCTTGGCGCTGTAGGTTGCTCAGGCTCACTAACTACATACACTAGGGCTGTGTCAGCATTAGGTTCACATTCACGCTCTGTTGGTCTTGTAATTCCTGCACTTACATCCTCATACTTGTCAGGTACGTAGGGGTATTGTTTCGTGTGTTGGTTGTCTGTTCTCTTTTCGCTTGTTGTGTTTTTCTCTGTTCAGGGTTTGGGGTGGGTTGCGGAGGAGGCCGGTGCACATTCATCCCTCCACCATCGCATGGGGGTTCAGTGCTTGGTAGCACCCCATTTTTAGGGGTCGGACCAAACTCTTAGCTCAGTTATTGCCGGGGTACCCCTTTCCCAGCCTCAGCTGGGGGGGGGCAGTATTCAGGGTGTTATTCCCAACTCTGTTCAACCTCTTCCATCCACCAGTGCAGCGCATGTTTCGTGAAGGATTCTTCAACCCAGTTCATGCAGTTTCTCTATGCGCTCTTATTTGTTAGTCAGGATGGTGGGGTTCATAGCCCGTTAGGCTTGCACTGAGGTTTCAGCTGCGGCTCCTGTTCTTCTCAGTGCGCCTTCAGGTGATGTTGGAATTTCTCGCAGTGGCTTGTAGAACTGGGGGCAGTGTGGTCTCGGGTAATAAATCTGCCCAATGGTTCTTATCCAGAGTTTGCAGTGGGCTTCTCACAAGGCGGGATGGTCTGATAGGTTCATGTTTATGGCTTTCGCTGGGTATTGCATCGGCAATTTGGCCTCATCTGCCAATTCTATGAAGTATCTATCAGGGCACCAGTTTTCAGGACCTACAAACTCCTGTCAAGCTGTATATTTTTGCGGCTCACCCTCTCTAACCGTCAAGGGAGGGGAGTCGGGGATGTTCTCTTTGGCACGACTACCAGTTACCGGACAGGTTTTCGTGGTGTTTCAGACTTCCTGTCTCCTTCCCTTGGCAGTTCCTAGTTAGTGCTCTAGGCAGTTTCTCTCTTACCACTTACAACTTCCCCTTCATTGGTATAGATGGGTAAGCTAGAGGTTTGTGGTCATATTTCTGTACCTTAGCCTTGGTGTCGGGTAAGTAAGTTGGCCTTCTCTGCATCATTCCTTGGGTCTGCGCTTTCTCCATCCTTTCACTACAAACAGTTGTTCTCACGTCCAGGTTACTTGCCAAACCAGGCTGGAATCCTAAACCATTTTCTGGTTATTCCTCTGGTTCCTGGGCAATTTTTGTAGGTCCCACAGGGAGTCCTTTCTTTACATCAGGTTCATGGGGTGCTGGAGATCCTCCATGTTAGCAGCTACATAAGTAACCCCCCTTTCCTGTAGTCAGCTGGGCATTTGCATTTTCCGGACTAAACGGTTGTTGCGGGCCTTCTTTGTAGCTTTCACATCACACCTACTTTGTGTCTTTTTGCCCTCTTTTAGGCATACTGTCCAGCCATGCCAAGTAGTGATGGACGAACGTTTCGCCCGGCGGTCGTTTCGCGGCGAATTTCCGACTTTCGCCGTCCGCGGGTTCGAACGCCTTTTTCCGTCGTTCGCCCCGGCGGACTTACGTGTTTAATGTATACAAGAACTTTAACCTTTCGTGACACGTTTATCATGTGTTACAGGACAACCAATTGAGACATGACAGCTCATGGACACTTGGACATTCCCCCTAACCTATAAATACACCCGATCCGGTGGCCATTTTACATTCTTTCTTCTGTCACTGTAGGGAAAGGATCCTGTGTGGAGTAGGGACAGAGAAAACGCTAGCTATTTGGTACACAAAAGTTCTTTTCAGGACTGGTATAGGTGTTAGGTCAGCAGCCTGAGTTTCTTTTGTCAGTTTAGATAAAGGGACAGAGCGCTGTATGCTGCTATTTTAGGGACAGCTCAGCCAGATTAGTCTTTCTTCATCATCATCATCATCATCATCATTAGCTGTTACTATCAGGTCCACAAAAGAGCTATTCCAGCTAATCGTTCCAGCCTACTCTTTTTTGCCAATTTGTATAGGGACAGGCAGGAAGCAGTGTGTCAGGCAGTGAGGATAATTTTAAAGACTTGCTGTTACTATTAGTTCCACAAAGGTTCTTTTCAGGACTGGTATCAGTGGTACGGTAATAGGCTTGTACACGTATAATATTCTTTCTTCCAAATATAGAAAGAATATTATACTTGACTGCTGCCCTTCTGCTGCAGTCTGCTAATCATTCACAACTCACTTGTTCCACAAAGCTCTTTATCAGGACTGGTAACTTGGTCTGTCTAGGGTGCTACGGTACATAGGCTTGGGTGCGGTACAGTCTGCTGTTCTGTAAGGACCGCTATCGGTCCACAATACATAGGGTTGCCGTGCACTACTGCTGACCGCTGCCCTATACTGCAGCAGTCCTTCAGCGGTATAGGGACTGACGCACAGTCTGCTAAACACTAATACACAACCTGCTTGGTCCACAAAAGTTCTTATAAGGACTGGTAACTTGGTATAGGGTGCTACGGTACATAGGCCTGAGTGCGTTACAGTCTGCTGTTCTGTAAGGACCGCTATCGGTCCACAATACATAGGGTTGACGTGCACTACTGCTGACCGCTGCCCTATACTGCAGCAGTCCTTCAGCGGTATAGGGACTGACGCACAGTCTGCTAAACACTAACACACAACCTGCTTGGTCCACAAAAGTTTTTATAAGGACTGGTAACTTGGTATAGGGTGCTACGGTACATAGGCCTGAGTGCAGTACAGTCTGCTGTTCTGTAAGGACTGCTATCGGTCCACAATACATAGGGTTGCCGTGCACTACTGCTGACCGCTGCCCTATACTGCAGCAGTCCTTCAGCGGTATAGGGACTGACGCACAGTCTGCTAAACACTAATACACAACCTGCTTGGTCCACAAAAGTTCTTATAAGGACTGGTAACTTGGTATAGGGTGCTACGGTACATAGGCCTGAGTGCAGTACAGTCTGCTGTTCTGTAAGGACCGCTATCGGTCCACAATACATAGGGTTGCCGTGCACTACTGCTGACCGCTGCCCTATACTGCAGCAGTCCTTCATTGGTATAGGGACTGACGTACAGTCTGCTAATCACTAACACACAACCTGCTTGGTCCACAAAAGTTCTTATAAGGACTGGTAACTTGGTATAGGGTGCTACGGTACATAGGCCTGAGTGCGTTACAGTCTGCTGTTCTGTAAGGACCGCTATCGGTCCACAATACATAGGGTTGCCGTGCACTACTGCTGACCGCTGCCCTATACTGCAGCAGTCCTTCAGCGGTATAGGGACTGACGCACAGTCTGCTAAACACTAACACACAACCTGCTTGGTCCACAAAAGTTTTTATAAGGACTGGTAACTTGGTATAGGGTGCTACGGTACATAGGCCTGAGTGCAGTACAGTCTGCTGTTCTGTAAGGACCGCTATCGGTCCACAATACATAGGGTTGCCGTGCACTACTGCTGACCGCTGCCCTATACTGCAGCAGTCCTTCATTGGTATAGGGACTGACGTACAGTCTGCTAATCACTAACACACAACCTGCTTGGTCCACAAAAGTTCTTATAAGGACTGGTAACTTGGTATAGGGTGCTACGGTACATAGGCCTGAGTGCGTTACAGTCTGCTGTTCTGTAAGGACCGCTATCGGTCCACAATACATAGGGTTGCCGTGCACTACTGCTGACCGCTGCCCTATACTGCAGCAGTCCTTCAGCGGTATAGGGACTGACGCACAGTCTGCTAAACACTAACACACAACCTGCTTGGTCCACAAAAGTTTTTATAAGGACTGGTAACTTGGTATAGGGTGCTACGGTACATAGGCCTGAGTGCAGTACAGTCTGCTGTTCTGTAAGGACCGCTATCGGTCCACAATACATAGGGTTGCCGTGCACTACTGCTGACCGCTGCCCTATACTGCAGCAGTCCTTCATTGGTATAGGGACTGACGTACAGTCTGCTAATCACTAACACACAACCTGCTTGGTCCACAAAAGTTCTTATAAGGACTGGTAACTTGGTATAGGGTGCTACGGTACATAGGCCTGAGTGCGTTACAGTCTGCTGTTCTGTAAGGACCGCTATCGGTCCACAATACATAGGGTTGCCGTGCACTACTGCTGACCGCTGCCCTATACTGCAGCAGTCCTTCAGCGGTATAGGGACTGACGCACAGTCTGCTAAACACTAACACACAACCTGCTTGGTCCACAAAAGTTTTTATAAGGACTGGTAACTTGGTATAGGGTGCTACGGTACATAGGCCTGAGTGCAGTACAGTCTGCTGTTCTGTAAGGACCGCTATCGGTCCACAATACATAGGGTTGACGTGCACTACTGCTGACCGCTGCCCTATACTGCAGCAGTCCTTCAGCGGTATAGGGACTAAGAGTTTTGTCACAGGGTGATTTAAAAAATGACAGGCAGAGGAAGAGGCAGGCCCTTCCGCAGGGGTGGTAGGGGTAGGGCAGGAGCAACAGCCTTGAGCCAAAGTGGGAAGTTGCAGAAGGTGCGTTCAATTACTTTAAAGGACGCACCAGACTTGGTTGAGTGGCTCACTCAGCCTTATTCTTCTGCACCCTCCTCATCCTCTCGATCTGCACCCTCTTCTTCACTCTCTGCTATGTGCACCCCCAAAGACACTACCACCAACAACACCACCACCACCACATACCTTCCGCTTGAGTGCAAATGGGGGCCTTCATGCTCCAGTGTTTTAATAGGGACCCCCGTATAAAAAGCATGAGGGTCAAGGACCAGTACTGGGTGGCAACGTACTTAGATCCCCGGTACAAACACAAAATGGCGGAAATGTTACCGCCGTCGCAGAGGGCTGTCAGAATGCAGCACTTCCAGGCCTTGCTTCGAGAAATGCTGCATTCTGCTTTTGCGTGCGCTGGCAGAGGAGCAATTCCCACTCCCAGAGAAGGATTTGCGGGTACCAATCCAACAGCGCCTGCAAGAAGAGGCCGGTTTGAAGATGTGTTGGTGACTTCGGATATGAGGTCATTCTTTCAGCCGACCCATCGACAGGTGTCATCCGGATCCAGCATCAGGGAACGCCTAGACCGTCAGGTGTCCGACTACATTGGGTTAACGGCCGATGTGGACGCTCTGAGGAGTGATGAACCCCTAGACTACTGGGTGGGCAGGCTTGACCTCTGGCCAGAGCTTGCCCAATTTGCAATCGAACTGTTGGCTTGCCCCTCATCCAGTGTCCTGTCCGAAAGGACGTTCAGCGCAGCAGGGGGGATTGTGACCGATAAGCGTACTCGCCTAGCTCACGACAGTGTTAACTACCTCACATTTCTAAAAATGAATGAGGCATGGATCTCGGAGGAATTCAACACATGTGATCAGTAGACCATGTATATGTCTATAAACAATTTTTGGAATCAAGCACACAGACCTTCTTAATTCATTTGGCTCACTTCCCTGACCCAAAAAAGCACACCGTACTATATGCCCCTACCCTCCTCTTTGAAGAGGTTGAGCGGTGTCATATTTCTACTGGGGCTGCTTATTATGAGGGGTTCCCACCATCCCTGTGCTGTGCTGACTTCCTCCTGGGTGTTCTTATTATGAGGGGCTCCCACCATCCCTGTGCTGTGCTGACTTCCTCCTGGGGGTTCTTATTATGAGGGGATCACACCATCCCTGTGCTGTGCTGACTTCCTCCTGGGGCTGCTTACGGTGCTGCTGTCAGCGCTGTATGTCACGGAGCTGCTGTCAGCGCTGTATGTCACGGAGCTGCTGTCAGCGCTGTATGTCACGGTGCTGCTGTCAGCGCTGTATGTCACGGAGCTGCTGTCAGCGCTGTATGTCACGGAGCTGCTGTCAGTGCTGTATGTCACGGAGCTGCTGTCAGCGCTGTATGTCACGGAGCTGCTGTCAGCGCTGTATGTCACGGAGCTGCTGTCAGCGCTGTATGTCACGGTGCTGCTGTCAGCGCTGTATGTCACGGAGCTGCTGTCAGCGCTGTATGTCACGGAGCTGCTGTCAGCGCTGTATGTCACGGAGCTGCTGTCAGCGCTGTATGTCACGGAGCTGCTGTCAGCGCTGTATGTCACGGAGCTGCTGTCAGCGCTGTATGTCACGGTGCTGATGTCAGTGCTCTGTATTACGGTGCTGCTGTCAGTGCTCTGTATCTCCTGCACCCTCTTGTTTGCCTACCCTGGTCCCTGACCTTCCCTCTCCTCCATTGCCTTCATTAGCTCCATAGTCCTGAATTGTCAGAACAATTTCCCAAATAAAAAAAAAATGCTTGTAGTTATCGATCCCAAATTCACCTCATACATGTATTATGCTATTGTCCAGGTGGTGGGACTACGTGCTACCCCCTAATAATTACCCCGTGGCCGCAAATTCGACCTAAAGGTTTGCGAAATTCGCCTCCCATTGAAGTCAATGGAGCCCGCGGCGAACGGTCGTTTTCGCGAACGTTTGTGTCCGTTCGCGTTTCGCGTTCGCGAAACGTCCCGTCGGAAGTTCGTCCATCACTAATGCCAAGGCACACCTCAGGCCTTGGTAGTTAGGGTCATCGTATTTCCGTATGAAGACTCTGACTATAAGTTGGAAGGCTGGCCGCAGGCTAGCCTGAATTTGTATGAGGAGTCTGAGGGCTTAAATCCCTCCTCCTCCTCCATCAGAGCCATCATCGGCTCATTTCTGGGTTCCCACCCACCCGTCCCCCCATACTTTCATCATTTCATTTACATTTCATGCATTCATTTAGGGTATGCCCTCTTTTAGGCATACTGTCCAGCCAGGCCAAGGCACACCTCAGGTCTTGGTAGTTAGGGTCATCGTATTTCCGTATGAAGACTCTGACTACAAATATATATATATATTCTAATTGTGTGATTTATTTTGCTGTAACAAAGTTCCATGGGAAATATCTTTCCAATGGTTTACTAGGGACGGAGAAGCTAACGCTCCCATGATACAATTGCCACACATTTGTCTATATATACTGTATAACATGGCTCAAAATATTAATTCCACTAGCCAGGCCTTAAGAATTACTCGCTGCCAGTTGTCCCACCCAACCCCTCCCCTGTCCTGTCCCTAAGGCCGCGTACACATGGGCGGACTGTTCGTCCAACTTTGTCCGCTGAACAGTGTTTCAGCGGACAGTCCGCTCGTGTGTGGGCTTCAGCGGACAGTTTCAGCGGACAGTCTGACGAACAAAGTTTTTCGGAATTTCCGTAAGACTGTCCGCTGAAACTTGGTTTGAGAGGACAGTCCGCTCGTGTGTAGGCTTGTTCAGCAAACTAAGTCTCACGCATGCTCAGAAAGAATTTACACGGCGAAGGTTGCATTGCAGTGTATCGGACGTCGAATTTCTTGTCCCGTCGTACGTGCCGTTCACGTCATCGTGCAAGTTTTCAGCGGACTGTTCGTTCGTCGTGTGTGGTCAAGTCCGTTCATGCTAATTTTGAACGGACTGTTTGTCAAACTGTTTGACGAACCTAGTTGGGCGGACAGTCCGCCCGTGTGTACGCGGCCTTAGTCCGCCCTTAAACACACCCTCGTAAATTATCTCTTGAAATTGCACTGATAAATGTTTTATTCGGAATGAAGTTCCAAAAATAAATATTACCAACTATTTTAGCAATATTAACATAAAGAATACCAGTACCCATCAGTGCAGCCTCATCAGTGCAACCTCACTGTGCCCATAAAATGCAGCTTTACAGTGCCCATCCTTGCAGTCTCAATGTGCCCATTATTGCAGCCTCACTGTGCCCATAAAATGCAGCTTTACAGTGCCCATAATGGAACTCTCACTGTGCCCACCAATGTACCCTCACTGTGCCCATCAATGCAGCCTCACTATGCCTATTATTGCAGCCTCACTGCGCCCATAAATGCAGCCTTTCTGTGCTCATAAATGCAGCTTCACTGCCCATGAATGCAGCCTCACCTCTGGCCATCAATGCAGCCTCACTGTGCCCATGAATGCAGTTAACTGTGCCCATAAATGCAGCCTCACTGCCCATAAATGCAGCTCACTATGCCCATAAATGCAGGTCACTGTGCCCATAAATGAAGCATCACTGCATGAATGCAGCCTTACTGCCCATGAATACAGCTCACTGTGCCGATGAATGCCGCCTCACTGTGCCCATAAATGCAGCTCACTGCCCATAAATGCAGCTCACTGTGACCTTAAATGCAGCTCACTGGGACCTTAAATGCAGCTCAATGTTCCCATAATTGCAGCTTACTGTGACCTTAAATGCAGCTCACTGTGTCCTTAAATGAAGCTCACTGTGATCATAAATGCAGCCTCACTGTGGCCATCATCAATACAGACTCACCATGGATGATGGATCACACACAAACAGTGGGCATCTCCAGCTGTGTGTTACAAAACTGGGTCTGTGTTCGGCGGCACTTTAATAAGGTCCCGTCCACCTAGACCGGCTCATGTGATAGACAGAACACTGATTCAATCAGTGTTCCATCTACTATCCCACAAGCCGGTCCAGGGGGATGGGACCTTGTTACAGCGCCGCCGAACACAGACCCAGCTCTGTGACACACAGTGGGCATCTCCGTGATACACAAGAGGAGGAGGAGAGAGGGAGGGAGTTGATCGCTGCAGCCTCACTCAAAGCAGCCACATGGCAGTTCGGCCCTGCCACTCTGGCAGAAGTGGTGCAGGTTTTTTTACACTACATCAGAGCGGTGGGGCAAGGAAACCCCGGGCCGCTTTGATGGCCATATCACTTCTGCCAAAAGAGATCAGCCAGGAAACTGTCAACCTGGTTTGCCCCTGCTCTTCCCTTACCCTGCACTAAATTTCACTCTGAAACTCGCAAAATGCGAGCAGGTGAGTGGAATTTTTCAGGGCTGCTGTATAAGGAAGGAAAGAGGAATGCAATGTCAACATTAATTATTGGGACCGAAATGCAAGTTAGGGCTTATTCATATTGGACATTAAATTGTTTAAAGTTAGATATTTTAACAAATATAACACCCTCAAATTTGAGGCAATTGACTCATATTATGTTTTATTGGCTTATTGGGTACACTGAATGTTTTGTGCATCATATGATCTGCTTCCTTGGGAGGTGTGAAGAGCTTATTATATATATATATATATATATATATATATATATATATATATATATATATATATATATATATATATATATATATATATATATATATATATAATGTTGGACCGTGCAACAAATAGAAAAAACACCCAAACCTGGCCCTTACCCAAATGGGGGCAAGAAAGGACCTGAAGAATAACACCCAGGACTAGGGATGAGCCGAACACCCCCCGGTTCGGTTCGCACCAGAACTTGCGAACGACCCCCGCGTTCGTTACGAACGTTCGAACCCCATTGAAGTCTATGGGACTCGAACGTTCGAAATGGAAAGTGCTAATTTTAACAGCTAATATGCAAGATAGTGTCCTAAAAAGGGTTTGGGGACCTGCCTCCTGCCTCAGGGGACATGGGTCACTGCAAAAAAAAGTTTTAAAAACTGCCGTTTTGGCGGGAGCACTGATTTTAATGACGATTAAAGTGAAAAAAAAGGTGAAATATTCCTTTAAATATGGTGCCTGGGGGGTGTCTGTAGTATGCCTGTGAAGTGCCACGTGTTTCCCGTGTTTAGAACAGTCCCTGCACAAAATGACATTAAACGGAAATAACACCATTTAAAACTGCTTGCGGTTTTAATGTTATATCTGGTTCCTGCAATATGGTTGAAAATCATTCAGAAAAATGGCATGGGTAGCCCTCCCTGCCCATTACCAGCCTATTTGGGTCTTGTACGCATATTAAGGGGAACCCCGTACCCATATTAAAAAAAGGAAATGCGTGTGGCCCCCAGGCCCTATATACTCAGAACAGCAGTATACAGGCGGTGCAAACAAGACAGGGACTGTGTAGGTTTGTTGTGTTAAGTTGAATCTGTTTGTCATTTTCAACCGGTACATTTTTAAAGTGTAGCTCCAGTCAAAAAAACTATTTTTAAGCTTTTTGGAAAACATAGGGAAGGGTTATCACCCCTGTATAATTTGTTTTGTCGTCCATCTTTTTTCATCTCACTTGCTGCTGTCTCCTTGCGTTTGCAAGTAGGAGATGTTTGTAAGTTGGGTGTTTGAAAGTAGGGGCCTGCCCTATATTATAGCGGTATGTACTGGGTAAAGAGCACGCAGACAGCATGCACTATCTCCTAACACTACTGACTGCAAGCTCTATTATTAACCACTTGACCACTGGGCACTTAAACACCCTTAATAACCAGACCAATTTTCAGCTTTCGGTGCCCTCACATTTTGAATGACAATTACTCAGTCATGCAACACTGGACCTATAGGAAATGTTTGTCCTTTTTTTCACACAAATAGAGCTTTCTTTTGGTGGTATTTAATCACCTCTCAGTTTTTTATTTTTTGTGCTATAAAAGAAAAAAGACCGAAAATTCTGCGAAAAAATGAATTTTTCTTCGTTTCTGTTATAAAATTTAGCAGATTAGTAATATTTTCTTCATAAATTTTGGCCAAAATTCATACTACTACATATCTTTGGTAAAAATAAGTACAAATTGGTGGATATTATTTGGTCTTTGTGAAAGTTATAGAGTCCACAAGCTATGGTGCCAATATCTGAAAATTGATCACACCTGAAGTACTGACGGCCTATTTCCTTTTTTTTTTTTTTTCACAAAATTGTCATATTATCAGGTTATTTCACACACACAGCATATGCATACCAAAAGACCCTGGAGAATACAATGGTGGTCGTTGCAAATTTTTATCTCACACGGTATTTGCACAGCAATTTTTCAAACGCGTTTTTTGGGGGGAAAAAACAGTTTTGTGCTTAAAAAACAAACAAAAAAAACAGTAAAGTTAGCCCAATGTTTGCATAAAGTGAAAGATGAAGTTATGCTGAGTAAATAGATATCAAACATGTCACTCTTCAAAATTGCACATGCCCGTGGAATGGCGCCAAACGTCGCTACTTAAAAAATCCCCATAGGCGACACTTACATTTTTTTTTACTGGTTACATGTTTTGAGTTGCAGAGGAGGTCTAGGACTAGAATTATTGCTCTTGCTCTAACGTTCTCGGCGATACCTCACATGTGTGGTTTGAACACCGTTTTCATATGTGGGCGGGGCTTACGCATGCGTTCGCTTCTGCGAACATGGGGACATGGGCGCTTTAAATTATTTTTTTTTTATTGTTCATTTTACTTTATTTATTTTAGTTTGACATTTTTTTCCCCAAAAATATTTTTTTGATCACTTTTATTCCTATTACAAGGAATGTAAACATCCCTTGTAATAGGAATATGGGGTGACAGGTCCTCTTTACAGTGAAATCTGGGGGTCAATATGACCCCACATCTCACCTCTAGGCTGGAAAGCCTGAAATAAAAAAATAAAAAAAGATTCTGGCTTTGATCGTACTGGCGAGTTGGTAGAAGCACCGGAGGGCGGTGAGGGGTGGGGGGCGTCTATGGCTGGGTATTTCAGGGTATCACCGAGTATGGCTGGGTATCTCCGAGTATGGCTGGGTATGGCAATTTATGGCAGGGTATTGCAGAGTATTGGCGGGGTATTGGCGGGGTACTACAGAGTAATAGCAGGGTACTGCAGAGTATTGGGGGGTACTCCAGAGTAATGGCAGGGTACTGCAGATTAATGGGGGTTACTGCAGAGTAATGGGGGGTACTGCAGAGTAATGGCAGGGTACTGCAGAGTAATGGCAGGGTACTGCACTGCAGAGTAATGGCGGGGTACTGCAGAGTAATGGCGGGTACTGCAGAGTATTGGGGGGTACTGCAGAGTATTGGGGGGTACTGCAGAGTAATGGGGGGTACTGCAGAGTAATGGCAGGGTACTGCAGAGTAATGGCGGGGTACTGCAGAGTAATGGCGGGGTACTGCAGAGTAATGGCGGGGTACTGCAGAGTATGCACTGGTATTGCAGAGTATTGGCATGGAATTGAGGGGTTAAATTCGGTGAGCAGCGATGTGGGCACTGCAGATGCAGCCCACATCGCTGCTGACACCGATCTCTTTCCCCTCCGCTGTACCGATCTGTACAGAGAGGGGAGGGAGGAACCGGCGTCATAACATGACGCCGGTTTGTTTACAAGTGATCACTCCGTCATTTGACGGAGCGATCACGTGGTAAACGGCCGCGACGAGCGGCCGTTTACCGTGATCCGTGATGCGCCGGGTCCTGTGGACCCGGCGGTCACGGATGCTCTCGAGTGCGCGCCCCAGGGGGCGCGCGAGAGCAGAATTCTGGGAGCCTGTTAATTAACGGCCTCTCAGAGTTAAACAACCGCCATGAAGCCGTTAATCGGCAATGGGCAGTTGTTAAGTGGTTAAAGCTAGATCCCTAGCTATATAGGTGAGGTGAATATAGTGGTGTATACTGCGGTCAGGGCACAGACAACAACCACTACACAGCAGCAAGATAGGAAATCAGCCAAAAACGATTGGTGTGTACTGTGTTGAAGGTACACAGAACACCCACTGCTTCAGATGCTAACACACTACACGAGGCCGCCTCAAAGGCGGCCTTATATAGTGTGGGGCGTGCACTACACAGCCTGAGCTATGATTGGCCACAGGCAGGATGCCTGTGGCCAATCATGGCTCTCCTCGCTGCTGGCGCTACGATTGGCCAAGCATGTGGGGTCACAGTGCATGCTTGGCCAATCATGAGCCAGCAATGCACTGCGCCACCGCAGTGCATTGTGGTCCACGCGCGCCACTCGAATTTTGACGCGAACGGCCCAAACGTTCGGAATTCGCCGAACGGCCGAACAGCCAATGTTCGAGTCGAACGTACGTTCGACTCGAACACGAAGCTCATCCCTACCCAGGACCAGCAAAGCATGTCTACTCGCATGAGGATGGGGGTTTTGAGTGTAAAATCTTAACACTTACATAGTGGACAACCTCTCCTGGCTCTAACATGAAGATTTTGTCTTTGAAATTAGCATCACAGTAGTTTTTGCTTTAACTGTTGTTCCAAAAGTCTTATAGTATGTCCACCACTTCATAAAGAGAGGTAAAAAAAGATAATGTACATGTGCATCCATAGCCAATACACAAGGAAGTGTAACTCATATATCTACTACAGTAGATATGCATAGTTAAAATTACACTATGTTACAAGTGATGGGGAAGAGTTAGAATTGGTGTCAACTTTTTAATTTCTGCTTTTGATAAAAATTTTGAATCATGACTATTGATACACAGCCAGTGTCAGGTCACCTGAGGCCAGGTGACAGATGGGTCAGGAGTGCACTGGTAAGGCAGTAGACCATATGGCTGATTGCTGTGGATGGAACTCTGGGTGGTTCATGGCCCCCAAGGTTCTCCCAGCTCAAGCTCACAGTAGGCTACTGGAGGATAGAGAGGGAGCAGCAGTCCAGGACAACAACTAGCAGACAAGGATAGACAAACAACAAGCCAAGATCAGTAAACAGAAACAGACGTAGAGCACATGGCAAGAAGCACACAGAAAGCCAAACATACAATATTGCTCTGGCAAGGCAGGCTTAGACAGCACAGTGTTAAATAATGTATCCTGTAGAGGCTAAGGTGACTAGGGTGGGGCCACTCTGAGGGAAGATTACTTAGCCATGCAGGTGTGAGAGTGCAGGACCTAAGCCTGATACACAGACCAGAGGTAAGCAGACAGATAGTGCATAAAGGTATTACTGCAGATTCATGACAGTACCCCCCCCCCCCCCTTATGAGGCCTCTCCCTCCCCAGCTTGGGATCAGGCTTGGAGGGGAACTTCAAATGGAACTTCCTTAGAAGATGAAGTGCCAAGATTTCAGATGCAGGAATCCAAGACCTCTCCTCAGGACCAAAACCTTTCCAATCCATGAGATATTAAAGAACACCGAAGCGAGAATCCAAAATTTGATTAATCTCATACTCCTGATCAACCTCAGAGACTGGAGCCAAGGTAGGGAGAGGACAGGAGAACTTATTGAGAACTAAAGGTTTCAGAAGGGATACATGAAAGGAGTTGGAGATCCTGAGAATTATAGGGATTTGGAGTTTAAAAAACCGGATTCAGCTTGGAAATGATATTGTAAGGACCAATGAATCTTGGGGCAAATTTCAGAGAAGGAACCTGGAGTCTGATGTTTCTGGTGGAAAGTCAGACTTTGTCTCCTGGCTGTAGAGGAGGTGGCTTATGCCTGCGATGGTCAGCAAAACTCTTGATTTTGTTGGCAGCTGTCTGGAGGGAAACATGAACGTCAACCCACATGGAATTGAATGATTCCTGAATGGTAGCCAAAGCTGGGATGTTGGGAGAACATTTCATAGGAAGAGGAAGCTGAGGATGTCTTCCATAAACCGTGACAAAGGGTGTCTTCTGAGAACTGACATTTACTTGATTATTGTGAGAGAACTCTGCCCATGAGAGTAGTGATGCCCAATTATTATGATGAGCCAAGACCAAGGTACGGAGAAAGACCTCTAACTCCTAATTAACCCTTTCAGTTTGACCATTGGATTGAGGATGGTAAGAAGAGGTGAAATCCAAGGTAATGTTTAGGGATTTGCAAAAAGGCTCTCCAAAAGTGAGAAGTAAACTGAACAACCCTGTCTGAAACAACATGGGAAGGGACTCCATGAAGGTGGAAAATCTCTCAAACAACAATGGGAACCAAGTCAGGAGCAGAAGGGAGACCAGGAACAAAGTGGGCCATCTTGGAGAATTGATCAATTACCACCCAAATAACCGTATTCTTCTCAGAAGGTGAAAGACCGGTGATGAAGTCCATGGCAATGTGAGACCAAGGCTCCTTAGGAATGGGAAAAGGCATGAAAAGACCAGCAGGAGCTTGTGTGGAGGGCTTAGACTGGGCACAGACTAGTCTATAACATCAGAACGAAGTGTAGTGGTGGCCGATGAGGAAGAAAGATTGGAGAGCCCCGGCATGACCTGGTCCCAAGCAGGGGAGGGGGAGGCCTCGTAATACCTTCATGCCCTGTGTGCTTACCTCTGGTTTGTGTATCAGCCTTAGGCCCTGCAGTCTCACACCTGCATGGTTAAGTAATCTTCCCTCAGCGTGGCTCCACCCTAGCCTCAACAGGATACACTATTTAACACTGTGCTGTCCAAGCCTGCCTTGCTGAGCAATATTGTGTGTTTGGCTTTCTGTGTGCTTCTTGCTGTGTGCTCTATGTCTGTTTCTGTTTACTAATCTTGGCTTGTTCTTTGTCTATCCTTGTCTGCTAGTTGCCCCAAACTTTGGATTATCTCCTGACTATTCCTTGCTGTCCTGGACTGCTGCTTGCTCTCTATCCTCCAGTAGCCTACCATGACCTGGAGCCAGTTGCAGCTCAGTCCATCCTCACCAGTAGAGGCTCTGGTGTATACCCACTGGCTCTTAGACTCCACGCCCTTGGGAATCTTATGCCCTAGCTCCCAGTGGGATCCATGTTGGTGCTCAAGCCAAACGCACAATATTGCTCGGGCAAGGCAGGCTTGGACAACACAGTGTTAAATAGTGTATCCTGAGGAGACTAGGATGGAGTCATGCTGGGCGAAGATTACTTAACCATGCAGGTGTGAGAGTGCAGGTCCTAAGGCTGATACACAGACCAGAGGTAAGCAGACAGACAGGGCATGAAGGTATTACTGCAGATTCATGACAGACAGACTGCCTTTAAAACATAACAAAAGTTCTAACTCTGCCACACCCCGTCCAAAACCAAAAAAGGTATGATAGGCGAACGTCCAAGACAAGTGTCTCACTTCATAAGCATCTAGAAAATGTGATTTCCGAGGGACTTTTCATTATCTCTTTACAGTGACATCGATCTGTCAATTCTGAATGACCTTAACTATCATGGCTGAAGACAGACACACATGCAATCGCAACTATGTCATATTCAACAAAAATAGAAGATATGATGCAGATATTATCAGACTCAGGAAATTAAAACAACCCAGAAAAAAATTCTTCATAAAGAAAAATATCTTCAAGCAGCCTGCGCAGTTTGTCTCTCTATCTCTGTTTAATATAAGTTCATAATGGCCATATGTTGTTCTACTTAAAAAAGGGAAATACAGTTTTGAAATTCAGTGGCATAAGGCAATGTATTGCTTTTTAGAATATTAAAGCAACCCTGTCATTGAAAAAAAAAAAATGCCATGCGCCATGAAATAGAGTTTTGGAATTCAGTGATATAAGGCAATATAATGCTTTTTAGAATAATAAAGTGACCCTGTCATTCGAGTAAAAAAAATAAATAATGTTATGCACCTTGTAAAAGAAAATATGGATAATTACCTTTTGAATGCAAGTACATTTTTTTCTCTCTTAACCTTCCTAGAACCTACTTAGGACACTGGCCAGGTGGCACACTCATTGTCCTGAGCAGTTGCCTTTAGCGATATTATATTTACTATACCCGTGTGCCTAAGCACAGTAAATAGGGTTGAACTGTCATTGAACAGTGTGGATCACAAAAAGAAGGTGCAGTGCCAATAAAATTGGTTTGGTACCACATGATCACTGTGACAATCACAGAGATTGTAAATATAAACAATGACTATCATTACCACCTATTTTGTCCTTTCCTTTTCAGAAAGCAGTCAGAAGAAATGTATGGCATTTCTTTTGTGCATGTTAGCTCTAAAATGCCTCTTCCTCCGGAAGCTGCTGTTCATGAGATTTTGGAGGGCTGGGTGGGAGGCATGTCAGCCTGTGAAACGAAAAAATCTTTTAATAGATTTGCTAACGAAAGATACCTGTTGGGAAATAAGCCCAGTAAACATCTATCCAGAATTCTGCAGAAGAAGCAATCTAGAAATTATATAGAAAGAATTTAAATAAAAATGGGGAATTGGTCTTTAAGACAAAGGATATAGCAGAAATATTTAGGAATTATTACAAGGGGTTGTATGCTGTGGAACAGAAGGAAGGCCCCCGTGGAGGAAAAAGGGAGAGAATTAAAACCTTTTTGAAAAATGCAGAACTGCCAAAAATCTCTGAAAGTGATAGGGAGATATTGGAAAGCCCCAACACGGAGGAGGAAATTAATGAAGCGCTGGGGGAGTCACACCCGGGCAAAAGCCCGAGCCCGGGCGGTTTCACAACACTAAATCATAAAAAGTTCAAAGAGATTTTAATTCCCAAGTTATGCAGTTATATGAATGGATTAAGAAAAGATTATGAAATGAGTGAGTAAGGAGGCTTCGGCTGCTACAATTACAGTTATCCCAAAGGAAGGAAAGGCTAGGACACTATACTCAAGCTATAGACCAATATCCCTGTTAAATGTGGATATAAAGTTATACACTAAAGTTTTGGCAGGTAGGCTGAGGGGTTTACTGAACACGCTGGTACACCCAGACCAGGTTGGTTTTGTAGCAGGTAAGGAGGGGCGAGACAACAGGGTGAGAGCGTTATTGATACTACAGGAGATAAGGGAGAGTGGATCCCCAGGACTATTCCTGTCGATAGACGCAGAAAAAGCCTTTGACAGGGTAGACTGGGGATTCATTTTCCAGACTCTGGGAATAATGGGGTTCGGTCCATTAATGTTCCAGCATGTTAGGACACTCTAGCCACAGTAAAAATTAACGGGGGAATTTCTACAGCTTTTGAGCTGAAAAACGGGACGAGATGGGGTGCCCATTGTCCCCCCTGCTTTTTGTTCTGTCGTTAGAGTCATTGCTTCCTACTATTAGAAAAGACCCAGAAATAAGAGGAATAAAGATAGGGGAGGAAGAACATAAACTTGCAGCATTCGTGGACGATGTCCTTTTTTTATCAGGAACCCCTGGAATACAATGTCTAAACTCTTGAAGATCCTAGAAAAGTATGGGGAAATATCGAATATCGAAGATAAATTTAACAAAATCAGAGATACTAAACATTAACTTGAATAAAAATGAAGTTAAAAGGCTGCAGGAGGAATATAGGTTCCTGTGGAGGAAAGAATTAAAATACTTAGGAGTTAAATTAGTGAATTCTATGAATAAGATATATAAAATAAATTACATCCCCTTACTAGATGAAATTTAAAAAGTGAGCAAACAGTTAATAAACAGGCCTCTCTCGTGGGTAGGTCAGGTAAATACATTAAAAATGACTATCCTTCCTAAGATAACATATAAGTCCCAAATGCTTCCAATACCTCTTCCCCGATGATGATGAACTTTGTACGGAAAAATAGAAAACCCAGAATTTCTTTTTCTTTCCTATTTAATGTGATTGTAGCCGTATTAGTGCAATTGTGACAGAGAAAATTGAGTACTGTCCGTGTTATTTTTTTTATTTGCACTAACATACAATTTTTCAGGACAAGCTTTCGGGTATGTCCCCTTCTTCAAGGTCCAAGCAGTACTGATTTACAAATTTTTAAGCAGAATGTAAAAACAAAACAAAAAAAAAAAAAAAACACCTCTGAGGGAAAGAACAAAAAAACACATACAAATCAATGGCAATAAAGATAAGAGAAGAGTTAGTGAGATAAGACAGAGGGAGAGCTATGGAATGGAGGGGGGGGGGGGGGTTGCTAGTCACAGAGGGGGTTGTAAAACTTTAGTATAATGGGTAAGGAAACCTATATCTAAATTCAGGCCATTATTTTTTGTGTCAAAAAGAATTATCATTCTTAGTTCAAAGGTTTTCCTTTCCTGGATAGTTCTGAAATTCCCTTTAAGAACTAAAACATTGAGGTCTTCTATAGTGTGGTCCGGTTGTGAGAAGTGATGTCCCACAGGTGTACATAAACTGTCTTCTTTATGTTCCTTGATGGTATGTCTGTGTAAATTCATCCTCGTTTGCAACTTCTGTCCTGTTTCACCAACATAAGATCCTTTGCTGCACCTTTTGCATTGGATGAGGTACACAACATTGCTGGAGGTACAGTTGTAAGATCCCATGATATTGAAGGTCCCGTTTGTGTGTGTGACACTTTTGGATAGATTGATCTGGTTGCATAGTTTGCAGCGCTTTTTATTGCAGGGTTTGCTTCCATTATTTGTGTCATCATAATCAGAGTGAAGTTTCCTGCTGATTAGTTTGTGTCTGAGGTTGGGTGGTTGTCTGAAAGCCAATAATGGGGGTTGTTGGAATATTCCTTTCAGAGTGTCATCCTCTGTTATAATGGGTTGTAAATCTTTGATTATCTTTTTGATCCCTTCTAGTGTTGGGTTGTATGTGGTGACGAGAGGTACTCGGTTATTTGTTTTTTTCTCTGTGTATTGGAGGAGATTTTCTCTTTGGGTTTTCAAGGCTGTGTTTATGCTGTTGTTGATGGTTTTCTCTTTGTAACCTTTCTTGTGGAAGGAGTCTGCCAGTGTTCTGAGATGTTTATCTCTGTCTTCTGGGTCTGAACAAATTCGGTGGTATCTGATGGCCTGGCTGTGTATGATGGCCCGTTTAGTGTGTTGCGGGTGAAAACTTGAACTGTGAAGATAGCTACATCGGTCAGTCGGTTTTCTGTATATCGAAGTGTGAAGCTTGTGATCCCTGATGTATACTGTAGTGTCTAGGAAGTTGACATGTGTGTTTGAATACTCCATTTTTAG
This sequence comes from Lithobates pipiens, assembly GCF_037356315.1. Classification (NCBI taxonomy): domain Eukaryota; kingdom Metazoa; phylum Chordata; class Amphibia; order Anura; family Ranidae; genus Lithobates; species Lithobates pipiens. The sequence goes on from NW_027507790.1 coordinate 142,812,137, forward strand.
TTTAATAGATGGGTGAAAAGTGTTGATCAATGAGAAGATTTGGTTTAGATTTTCTTCACCTTCAGTCCATATCATGAAGATATCATCAATATAGCGATAATATCTGTATGGCTTTTGTTGTATGCTGTTCAGAAATTTGTCCTCCAGGTCAGCCATAAATAAGTTTGCATATTGGGTTGCCATTTTGCTACCCATAGCAGTACCCATACACTGGAGATAGATGTCATTATTGAAAGTGAAGTAGTTGTGTGTAAGAGTGAATTCGATGAGCTGTGTCACATCCTCAGCAGTGTATTTCTGGTTTGGTGAGGATGATAAGAATCTGTGACATGCCGACAACCCATCCTTGTGAGGGATGTTACTGTACAGAGATTCTACATCCATAGTGACTAGAAGTGTATTTGATGGTAATTGTTGTATATTGTTAAGCTTGTTCAGAAAATCAGTGGTGTTTGTAGGAAACTCGCAGTGTTCATGACTAAAGGTTTTAACATGTTTTCTACAAGGCCTGAGATATGTTCGGTAAGTGTATTCATACCTGTTATAATGGGTCTGCCTGGGTTTCCTGGCTTGTGAATCTTGGGCAGCATGTAGAAGTCTCCAATCTCTGGATTATCCGGAATTGCATTGATGATTTCTGAGTGTAGGTGGCTTGGTATTGTCGCAATGAGATCCTTTAATTGCTTAGTAAAATCCTGGGTCGGATCATAATCCAGTTTTTTGTAGTAAGTAGTATTTGCCAGCTGCCTCTGGCCCTCTTGTATATATTTGTCTGTATCCATCACAACGACTGCTCCCCCTTTATCTGCTGGTTTGATGGTTATAGCCTGATTATTGCGCAGATCATGTACAGCTCTTCGCTCCAGTGGTGAAAGGTTGTATAATATTTTCTTTTGCTGGGTGGATAGCAGGGATGTAACTCGTAGCCTGAAGCTGTCAATATAGGTATCCAGTTTGGGGTTGCGTCCTTGTGGGGGTGTAAAATAGCTGTTCTTTTTCTTTTTGTCACTTCCTATTGTCTTGGGATTCCTTTCATTACTGTGAAAAAATTCTTTGAGCCTTAGTCTCCTAAAGAATTCCTCCATATCTGACCATACCTGTAAATTATCCAATTTGGTGGTTGGGCAGAATGTGAGGCCTTTGGAGAGGACTGTTGTTTCTGGTGTAGAAAGTTTATGATTTGACAAATTTATGATTCCGAGTTCCTCTGTTATATCCATATTTTCTGTCAAGTCAGCATTTATACAAGGGATCCCATGGGATTCTGGATCGGGTTTCAAGTTGCTGATGGCAGGAGTTGTAGAAGTTATGTTTGTTTTTTGTTGTTTAGGTTGTATCCAGAAGGTCTGCTCTTGGTGTAGCTTTTGGAGTTTTTTTGCCTTCCGGTTCATGGCAAGTTTTTGCAGTTGTCTTTGTAAGGTTTCAATTTCATTCTTAATTTGGTTGATGCTTGTAGGGTCCAATGGTGCTGAGGTTTCAAACATCAACTGCTTTTGTTTCCGGATTGTTTCCCTTTTACCATACAGTTTATGAATGAGGTTGTTCCTTAACCTTTCGCTGGTACGTCTGCAGAGTCCTTCCGCATAAGGAGAGTTCAGTGTATTTGCACAAGGATTTTTAATCCGGAGACCCTGTGGTATGAGATTCCTCTTTTTGCATTTTGAGAGAAAGAAGATGTCACTGTTGACCTGTGTTTCCTTTGAGATCAGGTTGGTTAACTGCTTTCAGACAACCACCCAACCTCAGACACAAACTAATCAGCAGGAAACTTCACTCTGATTATGATGACACAAATAATGGAAGCAAACCCTGCAATAAAAAGCGCTGCAAACTATGCAACCAGATCAATCTATCCAAAAGTGTCACACACACAAACGGGACCTTCAATATCATGGGATCTTACAACTGTACCTCCAGCAATGTTGTGTACCTCATCCAATGCAAAAGGTGCAGAAAAGGATCTTATGTTGGTGAAACAGGACAGAAGTTGCAAACGAGGATGAATTTACACAGACATACCATCAAGGAACATAAAGAAGACAGTTTATGTACACCTGTGGGACATCACTTCTCACAACCGGACCACACTATAGAAGACCTCAATGTTTTAGTTCTTAAAGGGAATTTCAGAACTATCCAGGAAAGGAAAACCTTTGAACTAAGAATGATAATTCTTTTTGACACAAAAAATAATGGCCTGAATTTAGATATAGGTTTCCTTACCCATTATACTAAAGTTTTACAACCCCCTCTGTGACTAGCAACCCCCCCCCCCCCCATTCCATAGCTCTCCCTCTGTCTTATCTCACTAACTCTTCTCTTATCTTTATTGCCATTGATTTGTATGTGTTTTTTTGTTGTTCTTTCCCTCAGAGGTGTTTTTTTTTTTTTTTTTACATTCTGCTTAAAAATTTGTAAATCAGTACTGCTTGGACCTTGAAGAAGGGGACATACCCAAAAGCTTGTCCTGAAAAATTGTATGTTAGTGCAAATAAAAAAAGTATCACGGACAGTACTCAATTTTCTCTTTTTCTTTCCTATTAACACAGGACAAAAGGCATGATGGTTTAGCAATTCCCGGCATTCAAAAATACTATAATGCGGTCGTTCTGTCAAGAATCCATGAGTGGTGTAGGGAAAAAAACACTAAGGCCGCGTACACACGCGGGGACTGTTCGCTCAACTTTGTCCGCTGAACAGTGTTTCAGCGGACAGTCCGCTCGTGTGTGGGCTTTCAGCGGACAGTTTCAGCGGACAGTTTGACGAACAAAGTTTTTCGGAAATTCCGAAAAACTGTCCGCTGAAACTTTGTTTGAGCGGACAGTCCGCCCGTGTGTGGGCCAGTTCGCTGTACTTTCGAAATGAGCGGACTGTTCCCGCACGGAGAAAAGTCTGCTCATTTCGAGCGCGTCACCAGGTAGGCGGGGCCCGCGACGGAGACGTCGCGGGCTCCGCCGCCTGGAATGGACTTAAAGGGGAACCCCAACGCCGGAAAAATCGGCGTGGGGGTCCCCCCAAAGTCCACAACAGACCCTTGTCCGAGCACGCTACCCGGCCGGCCAGGAAAGGGGGGCGAGCGAGCGCGCCCCCCCCTCCTGAGCCGTACCAGGCCGCGTGCCCTCAACATGGGGGGTGCCTTGGGGAAGGGGGGGCCGCGCGGCCCCCCCACCCCAAAGCACCTTGTCCCCATGTTGATGAGGACAAGGGCCTCTTCCCGACAACCCTGGTCGTTGGTTGTCGGGGTCTGCGGGCGGGGGGCTTATCGGAATCCAGGAGCCCCCTTTAATAAGGGGGCCCCCGGATACCGGCCCCCCACCCTATGTGAATGAGTATGGGGTACAATGTACCCCTACCCATTTACCTGTAAAATAAAAGTACCCAAAAAAAAACACAACACACGAGATAAAATATTTTATTGCAAAGCTCTGGGGGTCTTCCGTCTTCGGGGGTCTTCTCGCCGGACTCCTCCGCTATCTTCTTGTAGCTCTTTTGCTAGCGGAGGAGTCCGGCTTTCTTCCTCCCCGCCGCCGGCCTCTTCTTCCGACTTCGGGGGTCTTGTCCCCCTCTTCGGTTCTTCTGTCGCCGCTGTCGCCGCTGTCGCCGCTGTCGCCGCCGCCTTCCGTTCTTCGTCTTCTTCTTCTTCTTCTTCTTCTTCTCCAGGAGATGTTGACACGTCGCTCTCTCCGGCCGGAATGCCAGAGCCGCCCTGCGCTGCCACTTATATAGTGACAATGGGGCGGTGTCACATGGTATATGTCACATGGGTTGGTCACATGGGTTGATGTCACATGGGGACTATGACATCGTAAGGGGGCGGGGTCACCATGTGACCAACCCATGTGACATATACCATGTGACACCGCCCCATTGTCACTATATAAGTGGCAGCGCAGGGCGGCTCTGGCATTCCGGCCGGAGAGAGCGACGTGTCAACATCTCCTGGAGAAGAAGAAGAAGACTAAGAACGGAAGGCGGCGGCGACAGCGGCGACAGCGGCGACAGAAGACCGGGCCACCGCCTGCAAAAGAGCTACAAGAAGGCGCGGTGGCCCGGCAGAAGAACCGAAGAGGGGGTCAAGACCCCCGAAGTCGGGAGAAGAGGCCGGCGGCGGGGAGGAAGAAAGCCGGACTCCTCCGCTAGCAAAAGAGCTACAAGAAGATAGCGGAGGAGTCCGGCGAGAAGACCCCCGAAGACGGAAGACCCCCGGAGCTGTGCAATAAAATATTTTATCTTGTGTGTTGTGTTTTTTTTTGGGTACTTTTATTTTACAGGTGAATGGGTAGGGGTACATTGTACCCCATACTCATTCACATAGGGTGGGAGGCCGGTATCCGGGGGCCCCCTTATTAAAGGGGGCTCCTGGATTCCAATAAGCCCCCCGCCCGCAGACCCCGACAACCAATGGCCAGGGTTGTCGGGAAGAGGCCCTTGTCCTCATCAACATGGGGACAAGGTGCTTTGGGGTGGGGGGGCCGCGCGGCCCCCCCTTCCCCAAGGCACCCCCCCATGTTGAGGGCACGCGGCCTGGTGCGGCTCAGGAGGGGGGGGCGCGCTCGCTCGCCCCCCTTCCTGGCCGGCCGGGTAGCGTGCTCGGACAAGGGTCTGTTGTGGACTTTGGGGGGACCCCCACGCCGATTTTTTTCGGCGTTGGGGTTCCCCTTTAAGTCCATTCCAGGCGGCGGAGCCCGCGACGTCTTCGTCGCGGGCCCCGCCTACCTTGACACGCGCTCGAAATGAGCGGACTGTTGCCTCGTGTGTGGGCGAGTCCGTTCATTTCAAAAGTTGCGCGGACTTAGTACGACGAACTTAGTTTGCCGTATTTGTCCGCTCAAAAAGTGCCGTGTGTGGGCGTGTTCGTTCATTCAAAAGTTTGAGCGGACTGTTTGACGAACTTAGTTTCGGCAGACAGTCCCCGCGTGTGTACGCGGCCAAAGAGGTAGGTTAATGTAGAGAATACCATGAGTAAGGGAAGGTTGAATAATATAATATGGATTCCACCAAAATTTAGGGATTTGTACGATAAAATTCACGTTCTGACACAAAATGCACTGGATATGTGGGATAAAATATAAAAAAAATAATAATTGGGAAATATAACTCACCTTTAATTTCACTGAATGAAAATAATTATTTTCACACCTGGGAAAAAGTCAATAGGAGGGAATTGGATAAAGGGAGAGAGGGTTCAACTGAGAGATGTTATGAAAGAAGGAGAAATTTTGTCACTCCAGGAAATCAAAACGAAAAGGGATTTAATGGAAATTGACGATTGCGGTATCTACAGTTGAACCACTTCATAAAAAAATTACCTCAGCCTATCAGAGCCAGTGGCAATTTGCTGTCATTGGAAAGGCTATGTATAACAGATAACTTAAAGAACATGATATCAAAAATGTATAATTTGCTGCTGAAGATGGAGGAACTGGAGATACCGCCATATATTAAGAAATGGGAGAGGGAATTAGGTTCACAGATAGACAAGAGCACGGTGGGAAAATTTTTGACACTGACACATAGCTTGGCGGTGGACAACCGAATGGCCGAGATGAACTATAAATGTTTAACTAGGTGGTATGCTACCCCTGATAAAAATCGTAAATACCAAAGGGGTAATTCAGCAGAGTGTTGGAGAGGGTGCAATAGGCTAGGAACAATGGCCCACCTATGGTGGGAATGTCCGATTAAAGATTACTGGGAAAAAATACTATGCCATATAAGAGAAATCACTAAACAGGAAATAATCAATAACCCATGGGTTATCTTGCTGCATGGAGTGAAAGGAGGGATTAAACAATACAAAGACTCATTAGTCCCACATCTCTTAAACGCAGCTAAGAGACTCATACCTAAAAAATGGGGAAAGGTGGATTGCCCAACAGTATGGGAGTGGGTAGTTATGGTTGAAGAAACATACATCATGGAATGTTTAAAGTTTAACCTGAAGGAAAGAAAGGAGGAGACGAGGGAAAAATGGAAGGGTTGGAGGGACTGGAAAAAAAACTGTGTGTGGCTGTAGTTTTGAGGTCCTAGGAAATGGTCTGGTATAGTAAAGACAGCTTAAGGAAGAGAAATAGAAGGTGTGCCGGAGGGAGGGGTGGGTATAAAGAAGTAAGGGGGGGAGGAGGGAGGTGGGGTAAGTGGGGGGGATTAATGATCATTTTGTACTGATAACAATGTGTGTACTTTTGGCTTTAAAAGATGAAGGGGGGGGGGGGGAACCCTATGGAACATGATAACTAAATAAAAAGGATTTGAGAGATTTTTAAAGGCCACGATGATGTGGAACGGTAAAGAGACATAAGGAGACATAAGGTGAATTAATGAGTACGCTGAGATGAAAAAAAAAAAAAGAAAGTCAGCAGCTACAAAAACTGCTGCCTTTTGACCACTTGCAACACTGTACCCATATGAATTTTTTGTCCTTTTTTTACACAAATAGAGCTTTCCTGACAGGCTCCATGGCAGCATACGTGTGGGTAGCCCCGCCTCCATAATTACCCAATAGGACCCAACTCCCATAAATCTTTGCTCCTGGCTGCTATCCGTGTTCCTTTTTTGTCCTCCTCCGTAGGACCAGGTGGGTTTCTTATCTCAAGATAAACGTCATGACGATCGATCGGCCGATTGACTGAGTTATGTCCCTTTGATAGGCCCTGACTGTTAAGCAGGGTATGGAGTGTAAAATGCAGAGTAGCGCTGAAGAAAAGGTTTCTACTTACTTGAGTGTGCACGGTTTGTTTACCCGTTGCTATGGGTGCCCATTATCTGCTGGGGAGTGTGGTGTGTCTCTTTCCAGTCCGTTCAGCCAGGTGATCATTGGTGGAGTGGTGAGTTTTCATGTCTAGCCATGGCAGCAGTGTTTTTGTGTAGTTTCTTTCTTTGTCCTGCGTCTAGGCACTGTTTCTGTGCTGTTTGCTGAAGCTTCTGCATTCCAGCAAACCACTCTCTCCTGTTTCCGGGTTGTACAGGCGTTCTGCGCATGTGCGAACCCGATGTGAATCCAAGGCTTGGTATTCGCACATGCACGTGAGCGCCTCGCATCTGACGTTGGCAATGACGTCACGGGCGCCACTTTTAAAATCATCTGGGAGCTGTCAGAGCCCTGGGAATGTTTGCAGAGTATACAGCGACTTCCTGGGGCTGACAGTGCGGTGGTTTGAGGTAAGAGCAAGTCCCTTAGGCTAAGGATGTTTTTGCTTTATATCTCATGGCATAAAAAAAATTGTATTTAATTCTCTTTTGGCTTGCAGTGTCTCTATTGATCTTGTTGGGATATGGATGCCTTACTGCCTCCTAGTGGCCAGCCCGCTCATCTTAGCCCTTCCGTCTGATCCACAGCATAGTGCTTCTAGACGCAGTGGATCACCAAAATCACACCACCATAAATCCTCCTCAAGGTCTAGCCATCATAAGTCTAGGTCTGAACAGGGCGACAAAAATTATTCTCGCCCCCCTGCTGCTCACTCTAGTAAGAGGCCGGAAAAATCATGCTGGGGGGTGCAGGATGCCTGTTCCATTAGACAAATCCCTATGCGATCATTGCTTTTCTAAAGCTGCATATGAGAGGGATGGTGCAGACCAGCGCTTAGAGTCAATGGTAAGACGGGTTGTGAAGGAGTCTCTGCAAGAGAGGGAAGCGCTACAGTCATGTGAATCCCTATCGGATTTATTAGGTCGTCCAGCAGGAGAAAATTTATTGAAAGAGACGTGGGAATCCTCTCAACCAAGTCACCACTCTGCTCCTATCTCGGATAGTGAATCTGATTTGGAAGAACCGGCATTAGGATTTGATTATGGATTGGTTCCCTCATTGGTCAAGGCAGTGAGAGAGGCTCTGAAGTGGGAAGATCCTATCACTTCCCCACCAAAGCAGAGGATTTTTTTTTAAACAGCTCAATAAGGAGCGACAAAATTTTCCTTTCCTTTCTGAGTTGGGTGACATTATCACTGATGAAGGGAGCAAGATGGATAAAAAGTGTTCCATGCAGTCAAAAATCCTGAAACGGTACCCTTTTAAGGAAGAGGATGTGAAACACCTAGAGTCAGCTCCGCTGGTGGATGCAGCGATCATGCGTTTGGTGAGATATGTAACCATTCCTTTGGAAGGCACGGTATCTTTTAAAGATCATTTGGAAAGGCGGATCGATTCAGACCTGAAAAAGATTTACGTAACATCTGGAATGGCATCCAAGCCAGTGCTTGCAATTGCAGCGGTCTCTAAGGCTACAGAATCCTGGGCTGATAATGTTGAAGAATTCCTGAGGGGTATTTCTATCGAAACAGCTAAAGATTCTCCTATCCAAGAAATCAGAATGGCATCTGCATTTCTGGGGGAGGCATCTATTGATGTAATTCGCTTGATGTCTCTGGATATGTTAGCGGCTGTTTCAGCATGCCGTGCGTTATGGCTCCGCCCATGGCTGGCGGATCCAGCGTCTAAACAGGCTTGGTGCCATATCCCCTTTCAGGGGACATCTTTGTTTGGTAATAAGCTAGATACTGCCATATCCCGGGCCACAGGTGGGAAATCTGGGTTTCTCCCCCAGGACAGACGTCTTCAGAACCAAAAATGTCAATTTCCAAGGAGGCAGAGCTCTGATCGCGCGAAGGAAGTGCGCAGCTATAGGCCTGGCCGGGAGTTCTCAAGATCATGGAAATCTAGGCAGTCTTCCTTCAAAAACACCTCAAAAGGTGGTTCGTCTGGCAAACAGGATTCCGCTAAATCCTTTTGAAATTGGGCCCGCTCAAACATGTCAGGTGGGGGCTCGTCTTCTCCACTTTGGGCATGTTTGGGCGGCCTCAATTCGGGATTATTGGACAGTCAAAACAGTATCCTCAGGTCACAATTGGGGTTTTGTCAACACCCCAAGGTTAAGATTTGTTCCCACAACTCTTTCAGGATCAGAAGAGAAAAAACAAGTCCTATTGACCTACGTGAACTCTTTACTGGATCAAGGTGCAGCCGTACCTGTTCCAGAAGATGAACGTGGTGAAGGTATGTATTCACCTCTGTTTATGATTCAGAAGAAAAACGGCACGTGGAGGCCAGTAATAGATTTGACCCATCTCAATTCCTTTATTCGCAAGGAAAAATTCAAGATGGAATCTCTGCTTACCATCCAGCAGTCAGTGCATCTGGGGGACTGGTTGATATCAATTGATTTGAAGAATGCATACTTCCACATGGCAAAAGAGTTTCAACAGTTTTGCGGAAGGCGAACGATATCTACAGTTTACATGTCTTCCCTTTGGGTTAACGACGTCTCCACGGGTCTTCTCCAAGGTTCTTTTAGCAGTAGTGGCCCTTCTCCGAGTCAAAGATGTTCATCTCCACCATTATCTCGACAACTTCTGCTATCTCAGAACAGAGATCAGCTCTTGGAGCACAAAAGTCTAGTTATCTCCACCCTGCAAGATTTTGGGTGGCTTCTGAATCTAGAGAAGAGTCATCTAGATCCAACACAATCTCTTGTCTTTCTAGGGGCTCAGTTCAACACAGTGGAAGGCACCATCTCCCATCCAGAAGAGAAGATTGGAGTCATACGAGACAGGATCCACGCAGCCCTTGCGTCATCTCATCTTTTTGCTCTCCAATGCCTGAAGGTGATTGGCACAATAACAGCCACTATTCCCATGGTGAAGTGGGCCCAGTGGCACACTTGTCCCTTTCAGAAGGGGTTTCTGTAGCAGTGGGATTCATCCAGCCAGACACAGAGCATATTCCTCACCCCAGCCATGAGGACGTCTCTTCTTTGGTGGCTTCAAGGGAAGAATCTGTGCAACCACCATTCGATCATTCCCATCTCATGGGTCACGGCAACATCAGATGCCAGCAATCGAGGATGGGGCACTCATTGCCCTTCAGATGTGGCTCAGGGCAGGTGGACATTCCTGTCGCAAAGGGTTGTCTCCAACGTTCTGTAGTTGAGGGCGGCCTTCCAAGTGCTCTTGTCATTTCACCATCTAGTGGCGAATTCCTCAGTAATGCTAAGTTTGGACAATACAACCGCGGTGGCTTACATAAGTAAGCAAGGGGGAACTCGCAGCTGGTCTCTGTTACAGGAGGTGGAGCTGATAATGAACTAGGCTCAGAAGAACTTGTCCAACATTTCTGCGGTCTACATCCCAGGGGTGCAGAATGTTCAGGCGGACTTCCTATCACGTGTTGAGATGGACAACAACGAATGTTCCCTCCACAGAGAAGTATTCGAGTGGCTTCTGACATTGGGATTGTCTCCAGAGGTTGATCTGTTCGCTTCCCCGTGCAATCAAAAGATGCCCAAATATTACTCAAGGTTCAGGGATCCTCAGGCATATGGGATAGATGCTCTCACAGATCGTTGGAGGTTTCAGAAAGCTTATGCCTTCCCTCCAGTTCCGGTGATTCTGCAGTTCCTTTGGAGACTCAGAACAGAGAAGGTAGAGATCGTTGTAGTGATTCCATTCTGGCCCAACAGGCCTTGGTTCCCTCTGTTGCTGCTCCTCAGTTATCAAGATCCAGTTCCCCTTCCTCTCGGGCCGGATTTTCTATCCCAAGGCACAATGTTACATCCGTGCCCGTCGTATCTACACCTCAGGGTATGGTTCTTGAGAGGGAAAGGTTAGAAGCTCTTGATTGTCCGGAAGAAGCTATTCCAACCCTTCTTAGTTCCAGACGGAAGAGTACTAATAGGGTATATGAACGTATATGGTCCAGATTTTCTGTCCACATGTCCTCCAGAGAAAATTCCTGTAACTCTCCAACAGTTCAAGATATAGTGAGCCTTCTCCAATCAGATCTTGATTTACCCTTGGAAATCAGCTCATTGAGAGTGCAAGTGTCGGCCATTTCAGCTTTCACTGGAATTTCGTGGGCGAATCATGCGCTAGTACAATTCTTTAAGGCTTAGACCTCAAAGAAGACCAAGGTTCCCTAAATGGGACCTTCCTTTAGTGCTGGAATTTCTTTCAAACCTTGGAAAAGATCCTATTGAGACTTTGTCCATGAGAGACCTCACTCTCAAGACCATTTTCTTGGTGGCTATAACCTCAGCCAAGAGAGTTTCAGAGATTAGGAATCTAGGTTCGGAGGAACCTTTTCTGACCTTTTTTCTGGACAGAGCAGTATTGATTCCCATGTTGGGGTCAAACCCCAGAGTAACCTCTGTCTTCCATGAGAATCAAGAGATTGTGCTCCCTACTTTCAAAACATCAGATAATCAGGATGTTCATCCTCTGGACGTAGGCCATACACTAAAACAATATTTGGAAGTGACGGCTCAGTTTAGACAAACAAATTCTCTTTTTGTTCTTCCTCTATGGCAAAAACAAAGGAATGCGAGCTTCGGCCAGATCTATCTCTTCTTGGCTTGTTCAGACCATCCAGAGGGTATACAGAGCAAAGGGCTTGGCTCCTCCTGAGGCATTAATGGCTCATATGACCCAAAGTATCTCAACGTCGTGGGCAGCTTCACAGCACATCGCGCCTGAAATTATTTGCAGAACGGCTTCTTGGTCTTCCATTAACACATTTGTTTCCCATTATTGTGTAGAGCCAGCGGCTCTGTCTTCTGTTAATTTTGGTTTACAAGTTTTGTCGGTTGACAATGTTAAATACATTTTAGTTTCTTTGCTCGACATTTTGCCCACCCGGGTGTATTTGGCGAGTTATTTCCCACACGTATGCTGCCATGGAGCCTGTCAGGAAAATGGAAAATTTATATCAAATACTTACCGTAATTTTCCTTTCCTGATAGGCTCCATGGCAGCAGGAGTTCCCTCTCAAATGTCTGGAGTAGGCTAATTACGGAACACGGATAGCAGCCAGGAGCAAAGATTTATGGGAGTTGGGTCCTATTGGGTAATTATGGAGGCGGGGCTACCCACACGTATGCTGCCATGGAGCCTATCAGGAAAGGAAAATTGCGGTAAGTATTTAATATAAATTTTCTGTTTTCTTTTGGTGGTATTTAAGCACCACTGGGTTTTTTATTTTTTGTGCTATAAAAGAAAAAAAACTGAAAATTCTGTAAAAATATGACCTTTTTCTTCGTTTCTGTTATAAAATTTAGCAGATTAGTAATTTTTCTTCATAAATTTTGGCCAAATTTGTACAAATTGGTGGTTATTATTTGGTCTTTGTGAAAGTTATAGAGTCCACAAGCTATGGTGCCAATATCTGAAAATGTATCACACCTGAAGTACTGACGGCCTATCTCATTTCTTGAGACCGTAACATGCCAGAAAAGTAAAAAAAAAAAAAAAAAAGACCCCTTTTTGGAAAGAAGACATTCCAAGGTATTAAGTAAGAGGCCTGATGAGTTTTTTGAAGTTGTCATTTTTTTCCCACAATTCTTTACATAATCAATATTTTTTCTTCCTTTTTTTTCACAAAATTGTCATATTATCAAGTTATTTCTCACACATAGCATATGCATACCACAAATTACAGCCCAAAACACATTCTGCTATTACTTCCGAGTATGGTGATACCACATGTGTGAGACTTTTACACAGCGTGGCCACATACAGAGGCCCAACATGCAGGGAGCGCCATCAGGCGTTCTGGAGCACCCAGGCCAATTCTGACATTTCTCTCCTACATGTAAAAATTATAATTTATTTGCTAGAAAATTACATAGAACCCCAAAACATTATATATGTTTTTTTAACAAAGACCCTAAAGAATACAATGGTGGGTGTTGCAACTTTTTATCTTTGCGCAGAAATTTTTCGAACGTGTTTTGTTTGGAAAAAAAAGTTTTGTGCATTAAAAAAATAAACAGTAAAGTTAGCCCAATGTTTTTGCATTATGTGAAATATGAAGTTACATCGAGTCAATAGATACCAAACATGTCACCCTTCAAAAGTGCACACGCTCGTGGAATGGCGCCAATCGCTACTTAAAAATCCCCATAGGCGACGTTTTAATTTTTTTACTATTTACATGTTTTGAGTTACAGAGGAGGTCTAGGGCCAAAATGATTGCTCGCTCTAACATTCGCAGCGATACCGCACATACCGCACATACTGGTTTGAACACCGTTTTCATATGTGGGCGGGACTTACGTATGCGTTCGCTTCTGCATGCGAGCACATGGGGACAGGGGCTCTTTAAAAAAAAAAAATCTTTTCATTGTTTATTTTACTTTATTTATTTTAGTTTGACACTTTTTTCCCCAAAAATACATTTTTTTGATCACTTTTATTCCTATTACAAGGAATGTAAACATCCCTTGTAATAGGAATATGGCATGACAGGTCCTCTTTACAGTGAGATATGGGGTCAATAAGACCCCACATCTCACCTCTAGGCTGGGAAGCCTGAAATAAAATAAAAAAAAACAATTCTGGCTTTGATCGTATTGGCGAGAGCCGGTAGAAGCACCGGAGGGCGTCGGGAGGGGGGGACGTCCCCTCTTGCCTCCTGTAAGAACGATCAAGCAGCAGAACAGCCACTATAATCATTCTTATGGTGTAGGGAATCGCCGGTTAAAAAAGCTGATATCAGAATAATGCCTGTAGCTACAGGCATCATTCAAATATCTCCGCACAAAGTCAAGGATGTCATATGACGGCCAGCGGCCGGGAAGTGGTTAAAATGTATTTTTTTAACACAAAGTTGTCCATTTATACAATATTTCTAACACATAGCATGTACATGCCAAAAATGACACCCCAAAATAGATTCTCCTACTCCTCCTGAGTACGGCGATAACACGTGTGTGAGACTTCCACTGCCTGGCCACATACAGAGGCTGAGTACAGCCAAGCATGGCTGAGCACGGCCGAGCATGGCTGAGCATGGCCGAGCATGGCTGAGCATGGCCGAGCATGGCCGAGCATGGCCGAGCATGGTTGGGTATCACCGAGTATGGCTGGGTATTAAAGAAATGGTGAAATGACCACTATATGGGCTCCCCGACACACTCCACGTCAGAGGCTCACCGGCGGGAATCCGACGGCATCTAACGTCATGTGGTCAGTTCCTCCATACTGCACAGGTGCAGTGTTCAACCACTACTGCGCAAGTGCGCAGGGGAAAACAAGAAAGAGATGCCGGCAGACCGGATGGTCCCAGCGTTAACCCCTGCAAGCCAGGGAAGAGTCATACCTCATCCTCATGGCTGGGTATTGCTGGGTATGGTAATTTATGGCAGAGTATTGGCAAGGTATTGGCAGGGTATTGCAGGCTATTGCAGAGTATTGCTGGGTATTGCAGCGTATTGGCAGGGCATTGCTGGGTATTGCAGAGTATTGGCCGGGCTTTGCAGAGTATTGGCAGGGCATTGCTGGGTATTGCAGAGTATTGTCAGGGCATTGCAGAGTATTGCTGGGTATTGCAGGGCATTGCATAATATTGGCAGGGTATTGCAGAGTATTGCAGAGTATTGGCAGGGCATTGCTGGGTATTGCAGAGTATTGGTAGGGAATTGTCATTTGACGGAGCGATCACGTGGTAAAAGGCCACTATGAGTGACCGTTTACCTTGATCCGTGATGCGCCAGGTCCTGTGTGCAGTCATGGATGCTCTCCAGTGCACACCCATATGACGTGACGTCATATGACGTGTTCCCAGAGTTAAGCAACCGCCCTGTAGCCGTCATTCAGCTATGGGCCAGTTGTTAAGTGGTTAATATAAAAACACTTACATATACTGGGAGCCCGCAATGTTGGCACCCTAAGCCAGCCCGTCCATAAGCTTAGAGTGCAGGTGACGGCAGTGCAAGTAAGGGAAACTGGCAGTGAAAAAAAAAAGATTTCCAAAAAACTAGGGGGGTTGAGGTGGTCTCTGGTTTAAAACCGAGTTGGATTTTAGCCTGGAACTCTGCTATAATGAGCCCTGGTAAAATCAGTACTGTTTTCTAAAACAGTGGTTCCATTTGTTTACCCCTTTGCAACTCATTTCCAAAAATTGTACCTTTGAGTAGGAGTGGATAGAGGGCACATTAGAGGCTAACAGCAGCAGATTTGCCACTGAATGGTGGATGTGGCCAAATTGTGATAACAATGAGAGGCTTAAAGGGGGATGGTTAAATGAAACTTGAGTCTACACTACAGTGCATTGAAAGTGCGTAACACACAGGAGTGCAATGAGTCAGGAGTGCATAAAGCACAGAGTGCATGGGTCAGCAAAGGAATAATGCACAGAATGCAGAGGTCAAGAGTGGATGAATGCATGGGGAGTAAGTAACACAGAGTATATAGGCAAAGATAACTAAAGCACAGGGTGGCTACCAAGCAGAAATTCCACCCTCATCCAAATATAACCCCCACCCCCATGATAAAAAAAAGGTAAAAAAACAAATATATATAGCGATACCCTCACTTAAGAGGGCCGCAAGTTTGGTTTGGGCCCTGAGCACAGCTCCGCCAACCCCCACCGGCAATCTGCTCTACCCACTCTGGCACAGTTAGTATCTAGCAATACACATTAAATCGCTTATACTCTAAATATGTGTGTGCGTGGGTGGATAACTCAAGCTCATAGACAATCTTTGAAAGTATATAACTGACTTTACTTGTTGTTTTATAAAAGGAATAACATGAATCAAACATTTGGTTTGCAACACATAAGCAGGTCCCTGCAGTAACCAGTAATAAAGATAAACAGAGTAATCAGCATAATAAAGTATTGCTATGCAACTCTAGCGCTGCCCTTTTTCAGCTACTTCCTCGCATGGGTAAACTAACACCCAGCACTATCTACCTATGCAGTCAGGCCTGACTGATCTAGATGGAAGTCCAGTGAAACAATATTCGCTAGCAATCTTTCGGTGGTGCACTTGAAGAACAACTTTGTAATCCAAACAAATAATAAAGATAAAGTATCTGTCTTTAAACAGCTCTCACCACCCGGACAAGTCCAAGTCCGTTTCCTCCGCCGATTCGTCTAGGAACAGGAATCCACCGACCTCCGAGTCTTCAATCCTTCTGGTGTACTGCAGCAAGGATGAGAAAATGTCTCTCAGGTGCAGCTAGGCTGGCAGAGGGCTCTTTGGAAAAGAGCACAAGGCCCAGGCTTCAGGCCTTGTGCCTCCAGCAGTTCAGCACAGACCTCCTCTTGCTAGGCCTCTCCCCCTCCTTATATGCCCTCCCCCATGAGTCTCTGGGGCATAACTCCAAACATCCTGGGAACCAGCGGGGTTCTGGGAACAGTAGTTTTATAGTCCTTAAAGAGACCCCGCTACACACTCCCCCCACTTAAACTCTTTGGTCCCCAAAGATAAACTTTTAACACATATCCTGTACCAATTTTGAAAGTGCTGGGTATGATGTTGGTACAGGGAATTTCCACCAGAACTCAGAGGTGGGATTCCCTGTCCCACAGGTCACACTGGCATGAGTGGCTTGCCTAACTGTGCCAGAGAGTGAGCTGGGGTTGCCCTCCACCAAATGGTCAGTGGAGGGATTAGAGCGTTCAGCACTTCTTCTAGCAGTCACAACAGAGTCCTCAGAGCTCTCCCCCATTTGAGAGTAGGTTAGCTTCTTAGGGGGTCTCACAACTCAGCGAGCTCTCTGTTCTCTTGGGACTTCAGGCTCTGGTGCCACAGGCTCTACTTCAGGAATACACTCTGACAGCATCACTGGTTCTGGAACATCGGTCCTTTCCTCTTCTGAGTAAATGCTAGGGATATCTTCCCAGCCTTCAGGCACACCACTAGATGGAATGAACTCTGTAGCTTCTGGGTTCAGTGTCCCATCCTGTGTATCCTCAGTAGGTGGGAGATCTATGGCAGAATTTCCTGGAGTTGATGAAGGCCACAGCCACTCAAGCTCTCCTCTTCCACCTTCACCTCGTTGGGAATCTTGTCCATCTCTAACCCGGGAGGTCTGAGACCGAGTGCTAGGTCCCGGGGTATCCAGAATGGAAACAGATTCTGGTGGATTTCTCACTGGAGGTATTCTGGCTGCTTCAGTAAGTGGGAGCAAATGATTCCTGTGCCAAGTCTTCAAGGGCCCCACTTTCCCCTCTGGTTTTAACTTATACACAGGCAATCCAGGTAGCTTTCTGCAAATGACATAGGGCTCCAATCTCCATCTATCAGCAAGCATGTGCTTCCCAGGGATCCCCAGGTTGCGTAGCAGTACACAGTCCCCAGGCTGCAGGTCTTGCACTCGAACCTTCAGATCGAAGTTCCTCTTGTTGCGGGCTCCCCTTTGGTCCGAGGCCGCCTGAGCTCGTTCATGGGCCACTTTCAAATTGTGTGTAAGTCGGTCCACATATCCCTTGTGGGAGGTAGCAGAGGCATGGTCTAGGGAAATGCCAAAGGCCAGATCCATCGGCAATCTTGCTTCTCTCCCAAACATGAGCCGGTAGGGGGAGTAACCCGTCACATCACTTGTGGTGCACTTGTAAGCGTGCACCAAAGCTGATATGTGTTGGCTGCAGTGTTGCTTCTTCTCTGTCTCTAGAGTTCCAAGCATGTTTAGTAAGGTCCGATTAAACCTCTCAGGTTGGGCATCTCCTTGTGGATGATAAGGTGTAGTCCTGGTCTTCTCTACTCCCAATGAGTCCAGTAGGTTCCGGATCAGACGACTCTCAAAGTCCCTTCCTTGGTCTGAGTGGATTCTCTGTGGTAATCCATAGTGGACAAAGTATTTTTCCATGAGCACCTTGGCCACAGTGGAGGCCTTTTGGTCTTTGGTGGGGAAAGCCTGGGCATAACGGGTGAAATGATCGGTTACCACCAGAACATTTCCCAATCCACTCAAATCGGGTTCGAGGCAGAGAAAGTCAATGCACACCAGATCCATTGGACCCTGACTCTGTAGGTGGCCCATTGGGGCAGCTTGATGGGGTAGAGTCTTCCTCTGGATGCATCGTGCACAAGAATGGCAATATTCCTCCACTTCTGCCCTCATACAGGGCCAATAAAACCGGCTTCTGACAAGCTGGAAAGTTCTCTCCGCCCCCTAGATAGCCATGCTGGTCATATAAGGCAATTAGTACCGTCTCTCGGTGCTTCTCTGGGAGAAACAACTGCCACTTATCTTCTGAGTTATCAGAGGGGCCCCTTCGGTAGACCACTCCCTGATGTACTTGTAGCTTATCCAACTCTTTCCTCAGCAGGCGAGCCTCCTTGGAAGGGTGATGTCGAAGTCCCTCTGGATTCTTGTTCTCCAAAGCTTCAAGGACCAATCTCCCCATGGGGTCTTCCAATTGGTCATAGCTCAGCTCCTTTCTGGACAGCTTTGGCAGGAGTTCCTCTGCTAGTTGAGTTACCCCACAGTAGGGTTGAGGGACTCCCACTGCAGTGACTCCTATCTCCTCTGCTCTGGAGCCCCCTCTTGCTTGAAACTCAGCACCCTGACAGAGTGCTCGCACTCCTTCCGGTGCTACCTGGGTCCAGTCTTCCCAGTCATTGACCATGACATGAGATCTTCGGGACAGGGCATCTGCATCCCTATTTCCAGCCCCTGGTCTGTACTTTAGACTGAAGTTGAATCCGGATAATGCAGCCAACCATCTGTGTCCGGTTGCATCTAACTTTGCAGTAGTGAAGAGGTAGGTCAGAGGATTGTTATCTGTCTTTACGGTAAACTCCGCCCCATAGAGATAGTCCTTCAGTTTGTCTACTACTGCCCATTTGAGGGCCAAGAACTCCAATTTATGAGTGGGGTAGTTCTTCTCTGAGGGAGTCAGGCTCCGGCTCACATAGGCCACTGGTCGCAGCTGCTCTTCATACTCTTGGTAGAGCACTCCGCCTAGGCCCTCATGACTGGCATCGACATGTAGCTCATATGGTCTGGTGGGGTCGGCATAGGCCAGGACTGGGGCCGTGGTAAGGCTCCTCTTCAAGGTTCGGAAAGCCTCTTCACACCTTGGGTTCCACTGATCTTGAACCGACTCACCGGCCCTCCTAGGTCCCAAGCCATCCTCTTCTCCTTCAGTCTTGAGCAATTCATTTAGTGGCTTGGCAATCCGGGCAAACCCATCCACAAATCTTCTATAATAGGAGCAGAACCCCAGGAAAGATCTGAGCTCTGTGACTGTTGTCGGTCTTGGCCAAGAGGTAACTGCCTCCAACTTCTCAGGGTCTGTAGCCACTCCCTTTTCAGACACTATGTGTCCCAGATAGTTCACAGAGGATTGGTAAAACCGGCACTTCTCGGGAGAAAGCTTGAGTCCCTCTTCGCTGACTCTTCTCAACACCTTCTCCAACCTGGCCTCATGTTCTTCCAAAGTCTTCCCGAAGACAATGACATCGTCCAAGTACACAAGGACTTCTATGAGGTTCATGTCTCCAACGGTCTTCTCCATGAGGCGTTGGAGGGTAGCAGGGGCTCCAGACAGGCCCTGAGGCATTCTGTTGAATTCAAAAGAATCCCACTGGGGTTATGAAAGCTGTCTTCTCTCGGTCTTCCTGGTGCATGGGGATTTGGTAATACCCACTCTTGAGGTCCATTATACTGAACCATTTGGCACCAGACAAACTCTGTAGGGCATCCTCTATTCTCGATGTGGTATACTGGTCAGGGATGGTCCTCCTGTTGAGAGTCCTGTAGTCGATACAAAGCCTCAATGACCCATTCTTTTTCCTGACCACCACTATGGGGGAGGCATAGGGACTTCTAGACTCCCGAATCACACCAGTCTTCAACTCCGCAAGCTGCTCCCTCAGATCCTCCAGATCAGCTAGAGGGACCCGCCTAACCCTTTCCCTGAAGGGTTTGTCTTCTTGGAGGCGGATTCGGTGGGTGGCACTCCTGGCACATCTCACATCAAACTCATCCTTTGAGAAAATCCTCTCCCATCTAGTCAGCTGGGCCTTGGCTCTCTCCTTCCAGGCTCCAGGTAGGTCCGGGTTCTCCATGGAAAGTTTTTCCCAAACATCTCCTCCTTCACCTGTTCCTTTTACTTCTGACCAGCTGACTGGGGCCGCAGGACTCACCTGCCCCAACAGCATCCTGGCAGGGATCTCTATGGGTCTCTCCGTAGGGTTTCTCACACTCACTGGGACTCTTCCTCGAGCCTTCTTCAGGGCCTTGATTGGAATCACTTCCGGTATCACTTCCAGGCCTGAGTGGTCCTCCCTTGGATCGGATTCCAGCATGACAAAGGGGCCAGGCTGCTCCCAGGTATGCTTCACCGTGGCCCTGAGGCAGGCTACCTCTCCGGGCTGCAGCACCACTCCTTCTCTCCCAAGTCTCCACACCTTCCCTATCCCCTCTCCTGGGGTCTTCTGCTCTAGGACCAACCGTTGGTAGGCTGTCTTCAGCATGGGATGGATATTGGGATCTTGATGGTTTCTCGTCTTCACTAGAGGGGTCAGAAGTCTTCGCACCAGATCCGTATTGGTCCCTATGATGAGGGACATCTTGCTGGCCCCGGGCGGTCTAGGACACACAACTGCCAGGGTGTCAAACACCTCTGTTTTCCCCGCCACAGATGGATCGAAGGTCAGCTTTATGGGCAGGTAACCGTTGTAGGGGAAACTCTGAGCTCCGAGGCCCCATATCTCCAGCTCTTCTATCTTCTGTATAGGCAAATGGCTCAAGTGCCTATCATAGAAGTCTCTGTACAACAAAGTCACTTGAGCTCCAGTGTCCAGGAGGGCCTTCGTGTAGACTCCTTCCACCTGGATGGAGACAGTGGGGGACGGGCCGACCAATTCTTCTGGGTAGGGCCGGGTTGAGGCCACCCTCTTCTGGGGACCCGTCTTCATCCAGTTGATTTTAGACTTTATTCTTTTTCGAGCCTGGTATGCATTGACCCTCCCCACAATAATGGGAGTACAAACTCGCTGAGGGATGTTATTGTTTCTTATTTGTAGACATTCCTTCTGAGGGGTCTGGTTTTCTCTCTTTCTCTTCCTTCTATTCAGTTTGGAGTTCACTGAAAGGCATGGGCACCCGGTTGACTCCCTCACCGGGGCCCTCTGGAGTTTCCCGCCGGCTGGCGGTTATCTATCTTCTTCTTCTTGGGACTGGAACATCTACTGGTGAAGTGGCCACTGCCCCCGCAGTTGTAGCATAGCATCTCTTCTCGGTCTCGAGTGGGGCTTGGTGTTGGTGTATCTGGAAATAACTCCTTCCTAGGACTTGGTTTCTCGGCTCCCCCTTGACCTTTCGCCATCATAGCAGTCAACATCTCCATCACCTGGGACATCTGTAACTTCAAAGTGTCCACCTCCTTATCTCTAGCGGGAGTCATGGCCGGTGTAACTATTGCTACCGGTTGTTCGACGGGCTCGATGAGATGTTCTTTCCTTTTCTCTTCCAGTAGGGCCTCTTCCTCTCTGATCATTCGGATGAGGTCAGTGTACTCCAGATTCTTCCCATCCTGTCGGGCACGCAGTGTCCATGCAATAGGATCCATGGGTTGAGCTCCCCTCAGTACCTGTTGAGCACGGGCCTCATCTACTTTCCCTGGGCTGATCCCCTTCCTTAGGATCATCCTATGCAGGATTTTATCTAAACGTCCCATGTAATCTGATAGTTTTTCACCTTTCTTCTGGTAGCAATGCTCTAACTGATAAGCAAGCTCAGAGATTTTCTCTGTCCCACCAAACACAAACACATTCTGTAATACATCTAGGTACTCCTGCGCATTACAGTCTGTCCTGCTAATCTTCAGGTTGCGTACGGCCTCTAGAGCAGGCCCCTTTAGACTTTCCACAATCCTCTGCTTCTTTCTGCGCTCTGGAACTTCCCATTCCTCTAGTGCCTGAGTTGCGCTATCCAACCACTCTTCAAATCCCTCTTCTTCCGAAGGTACAGGTTTCCTCCCTGAAAACATCTGGAGTTTTCTGTACCCCGACATCGGGTAATCTGTGGGATCCTTCTTGCACTGGGCCACAATCTCCCCCAGGACAGCACACAGTTCTGCGCTAAGGGTGGCCGGTGCTGGTCTGAGACTCTCGGGTGAGGTACGGGCCGCAGCCTGCGGTGATCCCGTTGGCGATGGCTCCTCCTTTGTTGCGTGTGCCAACCTATAGGATCTGTTGTCTTGTGTCCGTACACAGTTGCGCTTGCAAGCCTCCGGCATCCCATCCCAGTATTCCACTAGCGCGTACTGATATGAGATGTCTGGGTCTGATTTTATCTCCATCACCCATGGTTCATGGTCTAGGGACACTGACTTTATTAACTCCTCTACGGTCTCAGTCGACCATTTCTCCCCTGGGAGGCTAATGACCACTGACTGACTTGGGTCAGCCTTAGCCGCTTCACACCACGCTCTGACTCCCTGTGGGTCCATGCCGGTACCTCTGGCGTGTTCACCGCTGTCTCAAAAATCCCGGATTTACGAGCCCCCACGTATAGCGATACCCTCACTTAAGAGGGCCGCAAGTTTGGTTTGGGCCCTGAGCACAGCTCCGCCAACCCCCACCGGCAATCTGCTCTACCCACTCTGGCACAGTTAGTATCTAGCAATACACATTAAATCGCTTATACTCTAAATATGTGTGTGCGTGGGTGGATAACTCAAGCTCATAGACAATCTTTGAAAGTATATAACTGACTTTACTTGTTGTTTTATAAAAGGAATAACATGAATCGAACATTTGGTTTGCAACACATAAGCAGGTCCCTGCAGTAACCAGTAATAAAGATAAACAGAGTAATCAGCATATTAAAGTATTGCTATGCAACTCTAGTGCTGCCCTTTTTCAGCTACTTCCCCGCATGGGTAAACTAACACCCAGCACTATCTACCTATGCAGTCAGGCCTGACTGATCTAGATGGAAGTCCAGTGAAACAATATTCGCTAGCAATCTTTCGGTGGTGCACTTGAAGAACAACTTTGTAATCCAAACAAATAATAAAGATAAAGTATCTGTCTTTAAACAGCTCTCACCACCCGGACAAGTCCAAGTCCGTTTCCTCCGCCGATTCGTCTAGGAACAGGAATCCACCGACCTCCGAGTCTTCAATCCTTCTGGTGTACTGCAGCAAGGATGAGAAAATGTCTCTCAGGTGCAGCTAGGCTGGCAGAGGGCTCTTTGGAAAAGAGCACAAGGCCCAGGCTTCAGGCCTTGTGCCTCCAGCAGTTCAGCACAGACCTCCTCTTGCTAGGAGAGGGGGGGTGTCCAAAAGAAAAAAGAGCGAACTAGGCCTCTCCCCCTCCTTATATGCCCTCCCCCATGAGTCTCTGGGGCATAACTCCAAACATCCTTGGAACCAGCGGGGTTCTGGGAACAGTAGTTTTATAGTCCTTAAAGAGACCCCGCTACATATAGTTTAAGAAAAATGATTTGGAAAGACCTAGATGACAGAGCTTGTACTTGCTGCAAGGCTAGTACATATCAGACAATCAGTGGCAAGGACCTGTGGGAGTGATCCTCTTCTGGGTGGCATTTCTTCTAGGCCAGGGTAAGGAGAGAGCACATCCCTCACCTCCTCCTTGCTGTAATATATTTTATGTGTATATAGATAGATAGATAGATAGATAGATAGATAGATAGATAGATAGATAGATAGATAGATAGATAGATATGCATGTGTGTGTATGTATTTTATATATTGTGTTATGTGTATACATGTATCACATACAAACATTCCAGGACAAATCCATTTTACACATCAAAAGGATATTATTGTTGTGCAGGGCCACATTGGTATCTGTTTATCTAATTATGCATTTCAAAGGGCACTTGTTGATCAAAGGGGATACTGACCAAACAATATTTACTCCACATATCAAAGGGGACAGATAGTGACTCTGTGATATGTTAATGTTAACGTGCAAGAATGCAAATTAGGACAGTTTATAACTGCAGCTGTTTATGGCTAGGAGTCATTATCTGTCACTCTGAAAGACAGAAGCAGATCAAAGGCCTAATGGAAACGGCCAATCAAATTGCTCAGCCCTTCGGTGTATAAGGTGTATAAGCTGGTAGTCTGTTTTTTCATTCTCTATGAAGGCGACAGAAGGAACTGGGTTCTCTGAAGGATATTGTTCATTGTCATATTTACTCTGTTGGATTTTGTCATCCGTTGCAAGTATCTTATGGACTTTGAAGTTTCAATAAATGCATCTCCTTGGAAGAATCAGGTTGCTGCTGGAAATTACTCACTTCATTGTAATAATAATTAAATAATTATCATCTACCCATTACTACTAATATATCACTACACCTGCTGTCTCCTCCAGCCCTCCTGTCAATGCTCTGGTACTGCTAGCAATAACAACATGACTATAAGTAAGGCCACTGTTTCCAACATAAATTTTTTTCCCTGAGCACCTGAAATTTCTGGCTCAAAACCCGGTGGTATACATACCCTAGATTAGGAACCAATGTTCTGATGATTATTAGTAAATGTACCTTAAAAGTTCCCTGGCTAGAATTAAAAATGAATTCACAAGATGCATAAAGGAAGTATAGTTTACCCACTGAGCAGTAGTTTTTCATCCAGATACTGCCCTAATTCATCTCACTTCCTTTTTCTTGCAGTCTCAGAATCCTGGAACACATTTGCTGGTGATACTGAAAACACCTTCAGGCTGTGTTCACACTGATGCGAAGGGTGTGACTGGCTCTCAATGGATTGCACAAGGGTCCTGTGGGTCTTTGGGTCAGTTTCACGGATTTATGAATTCAGACAAAAAGTCAGGGCTGATTTGTCCCTAAAATGGAGAACAGGGATGCACCTGACCCCATCTGCACACAGTGTAAACCTTGCCTCAATCACTGCCACTGACAAAGGTAGATTTATAAAAGTACGCACAAACACTTTCTTTGAGAGTCAAACCTGCCTTGGAATTTTGAATGTGATTGGTGATACAGGATGTTGATAAAGCTATAGTACTATGAGCTCTGTCTAGAAGTTTGTGTTTTTTCTATGAGGGATTACACTGATTAACCACTTGGCGTCCGTGCTATAGCCAAAAGATGGCTACAGCGTGGCACCCAATTGCCGGAAGGGCGTCCCTGGACATCCTCCTGTTGTGTCCCTTGGACACAGCCAATCACAGATCATGCTAAATGGCCAATCACAGTGGCCATTTAGCACTCGATCGGAGTGTCCAATGAGAGATGATCTCATATGTAAACATATGGGATCATCTCTCATTGCTGACTCTCCCTCCTCACACAGAGATTGCGTGGGAGGAGGGAGAGCTTCCTTGCTTCAGCATCAGTGAGTGTACACAAAAAAATAGAAAATACAATGCCCACAGTACCTGTCAGTTTCACCTGTCCCCAGTGCCACCTATCAGTGCCAACTATCCCCAGTGCCACCTATCAGTGCAATCTGTCCTCAGTGCCACCTGTCCCCAGTGCCACCTATCTGTGCAATCTGTCCCCAGTGCCACCTGTCAGTGCCATCTGTCCCCAGTGCGACCTATCAGTGCCATCTGTCCCCAGTGCAACCTGTCTCCAGTACCATTTGTCTCCAGTGCCACCTGTCAGTGTCACATGCCATCTGTTATCAGTGCCACGTATCAGTGCCATCTGCCATCAGTGCCACATCAGTGTCACATGTCATCAGTGCCACGTATTAGTGTCATCTGTCATCAGTGCCACGTATTAGTGACATCTGTCATCAGTGCCACATCAGTGTCATGTGTCATCAGTGCCACATATTATTGCCACCTGTAATCAGTGTCACGTGTCATCAGTGTCACGTATCAGTGCCATCTGTCATCAGTGCCATATCAGTGTCACGTGTCATTGTCCTGGTGCTCTAGGGCCTTTAAAATTGTAATAGGTAGTCAACAAGTTGTAATTTATGCTCCTAGAATACCTGAAGGTGCTTCCTGCATGTTGGGCCTCTCTAAGTGGCTAGGCTGTGAAAAAGTCCCACACATGTGGTATCATAATACTCAGGCGGAGTAGCAGAGTGAATTTTTGGGGTGTTATTTGTGGTATGCACATGCCATGTGAGAGAAATAGCCTATTACAATGACAATTTTGTGGGGGGAAAAAATCTTAATTTTGCAAAGAATTGTGGGGAAAAAAAAACCTCACCATGCTCTTACTAAATACATTGGAATGTCTACTTTCAAAAAAAGGGGTCATATGGGGGATATTTGTACTTTCCTGTCTTTTTAGGTTCGCAAGAAATGAGATAGGCCACTAGTACATCAGGTGTGATCAATTTTTTTATGATTTGTACCACAGCTTGTAGACTCTCTAACTTTCTCAAAGACCAAATAATGTACACTAATTTGGGTTATTTTTACCAAAGATATGTAGCAGTAAAAATTGTGGCCACAATTTATGAAGAAAAATTAAAAATTTGCAAAATGTTATCACAGATACTAAGAAAATGCATTTTTTTTCAAAATTTTTTCGTTTATAGCGCAAAAATAAAAAACCCAGAGGTGATCAAATACCACCAAAAGAAAGCTCTATTTATATGAAAAAAGGCCAGTTTTATATGACTGAGCAATTGTCATTCATAGTGTGAGAGCATTGAAAGCTGAAAATTGGTTTGGTCACAAGGGGGGTTTAAGTGCCCAGTAGGCAAGTGGTTAAGGTAACTTGCTTTTGTTGTTTTTACAATATTAGCTCACTGAATGTGTTCACCTGTTTCCTGGAGTTTATTTTTAAAGAGAATGGGGAGCAAAAACCAAAACTGTTGCAGGTATAATATGCATCCCAAACATTTCTATAATGGTCACCTCTAATGGGCACCTCTAAGTGTCTTAAAGTGGAACTTCTCTCTCCCAATCATTGACTATTTTTAATCCTCATGCTACTAGCATTAGTGAATACATAGCAAAGTATATTATATTTACTTGTTTTAAACATTGTTTTACATTTCTTCCTTCCTGGTGTCTTGCCTAGACAAATTATGTTATACATCCAAGTCTTCAGGACAGGAGGTGAAGAGGAGGGGTTTTCTCAGCTAAGCATACTCTTCTACATTCATGCCTGAGCCAAGGGCATTCTGGAAAGTAAATGTTACATGAATAATTTTCCCTTACTCAAGATGGCAATGGCCAGAAAGTCTAGGGGTGTTTTTCAAAGTGATTCTTAACAAAATAAAGCATAGAGACATGGATGGATGGGGGAGTTTGCTTTGAATATTAAAAATGAAGACGAAAAGTGAAGATCTGCTTTAAAGAAGCATGAAATACAGTGAAAATGATAAAAATGGTGCTTAAGAACCAGACAGTCTGAATCCCTTTACACCAAATATGCACCAAACACTAATAGGATAGCAAAAGTGCCAAATCTTTCCAAGAATCAATACAACAGGAGATCAGAATAAAGGATAGAGCTCAGCTCCGATCAGCATGGGATCTGCTCATAGATCAGAGCAAAACAGGATAGATGTCACATTCATGCATGTTCAGTTTCTGCCTGACTGACATGGGCAGAACCCTGTCAGCTCTATGGGTGACCGGGTGTAAATGGACTGCCAGTTTACATCAAGCTACCTCTAGTCCGGTCAGCAAAAACAGTTACGGGAACAGTCTTTATCTATTTTTTCTGGACCTTGATGGACGCAAATTTAGGTGGGTGTAAACCATTTACATTTGCATGTCCATAGGGCTCCATGGACCTTTCGATCAGGTCTTCTGGAAAAACTGACAGGACCTGATCAGAATGTGAAAGGGGCCTAAGGTGTGAAAATAACAGGATACAAAAAAAAGTATTGAAATATTAATAGGAAGTGAAAAATAAAACTAAATAGCAGGGGCAATCCTTGTAAACTACAAAGTAACACAATATAAGCTCAGCATACTCAAGGGAGCAGGAGTAGACACGTTAAAGAGAGAGTGGCTCAGGCAAAATAGTGTGTTAAGCATAATACATTTATTAATAAGAAACTGTAAATATACTGCATTCGAAAGTGTTGGTAAAGGGTAAAGGTAAAAGGCAAAGTAGGGCCACTGTGGACATTCAGTCAATCCTTAACCCCAACTCCTAGCACAGTGGACAGTGACCAGGGTTGCTGCCTTGAAGAAGCCCCAACTGGTCTATATATAAATATGGTATATAAATATGGTATATATATATATATATATATATATATATATATATATATATATATAAATATGGTATATATATATATATATATAAATATGGTATATAAATATGGTATATATATATATATATAAATATGGTATATATATATATATATATATATATATATATATATATATATATATATATATATATAAATATGGTATATATATATATATATATATGGTGTGTATATATATATATATATATATATGGTGTGTATATATATATATATATATATATATATATATATATATATATATATATAAATATGGTATATATATATATATATATATAAATATGGTATATATATATATATATATATATATATATATATATATATATATATATATATATATATATATGTATGTATGTATGTATATATATATATATATATATATATATATATATATATATATATATATATATATATATATATATATACATACATACATACATACATACATACATATATATATATATATATATGTACGTACGTATGTATATATATATATATATATATATATATATATATATATATATATATATATATATATATATAGATAAATAGATAGATTTAAGCTAAAACTTTACCTTTCTTTATTTCATACTATCACACACAGATATAATTTGTTTTATGCTGGGAAAGGCTTTATGACTTAAGTATGTGGCCACTCAGCCTGTCCCTATGTTCCATTTCCATTAAACTACATTCATTGTATGCTAAATGGAGCTAAAGGAGCAATGCAAGCAACTTTCATTAAACAAATGTTTGGTTTAAGAAGCTTTAAATCTAATTGCATGTTAAAAAAAAGCCAATCTCCAGGCAAATATTAACCCTCTTCCCACCTCACTATAACTCATCAGTTTGGAGTTCAACTTTAAAGAAATGTAGAAATTCATTAAATTGTAACATTTAAAATCTACAGTTATTAATTAAAATATTACAAGGTGAACCTACCATAAAGGTCCTTGTGCATGCACATCCTGTTATGGTGTGACGACATCCAGTCCCTGTCTCCCAATTGCTCCCCTGTGTTGTCATCTTAACATATGCAGTCCCAAGGGAGACTGCAAATGGCTAAACCAACAACCAATGCAGAGCCGTGTTCTGCCATAGGCTTCCTGATGGTGCCAATCTTAACAATGTCATGTTGTTGCCCCTGGATTGCCCACATTTAGGCTGGAAGAAGTTGCTGACAAAGTCGGCAGTACTGGGGATTGAAAATAGGACAAAATAAAGTGAAAATATAATTTTATATTATTAAATATGTAATGCTATATAACGTTTATATTATAATTTACGAATGTTCACTGAACTTTGCAAATATAGTGAAGCAACATTCACTTCAATCATTCAATCAGGTGTCAGACAAAATCATATTTGTTTTATTTTTATTTTTACTTACCCTTGTACAAAGTCACCACAGCTATCCTTCATTTATTAATCTCTATTAGCCATCTACAATTTAATACAACTGCAGTGATTTACAGTAGCAAACTAAATACCATCCAGTTATCATTTAGATCTACTTCAGGCAAGTATGGCTAAGTATTTGCAGTAAAAAGTAAGTGGAACATGCTACTTGAGTAAATCAACCAAAATATGTCATTACTCTTGGAGAGGTTAACAGTCTGTGTGTCCAATGATTTTCAGGTGTGGGGGATTGTGCAAATTGTGTAAAATACTGATGAACTAAATGGCCATAATGTTAACCTTCTGCAGTGTGAGCCTTTTTATTTTTTGCCTACTCAACGCCTTTAGAAGATCCTCATGGATGAAACTGTCAAAACATAGGGAAAATGTTATCTCCTTAATAGTAGAGAGGATGATCAACCCCAATTTGAAGACTACAGAAGATGGCAGGACTGCAAGCACAACAAATTCATTTTAAAAACTTGACAGTTATTGTACATGTCTCTGGAAAGTATGGAAAGTAAAAGTTAACAAAAATGAAAACAACCAAAGTGTTACATTCTTTTTGTTTTCATGTATTAAAAGATTTATTAGTTACAAGCCAGTAGACTGCAGTTTTATGGATGCAAATCAATTCCAATGAGGACATAAAGCACAATTTTAGCGTGAAACATTTCTGTCTAGAGTTGTAATGGACAGATTGTTTATAATGTAATATAATTAAACAAATAAATCATGTTTACACTGAGGGATATGCACGTAAATTCAAAATTAACACACCACTAAGGAAACTGTTGTAATATACATAATCATGTTGTAGTATTTGATCACTGAATAAACAGGAGATTTGTGTTAGTTAATGACAAATTCCATAGAAACTGGTGTTAATCTGACACCAATGTTGGCTCGTTCCTTAGAATAAAAAGCAGGCTTTCAGCTGATGTTGCTTTGGTGAGTTGACCACAGAGTAGATTTGTATGCTCTGGCATGTAAAGCATGCAGTTAATGTTTGTGTAGTAATGTTTCAATGCTGATCTAGCGCTGTTCCTATCATGAGATTAAGGGTCGGATCTTCTCCATGCCTTTTGCATCATGTGGTGCTACTGGACTACATTCTCATTAATGGAATAGAACCTAATGAACATGTGGAAGGGAGAATGTTTGGGACCTTAAATGAACATTTTGAATATATGTCTCCATCCCTAATTTTATAAAAGATAGGGTTTTTTTTTTTTGGGGGGGGGGACTTTGAGTGAGGCATGTGTGGTAAAAACATAGTCAATGTTCAAAACAAGAAATTCATTTTCTGGAATAATGAATACATTTCAAGTTGTAATTTACTTTGGTATATAACCATAGGCATTGCATGTTACAAAAAAGTGTATTTCCTTGAGAATCAACAGTCACATAATTGTACATAGCGTAATGGATGTAGAGCAGCTATCCTGGACTACATGAAACACTTCAACAGCAAAATAAGTCAGTAAGTAGTAACTAAGTGCATCAGATGAGCACTACGTGTTTCATGGAATCGTTCCACTTCCTCTGGGGCAGATGCATCAGATATCTATAAAAAGACATAAAAATCAATATGGTCTAGTGTATACCAGACAGTGGGAACAAAATTGTAGCTAAGAGGAGGAGAGAACCCTCCCTCCCATACTCACATTAGAGCTAAATGTGAAGTGAGTGAACCTTTAGCAGGAGGACCGCTCAAGAAGTCTGTCCCGGGAGCTGTGGTAAAGAGGCCCAAGGAGTACCCAGGAACACATAAGAATTCCCCAAAAGGAAAAGAATATCCAAAAGGTAATGTGAGGGGGCTCCAATTCTAAAATTTGAAAAATAAGGGGGTTTTATGTAACATAATGCACATGTGGGTTTCTAATACTTACATGTGGATTCACATTTACAAATGAGAAACAAAGTATTATAATTATACAGATCATGAATTGTCATGGTTATGCAGTGATCTTCCTGTGTTTGCTTACCTTCCCTCATGTCTTCAGACTAAGAAGCCAGCTACTTCCACCTGGTGTTTTTTATAACCTCTCCTCTAAGCATGGCCCCACCCCAGGCCCTATCAGGGAGCCTATATAAACCTGTGCACTGCAGGGCTCAGTGCTGATCAACCATTGTGTATTCCTTTGTGTATTAGCTTCCTGTTTCCTGTTGTGTGCTCTGCTACTGATTTCCGTTACCGACCTTGGCGTGTTCTGACCATCCCTGCTTGCCTGTGACCCTGACCTATTGGCGTGTACCCGACTATTCTGTTCTGCTTGTGGCCCTGACCTTGGCTTGTCCCTCACCATCCCTATCCTCCTGTTCCCTACTGTGGGTGTGAGCTGGGGGACCCTGGGGGTCGCGACCTGGAGCCAGTTGCAGCCAAGACCATCTTCACCACTCGAAGCTCTGGTGAACACCAGCTGGCTCTTAGACTCCGCGCCCCGGGGAATCTTACGCTCTTACCCCAGTAGGATCTGTCCCCCGTCTGCAGCAGTCAGCCGTAGGGTTCACTACCTTGCGGTGCACTCCAGATCCCTACCTGTCACCTCGCCTCTAGGTGACCTGACAGTTTGATCAGCCATGGACCCAGCTGACGTGCCGCTTCCTGCAGATGATCCATTGCAGAGCTTAGTTCGGCGACTTGAGACCCAAGAATCACATCAGACGCAGGTGATGCAATTCCTTCAGGATTTGGCATCCCGTTTTGAACAGGTTCAGGCCTCATAAGGACCCCCAGTTCAACAACCTCAACCGCTATCTGCGACTGCACCTATCGCACCAGTCGCATCCACGCATTCATTAGTACTGCCAGCTCCGTCCCGTTTCTCTGGGGACTCCAAGGCCTGCAGGGGCTTCCTCAGCCAATGCACAATTCATTTTGAACTTCTGCCCCAAAACTTCCTGTCCGATCGGGCAAAAGTCGCATATATCATTTCCCTCCTGTCCAGCGAGGCGTTAGCCTGGGCCGCTCCTCTGTGGGAACTGAATGACCCAGTGGTTTCTAACCTGTCTGATTTCTTGAAACTTTTTCGGAATATCTTCGAGGAACCGGGTCGTGTCTCCTCAGCGGCTAGCGCTCTTTTACGTCTCCGTCAAGAGTCCGCTTCTGTGGGACAGTATGCTCTTCAGTTCCGTATCCTCACAGCTGAATTGAGCTGGAATAATGAGGCCCTAGTTGCAACCTTTTTACATGGCCTCTCTGATAGAGTGAAGGATGAATTAGCAGGAAGATCCCTTCCTGCTGATCTGGATAGTGTCATCACCTTGTGTAACCAGATCGATATTCGCTTTCAGGAGAGGGCCCTGGAAAAAAGACGCCAGCACTCCCCGTTCTTTAGGCAGCCTGAGTCCCCAGTCCCTTCTCCTCGATCCGAGGAGCACCCCCTGCCTACCGAGGAACCTATGCAGTTGGGCTGGACTAAGTTATCTCCCGAAGAACGCGCTAGGCGCAGAACTCTGGGCCTATGCCTCTATTGTGGGGCCAAAGGTCATTTCCGTGACACTTGTTCTCTTCGTCCGGAAAAACGCTCAGGGCTAATACATCTGGAAGGTGGAGTATTAGACCCTGAAATATCACCTTCACCTTCTCGTTTTCTCCTTTCTGTGTTGCTTCATGTCGGTGCTTACTCTCGTTCGGTCTCAGCACATCTGGATTCCGGAGCCGCTGTCAATTTCATGGATTGGGAAACTGCATCCTCCATGAGACTTACCCTTTTGCCCCTTACAACACCATTGGTGGTCTTGGCGATTGATGGCACGGTCCTCCCAGAGGGCCCTATCCGCTTCCAGACTATTCCTGTTAAGATGTCAGTAGGGACCCTCCACCAGGAGTGGATTTCCTTCCTTGTCTTACCTAAGGCTTCATATCCTATCATATTAGGTCTTCCTTGGTTTCGGCTCCATTCTCCACACGTTGACTGGTCTGCTGGACAGATCCTGGCTTGGGGTTCCTCCTGTTCCTCTTCCTGCCTACTCAAGGGTACCCCAAAGGAGAGACTTCCTGTTTCCTCCATCCCAGTATCTTCTGCTTTTCCTGCTGTATATAGCGATCCCTGCGATACGTCCTGCAATAGTCGGACTGGAGCAGTCTCTAGGTCATGTGGTACTCTGGATGAGGAGCCCACCTATGAACCTGAGTCGATCATTCACTCCAGTTCGCATAACCATTTACCTTTGCCTGTCCCTAATCTCCCTTGGACACACAGCCAGGTTAACTTGTCTGCAAGTTCCAGGGTCGCTATGCCTTGTGATGCGATGGTCGCTACATCTGACTATACTAGTCAGTCGGCCTCCACACCACTTATGCCGGTCCAGCCCATGCCCTGTGAGCTTCCTGCTTCTTGTTCGGGACCTTCTGTGACCCGGTCTCACCCTGCTGCTACTGTGTCCGTTCGGACCCATTTAAGAGGCTCAATCCATCCTTTGGATAGAATACCTCATTCGGCCAAGAGGGGTTTTCAATCTTTTTCTCTGGGTTCTGTTTGTGTTTCTGCTATCCAGCTTAAATCTTGCGACATGTCACCCTCTAACCAACCTGACCTCAGGGATCCACTGACCTCTGCCCAGTTTGGTGGTCCTGTGATGGATGCCCAACTCAACTTTAATGGTTTGGGGGTCCCTGCTCAGACTCCTGATCTTCTCATGCCCTTACCCATTCCTAAAAAGCCTTTAGTCCTCAAGTCCTCTCGTCCTCTCCCTACCTCTGCTTTGGTTTCTGAGGATAATCTAAAATACGAGGTTAGTCAAGTTTTGGATTCCCGGCTCCGTAGAGGCATTCTTCAATACCTCGTACTTTGGAAAG
This sequence comes from Lithobates pipiens, assembly GCF_037356315.1. NCBI lineage: Eukaryota > Metazoa > Chordata > Amphibia > Anura > Ranidae > Lithobates > Lithobates pipiens. The sequence goes on from NW_027507790.1 coordinate 142,846,261, forward strand.
GGTTGGGTTCTGAGGAAAGGTCTTGGATCACTGCATCTGAGGTCTTTGCTCCCTGTCTGTTAAGGAGGTTCCATCTGGAGTTTCCCTTTAAGCCTGGACCCAGGCAGGGAAGGGGGAGGCCTCGTAAGAGGGAGGGTACTGTCATGGTTATGCATTGATCTTCCTGTGTTTGCTTACCTTCCCTCATGTCTTCAGACTAAGAAGCCAGCTACTTCCACCTGGTGGTTTTTATAACCTCTCCTCTAAGCATGGCCCCACCCCAGGCCCTATCAGGGAGCCTATATAAACCTGTGCACTGCAGGGCTCAGTGCTGATCAACAATTGTGTATTCCTTTGTGTATTAGCTTCCTGTTTCCTGTTGTGTGCTCTGCTACTGATTTCCGTTACCGACCTTGGCGTGTTCTGACCATCCCTGCTTGCCTGTGACCCTGACCTATTGGCGTGTACCCGACTATTCTGTTCTGCTTGTGGCCCTGACCTTGGCTTGTCCCTCACCATCCCTATCCTCCTGTTCCCTACTGTGGGTGTGAGCTGGGGGACCCTGGGGGTCGCGACCTGGAGCCAGTTGCAGCCAAGACCATCTTCACCACTCGAAGCTCTGGTGAACACCAGCTGGCTCTTAGACTCCGCGCCCCGGGGAATCTTACGCTCTTACCCCAGTAGGATCTGTCCCCCGTCTGCAGCAGTCAGCCGTAGGGTTCACTACCTTGCGGTGCACTCCAGATCCCTACGGGGTGTACCTGTCACCTCGCCTCTAGGTGACCTGACATGAATACACAATTAGAGATATACATATATTAGTCAAATGAGACAAAAGGTGCTTTCCATGCATCTAATGTTTTAATTCTGGTAAATTAATATACCATTAGACATACTGTACACACATTAGTAAAATTAACAAAAAAGGTGCTGTCAATACATAATGATTGGATTCTGGCAAGTATAGAAAATCTGTAACGCACACTAAATAGATTAACACTAAAGAGATTACTATATATATATATATATATATATATATATATATACATACAGTAGCAAAATCATCAACAGGTCTTGAATGTAAACTTTTTTCACAAAGTATGAAATACAAATATCATTGCATGAACGAAAACAGTTTTTTAATTTCAATATATTTAAAAAATGAAAAATTTAGTCATTTTACCTGTGTAGTAACTAGAAAAAAACAGCTCAATATCTAAGGTATAGAAGTCTCATGGGCAACAAATGCACCCTCTGAAGGCGATATGACAAGGCAATGAAGAATGCACTACAAAGAAAGTCACTTGGTATGTCAGGCATAACCAGTGCCTGATCAAAGGAGTTTGTGCTTTGTCTGGCTACTCTGTGCTTTAAATTGACATTGGTTGTGACTCAGACTACCCATTGGTTATGCCCAGACCTCCAGCTTTTCTGACTCTGATCTCACCTTATGTTTTTATACAATGTCTCCAGTCAACTGTCACCCTTCTGTGACATGAAGGGTCTATCACACTGGATGAAAACAAAAAATAGTCATATAGCCTATTTGTCAAATGTAGAGACCATGTGAATGTAGAGACCAACCCAATGCCACAACTGGCTATTTGAAACCATATATCCCCTAGCTTCACAGAATCAAGGTTTTTATCATTGAATAAAATCAAGTAAAATATTCAACAATTAATATGTTATCCTATTTACCATACTTTTTAGGCTTAATATATATAGGTTGAGATTAAATAGATCGGCCGCTCATATCTTCTTCTAATAATGCCTCAGCAGCTCATCCCTCTAGAGGTAGCCGAAGACAAGATTTTGACAATTGGCTTACAATGGATTTTTCATAACATTCCACACTCATGAATTATAGCACACTCGGATAAAAAAAGAATGTAAATGTGTGAATTTTTCATTTCAAAGAACCATAAATCTATATTTCTAATGGACATTTGTACAAATCAATATAATACATTGGGACCTATTTGATCAAATATTAAGTATAGTGAAGTGCAGATCCTCAAAGTCAAGTGAAGAATAAACTCAATTTTTTAAGCAATTTCCTGAACATGATTGAATGATTGACAAGCATAGATTAATTTCATTGCACTGTTTTCATAGTACCACACTGCATTTCCTAAAAGTCAAATAAAACGTCCAGAGTGCACAAAAACACTTAAAAACCCCACATCACTAGAATCCATTTCCATCCACATATTCCCAATATATTCAAACACATGCAACGGGAATGGCAGGCAAACGAAAATGGAGAAGGTAAATCCTACAGCCAGTGGGAAGGGCAAAATTAGGTGTAGAGTACTACATCTATAGGCTGCCCCCCTTCCCCAAACTAGGGTTTAGGTTGTTCTGGAGAGAAATATTTTATTTTACTATATTTGTATGTATTTTGGGGGCAAGATAACCTCTGTTCTTTGTTTGCTGCACTGCATACTTGTGCAGTAAACTAGTGAGGACCTGTGGGACAAAACATTACATATTTGTCCCTCCTCTCGTCATAGTTCTCATTAAACCTAGACAATCTAGGGTGTGTCTAAAGTCAGAGGCAGAAATGGAGGTATTAGGGAGTGACGAGGTTCTGCCAGACCAACTAGAGTTAGGGCATGTCTGCTATTAGCAGTGCTGCACAGAAATGCATCTGTACAAGACCTTACTCTTCTTCCTCTTCCTAGGCACAGAGCAGCCATTTGTCTGTAAGTAATGTGCTCCTCGTGTTATTATATTACCATCATATCCCCAATAACTTATTCTAAAAGACATTGAAAATATTTGGCCATGCAATCCCTGCTGCAGGAGGATACATTCTTCCTTTCAAATATTGAGGAATATGAAGATGGTGCCATTATCAGAGAGGGAAAGGATGCTTTAGTCATATAGCATTTAGTGATGTTTCATCACCTGTTGATTACTGCAAAGTGCGCTCCAACAGTAAGGGGGTGGTGGATAATTATGTGGCAGATCATCCATGGGTATCACCAACTGAAAAGCAGGAAAGCATAAAAGGAGAGGCAGAGCAGGGTGTAGCTTCTCCAGTGGCAAAAGCAGCTTGCAGAGTTCTGGAGTAGCCATCCTAATCCATCTGGTGGCACTGTCCCACAGGAGCAGGTCACTGATATCCTTAGTGCCAGTCCATAGAGTTTTACACAGTGTGCGTTTTTTAAAGCATCTGCTTCTGAAGAACAAGAAAAATTGTCCCCAGATCACTCTCATTTCAAAAGTCTACCAGCTTGTCAAAACTGCTGGCTTTGCAGCTGCTTCTGTTCCCGGCCTGTGGAATCAGCCTCACCCTGTGGGCTTATGGTCTGTGCTACACAAATGACAAGTACCCAGCCATCATTGCTTTTCTGAGAAGGCTATCCCTTCCCTCTACCGGCATGTGAAACATAATATGTCTATGTTCCTGGACTGCACTCTCAATGGCAGGGTACACATGACCACAGTAATGTGGTCCAGTAAGCATGGGCAGGGATGCTATGTATGCCTCACGGCACACTAGGAAAATAATCATGTATCAATCATCTGTGTTAATCATAATTTTTCATTTATCTGCACATACACAGATTGCACTTCAATTGTTTATTTCATTTGTAAATAACTTTGAAATCCCTTTATAATAAAATCAAAATGTTTGTGGGCATATTATAGAATAAAATGTAAATAAAATGCATAATTTTAATCTAAAATTTCATTTATTTTTCAAATTACACAGAGCAAAAGGAAAAAGTGCATATATATTTTTATTTTTGTTAGGTTTTTGTATGTGGATTGCATAAAAAATATTTTCACAGAACAATTGCACAAAAAGAACACCTTGCTTATCCTAAAAAAAATAAAAAATAATTGAACTGGTCCAGGGGGCTGTACAGTTGTGAGTGTGGCAGAAGTTAGACCTGTCAGCACTTACAAACTGTATACTTATCTCTCCCTGTGCAGTTTATCAGTTTTTCATATCACAGCTAAAGTACATTGTAAAAAAAACTGCTGTGACCTCATCCTTTTATAGTGAGGCTTATGAAAAAGTCCTAGCCCTTCTAAGCCAACAGATCTAGGCTCAAAGGACAGGCAATGCATGCCGCAGTACTTTGCCTGGTCCACAAACCTCAAACATGCAGGATTTGACTCAAATCCATAGTAACAGTGAACCCGAACCTCAGTTCTAATTAGCTGTAGCTTTTTCTCGAAATATAATTATTTTCTTTTTAGGATTAAAAAGCATCTCATTTTAAGAATCGGTTAGTCTTGGCCTGAAAAATACAATAAAAATATTTTGAAATGCATAAAAATATTTACATACAAATGTCAGGCTAAGCATTCTCCATAGGACCAATGTGATGTTTGTTTGCTCGATCATTATTGGCTTGTTTACTGTAACTGCCAGTGCTACCTTTTAACTTGTCATTTATTGTATTTTCACAATTGTCTTCTGTGGGCATGAAAAGAAAGAGAAACCTCCATTATTATTGTCACGGAACTGAATGTGTATGTTTGATGTAGACATTGCGGTTTCCATAGATAATGACATTATAATAATGCCAAATACTTTACACAGTGTGCCAGTAGGTGCTCTGTTTGCGCACCAGGCATAATGCTAATTGCTGAATTTTGTACCACTGGTAATGGTCAATATTAAAATGTGTGTGTTTTTTTCTTGCAACACTAAATAACAATGTTGAAAGTGTGGAAAGGACAAAAAAAAATTCAATGTGCAAACAAATGTGCAAATAGTAAAGTGGAACACTGTTTTTCTTCTACAATTAAATAAAATATTTTTTTATGGTTTTAAAGTATTCTGTGGAGCAGAACAATAGTAAATAAAATACCTTTTAATAGTTTAGTATCCCTTAAAAAAAAGATTGACAGCATCATTTAACCTAATTCCTTTAAGATGACACTAATATGCTTATTCTCCAAAATTAAAGTGTCACTAAACCTACACCATTCAAAAACGTTCAATAAATGCTGTAGTGCATGCTGTTCATCGTTACTTAGTCACTATGAGATTTGTTTTCTGTAATCTGGTTGATCTTTCTGCTCTCTCATATATATTGATTCACCTCCCTCTTATTCAAAGACACATGCTGGAGGGGCATGACACAGCCAGTGACTAGCAGAAATCTGCCCACAACATGTTATTTCCACAAAATAATAAAGATTTGATTTAAAATATATATTTGTATGACAATTTAAAACAGTTTATTGATATTATTTATTTATTTTACTCTGTATTCCATAGGCTGTTTTTTTTTTTTAACATGTGACCAGCAGCAGAGGACTAGAAGCTCCTCCTACGTATGTTTCTCTGCAGACAGGCTGGGAAAGATCACGTGGCAGCTGTATATTGATGTAAATTGATGGTATAAAGGTACTTTTTCATAATCATTACACATTATTTTTTTTAATTAAAATAATTACAGATCCATCACGCACATACAGAAAGAGAGGGGCAATATTAAATTATAAATTAAACAGTGTGTGTTTAGTATCACTTTAAAATGTAATCATTTTTTCTATCTATTCGCCAGGTGTTTCCCAGCTTTATTAGCACCTGCATAGAAAAAAGCTTAAGGCGTCTGATGTGCTTGTCATGTTGCTCGTTGAAAAGCAACCTAAGCTCCCCTCTAAGTTTAACGAAAGATTCAGAGATAGAGTGAGATGGGTTATTTTTGTTGCATGTTTCTAAATTATGTATCTCTGACAACAAATTGGTTAGTTTTGTATTATATTGTTTCTTTGCCCTGGCACCTTGTTGAATACAAATACCCCGAATGAAAGCCTTACGGGCATTCCATACAACAAAAGGGTGCGACCAAATTTTCATTTGCAGAGAAAAATTATCGCAGATGTTGAGAAATAGCCCTGAATGCGACATCATCCTGCAAAAGTTTGACATTGCATCATCATAAAGACCTGTTGAGGCTTTCCTGCTCCACTATCGTGACAGAGACTAGAGCATGATCAGACTGCCTGATGTCCTGAATAAAGGAGGAGACATTTTTCTGAAGAAGCCACCTGTCTGACAAAAAAAGGTCTATTCAGGAGTAAATATGATGTCTGGAGTAGAAGAATGTATAATCCCTTTCGTTAGTGTGCTGACATCTCCAAACATCTTAGACTCCCTCCACATGCAATAGATCTCCCAGAGACGGAGATCGGCCTTAAGAATTCATAGATGGGTCAATTGTCAGATTAAAGTCTCCACACATCACAGTTGTCCATATTTAAGGGTGGAAATTACCTTAAAGACCCTGTGTAAAAACCTCAGCTGATGGGAGTTGGAAACATAAACAGATACCAGAGTATACAGCTTGGAGTTAATATCACCCATGAGGATAATAAAGCAACCACCAGTATCCAAGTGTGAAGATTTAAGCTGGAAGGAAACCGATTTGCCAATGGCAATGTGGACTCCCCTTTTCTTTTCTGAAGCACTGACGAAGAAGATGTGAGGACAGTCTTTGTGTGTGGACTTAGGAGTTGCATCTCTATGAAAGTGCGTCTCCTGGACACAGACAATGTCCGCCTTGGCTCTGGAGGCTTCCTTCCATGGGGAGAAGTGCTTAGCGGGATGGTTTAAACCCTTCACGTTAAGGAACACTCAACATCCCATAGTTCTTAGTGACTAATCCATCTTGTCAGCAAGCAAGACAGGAATTCTGAGTCACAGAGGCAAACAAAAAGGATTTGGTGTAGGCCAAGAGCGATAGAAGGTACTTTTTTTAAGTTAAGACTTCATATTTGAAAAGTATTTACAGTATCTCACAAAAGTGAGTACACCTCTCACATTTTTGTAAATATATTATACCTTTTCATGTGACAACACTGAAGAAATTATACTTTTCTACAATGTAAAGTAATGAACATACAGCTTGTATAACAGTTTAAATTTGCTGTCTCCTCAAAATAACTTAACACACAGCCATTAATGTCTAAACCGCTAGCAACAAAAGTGAGTGGGTCCAATTAGCCATTTTCCCTCCCCAATGTCATGTGACTCATAAGTGTTACAAGGTCTCAGGTGTGAATGGGGAGTAGGTGTGTTAAATTTGGTGTTATCACTCTCACTTTCTCATACTGATCACTGGAAGTTCAACATGGCACCTCATGGCAAAGAACTCTCTATGTATCTGAAAAAAAAATGAATTGTTGCTCTACATAAAGATGGCCTAGGCTATAAGAAGATTGTCAAGACCTTGAAATTGAGCTGCAGCATGGTGGCCAAGACCATACAACACTTTAACAGGACAGGTTCCACTCAGAACAGGCCTCCCCACAGTTGACCAAAAAAGTTGAGTGCACATGCTCAGTGTCATATTTAGAGGTTGTCTTAGGGAAATAGACGTATGAGTGCTGCCAGAATTGCTGCAGAGGTTGAAGGGGTGGGGGGGGGGGGTCAGCCTGTCTGTGCTCAGACCATAAGCCGCACGCACACTGAATCAAATTGGTCTGCATGGCTGTCTTCCCAGAAGGAAGCCTCTTCTAAAGATGATGGACAAGAAAGCCATAAACAGTTTGCTGAAGACAAGCAGACTAATGACATGGATAACTGGAACCATGTCCTGTGGTCTGATGAGACCAAGATAAACTTATTTGGTTCAGGTGGTGTCAAGCCTAAGTGGTGGCAACCAGGTGAGGAGTACAAAGACAAGTGTGTCTTGCCTACAGTCAAGCATGCTGGTGGGAGTATCATGGTCTGGGGCTGCATAAGTGCTGACAGCACTGTTCAGATACAGTTCATTGAGGGAACCACAAATGCCAGCATGTACTGTGACATACCGAAGCAGAGCATGATCCCCTCCCTTTGGAGATTGGGCCACAGGGAAGTATTCCAACATGATAACAACCCCAAACACACCTCCAAGAGAACCACTGTCTTGCTAAAGAAGCTGAGGGTAAAGGTGATGGACTGGCCAAGCATGTCTCAGGACCCAAACCCAATTGAGCATCTGTGGGGCATCCTCAAATGGAAGCTGGAGGAGTGCAAGGTTTCTAACATCTACCAGCTCCATGATGCTGTCATGGAGGAGTCGAAGAGGACTCCAGTGACAACCTGTGAAACTCTGGTGAACAACAGGCCCAAGAGGGTTAAGACAGTGCTGGAAAATACTTTGGACACTTTGGGCCCAATTTGGACATTTTCACTTAGGGGTGTACTCGCTTTTGTTGCCAGCGGTTTAGACATTAATGGCTGTCTGTAGAGTTATTTTTAGGGGGCAGCAATTTGCACACGGTTATACAAGCTGTACACTCACTACTTTACATTGTAGCAAAGTGTCATTTCTTCAGTGTTGTCGCATGAAAAGATATAATAAAATATTTGCAAAAATGTCAGGGGTGTACTCACTTTTGTGAGATACTGTATCTTTATGTAAACCAGAGTTTGTAGTCATTTAAAATCCAGGCTGTCAGGATCCAGGCTGTGTTTACTTGCTTTAAAATATATATTTTTTATGCACATCTTAGGTAGGTTCAAAACATCATGAAGTGCACACTGGTATCATTAAAGTACATTTAAAAATTCTTAATGTAAAAAAGCCATAGTGCTTGCTGTGCTGGTGGTATTAAAATGCATATGTGCAGAAGGACAAGCTGGGATTATGGAAAGCATGTGTATCCAGTTTTATACACTTTTTTATGGAATGGACATTCTAATGGTAGATACATGTACACACATCATGCATTTTTTTGCTCAAGCAGAATTTTTTACCTGTATTTTTCACCTGTATTTTTTTTTACCCTTTTATTGTTTATTTTTTTTACATATTGACACAAATTCCCTCATGTATCTCATTGGAAACAGAACCCACAATTGTTTAGGTGTTCAATGCACAATGCCATTTGGCACCACACCCATATGCAATAAGCATCAAGATGTGATTTACTAGATATTTTCATACAGATGTATATCTACTGTATGCGTCCAAGCAACCCTGGAATGCAGATATACAATAACAATTTATGCCAGATCTTGTTCATTTTCATTTTGTAAATCATGTCCACAGTGTAGGAATCTTAGAAAACTTTTGCAATAGGTCCTTATTTGCTTGTGTTTGTTGTAACAATACTGTAACAAGGCATATCAGGATACCTGCTATATGGGATTGATATAGTGGCATTGTCTTACTACCACAAAATAGATTTTGATATTAAAGTGGAGTTCTGCCAAAAATGATTTTTTTTAAAGTTAAATACTGCAGCTGCTGACTTTTAAAATATGGACACTTACCTGTCCAGGGTGCCTGCAAAGTCCTCACCTGAAGCCAATCTGTCCCTTGGCTCTTGGGTGGAGGCACCACCATCTTCGGTAAGGGAATCAGGAAGTGAAGCTTTGCGGATTCCCAGCCTGGTTCCCTACTGCGCATGCGTGAATCACGCTGCTCATCCTCACTGGTCCCTGCTGTCTTCTAGGACCTGTGTGTCTCCCAGAAGACAGCGGGGGGGTGGAGGACAGGCCGGACATAGCATAGATCGCTACGGAGCCTTGCGGTGATCTATGCCTGGAAGTGGGAGCAAATACCTGTATTAGACAGGTATCTGCTCCCCCCTCCCACCTGAAAGGTGCCAAATGTGATACCAGAGAGGAAGGGGGGAATCTGAAAAGCGGAAGTTAAATTTTTGGGTGGAACTCCGCTTTAAATCTTGTAAAAGTATTTCACCATCAATAAACTTCTAATGCCCCATACACACGGTCGGAATTTCAGATGGAAAATGTGCGATCGGATCATGTTGTCGGAAAATCCGACTGTGTGGAGTTCTCCATCTGACTTTTTCCGTCGGATTTTCAGACGCACAAAATTTGAGAGCAGGATCTAAAATTATCCGACAACAAAATCAAATCGCATAAATTCCGATCATTTGTAGACAATTTTGACAGACAAAATGCCTCACGTGGTCAGAATAAACTAAGAGATGAAAGTTATTGGCTACTGGCCCGTTTATAGTCCCGAAGTACGTGTTTGACGTCACCTCTTTCAGAACGATCGGATTTTCTGGCAACTTTGTGCGACCGTGTGTTTGCAACAAAAGTTTCGGCCAAAATCCGTCGGAAAAAATCCGATAGATTTTGTGGTCGGAATGTCCGATAGTCTGTATGGAGCATTAGTGAAGGTTCGTGCTGCAAATGCCTATTTAGTTAACCTCAAGCTCTGTGCAGACATGTAAAAAAAGAAAGGGGCCAAATATATGTGTGTGTGGGGTTGTGATATCTGGGAAGCCCAGTCCACAATCAATATTGTTGCCATAGTTGATTTGAAGGAAAATCATAGCTGGCTGGGGGTTGAAATAGAAAGGTTATTTTGTTATATCAAGAAATGACAAAGTAGTAGATATGTAGTGTATATATTTTCTAAAGAAATGTTTTCACAAAGTAGAGTCTTCCTTTAACTGACATATTGGTTTTACTTGCGATATTTCAGTGAAGCCAGACCACCAAATGATTAATACAGTGTATAAACGAGCTGTATGTCAAACTCATCCACCTCAGAAATGTTACAGGTCACTGATTTAGTTTGATTGGTTTCCTTACAAACTTGACCTTTTCTTGTCTTTACAGTCCAGTGAAATTCTAAAGCTATTTATACTCCAGAGAAGAGAATGTAACATTGTGACACTTCTCTGAAGTCTTCAGATACGTGAGCCTGTGGAAACTAGAAGTAAAATACAGGGATGAACAAACTGATCTGAAGGTGCTGCAACTGACCATTTCGCTGAAGAGGGATGCAGACAAATAATGAGTCCTCCAATCACTGCTATTTGAGTCATTTTGCAACCACTTGTGCATTTGTTATTTCCTTGGACGACCTGTAATACCTAGCATGACCTTGGAGTCTCCTTCAGCATTAAATCAGTAGGGGCATCTGAATGCCACACATATTCCCAGAACTCAGACTGCCAGTGCTAGTGTTCTGTGAACAAGGGGGTGATAATATTATCTTGCTTGGTTTAGAAGCTGACAATCTATAACAGATTTGAAGCTCAAAACAATATTGCTTTTTTAATGTGATTAAAAATTTGCAAAGCCCTGTGTGCTGAATTGTGTAACTTGGTATATACGCGTTTAAACTTTATTATACTCCAAAGGGTGTTCTGTGCTACAAGCAACTAAAAAAAAAAGTGAAAGAAATATATTGATTAGAAAACATGTAATCAGATCAGGACCTCTGACCTCATTCTTTTAGCCAGGTGGGTGACATTTTCAGACTATAGCCAGTGACGATCTGTACAATTCTCTTAGAATAACTATCCTTTGTCGTGTATGTATGCATGTAGGCTGCTACTGCTGACCTCTCTAAAATAACTAGTTACCTGACCATCATGTTGAGTTAATGGCTTCAGTACTTCCCGAGTCAGAACATGTATGTAAATAAAAATATTTGGCTTCCCACTTATGCATACTTGTTCTAGGTCAGTGACTTGCAATGTGGAAGCCAGCAGGTCAGATTAACAGCCAGGCAACTGATATTTTCAGATATAAGAAATTGCAGCCCCTACATTTATATCACAGCAAGTTTGCCCACCTGTACATTTCTGTTGGCCAGTTAGGATGCCCATTGTGGTGTTTGGCCATTATAAATGTGTAGGTTGGATAATTTAGATCTTTGTCTTTCAGATGGTCTGCCATTGTACAATAAGGACAAGGTTTTGGAGGTGGCTGCATGTATGAATCTGTCTTTTTTTGCCTGCTGCTGTTTCTGTCAATTGGGTCTCTTTAACCACTTCAATACCAGGCACTTAGACACCTTCCTGTCCAAGCCAATTTTCAGCTTTCAGTCCTGTCGCAATTTGAATGACAGTTGATGTCATACAACACTGTACCCAAACAAATTTTTTAGAATGTTGTTCCCACAAATAGAGCTTTCTTTTGGTGGTATTTGATCACCTCTGTGGTTTATATTGTTTGCGCATTCAATAAAAAAGCCAGAAAATTTCGAAAAAATAAAATTTTCTTTGTTTCTGTTAATTTTTCTGTAAATAAGTACATTTTCTTCTTCAATGATGTGCACTGATATGGCTGCACTGAAGGTCACTGATAAGGTGGCACTGATGGGCACTGATGAGGTGGCACCAATGAGGTGGCACCTTATAAGTGCCCATCAGTGCTGCCTTATCAGGGCCCATCAGTGCAGTGGAACTGACGGGCACTGATTATTGGCACTGATAGGTCGCACTGATGGGCACTGATAGGTGGCACTGATGGGCACTGATAAGTGGCACTAGTATGTGGCACTGATGGCCACTCATAGGTGGCACTGATGAGCACCCATAGGCGGCACTGATGGCCACTGATGGGTACTTATGGGTGGCACTGGAGGGCATTGATAAGTGGCACTGATGGACACTCATAGGTGGCACTGATGAGCACTCATAGGCGGCACTGATGGGTACTTATGGGTGGCACTGATAGGTAGCATGGATGGGCATTGATGGGCACTGATAGGGGGGCACTGATGGACACAGATGGGCACTGATGGACATTAATGGGTGGCACTGATGACACATTGCTTGGCATCATGTTATATAATGGTGCCAGCCAGTGCCCATTAGTGGGCACAGATTGGGCATAATTTGTACATGTGGATGGCCATGGGGTACATACCTGGCCATCCACATGTTACCCCCTCCCCTGGTGGTCCTAGCGGCTCTCCTGGTGGTCTAGTGTGGGCATCCGAGGGGGGGCTGTGCTGATAAATAATCAGAACAGACCCCCCCATCAGGAGAGTCGCCAAAAAGCTCTCCTCTACTCGTGTCTGTCAGACGCGAGTGAGGAAAAGTCGATCAACAGCTTTTCCTGTTGACATCGTGATCAGCCGTGATTGGACACGGCTGATCACAAGGAAAAGAGCCCCAGGAGCGTGGCGGTTGTTATCCTGAAGGATGTCATATGATGCCCAGTCAGGATAACCGAACCACCGCCCAGCCATCATTTTGCTAGAGGCCAGTCAGGAAGTGGTTAAAGAGGAAATGAACTCTGGAAACTATGCCCATAAAAAAAGGCAGAGGACAGGGAACTAGAGACTAGTCACCATTATTGCCTACAGCTTTCTGCAGCTGATATTTCCCCATTACCAATTTACTATACCTTGTTCTTACTATGGGGTTGATTTGCTAAATGCAAAAAGACTGTGCATTTTGCAGTTGCTCCTGCAACTTAGTAAATGAGCAGAAGCTCTGATCACTTCCATCACCCAATCATGTGCAACCAATAATGCTGTTTTTTTTCCCCTTGCACATTATTGGGTACTCTTTGCAAAGTGAATCCTTAGCTCATTTACTATGCAACTGCAAAGTGCACAGTCTATTTGCCTTTAGTAAATCAACCTCAATGTCTCAGGTGGAGGCGAGTATTTGCTTCTTAACGTCAGAGCCTCCAGCAAGCAGAACAGTAGATAGCAGCAGTAGTGTATAGTAGTAATATTACTAAATATCACTTCAAACCTCCTGACACTATCATTTAGAGGTAGCAGAGCTTTAGGCACTAGGGCATCCTCGCATACCAGACAGTGAACTATTATTTTTCAGGACAATTCAAAACAAAAGATAAATCTTTCAGATTGCTGCGGCAACATTTCATTTGTGAGTTGAGGTTGACTTTAATACCCCTTTCACACTGAGGCACTTTACAGTCATTTTTGCGCTGAAAATACTGCCTGTAAAGTGCCTGTAAAGTGCCTCTCAAGCCACCCCAGTGTGAACGTCCGAGTGCTTTCACACTGGGATGGTGGGCTTGCAGGTCGGGAAAAAAGTACTGCAAGCAGCATCTTTGGGGCGGTGCGGGAGCGGTGTATATACCACTCCCAAAATGCCCTGCCATTGAAATTAATGGGCAGGGCTGCCAAAGCGCCTGCAAAGTGCATCCGCAGCGCCGCAACACGGGTGCTTTTTACCCTTTATTCAGCCACTAGAGGGGATTAAAAGAGCCCTGCTAGCGGAAGGTGTAAAAAAATGCTGTAAATAAGAATGCTATCAGAAATAGAAGTGTTAATAGTTTATTTTTATCAATTAACAAAACGGAAAGTAAATGAACAGAAAAGAAATCCAAATCAAAACATTTGATACGATGCCTTCAAAACATCATCAATTCTTCTAGGTAGACTTGTACACTGTTTTTGATGGAACTTGGCAGGTAGGTTGTTCTAAAAATCTTGGAGAACTAACCACAGATGAATGGATGTAGGCTGCCTCAAATCCTTATGTCTCTTAATAATCCCAGACAGACTTGATGATGTTGAGATCAGGGCTCTGTGGGGGTCAAACCATCACTTCTAGGACTCCTTATTCTTTTTTGCTGAATATAGTTCTTAATGATATTGGCTTTATGTTTATGGATGTTGTCCTGCTGCTGAATAAATTTGGGGCCAATAACATGCCTCCCTGATGGTATGGCATAGATAACTATCTGCCTGTATTTATCACCATTGGGGTCACCCCTGATTTTGACCAAACCTCCAACACCATTTGCAGAAATGAAGCCCCAAATTGCAAAGAACCCCAACCATGCTTTACTGTTGTATGCAGACACTCATTATTGTACCGCTCTCTGGCTCTATGCTGCCTCCTGACACAGCCAAGTATCAAATACTGACTCGTCAAACCAGAGCACTTGCTTCCATTTTTGGCACCCCAGTTTCTATGTTTAAGTGAATAGTTGAATTGCTTAGTCTTGTTTCAATGTCAGAGATATATCTTTTTAACTTAAATTCTTCCATGTAGACCATTTCTGGCCAGACTTATCCAGATAGTAGATGGGTGTACCTGGGTCCCACTGCTTTCTGCCAGTTTTGTGCTGATGGCACTGCTCGAGACCTTCTGATGTAGAGTGGAAGTAAGCATGGTGTGAGTTTTATTTGCTGCATTAAGTTTTCTTGGCCAATCACTGAATCCACTGCCCTCGGCTTTGCCTGTTTATTTGTGCGTCTTCAAAAGAGCATGAACAGCACATTTTGAAACTTTGAAATCTTTGCCTTAGAGAGACCTTGGTGATGCAATACAACTACCTTGTGTCTTGTTGCTGTGCTCAGTCTTGCCATGGTGTAAGGCCTGTGACATGAAACAGTTTTCCACAATCTCACCTTTAGCAGAGTTTAGCTGTTCCTCACCCAGTTTTAAGCCTTTTTGCAGCTGTTTCTGTTTCACTGTTTCAGTGACTGTGTTAAAACAACATACACAAACATTGATGATCATTAGCCCCTGCTTGGTATAATTGACTAATCCTTCATACTCTATTCTTACAAAATGCATGACTATGTACAAGTGTATATAGTTTACAAGTGTAAGAATTATTGCTGGATTGAGATATATATATATATATTATATATATATATATATATATATATATATATATATATATATATATATATATATACACATACATATATATATATATATATATATATATATATATATATATATATATACAGTGGTGTGAAAAAGTGTTTGCCCCCTTCCTCATTTCCTGTTCCTTTGCATGTTTGTCACACTTAAGTGTTTCGGAACATCAAACCAATTTAAACAATAGTCAAGGACAACACAAGTAAACACAAAATGCAATTTGTAAATGAAGGTGTTTATTATTAACCACTTGCTTACTGGGCACTTAAACCCCCCTCAGACCCAGACCAATTTTCAGCTTTCAGCGCTGATGCACTTTGAATGACAATTGCGCGGTCATACAACGCTGTACCCAAATGAAATTTTTATCATTTTTTTCCCACAAATAGAGCTTTCTTTTGGTGGTATTTAGTTACAGCTCGGAGTTTTATTTTTTGCTAAACAAACAAAAAAAGATGCAAAAAAATAAAAAAAATAAATCATGTTTTAATAGTTTGTTATAAAATTTTGCAAACGGGTCATTTTTCTCCTTCATTGAAGTGCGCTGATTAGGCGGCACTGATGGCTGCATTGGTGGGCACTGATGGGCTGCATTGGTGGGCACTGATGGGCTGCATTGGTGGGCACTGATAGGCTGCACTGGTGGGCACTGATAGGCATAGTTAAGGCGGCACTAATAGGCACAGATAAGGCGGCACCGATGGGCACAGATAAGGCGGCACTGATGGGCAAAGATGGGCACAGATAAGATGGCATGGATGGGTGGCACGGATAAGTGGCACGGATGGGTGGCACGGATGGGCACTGATAGGTACCACTGATAGATGGGACTGATGGGCACTGATAGGTGGCACTGATAGGTGGCTCTGATAGGTGGCACTGCTGGGCACTGATGGGCGGCACTGCTGGGCACTGATGGGCGGCACTGCTGGGCACTGATGGGCGGCACTGGGTCGCAGCACCTTTGAGGCAGATTGTGGGCACTGTGGGTGGCACTGTTGGTGGCACTGCTGGATGGCACTGTGGGTGGCATTGTGGGTGGCACTGTAGGTGGCACTGTGGGCACTAAGGGGGGGCACTGATGGGGGGCACTTACTTTTATTCAGGATGGCACGGCGGTGGGCAGGTGGGCACTGGCAGGGGGCAGGTGGTCAGCTGTATTGCTGGCCGTGATCGGGACTGATGTCCCGATCACGGCCGCCGGTGATCGGCTTTTTTTTTCTCTCCTCGCGCTGTCAGCGCGAGGAGGAATAATAGCCGATTACCGGCTCCGTTTTATCACATGATCAGCTGTCATTGGCTGACAGCTGATCACGTGATAAGGGGTCGGGATTGACCCATTGCACGGATCGGTGATCAGGCGAGTCTCACGGACTCGCCGATCACAGAGCGCGCCACGCGCGCCCCTCAGGGGGCGCGCAGGCCGCTCGTATCCGGGACGACGTCAATAGACGTAGTCCCGGAAATGTAGGTCCGCGCTAATGCCGTCATTTGGCAATAGCGCGGATCTGTAGTGGTTAAAGGTGAAAAAAAATCCAAACCATCATGGCCCTGTGTGAAAAAGTGATTGCCCCCCTTGTTAAAA
The DNA here is from genome assembly GCF_037356315.1 of Lithobates pipiens. NCBI lineage: Eukaryota > Metazoa > Chordata > Amphibia > Anura > Ranidae > Lithobates > Lithobates pipiens. The sequence continues at coordinate 142,863,164 of NW_027507790.1, forward strand.
CATACTATAACTGTGGTTGTCCACACCTGAGTTCAATTTCTGTAGCCACACCCAGGCCTGAGTATTGCCACACCTGTTCACAATCAAGGCATCACTTAAATAGGAGCTGCTTGACACAGTAAGGTCCACCAGAAGATCCTTAAAAGCTACACATCATGCCGAGATCCAAAGAAATTCAGGAACAATTGAGAAAGAAAGTAATTGAGATCTATCAGTCTGGAAAGGGTTATAAAGCCATTTCCAAAGCTTTGGGAATCCAGCGAACCACAGTGAGAGCCATTATCCACAAATGGCGAAGACATGGAACAGTGGTGAACCTTCCCAGGAGTGGCCGGCCGCCCAAAATTACCCCAAGAGCGCAGTGACGACTCATCCAAGAGGTCACAAAAGACCCCACAACAACGTCCAAGGAACTGCAGGCCTCACTTGCCTCAGTTAAGGTCAGCGTTCATGCCTCCACCATCAGGAAAAGACTGGGCAAAAATGGCCTGCATGGCAGAGTTCCAAGGAGAAAACCACTGCTGAGCAAAAAGAACATCAAAGCTCGTCTCAATTTCTCCACAACACATCTTGATGATCCCCAAGACTTTTGGGACAACATTCTGTGGACCGATGAGACAAAAGTGGAACTCTTTGGAAGGTGTGTGTCCAAGTATATCTGGCGTAGAAGGAACACTGCATTTCATAAAAAGAACATTATACCAACAGTAAAATATGGTGGTGGTAGTGTGATGGTCTGGGGCTGTTTTGCTGCTTCAGGACCTGGAAGACTTGCCGTGATAAAAGGAACTATGAATTCTGCTGTCTACCAAGAGATCCTGAAGGAGAATGTCCGACCATCTGTTCGTGTACTCAAGCAGAAACGAACTTGGGTTCTGCAGCAGGACAATGATCCTAAACACACCAGCAAGTCCACCACCGAATGGCTGAAGAAAAACAAAATGAAGACTTTGGAGTGGCCTAGCCAAAGTCCTGACCTGAATCCTATTGAGATGTTGTGGTATGACCTTAAAAAGGCCGTTCATGCTCGAAAACCTTCTAATGTAACTGAATTAGGACAATTCTGCAAAGATGAGTGGGCCAAAATTCCTCCAGGACGCTGTAAAAGCCTCATTGCACGTTATCGCAAACGCTTGGTTGCAGTTGTTGCTGCTAAGGGTGGCCCAACCAGTTATTAGGTTTAGGGGGCAATCACTTTTTCACACAGGGCCATGATGGTTTGGATTTTTTTTCACCTTTAATAATAAACACCTTCATTTACAAATTGCATTTTGTGTTTACTTGTGTTGTCCTTGACTATTGTTTAAATTGGTTTGATGTTCCGAAACACTTAAGTGTGACAAACATGCAAAGGAACAGGAAATGAGGAAGGGGGCAAACACTTTTTCACATCACTGTATATATATATATATATATATATATATATATATATATATATATATATATACATACATACATATACGTATATATATATATATATGTATATATATATTTTTTTTTTATAATTTACTTTACAGCATTTCTTCATAGCTGCCTAAAAGTTTTGCTCACTGAACACATTCAACAGTCAGGTTTATTTTTATTTGCTGGATATTTGTTTATGCACCCTATTGTGTCTCTAGAACAGGAAATATGATAAAAAAAACTCATTAGTAGAGACAAAGCAACAATAGATACCTAGTTATAAATGTACCACCTTGTAAGGGAAAATCAGGCATCTCCATTGGGCTATTTGATTTTCCATCTTCCAAATCTTGTTATGGCCAATTTCGGACATTTGTAGAACTAAAAGACAAGCTATTGTCAAACAAAAGGCATGGGAAGTCAGGCAATGCCATGGGGATATATACCATTGCCAATATGAAAAAAAATGTAAAAAATAAAAAAACATTTCTCCCCCATGACAGATGTGTCAGGTCTCCTGAAGTGCTCCAACACACATTGTCAATATGTGAGCTTTTATAGAAAAGAGGTTGGGTCATCCATTCCTACCAAGTACAGGCTCTTGTGGCTCAGCTGACCTGGGAAAAAGTGCTGCATTATAGGTTGCTCCTTTTTTCTGGTGGTAATCACAGTTTGTGATTTGTGAACTTTGTGAATGCATGGTAGCAGTAAAAAACATATTTTTGACAAAGTTTAGCTTTATTGTTTTTTTTGCTAACTGTTTTATTCTGTTTTCAGCTACTGTTAGAACTGTGAATTAAATGTAAATTTGTGTTAGTGTTAGTATTGTTATAATTGCTTATTGCTTCTAGATCCAGATAAGAAAGACTATGGGGTTGGTTGACAAAAGGCAAATAGAATGTGCACTTTGCAAGTGCAGTTGCACTCTGCAAGGAGGGGCCAGCGCTACCACTAGGCGAAGTAGGCAGCCGCCTAGGGCGTGCTACCACCTAGAGCACAGCCACAGCCTCTGTCTCAGTGAAGCTCCAGGCGTGTGTGAACTCACCCCTGTTCAGTGCCAGGCTGGCTGTCCCGGGAACACATCCTCTGTGTGCCGCCAATGTCCAGCTGAGCGCCCCGCTGTCACATCTCCTCACACAGGAATATCTCACAGTGCCTTTGCTCCAGCATGTCTCTCTGGTGCGGCGTTGTGTGTCTGTATGAGTGCAGCGGAGGGGCTCGGTGGAGATAAAAGCATTGAGAGAGGTGCAGCATCTGTTAGCTGACCTCACAGCCAGCGGGGACACTATGGAGTGGCTGGATGGTGGCACTGGTGGGACACCTAAGCAATACTGTCCACCCAGTGCTGTGGAGAGCCCTGATGTGATGGTTGATGAAGCACAGAGGTAAGGAGGAGGATGAATCCTCCTCATCTACCTTGAGGAAGTGTGTGTGTGTGTGTTGGGGGGGGGGGGGGGGGGTGAGTAATCTAGGAAATAAAGTGAATGGTGGGACTTTATATGAAGCATATCACTAGATTAAACAAGCCAATAAGTATACACATTATTGCATTTATTTACACAAGTCATGCATAGATAAATAGAGTAGTAAGTTGTAGATTAATAGACAATTTTACCAATAAATCTCAATCAATAGATCATGATAATATTACATAATTAATTCAACAAAACACATGATAATCTCATAATATGCTATTAATTATAAATTAGTAAAAACTAAGTATTTCATGGTATTGCATAGTTAGTTCAGTATAATATACATGGTACTAGACCTAGGTATGTAGATCAGAATTGTAATAGTAGCAGCATATAGAAATAGAGAAAAATGGTGGATTGGTTCATTAAAATAAAATGTTATAAAATATAGGTAGTAAACAAAAATACTGTGACAACGCATCATAGGAAAGCTCTACACGTTTCGTGGTTATATACCACTCATCAGGAACAGATGCCAAAAATATGCGTATCTATAATGAAATAAGATAAAAAATAAAATATAGTAAAAAAATATAAACATAGAAAAGGGGGGAAGAAGGGGAACACAAAGGGTCCCAAACATTCTCACCTATCTGTAGTATATAGGTACGGCTGTTGATAGTATCCAAAACAAAAAACATTATAGAGCATGTTATCCCCGGAAGCTGAGATGGAAGACTACGAAACATGGCAGAAACACCAGTAACCAATAAGGGGCTGTGATATGTATAATTAGTGGTATAAATAGTGCATATTGAAACAAATTTCCAGGGGTATCTGTGGGGATCAATAAATAAAAATATAAAAAATATATATGTAAGCTATTTCCACAGCTGCAAAACTTGGTAGAGACTTACAAAAGCTAGAGGGTGAGAAAAAGACTTGCTGAGTGAGTAGAGGATGTTGAAATAAAATTAAAAAGGAAAAAGTGAATGGAATATACAACTAAGTGTACTAAAGCATAAGTACCTGCAAAGGTAAGTAGGAGAAAGTAGTCCAAATCGTGCAACAGTGTCTTATAAATAAGTACAGCCGGCTAAAATGTCGGCATAGGAGAAGTGTGATATGCGTAGCAGCCCTGCATCGGGGGTGACCATCAACGTCACACAGCGTAGTGAGGGGAGATGGTGCCACCGCCTGAGCAACAGAGATCGCTCGACGTTTGGCGTCCTAGTCTCCCACGTGGAAAGCGCAGAATAAAAAACAAGTCGGCGGAGCGGCGTCATAAATGACATCATTTGCTTGAGTGTAGGCGTAAATAAATGGAATAATGTAATAATGTGTAATAATGTGTATACTGATTTGCTCGTTTAATCTAGTGATATGCTTCATATGAAGTCCCACCATTCACTTTCTCTCTTTCTTCAATATACCGGGGATGGAGGTGTATGTATATATTTTATATTGCCTCATATAAAGTCCCAATGCTAGTTTTAGGTTTTTAATCTAGGAAATATGAGTCAGGTAGGTCAGTGTATGTGTCAGATAGGTGGGTCAATCTATGTGTCAGGTAGGTGGGTCAGTGTATGTATCAGGTATGTAGGCCAGTGTAGGTTTCAGGTAGGTGGGTCAGTGTATGGGTCAGGTAGGTCACATGCTACAAGGGCAGAGCAAAGGGATTGGAGTCAGGGATGGAGCAAAGGGGGCAGTAAAATGAGGTTTCACCTAGGGTGCCAAAAATCCTTGCACCAGCCCTGCTGCAAGGGCATTCGCTCCAGAGCTCAGTAAAGCTCTGCTGACTTCCATCATGCAATCACGTGCATGCAAAAATGCTGTTTTTTATTTTCCTTGCATGTTAATGGGTATTCATTGCAAAATTACGTTTCTCCTTATTTCAGAAGCTCTGAATCAAATGCTCTTGCAGAGTGCACAGTTTATTCGCCTTTAGTAAGTCAACCTCTGTAAATATGCTTTTGTCAGAAGTGGTTTACAGATTATAAAATTAGTACTGTTCAGTTTACAGATCCAAGAGCATTAGATTGTCTGGAAAGGAACACAATGGGTTAGCAGACATGGTTCAAAGGAAACTTTGCATGCTCACATATGTGCATACAATTTTTCTTTTCAATGAAACTGTAATAGACAGAATGAAACTAGAATACCTAATAATTTTGATGTAATTTTCCTTCACATTCTACAGACAATTTGGCATAGCCGTTACTGCAAAGATTGTAAAAATAAAAAGTACTTTGTGATTGATACTACACTTTTGAAGAGAAAATGCAATTGCCTAAAACAATATAAGCCTTTTAGTGATATAAAATACTTTCCACTGATATGAAGATGATGGAAAGCAATCCCTCATTTAATAAATTGTAGTATCATATTTTGGACAATCAGCTGGCTTGACAAATAATGGTATCTATTTCATTCTAAATTCTAGGCAAAATGATAAACTAATAGAGGAAATAGATGTGCTACTTATCTGCCAATATTGTTCAGCTCATGTTGTGATCCAGAGACACCTTTTGGAGTATATATATATATATATATATATATCTATATATATATATATATATATATATATATATATATATATATATATATATATATATATTGTGGCAGCACGCAGGTAAAATCACCTGGTTGTATTCAGGATGGGAAATATGTGTGTCCTAGATTCAGGCTTTATGCAGACTTTTACAATTAGAGGGGAAGAGTTAATGAGCCCAGCTGAAGTAAGTGGGCTCATTAAGACCTCTACAAAAAACCCCAGCATGCATAGGGAGATGCTCCATCCTGGAACCAGTTTTGTGTGTATAGACTGGGGAGTCTGAGATCTGTTCTGTGCGGTGAGTTAACGCCTGTGTGGCAAACCCCTACAATAGAGACAGGGACTGGGGCAGGACAAGGCTGCACCCAGTTGTTAGACAGGGAATCTACGTGTGTAGTTAGAGGTCAAGCTGACCAGGATTTATTTTCTTGTTTTATTTTGTTTGGCTGTTATATGTATCACTGCATGTAGCCTAAATAAACCGGACCTTTTGTTTTTTGCACCTACACCGCTGTCTGCTGTGCCTGACTTTGTGTTGTGAACCCATCCAGGGGGTCACACACACCCGCTACCGAGCGAAACCCCTCACAGTTGGTGGAGAATTTTGGCACTTTTTTTTTGTTAAGGCCAGCATGGAGGAGATACTGAGACAGCTGGCTCTAGCAAATGCAAACCAGCAGCAAGCAAATGCAAATCAGCAGCAAACAAATGCAGCTTTACAAAAGAGCCTTGCAGCTCAACAACAAGCCCAGCAGCAGGCAAATGCAAATCAGCAGCAGACAAATGCAACTTTGCAGCAGAGTTTGGAAGCCCAGCAGCAGGCAAATGCAAATCAGCAGCAGACAAATGCAACTTTGCAGCAGAGTTTGGAAGCTCAGCAACAAGCCCAGCAGCGATCTGAAGCCCGCTTCATAGACCTGTTGCAGAAGCAAGAGCAGAATTTTCAACAGCAAATAGAGACATTGATACAGCAACGTCCGCAGACCAATGAAGCAAGTGGGTACAATAATACCGCAACCTTTGGTGTGAGCCGTTTACTGACAAAAATGACTGGAGAGGATGATCCGGAGGTGTTTTTGACCACATTTGAAAGGACTGCTGAAAGGGAAAAGTGGCCTAAGGAGCAATGGGCTGGACTGGTGGCCCCTCTGTTAACTGGGGAATCGCAGAAAGCTTATTATGACCTAGAGCCTGACCAAGCAAAAGACTATGTGGTGCTAAAAGCAGAAATATTGGCACGGCTGGGTGTCACCCTGGCAGTCCGGGCTCAGCGTGTGCATAACTGGACTTTTCAGGTTGGAAAACCTCCCAGGTCTCAAATGTATGATCTCATTCACCTGAGCAGGAAGTGGCTGCAGCCAGAGATTTTGACCGCGCCAAACATTGTGGAACGTGTGGTTATGGATCGTTTCCTGAGAGCTCTTCCTACTGCCATCCAAAAATGGGTAAGCCATGGAGACCCAGAAAATGCAGATAAACTTGTGGATCTGGTTGAGAGGTACTTGGCTACAGAGAACTTGACCACCTCTTCCAGGGACTCACGGACTTTCCCCCCCAAGACCATATCATCCCCAGTGGCGGGTAAGATGACTCCAAGGGGTGAGGGTGGAGAGAGTGAGAGGGTGGGAGTTCTACCTAAGGTCTGGCGGGAGCAGCCCAGGAAGCCCATGCTGCAAGAGGCAGCGAAAAAAATTATTTGCTACCGCTGCCGGCAAGAGGGACATATTGCAGCCAATTGCCCAGTTGTGGATGAGCCTATGCAATGTGACTTTATAAGGGAGAGACGTCAGTCGCTGTTTGCGACAGTTGCATGCACTGCCATTCGGGGACCTGAGAAACATTTATGTAAAATGTGTATTAATGGTAGAAATGTTGATGTGTTGCTAGATTCAGGTAGCCTGGTAACATTGATAAAAGCTGAATTAGTTACTACAGAGGTCTCTGGGAAGAACAGGGTGGCTGTTATTTGTGTGCATGGGGACACCCGAGAGTATCCTGTAACTTCAGTGTTTTTTGAGACCCCCAAAGGTAACCTCTCTCATCAGGTGGGGTTAGTGTCTCAGTTACCACATGATGCTATTGTGGGAAGGGATTTTCCAAAATTCTGGGAACTCTGGGATTGTCCTGAGGCCCCCATTGGTGCCCCTATAAACCAGGAAGATGACCAGAATTGCTCTGGGAGTGGTGAGGACTCTCCTGAATTTCCCTTGTCGGTATTGGCGGGGGAAACTCGAGAAACTGGGGAGGAGCCAACATCCTCAGATGAAAACATGCCGTCTGTGGAGTTTTCGGATCTTGAGGTTCACAGGGAAAATTTTGCCACAGAACAGTTAAAAGACCCCACCCTAATAAAGGCACGGGAAAATGTGGTGAAAATAGATGGCGAGTTAGTGAACCCAGATAAGACTTGCCCTTATCCTTACTTCACTATGGAAAGGGACCTGCTATATCGAGTGGCATCCAGGGGGTCACACACACCCGCTACCGAGCGAAACCCCTCACAATATATATATATATATATATATATATATATATATATATATATATATATATATATATATATATATATATACACAGTATATGTTACCCAAGAACAGTCCAAGCAGGTTTGTCCAGCACTTCACTTTTTTTCAAACCACTGACTAAACTCAGGTCAGTTTCTGACAAGGTGTCATCTAATAGGCTCCCAAAGAAATGTACAGGGACAGGCCAACATCAGAGGTAATTCAGAGGTGCCATCCATTTGGTTCATATATATTGGATTGGTTTAAAATGTGCTTGTGAGGGCTTTATTCTTAGTATTGCTAAATAAAGAATTCAGAGAACATTAAGAGGGGGTTTTATTCTTTCTTCTGGATACATATGGCGTGATGAGTATTATGCAGAGAAATTCTTACTCTGGAGGACCTAAAAACTACTCTTGATGAACCTTACAGGGAGTTGGTGTTAGAATTGGCTCATGGACACATTCTGGGAGGTCATCTGGGGACAGAGAAAACCAGAGAGAGGGTATTGCAGAGATTCTATTGGCCTGGGGTCATGAAGGAAATAGAAAAGTATTGTTCCTCCTGCCCTGTGTGTCAGAAGTCGGCACCTATGCCACATTTCCGTAACCCACTGGTACCTCTTCCTATCATTGAGGTCCCCTTTGAGAGGATCGCAATGGATTTGGTAGGTCCGATAATGAAGTCTGCTAGGGGGCATCAGTACATTTTGGTTATATTGGACTATGCCACCCGTTATCCGGAAGCAATTCCTCTCCGAAATACCTCGGCCAAAACCATAGCCAAAGAGCTATCCCTTGTTTTTAGCCGCGTGGGTATTTGTAAGGAACTGCTTACGGACCAAGGTATACCCTTTATGTCCCGGGTTATAAAAGAATTATGCAAGTTGTACAAAGTGAAGCAATTGCGTACATCTGTGTATCACCCCCAAACAGATGGGTTGGTTGAAAGATTCAACAAAACCCTAAAACAAATGTTAAAGAAGGTGGTGGATGGAGATGGAAAGAATTGGGATTGTCTAATACCCTATCTGATGTTTGCCATTAGGGAGGTACCCCAATCCTCTACGGGTTTCTCACCCTTCGAGTTGCTCTATGGGAGACACCCAAGAGGGCTGCTGGATATCGCCAAGGAAACTTGGGAAAATGAGAGTTCTCCTCACAGGAGTGTGATTGAGCATGTCGCCCTGATGCAAGATAGAATTGCACAGGTAATGCCAATTGTAAAGGAACATTTAACCCAAGCGCAGTTAGCACAGCAGAGAGTGTACAACCGTGGGGCCAAGACACGTACTTTTTCCCCGGGGGATAGGGTCTTGGTGCTAGTCCCTACGGTTGAAAGCAAATTTCTGGCCAAATGGCAAGGTCCATATGAAGTAATTGAAAAAATTAGTGAGGTGAACTATAGGGTTAGACAGCCAGGAAGGCGAAAGCCGGAGCAGATCTATCACGTCAATCTGCTGAAAGCCTGGAGGGATAGGGAATCCCTAGTCGCAGAGACTTTGTCACAAGTACAGCCTGATTGCTTAGTTCCTGAGGTTGGAATAGCAGACACCTTATCGAAACCCCAACAACAGGAGGTTAAAGAGTTTGTACTTCGTAACAAAGAGATTTTCTCTGAGCTTCCGGGACAAACATCTGGCGTAGAGCATGACATTATCACCCCGCCAGGAGAAAGGGTAAAACTAAAACCTTATAGAATACCAGAGGCCCGACGGGAGGCAATACGTGGGGAGGTTCAAAGGATGCTGGAATTGGGTGTGATAGAGGAGTCCCAGAGTGACTGGTCCAGTCCTATTGTACTAGTGCCCAAACCTGATGGGAGCTGGCGGTTTTGTAACGATTTTAGACAATTAAATAAAGTTACAAAATTTGACACCTACCCCATGCCACGTATAGATGAGTTGGTTGACCGGCTGGGAACAGCCCGATATATGACAACTCTTGATCTCACCAAAGGGTATTGGCAAATTCCCCTGGCCGAGTCGGCCAAGGAGAAAACTGCGTTTGTAACCCCAGATGGGGCATTCCAATATAAGAGAATGCCGTTTGGGTTACAGAATGCACCGGCAACATTCCAGCGGAAAATGGATAAGATTCTGAGGCCCCATCATAAATATGCTGCAGCTTACCTGGATGATGTGATTATCCATAGCACAGACTGGGTCTCACATTTGCCAAAAGTACAAGCAGTCCTAGACTCTATCCGGGAAGCTGGGTTTACGGCCAATCCAAAGAAGTGTACCATTGGACAGGAGGAGGCCAAATATCTTGGGTACACTATTGGGAGGGGGGTGATAAAACCCCAAGTCAATAAATTCGAGGCCATACAGAGTTGGCCACGTCCCAACAGCAAGAAACAGGTACGGGCCTTTCTGGGAATCGCTGGCTATTATCGACGATTCATTCCCCATTTTGCTTCTCAGGCTGTGCCCCTCACCAACCTGACAAAAGGGAAAGAGTCGGTTATGGTTAAATGGTCCCCAGAGGCTGAGGAAGCATTTCAGTCCTTAAAAACAGCCTTATGTAGCCAGCCAGTGTTGTACTCACCAGACTTCTCTAAGGACTTTGTTGTACAAACTGATGCATCAGACGTTGGGTTAGGAGCAGTGTTATCCCAGGTCTGGAACGGGGAAGAGCACCCAGTCATTTACCTCAGCAGGAAGTTGAAGTCCCATGAGGTAAATTACTCCACGATTGAGAAGGAATGTTTAGCAGTGAAGTGGGCTCTAGATTCCCTTCGGTACTATCTGCTAGGTAGGCACTTTGACCTGGTGACTGATCACGCTCCTTTAAAGTGGATGGCTCAAAACAAGGAGACCAATAGAAGGGTAAATAGGTGGTTCCTGGCCCTACAGGAATTTAACTTTACAGTTAAGCATCGCCCTGGTGTTAAAATGGGGAATGTGGATGCTTTGTCTCGGATACATGCGTGTCTGGCTGCTTGTGTTACAACCCCAAGGTTGAAACAAGAGGGGGGGGTATGTGGCAGCACGCAGGTAAAATCACCTGGTTGTATTCAGGATGGGAAATATGTGTGTCCTAGATTCAGGCTTTATGCAGACTTTTACAATTAGAGGGGAAGAGTTAATGAGCCCAGCTGAAGTAAGTGGGCTCATTAAGACCTCTACAAAAAACCCCAGCATGCATAGGGAGATGCTCCATCCTGGAACCAGTTTTGTGTGTATAGACTGGGGAGTCTGAGATCTGTTCTGTGCGGTGAGTTAACGCCTGTGTGGCAAACCCCTACAATAGAGACAGGGACTGGGGCAGGACAAGGCTGCACCCAGTTGTTAGACAGGGAATCTACGTGTGTAGTTAGAGGTCAAGCTGACCAGGATTTATTTTCTTGATTTATTTTGTTTGGCTGTTATATGTATCACTGCATGTAGCCTAAATAAACCGGACCTTTTGTTTTTTGCACCTACACCGCTGTCTGCTGTGCCTGACTTTGTGTTGTGAACCCATCCAGGGGGTCACACACACCCGCTACCGAGCGAAACCCCTCACAATATATATATATATATATATATATATATATATATATATATATATATATATATATATATATATATATATATATATATATATTATGGTATGGAGCCCTCTGACCGATACGGTTAAGGATGACAAACAAGGTTAACATAAACTCGCTTACTTGAAATGGACCTGAAAGTGTGCCCTGGTCTAACGTACGGTATACCAAAATAAGGGGGCATACCTTAGATAGAAAGTGGGTGATAAATGAAATGAATATGAACGGGGAGAAAAGAGTACTCTCATGAGGAGTATGATGCTTGAGAAATGCCCTGAAAAGGGGGATGGGTGGGTGGGTATCGCGCACCGGAACCGACGAGGAGGACAGGCGAATGGGCTGGTTATATATTCCACCGGGCTCCTCCCATAATTTCAGGCCAGCATACTGGCCTTTCTATTTATGGTATGGAGCCCTCTGACCGATACGGTTAAGGATGACAAACAAGGTTAACATAAACTCGCTTACTTGAAATGGACCTGAAAGTGTGCCCTGGTCTAACGTACGGTATACCAAAATAAGGGGGCAAAATCATTCAGGTAGGGGTTGTATTTTATTGATCCAAGTTTGTTACTGGGTGCGCTCGACAAAGGCCTGGGTCATCTCCGCTTGCGGATTGGGTATGTAGCGGGCGAAACAGGTGGACCTCCATCTGCCCCACTTCTTGATAATGTGAGTAGGACAGAGGTGAAGGACACCCGGGAGTATCCTGACACGTTGCACCGGGCAGCGTTCAGAGGTTTAGTGAGAAATGGCAGAAGAGGACTAACTCCTGGTTGATCAGCCAAAAGGGGCCGACAGGCGCGTGAAAATGGCGACCGGGTACCGACGGTTGTTGGACTTATAGCGGTGTATGTCCGAACCCGAGCCAAGCTGCTGCGTCTTGGAGACTGCTAAGTGTAAGGCGAAATGGTCTTTGTATCGGACCAGGTGGTGCTGGTACAGCATGCGTGCCGTGAGGCTACAACAAGTAAACTTGCTTGGCCGTAAGAAGCCGGGGAAGGCGAGGTGTATGGCTGCTTGTAAATGACACCAACGTGGAGACCGAAAAGGTGAAGTAGCCAGGAAGTCTGACGTATTTCTAAACGTCTCCTGTGATAGGCGGTCGTTTTGGTGCCGGTCATCGGCTGGCGCTTCCTGGATACCGCGCGTAACAGCCCGAACGGCGTGGTAAAATAGGAAGGGTACGGTAGGGTCCTGGAGGGACGTAAGATGTTGTACACCGGTCATGTATAGCCGGATCGTATTAAAGGATGACGCCAACTGCGAGTGACAGTAGGAAATGAAGGCTGTGACTTGCTTGACACGGGACGTCTCTGTACTGTGACACGTGACGAAGTTGGTTAAAGGCCCTCCAGGCTGATTGATAGGCCTTGAGGGTATTGCGGGAAAGGGAGTGATCAAACGAGTTGGGTAGCCGCTAGGAGGTGAGGGGCTAACCCAGGGTCAGTTGAGACCAGTCCGGGATAGCTGCTGATGTTGGTCCGGCTCCGGGTACCTGAATGAAAACGCGACAAGGTTAAAGCGGGAGAGGGCGTCCGCTGCCTGATTGAACTTACCGGGGATAAAGGAAGAATGGATGTTGAACTGAAACAACAACAAGAGCTGGACCAGTTGACGTAGGAAGTACCTACCACCAGAGAGGGCGCCTTGGCGCAGCCAGGAATTGCCAGTAACTGGGGAGGCCAGGGAGCTGCGAGCCAGAGGTGGCCAAAAAATCAGCGGCAAGCCCGTGGAGGCCGCTGCGTCAGTCATCACCTGGGGAGAAAGGGAAGACGCGAAGGGAATGAACAGAGAGACGTCACTCCCAGACGATAGGAATTCCTCCCGCATAGCAAGGACTGCTATTGCCGCGGGGACCCGGCTGAGGACTTGCTCCGGATCCTGTGAGAGAGACAGTAAGACCAATCGGCGTGACACAGAGGCGCGACCCCTGAGGGATGACGTGCATAGGGACGCTCGACATGCCGTGAAGGGACTGTAGGTGTCTTTTGGATGACTAAACTGGGGAATATGCGAGGGTATTATATGTCCGTAAAGATGGCAGTTGTAATGGGCGAGCGTTGGCCGAAGATTATGGGCTGATGCCTCTGGACGCATCGTAGTGGGGATCTTGCTGTATGGGCTGTAACAACAGATGGTTCTCCGAGCATTGTAAGAATAAGAAATGTTGAACGCTGGCTAGAAATAGCCTGGGCGTGCTACGGAAGAAGCCAGTCGCGTGTGACAACATGATCCTGGTGCGGACGGAGGTTGAACTCAACTGTCCCAAGGAAGAGACAGCCGGACAGGCGACAGTGAGTGGCTTGTAAGAAAGGCCACAGGAGACGAGTGGCCAATTAAGTGCTGCTGAAAATGAGGTGTAGCCAGTTAGCGTACCACTGAGAACGTGCTTGCAACAAACGATTGCAAGAAGTTATGCTAAGTCGCGAGCCTTGGCATGACTAAAGGTTGTGTTTGTACGTGTGCTTGCGACAATTGCCCGGGAGTTTGTCGGAGGAGATGTGTACGTGGTGACTGCGAGCAATTCGCGTTCCGCATGTGCACTGCGAAGACTGCGGGAGTTATGCTTGCATGTATGTTAGGACGCGTGCTTGCGACGGTTGCAAGATGTTACTCAGTATGCGTGCTTACCATGATTGCAAGATGTTATGCTAGGACGCGTACTTGCGACGGTTGCAAGATGTTACCCGGGATGCGTGCTTGCCATGATTTGCAAGATGTTATGCTAGGACGCGTGCCTGCAGCGATTGCAAGGATTTACAGTAGGCTTCGTGGGTAGCCAGGCCGGAAAAGACAGAAGTCCATCCGGTCCAACCACAATTGAAATAATAAGGTATCACACCACCCGACACCCCAACTCTACGCCCGCAGCTGATCCAGAGGAAGGCAAAAAACCCCAACAGAGCATGGCCAATTTGCTACAGTAGGGGAAAAAATTCCTTCCTGACCCCTCGAGAGGCAATCGGATTTTCCCTGGATCAACTATGCCTATAAGTATAAGTACCCTGTAATACAACGAACATTTAGGAAGGTATCCAGGCTTCCCCCAAAGCAACCTATTGAGCAGGCAGAAGTGCCTGCCAGCAATGATTGCCATAAGTTGAGCCCGGACATCAGCCTGCAATGACCGCAAGAGGCTTATGCTTGAATGCGTGCTTGTCATGACTGCAAGAGGTCTACGCTCGAATGCGTGCTTGCAACGATCGCTAGAGGTGTATGCTCGAATGCGTGCTTGTGACGATTGAAAAAGGTCTATGCTCGAATGCGTGCTTGCAACGATTGCAAGAGGTTTATGCTCGAAAGCGTGCTTGCAACGATAGCAAGAGGTTTGTGCTCGAATGCGTGCTTGCAACGACCGCAAGAGGTTTATGCTCGAATGCGTGCTTGCAACGACTGCAAGAGCTCTATGCACGAACGCGTGCTTGTAATGAGTGCAAGAGGTCTAGGCTCGAATGCGTGCTTGCGACGACTGCAAGAGGTCTATGCTCGAATGCGTGCTTGTAACGAGTGCAAGAGGTCTAGGCTCGAATGCGTGCTTGCGACGACTGCCAGAGGTCTCTGCTCGTATGCGTGCTGGTACAATGATTGCGATTAGTCTATCTCTGGATGCGTGCTTGCAACGACTGCAAGAAGTCTGCGCTTGGATGTGTATTTACGACGATTGCAGGAAGTCTGCGCTTGAATGTGGAGAAAAACAACGCAACACGCCTAAACGAAGCTGTTTTCCTTTTGAGGCAACTTTATAATGAAATGAGGCCGAGGAGCAAGGCCCCCCTGGTAGGCATCCAGACCGCATGTGATAGTGAGATGAGAGAAGCTGCCATGACAGAGATCCGGATCGCCATGCCACAACTTTGCGACTGAGCACGAAACGGATTCTGGAGCATGTACTGAAATGAGGCCGTTCCTGGGGCACGCCGAGACGAATTTGGTACACCGAAGTGACTATTCGTACCGGAACGTGATAAGGTGAAATGAAATGAAAACCCATGACAAAGACAAGAATCAGAGGACGAGGCCCTTGAACCAAACGGATGAATCCTGTCCTTGGAGCATGTACTGAAATGAGGCCATTCCTGGGGCACGCCGGGATGAATTTGGTACACAGATGTGACTATTCGTACCGGAACGTGATAGGTGAAATGAAATGAAACCCATGACAAAGACAAGAATCGGAGGACGAGCCCTTGAACCAAACAGATGAGTCCTGTCCTTGGAGCATGTACTGAAATGAGGCGTAACAGCTGGGCGCACCGGAACGAATCGGTGCATAAATAAATGCGACAGGATTCGAATCGGAGCGTAATAAGTGACCGAAATGATATGCCATGACAGAGATAAGATTCAACGACTGGACTGATGGTTACAACAAAGAATCCGACTCTGGAGCATGTACTGAAATGAGGCGTAGCAGCTGGGCACACCAGAACAAATCGGTGCATAAAAGAATGCGACAGGATTCGAACTGGAGTGTAATAAGTGACAGAAATGATATCCCATGACAGAGACAGGATTCAACGACTGGACTGTAGGTTACAAAGAATCCGTCTCTGGAGCATGTACCGAAATGAGGCGTAGCAGCTGGGCACACCAAGACGAATCGGTGCATAAGAGAATGCGACAGGATTCGATTTGGAGCGTAATAAGTGACAGAAATGATATGCCATGACAAAGACAAAAATCAGGGATCGTGCGTGAACCTGCGAGTGATTCAGTCTCTGGAGCATGTACAGAAATGAGGCCAAACCCTGGGGGCACTCCAAAGCGAATCGGTGCACCAGAGGTGCAACAGGATTCGCGCCGGAGCGCGACTAGTGACAGAAATGATTCGAAATGGAAGAAATGACTGGGAGTGAAATGAATTGGAATGAGATCGAATGAAATACATAACATAACTGCATGAATGAAGGGATATTCGAATTGAAGCAGGGCAAGCGAAACGTGCGGACTGCTTGCCTTGTCGTAACAAGCAGTTGGCTGTGAGTCGAACAATTCGACCGATACTAATAGAAATGCTCGGGCAGTCGAACGGTTTCGAATGCCGTACCTGCGAATGAATCGCCTGACGTGGCGTAATCGAACGTGTCGAAAAAGTGATAACGACTGCATCGAAAGTAGAAAACAGCGACATGCGTACGAGGGCCACAGAAAACATTCGATTTGAAAGCAGCGAGCGGCTCGTGAGTACAGGGAATGTTGACGGTACATCGAATACATGAATTGAAAAAGGGGGTGCCGAAGCCCTACCTGCGACAGCCAGCCCGACGTGCAACGACAAATTCGATGGGTACGGCGACACTCCGACGGCGAAACCGACGGACGCTGCTGAACGAGAAGACGAGCTGTCAAGACGGGGACGAAAAATGCGGGAACTGACGAACGGGCTCACTGCGTCTGGTCTGAATGGCCGGCGCTTGATACCTGACGTATCGGGTATCGCGCACCGGAACCGACGAGGAGGACAGGCGAATGGGCTGGTTATATATTCCACCGGGCTCCTCCCATAATTTCAGGCCAGCATACTGGCCTTTCTATATATATATATATATACACAGTATATGTTACCCAAGAACAGTCCAAGCAGGTTTGTCCAGCACTTCACTTTTTTTCAAACCACTGACTAAACTCAGGTCAGTTTCTGACAAGGTGTCATCTAATAGGCTCCCAAAGAAATGTACAGGGACAGGCCAACATCAGAGGTAATTATTTGTACAGATCAAGAGTTGTTATCCAGATCAAGAGTTGTTGGTTGAAGCTGCAAAGTCTGCCATTTTAATGATGCCATAGGGGTGCTTGGGATCAATGAGAGTAGTGGCGAGCTATGAAATTGGTGCCATCCATTTGGTTCATATATATTGGATTGGTTTAAAATGTGCTTGTGAGGGCTTTATTCTTAGTATTGCTAAATAAAGAATTCAGAGAACATTAAGAGGGGGTTTTATTCTTTCTTCTGGATACATATGGCGTGATGAGTATTATGCAGAGAAATTCTTACTCTGGAGGACCTAAAAACTACTCTTGATAGAGGATTAAACAGTATTCCGTGCCTGAAGGGATATACCGGTAAGTGTGTTAGACCTCTTTTACTTGTAGTGATAAAAAAGAGCCAAAATGCATTCCTGGAAATTACAGACCAGTTAGCCTAACATTAATAGTATGCAAGCATTTGGAGGGGATGATAGGGGACTATATACAAGATTTTAGTAATGCATACAGTATCATTAGCAGTAATCAGCATGGGTTCATGAAGAATTGTTCTTGCCAAACCAATCTATTAACATTCTATGAGGAGGTGAGCCGCCATCTAGATAAAGGAAGGCCAGTAGACGTGGTGTACCTGGATTTTTCAAAACCATTTGGCACAGTTGCCCATAAACATTTACTGTACAAAGTAAGGTCCATTGGCATGGACCATAGGGTGAGTACATGGATTGAAAACTGGCTACAAGGTCGCATTTAGAGGGCGGTGATAAATGGAAAGTACTTGGAATGGTCAGGGGTAGAAAGTGGGGTCCCCCAGGGTTCTGTGCTGGGACCAATCTTATTTAATTTGTTCATAAACGACCTGGAGGATGGGGTAAACAGTCCAATCTCTGTATTCGTGGACAATACTAAGCTAAATAGGGCAGTAACTTCTCTGCAAGATGTGGAAACCTTGTAAGAAGAGCTCAACAAATAGGGTGGGCAACTACATGGCAAATGAGGTTTAATTTAGAAAAAAATAAAATAATGCATTTGGGTGGCAAAAATATGAATGCAATCTACTCACTGGGGGAAGAACCTCTGGGGGAATCAAGGATGGAAAAGGAACTGGGGGTCCTAGTAGATTACATGCAATGCCAAGCTGCTACTAACAAAGCAAACTGAATATTAGTATGCATTAAAAGGGGATTAATTCAAGAGAAAAAGCAATAATTCTCCCACTCTACAAGACTTTCGTCTGGCCGCACCTAGAGTATGCTGCCCAGTTCTGGCCATCAGTCCTCAGGAAGGATGTACTGGAAATGGAGCGAGTACAGAGAAGGGTAACAAAGCTAATAAAGGGACTGGAGGATATTAGTTATGAAGAAAGGTTACGAGCACTGAACTTATTCTATCTGGAGAAGAGACGCTTCAGAGGGGATATGATTTTAACTTACAAATACCATACTGGTGACCCCACAATAGGGATAACACGTTTCTGTGGAAGAGAGTTTAATAAGACGTGGCCACTCATTAAGATTAGAAGAAAAAAGGTTTAACCTTAGACTGTGTAGCCAGTTCTTTACTGTAAGAGTGGCAAGTATGTGGAATTTACTTCCACAGGCGGCCATTTCAGCAGGGAGCATCGATTGTTTCCAAAAACTATTAGATAAGCTCCTGAACGCCGACAACGTACAGGGATATATAATGTAATACTGACATATAATCACGCACATAGGTTGAACTTGATGGACTTGTGTGTTTTTTTAACCTCACCTACATTACTACTATATGACAGAGGTCATATTATGAATGTGAAGGGGTTAGAGTGACACTGGTGATCGGGCTGCACTTCACAGTGGGGTTTATTTACTAAAGTCAGAGCGTGCAAAATCAGACTATCTTCTGCATAGAAACCAATCAGTTTCCAGGTTTTATTGTCAATGCTTAATTGAACAAGCATAGGTTTCTGTGCAGAAGTGAGCCTGATGCTGCACTCCAGCTTTAGTAAAGAAACCCCAGTGTGTCAATTAAAGGAGTACGTACACTTTGTGGACTCACCTGGAGTGGGACTTTATTATTGTGTTGTGCACATATATTTATGGATTGTTCACATTATTTTGGTAATCTAATACCTTATATGTGAATGTGGAAATGTGTTTTATAGTACATACTGATATACTTGTTGGATTTATTATGACTTTGCTTTAGTTTTCAAACAGTGTTATTTTGTTAGTAATATATACAGCTTTTTCACCATTGTTTGTATATCACTTGAATATTGAAAGCTTTTTCTGTGAATTGAGCTTAGTGGGGGTAGATTTGGATATCTCAATTCGTTTCCTGAAATCACCACAGAACCTCAGGCTTCATCTAGCTTGGAGAATGAGCACTTAGGGATTTGACCACTCACTGTTAGATTTCTCTATGACCCTGAAGGCTAACATTTTCTGTACCTCTTCTGAAATGGCTTTTCTCTGAGCTTCATATAACTGATGGTGTCTTAAATTTACTTTGGCATGAGGCTCAGTCACAATGTCATGCTAAATTGCATTAATTTGGTAAGGTAATTCTGGTCAAATTTCTGTAAGAATAATCTCACCTCCTGAATCTAGCAGACAGGTTCTACAGCCTACAGTATACTTTTCAGTGATGATACTTTAGGGTTGCTTTCTGCTGAAAGAACCTTGAAATCCCTCCAGGATTTAACATGGTGTATATGGAGAGGTTTTCTCTTTATGGGCTGGTATACTTGGCCGCTGACATCAGTGGTTTCCTTTCTGGTGTTATGGGAGCCCTGCCACTTTGCTGGAAATATACTTTCAAAAGCATGCACTAAAACTAAGAAGTAGATTTACTAAAGGCAAATAGAGGTACACTCAACTTACCAGGAACTTAGTACATGTGATAAAGCTCTTCTGAACTCCATCATCCAATCATGTACAAGAAAAAATCCTTGTTTTTAAAAAAATGTCTTGCACCTGGATATTCTTTAAAAAGTGAAGCTTTACCACATTACATTTATCAAGGAAAATGTGTGCAAATGCAATTGCTGAATGCAACTGCACTTGAAAAGTGCACAGACTATTTTCCTTTATTAAATCAACCCCTAAGACTCGGTCATCCAGGTTAAAAGTACTGAATTTAGTAAAGTGGTTAAAAATTCAAACCTACATCTCTTAGGCTTACTGCATATGCTATCAAAATATGTTCATGACTGCTGCTATCCTATACTGCACCTGAGAATTGTGTTGAATTACACAGAGGTGTGGCTCCTTGCAACCACATTCTCTTGCATAATATAGGCATAACAAAGCAAGACAGCAAGTGCAATGCCTTTTTTGCTATACCCTTCGAGGAGGTGTTTCTGAGGGGAATGACTTCTGGATAACTGGTGGCATGGTCATTGGTCAATGACTTCAGATATGTGCTGGTGCACAATGGTGGCAGTAGTCTGACCAGATCCATATAAACACTCACAAAAGAGACCTCAATTATAAGCAAGAATACCAGCGAAATACAAATGTGGTTGGGCTTCAAGAGTTTGACACTCAAGGCAAGATTTACTATACTCAACTGCTTTTTAGATACCAGGCTAGAAAGAATGCTGCTCAATTCACTCTTTTGTCCTCTAAATGACAACTCAACATATGAGAATGCGCCGCATCCAACACCATCCTTGTGTAAGATTGAAAAACTACCAGCTGCTTCACAAATTGCTCCCGGTTCCTCTTTACTTTATACAGTAAGTGATGGAATACTACAAAATAGGGGTATACCAAGGTAACGTCTGGTTCTCAAGGTACCTTTTTTAGCTAAAATAAAGAGTAAAGTACAAATACACTAGCAGAAAAGTGTTATCGACAAATAAAAATACTTAATATAAAGTGCTTAGTGAAAAAATAAATAGATAAAAAGCAGATAAACTTCTGTAGTGTTACCAACACCAATAAGGATATATATGTGTAGTGAAGCAGCGCTAATTAATTAGGAAGGACCAGAAATAAAGTGCTAGTGGGAAAAGATACCAGAATATCTAAAGTGTATCTTATCAAAAACATTCATATGAATAAGTTCAATAAAAATAATCTAATAATGTTCAATAAAAATAATCCAATACTAAAGTGCGTCACATCATAATAACATTCAGATTAAATCTATTCAGTGAAAATGGTCCAATAATAAAGAGCATCCAAAAATAGTCTAATGATTCAGTGAGATAGTCAGTCAATTGTTCAGGATTTAAATAAGTTCCTGTGCAGACAAGCAAAGACGAGGGTGACAGGGACAGGGGAGGGAGTCCAATTTACAGATGTAAATATTTTTCTTTATCTTAATGTTTTATATACAATCACGTTGGTAGGGAAAAAAAGGTCTTTAAGCAAAAAATGGGTAAGGATCTGTGTAAAAGTTTGAAAGTGTTATAGTGGATCACGTGGTGCACCATGTGAAAACATAAGGCGTTTGGACAAAAGTGGCCAAACTAACGGGGCGTTCATCCCTTTTGCTGAACCCCAAACAATTTATATGCTTGGGAAAATCCTATTTACAGTAATAGCAGTATTACTATCATTACCAAATATGACAGCTTCCACAGAACACCTGACTCTTAGGGGGCAGTGCCTACCGGTTTCCCTACAACCATTACTCACCCTCTGTACCCATTCATCGGTTAGTTGGATATTCCCTGTAGACAGTTAAAGGGTGAACCATTTGGCTGTGGATGGATTACTGACAGCACTGATCCAATAAGTCCATGTTTGGTCACTAGCATCAGCAATCATCCTGCCCCTTTGTTAACATTTCAGCTTATTAGGTTCCTTAATTCTCTCCTGATATGTTTCATCCTCCAGACCTCCCACCAATTTTTGCCCACCTCTGAACTCGTTCTATCTCATCAACAACTGTTTGTATTTGAGGTCTCCAAAATAGGACACAGTATTTTGTTGTCTAAATACTGTATCTATATAGGGGAATCAGGACCTCCTTCCTCTTACTGATAATTGTCCTAGTAATACACCCTAGAATTTAATTTGCCTTTCTCACTGCTTGGACCCAACGCTTAATCATAATCAAATCTTTTTCCCTTTGTAGGTCTGGTTAACACTGTATTCCTAATATTTTACTCTATCTGAGGATTCCTTTTCCCTTAGGTGCATTATTTTACATTTAGAAACATTAATCCGTAGTTTCCACTGCTTTGGCTAATTTCCAGCAATGCCATATCATATTCCATGATGCAAACACATCCAGTAATATCTACCGCACCCCTTTGTGTCATTAGCAAAAATACATACCTTGCCAACTAAAGCTTTAGTTATCTCCTACAAACAGAATACAAGAACTGGACCTAGAAAAGAACCTTGTCATCATCACTAATGGCTACTCTCTGTTCCAAATAAACCCCATTTACAACCACACTCTGATATCTACTTATAACCAATGGTTTATCTAATAAAGAACCTAAGATTAAGTCCAAACTTGTACAACTTTTTTTTATTGGTATTGTATACTGTACAATGCTTTGCTGAAATAAAGGCTAGCCCCACAGTACCAACCCCCAAACAAAACATTTGTGACTTTGTGATGTAAAAAGGATTAAATCAGATTAATCCGACATGATCTGTCCTCATTAAAGCCATTCTGTGATCATTAATCCTTTTTTGGAGTGATTCCATTAATTAAAAGTTGCATTAAAGTCTTCTAATTTCTTTTGAAACAGTGCTGACACATTGGGTTATTTACTAAAGGAAAATCCACTGTGCACTGCAGGTGTACTTGGAAGTAAAGTCACTGTAGATCCGAGGGGTACATGCAAGCAAAATAAAAAACAGCATTTTAGCTTGAACATGATTGGATGATAAAATCAGCAGAGCTTCCACTTATTTCAGATCTACCCCTTAGATTTAGAACGACTGCACTTCCAAGTGGATTTTCCTTTCGTAAATAACCCCCATTGCACACAGAGGCAACACGGAAGGGAACGATGGAACAAAAGTCACCCCCTCCTCCTCCACAGAGGTGATTGACAGTGTTTCTCTTACTGTGTGTTTGGGGCTCGGAAAGCTGCACATACAGTTGTAGTACAGAGTGGGAGGGGACTTCTACAAGACTACATCTATAATCCCCTGTGTGTCAGCACAGCCAGGGGGCATGTTCAAATGTAAATGCAGAGTGGGATTTTTTTTAGAAAAAAAAAATATATAAAATACATATAAGTTATATTATTATCTGTTCGTGAAAAACTAAATAGACTTCAATGTCACTTTAACTACAATAGAAATGAAGCTCACTGGCCTGTAGTTGCCAGTTTCTTCCCTACTACCCTACTTGTGGATAGGCACAATATTAGCTGTCCGTCAGTAATGGGGAATTTCTCCTATTAGAAGAGAATGATTAAAAAGATCAGTTAATGGTCCATTAACTTTGAAGTGCTTTTAAAAATCTGAGATGAATACCATCAGAACCCATTACTTTATAAAGCTTTAACTGAGCGAGTTCCTCTTCTACCTCTGTCTCTACAAATCCTGAAAACTAAGCTTTATCACTAGAACCAATATAATCTCCTAACTTTTTTTTGTTAGTGTAATTTATACCTGAGAACACTGAACAGAAGTTATTGTTTAAATGGTTTGCTACTGTCAGTTGTTAAGTGTGGAGATGGAGGTGGATATACAGTGTAGGTCCTGTCATATTTTTGTCTCAGCTGACATCAAAGGTCATTCATCATGATTGATGAGGAGTTGTGCCTGGATTTCTAATGATGGATTTACATCGAGAGACATTTTTGATGATGATTTTAAAATTTTTTTAAATTGGCTTCTCAAAATGTCTGCTTATGCATTTTTTAATAAGTAGTGCTTTGTACTCCTTATTCATTCACATGAAAAGAGGAATCTGGGGGTTCCTTGTTTAAAGGGGGCTTCCAGGTTATGATAGGAACCCCATCCAAAGACCCTACAACCACCAGCTAGGATTGTGAGGTAGGGGCCATGTTGAGGGCATGTGCCCTGGTATGGTTCAGCAAGTGGGGACCAGTGTCTGTTAGGCTGGATGCTCGTATACGGGTCTGGTATGGATTTTGGGGGGGGCCCCACCAATTAACATCTATTTGAGGCCCTAATCCAGGATAAGGGTCAAGGAAGGAAATGGGAAGGGAATGCCTGGCTTGTTTGTTTACAAACAGAACAATCCAGCCAGTAGCTGTCTTTTTTTTTTCCTTGTAAAAGCCAGTATTTTCTGTAGTAGGCTGTATATATCATCATTGTCAGATGCACCACTTCACAGGCAGGTTAAGGAGATCCTCCAGGTATGTTTTTTAACTGCTTGCCGTGCAGCCGCCGTGATTTTACTGTGGTGGGCCGGCACGATCCTGTGAACCGTAGTAGCTATACATCGCCTCGCAGGATCAGGATAGCAGGTGCACACACACACGCGCCCGTTGTACAGGAGGTGTGCCGATGCTCATGGCTGACGGTAGTGATGACAGTCAGCCACGAGCAGTTGTGAGCAGGAGACACAGAACAGTGTGAAAACACACACTTCCCTGTTCTGTTCTGAGAAGAGTGAGAGATTGTGTGTTCCTATTAGCTAGGAACCACGATCCATAACTTCCTCTAGTCAGTCCCTTCCCCCTTCAGTTAGAATCACCTCCCATGGAACACAGTTAACCCCTTCACTGCCAGTGACATTTTTACAGTAATCAATGCATTTTTATAGCACTGATTGCTGTATAAATACCAATGGTTCCGAAAAATGTGTCAAAATTGTCCGATGAGTCCGCCATAATGTCGCAGCTATATTCAAAATCGCAGATCGCCACCATTACTAGTATAAAAAAATAGAATAAAAATGCTATAAATCTATCCCCTATTTTGTAGACGCTATAACTTTTGTGCAAACCAATCAATATACGCTTATTGTGTGTTTTTTTTTTTACCAAAAATATGTAGAAGAATACATATTTGCCTAAACTGAGAAAAAAATCAGCTTTTAAAAAAAAAAAAAATGGGGATATTTATTATAGTAAAAAGTACAAAATATTGAATTTTTTTCAAAATTGACGCTCTTTTTTTGTTTACAGCTCAAAAAATAAAAATCGCAGAGGAAATAAAATACCACTGAAAGAAAGCTTTATCTGTGGAAAAAAAGGGACGTCAATTTTGTTTGGGTGCAGCATCGCACAACAACGCAATTGTCAGTTAAATTGACGCAATGCGGAATCGCAAAAAATGGCCCGGTCATTCAGCAGCCAAATCTTCCGGGGCTGAAGTGATTAAAGAATTTAGCATTTTGAATGTTGCCCTTTAAGCTTTATTATAATCACTGTTGCTCATAACATGGAATAAAAAAAATGTTTTCTTGTTTTGGTACATGTTCCCCAGGGCAGTGGCCTGAACCCCCCCCCCCCCCCCCCCAAGCTATTTATTTACAATCTCTTGCCTATCAGCCTAGAAAATGGGTATTGAAATATACAAGAAAGTATAAGTAAAGTGGGCTGCCTCGCAGGCCAGTAAGAATACATGGTAGAAGGTACACAAGCTTAAATACTGCAAAAAAAGTGCCAAAGCATTGCGCTATCAAAATAGCCCAGCATTCAGTCAGAAGAGTGTGACTAAAAGCTTCATATAGGTATATAGAAGGTATTTGCAGCCACCTTTAGGAACAGCTTTATTTTTTTTATGCCAGAATCTATTTAAGTATAGGGAATGAAAGGAGAAGGTGGGAGAACTTATGAATTATGAGGTTATAAGGGTGAGTTAAAGATCAATAAGTGATACAGAAGGTGGAAGACCTTACATTATATGAAGAAAACAGTTCCTTAGGAGACAATAGGCTCCATTCACAGAACCAGATCACATGCGATATGTAGATGTCCAGACACGTTTTCCCTAAATATCACATGCAATCCTGCAATTGTGAATTCACTATACTGAAAACTTTCAGTAAATACAGCATTAAAAAGGGGTTTAAGTTAATTCACAGAAGGAAAGAGATAATTAAATGTAGGTACACAGGGCACTTTGCTCCCTTCCTGCCCAAGTCAATTTTCAACTTTCAGGGATGTCGCACTTTAAATGACAATTGCGTGGTCATGCAACACTGTACCCAAACCAAATTTTTAGTTTTTTGTTCTCATAAATAGAGCTTTCTTTTGGTGGTATTTGATCCCCTGTGGGGTTTTTATTTTTTTGCTAAACCAAAAAAATTCAGATTTAAAAAAAAAAAAAAGTTTTCTTTGTTTCTGCCATAAAATTTTGTACATAAGTAAGTTTTCTCCTTCACGGATGGGCACTGATGAGGCTGCACTGATGGGCATTGAAAAGACAGCACTAATGGGCACTGATAAGTTCATATCAATGAGTTGGCACTGATAAGGTGGCACTGATGGGCACTAATATGCAGCACTGATGGGCACTACTGACGGGCACTGATAGGTGGCACTGATATGCAGCACCGGGTATTGATAGGTGGCACTGATGGGCACTTATAGGTGGTACTGATGGGCACTGATAGACAACACTGATGTGCACTAATAGACAACACTGATGGGCACTGAAAGGCAGCACTGATGGGTGCTTATGGATGGCACTGATGGGCACTGATCGGCACTGATAGGGGGCACTGATGGACACTGATAGATGGCACTGATAGGCATCACTATAAAGGAGGCACTGGCAGACATTAGTGATGAGCACTGATTGTCATCATCTATGGGCACTGATTGGCATCATATATGGGCACTGATTGGCATCCCTGGCGGTCATGGGTGGCATACCTGGTGGTCATCATTGGTGGGCATCCCTGGTGGTCCTGGTGGCATCCCTGATGGTCCTCAATGGGAATGCTCAGATGGGGCTGAGCTGTGATCAGACACAACTAATCACATGGCAAAGAGTCTCCGTTAGAGACTCTTTATCGAGATCGGTGTTGTGGTGTGTCAGACTGGCAGGCCGCACAACTGATTGCTGCACTGCACACCCGCAGGCGTGCGCTGGCTGTTATCCTGAAAGACGTCATATGATGTTAAGTCAGAATAACTGAACCACCGCCCGGCTGTCGGCTGTCCTTTTGCTATAGACTGAGTGGGAAGTGGTTAAGGAGTGTAAAAATATCAATTTTGAGTAGTCTATGCCTTTTTGAATTAGTTCTTTCAACAGTAAGGCCACGTACACACGGGCGAACTGTTCGTCCAACTTTGTCCGCTGAACAGTGTTTCAGCGGACAGTCCGCTCGTGTGTGGGCTTCAGCGGACAGTTTCAGCGGACAGTCTGACGAACAAAGTTTTTCGGAATTTCCGTAAGACTGTCCGCTGAAACTTGGTTTGAGCGGACAGTCCGCTCGTGTGTAGGCTTGTTCGGCAAACTAAGTCTCGCGCATGCTCAGAAAGAATTTACACGGTGAAGGTTGCATTGCAGTGTATCGGACGCCGAATTTCTCGTCCCGTCGTACGTGCCGTTCACGTCATCGCGCAAGTTTTCAGCGGACTGTTCGTTCGTCGTGTGTGGTCAAGTCCTTTCATGCTAATTTTGAACGGACTGTTTGTCAAACTGTTTGACGAACCTAGTTGGGCGGACAGTCCGCCCGTGTGTACGCGGCCTTAGGCATAGAAACTTAAATATGGAAATATTGAAATCTTTGGGGTTGATTTACTTAAAGTATAACTAAGTATAACTAGTATTGGAGAAGGGTTTTGAAGAGTGGAGAGGGATTAGAACACCTGTTGGGTTTTTATTGTTGTCTGTGCCCCCATTAAGGAGATTCATCCTCTCTATATATATCCTGATTACCATTATCATTGAAAGTAGACGTAAAAGAAAATCCCAAATTTTGGGTTGTCCCCAGAAAAGTAATAGAGGGGAAATCTTCCAATGGGACATAGATAGCCAAAAAAACCTGACAGGGTTTATAAGCCTCCCTTACGCTATCCAAAATGCAAAAAAAAAAAGTTGTAATTATAGTTCTACTTTAAAGTAGAAGTTCACCCTAATACTAAATATACTGGCATCCACAATCTAAGATTAACATACTGTATTTAAACCTGTAAAGAAGAAATCAGTATACATACCTTTTCTGAAGCTGATCCAGTCTGGACTCACGCTGAGCTGTCAGCGGCGGCTTCTCTATGGAGGCGGGTGCAGAGGAGGCAGCTGACAAAGAAAGCCCAATAGTAGGTCTATGGGTGATGTCACTTCCCATTCATTTTCAGTCCTTCTCAGTCGTCTCTTCTACAGAGCTTCCGCCACTGGAGACCAGACTAGATCTGCTTCAGAAAATGAATGTATAGCGATTTATTCTTTACAGCCTGGCTAGATAGGTTAGTCTTAGTGGAAGCCAGTAGATTTAGAGATTTTAGTATTAGGGTGAACTTCCACATTGAGGCAAATCAACTGTGCAATTTCCAAGTTGCTCCAGAGCTTAGTAAATTAGGTAAAGATTCAGTTTACAAAGAATACCTAATCACATGCAAGGAAAATAAAAAAAATGCATTTTTGCTTGCACATGATGATGGAAGTCAGCAGAAACCCCCTCATTTACCAAGCATTGGAGTAACTGCACGTGCAAAGCCTTCAGTCTATGTGCTTTTAATGAACTAATCCCATTGCGTTTAGTGAATCCACCCCATTACATGTAGTATATCTATTTTCTACAGTCATTTCCATAGATTTTTGAAGATTTTTTGTGTAAATCCAAGCATTTCAATCATGTGATGCAAACCTCCCAATCACTCCAAACATAATACAATGCAAATGCACATCACAATGGTCTAATCCAGTGATGGCGAACCTTGGCACCCCAGATGTTTTGGGACTACATTTCCTCAGCTACATTGCAGAGTGCATGCGCATCATGGGAAATGTAGTTCCAAAACATCTGGGGTGCCAAGGTTCATCATCACTGGAATCTCTTGTTAGAATATACAGTATCTCACAAAAGTGAGTACATCTCTCACATTTTTGTAAATATTTTATTATATCTTTTCATGTGACAACACTGAAGAAATGACACTTTGCTACAATGTAAAGTAGTGAGTGTACAGCTTGCATAACAGTGTACAGTTGCTGTCCCCTCAAAATAACTCAACACATAGCCATTAATGTCTAAACAACTGGCAAAAAAGTGAGTACACCCCTAAGTGAAAATGTCTAAATTGGGCCCAATTAGCCATTTCCCTCCCTGTGTCATGTGACTCATTATTGTTACAAGGTCTCAGGTGTGAATGGGGAGCAGGTATGTTAAATTTGGTGTTATCACTCTCACTCTCTCATACTGGTCACTGTAAGCTCAACATGGCAACTCATGGCAAAGAACTATCTGAGGATCTAAAACAAGAATTGTTGCTATACATAAAGGTGGCTTTGGCTATAATAAGATTGCCAAGACCCTGAAACTGAGCTGCAGTGTGGTGGCCAAGACCATACAGCGGTATAACAAGACAGGTTTCACTCAGAACAGGCCTCACCATGGTTGACCAAATAAGTTAATTGCACATGCCCAGTGTCATATCAAGAGGTTGCCTTTGGGAAATAGAGGTATGAGTGCTGCCAGCATTGCTGCAGAGGTTGAAGGGGTGGGGGGGTCAGCCTGTCAGTGCTGACCCCCCACCCCATACTGCATCAAATTGGTCTGCATGCCTGTCATCCCAGAAGAAAGCCTCTTATAAAAATGATGCACAAGAAAGTTTGCAAACAGTTTGCTGAAGACAGGCAGACTAAGGACATGGATTACTGGAAGTCCTGTGGTCTGATGAGACCAAGATAAACTTATTTGGTTCAGATGGTGTCAAGCGTGTGTGGCAGCAACCACTGGGGAACTTTCATTTCCCTATCATTGAGGGAACCATGAATGCCAACATGTACTGTGACATACTGAAGCAAACCATGATCCCTTCCCTTTGGAGACTGGGCTGCAGGGCAGTATTCCAACATGATAACGACCCCAAACACACCTCCATGACGACCACTGCCTTGCTAAAGAAGCTGAGGGTAAAGCTGATGGACTGACCAAGCATGTCACCAGACCTAAAACCTATTGAACATCTGTGGGGCATCCTCAAATGAAAGGTATAGGAACGCAAGGTCTCTAACATCCACCAGCTCCGTGATATCATCATGGAGGAGTGGAAAAGGACCCCAATGGCAACATGTGAAGCTCTGGTTAACTCCATGCCCAAGAGGGTTAAGGCAGTGCTGGAAAATAATGGAGGCCACACAAAATATTGACACTTTGGGCCCAATGTGGACATTTTCACTTAGGGGTGTACTTACTTTTGTTGCCAGCGGTTTAGACATTAATGGCTGTGTGAAAATGTACACTGGTATACAAGCTGTACACTCACACATTGTAGCAAAGTGTAATTTCTTTAGTGTTGTCATATGAAAAATTATAATAAAATATTTACAAAAATATGAGGGGTGAACTTACTTTTATGAGATACTGTATGTCATATGTAGTGGGAATACTATACTCAGCCCTCAAATTTTCCACTCGCACACTCACATTTTGCATGTGGAAAATGGCTATTGCCAAGCGTGGGGCTGCCTCAGAGCGAGGGGGCGAGCACCACTGGCATGGTCTCCCAGCCAGGGGAGGAGAGAGGAGAGGAAGAGGCGAGCTGTCCATATGAGCAGAGAGTGGGATTGCCCGCTGTAATAGCTTTCATTTAAATTTCCCGTGATCCCAGGGCTCACCTTCACTTAGCCCCACTTCTTGGCCCGGCGCCTTTGATAGACAGAACACCGGTCCAATGCTGGACGTGTGACTTCATCAAAGAACATGGGACATTCAAATGAAAGCTATTACAGTGGGCTCGCCTCTTCCTCTGCACAGGTGAGGCTGTATTGTGCACGGGTCACGTTAGGCACAGGCAGGCCACTCTGTATTGGGCACAGGTGAGGCTGCATTGGGCACAGGCAGGCCACACTGTATTGGGCACAGGTGATATTGCATTGGGTACAGGTGAGCCTGAATTGGGCACAGGTTACACTGTACTGTACACAGGTGAGGCTGCATTTGGCACAGGTCACGTTGCATTGGGCACAGGTAAGGTTGCATTGTGTACGGGTCGCGCTGCATTGGGCACAGGCAGGCCATGCTGTATTGGGTGTATAAGTGAGAAATACCGTGCTGTCATCTGAAAAATTGAATCAGGAGCCAGCACAGCAAAAGACAATTGCAAGTAAGATAATGAATATAAGTTCAGCGCTAAATAGAAGCAGTCATATAGGATAAGACCATGTGATGGCAAAAAGGTAAAAAATTAGGAGTGAAAAAATATTAAATGTATAAACATAATCATTATACACTCTTAATAACAAACATGCAAATACATGTATGTATATTATTATTATTATTATACAGGTTTTATATAGCGCCAACAGTTTGCTCAGCGCTTTACAACATGATACACTTAGAAGAGTCCACAACGTGATAAAAAGTGAATAAGTAAAGCTTACGGATGGCAGCTGGAAATTTCTGTAGATCCTGGTAAGTGGATGGCAACCTTAGGACATCAGTGGAAGGACAATTGTAGAAGAGTGGTTAATAGAAGTAAAACCGCCACCAACATACGGAAGGCTTACTAGAGCTAATGAACTCAACAAGATATACACCTACTGAGTCATCAGGGTTAGTGGTGAAACCACACCAATGCGACAGACATCCACGTCTGCAACTAATGGCACCAACGGATAATGGTCACACTGTCATTCAAATGGCTCCCATCAAGAAAGGAAAACTCAGAGGGGGGTTAACCAATTCTTTCCCGTGTGTTCACAAGATGCGACCAGAAATTAAACAAAAGTTCCACATAGTGTAAATCCACATAACAATGAATATAAAAAATAGGAGAACACTCACATTTTGAGCAGATAATAAGCGTTTGTAAAACAGACTGTAAGTTTACGCAATGACATCAGCAAGTCTCGTCCCATGCTGTATTGGGCACAGGGGAGGCTGCATTGTGCACAGGTGAGGCTGCATTTGGCACAGGTCACACTGTATTGGGCACAGGTGAGGCTGCATTGTGCACGGGTTATGTTGCATTGGGCACAGGCATGCTGTATTGGGCACAGGTAAGGCTGAATTGGGCACAGGTGAGGCTGCATTGGGCACAGGTGACACTATTTTGGGCACAGCCTATCACATGGTAGAGATCGGGATCGCGCCATGTCCTAGCAATACGGCGGTCGCGATCGCCGCACTGCGGGCACGCAAGAGTGGCCGCTCTGGGACGCCGTCATATGACAGCATCCCAGAACGAGAGCCATACTGCCCCACCATCATTTCACTGTGGGCGGCGGGAAGCAGCTAGAGATATCTTTGGCTCAATATTTGCAAGACAGAATGAGATTATGAATAGATAAATATTCTTACAAAGGTGTTAAACTTGAGCTGTTAGGAGAGTCATCAATTTGAAGGTTTTACAGATGGATTCCAGAGTGACACTTTCAAGAACATCAGAGAATGACAACGGATATTCTCTAACAAGAAAAAACAGACCTGACCAAATGACTTTGCCAAATATAATAGAAAAAATAATTTTAAAGCAGGGTGTCTCAACCAGGGTTCCATGGAAGCCTAGAGTTCCTCCAGAGGTTACCATGGGAAAATAGTATCAAAAATGACACATACATAAATAGCATTCTTCCACCAATAAAAAAGACACTGTTGTGTTTTTTATTGGTGGAAGAAGGGTATTTATATATGTGCGTACTTTTTGATACTATTTTTATTCAATATTTGACATTTTTAAAGATATTTTGTGTTTACTTAATTGAACTTAGTTGTTTTTGATCCACCACATGTGGTGTGAATGCAGCTTCCCTTTGACTGATATTCTAGTCACCTTTTTTCCTTTTGTATTAATACATATGCTACAGGGACGACTTAGTGAGTTGGCATATTTCTACAGTTTAAACCATTTTACCTCTTTATTAGCAACAAAAACCGACTATATATCACATAAGATAAGATACCCTGATGAAGTCACGTGACCGTGATGACCCATGTAGGGTAGAGTCAGGTGACACTGCTGCACACAGGAAGTGAGGTGGGAACCTGTGTATCCAGCTGCCCATCACAGGAGCTGCAGTTTTAAAGGGCCACGCAACTCACTAAAAAAAGGGTATCTGGACATAGAGTGGAACAAAGGAGGTGGAGGACGACCTCAGAGGAACCCACCGTGCATACCCCAGCATATGTGGGAAGACGAAATTTGACCTAGTAAGAGAGGTCACACTTAAGCCTCATACACACGATAGGACTTTGTACAAACTTTCCCTTGGATTTTTGTACAAAGGGCGTCGGCCCTGAACTTGTATTGCATACACACAGCAGGACTTTTTCAGCCAACTTTCACCAAACCACGTGGTTTTTCTGCTCTTTACCGCCACCTTTGGTCAACTTCTGTATTGTTGTCTGATCTTTTGCATTGGTTCTGAGCATGCCTGTTTGTACTTTGTACAAAAGTCCTATGGTTTTCTGTACACACGATCAGACTTTGCTCCATCGGACTTTTGGTGCCAGAAAGTTTGTCCGTTCGCACAGCCAACAAAAGTCCGATGAAAACCAAAAAAGTTTGTCCGATGGAGCGTACACACAGTCGGATGTTGCTCCAAAACAGCTAATTTGCATGTTTGTTGTCAAAAAGTCTGATCGTGTGTATGGGCCTTTAGAGGTGAGCGCATTAGTTGAGAGGTGGCGGGGATCACTGAATCACCCGCACTTTTTGATTCATATGGACTCACTTATGAACTGCTTATACAGGTTGCACTTTGTGTTTTTGTGATTTTTTTTCATATTGGGGGGTTTATCCTAGCCAATATTACTTCTAATTACTTTATTTTAATCTCTACTTTCCGTGACAGGGTCAGACCTTACAGATATTGTTATTATACTACAGCATTCAGTTTTCCATGTGCATGCTCCTGAAGAGTGGATGAATCCACGAAATGCATAGAGCTACTATATGCCATGTTTTATGCCAACTATATGTTTTACTTACTTAATGATCACTTGTAATATGTGATTTGTATCTTTAGTGGTCAATTGTTATTGTTGTATGTTTATCCATTGAATGGAATATATTGGTCTTCTTGGTGTACTCATGATTACCCTCATGCAACTTACCATTGATTTACCAATAAATTTAAATGTTTTACACCTGCCTGCTTCATTCAAAGTCCCAACCCCCAGTCATCCTGATTGCTATATTACAGATAGTGTTTCACATTTATTTGCACTGTTATTAGAGTATATCTAGGAACCAGTGTTTGATTCAATGCAATTGATTTTATATATATATATATATATATATATATATATATATATATGATCCACCAATACTATTCACTAATGACAATAAGGAGAAAGATTTCAAACTTTGAACTTATGCTTGGTAATATTATGGTCTCACTTATGTATTGTATACACATGTTGCACTTTTAAGGGCTTTTTCAGTTTTATGCGATTTTATTGTGAGATTGCGATTTTACCATTTTGCCATTTTGTTGTGATTTTTTTCAAAGTACACATTTTGTTTCACATTTTCACTTATATTTGTGTACTAACTAATATTATTTACCAAGGACACTATAAATACTTCAATACTGCATATTTTGATGAAATGTCACATGGGGTATTTTAGTAGGATTTTTTTTATGAATTGCAGAAATTTTTTTAGAAAAATGCTGTGAGCTATTTTACTGCAAATTTTTAAGAAAAAAATACTGCTTCATTAATGGAGCCCATTGCTTCAGCTTCAGTGCCAAGACACTTAAAGGCCCATACACACGATCAGACTTTTTGACAACAAACATGCAAATTAGCTGTTTTGGACCAACATCCGACCGTGTGTACGCTCCATCGGACAAACTTTTTTGGTTTTCATCGGACTTTTGTTGGCTGTGCGAACGGACAAACTTTCTGGCAACAAAAGTCCGATGGAGCAAAGTCTGATCGTGTGTACAGAAAACCATAGGACTTTTGTACAAAGTACAAACAGGCATGCTCAGAACCAATGCAAAAGATCAGACAACAATACAGAAGTTGACCAAAGGTGGCGGTAAAGAGCAGAAAACCCACATGATTTGGTGAAAGTTGGCTGAAAAAGTCCTGCTGTGTGTATGCAATACAAGTTCAGGGCCGACGCCCTTTGTACAAAAATCCAAGGGAAAGTTTGTACAAAGTCCTATCGTGTGTATGAGGCTTTACACCATTATGTTCCTTAAGGCCCATACACACGATCAGACTTTTTGACAACAAACATGCAAATTAGCTGTTTTGGAGCAACATCCGACCGTGTGTACGCTCCATCGGACAAACTTTTTTGGTTTTCATGGGACTTTTGTTGGCTGTGCGAACACACAAACTTTCTGGCACCAAAAGTCCGATGGAGCAAAGTCTGAACCTGTGTACAGAAAACCATAGGACTTTTGTACAAAGTACAAACAGGCATGCTCAGAACCAATGCAAAAGATCAGACAACAATACAGAAGTTGACCAAAGGTGGCGGTAATGAACAGAAAAACCACATGATTTGGTGAAAGTTGCCTGAAAAAGTCCTGCCGTGAGTATGCAATACAAGTTCAGGGCCGACGCCCTTTGTACAAAAATCCAAGGGAAAGTTTGTACAAAGTCCTATCGTGTGTATGAGGCTTTACTCTTGGAGGTTATTCTTAAGCCCCATACACACGATCGGACTTTGTACAAACTTTCCCGTGGACTTTTGTACAAAGGGCGTGGTCCACAAGTTTGTATTGCATACACACGATCGGACTTTTTGACAACAAACACGAACGTAGTGACATCACAACGTACTGACGCCACTTCAAAAGAGGACGTTCAATGACTCCAGCGCCACCTTTGGTCAACTTCTGTATTGTAGTTCGATCGTTTGCATTGGTGCTGAGCATGCGTGTTTGTACCTTGTACAAAAGTCCGATGCTTTTGCATACACACGGTCGGACTTTGCTCCATCGGACTTTTGTTGCCAGAAAGTTTGTCCGTTCGCACAGCCAACAAAAGTCCGATGAAAACGGAAAAAGTTTGTCCGATGGAGCGTACACACAGTCGGATGTTGCTCCAAAACAGCTAATTTGCATGTTTGTTGTCAAAAAGTCAGACCGTGTGTACGGGCCTTAAAGGCCCGTACACACGATAGGACTTTGTACAAACTTTCCTGTGGATTTTTGTACAAAGGGCGTCGGCCCTGAACTTGTATTGCATACACACGGCAGGACTTTTTCAGCCAACTTTCACCAAATCACATGGTTTTCCTGCTCTTTACTGCCACCTTTGGCCAACTTCTGTATTGTTGTCTGATCTTTTGCATTGATTCTGAGCATGTGTTTGTACAAAAGTCCTATGGTTTTCTGTACACACGATCAGACTTTGCTCCATCGCACTTTTGTTGCCAGAAAGTTTGTCCATTCGCACAGCCAACAAAAGTCAGATGAAAACCGAAAAAGTTTGTCTGATGGAGCGTACACGCGGTCGGATGTTGCTCCAAAACAGCTAATTTGCATGTTTGTTGTCAAAAAGCCTGATCGTGTGTATGGGCCTTTAGGAGTGGAAAATCCATCAATCTTTTTTGGTGTGACCACAATTATGTGATTGGTTCCTGCCTCAGCCTGTACTGCCAATGCACACTCCCAAAACTCTGCTTTCACAGGCTTTTCCTTCCTAGGTACTTTGGTACAGCTGGTGTAACTGAAGACACTTACTTGACTTAATGCAGTAAACCTATTTGTTTCACGACTCAAGATTAGTAGATCAGGTTGACTTTAAAATTGCATAACGTGAATAACTGTTCCAGTAACATCTTCAGCGTTAAATTTTGAATTTTTTATTGCATAAATGTATTCTTATTTTATTTATTAACATGTGATGTTATTCATTTTGATTCTTTTAGAAATAAATTCAATAAATTAAGGCTGAAGGAAAAATCGAGAGCATACACCTTTGTTGCCATAGATACTATTTTTAACTTTGTCAAGTTCTAGATATTATAAAATGTGAACTGGTAATTGGATAATTTTTCATTATGCGAATTTGGCAAAGTGTAAACTGCAGCAGAATTATACAATAGTCGTGTACTGAAGCCAACCAAAGAACAAGGTGAAAAACAGAACTCAAAGTGGAGAAAAAAGCTAATTTGACTAAACACACATATACAGAATGAAAATGGCTTGTTTATTGAATAGAATATAAGAGTATACAGAAATGGGTTGTTTTAAAAACACAAATGAATATTTTATGCTACATAAAGTATTTACATTTGAAATAATTTAAAGTAAAACAAGCCAAAACGAAATAGAAATATTATTTTAGAGATGGCGTATTTAATAATTAAGTATGAGAAGCCATACATTCAGCCAATCAGAGACAAGCTTTAATTTAGTGTGTGCTTTTAAGAGGGAAAGATAATTTGTGATAAGTGATAGTGCACACTGTTGTTTAACGCCATGTTATTTTATTAAGCCCTAAATGTCACAGATGCCAACAGATGTGCATGGCAGATGTTTGCTTCCTAACTAATTACATAAAAATGTAATGTGGGATGGTTATACAATTTTGCCTCTTGAATTATAATATCTTACACTTTATGGGATAATCTTTTTTATGTAAGCTATTAAAAAAGCTTTTGACTTCTGATATAGTCATACAAAATTCACATTGGCTCAAAATTGTCAGTAGTAAACAAAATTCAATGTATTTGGGTAGGACAATGACCTCATAGTTATCTCATCTTTGTATAGTATTTCAGCTGGTGCTAGGTGGTTTTTCTTGATGTACAGTATGTGCAAAGTGTGTGTTTACTGGTATTCCCATTCATTTTTCAGGTATTGGTATTTGTGGAGAAATGGTAATTGAAGTAACACTTTTGTATAATGTAATTTGATATCACTCTCTGCCCTTAAGGAATCTGTAATCTCAGGTCCCTATCTCACATTCATACATACACATACCCAGGACATGCAGTGAGGTCAGTGGCTGGTAAGGCACTGGCTAGTAGGGATGAGCTTGGTGTTTGAGTCGAACATACGCGAATACCGAACATTATGGGCCGTTTGCGACAAATTTCTGTGGCGCTCACGGCCCACAATGCACTGAGCCATCTCAGTGCATTGCTGCCTCATGATTGGCGAAGCATGCACTGTGACCCCACATGCTTGGCCAATCACAGCACCGGCAGCGAAGAGAGCACTAATTGGCCACAGGCAAGATGCCTGTGGCCAATTATAGCTCAGGGGG
Organism: Lithobates pipiens; assembly: GCF_037356315.1. NCBI lineage: Eukaryota > Metazoa > Chordata > Amphibia > Anura > Ranidae > Lithobates > Lithobates pipiens. Next base: position 142,901,515 of record NW_027507790.1, read on the forward strand.
GTTTAGTACATGCCCCACACTGTATAAGGCTGCAAGCGCGGCAGCCTTGTGTAGTGTGTTCCGGCGTGCAGGGAAAGAGCTAGATAGGCATGGACAGTATCTGCAGGAGTTAGTGGGTGTTGTGTGCCTCCAGCACAGTATACACCTGTATCTACCCTTTATTGCTGGTGTTCTCTCATACAGGCATCTGCAGTAGTTAGTGGGTGTTGTGTGCATCTAGCACAGCACAGTATACACCTGTATCTACCATTTATTACTGGTGTTCTCTCATACAGGCATCTGCAGTAGTTAGTGGGTGTTGTGTGCATCTAGCACAGCACAGTATACACCTGTATCTACCATTTATTACTGGTGTTCTCTCATACAGGCATCTGCAGGAGTTAGTGGGTGTCGTGTGCCTACAGCACAGTATACACCTGTATCTACCCTTTATTGCTGGTGTTCTTTCATACAGGCATCTGCAGTAGTTAGTGGGTGTTGTGTGCCTCCAGCAGAGTATACACCTGTATCTACCCTTTATTGCTGGTGTTCTCTCATACAGGCATCTGCAGGAGTTAGTGGGTGTCGTGTGCCTACAGCACAGTATACACCTGTATCTACCCTTTATTGCTGGTGTTCTTTCATACAGGCATCTGCAGTAGTTAGTGGGTGTTGTGTGCCTCCAACAGAGTATACACCTGTTTCTACCCTTTATTGCTGGTGTTCTCTCATACAGGCATCTGCAGGAGTTGGTGGGTGTCGTGTGCCTACAGCACAGTATACACCTGTATCTACCCTTTATTGCTGGTGTTCTTTCATACAGGCATCTGCAGTAGTTAGTGTGTGTTGTATGCATCCAGCAGAGTATACACCTGTATCTACCCTTTATTGCTGGTGTTCTCTCATACAGGCATCTGCAGGAGTTGGTGGGTGTTGTGTGCCTACAGCACAGTATACACCTGTATCTACCCTTTATTGCTGGTGTTCTCTCATACAGGCATCTGCAGGAGTTAGTGGGTGTTGTGTGCCTACAGCACAGCACAGTATACACCTGTATCTACCCTTTATTGCTGGTGTTCTCTCATACAGGCATCTGCAGGAGTTAGTGGGTGTTGTGTGCCTCCAGCACAATATACACTACCCAATTGCTTGTTTTCTCATCTCCCTGCAGGCCATTACTATGTCTGGAAGTCCAAAAAGGAGAGGCAGATAGTCATGAGCCAATAAAAGAGGGCAAGCAGGCTCTGTGTCTAGAGACAACAGTGCTGGTTGTGGATGCGGTGCATCGTCATCAGCATGTGGCCATGGGACACGCTTGTCCTTATTTTTGGCAGCAGGACGTGTTGAGCCGCATCATGCTGAAGACTTGAAGACATGACCAAGCCCTCTTCATCCTGCTCATCCTCTCTCACCCAGGCTCAGGGTACTAGCAAAGCAGCTGCCAACGCGTCCTCTTCCCTGTCATCATCAGTCACTCCTTCCCTAGACCCACCATGTCCTCCTGAGGAGTCCCCTGAACTGTTTGAGCACAGTGTTGGGTACATGCTCCAGGAGGATGCCCAGCGTTTTGAAGGCTCTGATGATGATACCCAGCTAGAGGAAGGGAGTAGCGTGAGCGCAGAGAGAGGGGATGCTCAAGAAGGACAGAAATCTGGCAGTCATGTTCCACCAGCTGCAGAATACTGCCAAGTTTGCTCCAGTGATGAAGAGGGAGGGGATGATGAGGTCACTTACTTGACGTGGGTGCCTGATAGGAGAGAGGAGGAGGAGGCACACCTCCAACGAGGCAGGATGCCCTCCGGGGGTCAGCTTAGGGGCAGCACACTGACTGAATCACACCGCAGAGCTCTGCCTGTGTAGGGCGCTGCCTCTGTGCATTATTCCAAAAGTTCTTTGGTGTGGGCCTTTTTTGAGACAAGTCCATCAGATCGCACCGCTGCTATTTGCAACATATGTCTCAAGCGTATCTTGTGTGGCCAAAACATCAGCCGCTTGGGCACCACATGCTTGACCAGACATATGTTGACCTGCCATGCAGCTCATTGGCAAGCATACCTTAAAGACCCACACCAAAGAACAAAGCAGACATCTCCTTGCTCCTTATCAGCTGGGATCTCTAACCCACCTAGACCTTCAGTCCTCTCTGAAACCCGCACTGAGAGGAATGAAGATGTAGAATTAGGTGTGTCACAGCCAAGTACTTGCGGGCACTCTGCTAGCAGTACACCCAGGTCCAATTGTAGCAGGCAAATTTCCCTGCCCCAGCTGCTGGACTGTCTAAAGAAGTTCACTCCCAGCCATCCACATGCCCAGCGGTTGAATTCTAGCTTGGCTAAATTGCTAGCCCTTCAACTGCTGCCTTTTTATTGGTAGACTCGGCCCCCTTCCGTGAGTTTGTGCAATGTGCGGTTCCTCAGTGGCAGGTCCCCAAACGGTACTTTTTCTCACGGAAGGCGATTCCGGCTCTCGACCGGCATGTGGAAGGCAATGTCCTTGCCTCGCTGGACAGGGCCGTCAGCAGTAAGGTGCATATTACTGCTGACTCATGGTCCAGCAGGCATGGACAGGAACGTTACCTATCTTTCACGGCCCATTGGGTCACTCTTCTGGCAGCTGGGAAGGATGCAGGACAAGGTGCAGTAGTGTTGGAGGCTGGAGGCTGCTACTATTGGTTGTGACACACCTCTCTCCTCCACCGTCTCCTCTTCTTCTTCCTCCATGGCTTCTTCCAGTGCTCTGTCCTCAGAACCAGCAGTGCTCCATAGGCATTTAAGGGGCTATGCAAGTACGCAGGCAAAAATATGCCATGCCATGCTTGCACTAGTTTGTTTGGGGGACAGGAGCCATACTGGAGCAGATATTTTGTCAGCTCTGCAGGGGCAGGCCGAGAGGTGGTTGACGCCACGCCAGCTTAAGCCAGGAATGGTGGTTTGCGATAATGGCACCAACCTCCTCTCTGCCCTCCGACAGGGACAACTGACCCATGTGCCCTGTGTGGCTCACGTCCTTAACCTGGTGGTGCAGCGGTTCCTGGGCAGGTACCCGGGCTCACAGGATGTCCTGAGGCAGGCCAGGAAAGTCTGTGTGCATTTCCACCGATCATTTAATGCAAGTGCTCGGCTGGCTGAGCTCCAAAAGGAGTTGAACCTGCCCAAGAACCGCCTTATATGTGACATGTCAGACCAGGTGGAACTCAACAGCAGAGGGCCATCAATGAGTACCTGTGCAACTACGGCACCAGGACAGGGTCAGGGGAGCTTGGTTTTTTCTCACCACGCCAGTGGGGCATGATCAGGGATGCATGCACTGTCCTGTCATCATTTGAGGAGGCCACGAGGATGGTGGGCAGTGACAGTGCATGCATCAATGAAACTGTACCTCTTGTGCACCTGTTGGAACATATGCTGTGTGGAATAATGGACAGGGCACTTGAGGCAGAAAAGAGGCAGGAAGAGGAGGACTTCCTTTCCTCTCAAGGCCCCCTTTATCCAGACAGTGTTCCTGCTGTCCCACCCATCACATAGGAAGAGGAGGAGGAGGAGGAGGAGCAGGCTTGTGTCAGCATGGAGATGGAGCCTGGCATCAGCAGCAGCAGTCTTTTAGGGATGATTTACAGTCCCAAGAAACACGTGGACTTGTACGTGGCTGGGAAGAGGTGGCTGCGGATCATGTTGTCCTTAGTGACCCAGAGGACTCCAGACCGAATGCCTCAGCTAACCTACGCTGCATGGCCTCACTGATCCTGCAAAGCCTGCGGAAGGATCCTCGTATTCTTCGGATAAAGGAGAGGGACCATTACTGGCTGGCCACTCTCCTTGATCCACGGTACAAGGGTAAGGTTGCAGACCTTATCTTGCCGTCGCAGAGGGAGTAGAAGATGAGACATCTCCGGGAGGCTTTGCAGAAAGGTCCATTCCCAGAGACAGGGAGGTTACAAACTCCTGGTGCGGGACAACGTTTTACTGAGGCTTCGGTCAGTCACAGAAGGAACGGTGGAGAAGGTGGCCATCTGACCGATGCGTTCAGAATTTTTTTTAGTCCGCAGCCCCAAGGTATGATCGGTTCCAGCAACCATCGCCAGTGTCTGATTTACATGGTGCATGAATACCTAGGGGCAAGGTCAGACTTGGACACCTTTCCCACCGAAAATCCTCTGGCTTACTGGGTCTTGAGGATGGATCACTGGCTAGAGCTTACACAGTATGCAATTGAGCTACTGGCCTGTCCTGCATCCAGCGTTCTTTCGGAACGCACATTCAGTGCTGTTGGAGGCTTTGTAACCGATCACAGGGTGCACCTGTCCACTGACTCGGTTGATCGACTGACCTTCATAAAGATGAATCAGTCTTGGATCACCACCAGCTACCAAGCACCTGAAGCTGATGTAACTGAATTTTTTTTTTTAAATGTCACATCCCTCCAAGACTGCCTATGCTGATGCTGAGTGACTGTCCTGTTATGTTGACTGACTAGCCTCTTCCTCCTCAATGATCCTTCTGATATCTTGGAAGAACATTTTTGGTTCTGGGTGATGCCACCAGCTCAATTTTTCAGCCCCCGTTTAACAGGGGCATGTAATTAGAGTGTAATGCTTTGCAGCAGGGCTCATTCCTGCACTCCAAATAGAGTATATGGGAGAGGTTGCAGTGTCGTGGCACCAGCACCAGTGCCTAAGGCCCAATTTTTCAGCCCCTGTTTAACAGGGGCATGTAATACATTTTTTGATGCAATGCTTTGCAGCAGGGCTCATTCCTGCACTTCAACTAGAGTATATGGGAGAGGTTGCAGTGTCATGGCACCAGCACCAGTGCCTAAGGCCCAATTTTTCAGCTCCTGTTTAACAGGGGCATGTAATTACAATTTTTGATGCAATGCTTTGCAGCAGGGCTCATTCCTGCACTACAACTAGAGTATCTGGGAGAGGTTGCAGTGTCGTGGCACCAGCAAGCAGTGCCTAAGGCCCAATTTTTCAGCCTCTGTTTAACAGGGGCATGTAATTACAATTCCTGATATAATATTTCACAGCAGGGCCCGTTCCTGCGCCCACCGAGAGTAACTGTGAGGACTTATAGTGTTGTGGCACCAGCACCACCACCATAACCACCAAAGGCCCAATTTTTCTACCACTGTTCAACAATGGCATGTAATTACAATTTTTGATATAATCGCTCGCAGCAGGACGCTCCAGCAAGAGTCACTTTGAGGGCTTACAGTGTTGTGGCAACACCAACACCTAAGGCCCCCATTTCTGCAGAGCATATAGGGCAGGCCCCTACTTTCAAACATCCAACTTACAAACGTCTCCAACTTGCAAACGGAAGGAGACAACAGGAAGTGAGATGAAAAAAGACGGACGCCCCAAAAATTTATACAGGGGTGATAACCTGTCATATATCAGATAAGACCAGAACTGTGTGGACTGCAACAGAGGAAACCCAAACATGTATAAGTGAAATATGATTTATTAAGGAAAGTGAATAATATAAATACAACCACACAGTGCAATAAATCAACCAGAGACCCCCAAACAACAACAGACAGATATGTACAATAAATGGCAAATACTAGGATCGTAAACGATAGGCAGGCCAGGGTCATGCACAGAGGATCAGTAAATAAACAAGGGCAGTCCAGAATCAGAGACACAAGCCAGGCCAAGGTCATACACGGGGAGATCAGCAGATGGGGTAGGAACACAGGACGGGGAGAGGATGGACGGATCAGACTGCAGGACAGGGATAATGGTAACAGGTGGGACAGGGTAGGGACCAGGACAGGGAAACAGGATCAGAACCACAGGTCACAGGTTCAGGGCACAGGAACAGGTTGAGAATCAGGCTCAGGATCACAAGCAGCAGGTCAGGGCACAAGGAACAATACCAGGGCAAACATACGAGTGCTTGCCAGCTATTTATAGGCCTGTGATTGGCCTCAAGTCACACTTGATTGCAGGAGGTGCTGCCTGCTCCATACTGCCAGGATCCATCCGCTGATGGACGCCAGTACTGCAGCCCAAAGATGATATAACATCAGCAGGGAAAAGCTCTCCTAACAGCTCAAAACTGACAGGAGACACCTGCTGGTGGACCACAGTACTGCACGCCAAAAGACAGATATTATCAGCAGATGGAACATTTCCTGACAGTACCCCCCCTCAAAGGAGCGGCCTCCGGACACTCCAACTAGCTGCTGCTGGGACAAGTCCATGGCATCAAGCTGGGCAGCAGGCAGAGTCATAACAGGTTTAGCAGCAGGCACATCGAACTGTGCGGCAGGCTTCGGGTCGTTGGGTTGGGCGGCAGGCTCCAGGTCATCGGCAGGGTCCAGATTGTCGGACTGGGCAGCAGTCACCTTGAACTGTGCAACTGGCACATCAGGCTGGGCAGCTGGCACAGGCACATCAAGCGGGGCAGCGGGTACATCAAGCTGAGCAGCGGGCACAGGCATATCAAGCTGGTGCAGCGGGCACCGCAGGCTGGACAGCGGGCACCGGCACTTCAGGCTGGACAGCGGACAGGAACACCTCAGGCCGGGAGGCTGGCACATCAGACCGGGAGGCTGGCACATCAGACCGGGAGGCTGCAAGGCAGGCACCGGAACGGCAGGCTGGAAGGCAGGTACTGTAACGGCAGGCTGGAAGGCAGGCACATCAGACTGGAAGGCATCGGGCTGGAAGGCCGGGACATCAGACTGGAAGGCATCGGGCTGGAAGGCCGGGACATCAGACTGGAAGGCATCGGGCTGGAAGGCCGGGACATCAGACTGGAAGGCATCGGACTGGAGGGCCGGGACATCAGACTGGAAGGCATCGGACTGGAAGGCCGGGACATCAGACTGGAAGGCATCAGACTGGAAGGCCGGGACATCAGACTGGAAGGCATCAGACTGGAAGGCCGGGACATCAGACTGGAAGGCATCAGACTGGAAGGCCGGGACATCAGACTGGAAGGCATCAGACTGGAAGGCCGGGACATCAGACTGGAAGGCATCAGACTGGAAGGCCGGGACATCAGACTGGAAGGCATCAGACTGGAAGGCCGGGACATCAGACTGCAAGGCATCAGACTGGAAGGCCGGGACATCAGACTGGAAGGCCGGGACATCAGACTGGAAGGCATCAGACTGCAAGGCATCAGACTGGAAGGCCAGGACATCAGACTGGAAGGCCGGGACATCAGACTGGAAGGCCGGGACATCAGACTGGAAGGCATCAGACTGGAAGGCCGGGACATCAGACTGGAAGGCATCAGACTGGAAGGCCGGGACATCAGACTGGAAGGCATCAGACTGGAAGGCTGGGACATCAGACTGGAAGGCATCAGACTGGAAGGCATCAGACTGGAAGGCATCAGACTGGAAGGCCGGGACATCAGACTGGAAGGCCGGGACATCAGACTGGAAGGCATCAGACTGGAAGGCCGGGACATCAGACTGGAAGGCATCAGACTGGAAAGCCGGGACATCAGACTGGAAGGCATCAGACTGGAAGGCCGGGACATCAGACTGGAAGGCATCAGACTGGAAGGCCAGGACATCAGACTGGAAGGCATCAGACTGGAAGGCCAGGACATCAGACTGGAAGGCATCAGACTGGAAGGCCGGGACATCAGACTGGAAGGCATCAGACTGGAAGGTCGGGACATCAGACTGGAAGGCATCAGACTGGAAGGTCGGGACCAGACTGGAAGGCCGGGACATCAGACTGCAAGGCATCAGACTGGAAGGCCGGGACATCAGACTGCAAGGCATCAGACTGGAAGGCCGGGACATCAGACTGCAAGGCATCAGACTGGAAGGCCGGGACATCAGACTGCAAGGCATCAGACTGGAAGGCCGGGACATCAGACTGCAAGACATCAGAATGGAAGGCCGGGACATCAGACTGGAAGGCATCAGACTGGAAGGCCGGGACATCAGACTGGAAGGCCGGGACATCAGACTGGAAGGCAACAGACTGCAAGGCATCAGACTGGAAGGCCAGGACATCAGACTGGAAGGCCGGGACATCAGACTGGAAGGCCGGGACATCAGACTGGAAGGCATCAGACTGAAAGGCCGGGACATCAGACTGGAAAGCATCAGACTGGAAGGCCGGGACATCAGACTGGAAGGTCGGGACATCAGACTGGAAGGCATCAGACTGGAAGGCCGGGACATCAGACTGCAAGACATCAGACTGGAAGGCCGGGACATCAGACTGCAAGACATCAGACTGGAAGGCCGGGACATCAGACTGCAAGACATCACACTGGAAGGCCGGGACATCAGACTGCAAGACATCACACTGGAAGGCCGGGACATCAGACTGCAAGACATCACACTGGAAGGCCGGGACATCAGACTGCAAGACATCAGACTGCAGGACATCAGACTGCAGGACATCAGACTGCAAGGCCGGGACATCGGGCTGGAAGGCCGGGACATCGGGCTGGAAGGCGTCAGGCTGGACGGCCGGGACATCGGGCTGCAAGGCGCCAGGCTGGACGGCCGGGACATCGGGCTGGAAGGTGTCAGGCTGGACGGCCGGGACATCGGGCTGGAAGGCGTCAGGCTGGACGGCCGGGACATCGGGCTGGAAGGCGTCATGCTGGACGGCTGGGACATCGGGCTGGAAGGCGTCAGGCTGGACGGCCGGGACATCGGGCTGGAAGGCGTCAGGCTGGACGGCCGGGACATCGGGCTGGAAGGCGTCAGGCTGGACGGCCGGGACATCGGGCTGGAAGGCGTCAGGCTGGACAGCCGGGACATCGGGCTGGAAGGCGTCAGGCTGGACGGCCGGGACATCAGGCTGGAAGGCGTCAGGCTGGACGGCCGGGACATCAGCCTGGAAGGCGTCAGGCTGGAGTACAGGAACTTCAGGTGGAGACACTGGCTGGATAGCAGGCAGATGTTTGGCAGAATCAGGTGGGTGATCAGGTTCAGCTGGCATGCAGGCAGACTGGGGCAGGTTGGTCGATGTGGAGGCAGGTTGCGTTACTGGCAGGATCAAATGGGTAGGAAAGAACTTCCGTCTCTTTTTAGATTTAGCTACTGAAGTCCTGTAGGTAGGGGATGAAGCAAATTGGAGAGAAGGGTTGGAAAATGGCAGGGAAGAGGTAACAGTGGCTGGGGGAAGTTCTTGAGGGATAGTGGGCAACGGGAAAGAGGCAGTTGGATTAAAGGCAGGATATGTGCAGTAGGAAGAAACAGGGTATTGATATTTGGTGGGGAGTAGAGTATATTGGGCTGAAACTGAGGTTGCCATAGGTGATGGAGGAAGAGACTCTTGGGCAGGCACGTGTTTGGTAGCAGAGATGGTTTGTTGTGGGCTGACTGTGGCTGATTGCAAAATACCAGACCATGGGACTACGTTGCCGCTTGTAGCCAATAGCTTTGGTCTCGTAATTTAATCTGAGCATGCATGGCACTTTGTCCGATCGGATCATGTTGTCGGAAAATTTTATATCCAGCTCTCAAACTTTGTTGGTCAGACATTCCGACGGAAAAAGCCAGATGGAGCCCACACACGGTCAGATTATTCGACAACACGGTCCGATTGGACATTTTCCGTCGGAATTTCCGACCGTGTGTACAAGGGCTTAGAGTGAGAACAATAATTCTAGCACTAGACCTCCTCTGTAACTCTAAACATGTAACCTGTAACAAAAATTAAAGTGTCGCCTATGCAGATTTTTAAGTACTGAAGTCTGGTGCCATTCCACAAGTGTGCGCAATTTTAAAGCGTGACATGTTAGTTATCTATTTGCATGGCGTAACATCATCTTTTATAGGATACAAAAAAAATGGTGATAACTTTAGTTTTTTAGTTGTTTATTCATGAAACAGTCTTTTAACCACTCGCCTACTGGACACTTATACCCCTTTCCTGCCCAAGCCATTTTTCAGCTTTCAGCACTGTCGCACTTTGAATCACTTTGAATTGCACGGTCATGCTACACTGTACCCAAAAAATGTTTTATTATTTTCTTCATACAAATAGAGATTTCTTTTGATGGTATTTAATCACTGCTGTATTTTTTATTTTTTACCAAAAAAAGGCCTACATTTAAAAAAAAAGTGTTTTACTTTTTTCTGTAAGTAAATTTTGTAACAAAGTCACTTTTCACCTTCACTGATGTGCACTGATGAGGCAGCACTAATGGGCACCTATAGGCTTAACTGGTGGGCATTGATGATGGGCACTGATGAGGCATCACTTATGGCAACTGATGAGGAGGCACTAATATACCACACTTATGGGCACTGATGGGTGGCACTGATATGTGGCATGGATGAGCACTGATGGGCACTGTTAGGTGGCACTGATGGGCACTAATAGGCGGCACTGGTGGGCACAGATAGGCGGCACTGGTGGGCACGGATAGACAGCACTGGTGGGAACAGATGGGTGGTACTAGAGTACTAGGACTAGTGTAGCATGATCTGGGCACAGATCACGCTACATGGGGCACAGGTGAGGATGCATTGGGCACAGGTCACACTGTATTGGGCACAGGCGAGGCTGCATTGTGCACAGGTCACGCTGCATTGGGCACAGGCAGGCTATGCAGTATTGGGCACAGGCGAGTCTGCATTAGGCAAAGGTTATGCTGCATTGGGCACAGGTGAGGCTGCATTGGGCACAGGTCATGCTGCATTGGGCACAGGCAGGCCACACTGTATTGGGCACAGGTAAGGCTGCATTGGGCACAGATGAGGCTGCACTGGGCACAGATGAGGCTGAATTGGGCACAGGTGGGGCTGTTTCGGGCACTGGTGAGGCTGTATTGGGCACAGGTCACGTTATATTGGGCACAGGTCACTCTGTATTGTGTGCAGGTGGGGCTGCACTGATAGGGACTGATAAAAGTTGTTATTAATATTTATTTTTGTAACTTAATTCTGCATAAAGTGTCATTTCATGAGATCATTTATGAGGGGGTGTTTAGGGGCGGGATTAGGGGTGGAGCATGGTAGGGGCTGGGCGGGGCAACTGGTAGCTTGTGACCCTTAAGGCCTGGCTAGCAGCTCAAATTTTGAGCCCTGCTTTACTTATTTACAATTACTTCTAGCCACTTGCCTGCCGGGCACTTACATCCCCTTCCTGCCCAAGCCATTTTTCAGCTTTCAGCGCTGTCGAACTTTGAATGACAATTGTGCAGTCATGCTACACTGTGCCCAAACAATTTTTTTTATAATTTTCTGGACACAAATAGAACTTTCTTTTGGTGGTATTTAATCACTGTTGGGTTTTTTATTTATTACAAAAAAAATAAAAAATTTCGAAGGAAAAATGTTTTTTACTTTTTTCCCCGTCAGTAAATTTTGTAACGACTACATTTTTTGCCTTCACTGATGTGCGCTGATGAGGCGGCACTGATGGGCACTGATAGGCTGAACTGGTGGGCACTGATGAGGAGGCATTTATGAGCACTGATGAGGTGGCAATGATGAGGAGGCACTAATCTGCCGCATTGATTGGACACAGAGGATCACATGGTTAAAGAGCCGCGGACGTGGGGAAGATCGGGGTCACGCCCTGCCCTGGCAATACAGAGCGGCCATAATCGCCACGCTGCAGGCATGCAAGAGCGGTTGTTCTGGGAGAATGAGAGCCATACTGCCCCATCGTCATTTCATGGTGGACAGGCGGCAAGAAGCTAGAGATATCTTTGGCTCAATATTTGCAAGACAGAATGGGATTATGAATAGATAAATATTCTTACAGGTGTAGAACTTGAGCTGTTAGGAGAGTCATCAATTTGAAGGTTTTACAGATGGATACCAGAGTGACACTTTCAAGAACATCAGAGAATGACAACGGCTATTCTCCAACAAGAAAAAACAGACATGTCCAAAGATATAGCAATGACTTTGCCAAATATCAAAGCAAAAATAATTTTAAAGCAGGGTTTCTCAATCAGAGCTCCATGGAAGCCTAGAGTTCCTCCAGAGGTTACCATGGGAAAATAGTATTAAAAATTACACATATATAAATAGCATTCTTCCAATAAAAAAGACAATGTTGTATTTTTTATTGGTGGAAGAAGGGTATTTATATATGTGTGTACATTTGATACAAATTTTATTCAATATTTGAAATTTTTAAAGATATTTTGTGTTTACTTAATTGAACTTAGTTGTTTTTGATCCGCCATGTGTGGTGTGAATGCAGCTTTCCTTTGACTGGTATTCTAGTCACCTTTTTCTCTTGTATTAATACATATGCTACAGGGACGACTTAGTGAGTTGGCATATTTCTATGGTTTAACCCATTTTACCCCTTTATTAGCAATAAAAACTGAATATATATCACATGAGATAAGATACCCTGATGAAGTCACGTGACCGTGATGACCTGCGTAGGGTAGAGTCAGGTGACACTGCTGCACACAGGAAGTGAGGTGGGAACCTTTTTATTCAGCTGCCCATCACAGGAGCTGTTTGTTTTCATCTTAAATGTAAGTTACTATTTTTAACCACTTGCTTACTGGACACTTAAACCCCCCTCCTATCCAGATCAATTTTCAGCTTTCAGCGTTGATGCACTTTGAATGACAATTGCGTGGTCATGCTGCACTGTACCCAAATTAATTTTTTACCCATTTTTCCCCACAAATAGAGCTTTCTTTTGGTGGTATTTGATTACCTCATTTTTTGTTAAAAAAAAAGAAAGTAAAAAGACCTAATTTAAAAATGTTTTTTTTTATTTTGTTATAAAATTTTAAAACAATTCATTTTTGTCCATCATTGATGTACACTGATGAGGCGGCACTGATGGGTGGCAGTGATGGGAACTGATGGGTGGCAGTGATGGGCACTGATCGATAGGCAACACTTCTAGGTGGCACTGATTGGCACCACTGGTGGGAATTGATAGGTGGCACTTGTGGACATTGATAGGTGGCACTTGTGGGCACTGATAGGTGGCACTTGTGGGCACTGTCAGGTGGCATTGGCAGGTGGCATAGATGAGGCATAATTGCCTCTTCCTCTTCAGGATCGATGCCCCTTTCAGATGAGCCGGTGATTGGCTTTTTTTTTGCTCCTCCGCTATCCGCCTGAGGAGAAAAAAAAAGATCACGAGCTTTTGTTTTGTTCATGTGATCAGCTGTCATTGGCTGACAGCTGATCACATGGTAAGGGGCCAGGAGCATGCACAGGGGAGGCCGTCATATGAAGGCCTCCCGAAAATTCAGGTCCGCGCAGTGGCCGTCATTAGGCTATAGCGTGGATGTCAAGAAGTTAAATAAATACCTATTTTGAAATTACTACACCATTAGTTTTTGCATGAATCTTTATATGGAGGAAAAACTGTGGACTTAAAGGGCTATGTACCCCACTAAAAAAGGGTATCTGGACATACAGTGGAACAAAGGAGGCGGAGGACAACGTCAGAGGAACCCACCGTGCATACCCCAGCATATATGGGAAGACGAAATTTGACCTAGTAAGAGAGGTCATACTTAGAGGTGAGCGCATTAGTTGAGAGGTGGCGGGGATCACTGAATCCCCCCCACTTTTTGATTCATATGGACTCACTTATGAACTGCTTATACATGTTGCACTTTTAAGGAATTTTCAGTTTATGCAATTTATCCTGCAATGTTTTGTTTTTGCGATTATGCCATTGTGTTGCGATTTTTTTTCACATTACACATAGTGTTTCACTTTTATTTGCACTGTTATTAGAGTATATCTAGGAACCAGCATTTGATTTTATGCAATTTATTGATTTTATATATATATATATATATTATATATATATATATATATATATATATATATATATATATATATATACACTATTCACTAATGACAATAAGCAGAAAGATTCCAGACTTTGCACTTATGCTTGGTAATATTATGGACTCACTTATGAATTGCATACACATGTTGCACTTTTAAGGGCTTTTTCAGTTTTATGCGATTTTATTGTGAGATTGTGATTTTGCCATTTTGTTGCAATTTTTTTCAAAGTACACATTTTGTTTCACATTTTCACTTATATTTGTGTACTAACTAATATTATTTTCCAAGGACACTAGGGAGGAAGGGAGGAAGGTTTCAGATTTTGTGTGCAATTTATAATTTAATACAATGTTTTTATTGATACTACTGATGGCACTAAGCGCAACAGCATACTCTCATTATGAGATAAAATAGAGAAATACTGCATAGTTTGATGAAATGCCACATTATGGTATTTTAGTAGCTTTTTTTATGAATTGAAGAAAAAAACTTGAAAAACTCTATGAGCTATTTTACTGCAAATTTTTAAGAAAAAAAATACTGCTTCATGAAGCCCATTGCTTCAGCTTCAGTGCCAGGACACTTAACATCATTATATTCCTCGCTCTTGGAGGTTATTTTAATGCCGCGTACACACGGTCGAACTGTTTGACGTACTTAGTCCATTGAAACACATTTCAGCGGACAATCCGCTCGTGTGTGGGCTTCAGCTGACTTTTTCAGCGTGCAGTCCGGAGTACTAAGAATTTCGGATTTTCCAAAAATCTGTCCGTCGTACTTTGGTTTCAGCGGACAATACGGTCGTCAGTATGCTAGTTCGACGGACTAAGAATGGCGCATGCCCAGAAAGGATTTACACGGTGGAAGGGTGCTTTGCTGTGTCTTGGACTTCCTATTTCTAGTCCCGTCGTACGTGCTGTACACGTCATCGCGCAAGCTTTCGACGGACTGTTTGTGCATCCGTGTGTGGTCAAGTCCGTTCAGTGGAAAGTACGACGGATTGTCCGCCGGATTGTATGACGGACTAAGTACATCAAACAGTTCGACCGTGTGTATGCGGCATAACCCTCCTCAAGGTGTCAAACCAATACATACTCATATAAACTCATGGCAGCACTAAGAAGTGGAAAACCCATCAAACTTTTTTACTTTTTTGGTGTGACCACAATTATGTGGTTGGTTTCTTCCTCAGCCTGTACAGGCAATGCACACTCCCAAAACTTTGGTTTCACAGGCTTTTCCTGCCTAGGTAATTTGGTACAGCTAGTGTAACTGAAGATACTCACTTACCTGAATGCAATAAAACTATTTGCTTCTCTTATGTGAAACCATAACATGACTCAAGATTAGTAGATCAGGTTGACTTTAAAATTGCATAATGTGAATAACTGTTCAAGTAACATCTTCAGCGTTACATTTTGAATTTTTTATTACATAAATGTATTTTTCTTATTTTATTTACCAACATGTGATGTTATTCGTTTTGATTCTTTCAAAAATAAATTCAATAAATTAAGGCTGAAGGAAAAATCGAGAGCATACTCCTTTGTTGCCATAGATACTATTTTTAACTTTGTCAAGTTCTAGATATTATAAAATGTGAACTGGTAATTGGATAATTTTTCATTATGCGAATTTGGCAAAGTGTAAACTGCAGCAGAATTATACAATAGTCGTGTACTGAAGCCAACCAAAGAACAAGGCGAAAAACAGAACTCAAAGTGGAGAAAAAAAGCTCATTTGTCTAATGACACATATACAGAATGAAAATGGCTTGTTTATTGAATAGACTATAAGAGTATACAGAAATGGGTTGTTTTAAAAACACAAATGAATATTTTATGCTACATAAAACATTTACATTTGAAATAATTTAAAGTAAAACAAGCCAAAATGAAATAGAAATATTATTTTAGAGATGGCATATTTAATAATAAAGTATGAGAAGCCATATATTCAGCCAATCAGAGACAAGCTTTAATTTAGTGAGTACTTTTAAGAGGGAAAGATAATTTGTGATAAGTGATAGTGCACACTGTTTTTTAACGCCATGTAATTTTATTAAGCCCTAAATGTCACAGATGCCAACAGATGTGTATGGCAGATGTTTGCTTCCTAATTAATTACATAAAAATGTAATGTGGGATGGTTATACAATTTTGCCTCTTGAATTATAATATCTTACACTTTATGGGATAATCTTTTTTATGTAAGCTATTAAAAAAGCTTTTGACTTCTGATATAGTCATACAAAATTCACATAGGCTCACAATTGTCAGTAGTAAACAAAATTCAATTTATTTGGGTAGGACAATGACCTCAGAGTTATCTCATTTTTGTATAGTATTTCAGCTGAACTGGTGGGCATTGATGATGGGCACTGATGAGACGGCACTGATGAGGTGGCACTGATATGTGGCACTGATGAGCACTGATAGGCTGCACTGATGGGCACTGTTAAATGGCACTGATGGGCACTAATAGGTGGCACTGGTGGGCACGGATAGGCAGCACTGGTGGGCACGGATAGGTGGTACTGATGGGCATTGATGGGTGGCAATGATGGGCGACACTGATGGGTATTGAGCGACAGCACTGATGGGCATTGATGGGCAGCACTGATAGATGGCACTGATTGCCAAAAGTGACTGGCATCGCAAATGGGCACTGATTGGTGGCACTTGTGGGCAGTGGTGGTCACTGATTGCTGGTATTGGTGACCAATGGTGGGCACTGTTTGGTGACACTGTATTGTTTTTTTTTTTTACAAATATAACTTTATTCAACTCCAACCAAAAGGGCACACAGGGCCCACAATACATAATAAACAAAGTACATCAAGGCATAAGGCAGAAGGAGAGACGTAGCATAAGTATCCTAAATATAAATATTCCTTCTTACAGCTCCATAAACAAAGTGAGACCAACCGACCATGGTCATCTCAGCCCTCTGCCCGCCTACATCACCTATAACCCGTAGAGGGAGGGCCCAGCGTGCCCAATTTTCACTTTTTACCAGTAATAAAGAAAAAAGATAGAAGGGAAAGAAAAAGAAAGAGGGAGAAAAAAAATAAATAAATAAATAAATAGAAAAATAAGAAGAGACATGGAAGAGATATGGGAGTACTCCATGACGGAGATATCTTGCTAGGACGCCAACAGTCGACGACCCTCCAACGAGAATCGAAAGACACACCAAGCGTCCCATGTCTGTTTAAAAGTTTCTTGTTTGTTCAAAGAGGTTAGAATCAAATCCTCCATCTTCCTGATCTCTTCAATTCTTCTAACCCAATGTGAAACCGACGGAGGGGTACGCTGCTTCCAATAAAGAGGAATACATGATTTCGCCGCGTTTACCAAATGCCGCAAAAGCGACTTTTTATAGCATTTTATTGGAATCTGTGAGTGGTGGAGGAGGAAAAAGGCTGGTCCGTCCGGGATAGGATAGTCAATAAGTACTTGTATTATGCGACGGACCTCTGTCCAGAAGTTCGTCAAACCCGGACAGGACCAGAAAACATGAAGCAGTGTACCCTCCTCAACTTCGCATCGCCAGCATCTGTCCGAAACAGATGGGAAACACCTGTGCAATTTAACCGGTGTCATATACCACCTAGTTAAAAGTTTAAAATTCGACTCCTGTATCTTTGTACACGACGAAGTCGTAAGAGCTAAGTTAATAATGCGCTGACTCTGCGAGGGAGAGAACGAACAACCAAGATCCCTTTCCCATTTAAACAAACAGGACAGGTGAGGGTGATCCAGGTGTCCATTCAGAAGATTGTAAGTCCGAGAAAGGACGTGAGCCAGCGGGCCCTCTTCCCTACATAAGGTCTCAAACTCCGTCATGGGGCCCGCAAAAACCTGAGGATCGGGAATAGAGCGCAGAAAATGATTTAAGCGTACCGCTTTCCAGAAAGAAAGACAGAACAGACCTGTCTGGTCAGTCAAATCGGCAATAGATGGCCATTTCCCATCGATTACAAATCTGGACGCATGGTCTACATGTAGCTCACTTAGTGATTTATAATCTCCTGGGTAGATCCCTGGTTCAAAATGCGGGTTACCTAGGATCGGGTACAAGGGGGAAGACAATGACGTGATTTTGTTCTGAGAGGCGATCCTGTATCCCACTCTTAGAGAGACCCCTAGACACTGTATTGTTATATTGTAATCAGGGCACTGATGATCAGTGCCCTGATTATATTCCTAGATGTACCCCTGCGTAGAGATGCCGCTGATCCACCAATACTATTCACTAATGACAATAAGCAGAAAGATTTCAGACATTGCACTTATGCTTGGTAATATTATGGACTCACTTATGAATTGCATACACATGTTGCACTTTTAAAGGCTTTTTCAGTGTGAGGTGAGGAAAGCCGAATAACCTGCACGTCCATGTTTACATGTCACCGGCCTCGATTGGACACAGCCGATCACATGGTTTCACTGTTTAAAATAAATAAATAAATCGGGTCACTTTTATTCCTATTACAAGGAATGTAAACATCCCTTGTAATAGAAAAAAGTATGACAGGTCCTCTTAAATATGAGATCTGGGGTCAAAAAGTCCTCAGATCTCATATTTGGACTAAAATGCAATAAAAAAATAAAATTGTCGTTTGAAAAAATGACATTGAAAAAATGGCCCTTTAAAATGTATGGTCGGAAGTGACGTTATGACGTTGCTTCCGCCCTGCTATGGTATGGAGACGGGTGGGGGCCATCTTCCCCTCACTCGTCTATATACCCATCCAAGGACACGATCGCTTCCGCCGCTGAGGTGGAGGGCATGGGAGAGCAGCGGGGGGCCCCTCTCCCGCTGCCGATAATGGTGATCTTGCGGTGAATTTCAAAGTGAATAGATAAATAATAAATTATTATGTTATAACATATAGCATAATAATATATGATTTTGCTTGAATAAATCAGTACCTTTTCAGCAGTAAAAGATTCTCATTCTCCCACTTAACTGTGTGAGAAAACATGGGATTATGGGTTAATCTTATACCCATAAACCCATGTTTTTTCCTTGTCGCTAAGAGGGCTGTGCTGGAAGGGAGTATGTGTCTTTTAGACACATGACTCCTTTCTTTAACACTGCAGTGAGAGGACAGCCTCCACTGCAGCATTTTATTGGACACCTGTCCAATGTGTGTAGCTTTTTGTTTTGTTTTTTTATGTTCATGCCTCTCCTGACTGCATGTCCTTGACACATACTAGGACCAATTTAGACAGCATTCAATTAACCTACCAGCACTTTGGACTGTGTGAGAAGCACATGGAGGGATCCCACACAAGCAAAGGGAGAACATGCAAGCTTCATACAGCTTCCTGTAGTTTTCAACCCATGCTAAAAATGGATTAAGGAAGGTTAAATAAATTATAGATCATTTTGAACTGTTTTTAGAATTTACACTTTGGCTTCTTTTAAAAAAATATATTATACTCTTCTATTCTTTTCCAAGAATGCATTCTTTATATACAGGTACATTTTCTATACTAGTCCCAACAATTGTTAAGTAAAAATAATATTTTCCTATCTCTCAGTTGCCTCAATAGTCACTACTAAGCATTCAAAAACTTTGATTCTCCAGCCATCATTTCCCTGTACTTTTGAGTTTAACTGGCGTGTGTGATAAAAAGCAGTCTAATGCTGCGTACACACGATCGGACTTTCCAGCAGATTACCTGCACCTGCTGAATAATCCACCGGACTTTGCAGCGGAGGTCCGCCGGACTTTCCGAACAAGCGGACTTGCACACATACAAACTGACTTTCTGTCGGACTAGGTCTGACGGACTTCCCGTCGGACTTTTGGCGGAGGTCCGACGGACTTTCAAAATGGATGGACTTGCCCACACATGGACTAAATTCCGTTCATTTTGATGGCGTGTGGGTCCCCCTCAAAATCCCTACCAGACCATACCTACCCTAGGCAGGTATCTGCACCCCCCTCCCTCCTGAAAGGTGCCAACTGTGAAACCGGAGGGGGGGGGAGGGTTCCGATGAGCGGAAATTCCACTTTAGGGTGGAACCCCGCTTTAATAAAGGACTTGTCAAAGACTGTCTCCTGTAATTTTTAACACTTTTGACACTTTGTTTGTGAAATGATAGGGATATTTTGTACCCCCTTACCATTTCACACAGGGGGAGGCCGAGATCTGGGGGTCCCTTTTTTAAAGGGGCTTCCAGATTCCGATAAGCCCCCCGCCCGCAGACCCCCACAACCACCGGCCAGGGTTGTGGGGATGAGGCCCTTTTCCTCATCAACATGGGGACAAGGTGCTTTGGGGGGACCCCAAAGCATCCTCCCAATGTTGAGAGCATGTGGCCTGGTACGGTTCAGGAGGGGGGCGCTCTCGTCCCCCTCTTTTCCTGCGGCCAGCCAGGTTATGTGCTCGGATAAGGGTTTGGTATGGATTTTGGGGGGACCCCCCCGCCATTTTTTTTTGGTGCGGGGTTCCCCTTAAAATCCATGCCAGACCTGGCTCTTGAAGGGGAACCCATGCCATTTTTTTTTTACATTAAAGTCGTATTGCAAGTCACACTGTGATTCACACTCAAGTCGTGTCCAAGTTACCTCCCAAAGTCGCGCTGGAAGTCGTGTTGCCCCTGTGTGAATGGACTGTTATACAAGTTCAATAGACACAGATTGTTATTGTCAGAGTCACGTCAAATCTCCTATCTGTATCGAACTGTGTCAAAATGAAAACAAAGCATTTATTTATGTTGGATCTTTCGTTTTTTTGGATTCTGTGCTTTCATTATCGTTTGTCAAAACGTTAATGAAAATACCTGAAATTCGGACGAAAATGCATTCGGACTAAAACTAATGCACATGTCTACTAAATATTACACACACATCAGGGCCAGGGCCACATGCATATGTATAAACTTAATAGGATCTATATAGGATCTATATGTGTGTAGCCAGGAACTGGCTATTATGCCTGCAATTCAGGGACAGTGTACAGCGTTATTAATGTGGTGCTGTCTCCCTCTAGTGTTAGCTCGGACTCCATGTGTAATTTCCTCTGAGACAAAACTTAGAGCAGAGCAAAGAATCATGAGATGTGTAGTTCAGAATACTGGGGTTTCAATTCCAGCAGGACTGATCTGAACTACCACTACCAGAATGGTGAGGAGAGGAGAACAGACTGCAGGGAGAGGATATAAAAAGGGTAGATGTGGCTTAGATCACTCTCCTGGGATGCTGGCTTGGATCTGCTAGCAGGGGGCTCTGTGCCAGTGAGAGTTGCTGCTGAATTGTGGCCTGTGCAAAAGGTAGCTTCACAGTTGCATCCAGAGGGACACCTGTGGATGGCATGGCTTCCAATCTACAGCGGACCGGAGGCTGTTCTGGGTCTTCAAGCAACGCCTGCAATTCAGATCCGAGTAGGCCGCGGCGGGGTGTGACGGATGTCAGACACCATTCCCAGAGCCAGGATCCAGAGGGAGTTCCTGAAGGAGTCATCCATATCATCTGCACTATTACCAGCAATCTCTGTGATGCCGGTGGTGAGCAGGCATTTGTCCATGTAGTTCTTTAAGACTCTGAATACAGACATCACTTATTCAGCCCAACTTCCTGGTACTTGTGGTACTACTGAAGCAAGTTTAATCTCTTCACTGAACACTGTATGCAGAAATCTGTGCCCTGTTCACGTTTCTACCATCTGTGATCTTAGTGGATTCAATAATAGGACACTTAGGCCAAATAGGAAGAGTTTGAAGTAAAACAAGGCTAAACCACAGATCAACTAAATTTGTTTTACCATACAATCAAGGATCACTTTATTCATCACACTTCAAAGCTAGCTGAAGATTTACTGGATTTTAAGGAGTAATATTCAAACTCTTTTTATCCTCTCCTTATTTGCTCAAAGTGACTAAAGTTCTTAGCACAAAGGGTCTGCTCTTACTTCTCCTGGAACTCTATTTCAAGGAGCAAGCTACTTTAACCACTTACAGACCGGACCATTTTGCTGGTCAAAGACCAGACCACTTTTTGCGATTTGACACTGCGTCGCTTTAACTGACAATTGCGCGGTCGTGCGACGTGGCTCCTAAACAAAATTGACGTCCTTTTTTTCCCACAAATAGAGCTTTCTTTTGGTGGTATTTGATCACCCCTGCGGTTTTTATTTTTTGTGCTATAAACAAAAATAGAGCGACAATTTTGAAAAAAACCCATTATTTTTTACTTTTTGTTATAATAAATATTCCCCAAAAATATATAAAAAAAATGTTTTTCCCTCAGTTTAGGCCAATACGTATTCTTCTACATATTTTTGGTAAAAAAAAAAATCGCAGTAAGCGATTATTGATTGGTTTGCGCAAAAGTTATAGCGTTTACAAAATAGGGATAGTTTTATAGCATTTTTATTAATAGTTTTTTATTATTTTTTTTTTTTACTAGTAATGGCAGAGATCAGTGATTTTTATTGTGACTGCGACATTGTGGGGGACCATTGTCATTTATACAGTAATCACTGCTATATAAATGCAGTGATTCCTGTGTAAATGACACTGGCAGTGAAGGGGTTAACCAGTGGGTGGCAGTGTAGGGGTTACGTGTTCCTAGGGGTGTGTTACTAACTGTGGGGGGGTTGGGCTTTCATTTAGTGAACACTGATCTCTGCTCCAATCACATGGAGCAGAGATCAGCGTCACTAGTTGCTAGGCAGAATGGAGAAATGCTGTTTACATGGCATTTCCTCCATTCAGTCGTCCCGTGAGACGATCGCGGGGATGCCCGATGGCAGGGCGGCATTGAATATTGGACGTACCTGTACGCCAATATGCCTGCCCGTGCCATTCTGTCGACGTACATCGCTGGTCGGGAACCGGTTAAACACAATATTCTGAATAGTGCTTGTCAGATTGTGCACAGTGGCTAGGGATGAGCTTCGTGTTCGAGTCGAACATATGTTCGACTCGAACATTGGCTGTTCACCCGTTCGGCGAATTCCGAACGTTATGGGCCGTTCGCGCAAAATTCGTGTGGCGCTCACGGCCCACAATGCACTGCGCCATCGCAGTGCATTGCTGGCTCATGATTGGCCAAGCATGCACTGTGACCCCGCATGCTTGGCCAATCACAGCGCCGGCAGCGAGGAGAGCCATGATTGGCCACAGGCAGGATGCCTGTGGCCAATCATAGCTCAGGCTGTGTAGTACACGCCCCACACTATATAAGGCCGCCAGCGCGGCGGCCTTGTGTAGTGTGTTGGCGTCTGTAGGAGTTAGTGGGTGTTCTGTGTACCTTCAACACAGTATACACTGATCATTATTGGCCGATTTTGCGTTCTTGCTCTTCTGTAGTGGTTGTTGTCTGTGTGCCCTGACCGCAGTATACACCGCTATATCTACCTATATAGCTAGCTATATTTCTCTTTTTTAATAAAGCTTGCAGTCAGTTGTAGGAGATTGTGTGTGCTGTCTGCGTGCCCTGAACCCAGTATACACCGCTATATCCACCTATATAGCTAGCTATATTTCTCTTTTTTAATAGAGCTTGCGGTCAGTTGTAGGAGATTGTGCCTGCTGTCTGCATGCTCTGAACCCAGTATACACCGCTATATCCACCTATATAGCTAACTATCTTGCTCTTTTTAAAAAGAGCTTGCAGTCAGTTGTAGGAGATTGTGCGGGCTGTCTGCGTGCTCTGAACCCAGTATACACCGCTATATCCATCTATATAGCTAGCTATCTTGCTCGTTTTAAATAGAGCTTTGTCACGATCTGGAGTCAGGCTCAGAGGCCAGTAGCTATAGCAGCAGAGCAGATATTCACACAGGTCACCCTGGCTGATGACACGGGTTCACCTGAGGTGCGGGGTCTAAGCACTAACCAGTATTCACCAGAGCTCCCAAAGGTGGAGATGGGCTTGGCTGCGTGTTAGTGCCAGGTCGCGGTCCTCAGGATAGCCCCACCAGGAGGTGAGCAAGCCGGGGGTCTGGTAGCAGATATAGCAGGTAGGGATCAAGCAGAAGCGTAGTTGAGAAACAAGCCAAAAGTCGGTAACCAATAGTTGCAGGTTGGGATTCAGCAGAAGCGTAGTCCAGGAGCAAGCCAAATGTCGGTAACGAAAGGTAGCGAGGATACGGTCGGCAGCAGGAGAGATAGAAGCAAGATATTGGCTGGTAAAGGCACAATATTCTGGCAACCAGGAAGTGCAGAGACATGGCTTAAATCAGGAAGTTCATGGGAGGAGCAAAGGGTTCAAGGTTCAAGGCAAACAAGATTCAAGACAAGATCACTAAAGGGATTGTCCAAGGAGCTGTCCAAAGAGCTGTCCAAAGAGCTGTCCAAAGAGCTGTCCAAAGAGCTGTCCAAAGAGCTGTCCAGCATTCTAGGTGGCTCAGCAAGCAGAGTCACTGCCAGACACACCAGAGGTCCCAGGTTCAAACCCAGGTCCTAACAGTACTCCCCTCCTCCCAGGACGTCCCCTGGACGTCTTAGGGCTGGGTTTCTGAGGAAACCTCTGGTGGAATTCCCTTGTTAATCTAGGGGCATGAACATTCTCCTCAGGCTCCCAAGAATTTTCTTCTGGCCCATATCCTTCCCATTGAACCAAATATTGCAATTTGTTCCTAGAGATCCTGGAGTCAAGAATTTTTCCCACCACAAATTCTTCTTCACCCTGTACCTCGACAGGTGGGGGAGGAGGAGGAATTCTTCCAGAAAAAGTATTTTCATGAAATGGTTTGAGTAGTGATATATGAAACACAGGGTGAATCTTCATATTGTCAGGAAGTTTTAGGCGAAAAGTGACCGGGTTGATTTGAGCAGAAATCTCAAAAGGTCCCATAAACTTTTGACCCAACTTAGCACATGGAACTTGAACTTTTAAATTTTTGGTAGATACCCAAACTTTCTCACCTACTTGAAAAGTGGGAATAGACCTACGATGTCTGTCGGCAGCCTTCTTGTAATATTCCTGCGCCTCCTTCAATGTATCAGTCAATTTCTCCTGGATCTCATGGAATGAAGTTAGTCTGTTAGTAACAGCAGGAATTGAAGTTGAGATGGGGAGATCAGGAATAAAAACTGGATGATACCCGGTGTTTAAGAAAAATGGGCTTTGGGATGTGGAACTATGTTTAGAGTTATTATAAGCAAACTCTGCCGTAGGAAGGTAGTCCACCCAGTCATCCTGAAGATAACTCACGAAGCATCGAAGGTATTGCTCCAGAGTTTGATTGGTCCTCTCGGTCTGACCATTAGACTGCGGATGAAAAGCCGAGGACAGATTAACTGTTACACCCAAAGCTGAGCAAAAACTTCTCCAAAATTTTGAGGTAAACTGTACCCCTCTGTCAGACACCACATCATCAGGAATTCCATGAAGTTTAAAAACTTCTCTAACCATTACCTCAGCAGTATGTTCGGCGGAGGGTACCCCTTTAACTGGAATAAAAAGCCATCTTAGTGAGACGGTCAACGACTACCAGAATGGTGGTCATCCCTTTTGAAAGAGGAAGGTCAACCACAAAGTCCATAGAAATTGACCCCCATGGTCTTGATGGAACAGGTAGTGGTAGAAGTAACCCCAGAGTTCAGTTAACCATATTTTCTCTCTGGAGGAGATGCTAGCTACAGCCAAAGACACGGCGGAAAAATTTCACAAGACTTGGTCCCCTTGGGTCCAGTTCAAGTATTCTGATGCCTTTCGGGATTTGAGTACAGGGTGAGTGCGCGGTGATCGAGATTGAATCGCGCCCCAAGGCATGGATTCTCACCCCTGGCTGGTGTGACTGAGAGTAGACTCGAAGGGCTGTGGGGTGGCCCAGTCTGTAAGCTCTGTTTGCTGCACTTTACCTCTTTCCGCTCTCCTAACCTTGCTGTTTCTCTTCCCTTTTTTTTTTTTTTTTTTTTTTTTCTCTTCCTTTGTCTTTCACTTTGCTTCCCTTACCCCTAACTTCCCTTCCCCCATCTACCCCCTTAATTGTTTCGCAATTATTTCTTTTTGATTAAAAGACACCAAAATATCGTAATTTGATCTACAACGAAATAACAGTGAAACGAATATGCTCAGACAGCCTATACAAGATTGGCGTTATTTGGCGTTATGTTATGCTTAATTTGTCTTGTCTCTGCATACTGTTACCGGTCATCCTGTGCCCTGTTTTGGCTGCTTATTGACGTGCACTCTGATGTCATATTTGTGTCTTCTGAATTTGATTAATAAAAACTTTATTGTAAAAAGAAGTAACCCCAGAGGAGAAGATCGAGGTGTCTCATTGCGAGCACAGGTTAGACATGAAGCCACATAACTCTTAACATCTTTCTTGTACCCAGGCCACCAAAAGGAACGTGATAAGAGTTCTTCTGTTTTAGAAACCCCAAAATGACCAGCAAGCTTAGAGTCATGTACCAACCTGAGGGCTTCTACCCGAACTGATTCAGGTATATAGAGGCAATGCGTTTGGGTCCAAAAACCATTGTTGTACTTGAGGTTAATGTCCTTAGGAGGATTATTAAGAAGTGGGCCATTCTCATACCCCTCCTTGAGAAGATTAAGAAATGTCTTTGAACTCATGGCCCCTAGAAAGTTCTTTTGAGGCCGGATTGTACATTCAGAGGTGCTTTCCTGGAGAGGCCCAGACAACATCCGTGATAGGGCATCAGCCTTACCATTCCTTGACCCAGGGCGGTATGAAATAACAAAATTAAACCTGGAAAAGAAAAGGGTCCAACGTGCTTGTCTAGATGACAACCTTTTAGCAGACCTAATAAATTCTAAATTTTTATGATCGGTGAGAACGGTTACAGGGTGCTTAGCTCCTTCCAGCAGATGCCTCCACTCAGAAAATGCTTCCTTAATTGCCAGCAGCTCCTTGTTTCCAATGTCATAATTCATCTCGGCTGAAGACATCAGTCGAGAGAAATAAGCACAAGGATGAAGCTTCATTTTTTCTCCCATTCGCTGAGAAAGGATAGCTCCCACAGCAGAATTAGAAGCATCAACTTCTACGATGAAAGGTAGTTCTGGATCTGGATGTACCAGTATTGGTGCAGAAGTGAAGAGAGTTTTCAGTTTACTAAAGGCAGCCTGTGCCTCGGGTGACCACAAAAAGGGCACCCCTTTCTTTGTCAACTGTGTGATTGGAGCAATTACCCTAGAGAAATTCCTTATAAATCTTCTGTAAAAGTTGGCAAATCCAACAAATCGCTGTATCTCTTTAACATTCTTAGGGGCGGGCCAATCCACCACAGCTTTGATCTTATCGGGATCCATGCTTACCCCTTCAGAAGAGATTATGTATCCCAAGAACTGGATCCGAGTTTGTTCAAACTCGCATTTCTCCAATTTTATGTAAAGTTGATTTTGCCTTAATCTCTCGAAAACAATACAGACATGCTTGCGGTGTTCTTCCAAAGTATCAGAGAAAATGTGAATGTCATCCAAATATGCTATTACAAACTGATCAAGCAAATCTCGAAAAGCATCATTAATAAAATGTTGAAAAGTTGCAGGAGCATTGCAAAGCCCAAAGGGCATGACCAAAGACTCAAAATGTCCATATCTGGTTCTGAAAGCAGTTTTCCATTCATCACCGGAACGAATGCGGACAAGGTTGTATGCCCCCCGTAAATCTAATTTGGTAAAGAGCTTGGCAGAGCGGAGTCTCTCAAGCATTTCTGGAATCAGTGGGAGTGGATAGCGATTCTTAATTGTGATCTTATTTAAATCTCTGTAGTCAATACACGGACGCAGGGTGGAGTCCTTTTTCGTCACGAAGAATAAGGCTGCGCCAGCAGGAGAGGTTGAGTGTCTGATAAAACCCTTCTCAAGATTCTCATTAATCCACTCCCTGAGCACTTTCAGTTCAGGTTCTGATAAAGAATAAAGGCGACCAAATGGTATTTCTGCCCCTGGAAGCAATTCAATGGGACAATCATAAGAGCGATGAGGAGGCAGCTGATCTGCGTTCTTTTTATCACAAACGTCCCGAAACTCAAGATATTGTGGGGGTAGCTTGTCGTATGACTGGATAGTTGCCAAAACTGCTTGTAAATCTTGGGTTGGTGGAGGGCTTATTTGATAAGATTCTTTGCAATGTTTCTTGCAATGGTCAGATGTAAAGCTTAAAGAACGTGTCTCCCAATTGATGGAGGGATTATGGATAGAGAACCAAGGAATGCCCAGGATAATAGGGAACTTGGGTGATGTAATCAGCTCAAAGCTGATAGTCTCCTGATGGTCAGTTTCAATTAGGAGTTTAAGTGGGATTGTCGCGTGGGTAACAGGGCCTGAAGTCAAAGGTGAGCCATCTACAGTTTCCATATCAATTGGGGCAAGTTTATTTCTTATTTGAATGTTATTACTTTGGGCAAATTCGATGTCGATGAAGTTTCCCCCAGCCCCTGAGTCCAGCATAGCAGAGCAAGGTATTTCATTGCTTTCAACATATAGCTTTATAGGGATGACAAAATGAGTTGATAAAGAATTAACTTTATTTGCTTCCTGAATCAAAGGAGAGATGGACTGAGAAATTGAATTTATTTGTTCAGATACTGTAACATCCATTGCTGCAATTGTTCTTTTAAATTTATTGGGACAATTAACTGCATAATGTCCAGAGTCTCCACAATAAAGACATAAGTTTTCTGAACGTCGTCTTTCTTTCTCCTGAGTAGTAATAGATCTTTTAATAGCATCCACCTGCATAGGTTCAGGAGTGTCAGAATCAGGAAAAACTCTTGGACCCTTAGGAGGATACTGAGTAGTAGAAAACGCATGCCACCATTACTGCCTAGGATTCCTAGTCTCTCCTTTCTCCTTTCAGTAAGTCTCTGATCAATTCGAATACATAATTTAATAAAAGCTTCAAGGTCATCAGGACTTTCTACTCTGGCAAGCTCATCTTTTACTTGTTCTGAGAGTCCTTGACGGAACTGACTCTTCTGTGCTGCTGGATTCCAATTGGTATCTGAGATCCAACGTCGGAATTCAGTTGTGTACTCTGCAACAGAGCGTCTTCCCTGCCGTAAATTGTGCAATTTTGCCTCAGCAGTAGCACAGCGGTTAGGATCATCGAAAACTTGGTTCATCGCAGTCACAAAAGAATCAAAATTATCCAGGATGACATCTTCTTTCTCCACATAAGGGGAGGCCCAGGCTAAGGCTTCCTCAGTCAGGAGGTTGATAATAAACAGCACCTTTTTCCTGTCAGAAGTGAATGCAGCAGGTTGCATCTGAAAGTATATACGACATTGATTAAGGAATCCTCCATAATGGCGGCGGTCTCCGCTAAACTTGAGTGGTAGGGGCATTCGTGCATTAGTTTCTATGGCAGCAGTATCTCGGGCATGAAAATCCCGCAATTGTTTGTGTAGATCAAGGATTTCCTCTTGTAGACCTTTCACTTCAATTTGTAACTCAGAAAATTTTTCCTGGTAGTCAACACCAAATGCCTGTAACTCAGCGATTTGAACCCTGAGAGGAGCCACGGCAGCTGCTACAACGGTCTCCATGTTTTTGGCCAGAATATTCTGTCACGATCTGGAGTCAGGCTCAGAGGCCAGTAGCTATAGCAGCAGAGCAGATATTCACACAGGTCACCCTGGCTGATGATACGGGTTCACCTGAGGTGCGGGGTCTAAGCACTAACCGGTATTCACCAGAGCTCCCAAAGGTGGAGATGGGCTTGGCTGCGTGTTAGTGCCAGGTCGCGGTCCTCAGGATAGCCCCACCAGGAGGTGAGCAAGCCGGGGGTCTGGTAGCAGATATAGCAGGTAGGGATCAAGCAGAAGCGTAGTTGAGAAACAAGCCAAAAGTCGGTAACCAATAGTTGCAGGTTGGGATTCAGCAGAAGCGTAGTCCAGGAGCAAGCCAAATGTCGGTAACAAAAGGTAGCGAGGATACGGTCGGCAGCAGGAGAGATAAAAGCAAGATATTGGCTGGTAAAGGCACAATATTCTGGCAACCAGGAAGTGCAGAGACATGGCTTAAATCAGGAAGTTCATGGGAGGAGCAAAGGGTTCAAGGTTCAAGGCAAACAAGATTCAAGACAAGATCACTAAAGGGATTGTCCAAGGAGCTGTCCAAGGAGCTGTCCAAAGAGCTGTCCAAAGAGCTGTCCAAAGAGCTGTCCAAAGAGCTGTCCAAAGAGCTGTCCAAAGAGCTGTCCAAAGAGCTGTCCAGCATTCTAGGTGGCTCAGCAAGCAGAGTCACCGCCAGACACACCAGAGGTCCCAGGTTCAAACCCAGGTCCTAACAAGCTTGCAGTCAGTTGTAGGAGATTGTGTGTGCTGTCTGCGTGCTCTGAACCCAGTATACACCGCTATATCCACCTATATAGCTAACTATCTTGCTCTTTTTTAATAGAGCTTGCAGTCAGTTGTAGGAGATTGTGCATGCTGTCTGCGTGCCCTGAACCCAGTATACACCGCTATATCCACCTATATAGCTAGCTATCTTGCTTGTTTTAAATAGAGCTTGCAGTCAGTTGTAGGAGATTGTGCGTGCTTTCTGCATGCTCTGAACCCAGTATACACCGCTATATCCACCTATATAGCTAACTATCTTGCTCTTTTTTAATAGAGCTTGCAGTCAGTTGTAGGAGATTGTGCGTGCTGTCTGCATGCCCTGAACCCAGTATACACCGCTATATCCACCTATATAGCTAGCTATCTTGCTTGTTTTAAATAGAGCTTGCAGTCAGTTGTAGGAGATTGTGCGTGCTGTCTGCATGCTCTGAACCCAGTATACACCGCTATATCCACCTATATAGCTAACTATCTTGCTCTTTTTAAATAGAGCTTGCAGTCAGTTGTAGGAGATTGTGCGTGCTGTCTGCGTGCTCTGAACCCAGTATACACCGCTATATCCACCTATATAGCTAACTATCTTGCTCTTTTTAAATAGAGCTTGCAGTCAGTTGTAGGAGATTGTGCGTGCTGTCTGCTTGCTCTGAACCCAGTATACCCGCTATATCCACCTATATAGCTAACTATCTTGCTCGTTTTAAATAGAGCTTGCAGTCAGTTGTAGGAGATTGTGCGTGCTGTCTGCGTGCCCTGAACGCAGTACACACCAGGAGAGGCTTTCCAGGAGAGCAGACGTGTGTGGAGGAGCTCTGTAGAGAACCACGGCTGTTTCTGGACAGCCGGCCTTATGGCGTCGGCTAGCCCGGGCTCGGGGCCCTCTTCCCGGCCTGGGTCTCAGACAACCCCCCCTGGGGTGAGAGACCTCTCCAGGGAGGAGAAGCTATTCCTGATCACGCAGTCTGAGTTGATGGACTGGACCTGGGCCCAGCCGGGAGAGGGCCCAAGCAAGCTCCAGAAAAGGAGGGAAAGGGTAAAGGCACTGATACAGAAGGCCGCGGCGGCCTATGTGCAACGTTCAGAGCGACTGGCCAACCTACGAAATCGCAGGGACCGCTCAGCCAGCAGCAAACGTGGTGAATATAGAAAGACCATAGATGGCCTAAAGTGAGAATGCAGGGACCTCTGGCAGCTGCTGGGCGGTCTCTGCGAGCGAGGGAAAGGTGAGAGAAGTTTTCTGGCGGAGGTAAAGAGGGAACTTCTAAGAGCCAGCCAGCCAAGAAGGAACCCAGGCGGTGAGGCGAGGAAGTGCCCCCCCCCCGAAGTCCCCCCTGAAGCCCTCACCTGAAGTAACGGTACAACAGACTCCGGAGGAGGTAACGACTTTTGGAGATGACCAGTCCATGGCCTGTCAGGAGAGTATGCCCCCCGGAGCCGTCAGTGCGGAGGGTCCCCGGATCCCTGTGTTAACATCTGCCATGCCTGAGGCTGCAGTCCAGGTGGATCCGGGTAGGGTACCCGATGAAGCACGTGAAGGCTCCGGTAGAGATGCAAGTCGCAGCCAACGAAGCAGGAAGTTGATGGTGGTCCTCACCAGAGAACGGTCAGAAGGGCCAGTGAAGGCCAGTGGTCAGAGGTCCCCGGCGGACAGTGCAGCTCGACCCCCCTCCGAGACCCCCCCAGTGACCTCGGCCGCTCCCACCAGGTCCGTAGCGGTGCGGAGTGAACCAGCCATAATGGCGGCCCCTGCCGCGGCCGCATAGGGTTAGGGGGAGGTGCTGACGGGAACAGACGCAAGCACAGTTTTGGATGGACAGTGCGGATAAACGTCCTCTGCTGACACTGGGAGGAGTGGCGGGATGAGAGCGGGTGCATCACTTCCGGTACCGGGAGACGTGACCGGAAGTGACCTATGTGATCTCATCGACTTCCGGGAACCGGAAGTGACGTCCGCGGCGGCCCCGGAAGTCACGGGAGGGCTCAAAGCGGAAGTGGGGACACCTGAGGTTCAGCTGGAAGGGCCTTTGGTGTCGCTCGTTGGGGGAGGGGAGGCGGTCATGTCGGAGGCCTCCCTGGAGGTAGCAACTCTAGCGTCCTCCGGGAGATCTCTTCCGGCAGGACAGGTATGCTGGGGTGAGTCCCCGATGGGGGAATTGAGGAATGAATGCTCGGCCCTGGAATTTATACAGGAGTTGGAGGGGTCACAGGAGCGGGGTCCTGAGGAAATGGAGGTAACTCTCCCTCAGGATCATGTAGCTGTGGGGGATGCTACTCCTTCCCCCGCGGTAAGGAGTAAGATGCCAGTTGGTGGGGATACGGTGGATAGAGGTGCTGAGCCAGAGAGTCCGGTCCGTCAGAGGTCTGGCCCTTCCCCCACAGGCCCAGTTTCCATCTTGGGCACACAGGAGAAGGAAAACCTCTTAGGTGCCCTGAAGGCTGGACGCTCGTTTGCACAGGTGGCAGGTTCCTCTGCCCCCTGGGTTCCCTGTACGGCCAGTTTGGCACCCAGAATTTCCGGGCCCCCCCTGGGGATCAGCCCCAGGGTGCGCAGGCCTGGACGAGGGGTACGGGGGGCCCTGAGAGGTGCAGATGGAATGTGGTGCAGCTCAGGTGGGAAGGGACGTCTGCATGTCCCAGCAGGGGTCAGGTCATCGACTATCTGCTGGGGCTGTGCTTTAAAGTTTCGGACTTATTTGCAGTCATACATCCCACAAACTTGAAGGAGTTTGATGTAAGTTTCGTCTCCTTGGTCTCCATGGAGCTTTTCCTGACACTGTACGAGCTCGTCAGGAAGTCAGATCCATGGAAAAGACTCTGGGTGATACCTCTTTCGAGGCAGGAGGAGGTAAAAAATTTGACTGTACTGGTCAGGAATGAGTCCCTCCCACCTGAGGACATTGCGACCTGGCTGACGCGGTACGGGCAGCTCCAGACAGGGCTGAGGAAAAGTTTGGATGAGAGCGGGGTTTGGACAGGTGCGTGGTTGGTCAGGATCCGGCTCAAGCGCCACAATAATACCGTGGAGCATGTACCTGGCAGCGCCTTTATAGGTAGAGACCGGATCCTGGTCTTCTACCCTGGACAGCCCCGTTGCTGTTTCAAATGCGGCAGTCCCGCGCACCTCAGCGCGGACTGCACAATGCCCCGCTGTGTGAGGTGCAATGGCTTCGGCCATTCGCCTGAGGGTTGCAGGCTTATTGTCTGCAACCTCTGTGGGGAAATGGGACACCCCTTTAGTCGGTGCCCCAAGGCGTTCAGGGGGTGCCAGGCTGAAGGGGGTGCCCCAGGCCCGGAGGGTGAGGGGGTCCCTAGACGGAGTGGGGATCCCAGCCCCTCAGGGTCACAGAGGGAGGGTTCCCCCCTCCCTCAAAGGGTCAGACCCCCCAGGCGCGGATCAAGGGCAGGAACTGGCATAGTGAGGGAGCCGGCGAGTTCTCCGGCCCCGTCTGATACTGTGTCAGATGGGGCAACGGCAACAAAACCACCTGTGAAGCCGGCCAAGGCGAAAAAGCCCTCGCCCAAAAATCACCCTCCCCCTGTTTCCCCCCGCCCTCCTCCCTTTCCCCTGCCCCCCCCCCCTTCCCCTCTCCCTCCCCTGGTCTCCCCCCTCCCAGTTTCCCCTTCTTCTCCTTTACCCCCTTCCCCCTCTCTCCCTTCCCCCTCCTCCCCTCCCTTCAGTTATTAAATCTACGGGTAAGCTACACCCACCCCTGGATCAGGCAGCTCTACTAATGCCCCCTCCAGCCTCTTCGGTGGTTGTGAGTGGTCAGCAAGCTGGTACAGGGGAGGTGGCCCTGATGGACATCTTGGGGGCAGGTAAAGGGGTTAATAAAAGGCTTAAGGAGATCTCCAGTGGGAGGTCCGACGAGGAGAGTGGGAGGGAACCTCCCAAAGTGGGATTGGAGAAAAAAAACAAAAAAAAGAGGAAGAGGAAGAGTTCGGGGAAGGAGGGTGGTGAGGACCCCCAGCCCAGTACTAGTTCAGGGGCAGGGGGGGGGTTCCTCACTAACCCTATGGAACAGGTTCGGAATCCTTTCCTACCTCGGACTCCGAGGAGGATTGATTCTTTTAGGAATGTAATATAGAGAGAAACGTAAACTTCAATCACTAAGGATGACGGTACCCGCTCCAATACGCCTTGCGACCATTAATGTCGCAAGTGTGCGTTCTGCGGCGGCTAGATTTTCAGCCTTTGATTTTCTCGGCCGGGTTGAAGCCGACATTTTGTTTTTGCAAGAGTCCTGGCTGGCATCTGTGGCAGAGATGCACCTAGCAAAGAGGGAGTGGAGACATGGGCCATCCCTCTGGTCTCTTGCGGCTGAGCCCTGCAGTGGGGTTGCGGTCCTTTTTAAGACTGGTTCGGTGGCTTGTCGACGAGTGATTGAATTAGAAATCGGTAGGTGTTTGATTGTGGACGCAGTCGTGAGGGGGGAATCCCTCCGCCTCATCCATTTTTATGGACCTCAGTCCAGGAGGGGGAGGAAGGACCTTCTTATACTGCTGAAACCATACCTGTTTACATCCCAGCAGGTGGTCTTTGGTGGTGACTTTAACATGGTCACCAGGTCAAAGGACCGGGCAGGCACCTCAGGCCCTCTGGGATATGATAGTATCTTTTTGAATAGAATAGTGAGGGAAGCTGGGTTGGTGGATGTGCACGTTGGCCACTTCCCCAACCTCACTGGTTTCACATACTCCAGAGGTAGTTGTAGGAGTAGGTTTTTTTGAAGGGGGACTCATCCTTTGCAGCTCCCGCGCTGCATGCGGTTGAGTTCTCTGATCACTGTATGGTGTCGGTCACTCTGAATGTGGCGGACACCCCTCAGAAAGGGAGGGGCCTGTGGCGACTAAACGGGTCGCTACTTGAGGACCCTGAAGTCAGATCGGCCTATGAGGACTTATTTTTGGAACAAGCCTCGCTCCTTGAGAGCGGCTGCTCCCGCCAGGAATGGTGGGAAGTGGTGAAGAAGAGGTCGGAAGGCTTCTTCCGGGAAGTCTCGGGCCGTTGGGCAGCATCCTGGTATCAGGCCTGCCAGAAGTTACGCAGGCAGCTAGATCGCTTGGTTTCTGATAGTGGCCCTCAGGACCAGATCTCGGATCTGAAGCTCCAGATGAAGGAGTGTCAGTATGACCGTCTCGCCTCCCTGGTGCTGGAGAAGTTCACCAACCCGGATCCCTACAAAAGCTGTGGGGACGCGGTGAGTGGGAAGGTCATACATGGACTGAGAGATCCATCGGGTTCCCTGGTAAGGTCCAAGCCGGGCATCCTGGGGATCATCAGAGCCCATTTTTCAGACATCCTTCGGAAAAAGCCGTTGGATCTGAGGAGAGCCAAGGAATTTCTTGACGGGACTCCACTTGAGGTGGGGTCTGACCCCCTGGACTCCTTGGTGGAAGAGATCTCAGTGGCCGAAATTGAGCAGGCCATTGACTCGTTGTCTCCAAAGAAGTCGCCGGGGCCTGATGGGTTCACAGCAGAATTTTATAAAACCTTTAAGAGCCTTTTGGCTCCTCGTCCGAGGGAGGTGTTCAGTGAGTGTTTGGCATCTGGCCTGCTCCCTCCCTCGATGAGAAGGTCGGCCTTGATCCTTCTGTCCAAAGGGAGGGATCCGTCCGTGATAGAGAATTGGCGTCCTATCGCCCTTCTCTCCACAGATAGAACGATTCTGGCAAAGATTTTGTTTACGCGTATGTCTGCTGTTGCAGGCAAGCTGCTGTCTGCCTCCCAGCACTGCACAGTTCCCGGCCGTAGCACCTTTAGTGCAGTCCTTAACGTCCGGGAGGCTGCGGAGAGGTGCAGGGCAACGGGTGACGGGCGGTATCTGCTGGAGTTAGATCAGGCGAAAGCTTTTGATCGGGTAGACCACAAGTACCTCTGGCTTCTCCTGGGTAGATACGCGTTCCTGATCAATTTATTGATTGGCTCAGGACTTTGTACAGAGGGGCCGAGAGCTTCCCTCTGGTTAATGGTTGGGTGGGTCCTACCTTTCCGGTGGACTCTGGTGTTAGGCAGGGCTGTCCGCTGAGTCCCCTGCTCTATGTCTTCGCAGTCGACCCCTTCATAAGAAGGCTAGACTGTGGGCAGCTGAGGGGGGTCCTGATGGAGCCCGGCAGTGGCCCGGATAAAGCAGTGAAGGTGGTGGCCTACGCGGACGACGTCTCAGTGGTAGTGGCTAGCCGAGAGGAGGCCCAGTTTGTGGAAACACAGATTGGAGGCTACTCCGAGGCGTCTGGTTCGTTGGTCAACTGGGACAAGAGTGAAGCTCTCTGGCTGGGAAGGGAGGGTGAGCAGTTCGCCCTCCCGGACGTTTTTCCCCCGCCCCGACCAGAAGTTAAGATCTTAGGCATTTATTTCGGCCAGGGTGATTATCCCAAGCTAAATTGGGAGCACAGGCTGGTAAGTGCCACCCAGAAAGTTAATGCCTGGAAAGGCTGGAAGCTGTCATTGAGGGAAAAGGTGAGCCTGGTTAAAACCTATTTGCTTCCCGAGTTCCTCTATGTCAGCTACGCATGTCTGTTGCCAGAATCACTCTATGCACGGGTCTGCTGTCTGTTTTTCCTGCTTCTGTGGGGAAACAGACTGAACCTGATAAAAAGGGAGATCACGTATCGACGGAGAGGGGAGGGCGGGTTGGACATGATCAACCCCACGGATTTCTTTACTGTGGTGTTCCTGAAGTTCAATCTGCGATCCATTTTTGTGGACGAACCCTCTTTGTGGGAGCGTTCGTGTAAGAATTGGTTCCTGGTGTTCCTGAGTAGGTGGGACTGTGGCGGCCCTGAAGGTACTAAGGCGGTGGAGGATAACGGCCTTAGAGGTAGGCTCCCTGGGCCGGCGTGAGCTGTACCAGAGGGTCATGGCCTCGGACGTTTTGAAGGGACTGTCCAGACAGGGTTCTCAGGGAGGGACTAGCCCTCCTGAATTCCAAGAGAATTCCTGCCAAGTTCTGGGATCTCGCATGGAGGGCGTTCCATGGACGACTCTATGTGAGATCAAACTTGAAGTACCGGAGCCCAGAGGACAGAGGCTGTCCTCGCCCTGAGTGTGGTGGGGTGCTAGAGACCATGGACCACTTTTTGGTCGAGTGCCACTTCAACTTGAGGGTTCTGGGGGAGGTTGGAGATGCCATCGGCTATCCCCATCTCCAGGCCCTTGCCTATCCTGAGAGGGTGTACGGTGACTTCAGAGCCCGGAGGGGTTTTGTGTTATCATCACTGTATTTAGTTAGTGTCATATGCCTCTACTACACTTGGCACGCTCGGTGTTTAGTGTCCACTAGGGGCAAGTTCCTGCCCATGCATGAGGTGGCGGGTGATATCGTTCGGGAATTGGGTAAGGTGAGGTTTCTTGAGGGGGAAAGAATGGGTAGGGAAAGGTGTGCCAGGTTGTGGAGAGGGTTCTCTTTCCGGCCACCTTGATGATCTCCCCCTTCTTTTCCTTAGGTGGAGGTCTGTCTGTCCTTTCAACTTAATTTTAAAAACATGGTATGCACCGTCAGTTTCGTTACGTTCCTGCCTATAGGGGGTATGTAATAAAATGTACATAGTTAGAATAATGTTGGAAATTGTTTAGATAGGCTTCTGTTTTTCTTATAAGTAGTCCAGATGATCATGGGGCTAGGGGTCGTCCGATATGGGCCCTCTTTTTCCCCCCTTTTTTGAGATGGACTTTACCTTCACTATGAGGGGGCAGTTTGGATAGATTCTGTCTGTCTAAAAACATTTGTACGAGTTGTTCTCTTGTTCTTTTTTGCTCAAGTATGAGTCTTTCTTAAGTTCTTGATTATGTAAATCGGTAGCAGTTTTATTTTAATAAAAATCTCCACCTATATAGCTAGCTATCTTGCTCGTTTTAAATAGAGCTTGCAGTCAGTTGTAGGAGATTGTGCGTGCTGTCTGCGTGCTCTGAACTCAGTATACACCGCTATATCCATCTATATAGCTAACTATCTTGCTCTTTTTAAATAGAGCTTGCAGTCAGTTGTAAGAGATTGTGTGTGCTGTCTGCGTGCCCTGAACCCAGTATACACCGTTATATCCACCTACATAGCTCTTCTCTAATTGAGCCATCTGCCATCTGCAGGAGTTAGTGGATGTTGTGTGTGCCTCCAGCACAATATACACTACCCAATTGCTGGTTTTCCCATCTCCCTTCAGGCCATTACCATGTCTGGAAGGCCAGCAAGGAGAGGCAGACAGGCGCGAGCCAATAAAAGAGGGCAAGCAGGCTCTGTGTCTAGAGACAACAGTGCTGGTCGTGGACGTGGTGCATCGTCATCATCAGCACGTGGCCATAGGACACGCTTGTCCTTCTTTTCGGCAGCTGGACATGTTGAGCCGCAACATGCCAACGACTTGGTAGAGTGGATGACCAAGCCCTCTTCATCCTCCTCATCCTCTCTCACCCAGGCTCAGGGTACTAGCAAAGCAGCTGCCAACGCATCATCTTCCCTCCTCTCAATGTCATCATCAGTGACTCCTTCCCTAGACCCACCACGTCCTCCTGAGGAGTCTCCTGAACTCTTTGAGCACAGTGTTGGGTACATGCTCCAGGAGGATGCCCAGTGTTTTGTAGGCTCTGATGATGATACTCAGCTAGAGAAAGGCAGTAGCGTGAATGCAGAGAGAGGGGATGCTCAAGAAGGACAGCAATCTGGCAGTCATGTTCCACAAGCTGCAGCATACTGCCAGGTTTGCTCCAGCGATGAAGAGGGAGGGGATGATGAGGGCACTGACTACACGTGGGTGCCTGGTAGGAGAGAGGAGGAGGAGGAGGCACATGTCCAACGAGGCAGGATGCCCTCTGGGGGCCAGCTTAGGGGCAGCACACCGACTGAATCACACCGCAGAGCTCTGCCTGTGCAGGGCGCTGCCTCTGCTCGTTATTCTAAAAGTTCTTTGGTGTGGGCCTTTTTGGAGATGAGTGCATCAGATCGCACCGCTGCTATTTGCAACATATGTCTCAAGCGTATCTCGCGTGGCCAAAACATCAGCCGCTTGGGCACCACATGCTTGACCAGACATATGTTGACCTGCCATGCAGCTCGTTGGCAAGCGTACCTCAAAGACCCACACCAAAGAACAAAGCGGACCTCTCCTTGCTCCTCATCAGCTGGCATCTCCAACCCCACTAGACCTTCAGTCCTCTCTGAAACCTGCTCTGAGAGGAATGAAGGTGTAGAATTAGGTGTGTCACAACCAAGTGCTTCCGGGCACTCTGCTAGCAGTACACCCACGTCCGATTATAGCAGGAAAATGTCCCTGCCCCAGCTGCTGGACTGGCAAAAGAAGTTCACTCCCAGCCATCCACATGCCCAGCGGTTAAATGCTAGCTTGGCTAAATTGCTAGCACTTCAACTGCTGCCTTTTCAGTTGGTAGACTCGGCCCCCTTCCGTGAGTTTGTACAATGTGCGGTTCCTCAGTGGCAGGTCCCCAAACGCCACTTTTTCTCACGGAAGGCGATTCCGACTCTCTACCGGCATGTGGAAGGCAATGTCCTTGCCTCGCTGGACAGGGCGGTCAGCGGTAAGGTGCATATTACCGCTGACTCATGGTCCAGCAGGCATGGACAGGGACGTTAAAACAGGGGTGAACAGCGGCGCTAGTAATGGTGATAACATAAAATTATATAGCAACTGGAATATAGGTATACATAAAATGTGTGTGAATAAGCACACATGATATTAAAACATTTGTTTAAAACATAATGTCCATAAATGATCCGAGATCTTGTATGATTAGCACCTGGAGGCAGCTCCCTTAGAGTGAAGCGATGAGCTCTGTGTAGAAATGGGAACAGAGGGGCGCCAGACTGAGTGCAGTATAAATCATATATTTAATAAAAAGATTTGGAAAATCTAGAAGTAACAGTCTGGTGGTTGGATTTGGAGGGAATGAGATTAGAATGATTATGGATGTGAGAAGTAGGAGTCAGGGACATGAGTGGTGGCACATTATTCAAACGGTTTTTCTTTTTCCAATTGAAAACTCTGTTCGAGTTATAATCATCTATATCTCTACGGAATTTTCCTAGTTTCGATTTTAGAAGGAAATCCTCTTTCCTTTTTGTATGTTTTTTCAAAATTCTTGACCATTCTCTAGGGGCAGAGGGGGTTAAAGAGGACAATGATGTTATATTGGTCTTTATCTGCTCTTTCAGGGCAGAAAATTTCCTGTCTCTCTGCATAATCAGCAGTTTTATCAATTTTTGAGTGCAAAATTCTGCAATCTGCTCCCATTCTATAAGGAGATCTTTATCTAGAAAAGGACAATTCTTAAGTACACGAAGTCCTCGTGGAGAAATTCTGGACTCAGAATACTGTTTAAGGAAAAAGCCATCCCACCACTGTTGGTTGGCTGAATTAATCAATTCTTCAATTTTCTTAATTTTTGTGCAAGCATCTTTTGTATTAGGACCAGATAGAGGAGCAGTGGAAGAGAAGAAAGAAGGAGAAAAAAAAAATCATAAAACTGTTCAAGATTGTCATTTTTCATACATTCGATTTGTGATAAAAATTCCATGGTTGTATGCTAACACACAAAACTGCAGCACACTAATAGCTTCAATATACAGTAAAAACAGGGGTGAACAGCGGCGCTAGATATGGTGATAACATAAAATTATATAGCAACTGGAATATAGGTATACATAAAATGTGTGTGAATAAGCACACATGATATTAAAACATTTGTTTAAAACATAATGTCCATAAATGATCCGAGATCTTGTATGATTAGCACCTGGAGGCAGCTCCCTTAGAGTGAAGCGATGAGCTCTGTGTAGAAATGGGAACAGAGGGGCGCCAGACTGAGTGCAGTATAAATCATATATTTAATAAAAAGATTTGGAAAATCTAGAAGTAACAGTCTGGTGGTTGGATTTGGAGGGAATGAGATTAGAATGATTATGGATGTGAGAAGTAGGAGTCAGGGACATGAGTGGTGGCACATTATTCAAACGGTTTTTCTTTTTCCAATTGAAAACTCTGTTCGAGTTATAATCATCTATATCTCTACGGAATTTTCCTAGTTTCGATTTTAGAAGGAAATCCTCTTTCCTTTTTGTATGTTTTTTCAAAATTCTTGACCATTCTCTAGGGGCAGAGGGGGTTAAAGAGGACAATGATGTTATATTGGTCTTTATCTGCTCTTTCAGGGCAGAAAATTTCCTGTCTCTCTGCATAATCAGCAGTTTTATCAATTTTTGAGTGCAAAATTCTGCAATCTGCTCCCATTCTATAAGGAGATCTTTATCTAGAAAAGGACAATTCTTAAGTACACGAAGTCCTCGTGGAGAAATTCTGGACTCAGAATACTGTTTAAGGAAAAAGCCATCCCACCACTGTTGGTTGGCTGAATTAATCAATTCTTCAATTTTCTTAATTTTTGTGCAAGCATCTTTTGTATTAGGACCAGATAGAGGAGCAGTGGAAGAGAAGAAAGAAGGAGAAAAAAAAAATCATAAAACTGTTCAAGATTGTCATTTTTCATACATTCGATTTGTGATAAAAATTCCATGGTTGTATGCTAACACACAAAACTGCAGCACACTAATAGCTTCAATATACAGTAAAAACAGGGGTGAACAGCGGCGCTAGATATGGTGATAACATAAAATTATATAGCAACTGGAATATAGGTATACATAAAATGTGTGTGAATAAGCACACATGATATTAAAACATTTGTTTAAAACATAATGTCCATAAATGATCCGAGATCTTGTATGATTAGCACCTGGAGGCAGCTCCCTTAGAGTGAAGCGATGAGCTCTGTGTAGAAATGGGAACAGAGGGGCGCCAGACTGAGTGCAGTATAAATCATATATTTAATAAAAACAAGTAGTAACTCACAGGTTAAATTAGATGAGCTCAGTATGTGGTGAAAATCGCCAGTCCTGGAGTCTCATAAAAGTCTTCCCTTTGCAGCCTGGGACACTGGTGTGATCTTACAGGGATCCAGAGAATGCTGGGAACCAGGAGGCAGGAAACGAGAAGCAGCTGGTCGTGACTTCACAGGAACAGGAAGTGTGATTATTCACAGTGGCAAGGAATGGTAATGCATTTCGAAGCTACAGCTTCTTCATCAGACCATGATTGGCTGTCAAACCTGGTAGTCTTATATTACAGAGGAAATAGAAACAGAGAGATCTGATGGGCTGGCCAGCCCGTCAATCAAATACACAGATTCAAAGAGGTAGATGGCTGGAGACCGAAGTGAATGTAAATATGAGTAAGAAGCTTGCTGATTAATAGTGGAAGATAAGTTTATAACGTTTGCAGAAATCGATCAATTCACTAATTGATTAAATACATAAATATAAAATGTATAAATATACTTCAAATTTAAAATGAATACATTTTTATAAGTAAATTAAATAAAAAAATGAATTAAGAAAATTATTAGCAATTTGGAAATCAATTGATCATTATAAATTATAATGAATTAATAAAATGGTGAGAATGGATGAAAGAAAGGACTCTATGCTAGGTATAATATTAAGGTTCTAAGTTATATCATGACCAAAAATACTTCTCAAAAGGATAAAATCAAATCTTCAGATAATAAATGGTTAATGGATAATGCTGGTGATACCCACTGTGTATATATGTGTGCACACATAGTCATACATATACACACACAAATACAATAACAGCTCATGCATACCCACATACCCAAAACTTTTTTAGTCCGCAGCCCCAAGGTATGATCGGTTCCAGCAACCATCGCCAGCGTCTGATTTACATGGTGCAGGAATGCCTAGGGGCAAGGTCAGACTTGGACACCTTTCCCACCGAAAATCCTCTGGCTTACTGGGTCTTGAGGATGGATCACTGGCCAGAGCTTGCACAGTATGCAATTCAGCTACTGGCCTGTCCTGCATCCATCGTTCTTTCGGAACGCACCTTCAGTGCTGCTGGTGACTTTGTTACAGATCACAGGGTGCGCCTGTCCACCGAATCAGTTGATCGACTGACCTTCATCAAGATGAATCAGTCTTGGATCACCCACAGCTACCAAGCACCTGAAGCTGATGAAACCGAATAATTTTTTTGAAATATCACATCCCTTCAAGACTGCCTAAGCTGATGCTGAGTGACTGTCCTGTTATGTTGATTGTCTATCCTCTTCCTCCTCCGCTGATATGTTGGAAGAACATTTTTGGTTCTGGGTGATGCCACCAGCCCAATTTTTCTGCCCCTGTTTAACAGGGGCGTTTAATTACAATTTTTGATGCAATGCTTTGCAGCAGGGCTCATTCCTGCACTAAAACTAGAGTATATGGGAGAGGTTGCAGTGTCGTGGCACCAGCACCAGTGTGTAAGGCCCAATTTTTCTGCCCCTGTTTAACAGGGGCGTTTAATTACAATTTTTGATGCAATGCTTTGCAGCAGGGCTCATTCCTGCACTACAAATAGAGTATATGGGAGAGGTTGCAGTTTTGTGGCACCAGCACCAGTGCCAGCAGCCCAATTTTTCAGCCCCTGTTTAACAGGGGCATGTAATTACAATTCTTGATATAATATTTCACAGGAGGGCTCGTTCCTGTGCCCACCCAGAGTAACTGTGAGGACTTACAGTGTTGTGGCACCAGCACCACAACCACCAAAGGTCAATTTTTCCACCACTGTTCAACAATGGCATGTAATTACAATTCTTGATATAATCGTTCACAGCAGGGTGCTCCAGCGCCCACCAAGAGTCACTTTGAGGGCTTACAATGTTGTGGCAAAACCAAAACCTTGTTCCGCCATTTCTGCAGAGCATCAAACATCCAACTTACAAACATCTCCTACTTGCAAACGGAAGGAGACAACAGCAAGTGAGATGAAAAAAGACGGACGCCAAAATAAATTATACAGGGGTGATAACCCTTCCCTATGTTTTCCAAAAAGCTTAAAAATAGATTTTTTGACTGGAGCTACACTTTAAAAATTTACCAGTTGAAAATTACAAACAGATTCTACTTAACACAACAAACCTACACAGTCCCTGTCTTGTTTGCACCGCCTGTATACTGCTGTTCTGAGTATATAGGGCCTGGGGGCCACACATATTTCCTTTTTTTAATATGGGTACGGGTTCCCCTTAATATCCGTACAAGACCCAAAGGGGCTGGTAATGGGCAGGGAGGGCTACCCCTGCCATTTTTCTCAATGATTTTCAACCATATTGCAGGAACCAAATATTACATTAAAACCGCAAGCAGTTTTAAATGACGTTATTTTCGTTAAATGTAATTTTGTGCAGGGACTGTTCTAAACACGGGAAACATGTGGCACTTCACAGGCATACTATAGACACCCCCAGGCACGATATTTAAAGGAATATCTCACTTTTTTTTTTTCACTTTAATCATCATTAAAATCAGTGCTCCCCCCAAAACGACCATTTTTAAAAACATTTTATGCATTGACCCATGTCCCCTGGGGCAGGAGCCAGGTCCCCAAACCCTTTTTAGGACAGTATCTTGCATATTAGCCATTAAAATTATCACTTTTAATTTCAAACGTTTGCGTCCCATAGACTTCAATGGGGTTCTAACGTTCGTACGAATTTGGGGTCCGTTCGAAATTTCTGGTGCGAACCGAACCGGGGGTGTTCGGCTCATCCCTAATAGTGGCCTATGGGTTGAGGAAACAGAAGGGAGTGAACCTGACATAGGAAGTAGAGTGTCAGTTCCCTACCCTTCTGCTA
Organism: Lithobates pipiens; assembly: GCF_037356315.1. Taxonomy (NCBI): domain Eukaryota; kingdom Metazoa; phylum Chordata; class Amphibia; order Anura; family Ranidae; genus Lithobates; species Lithobates pipiens. The sequence continues at coordinate 142,946,204 of NW_027507790.1, forward strand.
ACCTGTTCACATAGGTTTTTGTGACAGAAATAAGGTCTAACTGAATTTGGATCATACTGTTTACTTTGTATTTCTCTTTACTACTGAAAAGTTCTAAATTACCAACTAGAAAATCATAAATAGTGTTATATTGTTCAGATTAAATACCCTTTATACAGTGTTATGTTATGCACTTCCATGTGTCCCTTTTACTACAGTAAACAAACTTGAACTGTTTCACTGGTATTGTGTAAGTTTCTTGTTATTGTTGACTGTCGGTAAAAATGACTCGACCCAGGTTGTCAGCAGTGTTGGAGGACTTGCAGAGTCGAGGCAACCAGTGGGGTACAGATTCTATCAGCGGCCCTCATAAGGATAGTGCTACATGTGCATGTACATGCCTGGGCCTGGTGTGCATTATATACAGCACCGATAGTGACCACTAACACTTTATTTGGCTGCCATTTTGTGGCACGGTTTGGAGAATTTAGAAAAGTTGAGAATTTTGAAACATGCAGTCACTGTATTTTGTGAAGGGTGACTTTACACTAGAAAATATAAATTAATGGTACCGTATATACTCGAGTATAAGCCGAGATTTTCAGCCTCTTTTTTGAGGCTGAAAGTGCCCCCCTCGGCTTATACTCGAGTCATCGCTGTCTGCCCGCTCGATCAGCGTGTCGAGCAGACAGACAGCGGCCATTCTATAATTCAAAAGCCGCGCCTCCGGCTCCGCCTTCGCCTGTGATAGGCGGAACACTGAATTTCCCAGCAGCCTGTGTTCCGCCTATCACGGACATCGTATCATCCTCGTACTACGGACGAGGATGATACGATGTCCGTGATAGGCGGAACACAGGCTGCTGGGAAATTCAGTGTTCCGCCTATCACAGGCGAAGGCGGAGGCGCGGCTTTTGAATTTTACAATGGCCGCCGAGGCGCCGACGAAGAGGGCACGGGACGGAGGCAAGGCAAGGCACGGCACGGGACGGGACGGGACGGGACGGAGGCAAGGCAAGGCACGGCACGGGACGGAGGCAAGGCACGGCACGGGACGGAGGCAAGGAGGCAAGGCACGGGACGGAGGCTCGGGACAAAGGCTCGGGACACAGGTAGGCTGGACACACACACACACACACACACACACACACACACACACACACACACACACACACACACACACGGATGGATGGAGACACACACACACACAGGGATGGATGGATACACACACACACAGGGATGGATGGATGGATGGAGACACACACACACAGGGATGGATGGATGGAGACACACACACACAGGGATGGATGGATGGATGGATGGAGACACACACACACAGGGATGGATGGATGGATGGACACACACACACACAGGGATGGATGGACGGACACACAGGGATGGACGGACACACAGGGATGGACGGACACACAGGGATGGACGGACACACACACAGGGATGGACAGGCATGTCTCACCCTCGGCTTATACACGAGTCAATAAGTTTGCCAGTTTTTTTGGGGGTAAATTGGGGGCCTCGGCTTATATTCGGGTCGGCCTATACTCGAGTATATACGGTAAGTAAAGTAAGAAAGGAAATGCTGAAAGATAAGTGATAACTCATGAGAGGGAAGTCAGACGTGTTTAAGATTGCACATAAATGCTATTAATTTATGTAATTATTGAATAAAGAAATATGTTTTAAATTATGCAGAAACAAAATTGTTATAGTAATTCCCAGCCGAAAACAAAACTTAGTTTGATAAAAGCAAATGTCTAAACTGAATATTCAATTTACAGAATGTTATTTAGCAAAGACTGAAATGTATTTGGAATCACTTTCTGTTCATTTTGGCAGTCACAATGCTTTAATCAATACACCTTTTAGTTTATAATGCACTCACCCTCTCTTTTACTCTGAGCATGATTGATTTGAAGCATTAAAATCAGATTAGTTCATGATGAACACTGTCAGCACTCAGGATTTCTGAGAACATTCTAAATAGGAAACAACAAAGTCCCAGCAAACAAATAAAGCCACCTCTTGGGATACAGTAGGACTCAAAACATATTCAGGCTGACATTTTGGCAAGTGCACTTGTTCTGATTAATTAAAACTATTAACGGCTAAAATATGCCAATTGCATAATTAATTGAGGTGTGGAATTATGACTAAACAAATCTCAAGTAGGCTGAAAAAGAGTTTTACAGTATATTTATTTTTTTGTCTGTAGTCACACTTCAGTTTGTATATAAATATTTTAAAATACTGAAAAATTATTCCTAAAGGAAAGTTACAATAGATTTATATGTATGTTTGAACATTTCTGCTTGATTATTATTTTCTCCACTAAGAATGAATTAATCTACCAAGATTCAGTTTGTAAAATCTTGCTCTTTTTTAAAATTGTATTATTCCTTATATAAATTTTTGAGTATGCAACGAAAGTGGGGGGGGGGGGGGGGGGTGATAGGAAATTAGGGAGCGAATAGGTATAGGAGTTATAAGGATGATAAAATGAAGAATGCACAAATGTACAAAGAGATACGAGAAAAGTTACAGTATGTTACCAGGTAATACAACAAGTAATCTGAGTACTGATATGAAATCAATCACCTATAGATTGATAATGGATGGCAGTCCCAATTACTGAAAGATTTGCTGGATAAGTATGGAAGTAAGTCAGTAAGCAAGTAGGTGAGTTTACTATTATCCTTAAAAAGAAAAGGGGAAGGGTATGGGAGAACCTAATGGAGAAAGGGTAAGGTGGAATGCGGGAGGGATAGAAGGGGAGGTAGAACAAGTCATAGAAGAACAGTTAGGATGGAATAGAGATGGGGGTTTGAATCTGCACGCCTGAGGGACATTAAGTAGAAAGATCTTGGGGATAATTAGGTGAAGACATAAAGTCAATCCAATAGAACCAGGCATTGTGATATTTTTGAACCTTGGATAGCCACATACCCATATACGGAGGCAAAGGCAACTTCCACAATATAGGTATGCAGGCCCTTGCAGAATTTATCAAATGTATGAGAAGGGAGCATCTATGTCTTCTCTTTGGGAATGGTGTCAAATTGAAGATGAGGGCACCTGGGTTTTTAACAAGATCAATACCAGTCAGTTTAAAAATGTAACCACTTTGTCCCAAAATGAAATAGGACAATTCCAAAAAATCTTCAGGAGTGTGCCAATATGTCACATACCTTGACCAAGTAGATGAGAGGACTTCCTTTGCAGTTCTGGTCCGAGCACCCCTGAGTGTGGCGACAGAGTGTGGTGACAGAGTTTGAAGGCTCAAGGAAACATGGGTGATAGTAGCTTGATAGCAGGCCACTGCCACTGTCAGGGTCTCCTTTAACCACCTCAATACAGTGCACTTACACCCCCTTCCTGCCCAGACTAATTCTCAGCTTTCAGCGCTCTCACAGTTTTAATGACAATTACTCAGTCATGCAACACTGTCCTTTTTGAAGTAAAACACATAGCCAAGTATTTTTCCAAACAAAAATTTGGAATTTATTGGGGTCATAACAAAATAAAGAGGAAGGCAATGCTGGAGAAACAGTTGGAATTGGTGAAGCCTTTGTACCCCAGGGCAGACATCAATTATTTGACTGTCAAAATTGGTAACTTGAGGAGTCCATTTAATAGGGAGCACAATACGGTCCATGACTCAGAGAAATCGGAAGCAGCAGCAGATGACATATATGTCCCAGGGCTGTGGTCTTACAACAGCCTGCATCTTTAGCCAGACCACACCAAACCCAGGCCATCACCCTCAACATTTCCTTCCACTCTTCCTTCCATGCTGCTCTGGTGGGTTGGGTGGCTGTGGTGTTGGTGGTGTTTATGGAGGTGGTGGAGGAGTATGGTCCAACTCACACAGGTGGCTTTTATTTGTGAGCTGGCCCCTCGTCCCCTTGTTTAGGACCTGAAGAATGATTTCCTCACAGATCAGGCATTGGCTCTCCTCCATGTGTTCGAGTTGACTTGCTGTCACACATTTAAATGACTCGGGCCACCAGGGGTCTTTGTAAGTACCGCAGTTGCCTGACGAATTAAAGCAGTCACAGACTTCTCAGGTTCCTCGCCTTCCTGGTCCTTTTGGTTGGAGAGCAGAGGGGAGGAATCTGGGATTCCGTCAGGCTGCTTGCCACGGTCTCCCCCTGGCTGAGACTTTCCTGTGTATGAAAATGGTTTTAGTTTTTTGGTCCTCAATCACACACAATTTTGAGCTAATGACTGTTGCAAATTGAATGTTAACAAATAGAAAAGACTATCATTTTGACCCCAGCATTTTTCATTCTTGTCCCACTCACTTTTGGCTACTATTGTCTATTGATATCTACTTTGTTAAATTAGAAATGAGTGATCAATAATAGCATCTAGTTAACATCATCCAATTTTTTACAAGAAATATGTTCAATAATGCTACAGCTGGCTCAAGCTGGGCTCCTCCACATCTTCTTCCTGGGTGGAAGGCCCAGGTTGGACTTCAGGAGTAGGGATGAGCCAAACACCCCCACTTCGGTTCGCACCAGAACTTTCGAATGGTCCGAAAATTTGAACGAACTTTAAAACCTCATTAAAGTCTATGGGCCTCAGATGTGGAAACCAAAAGTGCTAATTTTAAAGGCTAATATGCAAGATATTGTCCTAAAAAGGGTTTGGGGACCCGGCTCCTGCCCCAGGAGACATGGATCAATGTAAATTTTTTTTTTTTAAACAGCAGTTTTTTTCGGGGAGCACTGATTTTAATGACGATTAAAGTGAAAAAAAAAGTGAAATATTCCTTTAAATATCGTGCCTTTGGGTGTCTATAGTATGCCTGTGAAGTGGCATGTGTTTCCCGTGTTTAGAACAGTCCCTGCACAAAATAACATTTAATAGAAAAAAAGTAATTTAAAACTGCTTGCGGTTTTAATATAATGTCAGGTTCCAGCAATACAGTTGAAAATCATTGAGAAAATGGCATGGGTAGCCCCCCCCTGCCCACTACCAGCCCCTTTGGGTCTTGTTCGGATATTAAGGGGAACCCCGTACCCAAATAAAAAAAAGTAAAGGCATGTGGCCCCCAGGCCCTATATACTCAGAACAGCAGTATACAGGCGGTGCAAACAAGACAGGGACTGTGTAGGTTTGTTGTGTTAAGTAGAATCTGTTTGTAATTTTGAAGTGGTACATTTTTAAAGTGTAGCTCCAGTCAAAAAATCTATTTTTAAGCTTTTTGGAAAACATAGGGAAATCACCCCTGTATAATTTTTTTGCTCGTCCGTCTTTTTTCATCTCACTTTCTGTTCTCTCCTTCCGTTTGCAAGTAGGAGACATTTGTAGGTTGGATGTTTGAAAGTAGGGGCCTGCCCTATAGGCTCTGCAGAAATTTGGCCCTAAGGTGTTGGTGTTGCCACAAGTTAACACTGTAAGCCCTCAAAGTGACTCTTGGTGGGCACTGGAGCGCCCTGCTGTGAACTATCATATCAAGAATTGTAATTACATGCCATTGTTGAACAGTGGTAGAAAAATTGGGCCTTTGGTGGTTGTGGTGCTGGTGCCACAACACTGTAAGTCCTCACATTTACTCTCGGTGAGCGCTGGAACCGGCCCTGCTGTGAAATATTATATCAAGAATTGTAATTACATGCACCTGTTAAACAGGGGCTGAAAAATTGGGCCTTAGGCACTGGTGGCACAGCACTGCAACTCCTCACAGATACTCTAGTTGGAGTGCAGAAAGGAGCCCTGCTGCAAAGTATTGCATGAAAATTTGTAATTGCACACCCCTGTTAAACAGGGGCTGAAAAATTGGGCCTTAGGCACTGGTGCTGGTGCCACGACAATGCAACCTCTCCCAGATACTCTAGTTGGAGTGCAGGAATGAGCCCTGCTGCAAAGCATTGCATCAAAAATTTGAATTACATGCCTCTGTTAAACAGGGGCTGAAAAATTGGGCCTTAGGCACTGGTGCTAGTGCCACAACACTGCAACCTCTCCCAGATACTCTAGTTGGAGTGCAGGAATGAGCCCTGCTGCAAAGCATTGCATCAAAAATTGTAATTACATGCCCCTGTTAAGCAGGGGCTGAAAAATTGGGCCTTAGGCACAGGTGCTGGTGCCACAACACTATAACCTCTCCCAGATACTCTAGTTGGAGTGCAGGAATGAGCCCTGCTGCAAAGTATTGCATCAAAAATTGTAATTGCACACCAAAAATTGGGCCTTAGCCACTGGTGGGGGCACCCAGAACCAAAAATGTTCTTCAAAGCTACTAGCAGGATCATTGAGGAGGAAGAGGATAGTCAGTCAACATAACAGGACAGTTACTCAGCATCAGTATAGGCAGTCTTGAAGGGATGTGACATTTAAAAAAAAAAAATATTTGGTTACATCAGCTTCAGATGCTTGGTAGCTGATGGTGATCCAAGACTGATTCATCTTTATGAAGGTCAGTCGATCAACCGAGTCAGTGGACAGGTGCACCCTGTGATCGGTTACAAAGCCTCCAACAGCACTGAATGTGCGTTCCGAAAGAACGCTGGATGCAGGACAGGCCAGTAGCTCAATTGCATACTGTGCCAGCTCTGGCCAGTGATCCATCCTCAAGACCCAGTAAGCCAGAGGATTTTTTGTGGGAAAGGTGTCCAAGTCTAACCTTGCCCCTAGGTATTCCTGCACCATGTAAATCAGACGCTGTCGATGGTTGCTGGAACCAATCATACCTTGGGACTGCGGACTAAAGAATAGTTTGAACGCATCGGTCAGACGGCCACCTTCTCCAACGCTCCTTCTGTGACTGACCGAAGCCTCAGCAACACGTTGTCCAGGACCAGGAGTTTGTAACCTCCCAGTCTCTGGGAACGCATTGCACAGACCTTTATGCAAGGCCTCCCGGAGATGTCTCATCCTCTGCTCCCTCTGCGACGGCAAGATAACGTCTGCAACCTTACCCTTGTACCGTGGATCAAGGAGAGTTGCCAGTCAGTAATGGTCCCCTCTCTTTGATCCGAAGAATACGATCCTTCCGCAGGCTTTGCAGGATCAGGGAGGCCATGCAGCTTAGGTTAGCTGAGGCATTCAGGCCGGAGTCCTCTGGGTCACAAAGGACAACATGATCACCAGCCACCTCCTCCCAGCCACGTACAAGTCCACTGGATTCTTGGGACTGTAAATCATCCCTAAAAGACTCCTGCTGCTGCTGCGTGCCATGCTCAACCTCCACGCTGAAACAAAACTTCTCCTCTTCCTCCTCCTCTCCCTGTGTGATGGGTGGGACAGCAGGAACACTGTCTGGATAAAAGGGGCCTTGAGAGGCAAGGAAGTCCTCCTCTTCATGCCTCTGTTCTGCCTCAAGTGCCCTGTCCATTATTCCACGCAGCGTATGCTCCAACAAGTGGACAAGAGGTACAGTGTCACTGATGCATGCACTGTCACTGCTCACCATCCTCGTGGCCTCCTCAAATGGTGACAGGACAGTGCATGCATCCCTGATCATGCCTTACTGGCGTAGTGAAAAAAAACTAGCTCCTCTGACCCTGTCCTGGTGCCGTAGTCGCACAGGTACTCATTGATGGCCCTCTGCTGCCTGTGCAGCTGCTGCGGCATGGCCAAAGTTGAGTTCCACCTCAGTGCAGGTTTCAGAGAGAACTGAAGGTCTAATGGCCTGAGCCTGGGTGAGAGAAGATGAGGAGGATGAGTAGGGCTTGGTTATCCACTCTACCAAGTCTCCGGCATGATGCGGCTCAACACATCCAGCTGCCCGAAAATAAGGACAAGCATGTCCCATGGCCACGTGCTGATGACGATGGACCGCGTCCACGACCAGCACTGTTGCCTCTAGACACAGAGCCTGTTTGCCCTCTTTTATTGGCTCATGACTGTCTGCCTCTCCTTGTTGGCCTTCCAGACATACTAATGGCCTGCAGGGAGATGGGAAAACCAGCAATTGGGGTAGCTTTAGGTGCACACTGAGCAGATGCTACAGTACACCGACTGTAATTCCTGCAGCTGCCTGTCTGTGGTATAGGCTCTCAATAACACCAGCAATTGGGGTAGCTTCAGGTGTATACTGTGCAGGAGGCACAATACACCCACTGTAACTGCTACAGATGCCTGTGTTACAGAAACAGAACAACACTAGCAATAAGGGGTAGCTTCAGGTGTATACTGTGCAGGAGGCACACTACACCCACTGTAACTGCTGCAGATGCCTGTGTTACAGAAACAGAACAACACCAGCAATAAGGGGTAGCTTCAGGTGTATACTGTGCAGGAGGCACAATACACCCACTGTAACTGCTGCAGATGCCTGTGTTACAGAAACAGAACAACATCAGCAATAAGGGGTAGCTTCAGGTGTATACTGTGCAGGAGGCACAATACACCCACTGTAACTGCTGCAGATGCCTGTGTTAGAGAAACAGAACAACACCAGCAATAAGGGGTAGCTTCAGGTGTATACTGTGCAGGAGGCACAATACACCCACTGTAACTGCGCTAGGTTAACAAGCAAAGATGACACTGTCCCTGCCTATCCTGCTCTCTCCCTGCACGCCAACACACTACACAAGGCTGCCGCGTTGGCGGCCTTATATAGTGTGTTGCATGTACTAAACCCCCCTGAGATATAATTGGCCACAGGCATCCTGCCTGTGGCCAATTATGGCTCTCCTCGCTGCCGGCGCCGTGATTGGCCAAGCATGCTGGGTCACAGTGCATGCTTGGCCAATCATCAGCCAGCAATGCACTGCGATGGCGCAGTGCATTGTGGGCGGTGAGCGTCATACGAATATGGCGTGAATAGCCCATAAAGTTCTGTATTCGCCGAACAGGCAAACAGCCGGTGTTTGAGTTGAACATGCGCTCGACTCGAACACTGAGCTCATCCCTATTCAGGAGCCTCAGCTGATGTGGAAGAAAGTGTGGAAGGAAGTGTTGAAGGAAGTGTAGATAGGTTCACTCTGGTCTGACAAAAAAACGCAGTCTGTTGTAGTACCACAGCCTGGGGACATGCTCCGAATCTCACTGAATCCTGGACTTTCTTGTGCTCCCTATTATATGTGCTCCTCAGGCTACCAATTTTGGCCTTCAAATAATTGATGTCTGCCGTGGGAGTCACCAGCTTCACCAATTACAACAGTTTCTCCAGCACTGCCTTCCTGTTTTGCTTGTTGGAGTATTCTTTGTATGTCACTTGCCAGAGATATTGCAGCTCCCTGTACATGTCGAAGAATTTGGGCCGGAAGTCCGGGTCAGTGAATTTATCCACCATTTTTGCTGCAAAACACAACACAAGACAAACCCTAATGTCAGGCTAAACTTTCCTTATCTTGTCCCAATATAGACCTCAATCTATAAGCAGTAGACATGTGCACACTGAAATAATTTGTTTCGGAATAGAGTTTTCACCCAATAAATAAATGTATTCAGTTACTCCCAAAATTAGTTTTTATTTATTTTGTTTCATTAAAAAATGCATTTGTCCGAAAATCCGAAATAATTAAGGTCAAATCTGTCATTGAAGGCTTATGGTGTCTATTGAATGTTCTAAGAAGATTCGACGGAGCAGCTAAACTGTACGACGCCACAATCGTACATTTCCGGTCCAATGTTCCGCCTACCAGCTATAGTAGAATTCTAATGTTGTATGACACTAGTAATAATTATATTTATTCATTATTATTACTAGTCAACCAACATTAGAATTCTTCTATAGCCCATGGGTGGGGCATCTGACCATAAATGTCTGCTCGCGGCGACTCCTTTGTCGAATCTTCATGTTGAATGTTTTCTCTCTATGTCGAATAATCTTGGACTAATAGAGTTAGCTTAGGCACATTCAATCTTTTTTGCTATTGTCTCTATAATGTCGTAACTTTTCTCTTTATGTCAAATCTTTTCTCTCTATGTAGAATAATTTTGGACTAATAGAGCTAAGGTTAGGTACATTCGACCACAGGTTTGATGGATACATATCGCTATTGTCAGCATTATGTCGAATCTCCTATCTATATCCAACTGTTGTCAGAACAAAAACGAAAATAAAGCATTTGTTTATGTCGGATCTTTCGGTTTTCGGATTTTACACGTTTGTTATCGTTTGTTAAAATGATAACAAAAATACCCGAAATTCAGATGATGCATTCAGACGAAAATGAATGCACATGTCTAATAAGCAGTATAGGCCACTAACCACTGATGCCCTAAGTTACAATTGTACCTTCTGTTGTGGATTCATGAAGAAATAATAAATTTTATATTTACTGGCAGAAATGGGAGATTCGCTTAGGCCTCAAAAAACATATGAACCATGATTTTGCAATCATTGGACTTTTGCCCTTTTGGAGACCTTTAGAGCAAAATAGATGATCTCATGTTTTTCCAAGTTGTTCTACTACATCAACTATTGAAGACTTTTACACGCATGTATTGAGACAGAGACTTCTGGAACAATGGTAGCTCTCTTCACAAAACAAAGAGACACGTACTTGGCTTTAGTGAATAAATAACAGCCACCAATATAGCCATGAAGACAAAAGGTTGTTGGACTGTTATCACATGGAAATCACTCTCACCTGGCATAAACCATTGTGTTAGAGTTAGGAACTGTGTGAATAGCTAAACCATCTCTAAACATCCATTGAAACTGTTAAAAGTTTAATTCAACACATGATGGAAAAGATTTGAAGTTTGTGCAAGTCGTATTATATATTATATATATAATTAATTATATATAATATTTTAAAAGTACATATATGGTGATTATAAGCCATTTGAATTATGTATATATAAGTGGAAGCATTTTAAGAAACAATTTAGTATTATGAAAAACATATAATCGTAATTATAACTGTATAAAAATGTACATGTTTTTATATAAACACATACTCTATATATATAGATAATCATTCATTGTTATATTGATTGATATATATAACCTGTGTCATTCCTAGACCAGTTTTAAAAGATATACATTTATATATAAATATAGAACCATTTTATGTGATGTAGATGAATCAAAATTATACTAAGTGTATTTTATATCATGTCGGTTACCAGCATCCCTGAATACTAGATATATATATTCCTCAGAACAAATATAAAAAACTGATACACAGTATGAAAAATAGAACATCTTACTTAAAGAGATAAGCTCAAAACACATGTGAGACCTAGTGGTTAAAGGTGATATTACCTAAAACTCCTGGAACTCCCTAGGAGGTAAATGATTAGGCTTTGCTTACCAATGAAAAAAGAAGCCATACCTTTCGGGCAGAGCTTTTTATAATTTTATGATCTCATTGTGCGAGATAGTATTTAGAGACAAGAAAAATGTTATGAAGGGACACTCGCACAGCCACACACCTTCAAGATGACTGGAGACACCTTATTACCATCAATCATACACACAGACACATACATCATGCATCTGCTCATACTCTTACATTCATGGAGATTCCTGAACACCTTAAGCTTTGGAACTCAGAAGTCGCAAGAAGTAATTCCTCTTTAAGAATATCCATCTTGAAAGCAATGGCAGCCATTCTAAAAACTCTGGTAACCAGCAGTTCAGACCAGTAGCCATTTTGGAACACGTAATTATGTTGTGTTGATTTTATCTTATATTCATTTGTATTCTCTTAAATATATTGATATATTGAGTATTTTACAATTGATAATTTTTCTCCTGAATCAATAACTGCCTTGTAGATTTTTCTGTAAAAATTCAATTTTCAATATATATTTTTCATTTTGGATAGTTTCCATTTTATGACATAACAAACTTCCAATTTTATTTCACACTGTTAACCACTTACTTACCTGCAGTATAGTAATGGTTGAATTTGTGAAATATAGACGTTCTGTCTAATTGTCATTTTACAAGGTTATTGATTCTATAGGGAAGTTTATCACTGTTGTATCACATCAAAGGTACTACACTCCAATTTAGCGGGTGTTTCAATTAATATTCAAGATTTTATGTAAGGCATTCTGTATTTTAATTTTATGTAACATTTGTTTATGTCAACCAATATGTCTTACTATTTTGTATGATTATATGTCTGGTGAATAAATTTCATATTTGTAGACTGTGGTCATAATGGATTGAATTTGTATCTTAAAAATATCATCATTAAAAATTATTTAATTATAAATACTGTGCAGGAAAACTTTCCTTAATAAGGTGCTTACGATCCTCCGTCCTCCACTCACAGATCATACGTACAATGCCCGCATGTTATGCTTTATATACATTGCACATTTGTGATACTCCGCCCCTGTCCTTCTTTCTAGTGTAGTGCAAAGTGGATTTGCCTTTAGTAAACAACCCCCACTGTGCTGTTAAATTTGCCAAAATCAGGCCATTTTAGAGACCACAAGAAATTAAGGGAGTCAGGGAGTTTAACCACTTCAGCCCCGGACCAATTAACAGCCTAAGGACCAGAGGTCTTTTTACAATTTCGCACTGCACTGCTTTAACTGGTAATTGCGTGATCATGCAATGTTGTACCCAAACGAAATTTGCGTCCTTTTCTTCCCACAAATAGAGATTTCTTTTGATGGTATTTGATTGCCTCTGCAATTTTTATTTTTTGCGATATAAATGGAAAAAGACAGAAAATTTTGAGAAAAAATGATATTTTCTACTTTTTGTTATAAGAAAAATCGAATAAACTCAATTTTAGTCATACATTTAGGGCAAAATTTATTCAGCCACATGTCTTTAGTAAAAAAAATGTCAATAAGCGTATATTTATTGGTTTGCGCAAAAGTTATAGCGTCTACAAACTAGAGTACATTTTCTGGAATTTACACAGCTTTTAATTTACGACTGCCTATCTCATTTCTTGAGGTGCTAAAATGGCAGGGCAGTACAAACCCCCCCCCCAAATGACCCCATTTTGGAAAGTAGACACCCCAAGGAAGTTGTGGAGAGGCATGTTGAGCCCATTGAATATTTTTTTTTGTCCCAAGTGATTGAAACATGACACAAAAAATAAAATAAAAATGTTTACAAAAAAGTTGTCACTAAATGATATATTGCTCACACATGCCATAGTTATATGTGGAATTGCACCCCAAAATATATTCTGCTGCTTCTCCTAAGTACGGGGATACCACATATGTGGGATTTTTTGGGAGTCTAGCTGCGTACGGCACCCCGAAAACCAATCACTGCCTTCGGGATTTCTAAGGGTGCAAATTTTTGATTTCACTCCTCACTACTTATCACAGTTTTGAAGGCCATAAAATGCCAAAATTACACAAAACCCCCCAAATGACCCCATTTTGGAAAGTAGACACCCCAAGGAAGTTGTGGAGAGGCATGTTGAGCCCATTGAATATTTTTTTTTTGTCCCAAGTGATTGAATAATGACACAAAAAAAAAAAAAAAAGTTTACAAAAAGTTGTCACTAACTGATATATTGCTCACACATGCCATAGTTATATGTAAAATTGCACCCCAAAATATATTCTGCTGCTTCTCCTGAGTACGAGGATACCACATATGTGGGATTTTTTGGGAGTCTAGCTGCGTACGGCACCCCGAAAACCAATCACTGCCTTCAGGGTTTCTAAGGGTGCAAATTTTTGATTTCACTCCTCACTACCTATCACAGTTTCGAAGGCCATAAAATGCCAAAATAGCACACAACCCCCCCAAAATGACCCCATTTTGGAAAGTAGACACCCCAAGCTATTTACTGAGAGGCATGTTGAGTCCATGAAATATTTTATATTTTGCCACAAGTTGCAGGAATTTAAAAAAAAAATTTTTTGCACAAAGTTGTCACTAAATGATATATTGCTCACACATGCTATGGGCATAAGTCAAATTACACCCCAAAATAAATTCTGATGCTTCTCTCGAGTACGGGGATACCACATGTGGGGGACTTTTTGGGAGCCTAGCCACGTACGGGACCCCGAAAACCAAGCACTGCCTTCCGGATTTAAATATAAAATGCTACCAAAAAAAACTGTTAGCGATCGCAGGGATCAGGCCTGACTCTGCGATCGCTGCAGTTATATGTTTAGTGTTTTGTAAGTGACAGTGAACGATCAATACTGCACTTGGGTGGGCTGGGCAGAGGGGCAAAATGCAGGTGCCAGCAGGTATCTGGGCTGATCCCGCTAACAATGCATTTTTGGAACCCTAAACTGCTGGGGACGCTAGTATAGATCTGATCAGATCAGATATTGTTTGTGTACCTATGTGTACCTATGTGTTAGTGTAGTGTTTTGGTGCACTTACTTTTAGTCTTCTCCTCGTAGTCCGGTCTAAAAGACCGCCCCGAGGAGAATGACATCACTTCCTCCCTGCCTGTGTATACAATACACAGTGGGAGGAAGCTTCTCATTGGCCAGGAGCGATCGAGAGGGGGTGGCCAGAAACCAACGGCCATCCCCTCATCCTGGATCGCTCCTGCAGCGAAACAGACCACCGTATCCAGCGGGAGGGGGTCCGATCGGACCCCCCACCCGCTGGAAGGCAGGCACGTACATGTACGTGCTTGTGCCTGCCGGTGCCATTGTAATTACGTACATTGGCAATACGGCGGTCCTTAAGTGGTTAAAAGGAAGATTCGTTTTATGATGAATGCCTTACATACATTAACAACCAAAACATTGTGTATGTGTGTGTGTGTGTGTGTGTGTAGCAGACCAATAGCACAACAGAACATAATAGTTAGCTGAAGAAGAATACACCGCATATATGAAATAAGTCATGTTATTGAAGTAAATGGCCAAAAATAAAAGGCCATTAGAGAACCTAGGAGACAGAAAAGAAACACAAGCAATAAATCAAATGAAATATGAGTTTAGTTTTTCACAAAGAATTTATTAGAAATAGCTTACAAATTTTCTGGCATATCAATTGCCCCCCTACCCACAAAATACTCCAGATAGCTTTCCCCGTACTTCTCCGGCACTTTTGGGGGTAAACCAAGACGGCCAGCTTCAAGTGCCGTCATTATTTCTTCCGGTGAGCCAACCTCAGTTGCAACTGAGGCCAGATAGTTGGCTGCATTTTTACTCATACAATTATGTAAAATGCAGCAGCATAAAATTATATGGTTCAGTATTCAGCCATATTTATGGCCATTAGAAGACAAACCAGCTGGCCATTATGCCAAAGGCATTTTCTACCACTCTTTTGGCATTTAAAAACCCTCTGGTCTGGAGTCAGGGTTCTTATGGGGAACGGCCTCATTGAATGCTCCCCCAGCGCAAAGGCTTAATCCGCCTCAATGCAAATGGGAGGCCTGCCACTTTATCCGCTGGAGGAGGAAATCCCAAGCTGCCATTCTGGAGATGCCTGTAGAATTCAGTCTGGGTGATGACTCCTCCATCCAACATACAGCCATTCTTCCCCACGTCCAGATACAGAAACTCATAAGTTGCCGACACCACTGCCAACAACACAATACTACTGTACCTCTTGTAGTTGAAGTAGTACAACCTGAGTTGGGGGTGGGACGATCCGGACTTGTTTTCCATCTATCGCACCACAGTAATTGGGAAAGTCCCACTGCTGGGCAAATTGGGAGGCCACAGTCTGACATTCCTGTGGGTTGAAAAGAAACTGTGGAGTCAAACAAGAAAAAAAATTGTACTTTTGCACATAACATTGCAAGCAGATTAGACACAAACATTCTTGGCCAACATAAGTACAGTATAACATTTATTGAAATGAGTATTTAAAGTCAAAAGTATAAGGTCCACTTATCAGATTCCTCACCCCCTCTGATGGCCCATTGTAACATTTTTAGGGTGGGGGGATGTTTTGGACAGGTAACCATCTCCACTTTATTGAAAGGTGAATGCACAAATAATGTGTGTTACTTTGTACAGCCCCTCCTTACTTACACTGTTGGCAGCCCACTGGACAGGTAAGAAGTGTCATATTCCAAAAATATGAATACACACTGTCCAAATTTTTACATTCTGCAATTACCTATCAAGATAATAATAGGAGAACAAAACTTGAAACAGTACTATTTGAAAGTATTCAGGCAGGCATTTGCACTACATGTTTTAGTGAATTCATCCATAAATCTAACCACAAAAGAGGTAGATATAGTGTGCATGGGTTTGGCAAAGTCAACATATAGAGTATTATTATCGGTTGACTTAGCGGTTGGGGGGCAGGGTTCCAAATGAGTTTTGGCCCCCCCAAAAAAACTCTTCCACTATGCATGAATTTAAGGACAACAATAACATTTATACACATTTTGTGGGGTGTTTAGGGTAAGCACTACAATGGAGCTGACAAAATACATTGTTAAGTTACTAGGCTAGTTGTGTATGGGCCCAGGATAGCATGCGGGGGAGGTTAGTGAAGGCAAATATGCATGAAGGACATAAAAGGAGCATTAAAAGCTAACAGCATGCATGAGGAGAAAGAGGACATTCACAGCATAATACAATCATGGTAATTAGGGAATGGTTAAATAAATACACTACATTAGCAAACATTAAATACATAGAATGTGATGTTAAACGATAAAACTTACCTTAATATAATCCCTCTGCAGGACCTGAATTATGGCAGAACAAATCTCTGGAATAATGATTCCCAGAGCCTGGGGGGAGATCCCAGTTTATATCCTGGAGACTTCTCCCCGTCGCCAAGTACTGCAGGGGGTGATGAGCCTTTGCTCAGGAGTGATGGCTTACCGCATGCAGGTGTCTTGCTTGGTCATATAGGGGGGTAAGCAAAGCCAACAGACGGTGAAAAACGGGCTCCGTCATCCAGAGATAATGCCTGAATCATCAGGATTATTCTCCTGGAGCTCCCGCAGCAAAAGTATATGAGAGAATTGGTCACGATTAAGTAACCAATTCTTGGTCCATGAACTCCTCCTCCCCCTGTTCATGGACTGGACTTGGGTCAAAGCAAGAACTCCAACACCAAGCCCAACAACAGCATGAACTCTACAACAAGTACGTAACCGCAACATGGTTACGAAAACGGTCGGCTGCCCAGAACGAACTGAACATCAGAAAGGACTTGAGAAGAACGATCTAAAAATGAAACGAGCGGACAAGAACACACTGAAAAACAGAAGCAAACTATAAATAGAACACACTGGAAGACAAGAACGAACTGACAACACGCCCTGAAGAAAATATATACGAACTGACAAGCAGAAACTGAAAAGCAGAAAAAAACTGAAAATCATGAGGCTGAAAATCGCAAATCATCTCTCACCAAATTTCTACTAAAACAAGATAAACACAAAATTAGCAGAAGAAGCCCAAAGGGTGGCACACTGGCTATTGAACTCCCTTTTCATTGGCTCCTCATACGCATTGTACGTCACTGCGTTCTCACATTCTGAATTGTTGGCCAACATTTGAGTAACCGTGTGTATGCAAGACAAGTTTTAGCCAACAACCTTCGAACAAAAATCCACAGTTTTGTTGTCGGAAAGTCTGATCTTGCGTTCGCGGCATAAGTCTCAGAGAGATTTCAACCAATATAAATCTGCCCTCCAAAAATACAATTCCAGCCTCCTCACTGTCAAGCTGACCTATTTTATCATTCTCATTCAGGGGCGGACTGACCATTCGCCAACTCGGGCACTGCCCGAGGGCCCCGGGCCACTAGGGGGCCCCATTAGGGTTGCCAGCCTCAGTAAAACCAGGGACAGTATGTAAAAATCTTTTTTTTTTACATCTGTCTATGAAATGTACTTTACCAACATCCTTTTGGTCTAAAAATCCAGAGATTATAGCTGCCCCACCTCTCCAGTACCTTCTTAGCCAATTAAAACATGTCTATGTATACTGTGTGATTGTATACTGTGTGGCCCCATAATCTCTGATTGCCTAGGGGCCCCATAATCTCCTATTGCCTGGGGGCCCCATGAGTTGTCAGTCTGCCCCTGCTCTCATTAGCAACTTATCATCCTGTCTCCGTCAACTCTTCTCTACCTTCAACTCTCTACTTCTACTGTCTACGTCCCCCACCGCCTCCACTCGCCAACTCACTCACTGCACAGTAGATTGCAAATCACTTCAAACAGAAGATTGATACAATTCGCAAGGAGATCTCTACTGGTCCGATACTCTCCATGCTTTACACTTCATGCCCACAGGTACAATCATTACTTCCTTCTTTCAACCCCACCACTATAGACGAGGTTTCTAAACTACTTGCTAATGTCCACCTTACCACCTGCCCCCTGGATCCTGTTCCCTCACAAATGCTACGCTCTGGCTCTATGCTAAACTCTCTAACCCACATTTTTAATCTCTCCCTCTCTTCTGGCATCTTCCCCAACTCTCTAAAACATGCACTTGTCAGACCCATACTTAAAAAACCCTGACTGGACCCATCCATTCTTAACAACCTACACCCCATCTCCTTGCTCCCCTTCTTTTCCAAACTCCTTGAACATCTGGTCTACAACCGACTGAGCGTCCACCTCGCTGATAATAGCCTCCTTGATCCCCTTCAGGCTGGATTTCGTCTTCAACATTCCAGAGAAATTGCTCGCCTAAAATGAAAATACACTCTACTAACCGCCAAAACCAATTGACACTATTCTGTACTCCTACTCCTGGACCCCTCAACTACCTTTGATACGGTTGACCACCCCCTCATCCTCAAAAAACTCCACGCCTTTGGTCTCCATGACTGTACTCTTCGCTGGTTCTCTTCCTAATTATCCAACTGCACCTTTAGCAATTCTTACAACTCTACTTCTTCCTCTCCTCCCCCAAGGTTCTGTTCTTGGACCTCTCCTATTTTCAATCTACACTTCCTCCCTGGGTCAGCTGATAGCCTCCCATGGCTTCCAATACCACCTCTATGCTGACGACACCCAAATCTATTTCTCTACCCCTTAGCTCACTCCCGCTGTCTCCTCACGTATAACCAATTTACTATCAGATATATCAGTCTGGATGTCACACCACTTCCTCAAACTCAATCTATCCAAAAGCAAACTTATAATTTTTTTCTTCCCCATATGCCCCTACCCCTGATCTCTCTGTCAAAATCCATGGCACAACTATAAGCCCATCCCCACATGCCAAGGTTCTAGGTGTAATCCTGGACTCTGAACTCTCCTTTAAGCACCATGTCCTATCGCTGTCCAAATCCTGCCACCTCAACCACCGCAACATCTCCAAAATATGACCCTTTCAAACCAATGACACAACAAAGTTCTTACTTCACTCGCTGGTCATCTCTCGCCTCGACTACTGCAACTCCCTTCTCATTGGCTAACCTCTACATCACCTTTTCAATCCATCATGAATGCTGCTTCCAGACTCATCCACCTTACCAATCGCTCTGTGTCTGCTACCCCTCTCTGTCAATCCTTCCACTGGCTTCCACTCAGCCAAAGAATTAAATTAAAAATACTAACAACTACTTACAAAATAGCACAGTATAGCACACTAACTAACTAATAGCACTAAACAGAGCCCTGGTCTATCTCTCTACGCCAAAATCACACTGAAAATGGCTGTCATTGAAAGAATACTTTTATACTGTGGAGCGGGATTAAACCATGATTGAATAAAGTGATGATGACAGTGTCCAATCATGACTCTGACAGTCCTCTGTGCTTTGATTGGCTGAAGCTTTCACTGCTTCAGCCAATCAGGGCTTGCAGTGCACTATTCAATATATTGTGGTCAGTTCGGGGGGCGAACAAGCAGTCGAATGACCTGTTTTTTCGGCGAATGGCCAAGCAGCAAAAGTTCGTCCCGAACTTATGCTCGGGCCTAACCGTTCGCCCATCCCTACACATGAGGAGATGTACCCCAGCACTGGAAATCTCTGGAGAATGCAAGCATGGTTTGTCAACAAATTGTCGGCCGGTAGGTTGGTTCTATTGTGTGAAACGACGTACCTGTACATCAATAGCGCGCGCGCTGATTGGCCAGAAGGGGAGGCAATCAATGGGTCTGGCAGACGCAATGAGAGAGAGACAGAACAGCGGTATGCCGATGCAAACAAGGCAGATCTCTGTCCTGCCAGGGATGAACAGAGTGATCTTGTGTTTCTGCTAAGCAGGAACATGGATATCTCTGTTCATCCTGTGAGTCCATCCCCCACACAGTTAGAAAGCATCCCCTAGGACACACTTAACTCTTTTATCGCCCCTGGTGTTAACCCCATCTCTGCCTGTGTCATTAGTACAGTAACAGTACAGTTTAGCACTGTTCACTGTAATAATGCTGCTGATTCCCAAAAAAGTGTCAGTTAGGTGCCTGATTTGTCCGCCAAAATGCCGCAGTCCCGTTAAAAAGCACTGATCGCCACCATTACAAGTAAAATAAAGAAAAATTGCATAAAAATATCCCATAGTTTGTAGATGCAATAACTTTTGTGCAAACCAATCAATATACGCTCATAGGGATTTTTTTACCAAAAATATGTAGCCGAATACATGTTGGCCTAAATTGATGAAGACATTTTTTTATGGGTGTGTTTTATAGCAGAAAGTAAAAAAAAGTTAGTTTTTTTTCAAACTTGTTGGCCTTTTTTTGTTTCTAGAGCAAAAAATAAAAACTACAGAGGTGATCAAATACCACCAAAAGAAAGCTCTATTTGTGAGAAAAAAAGGACAACAATTTTGTTTGGGTACAGCGTTGCACCGCGCAATTGTCAGTTAAAGTATCGCAGTGCCATATGGCAAAAAATGGCCTAGTCACAAAGGTAAAACCTTCCAGGGCTGAAGTGGTTAAAGTAGATGTAAACCCAACCACCAAAATGTCAAATAAGTTTCAACACCTAGTTATACTGATGTAAAAGTCCTTGTTTGGGCATGTCATCCAGAATCTCCTGCTGGAAAATCACCTGGCCACATGCATTCCCAAAGGAAAATAATAATAAGCTTCTGTGCTGATTCACATCAATATCACATGCAGCTGGTTAGTGGTGAAATTCACATGGAATCAGTGCCAGTTTCCGATACCTGATCACTGTGACAGTCTCTAAATTGGCCAGCACAGTGATCAGTCACTATGCAGCCCTGTGTTTTTTTTTTATCTCTTCTAAATGAAGAGAAAGGTACATTGTATCTTTCTCTCCTTGATAGGGGAGAAAAATGTAAATTAAAAAAAATGGTTGTACGGCCCCTTTCACACTAGTGGACTTATTGTGTATGCCTGTCCATTTTTCAGGCAGATCTGATCGGACCATCCATAGCTCTCTATGGAGCGGCGGATGTAAAAAACAGGTTTTATTACCATTTAGCACTAAATGAAAGCCCAATTTGTCCTGAAAAAAAAGTATAATCCACATGGATACACAAAGTATTTGTGATGATATGTACAGTTTTACTAACACATTTCAAAGTTCTAAATCTGTGTTCAGGCGTTAGTATTTGTTTTATCCTAACCAGGGTTGAAGAAAACAGTGTTTATCTTTTCCTCTGAACTTTATCAAAAGCACTCCCCATGTTTTCCATATCACAGGAAAGTACATTGGCAATATGGATGGTGGGAGGTGCAGGCCCATTGCCCGTTACTGTTGCAACATATTATGATGCCCTTGAAAATGAATGACGCAGCAAGTCCCCAAACCACAGTTCATATGTGCGTTGCTATAATGAGCAATAAAACAAGTGTTCTCCTGTGCCTTACCATAATGCAATAATGCGATAGTCATTAATGCCTTTTTTAGTAAATAGCTAACAGCATTCATTGGTATTTTTTATAGCTATTTTATTGCTTAGAGTATATAAATTAATCTAAAAACTTTAAAAAATAACTCTTTAAAAGTGTTATTGGAATATGTGACAGTAAAGCTGTTTTATTACATATTCTACTATTGTTTGAAAATTGCACTCATTAGAAATTCTGAATAAAATAAATACTCAGAAAGACCCCTTTGGATACTTACACTGCTATTTATGTTATGGAAGCTTGGTGTTACAGTTTTACTGGGAGAAAGAAAAATAGGTATGTGTCCTTAAAGTTTTATGATCCAATTTAAGCATTTGAAAGTATCCATTGCTTTTTTCTGGCTCAGTCTGCAACAATTTAATACAAACACAGCAAGTTTTAGTTTAAAATAAATATCTGCAAACACTTTAGATTCCAAATATAATTGGCTTGCAGACTATAGAAACAGCTTGCCGGTCAGCAATATGTATAGACAGAGGGAGGAAAAAGCATTATTGTGATAGAAAAAAAGGAATCTGTTTATTAGCCTTGTCTTTATGTTCTTTCTTTTATTTCATGATTTTTTATTAAATACAGGCAAACTTTCTGAAAACAGCTGTGAAAGTTTAATGTGTTGTTTGTTTGTGACATTGCTGCATATGTCTTATGGTATACCCTTGTGATTTAGCTGCACATATTTGTTCACGAATTGCAATTTGCAGCATTTTGCGGGTAACAGTTTGGTGGGAAAGAGCTTCTTTTGTTCGGCAGATATGATAGATGATTTGAATTGCTGAGTACAACAGGGAATCTCTGTAGCTACTGTGGTGCATGGGTAAAGAGGACATCAACATCAGGCTTTACAAAAAAATGGATTCAGAGATGGAGAACACAAAGATAATTAGCATTCACGCCAGGCTATTCTAGACTTGTAAAAGACTTGAGACAGCCTTAAAATGTACATGTCAGAAAAGAAATACAGAAGACATTCAATGACCCAAAACTATTTGGATCAGAGAAAGTCATAAGTTATATTTCTTTTCAGGGTCAGTAGCTAAAAGGCTAGCCAGGAAACCAGCATTTTTAGAATTAAAGTTTACCCATGATAGGTGTTCTTTAAAGTGTTTCTAAACCCAGGAGCCTGCATTCACTATATCTGGTCTCCCACAGTACACAGAACATAGAAATACAATTATTTTAGTAAATATAAACTGCTAAATACCTTTTCTCTTTGATATATATCAGTTGTCAGGGACGTGCTGGCCATGATGCAGCTGAAGCTCCTAGGCAGAGCCAGGTATGCATGCTCAAACATGCATTTGCAGGTGCCCGTCTTGCCGGGTATAGGCTAATGCTTATGCACATGTGTGGAAACATTAGCGCAAACATGTGAACGCCTATACGCATGCGTGAAAAGGCACGTACACATTTTCCAATAATACTGGCGCCAAATGGCCTATATAAAGACAGCAGCTGCACTAATGCAGCTGCTGTCTGATCTGAAGCTTTACCATGTGCTCTGTTCCTGTGCCTTTATTTGATCCAGTATTGAGCCAGCTTCCTGACCATGCTGCTTATCTCCATTCCTGACCTTTGGCTTGCCTTGACCTTGTTATCTCTGCTTATCTGCCTGATTGCCTGTTGCCAACCCTGCCTGAACTCTGACCATTCTCTGCCTCCTGTTTCATGATATCTGATTTTCCATGTATGACCTGGCTTGTCTGACTCTGCATCAGTCTTCTGCCCTCCAGCTCTGTGTAGCTCCAGTGCTGCTGTCCTGCATCCACAACATACCTGCATCCGCCGTTCCTGCTATCATCTGCTGCTCAGCGATCCAGTCTGGTGCTGTTACTCACCAGCTACTCATCTCTGCTATCAACTGAGAATCTTGCAGGCATTCTTACTTCGCCGTGCTCTCACGGCCACTATGACAAGTCGAGTGGTCCTTCAGCCGGGGCTGTATGAGAGGTCTCCCTCTGCCCGTCAGGTTCTCCATAAAGATACATAACAGCAGTCTTGTGACTTCTTTCAGTGTCTGGCCAAGCACTGGTTAAAGCTTGTAAGAGGAGTTTTCACTCCCCCCTGATTGTCCTATGAGGCTACATGACTCCTGACCCTGTGTCTGGACAGTGCTGATTGGCCCTGTGCTGTTCACATGCACCCTCCCAAAGAAAATAAAACCTTTCTAGCAATGGATTGGGAACAGTAAATCAAGGGGAGGATCAGAGAAGGCAGGACCAAACAGCCTTGTTACACAATGTGCAGGGTTAACCCCTTAAGTTCCACAGTATAACAAGCATGCTTTACTACATATACAAAATGAATTCACTTTTGTGGGTTTAGTAACACTTAAAGTCTTCATGAACATTCAGCTTTAATATTATGCTTATTTCTTGTGCCTGGAGTTGCATATAGCCACCCACAGACATGAATAGGTGAAGGCTATTAGTGTAAAGTAGCACATGCAAATGGAAATAATGTCTGAATGCACACTACCTGTGCACATGTGTTACGTTATGCTAACAGCAGCGCATTTCTGCGTACAGCTGCCTTCACCCATTCATGCCTATGGTTTGCTCTATGCAGCACTAGGACATCTTGGGCACTAACATTATCCAGTGCGTTTACATTGCACAAGCAAATATGAACATGTGCATATAGCCTTATGCTGAATCAAAGTCTTTTTTTACTATGTACAGCTGTATGTTACGATTTTCACTTGCCCTAAATACCTTTTTTTTCTCAGTAAAAATGCTGTAATAGCCTCTTCATACCAGGCATCCCCATGCACACTTGTACTTTGGAGAAAGATTCTGAGCAGATCAGAGTGTGCAGGACAGGGTGGTTAACTCTGGTGCCTGTTGGACTGTGTATTTGTTTAAACACAGGAGGTCCCCGAGTTACAAACCTCCGACTTATGAACAACTCCATTCTTATGAATGGCAGGTGGCGCTGATGGGCACATCGAAAAACGATATTGGAAAACAGCCGAAAACATCGGAAACCGCCGTTCTGCGCGCGTGCGTCCAAATTACGAACAAATACAACTTAAGAACAAACAAGCAGTCCCTAACCTGTTCATAACTTGGGGACTGCCTATACAGCTGCTATAACAGGAGAGTAGAGGTGAAGCTATGAAAATGGAGGATATTAGTACAAGGTCTGATGAAATATGCATTTCATTGACTTCAAATGTGCTTTAAGAAGCTAAAAGACATGGGTTTGCAGTTGCCCACAAATTGAGAAGATATCTTGAGTTGATTGCCACTGTCTGTGCATACTCTAAAATAGCCCTCAAATTTTCCACTCGCCTACTCGCATTTTGGGAGTGGAAAATGAGGATTGGCTGCCTGGGAGTGGGGGTGGGGTGAACATCACCAGCACACAGGCTTGAATGGGAGCCGTTCTCCTAGGGAAGAGAGAGGAGAGCAGGCAGCCGGATCATAAGGGTGCAGAGGAACATTGCTGTAACCGTTTTCGTTTGAATTGCAGAGTATTCCTCGCACTTGCTGTCACACAGCCCCGCCTCCTGCCCCCCGGTACTTTGATAGACAGATCACCTGTGCAATGTGTGATGTGTATTAAAATACAGGTACAGGTAGGCTGCATTGTTGGGCACAAGTGAAGCGGCATTGATGTACACAGGTATGCTGCGCTGTTGGGCACAGGTAGGCTGCATTATTGGGCACAGTAAAGCGGCATTGATGGACACAGGTAGGCTGCATTGTTGGGCACTAGACATGTGCATTCATTTTCAAATTTCGTTTTAGCAAACAATAACAAACGTGCAGAATTCGAAAACCAAAAGATCCGACATAAACAAATGCTTTATTTTAATTTTCCTTGCGAGAACAGTTCGATATAGATAGGAGATTCGACATGACGCTGACAATAGCGATCTGTGTCCATCGAACCTGTGGTCGAATGTGCCTAACCTTAGCTCTATTAGTCCAAGATTATTCTACAAAGAGAGAAAAGATTTGACATTATAGAGACAATAGAAAAGAAGGTCAAATGTGCCTAACCTAACTCTATTAGTCCAAGGTTATTCGACATAGAGAGAAAAGATTCAACATGAAGATTCGACTAAGCAGTCGGCGCGAGCAGACATTTATGGTCAAATGCTCCACCCATAGGCTATAGAAGAATTTTAATGTTGGTTGACTAGTAATAATAATTAATAAATATAATTATTACTAGTGTCATACAACATTAGAATTCTACTATAGCTTGTAGGCGGAACATTTGACCGGAAATGTACGATTGCGGCGTCGTACAGTTTAGCTGCTTCGTTGAATCTTCTTAGAACATACGACAGACACCATAAGCCTTAAAATGACAGATTCGACCTTAATTATTTCGGATTTTCAGACTAATGCATTTTTTAATGAAACGAAATAAGTAAAAACTAATTTCAGGAGTAACTAAATCATTTTTTTTTCGGATGAAAACGAAATTCCGAAACAAAATATTTCAGTGTGCATGTCTATTGGGCACAGGTAGCAGCATTGATGGACACAGGTAGGCTGCATTGTTGCGCATTGTTGTTAATTCTGCATAAAACATTTAAGTGTAATTTCATGAGAAAATTGACCAGGGTGTGTTTAGGGGTGGAATTAGGGGTGGGGCAGGTTAGATGTTAATGTTACATTGATGTTGGATGGGGCAACTGGTGGCGAGTAACCCTTAAGGCCTGGCTAGTAGCTCAGGACTCAAAATTTTGAGCCCTGCTCTAAAACACATGGTGGTACCACAGTCACTCTAAAACTTTAACAGTCTAAAATGTAATTTTACTGTGTAACAGAAAATGGCTCTGCCCAGCTTGACTTTGTTTAAGAGTAACTCCACTTTTGTTGAGGAAAAAACATTCCCTTCTGAGGGATCTATGTACATTGCAAGGATTTTATCCATGTTCAGAGTGAATCTGTAAGGGAATTATTTAATAATTATCAGCTGCTGCACCTGCAGGGCTTTAATGAGGAAAGCAGCAGGGTCTGCACCCCTTTAGATGTGATTTTCATCTAAGAATATCTCACCAAAAGTGATATTTTTGTTGCAGGGAATGACAAAAATTTGATTTGTATCTTACTGCAGACTTCTGGGAAAATCAGTGAGCCAATCACACAAGCAGGAAGTGACATTTTCAGGGAATGTTCTGTACACAGTTGGTGTAAAGAACCCCTCCAGGTAGCCATATTGCATTTTAAAAATTTTTTTAGTAGTCACCCTTTTTTGGAGTTACCCTTTAATAGTTTCAAGGTCCTCTGATCCTTGCATCAGCATAGTCACAGTCTGCAGCACAGTATATTCTCAGCAGTTGTTCATTAGGAATGGTGATTTCACTGTGTAATGTACAGGTGCACCTTGCAGTGGCTAAGTATGTGTTCCTGAAATATCTTTGTGACATATGTGTCACAGCAAGAGCATAAATGTGAAAACTATGGCCAGATCTTTTAAAATTAATGTTATATAAAGAATCAAAAATAAATACAAAGGCATTGCATTTTATTTTTTTTTAAATCTAATTTCTAAACTACAGCACACAAATTCAGGATAAGAATATCATTTTTTAAATATAGCATAAACTTTCCATTGCTTTCACCTTGAAAGTAGATACTGTACACGTCCTCTTAGCAGTACAGTTACAAATATAGGGTCTATAGATCCAAAGCAAGAATAGTAATGAAATTATGAAAATTGAACATGTGGGAGAATAATAGTGCACATCCCACGCTAACACTACAAACACAAAGAATTTCTGTACTTTATAATATGAAAGAATAATTTCTATTATGTATTTTCAATTGCTTTTTTGTTATCTTAGTTTAGATGCCAACAAACACATATTCTACCTTAATCCTTTTTGACTATTAGGGAGATTGAATAGGCTCCAGGGGGAGGAAAACAAGAGACTAGAGCTGCAGACCCAATCTAACACATGCTTGGGGCACTTGCTGATGTGCTAGAACACACTTTTTTGCTTTCCTTCAAAATGGAGTTTACAAATCTCAACAGAATTGTTAGTTGTTCATGTCTGTGTGAAGAGTTAAAATGCAATTTGTAATGAGAGAACGTTATATTTTTATAACATTTTTGTTGTATTTGCTGATTCACACAAAAAGGGAAGAAAAAAGGTATACAGATATATATATATATATATATATATATATATATATATATATATATATATATATATATATATATATATATACACACACATTAGATGTACAACTCAGTGGAAAAACAAACTGAAATCTTTAAGGTGGAGGGAAGTAAACTTGTAAAAATTAAATATTATGGTTGCATAAGTGTACTTAAACTAATGCTTATGTTGAAGCACCTTTTGATCTTATTACAGCATACAGTCTTTTTGGGTATGAGTCTATCATCATGGCACACCTAGACTTGACAATATTTGCCCACTCTTCTTTGCAAAAACACTCCCAATCGGTCAGATTGTGAGGGTATCTCCTGTGCACAGACCTCTTCAGATCACCCCACAGATTTTTAATCGGATTAAGGTCTGGGCTCTGGCTGGGTCATTCCAAAACTTTAATTTTCTTGTTGTGAAGCCATTCCTTTGTTGATATAGATGTATGCTTTGGGTCAGGGGTTGACAAATTTGCTTGGAATCTAGGAGCCAGCTAAAAAAGTTAGGAGCCGGGTCCGTGACGGCGATCTGGACCTGTCCCTGGCCTGACATGGAGACGAGTGAGGGGAAGATAGCCCCAAGCCCCTCACCTGTCTCCAAGTCATTGCCCATAGCTCTTAGAGGGACATTTTATTTATTTTTTTCAAATGACAATTTTTTTTTAAATTGCATTTTAGTGTAAATATGAGATGTGAGGTCTCTCTGACCCCAGATCTCATATACAAGAGGACCTGTCATGCTTTTTTCTATTACAAGGGATTTTTACATTCCTTGTAATAGGAATAAAAGTGACACACATTTTTTTTTTTTTTTTAAAGAACAGTGAAAAAAATAAAAATAAAAGTTAAACAAATATATATATATTTTAAACGCGCCCTGTCCCGCCAAGCTTGCGTGCAGAAGCGAACGCATATATGAAAGCGGTGTTCAAATCACACATGTGAGGTATCGCTGCGATCGGTAGAGTGAGAGCAATAATTCTAGCCCCAGACCTCCTCTGTAACTTAAAAAGTGCAACCTGTAGAATTTTTTTAATGTCGCCTATGGAGATTTTAAAGGGTAAAAGTTTGTCGCCATTCCATGAGCGGGCGCAATTTTGAAGCATGACATGTTTGGTATCGATTTACTCGATGCAACATTATCTTTTACAATATTAAAAAAAATTGGGCTAACTTTACTGTTGTCTTATTTTTTTTTTTTTATTAAATACATTTTCCCCAAAAAAGTGCGCTTGTAAGTCCGCTGTGCAAATACAGTGTGACAGACAGTATTGCAACGACCACCATTTTATTCTTTAGGGTGTTAGAATAAAATATATATATAATTTTTAGGGGTTCTGAGTAAAGGGAAGGAAGATAGGCTGGCAGGCAGGGGAAATTAGCATTGCATCCATTAGCATTGCTCGTTGTAATTCCAACGGCCACCACAAGAGGGCGCCAGATTCCAGAAGGAACCATAGGATCGTAGAAGGCCTCAAAGCCGGGGGCTAAATTACCGGCCGCCGGCGGCGCAGCCCGACGCGGTCGCGCCGGGGGGGTCCGCGGAGACAGCATACCCCCAGCTGTGCTGCCCCAGGCGCCAGTTCGCTAATTCTAGTCGCAAATGCGACCTGGCACCCGGGTTTTGTCGAGCTCTGCTTTGGGTCATTGTCATGCTTCATGGTGGGTATGGTGTTCCTTTGGTGATGTGCAGTGTTGCTTTTGCACCAAACATATCTTTTGGAATTATGGCCAAAAAGTTAAACCTTAGTTTCATCAGACCATAATACATTTTCCCACATGCTTTTGGAAGACTTCAGATGTGTTTTTGCAAAATTTAGCCAGGCTTGGATGTTTTTCTTGGTACTCTAACCCATAGCCCAGACATATGAAGAATATGGGAGATTGTTGTCACATGTACCGCACAAAAACTTATTGTCCTTCCCAATGTTAAGAGATGGTATTGAAACACTATCATTGTGATCTACCTTCTTAAATGTAATTGAGGTTCATTCTATATTGGGAAGACCAAAAGATAATTTTTGTGATGCATTTATGATCATGTTAACGAAATACAAAATGGAAGTCTAAGAACATCAGTGACAGACACTTTGCCAAGCTACATACAGTAAATATTAGTATGTAATGGCTTGACAACATTCATCCATACCTATGGGGAGGGCATTTTGATAAAAAATCTGCTACAAGTAGATCCTAAATGGATTGAGAAACTAAGTGCCAAATATAACCTAGGATTAAATGGTCATTTTCACCCTTTTGATAGTTACAACCTTGTTACAATTAAACTCTCTACACCATTGTCCTCCAAATGTGTTTATACAATTGATTTTATTATGTTGTTCAAGTACAGTTTTTTTTAGAGGAAAAAAGGAAAAAAATATTTGCTATTTATATTATATAATATGTTGCATATTTTAAATGAGGTAAAGCATGGCTCCCCTGGCCCAACATGCCTCTAGTTACTACTCTTCATGCCAGTGCATATCAGTGGGGAATAGGACACGGGCATGTCATTGACACAGTGATGGTGCTAGGAACAAGGTGAAGTCACAACTTCTGAAAATGTGTTTCCTTGTGTAAGGCATATATCATGGGGGATGCTGTCCCAATCAGCCAGCCATGAGGCTGCACTGGTCATTGGTGAAATGCGGGGGATTCAAATGCAGTTGCAGAAGGGTAGCATATCTCCCACTCCTGGTATGGCAAACAGAAGGACTGTCCCTTTGTAACATTGCATGTGAAGACTAATTTGGGTCCCGATGAGTACCATCTATTATAGGAATAATCTACCCACCGCTCTATGGGATCTATCTACCTATCTTTAACACATATCATGTTTTTCTCTCTGTAGGATATCTGTGTCTAAATCATTTCTTTGGTATTTTCATAATATTTGGAATATGAGTTCTTAGCATTTTTACCCTGTAAGTCTCTTCAAATGCAAGGTGCCTTTTTGTTAGTATATATAAAAGATGAAAATATCTTTTGGGAGTTATTCTCCTGGGCTCTACATTCTAAAAAAATGTCAATGACTTCTGACTGCTTATTCTCTGCCTTCCATTGGAAGTAATATATAATTTCTTACTTCTGTATACAATTAGGTCCATATATATTTGGACATGGACACAATTTCAGATTTTTTCCGGTATTTACCAAAACTCATTCAAGCTATAGTTATATAATGGATATGGTCTGAAAGTGCACATTCTCAGGTTTAATTTGAGGGTATGTACATCCAAATCGGATAAAGGGTTTAGGAATTATAGCTCTTAAGAATAGCCATTCCCCCTTTTTCAAGGGACTAAAAGTAAATGGACAATTAAATCAAAAGCTGTTTCATGGCCTGGTGTGGACTCCTCCGTTATTTCTTCATCAATTAAGCAGGTAAAATGTCTGGAGTTTATTCTAAGTGTGGTATTTACATTTGGAATCTATTGCTGTGAACCTACATCATGCATTCAAAAGAGTTGTCTATGCAAGTGAAACAGGCCATTGTAAGGCTTCAAAAATCTAAAAAATCCATCAGAGAGATAGTGTCAGGAAGGGCATGCCAGCAACCAAGATGGTAGCTGCAGAAGACGTCTGGAAACCTCAATTGCTGTTCTCGCATCTTGTGACAGTTCATGGTGACAAAATAGGCTATTTAAACTGGGTCAGCACCAAGACTCAATTCTGTCTGCTCTACAGCGTTCCCCGTGTGTCCTTGCCTTACCAGTATCTGATATCTGTTTCTGTTGTGACCCGGCTTGTTTCCTGACGTTCCTGCTTTCTGCTTGCATACGACCCTGGCTTGTCCTTCACTTTGCACCTGCCTGCTCCTTCTGCTACTTGGCTGCCAGCCCATTGGTGATCCAGCCTGTACCCTGACCCTGCTACAGTCTCTGCATCAGTTCCTCACTTGTCTGCCTGTGTATGACCCGGCCTGTCTGTACCTGCCTGTCCAGCCCTTGAGAACATTTATCCCTCCAGCAGCAGCATCCGCTACTCTGCTTGTGGTGTTCTACTACCAGTCTGTTCCAGCTTCCTGCTTACCACTGTTCCCGGTCTTTGGCTGTGTAGGTGTTCCTTCACAACCCCACTAGGAGTTGCACTCCAGCTCTGCTGTCAGCAATCCAGCCAGGCACTCCTGCACCTCCTGTCTGCTCTATCAGGGGCCTCGAGTCAGAGGTGTAAAAGAGGCCATCCTCTGCATATCAGGCACAGAGAGGTTCTTTGGAGAATGCAAAAAATTCAGGGCCTTTCGCAATGCGTGCAAACTTTACTTTGCACTACAGCCACGCACTTTCTCTCTGGAAGCAACTAAAGTTGACTTTGTCATCTCCTTGCTACAGGGAAAACCACAATCCTGGGCTCACCTCTCTTAGAGCAAAGAGCTGCATCTTTAACAGACTTAGCCTCTTTCATTGAAGCCATGGCCCAGTTATACAAAGACTCCCAACAAACTACTGCCACCACAGAAGCCGCTCTTCATACGCTTCAACAGGGTAGCAGAGCAGTTGAAGATTATGTTTCAGAATTCAGACGCTGGAGTGCTGACACTAACTGGAATGATGCTGCTCTTCACTACCAGTTCCCTATGGGCCTTTCTGAACCCCTCAAAGATGAACTAGCCTGGATAGGGGTCCCCCCTACCCTGGAGGTCCTTATTAACTTGTCAATCCCAATTGAGCATCATCTGAGGGAGCAAAGGTCAGAACGAGCCACTGGCCAGTCAAGTCCAGTATGGATGCTACCATGAGTGCCCAATTCTTTCAGTTCCGATCCACCAGCTCCTGCCGCATCCACCTATGATGCACCAGAACCAATGCGCTTGGCCTACTTTGCCACTCACTCTCTGCATAAGAGCGCCAATGTAGACGACAGAAGAATATTTGCCTGTACTGTGGAGGACCAGGATATTAAGTGAAGTCTTGGCCAGCTAAACTACATAAGTGCCTCTTAGTTTCTTCCACTTCTACTCCAACCTTGCCCAGCAATTCTGCTCACCTTGCTCTTTCCAATCTGTTGCAGCTCCCAGGAAGGACTATCCAGACGCCCGCTATAATTGATTCTGGAGCTTGCAGCTGTTTCATGGACTTATCCTTTGCTGCGAGACACCATATTCCACTACAAACCTATGGCTCAGAGACTTTCTGTACACCTGCCAGATGGTTCCACCATTAAATCCGGGTTGGTTACCCACTAAACAATCCCACTATCCACCACCATTACCAAGAACCACCAAGAACTGCTACGCCTGGATGCAATTGCTTCTCCTCTGTTCCTGGTCATCCTTGGTTAAAAGCCCACAACCCACATATCAATTGGGCTACAAGGAAATCAAGTTTTTCTCCCCTACTGCCTTCAGCACGGTCTGCATAAAGCCATTATGACCAACCTTCCCTGCTATGCCTTGACATGGATTCCGAAGCCTGCCAACCCATACCCGCAGTATATCATGACTTCCTGGATGTGTTCATCAAGAAAGTTGCAGAAACTCTTCCTCACTATCGGTCCGACGAATGTCCAATCAAACTTCTCCCTGGGGTTGAAATCCCCTTTGGAACAATCTTTCCCTTGTCCTAATCTGAACTTGTTGCATTAAAAGACTATATTGATGATAATTTAAAGAAGGGGTTAATTGATTCTTCCACGTCTCCGGCCGGAGCAGGAATTTTATTTGTGGAAAAAAAAGGACCATTCACTACAGCACTGTGTGGACCATCATGAACTTAAAAAAGTCATCGTTAAAAACCACTACCCCCCTTCCACTAGTGCCTGAATTATTCCAGAGACTCGGTACTGCCACCATATTCACAAAATTGGATCTCTGAGGTGCCTATAGCCTGGTCCGTATACGAGAGGGGGATGATTGAAAGACGGCCAAGGCAATCACCTGATCTCAACGCAATTGAGCATGCATTTCACTTACTGAAGGTAAAACTAAGGGCAGAAAGACCCACAAATAAAGAACAACTGAAGACAGCTGCAGTTAGAGCCAGTCTTTTGTTCATGGGTTCCACATTTCAGGCAGTCATTGTCATTTGCCAGTAAAGGATTCTCAACAAAATATTAAAAATGAACATTTTATTTATGATTATATTCATTTGTCCAATTACATTTGAGCCCCTGAAAATGTGGGGACAGTGTATAAAAATGGTTGGTGTTTATGATCCACCCCTTGAATTAAAGCTGAAAGTCTGCACTTCAAATTCATTTTAATTGTTTCCTTTTAATTGTATTCTGGTGGCATACAGAGCCAAAGGTATATATGGACCTAACTGTATATGTTTAGTGTTTCAGATCATTAATGTTCCTCATCACAACAGCTGTGGATTTATATCCCTCAAATTGATGATTTCACCCTTGGTGCTGAGAAAGTTATAATCTATGCAAAATGCATAACATTGTAGATCTCTCTCTCTCTCTCTCTCTCTCTCTCTCTCTCTCTCTCTCTCTCTCTCTCCCTCTCCCTCTCCCTCTCCCTCTCTCTCTCTCTCTCTCTCTCTCTCTCCCTCTCCCTCTCTCTCCCTCTCTCTCTCTCTCTCTCTCTCTCTCTCCCTCTCCCTCTCCCTCTCCCTCTCTCCCTCTCCCTCTCTCTCTCTCTCTCTATATATATATATATATATATATATATATATACTGTATATCCACTACCAGACTGGGCCAATTCTGACATTCCTCTCCCACATGTAAAAATCAGCACTTTTTGCTAGAAAACTAACGGTACTTAGAATCCCCAAACATTAGGAAACTTTGGTTACATTTTGGTAATACTAATACAAGTAATGCCATACTTCTAAAGGTGATATTGAAAGTCTGATATTACTTTTACAGCACTGGGATGGGTCATGCAATTATGGTAATAGAATGCTACTATTGTATGGTACTAATTAATTCTGGGAAATTGTCACTACTGTGATAAAGCCTTTCAAATACCTGGATTTGTCCTGTAAGCAGCTGCTTATAGGTAGTTTAACGCCTTTGATGGATGTGTACATTGACTCTAGGATATGATTTATGCAATGAAATGTCTTCATCAATTTATGCTTCAACTGCATGTAAGCGGATTGAATGACTCTGTCTCCTCCTACAACCTTCCCTTCTGCTGTGGCAGGAACACCCCTGAGAGCAATTAGCTCTTATCAAATTAAAATTATTGACAGTGTTAACAGTTGACCTGTTTAAATATTTTATGAACATAAGCAAAATAAGACAGTTTGTTTTCTTTTTGTCTTCATTTGCAAAGGATTAAGTCTGAGCTGTAGTGTGTTATTTACAGTAATAAACATTGGCTTTCTGTGGAAAGCATTAGCTAATCTAAAATGATGAACGACTTATTGATAGGGATACTCTATTAAGAAGGTAATGTGTGACTTGACAGCATGCCACAAAAATAATGATTGCACAAGCCTACAAAGTAAAAATCCGAAGCATCCCATATTGTTGCAATTGCTGATAGAGATTTTGTGGATATTTTAATTGAAAGGGATGTTCGGCTGCATGAACCACAAAAAAGGATTGATGAATGACTTGTCCAGGTGTTGATTACAAGATAGTGATGGTAGTCATAATGGCATGTAAAAAGAGCATCCAGCACTTACACTTATTCTTGACATCAGCGTAGCACAGGGTTGAAAGGCACACAAACACCCTGTTTTTACACCATGTGTAAGAAGCCTTGAAGGCAAAGAAGTAATGTTTACTCTAGCCTTTCTTTTACAGGTATTTATATAGTGTAAACAAGCAGTGCTTTACAGATATATTGTGCATTTACATCAGTCATTGCCTCAAGGAGCTTACAATTTAAGATCCCTAACTCACATTCATACATAAACATACTAGGGCCAGGTTAGACAGGAGCCAACTAAACATTTCAGCATGTCTTTGGAGTGTAGGCGGAAACCAGAGTAGCTGGAGGAAATACACTGGCACAGGCTAGCTGTAATTAGCGATTAGTGATGGACAAACTTCCGACAGGACGTTTCGCAAACGCGAACCGCGAACGCGGCCAAAAGTTCTTGCGGTTCGCGGCGGACCCCATTGACTTTAATGGCAGGTGAACCTTAAAAACCTCCAGGTCATATTTTCAGCCACAAAATACTTACTAGCTGTGCACACATGGTCCCACAACATGAACACTGACATAACAAAAGTATTAAGTGAATCTGGGATCAACATCGACAAGCATTCTTTTTTTATCAGTGACATTTTTTTTTTTTAACCAATAAAAGTTTATTGAGGCATTTGACATCACAATACAGTACAATAAAAAGCTAAGAAACAGTCATGGGTTCAAGCCCACAATGCACAAAATAACATATTGTTCAGTCATAGAGACTGCTACAGAGTACCTTATATTTTGGTAACATAAAGCAGCAGGGAGAGGAAAAAGCCCCCCCTAATGTAAATCACGACCTCTGTAAGTGCGGGGTCCGATGTAATAATCAACCATAAACCCCCGATAATCTAGGCACTAAGATACTTGCAACTGGTGGGGGTGAATTTTGAGTGTCTGTAAAGAAAGGAAAGAAAAGAAGGTTGGGGATTAAAGGAAAAGTGGTGGGGGGGGGGGGGGAAGGAGTGGGAGAAAAGGAGGGGGGAACCGTGACCTGAAAAATGTACAGCTCACCACACGTTGGGTGGGGTGTGAAACAGAAAGAGCGAAAACCTGTCAACAACTTGCTCTGAATACACTAGCTGACTTCAGAGCGGTAGCAGAGGTGCTACAGTATAACCAGCACAGAGCCGCAGGCCAATATGCATATTAGTTGAAAACTTTAATACAGGGCCTAGGTTATGTCACATGAAACCGTCTTACTGCTCACCAGATAGGTGTATAGCTGCTAGGGAGTCAGCCGTTTAGAAGTTTCGCAAAAGTGTCTGAGTATTTGAAGATAAACCAAGGTCTCCACAGTCTGTGAAATTTGTCGGTCCTTTCGGCAGCTATCGCCACCGTTTCCTCCATTTTATACAGGGAGTCCACTTCTAACAGCCACTCTCTCAAAGAAGGAGGGCGCACGGACTTCCAGTGTCTAGGAATGATCGCTTTAGCGGCATTCAGCAAGTGGCGCACCATTGATTTTTTGTATTTTCCTAGCGAGTAGCTGGAGATGTGGAGTAAACAGCATTCAGGTGTAAGGGCAAGGCCCGTCTCCGTGATAGCACGAATCTGCGTGCAGATCCCGTCCCAAAACTCCCGTAGGCTCGGACAGTCCCACCATATATGTATCATATCACCCCCAGCACCTCCACATCTCCAGCAAGACTCTGACATGCCTGGGAACCATTTATTAAGTCTAACTGGTGTAAGGTACCAGTTCGTCAAAACTTTGTATGCTGTTTCTTGTGTGCTAGTGCTTATAGAGCATTTGTGTGTCAATATGCATGCATTGGTCCATTGCTCGTCCGTAAAGGTCTTGGAGAAAAACCTCTCCCAGTCTTGTTTATGTCTGGTCGAGCAGTCAGTCCTGGAGGCCTGTAGCCAATTGTAGATCAGGGATGTCGCCCCTCTCACCGGTTCACCCGTGATGCACAATTGTTCAAACCACGTCTGTTCTCTCAAAACGTGCGATCTGTTGGTCGAGCAGTGAACATAATCATGTAGCTGTCTGTATTGCCATTATGTGAAGTGTTTTGCCTGTAGGTCCTGCGCCAAGACCTGAAAGGTCTTAAGTTTGTTCCTCTCCAAGCAGTGTGCCACAGTCGTAGGTGTCCCATCGGCCCTATGTGGGAAAGACACCGTAGAGTGCCCAGACGCAAATGAAGGGTTGTGAACCAGGGGTGTCAAGGGACCCGGCGTGGAGGCCAGTCCACATCGTCGCGATGTGTCCCCAAAGACTTCTAAAGTTGGCCCTATCAGAGGGTGTGTCGTCAGTATGGCCGGTCGGGCCTCCTTCGCTACCCACGGCAGAAACCTCAATGGGGTGTCCGTCAGGCCGGCTTCCAGTCCCACCCAGTCTTTGGTCGTGGCATGGAAGTTCCAGTCCAGAATGCGGACCAGGTGTGCCGCACAATAGTAGAATCTGAAGTTTGGTA
The DNA here is from genome assembly GCF_037356315.1 of Lithobates pipiens. Lineage (NCBI taxonomy): Eukaryota > Metazoa > Chordata > Amphibia > Anura > Ranidae > Lithobates > Lithobates pipiens. The sequence continues at coordinate 142,983,977 of NW_027507790.1, forward strand.
GATTAATCCCCCCTTTCGCCTTCGGCAAAGTCAAGGTGGAAAGATTAATTCGAGGTTTCTTGTTGGCCCATATAAAATTTCTCACTATTGCTTGCAGGTGGATGAAGAACCGTCTAGGCAGTTTAATGGGGAGAGTGTGAAAAAGGTACAGTACCCTCGGTAGTATTGTCATCTTAATGGCAGCCGCCCTCCCGAACCATGATAACGGGTGAGCGTGCCAGGCCTGAAGTTCCGCACGCAGGTCGCCCAGGAAGGGTTGGAAATTTTGTGTGTAAAGACTGTCTGAGTTGGGCGTGAGCCAGATTCCTAGATATTTGAGTTTGTGATCTACCCACTTAAAGGGGCAATTAGACTTGGCAGTCTGCAGACATGCGGGACCTAGGGATATGTTCAGCGCCTCCGATTTCTCGCAGTTGATTTTAAAATTTGAAAGGTATCCAAATATCTCAAATTCAGTCAATAAGTTGGGGATCGAAATGTGGGGCTGGGTCAGGATGAATAAAAGGTCATCCGCGTAGGCGGCTAGCTTGAAGTGTGCGAGTCCCTGCCTAAGGCCACTAATTGATGGGTTTGCATTGATCATGCGAATGCACGGCTCAAGTACAAGGATAAACAATATTGGTGATAACGGGCAACCTTGGCGCGTACCGTTACTTATGTTTACAGGTTCGGAAAGGGACCCATTTATTTTCAGGCGAGCCGTCGGGCGGTGGTATAGCGCCGAGATCCAAGCCAGCAGTCGCGTCTGAAAACCCACCCGCCTGCACACCGCGAACATGAAATCCCACGCCACTCTGTCGAAGGCCTTCTCCGCGTCCGTGGACAGGAGAAGGCCCTCGACAGTGCTCCCCCCAATGCAATATAAGAGATTCACCACCTTGATAACATTGTCCCGGGCCTCTCTCCCGGGCATAAAGCCCGCTTGCTCCGGACCAATCAGTTCGGGCAGAAGTGTGCTCAGCCTTGTAGCTATAATTTTCGACAGGAGCTTTATGTCTAAGTTAAGCAGCGAAATCGGCCGGTAGCTTGAGCAGGCACTAGGGTCCTTCCCCGGCTTGGGGAGCACCGTAATGTGTGCTAAGTTAAAGGTTGGTGGGACCTCCTGGAGCGCGGAGAGAGAATTCAGGGCCTTCAACAAGGGTGTCACCAAAAGATGCGTGAAGGTCTTATAGTAAATGGCTGAAAAGCCATCTGGGCCTGGGCTCTTCCCGGTTTTCAATGATTGAATAGCCTGTGTGAGCTCCGAGGCTGCAATAGGCCTGTCCAGTTCCCCGGCATCCTCTGCCGAGAGACCCGGCATGCCGCTGCATTGAAGGTACTGTTCTATAATCTCGCGTCTCGACCCCTCTACCAGTGCTGGCTTATGCGGGGGCGGAATGTTATATAGTTTAGAGTAAAACCCATGAAATTCCGCCGCAATACCGTCTGTATCATGTATCAGTCGATTCTCGCGGTTCCTGATCTGGGTGATGGTATGGGAGGCCCGCACTCCCCTCAACGCTCGTGCCAAAAATTTGCCATTTTTGTTGCCATGTTCGTAGAAAAAGCCCCGGCGGAAGAACAAGATCCGCTTGGCCTGTAGGTCTAACTTATCCTGGAGAGTCCTGCGTGCCAGTAGGAGGTCCTCAGCTAGTGCCACTGCCGCCGACCTCTTGTGTTGTGCTTCTAGAGCCCTCACTCTTGCAAAAGCGTCTTTTAAGTCCTGTTCCGCTACTTTTTTCTTCTGTGCTGCCAGGCCCATCAGTCTGCCCCTAAGGACACATTTGTGTGCCTCCCAAACAGTCATATGGGAAACGTCAGCAGTCAAATTTTCCCTGAAATAGTGTTGTATAGTCTTCCTTATCTGTTCCAAGGTCGTGGGGTCCGTCAACAATGCTGGGTTAAGTCTCCAGCTACTCGTCTGTCGACGGGTCGACTGTAGTGTTAAGGTCAGGGAGATCGGCGCGTGGTCAGACACCGATCTCGTCCCAATGCGTGTGTCTAGCACAGTGGGTAGGTCCCTTTGTGTCAGAAATAGAAAGTCTATGCGAGTGTATTTGTTGTGGATAGCTGAAAAATAAGTGTAATCTCTACCCTGGGGGTGCTTGACCCGCCACGAGTCCATCAGCGCCATGGAATGCAGCAGAGATCTTATTTTCTTAAGTTTACGGTATGAAATTGCGGACTTGCCATCTGAGGTATCCAGAAGGGGGTCCAACGAAATATTGAAATCCCCCCCCAGGAGTACGCATCCCGCGGCAAACCCAGAAAGCTCATCAATCAACCTCTGACAAAAACTCACATGTGCTACATTTGGGAAGTAGACATTCGCCAGCGTGATGGGGAACCCCCCCACCGTTCCCTTGAGGAAGAGGAACCGTCCCTCAGGATCTGCCATTTGCTGTGTGAGCTCGAAGCCAGAGTCTCGTCCCAGCAGGATCGAGACCCCTTTAGTTTTCGAGTCAGGGCTAGCCGCATGAAAAGCTTTAGGGAAGCATTGGTTCGTCAGTTTAGGGATCTCACTAGCCCTGAAATGTGTTTCCTGTAAAAACACAAAGGACGGTCTCCCCCTCCCCAAGTGGCGTAGCAGTTGCGACCTTTTTTGTGGAGTATTGAGACCACGCACATTGTGCGAAATCACGGTAGGATTCCCACCCAGAGCAGAGTAAATCATTATGTAGCAGGAAGGGGGGCGAGTAAAGGAGAGAGAAAATGGGAGTCAGAAAAAAGAGATGAAGGAGGGGACCAGGGGGGAAGCCACAGGAGGCAGGGGAAGCAGGGGGGGAGAAGGAAAGAGAGGAGGAAAGAGAGAGGAGGAGAATGTGTAGAGTAAAAAGGTGGAAAGGAGGGAGAAATAGAAGTAAGGGGGGGCCCACTAACCGACACCCAGGAAGTGGGTCAAGAGAATTGGTAATTAACCTCTGGAGGGCAACCCCCAGGGGTGATTCCTGAGAAGTGGGGCCGTGAATTGACCCACCTAACGACAACCCTAGCAAGCCAGGAAAGTCAGTCAAGGAGCCAATTCACGTTGCCCCTTGTGGGGGTAGTGGGAGTAACACCCAGAACAATGTAAACAGTCCAGATCCCAGACAATCCGGGACAAGTGGTCTGTTTCAAAGTGTCTGCCGCTCTCCGCACCCCCCCAGCCCCATGTTTAACATGCTAAAACTTAACCAAATTATAACCTATATATATCACCATAACCATAGTCCCCAGTAATGGGAAAAACCACAATAAAGCCACCATGTGGCACCTGCAATAATCAGTTCAGCTGACCGCTGCTGCGGGTCACCCGGCTTCTACAAGTGCAGTGCGGCCCACGACATCCGTCTATAAAAGCGTAACGACATGTCTTGTCTCCAAACTCGGTATGCAGAAATCAGGCGACATCAAACCATGGGCTGCACTTACGCTGGTGATCAAGTCCTTCTCCGGCATATGTTGGGGTAATGCATCTTTGGAGCCTCACCAGTCAGGGCTGCTCTGTATGGTTGCAAAATTGGAAGAAACAAAAATCGCCTTGAGCCCTTCGTGCTTCCGAACGGTAGGCCACTATGCGGTCAGCAGCTACTCTCATACGGGTAAGTAAGCCTAAAAACAGAACGAACCATCCGTACGAACAAAAAGAAAAGATGCCAGAAACCAAGAGAAAAAAAAAGAGAGCTAGGGAGTAAAAAAAATATACCCACTGTCAACGAACGTTAAAACGAAACTTGTATCCGAAGAGTCGACTCAAGGTTCCCGTCTGGTCTTGGCCGTCCCTAAAGACTAAAATTCAGGCGGAGCATCCATAGCCGAACGAATATTATTCTGGATCCGGATTCATCTGTAGGGCTCTAGGCGGAGAGGAGCGTCTGGGAGTAGCGCTGGAGCCTGGGGTAGGTTGTTTCTGGAACTTCCCCCTTTTGTGCGGGGGCTTAGAGGGGGTAGAATGGGGGGACCCCCGTGAGGATTGGGAAGCAGGTGCATAGTGAAAGTCCCTGTACCAATCAGGAAGCTCAATCAGGGGTATTTGAATGTCTTGGCAGAAACCTGGTAGATCATCAGGTGTGCGCAAATACAGTTGTCTGCCCGAGTGAGTCACATTCAAAGCAAAGGGGAATTTCCACTTGTAAGGGATATTTTGTCTCCGTAAGGCCTCCAGCAGGGGGCGCAACGCACATCTGTTGCTCAATGTTATGGGTGAGAGATCCTGGAAAATGGAGATTTCAGTGTCATTAAACGTGATGTGGGCATTGCGCCTTGCTTTCTCCATAATGTCCTCTTTCAGTTTAAAGTCCGGGAGGCAGCATATCACATCTCGTGGGGGGGTCGTGTCAGCAGGCCTGGCTCTCAGGGCTCTATGAGCCCGCACAAAGTCAATTGGGGTGTCGGTTTGGCGTTCCAACAGTTCATTAAACACATATTGGAGAGCAGAAGGGATGTTGCTGGGTTCAACCGACTCCGGGATGCCCCGCACCCTAATGTTGTTCCTTCTCCCCCTATTGTCCAAATCCTCCAACTGCCTGTTCATTTCAATGAGATGGGCCGTGTGCGAGTCAGTGATTTTGTCCAGGCGTGCTATAGCTTTGTCCCGGTGAGTGCCAGCCTTCTCAACTCTCTCTAGCTTCTCTGAAATAGACAAAACGCCTGCCTTCAGTTCTGTGATGGCGGATGAAAAAGTGCCCTTAATATCCGCAGCTATTTTCATCATGTCTGTGAGGGTGAGTGGGTGATCCGCCTGTGCTTCCCTTACCTCCTCCTCATATGCGGATTGGGAATCCTCGCTGAACTCGTCCTCACCACGAGGCAGCGCCATCTTGGATAGGGCCTTGTTGCGGCGGGGTTGTGTTTTAAAGATATCCGGGATGCTCCTGGTGCCCGGAGTCGGTGTGGAACGACGGGAGCGGCTACCAGAGTTGTGGCGGGTGGGTCTGCTCATGATCGCCGGTGGTTACGGTGAATATTGCGCTGTCAGGGCTGAGGGTATAGCGGAGCTCCTCTAGTCTGCTGCCATCCGCTCCGAGCTCCAAGCCACGCCCCTTTATCAGTGAAATTTTGACAATTCAGGAGCGCATGAAGGCCATGGAGGAGAGGCAAGGTCGGGGCAGGCTATGAAGGGGGGTGCCGGAGATGATCAGTGCCACAGTCAGGGCAACGCAGTCCCGTACCAGTGTCCCAGTGTGCCAACCTGTGCTTGAGTCCCTCCCTCTGCCCGACCCATACCCCCACCTATGCAGGGCTCCACTGCGGTGGTCCAGAGGTGCCAGTCCAGTGCTGATCCTCAGCCATGGTGCTGGCACTGCCTGCTGATTGGCTGCTATCTCCCTCACTGTCTGAAACCAGCACTGTGATAGAGACCGAGCACTGACACCAGCACCGTGATAGAGAGCACTGCCACCAGCACTGAGATAGAGAGCACTGACAGCAGCACCGTGATAGAGAGCACTGACACCAGCACCATGATAGAGAGCACTGAGACCACACCAGCACCGAGATAGAGAGCACTAACACCACACCAGCACCGAGATAGAGAGCACTGACACCAGCACCGAGATAGAGAAAGAGCACTGACACCAGCACCATGATAGAGAGCACTGACACCAGCACCGAGATAGAGAGCACTGACACCAGCACCGTGATAGAGAGCACTGACACCAGCACTGTGATAGAGGGCACTAACACCAGCACTGAGATAGAGAGCACTGACACCAGCACCACGAGAAGAAGATATATAACACCCCGCTTCAATCGGTCATTTTGGGGGGGCCACTGGTCTATCACACCAGTTATAATACTTTTTTTTTATTGCGTTTGTCACTCATAGTATCACTGCAGAACCGCTCAGCAGTCACAATGCTGCACAGTGGAAATGCACTATAATATGCTTTCTATATTTGCAAGTATTTTATACGTGTATTACACCCCTATATACTGCACACCAAATAGTACACCTATACCAGTTCTTAAAAGGACCTTTGTGTACCTAATAGTAGCTAGCTAGTAGCTAGTGAATTGCAGACTGTCCCTGCTCCAAACACCAAACTGTCCCTCCCTACACTGAGAAACGACAGCTGCAGTGCACTATAATATGCTTTCTATATTTGAAAGAAAGTATATTATACGTGTACAGCCCTATATAATGTACACCTATACCAGTCCTTAAAAGGACCTTTGTGGACCTAGTAGCTAGGGATTTGCAGACTGTCCCTGCTCCAAACAACAAACTGTCCCTCAGTCCCTACACTGATAAAAGACAGCTGCAGAATCGGTCAGCACTCAGCAGCACAGCAGTCAGCAGTGCACCATAATATACTTTCTATATTTGAAAGAAAGTATATTATATGTGTACAACTCTATATACTGTACACCTATACCAGTCCATAAAAGGACCTTTGTGGACCTAATAGTAATAGCTAGTGATTAAACTGACTGTCCCTGCTCCACACAGCGTCCTTTCCCTACACTGACAAAAGACAGCTGCAGAATCGGTCAGCAGTGCACTCAGCAGCACAGCAGTCAGCAGCAGTGCACCAGAATACACTTTGTATATTTGAAAGAAAGTATATTCTAAGTGTATTACAACCCTATATACTGTACACCTATACCAGTCCTTAAAAATACTTTTGTGGACCTAATAGTAATAGCTAGTGATTAAACTGACTGTCACTGCTCCACACAGCGTCCTGTCCCTACACTGACAAAAGACAGAATGTAAAATGGCCACCAGATCAGGTCTATTTATAAGGTAGGGGGAATGTCCAATTGTCCATGTGCTGAAATGTCTCAATTGGCTGTCCTGTGCCCCATGATGGATGTGTCATCATGGGTCAAAGTTCTTCACAATGTAAATGCATATGTCTGCCGCGCAAACAGTGCCAGAAGTCCGCCGGTTTGGCGAATTGTGAACGAGCAAAATTTGCAGCAAACCGACCGCCGGGCGAACCGCAAGGCCATCCCTAGTCACGAAGTAATTTAGGCTGGGCCTAAGGTTCATGGCTGCAACTTTAATGCTCTTACAGTAAACAAGGGAGATAATGCAATTCAACCTGCCATTTGACAAGGGAGAATGCACTTGTAGACAGTTGTTATCTAATGGGAAGGAGTCATACCATTTAAAGCCCAACTCTGGGCAAATAAAAAATGAACCCTTTCAGTGGAGCTGCATACACTACAAGGGTTAATTGCTGGTTTATGCTTAACAGAAAAATACAAGGGGATTTAATTACTTGATCCTACACTTCTCTCCACAGCTAGACTAGTTTGCACAGCAACTGCAATCCTTTGCTCCACTGTCTTCAAGACCAGGGTCCATAGCCCTGCACTAGAGTTGAGGAAGCAGAAGGACAGTCAGCTGCCAAATCGTGGGGATCAGGTAAATAAAACAAGCAATTAACTCTTGCAGTAAAAATTTAAATTGGGACACATGGAGGTATGAGGGCTGCACACCCCAAATTATGTTACAAAAGAAAATCGGAGGTTCTCCCGTGGGTTTTTTATGCAGCAAGCAAAATATTAGACAAATTAAGTATATATAAAAGGTAAAAAGGTAAAAGGTATTTTATTGTATAAAATATTAAAATCCACATTGATTTAAAATATGAGCTCTGGTTACAAAATTCAAAGTCATTTAAACATCATAATATATAGAATGGGCAGGTAAACTTAAAGTAAACATATAGCAATAAGTACTCTTGCCCCAAAAGAAACACCCAACGCGTTTTGACAATATTTGTCATAGTCTTCTTCAGGGGGACAATATTAAATACAAAATATATTGTATTTTGGAAATTGGCCACTGTGCTAGACCTATGGGCAACTCTACTCTGGCTAGTCTTCTGACATCACCTCTCAGATGAGCACCGTATGGCCGCTGTTGCAGTCGTCGCATGGTTCCCTCGGCATTCTGGAAGGTGTGTTACCTGGCCACTGCCATCACTTCCAGTGCAATCATGTAACGCGGCGATGTCACACACACGCGCGGCTCCGAATGTGATGTCATATGCATTTACACACTCATCCCCACTTGAAGATAGTCCTGGAATGCCGCCGGCACTCAATTGCTCCCCCCTGCAGCCTAGGATGGAAGGAAACCTTGGCTGAAGGGTTTGCAAGGATCTATAGCCCTGCACTAGATATGAGGATGCAGAGGGGAAGTCCACTGCCAGACTGTGGGGAAGCATCACCTGCCGTGGGGGAGGAGAGGATCCAGTAAATAAAACAAGAAATTAATCCCTGCAGTGTGGGCACAGCTTTTTTCTTGCCCAGACTTGGGCTTTAAGACAATCCAAATGGAGTACCTTCTCTTTGCCTATTGTAATCCTTACTAATGACATCCAAAGCTATGCGGGAGGAAGGGGGCGGGATGTGCTACCTTGCCTAGAGCCCTATTCCTCTAGTCCTGAAGGAGAAGCTATATGGATTGGGAAGATCCAAATATTTGATAAATGATTAAATAAATCCATATAATGGGGCAAATGTATTCTAAATGCCCTGTACACACGACCGGACTTTCCAGCAGACTAGGGTCTGACGGTCTTCTCGCCGGAATTCCGGCGGAGTTCCGATGAACTTTCCGAATGAACAGACTTGCCCACACATGACCGGACTTTCCGGCAGACTAGGTCCGCCGGACTTCCCAGCGGAGTTTCGGCGGACTTCTAAATGAGCGGACTTGCCCACACTAAACGGACTAAAGTCCACTCATTTTGAACATGATGAGTTACGACGGGACTAGAAAAGGTAGTCAATCTCGCCGCTTTTATGGGCGAGATTGACACCTTCTGAGCCCCATCATCTGGTATGGATTTTAAGGGGAACTCCTACGCTGAAAAAAACGGTGTGGGGGTCCCCCAAAATCCATACCAGAACCTTATCCGAGCATGCAGCCCGGCCGGTCAGGAAGGGGGTGGGGACGAGTGAGCGGCCTTCCCCCTCCTGAGCCGTACTAGGCCGCATGCCCTCAACATGGGGGGTGGGTGCTTTGGGGAAGGGGGTCGCCCTACGGGCCCCCCACTCCAAAGCACCATGTCCCCATGTTGATGAGGACAAGGGCCTTCTCCCGACAACCCTGGCCGTTGGTTGTCGGGTCTGCAGGTGGGGGGCTTATCCGAATCGGGGAGCCCCCTTTAATAAGAGGGCCCCCAGATCCCGGCCCCCCCCACCCTATGTGAATAAGTATGGGGTACATAATACCCCTGCCCATTCACCTAGGGGAAAAACATACTACACAGGTTTTTAAAGTAGTTTATTAGGCAGCTCCAAGGGTCTTCTCTTCTGACTTCTCTGTGCTTTGTGGTTCTTCTCCCGCTCTCTGGCCTCTTCTCCTGCTCTCTGGTTCTTCTGCCGGGCTCCTCCGCTATCTTCTGCTCTTTTGCCTCTCTTTTGCTAGCGGTGGCCTGGCTTTCTCCTTCGTCTCCGTTGTCGTCTTCTTCTTCTTCTTCTTACTTCTTCTGTTCTTCCGATGTTGACACAACGCTCTCTCCCACTGTAATGCTGTGGACGCGGTGAGCAATAGGCATAAGCGGTATGCTGGGACTGTGACGTCATAAGGGGTTGCCTAATAGAGCTGCCTAATAAACGACTTCAAAAACCTGTGTAGTGTGTTTTTTATTGACACTTTTTCCCCCAGGTGAATGGGTAGGGTGTATCCCACACTTATTCACATTATCCACCCACAGACCCCGACAACCAACGACCAGGGTTGTCGGGAAGAGGCCCTTGTCCTCATCAACATGGGGACAAGGTGCTTTGGGGTGGGGGGCCCCTTCTCCAAAGCACCCACCCCCATGTTGAGGGCATGCAGCCTGGTACGGCTCAGGAGGGGGGTGCTCGCTCATCCCCACCCCCTTTTCTGACTGGCCAGGCTGCATGCTAGGATAAGGGTCTGCTATGGATTTTGGGGGGACCCCGTGCATTTTTTCAGCGTATGGGGTTCCCCTTAAAATCCATACCAGACCTAAGGGCCTGGTATGCCCGTGGAGGGGCATTCCCCCTCTCGCTTGCTGCCATAGGAAAATGTGTTTTTCCTATTGCAGCGAGCGTGAGATGTACAGTACCCTGTCGGACCAGCATACAGGCGAACGGGTTTCCCGCTAGGAACTGGGTCCAGCGAAGTTCCGGCAGGAAAATTTAAAACATGTTCTATTTCTAAAGACCGTCAGATTTTTGGCAAGCAAAGGTCTGATGGAGCTCACACACGATTGAATTGTCCAATGGATTCTTTCCGTCGGACCTTTGCTGTCAAAAAGTCCGGTCATGTGTACATGGCGTAAGGAATAGATTCTCCATTAATTAGAGGCATAACCTTGGTAACCAGGCAACTTGGGTCTTCAGAAGGAAATGTAAGCAATCACATGGTCTATGTTATTCTTATGACTTTTTTTTTTAACCATGTAGTTCTAGTTCATGTGAACTAACGCTGCTATTAAATCAAATGACCAAAATGACCAGACCCTGTGGGCACGGACATCACTGATCAGTATAATGTAAATTTATTTGATTGAAACCACTAGTAAGTTTTTCACTTTGTTAAGCCCCAATTCACTGCATCTTGCTCTACATTATTTTTAGATGAACCAATTTATGTTTAGTAACAGTTTTTGTGAGTTTTAGTAAACATCTTGTATCATTCACTCCTATGTACTTATGTGTAAAAATGAATGTTCCTTCCGCTTTTGGTACACGCCAAAAAAATCAAGCCCATGAAAAATAGGGAAAGAAAGCTCAAACTGATATATAAACTGAATTGCATCAAGGGAACAATTCTAGCTAACTGCCTATCTATGTGTAAAAAAAATATAATCTCACAAACATGAAGAGAGTTCTTATCTCTAAAAAGCAATATGCACTATTGATACTATTCTGAGAACAAACTTCACTCAAGGGAAGACACCTCTCCAAAAGGTACAATAAAACCAAGATTTAATTCACAGTTTTTAATCTTATAGATTTCATTAACCCCTTTGGGTTTGGATTAAAAAAAATTTAAGTACTCTTAATGCTCTTGGGAGGTTTGTATGAAATAAACTTTAAGATTCTTAGGACAATACTTGATAGAAAAATACTCTACATTGGCAACGTGCGCACAAAGCTATTACCAAAAGCAGAAAACATTTAAGAGAGTTACAAATACAGTAAAAAAATGCTTGAAAACCCATACGGTAGATCCAATATATTTTTGATATACCTAAACTAGAGTATACTGGTTTCAAAGCTGAAAAAATAATAATTTATTGCACCCTGTACCTCTGATGCCCCGTCTCTCTCTCTCTTATTACTAAACATCAATGCAATTGAATATAATATTCAATTCAGTTCAGTTAATACACTGCATTCATGTAATGCTTACTGTTTAAATTCATGCATCTTTTTACCTTCCTACCCCTTGTTTATTTTGTAATTGTACTAGCCTAATTACTAGGCATTTATCAATGCCGAAACATACTGTAATGCTAGTTTACTGTATTCTTTATTCCTATACTGAAATGGTGTATATCAAGCTCTATTTTTGTTTTTCTTTTCTGCTACTGTTAGATAGACAAACATTCATACTAATGTGGATATAAATAGTGCAGCGCTAAACATAATAAGTAAAAATAATTATAATGATGGTGAATCATAACATAAAAGAAAATGTAACCACTTCAATACCAGGCACTTTCGCACCTTCCTGTCCAGGACAATTGCGATCTTTCAGTGCTGTTGCACTTTGAATGACAATTGCACGGTCATATAGCACTGTACCCAAATTACATTTTTATTAGTTTCTTCCCACAACTGGAGCTTTCTTTTGGTGGTACTTGATCACCTCTGCGGTTCTTATTTTTTTTTAAAACAACCTAAAAAAGACCAAAATTTTTGAAAAAAAAGGTTTTTCTTTGTTCCTGGTATAAAATTTGTTTTTCTCCTTCATGGACAGACACTGATGAGTTGGCACTGATGGGCACTGATGAGGCAGCACCCTATGGGCACTGATGAGTTGGCACTGATAAGGTGGCACTGATGGGCACTGATGAGGAGGCACTGTTATGAAGAATTGATGGGCACTGATAGGTGGCACTGATATGCAGCATTGATGGGCACCGATAGGTGGCACTGATATGCAGCATTGATGGGCACTGACAGGCGGCACTGATGAGCACTGACAGGCAGCATTGATGGGCATTGACAGGCGGTACTGATGGGCACTGACAGGCAGCATTGATGGGCACTGACCGGTGGCACTGATTGTCAGCACTGATTGGCACTGACAGATGGCACTGATGGACACTAATAGATGGCACTGATGGCCAGCACTGATTGGGCAGGTACTGACAGATGTTAATGCTGGGCACTGATTGGCACTATGGTGGGCACTGATTTGCACTGTGGTGGGCACTGATTGGCACTTTATTGGGAACTGGCAGGGGGTTATGATGGGGCACTGACTGGGCATCGATTGGCAGTTTTTTGGGTACATTTGATGGTGGCTATGCTGATAATCAGTGTGCTAATTATCAGCACAGACCCCCCCCCCCCCCCGACAGGGAGAGCCATCAATCGGCTCTCCCTGTCAGCGCGAACCAAGGAATGCCGTTTACCACCACTTCCTGGTTCTCGCGATGATCAGCTGTGATTTTTCATAGCTGATCACATGGTAAGAAGCCTCTGTTAGCCCTTGTACACATGGTCGGACATTCCGACAACAAAATCCGTCGGATTTTGTCTGACGGATTTTGTCCGAAACCGGTGTTGCATACACACGGTTGGACAAAGTTGTCGGAAAATCCGATCGTTCTGAACGTGATGACGTTATTTCGTTATGACGGGACTACGTTCAGACTAGTAGCCAATAGCTTTGGTCTAGGAATTTGATCTGAGCATGCGTGGCACTTTGTCCAATCGTAATTCTCTACAGACACAATCGGACAAAGTCCGATCGGATCATGTTGTCGGGAAGGTTTTATAGCCCAGCTCTAAAACTTTGTCCGTCGGATATTCTGATGGAAACAGTCCGATGGAGCTCACACACAGTCGGATTATCCGACAGCACGGTCCGATCGGACATTTTCCGTCAGAATGTCCGATCATGTGTGTGTGTGTGCGTGTGTATGTGTGTGTGTGTGTACAAGGGCTTAGAGGCTTCTTATTACGATCAGAGATGCGGTGTGTCAGACTGGCACGTCACACTCACGATCGCCTCGCTGCGCACCCCCAGGGGCGCGTGCAGACGTGTTATCCTGCTGGGCGTCATAGGACGCCCAGTCAGGATAACAGAACCACTTTCCGGCTGTCATTCTGTTATAGGTTGGGCGGGAAGTGGTTAAAAAAAGTGAATAATACAATAATAAGAGAACTCTTGTACAGTTCATGTAGGTGAGTTAAAAAACTTTGTGATGATCAATCACCCAACAGACAAAAAAATAGAAGAATCAAGAATCACTGCTGTGAGAGACTTCAGCTACCAAATGTGATATGAGGAGGCTTACCCGAACATATGGACCCTAATCAGCTTATGCTAAATGGGTCAGACAGGCAATGGTGTCTCAACACCTAGGTGTAGACAGTTTGCTGTAACCTTCTCAAATAGACTTGTTGTTTAGGAGGATTTCTTCTCAACAGCCACCAGAGCCAGTATAATAGGATGTGTAGACATATAAGACACTTCAGAGTCAAAACTAGAATCCTCTCACCAGTACTCCATTAGGACATAAATCCAAAGAGAAAGGATAGAAGACTCCACATAGTGTAAAACCGTATATAAAATGTATTTTTTTTTTTTTAAAGTAAAACACTCACATTTCTGTAAACATCAAAAGGCATGGATTGAATGGTGCATAGAGATCAAATTGCAATGTCATAGGCAGGACAGCAGACCGATGTGTACCACATGATATGATTTTTGTTTTGTTCCTCCTTTTATATCTCAATAGAGAATTATGGTTTAAAAAAAAGGTGAATAATTAGCATGTGAAGCCCCCTCTAGTGTGTGCTACTAGTAGTATAGTGTAGTGTAATGTTGGAAAATCTAACCCTGACTCATGCTGTAAATCTGTGAGTCTTAATTGGGTCATTGAGTTATTAGCATTCAGGACTGGGTGACTCATCTTGGAAGCTCTCTGGTGCCTCCCCCTGTTTCCAGAATATTGAAGAATGTTCTGTAACTAGTGAGTGGGGGGGTGAGAAGGAGCTGTCTTGAATATTTATGGGACCTCAAGGATTAGGCTGGCAGGTGACTGAGAAATCCCATATATTGGGATGGGCCATTCCAGCAGCAGAGTTGGGTGGAAGATGGAGAAACAGTGCTGAGGAGAGGCTGTCTGTGACTCTTGAGGGACCCCTGCTGGGATGGCTGGAGCTCAGAAAAGCTGGCTTGGAAGGATCCCACCATAGAAAGCAACTGGGGGGATTCATGTTGGAAGAGGCAGCAGGAGAGAGCAAGCAGAGACAGTGAGTAATATTGTTTTCCACCTAGAGGGTATAATTTTCTGGGCTTATTTAAAGAAGAACTTCCACTTTAAGTGCTGGTGACCCCTGACATGGCACATTTGGCATGTCATTTTTTTTTGGGGGGGGGGGGAGTGTAACTTGTTTTTAGGCACCCAGCTCCTACTTCCTCCCCTGGCACCGTGGTACCAGAAGGAAGATCCCTTCTCCTCCCTCCCTCCCTGCAATCTTCTGGGACACATCACAGGTGCCAGAAGATTGCCCGGCCATTCACAGCAAGCAACGAAGCTTGCGCATGCGCAGAGTGCAGCCTGCTGTGAAGCCACAGCAGGGGCCCACAGTTAGAATGCCAGCGCCGTGAAGAGAAGTGAGGCTTCCTGCACCCGCATTGCTGGACCGTGGGACAGGTGAGTGTCTGATTATTAAAACTCAGCAGCTGCACTTTTTGTAGTTGTTGACTTTTAAATGGGTGGAACTCCGCTTTAAGGTAGGTAGAATTCTTTAATTTAGGGCCCTATTTGGAAAATAGCAGTATGGCCTTACCCCAGTTATATAGTTGCCATGTGCTTTACAAATGTATAGTACAGTCCACTTGCTTCAGAGCTCAGAAAAAAGAGAACTCGAATGTAAATGAATGAATGAATCGATAGGAAAAAAGCTGAGAGAAAAATAGGGTCATGTGAATTGTCAAAAGTAGGCAGGGTATTATCGTTAAGAGACATGTAATACACCTAGCTGCCTGCTTGCAGTTTTCAGCAGCAGGTAAACCAAGCTGTGTATGTGCACATGCACAGGAGTTACATTACCATGTGCCAGCCAATGCAGAGGCCCAAAAAACTGACATCAGAGGAGAAAATGAAAATGCCAGAGAGGGACTCGGACCATTAGAGGAGAGGTAAGTTTAGTTCTGCTTTAATACAAGTAGCGGCAGTGTAATAGCACAAAAAAAAACATAATACATACAGCAATTCAAGGCAATTATATTTATAATACAACTGAAATACCCTTGATTTAGAAAAAGGCAAACTGAATATGTACTGTAAGAGCAAATTTATTCTCATAGTTAATGCATTCGCTGGGTCAGTAAGTCTTTTTAAAGATTCCTAATTTAATGTAATTGGACGTGTCCTTTCTTGCAACAAGGGCATCCAGTCCACAAGTTTACTTACAGTGGTGGCTATCACTAATTATTTTTTTAGCAGAGAATTTGAATCCTCTTTGATGTTGGAGACTCAGAAACATGACTATATTTTATCTTGTGACTCTCCTACCTCTGGAATATTTTGTCAGTCTCTATCATATGATATGATATTTGCCATCACTTATTTACTTGCCCACTTTTCTATTCCATGCCTTCTCATTATTACAGCTTCCTGCTGGCTGGTCTTTTTTGCTCTCACTAGCCAATGCTTGTTCTTTATCTAAAGTTGCTTACCTACCTGTGTTTAGTCTGTACTTACTAAACCTCCAAGCTCCTGTGTAGTCCTGCTTTGGGGCAGGGTTGCATTGGTCACCATGCTCCAGGACATCTGAGTGGCCCCCCTGTACACCTTGATAAGAAAGCGGCAGGGGCGTTGGCATGTAGAGGAACAAATCCCTCTATGTACTCGCTGAATGATGGCTTCTGCTCTTCTCCCTCTCGCAGACATTCAGCGCGTGAAAAAGGGAAATGGAGGGCATTGGTTCTTCTACATGTCACTCCCATGCCGCCCTATCCCTGTCATGCTGCCCCAGGCTCCTGTGTGCTTCTCTGGCTCTCCTCACCTGAACTGTCAGGCTGGAGAGTGGGGAAGGGGTAGTTAAGTGTGTCATACCTGCCCCTTCCTTCTCTTAACCACTTTCAGACCGGACCATTTTGCTGGTCAATGACCAGAGGTCTTTTTACAACTTGGCACTGCGCTGCTTTAACTGGTAATTGCGCAGTCATGCAATGTTGTACCCAAACAAAATTTGCGTCCTTTTCTTCCCACAAATAGAGCTTTCTTTTGATGGTATTTGATTGCCTCTGCGATTTTTATTTTTTGCGATATAAACGTAAAAAGACCGCAAATTTTGAAAAAAATGATATTTTCTACTTTTTGTTATTAGAAAAATCCAATAAACTCAATTTTAGTCATACATTTAGGCCAAAATGTATTCAGCCACATGTCTTTGGTAAAAAAAAGTCAATAACTGTATATTTATTGGTTTGCGCAAAAGTTGTCACATCTACAAACTAAGGTACGTTTTCTGGAATTTACGCAGCTTTTAGTTTACGACTGCCTATCTCATTTCTTGAGGTGCTAAAATGGCAGGGCAGTACAAAACCCCCCCCAAATGACCCCATTTTGGAAAGTAGACCCCCTAAGGAAATTGATAAGTGGCATGTTGAGCCCATTGAATATTTTATTTTTTTGCCTCAAGCGATTGAATAATGACAAAAAAAATATATATTTTTTTTTTACACAAAGTTGTCACTAAATGATATATTGCTCACACATGCTATGGGCATATGTGAAATGACACCCCAAAATAAATTCTGCTGCTTCTCCTGAGTACGGGGATACCACATATGTGGGACTTTTTGGGAGCCTAGCCGCGTACGGGGCCCCGAAATCCAAGCACCGCCTTCAGGCTTTCTAAGGGCGTAAATTTTTGATTTCACTTCTCACTACCTATTACAGTTTTGAAGGCCATAAAATGCCAAGATGGCACAAAACCCCCACAAATGACCCCATTTTAGAAATTAGACACCCCAAGCTATTTGCTGAGAGGCATGTTGAGTCCATGGAATATTTTATATTTTGCCACAAGTTGCGGGAAAATTACAAACTTTTTTTTTTCTTTTTTCCCACAAAGTTGTCACTAAATGATATATTGCTCACGCATGCCATGGGCATATGTGAAATGACACCCCAAAATAAATTCTGCTGCTTCTCCTGAGTACGGGGATACCACATGTGTGGGACTTTTTGGGAGCCTAGCCGCGTACGGGGCCCCGAAAACCAAGCACCGCCTTCAGGCTTTCTAAGGGCGTTACAGTTTTGAAGGCCATAAAATGCCAAGATGGCACAACCCCCCCCAAATTAACCCCATTTTGGAAAGTAGACACCCCTAAATTTAGGGGTACACTAGTGAGACTAGGTAATAAATGGCGGGTGCCCTGAAACTCTAAAAAAATAACTAACCAACCAGCGTCACCTGTAACAGTTATAGTGGTGTGAAAAAGTGTTTGCCCCCTTCCTCATTTCCTGTTCCTTTGCATGTTTGTCACACTTAAGTGTTTCGGAACATCAAACTAATTTAAACAATAGTCAAGGACAACACAAGTAAACACAAAATGCAATTTGTAAATGAAGGTGTTTATTATTAAAGGTGAAAAAAAATCCGAAACCATCATGGCCCTGTGTGAAAAAGTGATTGCCCCCTAAACCTAATAACTGGTTGGGCCACCCTTAGCAGCAACAACTGCAACCAAGCGTTTGCGATAACGTGCAATGAGGCTTTTACAGCGTCCTGGAGGAATTTTGGCCCCCTCATCTTTGCAGAATTGTCCTAATTCAGTTACATTAGAGGGTTTTCGAGCATGAACGGCCTTTTTAAGGTCATACCACAACATCTCAATAGGATTCAGGTCAGGACTTTGGCTAGGCCACTCCAAAGTCTTCATTTTGTTTTTCTTCAGCCATTCGGTGGTGGACTTGCTGGTGTGTTTAGGATCATTGTCCTGCTGCAGAACCCAAGTTCGTTTCAGCTTGAGTACACGAACAGATGGTCGGACATTCTCCTTCAGGATCTCTTGGTAGACAGCAGAATTCATAGTTCCTTTTATCACAGCAAGTCTTCCAGGTCCTGAAGCAGCAAAACAGCCCCAGACCATCACACTACCACCACCATATTTTACTGTTGGTATAATGTTCTTTTTATGAAATGCAGTGTTCCTTCTACGCCAGATATACTTGGACACACACCTTCCAAAGAGTTCCACTTTTTTCTCATCGGTCCACAGAATGTTGTCCCAAAAGTCTTGGGGATCATCAAGATGTGTTGTGGAGAAATTGAGGCGAGCTTTGATGTTCTTTTTGCTCAGCAGTGGTTTTCTCCTTGGAACTCTGCCATGCAGGCCATTTTTGCCCAGTCTTTTCCTGATGGTGGAGGCATGAACGCTGACCTTAACTGAGGCAAGTGAGGCCTGCAGTTCCTTGGACGTTGTTGTGAGGTCTTTTGTGACCTCTTGGATGAGTCGTCGCTGCGCTCTTGGGGTAATTTTGGGCAGCCGGCCACTCCTGGGAAGGTTCACCACTGTTCCATGTCTTCGCCATTTGTGGATAATGGCTCTCACTGTGGTTCGCTGGATTCCCAAAGCTTTGGAAATGGCTTTATAACCCTTTCCAGACTGATAGATCTCAATTACTTTCTTTCTCAATTGTTCCTGAATTTCTTTGGGTCTCGGCATGATGTGTAGCTTTTAAGGATCTTCTGGTGGACCTTACTGTGTCAATCAGCTCCTATTTAAGTGATGCCTTGATTGTGAACAGGTGTGGCAATAATCAGGCCTGGGTGTGGCTAGAGAAATTGAACTCAGGTGTGGACAACCACAGTTATAGTATGTTTTAACAGGGGGGGGGGGGCAATCACTTTTTCACACAGGGCCATGATGGTTTGGATTTTTTTTCACCTTTAATAATAAACACCTTCATTTACAAATTGCATTTTGTGTTTACTTGTGTTGTCCTTGACTATTGTTTAAATTGGTTTGATGTTCCGAAACACTTAAGTGTGACAAACATGCAAAGGAACAGGAAATGAGGAAGGGGGCAAACACTTTTTCACACCACTGTATATGGTGATCACTGGTGAAAGGGTTAACTAGGGGGCAATCAGGGGGCTTTATGCGGTAGTATATGGGGGTCCCTGGTGCTATAAAAAGCTGCGGCGAACCTAAATACCTACCTGCCTAACTAGCTTCACCTGTGACACTAATACAGCGATCAGAAAAATGATCGCTTATTAGGCTGGGTTCACACTGGAGCGATGCGGGTAGGCCACGAATCCGCGGCGGGTTCCCGCATCGCATGCCTCCCGGCGGCAGTTCACACTGCCCTATGCGAACTGCTGGGAGTGTCAGTGAAATGTTAATGACACCCCCAGATCAGTTCGCATATCGCAGTGCGATCTGCAAACTCGGATCGCATGGTGTGAACACCCATGCGATCCGATTCTGCTGCGGACCAAAAAAAGGGTCCCGTGCGAGTTTGCGGCGGGTGCGACACGAATTCAGCCATACTATCTGTATGGCTGAACTCGAATCGCACAGAGATCGGATGTGATTTGCACTGCAGTGCGGTGTGAATCACATCCGTTCTCATAAACCGCTGCAATGTGAACCCAGCCTTAGTGACACTGGCGACTGGGGGGTGATCACGGGGTTAAACCTTTATTGGGGGGGTTAGGGGGGTACCTTAGAACTAAAGGGGGCTAACCCTAACTGCCCTAACAGTTATTACAGTCACAAATGACACCCGCCGGATGATCAGGGGGTTAAACCTTTATTAGGTAATAAATGGCGGGTGCCTTGAAACTATAAAAAAATAACTAACCAACCAGCGTCACCTGTAACAGTTATATGGTGATCACTGGTGAAAGGGTTAACTAGGGGGCAATCAGGGGGCTTTATGCGGTAGTATATGGGGGTCCCTGGCACTATAAAAAGCTGCGGCGAACCTAAATACCTACCTGCCTAACTAGCGTCACCTGTGACACTAATACAGCGATCAGAAAAATGATCGCTTATTAGGCTGGGTTCACACTGGAGCGATGCGGGAACGCCACGAATCCGCGGCGGGTTCCCGCATCGCATGCCTCCCAGCGGCAGTTCACACTGCCCTATGCGAACTGCTGGGAGTGTCAGTGAAATGTTAATGACACCCCCAGATCAGTTCGCATATCGCAGTGCGATCTGCAAACTTGGATCGCATGGTGTGAACACCCATGCGATCCGAATCTGCTGCGGACCAAAAAAAGGGTCCCGTGCGAATTTGCGGCAGGTGCGGCGGGTGCGGTGCGAATTCAGCCATACTATCTGTATGGCTGAACTCGAATCGCACAGAGATCGGATGTGATTTGCACTGCAGTGCGGTGCGAATCACATCCGTTCTCATAAACCGCTGCAATGTGAACCCAGCCTTAGTGACACTGGCGACGGGGGTGATCACGGGGTTAAACCTTTATTGGGGGGTTAGCGGGGTACATTAGAACTAAAGGGGGCTAACCCTAACTGCCCTAACAGTTATTACAGTCACAAATGACACCAATGCAAAAAAAAAATGCAATTGGTGTCACTGTGACTGGGGGGGCAGGGGTAATGGGGGGGGTGATCAGGGGGTGAAGGGGGGGTGTGAGTGTGCCTGGCATGTTCTACTGTGTAGTGTCGTGTTGGTGCAACTCACCGATCCTCTCTCCTCGGTGCCGGAACGAAAAATACCGACACGGAGGAGAGATTACATCACTTCCTCTCCTGTGTTTACATTACAGGAGAGGAAGTGATGTCACGGAGCATTTCCATTCGTCGGGAGCGATCGCGAGGGGGTGGCCATGAATGAATGGCCGCCCCCTCATCCCGGATCGCTCCCGAACGAATACCAACCGCCGCAGGCACCGGGGGGGCCCGATCGGGCCCCCCAACCGCGGGAAGGCAGGGACGTATATATACGCCCATATGCCTGCCCGTGCCATTCTGTCGACGTATATCGTCGTGCGGCGGTCGGCAAGTGGTTAATAAATAGAATCAGTGATCAGTCTTTTTTTATTATTCATTTATAGCTGTGTTTGTTATGCTTTGGTTTATGAATGAATGGGAAGCTCTGTACAGAGCTATTCCTGTTCATTCACTCTGTGTAGCTGAAGCTTCAGAGAAAGGGACTGATGAATCCATCCTCGGTCCTCTTCCTTGTCTCAAAAGTGAGACATCAGGGGTCTGTTTACACCCCTGATATTTCACCAAAGCCCTCAATGGGGGTTCTAAACAATAATTAAAAATAAAATTGTGAAAAAAGAAATAAAATACAATGGTAAAAAAAGATACAAAATAAAATAACTAAAATAAAAAACTACTGACACCAGTGGCAGGACTATCAGGGTCGCAAAGGTTGCACTTGCGACTGGGGTCTGGCATTCTGCACCTGAGGGGGGACCCCAAGACAGCGGTAAGGTGGCCTGCTGTGGGACTGTAATAAAGGGTCCCACGATCGGAGTAAAGGGCCCCGGGATCAGTTTGAAGGGCCCTGATCAGGGGCTGGAGGCTTTATGGTTTCATGCACTAGGGCCTTGAAGGTTCTAGTTATGCCTCTGCTTTTGGGCTTTCCACTTCTGACCTTGTATATTATCTGTCCTAGTGTTTGCTAACTGTTAGCTTCTGATACTATCTGAACTTTTATTTCTATTTCAATTAGTTCCCTGTGTCCCAGTTGAACCTAGGTTAAATAAAGTTTTGACAATTTAAACACTTTATAGAAATTAATTAATTAGCTTTTATCTCAGATTCTGCTATATTTTCTTATGGGCAACAGTACAGAGTTTTCTAGATGTAGTGATAATAATATATTAGATTAATTATAATATTGTACATCAAATCAGAGGATTTACAAGCAATGTATACAATTATACGTCATATATAGTATTAAAAAAAAGACTTAATAGAACACAGTTTTATTGCACTTGGCAAATCTGGGTTATAAGCTATGATAATGAATAACTGTAAGCCACAGGATGTCATAATTTATAGTTTTTAATTACTTTTCCCTCCTAATCTCCAGAAGAAACTATAACACATACGACTACTAGTGACATAAAAGATTAGATCTCCTACAAAGTAAAATGGTTAGAAATGTTTTTATGTTATATAATAAAAGCAATAGGAAGGGCAAGACTCTGTTGATTGAAATTAATTATACAAGTGCACAACTGCTTGCACAAACAAAATGAGACCACTTGAGTATTCCGTCTTATGCAAGTGTGCTGAAATATAAAGTATGTAATATGGTAATTAAGGGACAATCATATGTTAGCAAGCAGATTCCCTTAGGTGCTTCCAAAAGTGAGCCAAGGAGGCTAGAAACAATTAAGGCAGTGAATCCATTTCATGTGCAATCCACGTGAAAGTTGATAGAGCAAAGTATAAGCTCAGGCACCATAAAGCTGTGTAAAAACTAGTAGGTATTTAATATATTTAGCAATTATTATTCAAACAATTCTAATATATATCAAATAGTCAAAGTAGCATCCTCTAAAGCATTTTTCTGTATATGTTTATCTACCTTAACCAGGCGGTATGATTATGTCAGATTTTCAATGCCCAAAGCTGTACATTGTTTCGCATGGAAATTTTGTGTTTTATATTGTAGGCCTGAAATTCACACAGCGGGGAGACAATGTAGGATCCTGGGGACAAGGTAAGTAACATTGCTTGGATTGTGCGATGCAATCCCGAGTGTAGCTCGGGGTTACCGCTTTTGGTAATGAAAATTCATCCTGAGTTACACTCAGGATTATCGTCTGGGAGGTTAAAGTGTATGCAAAACCAAACATTTTGTTAATTTTGAATAAAGTAGATAATGGTTAAGACCCAGTTGGGTTGTTTTTTGCCATTTGTTTCCATAAAAAATATTTTACTTTACTTTTTGTCCCAGAAACAGAGCAGTAAGTAAAAAGAGATTGCATCAAGGGAAGGGATATCAGTGGAACAGGTTTTCCCATTGGAATATTTCCCATTTACCTTCAGTTCCTGTGACAGCTCTCCCCCCTGGGACATAGAGAGCAATAAAGAAAAAATGGCAGAGATTTTAACACCTCCATATTGTATCCAACATTTTTTTAAAAAAAAGTTTTGGTTTAGTTTTAGTTCAGGCATACAGAGTACAGTCTTTTGATGAAAGTGTCCGAGAAGCTGCTCGAATGATGATCTATTTGGGTGTATCAAAGTCCATCAAATCTGAGTGTACAAGAACAACACACCAGTGTCACACCAGGGGTGTCTTGGACAAAGTTTTTCAAATTTGTATGAAGAACAGCAACACATCTATGGGACTAGAATTCAAAAATTGTGTATTACATCATAGAAATCCAAAATTAAAGGCCAATGTGTTTCGGGGACTAGAGGTATAAAAGTAATTTGTTCAATGTAACAGTCAAGCAACTAGCTTTTTTAGAAGGAGAACTGAAAATGGAGCTTGTCTATTTCCTTATGACAGATTAAGTTTAAAATTAACCTATTTTTACTTTGAACTACATGGAAAAACAGATGCCTACTAGCAGTTTTCAAAATACCATACACAGAGAGTCCTATGTTAATCTAATTAATCTTCTTAAATTAAGCTAATGCCTGCCTTCTCACCTCCTGTATCTTAATACTTGTCTATAACTACTGTATGATGGTTGACCTCACTGATCAGAAATGAGGCTTTGGAAGTGAAGTTTAAACAGATCCAGTTGGGGCATGCAATCAAATTTAGGGGCCTGTTTTTTATGTCTGAAGTCACATTATTAAAGTACACAGAGATACACTTTAATACTAACAAATGTTTAGCAAATACTTCTCGGAAGAGGCCAATTGACCTGGAGTATTTCTAAAAAAAATATGAATTTATTACCATGCATGATTAAATACAAGCATATCCTGTTAGTGGCTAGCTATTCAACCAGAAAGATGAAAAGTTAAAAAATCATACCAGTGAACATTTTGCATCTCTTATACATTCTTGTTTAACTATTTAACGAAATTGGGCATACATTGGTGAAAGCAAAGATGAATAAAGGTAACCCGATGCTTTTAATTCTTGCCTCCTGAATGACACGAAATGGTGCATCATTCACCGAACAGCAGATCTGCATGCTGGATGAAAGAAGATAAGGGTCATTCACTGGTGAACAGTCAGATCAATGGTTTGTGAACTCTATATATAAAGTTTTCCTGTGCTTAAAGGTCTTCAGCACTGCATTGCTTTCACAGTTTCTGTGATATAAACATGCTGAGATTTATAGCACAATCATCTGTCCCCATACATTGAATATTTAGCTTTTATTGTGTGATCCACAATAAATTGTATTCTGGCCCAACTCTGGTCAGGTATAAAAGATTCAATTTAGAAAGCTTTGTAATCTTAGACATGTGCATTCGTTTTCGCCCGAATGCATTTTTGTCCAAATTTCAGGTATTTTCGTTATAATTTTAACAAACGATAACGAAAGTGCAGAATCCGAAAAATGAAAGATCCGACATAAATAAATACTTTATTTTCATTGTGACAACAGTTCAATATAGATAGAAGATTCGACATGACGCTGACAATAACAGTCTGTGTCTATCGAACCTGTGGTCGAATGTGCCTAACCTTAACTCTATTAGTCCAGGATTATTCTACATAGAGAGTAAAGATTCGACAGAGAGAAAAGATTTGAAAGAGAGAGAAAAGATTGCTGCTGGAATTGGGTGGGGAAGTAAAATAAAAATAATGATGATGATAAATGTTATTGGCTGATTGTAATCAAAGAGGAGGAGCAGTAAAATAGCTAGAGCTAAGTACACACGTACAGCCTTACCTACAACTTACTTTCACTTATGATTGCTAGCAGAGAGAGACACACACACTGAATCGTTTCAGAGAAGACAGTCAATCTTAGCTGGTCAGAGAACCTAAATTATTTAGCAATTGAGCATAAGCACAGCAGCAGATCAATAGTGAAGCAAGCTACAGTTCAACTTAACTTTTTCATAATAATCTGCTGCTATTGTGTTAGTGTTGTGAACCTGATAGTGATACTAGTGTTGCTAGTGTTGTGATAGCCTCAGAGGCTGCTCGTATTGTGGGGAGGGATTTATTATTATAGATTCTATATTATAGATTGAGATTCTATATACCCTATCTTGTTACCTGTCTGATCAGTGATCACTATCACCAGTCCATTTTCTGTCTGAACTATATACATTCAATATGAATGACAAAGATTCGACAAAGCAGCGAAAAATACACAAACGTTGAATCTTTGGCTTATGGTGTCTGTCGAAAGTTCTAAGAAGATTAGACGGAGCAGCTAAACTATACGGAGTCATACAGTTTAGCTGCTCCGTCAAATCTTTTTTGAACATTCCACAGCACCATAAGCCTTCAATGACAGATTCAACCTTAATTTATTTGGATTTTCAGACAAATGCAATTTTTAACGAAAAACAAAATAAATAAAAACGAATTTCGGAAGTAACTAAATAAATGTATTTTTCGTATGAAAACAAAATTCTGAAACAAAATATTTCAGTGTGCACATGTCTAGTAATCGTTAAAACATCATAAAATGTATTTTTGAATGAAAGCAGTATAAATATCTGAATGTGACCTGGTATAAGCCTTGCAGTGCTTATAGAGCAGGGTTGGAGTGTGAGAGGAAGAAGCAGGAGCCAATCACTTCATGTGCTGACAGGAAACATGGTGATAGGAAGAGAATGCAAACCGGCAGAATGATGAGCTCACCGGTGGAATTATGCTGACCATCAGACTGAAGAAATCCTGTGGCAAAAAAACGCCAAATTGAAAGTGACCAATATACAATGCTTACCCTAAATAAATACCTAAATTCATAATATATGCAATCCTCAGTGCACATACTTTCTCCAAAACCATATATTCCTAATATTAATAAAAATTATTAAAAACAAAATGTCAGTGTAAGTGACAGTTCATCAAGTTCATAGTGCTTATGTAGAAAATCAGTCAATCTTATGATAAAGCACCTTGTGCAATTAACTGCACTAAACACCTTCAGATGCAATAACTCTCCAACTACTGTGTCTTTATATACATCCAGGGATCTCTGTGGCATAGTCCCCGAGTGTCCCTTGTAATAACACTCACCAGAAGGCACAACCTGTTAATCCAATAACCAGGTCAACAGCGCTTACCGAATTTATTGGCATATAACACGCACTTTCCCCCTCTAAAAATAGAGGGCTAATCATGGGGCACTGGATTACATATAGCCAGGATCTCCTGTGTACGTGGCACTCACAGTCAAACTCTGTCCCGCCTCCTTGATGGCTCATAGGATAGACGTCACATGTCCCGGCATTGGACTGGTGTTCTGTCATAGGATTGCGTCCAGGAGGTGGGACTGTGTGACTATGAGTGCCCAGTACACAGGAGATCCCGGTTATGTTTAATTCTGCAATGGCGAGGCTGCTGATGGGCACTAGTGAGGCTGCAGATGGGCACTAATCAAGTTGCATTGATGGGCAATCGAGAGGCTACAAATGAGCACTAATCAGGCTGCATTGATGGGCAATGGAGAGGATGCAGATAGGCACTAATCAGGCTGCATTAATAGGCAATGGAGAGGCTGCAGATGGGTACTAATCAGACTGCATTGATGAGCATTGGAGAGGCTGCACATGGGCACTAATCAGGCCACATTGATGGGCAATGGTGAGGCTGCAGATGGGCACTGATCAAGCTTCATTAACCACTTAACAACCAGCGCACGATGATGTACGTCCTATTTTTGAAGAGGGATATCTCAGTAACGGCAGCAGCTGCTGCCACAACCGAGATATCCATCTCTTCAGGTGCCAGTCGTCTGTACGATAACGGTGGTATCCGTGGCAGATTCACCACAAGATCAACGCTATCGCGCATTCCGCCGCTTACCGGAGCCATCGTTAGCGGCGGAGGCGATCGGGTCTTTTTGCTAGCTGGGTATAGAGACGAGTGAGGCTAAGATGCCCCCCACTCGTCTCTATACCATAGGAGGGCAGAAACTATGTCAAAACGTCAATACCGCCCATACCTATTAAAGGTATATTTTTTTTAAATATTACTTTTCTTTTTTTTTGTTGCTTTTTAGTCCAAATATGAGATCTGAGGACTTTTTGACCCCAGATCTCATATTTAAGAGGACCTGCCATTCTTTTTTCTATTACAAGGGATGTTTACATTCCGTGTAATAGGAATAAAAGTGATCCATTTTTTTTTTTAAAACAGTGTAAAAATAAATAAAATCAATTAAAATAAATAAGAAAAAAAAAAAAAGGTTTTTAAAAACACCCTGTCATGACGAGCTTGTGCACAGAAGCGAGCGCATGCGTGAGTAGCGCCCGCATGTGAAAACGGTGGTCAAACCCCACATGTAGGTATCGCCGCGATCGGTAGAGCGAGAGCAATAATTCTAGCCCTAGACCTCCTCTGTAACGCAAAAAATGCAACCTGTAGAATTTTTTAAATGTCGCTTATGGAGATTTTTGAGGCTAAAAGTTTGACGCCATTCCACAAGCGGGCGCAATTTTGAAGCATGACATGTTGGGTATCAATTTACTCGGCGTACCATTATCTTTCACAATATAAAAAAAATTGGGCTAATTTTACTGTTGTCTTATTTTTTTATTCAAAAAAGTGAATTTTTTCCCAAAAAAGTGCGCTTGTAAGACCGCTGCGCAAATACGGTGGGAAAAAAAGTTTTTCAATGACCGCCATTTTATTCTCTAGGGTGTTAGAAAAAAAACAATATAAAATGTTTGGGGGTTCTAAGTAATTTTCTAGCAAAAAAAAACTGTTTTAAACATGTAAACACCAAATCTGAAAAAGAGGCCTGGTCCTTAAAGAGGGATTCCACCAAAAAAAAAAATATTAAAAGCCAGCAGCTATAAATACTACAGCTGCTGACTTTTAATAAATGGACACTCACCTGTCCCGGGTTCCAGCGATGCCGGCAGCCGAGGCCGATCGATCGCTTGGCCCTCGGCTGCTGCCGCCACCATTCTAGGTGAGGGAATCAGGAAGTGAAGCGAATCGGCTTCACTTCCCGGTTCCCTACTGCGCATGCGCGAGTTGTGCCGCGCAATAGGAAATCTCCGCGCTGTCACTGGGACCCGTGTGTGTCCCAGCAGACAGCGCGGCAGGGCAGGAAATGGCGTAGACTCCCACGGGAGTCTATGCCCGGAAGTGGGTGTAAATACCTGTCTTTGACAGGTATCTCCACCCCCCTCCCCCCTGAAAGGTGTCAATTGTGACACCGGAGGGGGGGAGGGATCCGATCAGCGGAGGTTCCACTTTAGGGTGGAATCCCGCTTTAAGTGGTTAATGGGCACTGACCCTTATTTTGCTTCAAAGTTTTTTATTTAAAATATACGTTTTTTTCCTGAAACTTCCCTCTTAAAATTAAGGTGCGTCTTATACTCTGATAAATACGGTAATTAATTGTCGGTAAAATATATTTTTCTATCACAGTCATTCCAGGGTGATTAATACAAAGTGTATAAGGCAGAAACCAAAAAATACGTAGTTGTACTGTGGCAGAATGGCTCGGTTGGGCGAAACAATGTTATGTAATGTCGCTTCGCCCTGTAAACACTAGGGGCATGTGCGCCCTCTGCTCGCCCATGTAGCCAATATGAGTGCCTGGTGGTCACAATCACCGCCAGGCTCCCTCAATCGCTCGGGGCACCGGGAGAACCGGGATCTTTGTGTAAACACCCAGTTTCCGGTTCTCTGAGGGGAGAAGTGACACAGTGTATGAACAGCGATCTATCTCTTCCCCTACACAGTCCACTCCTCCCTTCAGTTAGAACACACATTAGGGAACACATTAACCTCTTGATTGCCCCCTAGTGTTAACCCCTTCCCTGCCAGTGACATTTTTACAGTAATCAATGCATTTATTTATATTTGTAAAAATGACAATGGTCCCAAAAATGTGTCAGAATTGTCTGACGTGTCTGCCATAATGTCGCAGTCCCAATATAAATCACAGATCACGCCATTACTACTAAAAAAAAATAATCATAAAATGCCATAAAACTATCCCCTATTTTGTAGACGCTATAACTTTTGCGCAAACCAATAAATATACACTTATTGCGATTTTTTTTTACCAAAAATATGTAGAAGTATCGGCCTAAACTGAGGAAAAAAATAGTTTTTTTATATATTTTTGGCGGATATTTATTATAGCAAAAAGTAGAAAATATAGATTTTTTTTCAAAAGTTTCGCTCTTTTTTTGTTTATACCACCAAAATAAAGCTCTATTTGTGGGAAAAAAAGAATGTCAATTTTATTTGAGTGCAACGTTGCACGACCATGCAATTGTCAGTTAAAACAATGCAGTGCCAAATCGCAAAAAGTGCTCTGGTCGGGAAGGGGGTAAAATCTTCCGGGGCTGAAGCGGTTAAAAAAAATAGAGCAATTGTACTCATGTATGTTGGTAGCTGATCCTGGCACTCATGCTAAACGTTAGTAAATGCAGGGCTCCAGTGTATGAACATACGATCTATCCTGAGTGCCAGGAATAGCCACCGACATGTGAGTCCAATTGCACTTTGTTTATAAAACTCATTTATTATGAGTTTTAGAGGGTTAGAATATTTAAGATGTCCCGGTGCAACAGCTAGGCAGATTGCAAAAAGTAGTGTGTATAAAGTAGAGTATTGCAATATACTTTAAGTGATTGTAAGGGTTTGTTTTTATTTTTAAATAACAAACATATCATACTTACCTCCACTATGCAGCTCTTTTTGCACAGAGTGGCCCCGTACCTCGTACCAAGTACTCCCGAGTCCAGCAATTGCGTCCATAGACATCAAAAGTTAGGTAAAGCAAAGGTTAAAGCTATACTCAATGAAACATTCATTGATATATTAATCACATTTAATATACCTGTTTGGCTTTCTCTTGTTTATTCATAGAGCCTCAGACTCTGTGTAAGCTATAGCCTGGCATTAATCAACACGCCATCGATGGTGCTTTGCACCAATGTCAACATTAAGGTAAATTCGTTTTTTATACATAGGGTATTAAAACTTGCATTAATTGCTACTAACATAGCATTACTTAGTCATACATAATACTCATTTTAATTTCTGTATTATATCATGCAGAATCTAATGCTGCGTACACACGATCAAACAATCAGGTGGAAAAGTCCGGCAAACTCAAGTCCGCTGGACAATCCCCCCGTGTGTAGCCTCCGGCAGACTTTTTTGACCCGAAAGTACGGCGGACTTAGAAAGTAGTTTTGCACTCCAATCTTCCCGCCGGACTTGCATTTCGGCGGACAATCCGGCCGTTGGTATGCCAGTCCGTCGTACTTTTGAAATGAACGGACTTTTCCCGCCCGGAGAAAAGTCCGCTCATTTCGAGCGGGTCTCCAGGTAGGCGGGGCCCGCGAAGGAGACATCGCTGGCCTCGCCACCTGGTATGGACTTAAAGGGGAACCCCAACAGCGAAAAAAATCGGCGTGGGGGTCCCCCCCCAGGTCCACATCAGACCCCCACATCAGACCCTTGTCGTACCAGGCCACGTGCTCTCAACATGGGGGGTGCCTTGGGAAAGACAAGGGCCTCTTCCCGACAACCCTGGCCGTTGGTTGTCGGGGTCTGCGGGCGAGGGGCTTATCGGAATCCGGGAGCCCCCTTTAATAAGGGGGCCCCTGGATACCGGCCCCCCACCCTATGTGAATGAGTAGGGGTACAATGCACCCCTACCCATTCACCTGTGAAAAAAGTACAAAAAAAACACAACACAGGGTAAAAATTGTTTATTGCACAGCTCCGGGGGTCTTCGGTCTTCGGGGGGTCTTCTCGCCGGACTCCTCCGCTATCTTCTTCTAGCTCTTTTGCTAGCGGAGGAGCCCGGCTTTCTTCCTCGCCGCCGCCCTTCTTCCGACTTCGGGGGTCTTGTCCCCCTCTTTGGTTCTTCTGCTGAGCCACCGAGCTCTTTTACAGGCGGTACAGTCGTTTGTACTTTTTTCACAGGTGAATGGGTAGGGGTACATTGTACCCCATACTCATTCACATAGGGTGGGGGGACGGTATCCGGGGGCTCCCTTATTAAAGGGGGCTCCCGGATTCCGATAAGCCCCTCGCCCGCAGACCCCGACAACCAACGGCCAGGGTTGTCGGGAAGAGGCCCTTGTCCTCATCAACATGGGGACAGGGTGCTTTGGGGTGGGGGGGCCGCGCGGCCCCCCTTTCCCAAGGCACCCCCCATGTTGAGGGCATGCGGCCTGGTACGGCTCAGTAGGGGGGGGCCGCTCACTCTTCCCCCCCTTTCCCGGCCGGCTGGGTAGCGTGCTTGGACAAGGGTCTGATGTGGACCTGGGGGGACCCCCACGCCGATTTTTTTCGGAGTTGGGGTTCCCCTTTAAGTTCATACCAGGTGGCAGGGCCAGCGACATCTCCTTCGCGGGCCCCACCTACCTGGAGACGCGCTTGAAATGAGCGGACTTCCCTCCGCGTGTGTGGGCGAGTTCGTTCATTTCAAAAGTACGGCGGATAGTACGGCAGACTTAGTACGCCGTATTAGTCCGCTGAAAAAGTGCCGTGTGTGGGCAAGTAGCCCGTTCGGAAAGTCCGACAGACAGTCTGGCAGGAAGTCCGCCAGACTAAGTCCGTCGGATAGTCCGCTACGTGTGTACGTGGCATAAGAAGCACTATTTTTTAGTCTGCATCGACTCTTGTTATAATTTTCTCACTCACTTCCATGTATCTGATTATCATCAATCCTTCTCCCTTAAGAGTTCACACAAGGGCAACATTGGATCCAACTTGAAGTCGTCCCAAGTTGCCTCAAGTCGCGCAACATGATAAAATCAATGTAAGTGAATGAGAGCCGTCTTAATGTACACTACTGAAGTCGCTCCGACTTCATAAAAGGTTCCTGTACTACTTCAATCCGACTTCTAGCAACTTGTACCCATTGATTTCAATGGAAGTTGCCTCCAAGTCAGATCCCCTGTCTTAACTGAAGCAACTTTCCAGTAAGTAAAAAATTTTTCTAGGCAAACCCCTCCCTCCCACAGAGCTGATTATTTTGCGACTGGCCACTGGAAAAGTCCCCTGACCTGGAAGCAACTTCAAGTTGCCTTGTAAGTTGCCTCAAGTCGTGCTGTGATTCATACTCAAGTTGTGTCCAAGTTGCCCCCCAAAGTCTCGCTGGAAGTTGTGTTGCCCCTGTGTGAATGGACACTTACACTCCCCTGTTTTGGTTTGTTTTGGTTTTTCTCAACCTTTTTGTTTTGTTTTGATTCATCACTTCCCACTGCACATTCACATCTCACATTATATCCATTTACACATAAGTGTATTTATCATTACACTCACATAATATATATATATATACATATTCACCTAGTGTATACAATCCACCTATTCATACAATCACATACTCAATACTTTTTCATTTCATTTTTCACTTATTCACCACTCACATCCCCTTTCACTCATCACTACAATATATTGATATTTCAA
Organism: Lithobates pipiens; assembly: GCF_037356315.1. Classification (NCBI taxonomy): domain Eukaryota; kingdom Metazoa; phylum Chordata; class Amphibia; order Anura; family Ranidae; genus Lithobates; species Lithobates pipiens. The sequence goes on from NW_027507790.1 coordinate 143,016,625, forward strand.
TAAAACACATACAGTTGCAATCAATTTGGTACTAATAATGAATATCAAGATAACATTATGAATAATGAACATTGGAAATCTTTTTGACCATCTGATGATACTTCAGAATTGAATTAGTATCCCCCATTATATGATATAATGATATCTTAGGGAATTTGCTGCTGATGCCAACCTCCCACACGCCCCCAAGGATGTCCTCTAGTGTGACTCCTTGTAAGCCATACTGAGTGGAATGATATCCTTCCTCAGAGTGCGAGTAGCCAGGGGATCATCCAATTGATTTTAAGGAATTCTGGTCAGGAGATCTCCTAATTATACCTTTCATTGTTAATTATACCTCATGTCTATAAAAATTGTCTATTAGGTGTAAAATACCCTGTTGACACTTGAAATGTTAAATATATGTTTCCATAGCAAACCAACCCCTTGAAGAAGACCTTGACCGCATAGGTTGAAATGCGTTGGGACTCTATACAACAGACATTCTGATATGTAAACAGGGAGTTTTGGGACTTTAAATGAAGCACTTGGATAGTGGAGGTGAGTTTTAACCATATTTAGATGTTTATTAATTGTTCAGTGGAAAACCATAAGCTATAATAATAGAACAAATTCATAATATATGTAAGCGTCAATGCAATAAAAACACAATATATAGTGCTGCACTTGTCGTCCTGACTGGTGAGTTCGCCCTGGTCAAACCATATATATGTATCAAATCTTCATTAATATAGGTAGCACACTATTTATATACTTTTTTATTTCATAGGAATTCTGTGGTAGCATCAGCTCCTGATGAGTGGGGAGTCACCCACAAGGTTTTGATTTGATGTCCCAGTTATACTTTATACGGAATCATATTTATTTTATTATGAATTGTATATTTAATTAAATATTAACTATTTTTAGTGGATGCTTACTTACCATGTGGGCATACTTGTCGATGCCGGGCTTGCTGTCATGGGCACCACCATGCCATTTCATTTATCTACTGCATTTACCATTGTCAAATGTTGTTATGTGGATACTATATATTGTGTTTTTATTGCATTCACGCTTACATATATTATGAATTTGTTCTATTATTATAACTTATGGTTTTCCACTGAACAATTAATAAACATCTAAATATGGTTAAAACTCACCTCCACTATCCAAGTGCTTCATTTAAAGTCCCAAAACTCCCTGTTTACATGTATCGAATTATGGGATGGAGGCACGTATCCATGCTTAATTTAAAGTCCCCAAAAAAAACCCCTCTACAGACATTCTGATATGTGATGCTGTATATAATTTTGTGTTTGCATTTCTTGTAATTTGGAATGGTATTATTATGCCCTTACCAGAGCTCATATTTTAATGGCTACATGTCTGCGTCATGTTAATTTTGCTAAATTTACATGTTTGGTAGTCATGGAATTGAATTTGATAACTTTAGCTCACAGTAAACTGCATGATCATGATTTTATTACAGAATTAGGAAAGCAACAATAGAAAATAAAGCTGCACAGCGAGGCAGCTTATTTATTAAGCAGTAGTAATAAATGTAAAAACTTTTATAAAGGAGTACAACTATGAACAGAATATGTAGTCATGGATTTTTAGTGGACATATAGAAGAGAAACTGAGTTATAAAGGAGTCATAGTGAAATCACGTAGGATACTTATGTATTATGACTTTTTTTCAGGTCAGAATAGTAAGACTGGACTGCATCTACCCATTTATGTTCCATTTATTTTTTTTATAATATATTGAAATGATCTTTTCTATGTGTCACCACTTTGTAATTCTCCTTTTTTTTATTTTATTTGATCAGATTTCAATAACTGAAGGTTTGACATACTAAAGAAACTTGAGAGATAGAACTATAGTAGCTGCCTTTGCGGATTTGTTTTTTAATTTACAAGCTTCTGGACTTTTTTCATAACCCTTGATTTGCTCCTTAGTGAGTCAATGACCTGGAACAAGCAAACAACCAGTGAAGTCAGATGTTCTGTCCTGAATACATTTTCTAGGTCAGTAACTTTCAATGCAGTGAAGCATAGATCAGGCTGAACTAGGGTAATGCCCCTCATATTTCTAAACTGACCAGTTCCCTTTGAAAGGAAGCTATAATAATCAAGCCTATATTAGTTTAAAATGTTTAAACACAAGTTTTTCTCTGCAATTTTATCATACTGTAAGCTAAGAGTGCCTTACGTCTTTATATATTCTAGGCGCCACTATCCCATTTTGTTAAAATAGTAATTAAATTATAAGCAGGACTTTTGAGCACCCTCAATAATAATGATTATCATGAGAGAGTATACAGTATATACTATAATAGTATATATTTGCAATTTTTCAGTTACAGATAAACCTTCACCATTGGTATATGTTAAACCTTGACAAGATTTCCTGAAGTATAGTTTAGTTAAAGAGACAGAACAGCCATAGCTGCATGCATTTTACTTTGCATTTTACTTTGCCTGCACACAACTATTCAATAAAGGATTTGCCAATCCTCTAACCCATTAGCTTGTGTGTCTAAATTTGAGATTGAGCCATTGAACTCTGTAAACATGCTTTTTACAAAAAAGGTGAGAAGAAGGCCGAATAATGCATATGGAAAAGAGCAGAAAGCTTCAATGCCTGGCTAGAAAGAAGACTGCATAATATTCATATGCAATATTTCATATTACTCAGATTTTTTTTATACACCTGACCATGATCAAAATGAGATAATATTAAAATAATAATAAAATAATAAAAAATAACCAAAATCAGTGCATATTATTTGGACTGTGTAAAGGTTATAGAGTCTACAAGCTATGGTGCCAATTCCTGAAAATTGATTACACCTGATGTACTGACTGTGTATCTCAATTCTTGAGACCCTAACAAGCCAGGACAGTACAAATACCCCCAAATGACCCCTTTTTGGAAAGTAGACATTCCAAGGTATTCGGTAGGAGGAATGGCGAGTTTTTTCACATTGCAATTTTTTTTCCTACAATTCTTTTCAAAATTAAGATTTTTTTGTCACAAAATTGTCATATTAATGGGCTATTTCTCTGACATGGCATATGCATACCACAAATTACACCACAAAAAACATTCTGCTACTCTTCCTGAGTATGACAATGCCACATGTGTTAGACTTTTACACAGCCTGGCCACATATAGAGGCTCACCATGCAGGGAGCATAAATTACACATATGATTTCCTGACAACCTATCACACTTTTGAAGGTCCTGAAGCACCAGGAATCACCCCATTTTGGAAAGCAAACTCCTCAATGTATATTCTAGGAGGCATAATCAGTCTTTTGAACATGTAATTTTTTCCACATGTTTTTGGAAAATGTGGAATGAAAATGCATTTTTCTGCACATTTTTTACAAATTTTTACGGATCGGATGGGCGCTAATGAGGATCCACTGATAGCATAGCACTGATGAGCACTTACTGATGGGCACTGTATTGGCACTAATGAACACTTTAGTGGCACTGTAGAGCACTACTGGGGCACACCTGTGGCACTCCTGGGGCACAGATGTGGAACTCCTGGGCATAGATGTGGTACTCCTGGGCACTGATGTGGCACTGCTGAGACACAGATATGGCACTCCTGAGCATTGATGTGGCACTCCTGGGGCACTCCTTGGCACTGATGGGGCACTCCTGGGCACTGATGTGGCACCCCTGGGGCACTCCTTGGCACTGATGGGGTACTCCTTGGCACTGATGTGGCACCCCTTGGCACTGATGGAGAACTCTCTGGCACTGATGTAGAACTGTTGGGCACTGATAGGGCACTCCTTGGCACTGCTGGGCACTGCTGTTGCACTCTTTGGCACTGCTGGGCTCTGATGGGCACTGATGGGGCACTCCTGGGATCTGATGGGGCATTCCATGACACTGCTGGGCTCTGATTGGCACTGCTAGTCTCTGATGGGGCACTCCTTGTCACTCCTGAGCACTGATGGGGCACTACTCTGCTCTCAAGCAGCCTCACACTGCAGCTTCACCCTCCTCTCCTCACACGATCGGTGGGAGGAGGGAGAGAACCAGACATGATGCCAGTTTTTTGACAGTGATGACTCCATCCAATTGGACAAAGCGATCACATGGTAAAGGGCCACTGGGATTGACCCTTTTCCCTGATCCATGACATGCTGGGCCTCGAGAACACGACGGTCATGGACATTCCCGGGTGCGCACTCCAGGGGGCGCGATTCTGAGAGGATGCCATAGTACTGCCCTCCCAGAGTTGTCTGACTGCACTGTACCTGTCATTTGGCTATGGTCTGGTCGGGAACTGGTTAAGGATATTTTAAATTATAAATTGCATTAAAAATGCCTTTTGCAACTCTGAAAAGACAAATTCAGAGGTTTTACATTAACTTTAATGCTAAGCCTTTTATACACTATACGTTTTTCTCATTGAACCCAGCAGGCTGAACAAAAAAAAAACGGACACATCGCTGTACTAACACAAGTGATGTTGGTACAGAAATCTCCTTTGCTGTGCTATTATATTTTGACAGGGGACCACCCCCACACCAGGACACACTGATCAGCGCTGCCAGTGCTGTTTGAATGCCAATTAGATGCTGGTTTACCAGCATGCATTGACCATAAATGCAAATATATTGAAAATTGTAAGTACACAATATAAAATTATTTAGTTTATATATATATATATCATCTGTACTTTTGTGAAAAAAAAAGTGAAAGGTGTGTATCACTTTAAGTTCTCCTTGAATCAATGATGTTAATACTGACTCACACCACAACAAGAAATGCACCCCACCACATAAAAAAACACGCTTACCAGATGGCAAGCATTTAGAGCTTGCGGCTATTACCCAGCTAAGGCCTTTATCCTAAGGGGAATCAGATGTCCGCTCCCAAAATAAGACACATTCCCCACGAGATAAAGCAGAGTGGTTGATCTCAACCTTTCACAGAATCCAAATGGGGTCAGCTCCATATTCAGTGAACAACGGGATCACAACAACATGGTGACATCAGCACGTCCCTCCTCCCAATGCATTTCATCACAATCTGCTGTCATCCTGGAGCACGTATATTATGATGAAATGCGTCGGAAGCAGGGACATGCTGACGTCACTGCGTTGTTGCGGTCCCATAAGAACGGGTGGTAATGAAAGCCAGCTCGTATATTTGCTCCTAACTGTAAGTGCATTAATACTTTTAATAATAAAGATGTGGTTGGTTTTACACTATGACAAGCACTTTCTCTTCTGGGCCATCCTGGTGATTTTGTACACTGAATTCTATAAAAGGCTGAGATCAACCGCTCTGCTTTATCTCGTGGGGAATGAGTTTTATTTTGGCAGCCGCCATCTGATTCCCCTTAGGATAAAGGCCTTAGCTGGTAAGCGTTTTTTTTATGTGGTGGGGGTGCACTTCTTGTTGTGGTGTGAGTCACTATTAACATTATTGATTCAAGGAGAACTTAAAGTGATACACACTTTTCACCTTTCTTCATGAAAGAACAGATGATATATATATATATATATAGACTAAATCATTTTATATTGTGTGCTCACAATTTTCAATATGTTTGCATTTATGGTCAGCGCAGCTCTCTTCACTTATATTTGTATGTCCCTGAGTGTATCTCATAGTAGAGCTGCTGCTTGTGTTAATTAGTTATTTCTAGCGCGGTATTTTTTCCATTTATATTTCAAGCATGCGTGTTCAACAGAAGCCTGTCATAAGACTCTGTCGGACAGGAAGCTGTATACATGGACTGAAAGTCGGTCAGTTTCTGCTCAACCGACTGTTTGTGACCCATGTGTACACGGCATTACACTAATAAGTTACTGAAAGTGATTTCTTGTTTCCCTATCTGCATTGTAATCTAATACTGACATAAATAAAAGTAATAACTTAAAAGTAAACTTTGACCCACTGCTCTGCTTAAACTTGTACTTACAGTATGTCACATTGGTATAATGAGAAGGTTTTGTCATTTATATTTTGGGTGAATATCCAGGGCTGTTCTATTTTTATAAATGTTGTGTTTGTAAAAGATAGAAACAAATGTATTTATATACGTTAATTTTTTTTGTTGTTCAACCAGCGAATGTGACGCAATGGGGGTTATTTACAAAAGGAAAATCCACTTTGCACTGAAAGTGCACTTAGGCCGCGTACACACGCGCGGACTGTTCGCCCAACTTTGTCCATCCAACAGTTTCGGCAAACAGTCCGCTCAAACTTAGCATGGACGGACATGCCCACACACGACGAACGAACAGTTTGCTGAAACCGTGCGCGATGACGTGAACGGCACGTACGACGGGACGAAAAATACGACGTCCTATACACTGCATTATAGCTTTCGGCGTGAAAATCCTTTCTGAGCATGCGCGCAACTTTGTTTGACGAACAAGCCTACACACGGGCGGACTGTTCGCTCAAACAAGGTTTCAGCGGACAGTTTTTCGGAATTTCCGAAAAACCTTGTCCGTCCAACTGTCCGCTGAAACTGTCCGCTGAAAGCCCACACACGAGCGGACTGTCCGCCCAAACACTGTTCAGCGGACAAAGTTGGACGAACAGTCCGCCCGTGTGTACACGGCCTTAGGAGTAAAGTTGCTGTAGATCCGAGGTGGACATGCAAAGAAAATAAAAAACTGCATTTTAGCTTGCACATGATTGGATGATAAAATCAGCAGAGCTTCCACTCATTTCAGATCTACCCCTTCGATTTAGAGCGACTGCACTTCCAAGTGCACTTGAAACTGCACTTGGAAGTGCAGTCGCTCTAAATCTAAGGGGTAGATCTAAATCTAAGTCGCTCGAAATCTCTCCTGCTGTGCGTTTGTATTCTGATTGACCCCCCCCCCCCCACCTTCCACCAGAATACACAGATCAGTGCTTGCAACTATTGGCTGCAAACGCTTATTGATTGGCGTTTTTCCAACATGATTGTTCAACAGAAGCCATTGTCCATTAGACCAAGGACCGAAAGTGGGCTAGTTCTTGCTAAACCGGATTTCTTTTGATCTGTGTATACCGTGTTTTAATCTATTTTTAAACCTTCTTTCTTAATTAAAATCTGTTAAATGTAAAAAATGTAAATAAATAAATAAACTTGCTATAAATTAAAGCCTTACTTTAAATGTCCTATTTTTGAGGAAATCACAAATGCAAAAATTACTTCCTTCAAAACCAAAATATCTGCAAAATCTGCTGGGAAAAATCTCTGGGAGTGAAAAGGTTTAAGGTGCTGAGACTGAATCAGTTAACCGATAAAAATATTTTTATGGTTTATAGCTTAAATTCAAAGTATTGTATAACGTATAGCACAATAGAAGATATTTGCCAAGATGAAATACTGGATTCTCTTCCCCAGAAAATCAGGCACAACTGATGTGACATTTTTATATTCCATTAATCTGACCCTAGAATCACTTAGCTGACAAGATGATAAAGGATCACAATTTCAAAAGGCACAAACAGGTAGCTGTAAGGCAATCCATAAAATGTGACAGGGCACAAGGATGAACTGGCTGATTTTACTTTGTTATTATAAATTCTGAAATTGTAGGATAATGTAGTAATGTAATTCATGATCAAAAAAATAATTACAGAGCAACATAAAAAAAGTATTTAAATATATATTTTTGCATGTTAATTATTTTCAAATTATTTGAAGAATAATGTAAAATTTTATGAAAACAAGTCATAAATTATCAGCAATATGCCTGTTAATGTTAATTTATTGATTTGCAACTAATGTTTCTGTAAGTATTTTCACTGTTTTTTTTTTTTGTAAAACCTTTTCTATTGCAATTGAAATGTATTTAAATCCTATTTTTTTTGTTCTGGATAGAGCTTGGATGGATTAGAACCCCTTAGGATTTTAAGTTCTATCCAGGGCTCTGTTAGAATGATTTCTCCTCACTTCTTAACACGTTGAGTAAAGGAAAGGAAAATTTGAAACAGCAACACTGAAAAAAAAAATTCATATTTTTATGAGGGGGTGCTAGAACCCCCATAAGCTTTTTTTTTTTCTTTCTGCCTGTGTCTCTTTTGCACACTTTCCCTCACCTCTCCTCTGGCGAAACCACTGTCACCAAGACAGTAAGTCAGAAGAAATCTCCCCAATGGAGCCACAGATAGCAATCACAATAGATAGCAATCTAATCTGCAGTAAAGTTTTGATGGGGCATGCACTTTAAAGGAAAACTTCACAACTTTCCTCCCATAAATTATCAGGGAGCAGGTATGAGAGTGCAGACCATATCCTATTCAGTACCAAGTCAGTTCTTCAGGTACCGTATTTACCGGCGTATAAGGCGACCTGGCATATAGGACGACCCCCTACTTTTCCATTTAAAACTTTGGTTTTGTGCTGTACTCACTGTATAAGGCGACCCCCTTGTGCAGTAATACCGTATGTTCAGAAACAAAGTTGGCGCCGGGTAACATGCTGTCTCACAGTATACATCCAGTATACTGCCCTGAGCCAATCACGTTGACCTATGCATTCTATTATTGAATACAATGCCTGCTCGGATTGGCAGAGGCTGTAACATCATCAGCCCGCGCCTCTGACTCTCATAGCCAATCCGAGCAGGCTACTGTATGTAGCTTGCTTGGATTGGCAGAGGTTGTTACTCCAATCTGAGCAGGCGCTGTATTCATTAATAGAATACATCGCTCGCCGGTATTGGCTCAGCGGTGTATACTGTATTTATACAGTATTACCGCACACTCCGGAGGGCTTAACATCCAGCGGGCGGCTGGCATATGATAAACCCAGCTTTATACCTGACGTATAAGATGACCCCCGCTTTTTGCCTATTTTTTTTACTGTAAAAGGTCGTCTTATACGCCGGAAAATACAGTAACTTCACTCAAAAGGACAAGGCAATGTTGACACTCTAAGTTCTTCCACACCTCGACCAAAAAAAGGTAATATGAGAAGACAAAGACAGGGCACCCTAGAATAGGTTGCTGCTCCTTACAGATAAATTACTTCCTCATCATCTGGGGAAACTGATAAATGACTCCTTTGGACCACCCACTTATTCATCTGATACAAAGTGAATAAAAAGACATTAATGCTAGTTTTCAAAAAGTGTAATTTTATAATAAGAAAGTCTCCAAAATCACCAATTAAAAAGGTAAGACTAAAAGGGTCCTGTCTAGCACTGGGCCTTACTCTTTATAAAGAGATCATGCTTGGGTTAAGGTTTTGTGACCCATGCCTTGCATCCAAATGCAGAAGTAATGAATCTTACAGAAATTAATTCATTAATAAGTAACTAGAGTATAGGGGTTTTGGAAGTTTCCCACACCACTTGTTTATTTTTTGCTTCATTCAAAAATTCAATACTCCAATGCTGGTTATTTCAAAGTGGGGTCCTGGCCTTTTTTGGAATCTCATTTGATACACCTGATATGAGCTTTTATTAGCATTGCTGTGTATCTGCAAACTGGCTGCCTTCTTGCTGGTTGGATTCTAGCACATAAGGCTGGTGTGTCAGGTTAAGGCTGGGTTCACACTGCTGCGGTGACGAGATCGAATGTGATTCGCACCGCACTGCACTGCAAATCACATCCGATCTCTGTGTGATGCAAGTTCAGCCATACAGATAGTATGGCTGAATTCGCATCGCATCCGGCCCAAACTCGCACAGGACCCTTTTTTTGGTCCGCAGCAGAATCGGATCGCATGGGTGTTCACACCATGCGATCCGATTACTGTCCGAGTTTGCAGATCGCACTGCGATATGCAAACTGATCTGGGAGTGTCATTAACGTTTCACTGACACTCCCAGCAGTTTGGATAGAGCAGCGTGAACTGCCGCCGGGAGGCATGCGATGCGGGAACCCGTAGTGGATTTGCAGCGTTCCCACATCGCAGCAGTGTAAACCCAGCCTAATATTGTTTAAGATGGAGCTTGCATTTGTTTAACTTATTTGATGGAAACTGATTAAGATTCTAATGTTTTTTAAAAAGCCAAAAAGGTAAACGCTGCACTAGGAAAAAACACCAAACAATAAAAAGCTGCCAGCACCACAAAGCTTGATACCAAACTCAGATAGAATAAATATAAAAAAAGGATGCAGCGCTAAATAAAGTTAAAATATGTGAAAAAACAATGGTGAAAAATTCTCAATACATTAATACGGAACAGAGAAATTCTTAATAAGGCACTCAAAATTACTTTTCATGCAATTAAATCAAACAAAAAATCTTCTAAATGTGAACAACCAAAAATCAAAGTAATGGGGAAAAAACTCTTACAAAGAAAACTAAAGCAGTCACCATATAGCATAAATGAATTAACCATAAGTGTCACATATATTCAAAATTAATAAATCAATCACTGAAGAGAAAAAAAATCCCAATTCAAGCAGTGCATAGTAATCTGTCAATAATTTAGAAGACAGGAGGTAAGTCAGGTCAAGCCAAGGTCAGTGCAGGCAGAGTTCAAGGAGTGGTCAAGATGAGCCGGTTAGATACAGGAATCAGAACACAGGTTAACCGGACACAGGACTCTCAAAAGCTGAAGACAAAGCAGCACTGGGCAAAGCACTGGCTGGGCTTAAATTCCTTCACTTGGTGCCAGGGCGGGTGCGCGCAAGTGCCGGCGCACACAGGTGCACGCAACGCCGTTGCGCATAATGATACGTGACGGCTTCTGTTTGTGCTCTTGTTTACACATTCGCACATCTATACGCCACAGCTTGGTTCCTGTGTGCAACAGGGATGTGCATTCTTCTGCGCCTCAGGGGTCTTCTGGAGGGACGAGACTGTCTGTCCGTGGATGCATCCTGACAGTACTGCTCAAAACCAGAATAATGGTGAAAAAGAGATCCCACATCCAGGACAGTTCACACCCAAGTGAGTATTAAGGCTCCTTACCGGCTGCAGATGACCACCATAAAGATTAGGGGGCACGCGAGAGCAGAATTCTGGGAGGCTGTTATTTAACGGCCTCTCAGAGTTAAACAACTGCCCTGAAGCCGTTATTCGGCTATGGGCCGGTTTTTAAGTGGTTAATAAAAATAGAAGTCTGACTTTTTAATATGAAATGTTAAACTGAAGTTATAAGAAGGGTTATGTTAGTACATAATCTGAATCTATTTGATCATTAAGGGAATCACCCACTCACTTAGTGGGGTTACTCTCTCACTGGTTCAGCACACTGCATAAGCTCTCTCACAAGCAAGTGGCTGATATTTCCTTGGTCGTGCCAGTGAACTAATAACTCCAAAGGAAAACATAAGTAGTCAGTGAGGATCACTTAACTGACATGACTATGATTTTTTAATTAAACATATGCCCTGTCAGGTAATTTTCTGAATGTTGTTTTTGGGCAAAACTTGGGGAGATCATGGCTACTATCCAGTGAAGCCATGCATGCTATGATGGACTACTCTTTGTTCTTCTAACAAAAAATATGCGTAGCTGTAGATTGTGCAAATTTTTTAATCATTGTGTACATTTTGTGTAGTTTTTTTTAAATCATAACCTTTGCACTCCTCTGCAAAATTATGTTTCTATGATTACTAGTTTTTGGTGGATCACTGTTTGGAGATCCACATCATGGATGTCTTCAGAGTGTAATGCCGCACACACACGATCGGAATTCCGGCCAGAAAAAGACCAATGAGAGCTTTTCATCGGAAAATGCGACCGTGTGTATGCTCCATCGGAATTTAGCTGTCCGAATTTCCGCCAGCCAAAAATTGATAGCATGTTCTCAATTTTCCAGACGGAAAAACTTTGTATTGGTAATTCCAACACGCCAAAAATCACGCATGCTCAGATACAACTACGAGACAGAAGCCATTGGCTACTGGCTATTGAACTTCCTTTTTCTAGTCACGTCGTATGTGTTGTACGTCACCGCGTTATAAATGATCGGAATTTGACGTGACCATGTGTAGGCAAGACAGCTTGAGCTGAATTCCGTCGGGAAAACCATCAGAGCTTTTTCCGATGAGAATTCCGATCATGTGTACGCGGCATAAGAGAAATGTGAAACAATTATTGTCCAATATTTCATCCTTTATGTGTGATTAAATTGGATTTGCTAGGTAGATCTATCCAAGTGCCACCCAGAATTATTATAGTTGCCTCTACCATCACAGGTATAAATTAACAGTGAAAGGCTGACTAATGGTAATGTTCAGCAGCCTATGAATTCTCAAGAATAGTATTGTACATCTCTAGCAGACCAGGCCTCTCTGTCTTCTTATTTAATCTTTATTAATTTTAAATTTGTCAGAATGCTTTATATGAACAGATACCCCCCGCTGCCGTAGCAGTGCAAATCAGTGGTGGGAACTAATGCCAGGAATTCAGAAAGTAGGATATTATCAGTGAAGGCTACAAAAGAAATGTCTCAGAGTGTATGGCTAAAATTTCAAGATTGGTAAAAGGTAGTGGTAACAGTAACAGTTTTTTACATGCAATGTTGTGTTTTCATAATGTTAATGGTCTGAATTACTTCACTTAGTACTATTTTTAGAACAGTTGGTATACAAAAAAGGATAAGAATGTCAATATTCCAGACCAATACAACTCCTTTATTACAGCTTTTTAAAATTCATAGGAGCATACTTAGAAAGCGGGATCGTGATATTCACCAAACATTCACTGCAGGTGAATCAATCACTTAATTTTAAAATACATGCCCCAGAAAGATAATATACCACAGTGAATGTATATGTATAAGTATATGACATGTTCACCGCTTGATAATAATTAGGACTTCTGCCATGTTTAGCATCTACTGCTATTTTTTTTAAACAAATGTAACTTTTCGTGGAGCAAATTGTTCCAATGAATTGAGCGGAAGTAAAGACTGTTTTTAGAAGCTGAGGAGGACCACTGACTGGTGGTTGGACAAAAATACATCTCGGGACTATTTCAATCCTGATGCATCCTATATAAAAATTGTAAAACAGCCAGAATGGACATTGTTCCTTCTTTCCCGCTTTCTAAATATTGTACAAAATCTGAATAGTTTAAATTCTAAGTTAAGAGTAGTTCCCTATCAGGTGCAATTAAAGTTGAATAGCTAAAAATGTTTTAAATATTAATATATAAACCTTTGATTTATGTGTTAAAGACAGGAGCAGCAAAAAAGCTGAACTAGTAACAATTGCTTCCCCGCTCATCACTTTAGAGTAATGTTGCATAATGAGTTTTAAGCCATTCTGCTTGATCATAACTCATTAAAACATGTATGTGTTACACGGCCAAGGATTATAGCTGATCTGTTTCATTCCATTGATTCTTTGTCAGCATAGTGGCAATAAATTCTTCTGAAGCCATAAATTAATGATCGAAATGAAAAACATGTCATCTACACCAAAAAAAAAAATTAGGATCCTAAAGGTAGAAAGGAAATAATTTATAACTTTAAATGCACCTGAACTTATCTTTAGTTATCAGTTTAACAAACATTATTATCCTTGGCCAAGTTAAAAGAGCTGTACAATGTTTTCTTGTGTTTTTTTTTTTTTTTTTTTTTTTACATTTTGCTTAGAAAAAGGTAAACGACGGTGTTAAAGTGTCTTTTCAGTCAAGTAAATAGGAAACATAGCATTGGAATATATATTATTTACCTGTTTTAGTCAACTGGTGCCAAAGATCAGATGCAAAGCTGATCTATTACCTTGTAGTCTTTTCCGACGTCAATTGTGTTACGACGACCGATCGTCCACAAATCATACTGTTAGTACAGTGATTCCGACAGGCCATTTCACTTTTTCGTCAGACGCAAGCTCGATGTGCAGATTATAAAAATTTTGTCAGATGTGAACTCAGCGTCTGATTTTCATACAAAATAAATTGTAAAAGCAAGACTACGCATGCCCAGAAATGAAAGAATACATACAAAACTATTCAACACGTTATGTCACTTCTGACTTTGTATTCTGTCAACGAAAAGTCTTGTATTGTTAGTAATCTCTTCACTTTCGACATGAGACTAGCATGCCACAAAAATCGGATATTCTGTCGTCCGAAAATCAAAGCGTGTGCACAAAGCTCTACAGACGTGTGGACTGCTTCTACCTTGCTGTGGTCCCATTGACCCATGATCTGTTCTCACCTGTCTCTGGCAGCCTTATTTCCTACTGTCTTTCAATCAGTGTTTCTATTTAAACTGTGCTTACACAAGCCACCTCTGCCTAAGATTTTTTTATACGCATGTAGTTAAGCCCTAAATTAGGGACTTCTTGTCCCTGGAAGAAATCTTGCATGCTAAGCAGTACCTTGTACCTTGTCCCAGAAAACACTCCACTTACCTGTCCTTGGAAATCATGTACATAAAGCCATAACCCACTTCTGTATGCCATATATTATAATAGTCCCCCATGACCTCTGTACACTGCACTGTACTCAGGCCCCCATAGCTTGTGTGCAGTATTAATCCATTGCTCATCATTCCAGTGGTAGGTACTTAGACGGCGCTTCTTTATCACCTTGCCTTGGCTGATAATACCTGGGCTGGCATCCTGGGAGCAAGAAGCACCCAACCAATCTCCATCATCAGGAGCTCTGGAGAAGACCGTCTGTTCTTTAGACTCTGCTCATCAATGAACTCAGCTGTGGTCAGGGTAGGCTTTCTCCAGCTGTGGTCGACAGCTTCATGTCTTCTGGGGGCATTGATGAGCAGAATCTAAAGAACAGGTTGGTCTTCTCCAGAGCTCCTGATTATGGAGATTGGTTTGAGCTAACATTCAGCTCTTCATGAAGTTATTTTAACTTTGCATATAAAGAAAAAAGTGCAGAGCTGGAAAAATTTATATAAATGTGATCATTTACAAACACAAAAATTATGTCATTGCAAAATAAAAATAAATATTCAGAACCATAAAATGTGTCCATAAATATTCAAAACCATAAAGATGAACCAAACATGTCCATAAGCATATGATGGTCTAAATTTTCCCAAAATAATGAGACTTATCATAGACCAAAAATTACATATAACAGTGTCCAAAGAAATTATATATTATAATACGATAACTTGACTGCCGATGTATGGATGTGAATATTCACCGCATAATATTGCCCGTCACCTTAGTAAGATTAAATGCTTACCAGTGAGCCTTTTCCAGGGTAGTCAGGTACACATCAATGGGATTTCCCCCATACATTCGTCACAGATATCCAGTGGAATTCCGGTAGTATAGGACCGCATATAGCGATAAAAAAAACGAGGAGAGAAAAGAAACTCCAATTGCAGAGAACCCTTTTAACTCACTTTATTAAAAATTGCATGAGGCATGCATAAAACATGCATAAAAAGTACATAAAAATTAAGTGTTCCTTGCAAGGATTCAAAATAAGCTCCAGATCGTACCGATCGTTCCGTACATGCGCAGTTCGTGTGAGCGTGACGATACGACGTGATTTCATCAGGTAACGATGTGATGAGGGTCTGGTATGGATTTTGAGGGGGACCCCCATGCCATTTATTTTTTTTAATTTGGCACGGGGTTCCCCTTAATATCAATACCAGACCTGAAGGACCTGGTATGGAATTTGGGGGACCCCCACGCAATTTTTTTTTTTAAATGTTGGTTTGAGGTTCCCTTTAATATTCCCCTTAATTTGCCTACCAGACCCAAAGGGCCTGGTAATGGACTGTGGGGGAATCCCATGCCATTTTTTTTAATGACTTTTACATGTATTGCCAGGACCGACAATTCATTATAGCCGTGAGTGCTTTTAAATTACTTTTTTTTCCTTTAGAAATGTCATTTTGTGCAGGGACTGTTGTAAACACGGGAAACATGTGCCACTTTACAGGCATACTATACCCCCAGGTACGAAATTTAAAAGAATATTTCACTTTTATTGTTTTACTGTAAGCATCATTAAAATCACTGCTCCTGAAAAAAAGCCAGTTTTTAAAACTTTTTTTTGCATTGATACATGTCCCATGGGGCAGGACCCAGGTCCCCAAACATTTTTTATGACAATAGTTTGCATATAAGCTTTTAAAATTAGCACTTTTGATTTTTCATGTTCGTGTCCCAACAAATGTTTTGCCTGTTCGCATGTTCTGCTGCAAACCATATCGGAGGGGGGGGGGTGGGGGGTGTTCGGCTCATCCCTAATAAACAGCATTATTATTTTACAAGGCAGTGGACACTGTTTGCAAGCACAAGTCACTTTATTTATTATTGGATTAACGGACTAAATATTTATAGCTTGTTTTTTGCACATTCCCCTCAGTTTTTTTCACAGTGGGATACTTATATTTATATATATGTTTTTGCATTTTGTTTTATTTTTCATATATCTCTGTTCCATGATTCCATTGAGACGCTGTAACAGAGGGTCAAGCACACATGCTACTTGCATATATAAGGAACAACAAATTAGTGTATGATTACACATCATTAACACTAGGATTAATTTTATTCACCTTCCTGACACCCCACACTTTGCAGAGGGTGTAACACACAAGCACGTATAACTTTAACCACTAGAGATTTGCGCTATAGCCGAATGACGGCTACAGCATGGACCTGCATTGCTGGGACTATGTCTATTGAAGTCGCCCCATGCATGAGCGGCCTGCGCGCCCTTCATTCGGCTATAGCGCCGGATCTCTAGTGGTTAAAATGGACCTATATTGAGAACAATATTTAGCTTTCCATTACCATTTTCCTGGCATACTAATCAAATTACCTTATGCGACTAGCATACCTATGAGACTCGCTGGATCACAGATCGGAGTAAGGGGTCGATCTCGACCCCTTACCATGTGATCAGCTTCAACCAATGACAGCTGATCATGTGATGTCAACACAGCCGGTAATTGGCTATTTGTTCTCCTCACGCTGACAGCGTGAGGAGAAAAAAAAGCCGATCACCGGTGGCAGTGAGAGGGACATCAGTCCCAATCACTGCAATGTGCTGCCAGCTCCTCAGTGCCCACCTGTGCCCCTACAAGTGCCACCTAGCAGTAGGCAACAGTGCCACCTACCAGTGCCCACCAGTGCCACCTCTCAGTGCCCACAGAGCCACCTATCAGTGCCCACAATCTGTGCCTGAAGAACAGTGCTGCACATCAGTGCCACCTATCAGTGCCCATCAGTGTCACCTACCAGTACCCATCAGTGCCACCTAGCAGTGCCACTTATCAGTGTCCATCAGTGCCAACTATCAGTGCTCATCAATGCCATCTATCAGTGGTACCTATCAGTGCCCATCCATGCCACCCATGCGTGCCAACCATCTGTGCCACCCATCAGGGCCCATCAGTGCCATCTTATCAGTGGCCATCAGTGCTGCCTTATCTGTGCCCATCAGTACCGACTTATCTGTCCCCATCAGTGCCACCTTATCTGTGCCTATCAGTGCTGCCTTAACTGTGCCTATTAGTGCCCATCAGTGCAGTCTATCAATGCTCACCAGTGCAGCCTATCAGTGCCCACAAGTGCTGCCTCATCAGCGCATATCAATGAAGCAGAATTACCTGTTTGCAACATTTTATAACAAACTATTAAACATGATTTTTTTTGTTTGTTTAGCAAAAAATAAAAGTTCCAGTGGTTGTAAACCCTTACAAACCACTTTGACCTTAATCTAGGCTTTCCTGTAGGTCCAAGAAATATCTCCCAAACCTATACGGTTTAGGAGATATTTGCCCGAAGATGGGCACCGCTGTCTACGGCGCATGCGCCGTAGACAGCGGCGCGCAGGTGCACTGAGCGTGGCGTCGTCGATGACGAAGATGCCGCGCAATGCCACGCGTCTCGGCTCCTGTGCGCTTCGCCGAAGTGGCGGACAGGAGGGGGGTTTACGTGCCCAGTAAGCAAGTGGTTAAACAAATGCCTCTTTTTTCATCTTTTTTCATTTTTTTCAAACTGTGGTTTGCAGTAAATGTAACACTTTCAGCACATCTTTTTTCATTGCAAGCTCTGCAAGGGCAGAGGGTGCAACACATCAGCACCTATTACTTCAATTTTATATATTATTTTTCTATTTCACCTTTAAGGACATCTTTAAACTGCACTTTGTGTTAAGAAGCATTAATTCTTTAGCACCTCTTTCTTAATACACCTTGAAATATTTTTCAACATTTTATTTTATTTATAATTTTGTAAGTATCATTATTAAGCATCCATAAGAGGAATATCGCCACACCTACACCTTTTCCAATTAACATAACTTTACTCGATCTAGGTGGCAGTATTATGTATAGGCAGCAATTATTCTCTCTTTTGTTTACCAACTTTTTATTTAGTATACCTTTGTCTCCTGCTTTGTATATTCCGTGGTGCAGTATCACACACTACTTTTGTAACCAGATGTCCTTCCTCACTCTTTATGGGGCCAATATGGTCTGTCCACCCTTTCTTACTGTTTACATACTTAAAGAATTTCTTTGGATTGTTTTTGCTCTTCTCCGCTATGTGTCTTTTATGTTCTATCTTAGCCGTCCTTATTGCACCCTTACATTTCTTGTTGCATTCTTTATAAAGTCTGAATGCTGATGATGATCCCTTAATAGTGTATTTTTTGAAGGCCTTCTCCTTTGCTTTTATATGCATTTTTACATTGGAGTTAAGCCATCCAGGACCTTTGTTCACTCTTTTAAATGTTTTACCAAAATGGGATGCACTGGCTAATGCCCTTATTTAATATGCTCTTAAAGCAAACCCATCTCTCCTCCACGTTCTTTGTTCCTAAGATTTTATCCCAATTTATGTTTAGGGACATTAATAAAAGATTTACTAGGAGGGGGGTTACTATAACTGCAAAGCGCAAAATCTGGTGCAGCTTTGCATAGAAACCAATCAGCTTCCAGATTTTATTCTCAAAGCTTAATTGAACAAGCTGAAGTTAGAAACTGATTTGCTACCATGCACAGCTGTATCAGATTTTGAGTGCTCCAGTTTTAGTAAATCTCCCCCACAACCTTTAGTTCCACTAGGGGAGGCATGGTGCAGCTTGACCCCTGGCTGCAGGTTGCTGCCACCTCTCTAATGGTAAGACACATGTAATTTACATTACTGCAGTATAGATGATTTGATGTCTTATGGGTGAAACTGTCTCCAATAACAAACTCTATTTATACAGAATACGGTAATCTACTTTTTGAAAAGTAAGGGATTGCATGCCATAGAAATAGAGGACACATTGTTGTTTGCATGCCAAAGAAATAGAGGACATGTTGTTGTAGGACAAGATAGAGAATAGATACAGCAACCATATTGGAAAGCTGCATGTATCAGTATAAGTTTGGTTCAATTATAAATTTTTTAATGTTCACTGTAGGCTTGATCCCCATATCCCATATCTTATGAGAAACACAGATTTGAAATAAACCCTTTTTGAGGTGATAAGAAAGCAAATAGGTAGGATTGAGTTGAGGATATATATCATCTCTATTCTAGCAGCTGAGTAACTATCATATTTATTGTACAAAAACCTCTTTCCTATCTTTTCACAGCTTGTATGTCCACCAGTATAGGCCAGTTTTTCTGTCTTGTACATTTGTCAATCCCCCGCCCAGGATTTACACCTGAGAATGTTGCAGGCCTCTCGTACCAGCATGCCACAATTTTTTTATAGTAATGTTGTATTTGAGTCTCTTCCATATCCTCCAGAAAAAGTGACTGGGTGTCACAAAATATAAAGGAATTCCAGCCCCCACACCAATGCTTTATTGAATATAACATACAGGATTAAAAGTGTTTTTAGGGGAGGTTAAATGGAAGTAACTGATTTATGCTTTATTGTTCACTGTGCAAAGGCCCCATATTGTTTATCTTTTAACAAACTGTTACAGGATTATATTTTAAAAAGATGTAATAGATGGTATATTTTCATAAACAAAGTTATGAACGCTCTTTTCAGTACTGTAATAGTCACACGGGGTATATGTGGAATACTGAATTGTCTTTGGAATAACATTTTAAGAGGAATGATGGTAGTAGCCTAATTGTCTTTGCTATAACAATAGTAAATTAATAAGTAGCCGTTTTTGTAGGAAATACCACTGCCCACATATACATTATAAACCTTCATAGACACATAATTTTTAAGGCATTAACACACATTGAAAAATCTACAGTATGTA
This sequence comes from Lithobates pipiens, assembly GCF_037356315.1. Classification (NCBI taxonomy): domain Eukaryota; kingdom Metazoa; phylum Chordata; class Amphibia; order Anura; family Ranidae; genus Lithobates; species Lithobates pipiens. The sequence goes on from NW_027507790.1 coordinate 143,036,719, forward strand.
TATAAACAAAAATCTATTTTACATGTAAAATAGTCTAAAAGATTATGAATTCATGGTGGTAGTTATGATTTTAAAGTGTAACTGTACTTTTAATGCAATTATGTTTTTATGCAATTATGTTTATTTGCCTCCAACCTCCCTACGTTGTGTACTTATCTGTTCCTTCTCCATAAAGTGTGGCCCACTCACTGCTGCACAGTGTCTCCTTCAAAATCTTCACTGTTGGGTCCAGCTTCTCTGTGAATATGCACTGCAATCTCAGTCCTATGAAAAGTTTGTAGGGGCCTTGTCCCGAATGCAAACTTTCCATTGCAATTAATGTTACACTTGAATTAGTTATGCTGTTATACACTTGAATTTAAAATGCAGTTCTACTTTCATCTGTGTTTCTGTACAATGTGATAAGATTTGGTATACATTTTATTAAACAATAATGCATTATGAATGTGCGTATCCCATATTGTCGGATTGTCCGACTGTGTGTACAAGGGCTAAGAGTAAATATACCGGTGTACACATCACACAAACATAGTGATGTCTCTAAATGCGTACATGTTTCGCTTGTAACCAAGCTTCCTCAGAGCTTCCTCAGAGCATGTTCTGAGGAAGCTTGGTTACAAGCGAAACATGTAAGCATTTCGAGACATCACTACGTTTGTGTGATGTGTACACCGGCATATTTACTCTTACAGCGCTGCATTTCCTTCATCCTATGGCTCCACTAAACCATACGACAGAGGCACGAATTGATGAGCAGCAAACTGCGACTGACAACGAATCTGACTCTAGAGCATGTACTGAAATTAGACCAAATAAACTGGGGCACGCCAAGACGAATTAGTGCGTAGATGTGACTAGATTCGTGTCGGATCATGATACGTGACAAAGAAATGATATGACATGACAGAGACAAGAATCAGTGACCGAAACCCACAACTAACAAGCAAATCCGTCTCTGGAGCATGTACTGAAATGAGGGCGAAAAGATCTGGGTACACCGGAGCGAATCGGCGCATCTTTAGATGCAACTGGATTCGTATCGGAGCGTAATATGTGACAAGAAATGATATGCCATGACAAAAATAAGAATCAGTGACCGAACCCATGACTGACAAATGAATCCGTCTCTGGAGCATGTACTGAAATGAGGCCGAGATAAACTGGGGCACACCGGAACGAATCGTTGCATCGAAGATACTACAGGATTCGATTTGGAGAGTGGTATGTGACAGAAATGAATGAAATGATTCAAAATGCTTTGAAATTATTAGAAATGATCCAAAATGCTTTGAAATGATTAGAAATGATACGAACAGTTTAGAAATGACTGGAAATGCTTTGAAATGGTTAGAAATGATTTGAAACAATTGTATGATTGAAATGATTGAAATGTATGAAGTGAATGCCTGATGTGGCATCAACCGGTATATCACAAGCGAGCGGGAGCGAATCGTCTTGTGACGCATGGTAAGAACGTTGTTTGGATATGCAAGCACGACGGTGCAAAATTAAAGTATACGCATGCATTACGTGAAATGTTGTGAGTAATTCGTGAGTTTAGATATCACAGTTTTAGTGACGTGGTCATTTGCAAGCGTGAAACGAAAAACGTGAGCCAAAGCCCTACCTGCGATAGCCGAACCGGATATGTTGTACGACAACTGCGACTAGAGAATGAATGCTTCGAAAACCTTGTAAGATGGCAACTTACGAACGTGGTACTCGCAGACACAGACTCACGAAGGCAGAACTCGGAAACACAAAACTCACGGAGATGGGACTGACGAATGCGGGATCTCACAAACGCTTAGTCTCGAATAGTCGGCCTAGTGACATAACGGGTATCGCGCACAGGAAACCAACAAAGACCACAGGCGAACGTTCTGGTTAAATACCTCCCATAAATTCAGGCCACCATACTGGCCTTCTTATGTATCCAAAACCACTGACATTTACCTGGAAACCTAAACATGTAATTTTATGCCAAGGCTGAATTACATATGTCATGGCACTTGTGTGACCAATGATGCATCAGAAATTGTTTTAGTTTTAGACTATGGCTAGATAGGTGACATTTCTGTCCCTGGTCTTGTTACTGGCTAATGTATTCAATATGGGGGGTTTGAAGGTGAGTATATGACTTTTTATGTTTACTAATCTAGTTGTAGATTTTATTGCACCTAGAAGTGCTCAGTTCACTATGGTTCTCTGTCTTCATTCACAGCAAATAAGAGAATATGTGGCTACATTTAGACCCCTTGTAAGCCCTCTGGTGATTGATAGTAATAAATTATAAAAGAAAAACTCTCAAAGACCTCTCTCAAACCTAACATTAAAGGATTAGTGCAACTTCAGTTTTCCCCTTTTCATATTACTTGGCCCTGTATACTGCTTAAATAAGTCAGTTGCACCTTTAAATATAATGTATTATTATTATTGACAATGATGTGCTAATACTTGTAGTGCCACTCTAAGCAAAAAAGGGAGTATAGATAGTCCCGCTGGTAATCAGCAATGGGGTGTTGGTGAAAAGAGAGTCAGAACAGCAACATAAAAGACAGATACACTCTGTGAAGGCTGATAGACTGTGTGTAAAGGAATATGATTTCAGCCCTGTATATTGTAGGGGAGGGGAGGTAGCTGTTTACAGTGCTGGAACGGGAAAAGGATCCCCGCCAAATGACCTGCCAGGGGTCCCTGTCCTCTGATTCTCCAGCAATGATCCCTGTCCTCTAATGTAAGGAGGAACTCTGGGAACTCTAAACTCTTAAGCCACTTTGAGTATCTTGGCGTGCGGTGGGTGTATCTGCACGTACGGTGGTAGTGGTCGGTGGTAGTGGGGGGGGGCCCAGGTCAACTTTTGTATCGGGCCCACAAGCTTCAAGCTAACCTCTGTGTCAGCTATTATTGCAAGAGGAGAGTGAAGTGAGGAGTAAAGAGATAGATTTGGATGTCATCAGCATATATATTGATATTGGAAGCCATGGGAGGTTATCAAGTGACCAAGAGAGGAGGTGCAGATAAAGAAAAGAAGGGGTCCAAGGACAGAGCTCTGGGGCACCCCTACAGAAAGAGGGCATGAAGAGGAGAAGACAGAGCTGTAGGTAACATTGAAGGACCAAGCAGAGTCTTGGAAGCCAAGGGAGTGGAGTTTATTGAGGAGGAGCTGGTGGTCAGATATCTGTATAGTGGAGATGTTCTCACGAATTGCATAAATATTATTTTTTTAACTAACTGGCAATCTCTTGGACGGTGAGTATGTTAGTGGGTGGAGGTTGTGGCGGACAAAATAGAGAGTTAAAGGGAGAGAAGATCCAATGAAGTCTAGATGACAAAATATTAATAAGAGTGACAAAGTAGGTTTGCTTGAGAGCAAGGAGGCAGGAATTGCATTTTAGGAGGGCAGATTTTTATATCAAGTCTGGCAGGGATTTTGTTTTATACCACAATTTCTCAACAGCACAACTATGGGGGTTATTTACTAAAGGCAAACCCACTTTGCACTACAAGTGTATTGCAAGTGCACTTGGAAGTGCAGTCTCTGTAAACCTGAGTGGTAGATCTGAAATGAGGGGAAGTTCTGCTGATTTTATAACCCAATCATGTGCAGGCTAAAATGCTGCTTTCTATTTTCTTTGCATGTTTCCCTCGGATCTAAATAAACTGCACTTGCAAGTGCAATTTCTGTGCACTTTCATGTGCACTTGCCTTTAGTAAATAACCCCCTATGTCTCTTGAGGTTTCTGGTGTCGTTAGTTTGCAAAGGTTGTAATGGTCAGGGCCTGATTCTGTGTGTAGTTAGAGGAGCAAGTGTGTGAGGATGAGAATGAACTTTTATATACAAAAGTGATGAGGTTAGGGCAGGACAGGGGTGAAATTGTGTCACAGCGGTGGCCAGTAGCAGAATAGAGAAATGAAGAATTCATTCATGATGAATTAAAGTGGCAAAGGCTTCTATGGCTAATTGTTCAAGGTTTGGAGAGATAGGTGGTTGAAGACAAGGACAGTGTGAAATTGATGAGGATGTGATCAGAGAAAGGAAAGGGGGTGTCGCCAGGAGTGCAGAGATGGTAGATAGTAAGGCCAGGGGTGTTACTGTCCATTGTGTTAGGTCAAAAAATTAGTTTAAGTTGAGAAGTTGAGATGCGCCCGGGCTGTTAACATTAATAGACATGCTAGAGTCCCCATGAATGATAGTGGTTATTCCAGAGGAGGGAAAGTAGGGTAACCAGTGAGAAAAGTGTATTCCTTTAAAGTGAACCTGTGCCCAGACTATAGACATTAATATATTTACATTTTCACAAATAGTGAAGTAGCTTTCAAAGAAGCCTCTGACCTTTGTAGATGAAGGTACTGTGAAGTAATTAATCTTCAAATATCAGAAAAAAAACTCTGAAGTCAGGTTTTAGTTTCTTACTGCTTACCCCACCTGCTGTGTATTTACATTACAATGGAAAGATTGCAATATCCTGCTGCCAGAGGGAGTAAGGAGAGAGAAGCTGCAGGTCCAATGTTGTAAATTTTAAGGATGAATTTCTCCAGAGTGCCTGTAGCTGCCCAGGTTTGTGAGGGTTTGTTTTAAAGTTTATGTACTGGCTGTACTTTAAAATGATACTAAACACACACTGTTTAATTTACATAGTGCCTTCTCTTTCTCTATATGGATAAAGGCACTGTAATTAATTAAAAAAAGTACCTTTTTGCTAATCGATATAAAGCTGTCACATGACCCTGATCTTTCCCAGCCTGTCTGTAGGGAAACATAAGCAGGGTGAGCTTCTATTCCTCTGCTGCTGGTCACATGTTCAAAATAAACAAAGTCTTTGGAATAGAGTAAAGATAAATAATTAATATTAATAAACTGTTTTAAATTGTCTTACAAATATATATTTGAAATCAAATCTTTATTATTTTTTGGAAATAACATGGTGTGAAAGGATTTCTGCTAGTCATGGGATGTGTCACACCCCTCCAGCCTGTAGAATAAGAGGAAGGTGAAGCCTCCATTAACCTCCCTGGCGGTGATCCCGAGTCTGGCTCGGGTTGGAATTTTACTATCATAAGCGGTAACCCCGAGCATCTCCCCCAGGATACAGGGAGAGGTTATTTACCTTGTCCCCTGGATCCAGCGATGTCTTCCGTGCTGTGTGATCTAGCTGTCCTCCGCTCGATTCACACAGTGCCCGAATGCCGTCGAGTTCCGTTCCCTGCGACATTACGGTGCACGGGAGCCGAGATCGGCGCCAAATTCAGAAAAGTAAAAACACACAAAACACACATAGTACTGTAATCTTACAGATTACAGTACTGTATAAAAAAATTACACACCCCCTTTGTCCCTAGTGGTCTGTGCAGTGCCCTGCGTGCACTTTTATATTATAAATACTGTTTTTTCTGCCTGGAATTTGGAGATTGCCCATAGCAACCAAAAAGTGTCCCTTTATGTCAAAAGTGATTTTAGACCAACTAGAAAACAGCGATAATAAATTATAATCACTTGCAGAATTGAGCGATAGCGATTTGTGGGGAAATTCGTCATCAAACACTAAATCTAATGACAGCGACAATTCTGCAAATTAGCAAATTTCAGTGTTTTTTGATTTGATTACATTATTGAATAATTTTTATTATTATTTATTATATTATAAACTTTATCATAGCCGGGATGTCTGCTAGACTCTGGTTTGAACAGATTTAAGAGAGTTATTCCTGAGGCCGCGTACACACGGGCGGACTGTTCGCCCAACTTTGTTTGTCAAACAGTTTCGGCAAACAGTCCGCTCAAAATTAGCATGGACGGACATGGCCACACACGGCACTTTTTGAGCGGACTGTTTCAGCGAACTGTTTGCCAAACAGTTCGCTCAACTTTTGAAATGAACGGACTCACCCACGTAAGGCGGAGGCAAGTCCGCCCATTTCGAGCGCGTGTACAGGTAGGCGGGGCCCGCGAAGGAGACGTCGCGGGCTCCGCCGCCTGGAATGGGCTTAAAGGGGAACCCCAATGCCGAAAAAAATCGGCGTGGGGGTCCCCCCCAAGTCCACAACAGACCCTTGTCCGAGCACGCTACCCGGCCGGCCAGGAAAGGGGGGCGAGCGAGCGCGCCCCCCCTCCTGAGCCGTACCAGGCCGCGTGCCCTCAACATGGGGGGTGCCTTGGGGAAGGGGGGGGCCGCGCGGCCCCCCCACCCCAAAGCACCTTGTCCCCATGTTGATGAGGACAAGGGCCTCTTCCCGACAACCCTGGCCGTTGGTTGTCGGGGTCTGCGGGCGGGGGGCTTATCGGAATCCGGGAGCCCCCTTTAAGAAGGGGGCCCCCGGATACCGGCCCCCCACCCTATGTGAATGAGTATGGGGTACAATGTACCCCTACCCATTCACCTGTGAAATAAAGTACAAAAAAAAACACAACACAGAGAAAAAATATTTTATTGCACAGCTCCGGGGGTCTTCCGTCTTCGGGGGTCTTCTCGCCGGACTCCTCCGCTATCTTCGTGTAGCTCTTTTACTAGCGGAGGAGCCCGGCTTTCTTCCTCCCCGCCGCCGGCCTCTTCTCCCGACTTCGGGGGTCTTGTCCCCCTCTTCGGTTCTTCTGCCGGGCCACCGCGCCTTCTTATAGCTCTTTTACAGGCGGTGGCCCGGTCTTCTGTCGCCGCTGCCTTCCGTTCTTCTGTCGCCGCCTTCGGTTCTTCTGCCGGGCCACCGCGCCTTCTTGTAGCTCTTTTACAGGCGGTGGCCCGGTCTTCTGTCGCCGCTGTCGCTGTCGCCGTCGCCGCCTTCCGTTCTTCTTCTTCTTCTTGTTCTTCTTCTTCTTCCCCAGGAGATGTTGAGACGTCGCTCTCTCCGGCCGGAATGCCAGAGCCGCGCTGTGCGGTCACTTATATAGACAATGGGGCGGTGTCACATGGTATATGTCACATGGGTTGGTCACATGGGTTGATGTCACATGGGGACTATGACATCGTAAGGGGGCGGGGTCACCATGTGACCAACCCATGTGACATATACCATGTGACACCGCCCCATTGTCACTATATAAGTGACCGCACAGCGCGGCTCTGGCATTCCGGCCGGAGAGAGCGACGTGTCAACATCTCCTGGGGAAGAAGAAGAAGAACAAGAAGAAGAAGAAGAACGGAAGGCGGCGACGGCGACGGCGACAGCGACAGCGGCGACAGAAGACCGGGCCACCGCCTGTAAAAGAGCTACAAGAAGGCGCGGTGGCCCGGCAGAAGAACCGAAGGCGGCGACAGAAGAACGGAAGGCAGCGGCGACAGAAGACCGGGCCACCGCCTGTAAAAGAGCTATAAGAAGGCGCGGTGGCCCGGCAGAAGAACCGAAGAGGGGGACAAGACCCCCGAAGTCGGGAGAAGAGGCCGGCGGCGGGGAGGAAGAAAGCCGGGCTCCTCCGCTAGTAAAAGAGCTACACGAAGATAGCGGAGGAGTCCGGCGAGAAGACCCCCGAAGACGGAAGACCCCCGGAGCTGTGCAATAAAATATTTTTTCTCTGTGTTGTGTTTTTTTTTGTACTTTATTTCACAGGTGAATGGGTAGGGGTACATTGTACCCCATACTCATTCACATAGGGTGGGGGGCCGGTATCCGGGGGCCCCCTTCTTAAAGGGGGCTCCCGGATTCCGATAAGCCCCCCGCCCGCAGACCCCGACAACCAACGGCCAGGGTTGTCGGGAAGAGGCCCTTGTCCTCATCAACATGGGGACAAGGTGCTTTGGGGTGGGGGGGCCGCGCGGCCCCCCCCTTCCCCAAGGCACCCCCCATGTTGAGGGCACGCGGCCTGGTACGGCTCAGGAGGGGGTAGCGTGCTCGGACAAGGGTCTGTTGTGGACTTGGGGGGAACCCCCACGCCGATTTTTTTCGGCGTTGGTGTTCCCCTTTAAGCCCATTCCAGGCGGCGGAGCCCGCGACGTCTCCGTCGCGGGTCCCGCCTACCTTCACACGCGCTCGAAATGAGCAGACTCCTCCGAGCGGGAACAGTTTGCTCATTTCGAAAGTAGCCTACACACGGGCGGACTGTTCGCTCAAACACAGTTTCAGCGGACAGTTTTTCGGAATTTCCGAAAGACTTTGTCCGTCAAACTGTCCGCTGAAACTGTCCGCTGAAAGCCCACACACGAGCGGACTGTCCGCCCAAACACTGTTCAGCGGACAAGGTTGGGCGAACAGTCCGCCCGTGTGTACGCGGCCTAAGAATTACAGGACTACAATATAAAACACCAAATTTCCATGTAAAATAATTGTACCGCTTTCAGCACCTAAAACCAGAACTAATCATACCGCCAGGGAGGTTAATTTACATGTAATATCCCACCCCCTTGTGTTAAGCTGTTTAGTGGGCATGGATGAGGAGGGAGGGAGTGGGCTGACATTTACCACTGTGTATACTCCGACATAGTCACATGGGCTGGTCAGATGTGATAGGGAGGAATTGCTCAGCATAGAAACTCACTGAAAACTGAGCATGTGCAGAGTTGCCACAACAGCTACAAATTCCCTAGCTGGAATTGGGACATCGACAGGAGATGGAGATAGAGAGCAGCAGGATCAAATATACAATGAATTTAAAATACAAGGTCTGGTAAGCGACACAAACAACAACATTAACCATCACTCATTGCAAATAATACACCAATGAGACCATGGTTTGCAAATTATATTACAACACTGCTATCCACATGAATACCCCAATGCATTTCGACCCTTTCATTCATGGTCTTATTCAGGGGGATTTATTATTCTAGGAAAATATATCAAGACAAAAATGTAATTTAGACAACATTATTGACATTTTTACAGTATACAAAGCATTGTTGGACATTTCATATTGTGCAAAAATACATCTTCATATGTGTGGTGATATATTTAAATAATAATTACGTAAGCAGCCTATAAATAAAAAAATGCTTGTAAATAGAAACACAGCCAAACTGCTGCTCCCTAGAGGTTGATCAGCATATCTAACCTGGCTCATCTCATAATTTTCAAATAAAGACTCACCCGATGACATTCTTTTACAAAATCACATAACATAAAAAGATTATTTTAAAATTCATAAACATGGTACAAACTATACTCATTATTAAAACATATAATCATTATTACAAACAATCATTTATCAGAAATAAAACAATTGAAGTTGACATTTAACCCTTCGGGCGTTAAAACTTTAGCCTCCACTATCCATAATGATTCTCTTTCACTAATATGGTGGATATAGTTCCCACCTCTCCAATGTCTGTCCACCCTCTCAATGCTCCAGAACATCTAGGATCCCTGTTGTGGCATTGTCTAAAATGTCTAGAGACGCTATGAGTCCTCAGACCCTTTAATATTTTTTACATATTCCCCCATACGAACACCCAGGGGACGGGAGGTTCGGCCTGTATATTGGAGTCCACAACTGCACTCCAACATATAGACCACTCCCGAGTACTGCATGTAATCAGGTTCTTAATTTGATGTGTCTTATTCATAGAAAAAGAGGCAAACTCCTTACTATATATTAAATCTGCACTGTTTGCATGCCTGGCAGCAACCGCAGGCATAAAAAACAGAAAGGAAAGAAAAAATTCTATTCTTCTTAAAATGGGATTTTCTCAAGTCAATCACACCTAGGGCAATAACATCCCTAAGCATGGGGGTTCTTTTGTAAATAAATTGGGGGCGTGGAGGAAGGACTGTTCCCAGTACTTTGTCCTTCCTCAATACCTCCCAATGTTTATTTACTATCCTCCCAAATTGTTTGTGTTGAATATTGAAGTCCGGAACCATTTTGAATTCTAATTTCTTAACCTTTTTGTTATTAGAATCTGAAACCAAACTAGTTCTATCTAGGACGCCAACCTTCTCCATCACATTCTGGATTTGATCCTTATGATAGCCCTTGTGGTGGAATCTGTTTGCCAGGATCTGAGATTGGGCTACAAAATCAGTATTGGAAGAGCAATTATGCCTTAGGCGAATAAATTGTCCCCTTGGAATGTTACAGAGCCAATTTTTATGGTGGCAGCTGTCGAGAGGGATGTAACCATTCTGGTCTGTGGGCTTAAAGTAGTTCTGTGTCTTAAAAGTGGTATCCTCTTTAAAAATCTCTAGATCAAGGAACACTATTTTCTGGGTATCCCATTCCATGAGAGAGATATATTTTTGGAGTTATTGTTCAACTTCGCCATAAATACTTTAAGGCTAGCCACATCACCCTCCCAAATCATGATGAGATCATCAATGTATCATTTGTAACATTTTAACTGGTTGGGACGTTCCTGAAAGATACTCTCCTCCTCCCACAAGGCCATAAACAAATTTGCCACACTGGGGGAAAATTTGGCCCCATGGCAATGCCCATGATTTGGAGGTAGAAATGTCTGTGGTACCAGAAATAATTATTGGTTAAACAGAATTCTAAACATTGTAGTTTAAATGTTTTATGTCTACTGGAGAGATCAGATTTTAACAAAGCCCATTTGACAGAAAGAACAGCATCAGAGTGACTAATAACAGTATAGAGAGAACTGACATCTGCAGTAATCAGTATACTATTACTCATGCAAGGAACTTCCTCCAGTAACTGGTAGCAGTAGCAGGGTTTCAGATTTTTCTAACCCTCATTGAATATGAGTTTAACACACGTATATTGTGTTTGCCCAATTTAATATAAAAAAGGGAAATATTTGTCTATTTCAACCCAGGAGTTGTCTTCTCCTAGAATTGGCTTGTTTGTTCTATCTATTTGAACCAAATATATGTTTCCCTTTGATACTAGATATTTTTGCCTTATACAAATCCCTTCATTGTCACCTTGGAAATGACTGAAAGGAAAAAAACAGCTGTGTTTTTAGCTGTGTTTTCAAAAAAGTGGAATACATGTCAGCTCGTATTTCAGCTCTCATGTGTTGGAAGGGAAACCGGTGTTTAACCACCCAAAATATCATAGAAGGACACATATGTGAAAGTCAACAAGGCTGCACACCCCAAAAATTTACAAAAATAGCAGCAAGCTATTCATAAAGAGATAATTGGTTAAAGATCTTTTATTATGTCAAAAAGTGGTTTCAAATATACAATGAATTTAAAATTTAAACTCTGGTTAGCGACACAAGCAACAACATGAACCATCACTCATGTATTTCTCACCACACATATGGAGATGTATTTTTGCACAATGTGAAATACCCAACAATGCTTTGTATACTGTATAATGTCAATAATGTCCAAATTAGAATTTTTTCTTGATATATTTTCCTAGAATAATAAATCCCCCTGCATTGGGTTATTCATGTGGTTAGCAGTGTTATAATATAATTTGCAAACCATGGTCTCCTTGGTGTATTGTTTGCCATGAGTGCTGGTTTATGTTGTTGTTTGTGTCGCTAACCAGAGATTATATTTTAAATTCATTGTATATTTAAATCAGTTTTTTGACATAATAAAAGATCTTTAACCAATTATCTCTTTATAAATATCTTGCTACTAAAAAAACCCTTGGGGAAAATTTTCTATTTTTGTAAAATTTTGGGGTGTGCAGCCTTGACTCTCACATATGTGCCCTTCCATTATATTTATTATAGCAGAAAGTAAAAAATATATAAAAAATTTCAAAATTGTCGCTCTTCTTTGGTTTATAGCGCAAAAAATAAAAACTGCAAAGATGATTAAATACCACCAAAAGAAAGCTCTATTTGTGGGGAAAAAAATTATACAGCGTAGCATGACAGCGCAATTGCCAGTTAAAGCGACGCAGTGCCGTATTGCAAAAAATGGCCTGGTCGGGAAGGGGTTAAATTCTTCCAGGGCTGAAGTGGTTAAATAACTACATGTATTTAACACTAGGACTGCAGAAGAGGCAGTTTACAGGCGCTTTTTAGATGCTATTTTTAGTACAAAAACACCAGTAAACCGCCTCAGTGTGAAAGTCGCCTTAGAGTCAACCCTGTAACCCCTGACATTATCCCTTGCCTGTGCATTGTTTATCTTCCTGGAGGTGACAGAGACGGCTCTTCTCTCCTACCAGAAATTGCAATCACATTACTCCCATTAGAGAGAAGAACATTATTTATGGGAATTAAATGTATGACTGCCAACATCCTTAAAACATGATTAAAAATAGCATGCAACAAGTGCAGCAGGGGCCACCCCTTTGTACTTTTAGGGCAGAAATAAAGGTACTGGAGTAAATAAAAGGCAACCATGTGCCACTTTTATTGAGTACACAGTATCTGATACATTTTGTAGTTATATACAATCACATTAACCACTTACAGACCGGACCATTTTGCTGGTCAAAGACCAGACCACTTTTTGCGATTCGGCACTGCGTCGCTTTAACTGACAATTGCACGGTCGTGCGACGTGGCTCCCAAACAAAATTGACGTACTTTTTTCCCACAAATAGAGCTTTCTTTTGGTGGTATTTGATCACCTCTGCGGTTTTTATTTTTTGTGCTATAAACAAAAATAGAGCGACAATTTTGAAAAAAACATATTATTTTTTTACTTTTTGTTATAATAAATATCCCCCAAAAATATATAAAAAAACTTTTTTTTCCCTCAGTTTAGGCCGATACATATTCTTCTACATATTTTTGGTAAAAAAAATCGCAATAAGCGATTATTGATTGGTTTGCGCAAAAGTTATAGCGTTTACAAAATAGGGGATAGTTTTATGGCATTTTTAGTAATAATTTTTTATTATTTTATTTTTTACTAGTAATGGCGGTGATCAGCGATTTTTATTGTGACTGCGACGTTATGGCGGACACATCGGACATTTTTGACACATTTTTGGGACCATTGTAATTTCTACAGTAATCACTGCTATATAAATGCAGTGATTCCTGTGTAAATGACACTGGCAGTGAAGGGGTTAACCAGTGGGTGGCAGTGTAGGGGTTAAGTGTTCCTAGGGGTGTGTTACTAACTGTGGGGGGGTTGGGCTTTTATTTAGTGAACACTGATCTCTGTTCCAATCACATAGAGCAGAGCTCAGCGTCACTAGTTGCTAGGCAGAATGGAGAAATGCTGTTTACACGGCATTTCCTCCATTCAGCCGTCCCGTGAGGCGATCGCGGGTATGCCCGCGGCGATCGAGTCCGTGGGACCCGCGACCGGACTCACGCGGGACCCGACCGTCACGCGAGCGCACGATGGCAGGGCAGCATTGAAGATTGGACGTACCTGTACGCCAATATGCCTGCCTGTGCCATTCTGCCGACGTACATCGGCGTGCGCTGGTCGGGAATAGGTTAAAATATACAAAAAGTATATACATATAAAAGTATAATATATATGTACACCAATGAACCAATTGTCAGAGAGATGCTCTGAATTCTGGCCTCAGCTGTTTTTCATACAGCTAATGGGGCACAATAACCAGCATTACCCAAACATACTGTGAGGATTGGCTCTCTCATCAGCTGACTCACTATTTAGAGTGCTCAGATACAGCTGGCATGTCTTAGTCTGAGGACTGCCACTCTGATGTCTGCACCTCTATCAGCACAGTGAAAGACAACATACTAGTTTATATAGACAATTCTGGGTAACACATACCCTTGTCCTGTTGTTACAGCACACTAGTTGTGCTTGTATACTTATTCTAAAAACATTGATTGAATTTCCTTTGTTTATTTATGGCCTTTCAGACAGCAATACTCATTTGCCGGTTTAACATTGTGGCGTCTCTTGTGGATGTGAATCAGTGGCCACCTCTGGGTTGCATACCTTGTGTCAATGCGGACTCTTTCAGCCAACATGGATTCCCTGCATTTGTTTTTACCATTTCCCCATGTCTTTTCAATGTAAAGACATGCTAGTAATTTATACCTATAATGTATTAGCCTGTAATGGACCTCTGTTGCAACCCCAACAAGGGTAGGATCAGCCATTTGTCTCCATGTACAGTCTGTGTATTTAAGTTGAAATACCTAATAAACTGTATACTTAAAGAAAGAAATAAACACATAAAATAGTCCTATCCTAATGCATAAAACTAACTCCCAAAATGCTATACCTACTTTTCTGGTAACTGGAGCCATGACTGTTGAAAGCTTTTGTGCACTGAGATGCCTAAAAAGAAAACCATTGATCATAATGAGTGTATGATTTATTAAATGTTTGTCAAAGCAGCTAACCTGTGTTCAACTCAAATAATTAGGTCAGAATGTGGGGACATTTTTTTTATTTTTTAGCCCCTAAATCAAACAACCACAAATGTTATAAATTATTACAAATATAATTACTTTTCTCATCTGTATCCAATAAAAGTTTATTTCCCTGAGGATTAATATAAACCAGAAAGTATGGATAAAGCAGCGCATCTCTGTATTTAAAGTTTAAAAATCCATTTAATGTGAACATTAATTTTGAAAAATCTTATTGGAATGTTTACCACTCTGTGATTACTGTTGCTGGCTTATTGATGCAAAGTGACATTTTGCTGGGTTGTTTAGGCAAATCATATAAAGAAATGTAATTTTCCGCTGGTAAGGAAACAAATCACTAAACTTTCTGCTGGGTTAATGAAGGTCTTGAAATGCGGGAGTGTTGATTTCAGAAGATTATCAAACTGATTTACAGACAATTCTAATTAAAAATGTAAACTAAGATGTCAGCACAGCAGGGTTCTGCAATGAATGACATTGATCTCCAAGGGCACTGTTCTTCTAATAAGCATAAACATACGCCAACAGACAAAATGTGTGGGTATGTCCCTTTTAGGTAGCATTGAAAGGTGCCTGCCATAGTTTATAAATTATTTAAAAGACAAATGAAGTGAAAACATTTAAATCCAATGTGTTAAGGCATTGATCTTTATGTTCGATAACAGTATGTGGGGAATGCTTTATACTGTATATTTATACTGTAGTCAGGGCATAAAGCGAAAGTTCAGTATACAAAGCCTCTGAACTTTCAATCCCTACCAGTATCTTCCACCTTTGATGTGGTTGCCAATTTGTCTTTGGGGTCTGCATACATGGTGAGGTTCCTGATCAACCATTTTAGAGGTCATCATAAGCCATACCAATTAAAGTACATACTTTATATAGTCTACCTCCTGATTGGTTTTGTTTTTATCTACACATTGCTGTAATGCACCAGTCCAACCACTCACTTTTTTTGATAATTTAATGATCCTAGAAGATACCTTCTTGTGATGCTGGAAACCCACCCTTGCTGTCTCTCAAGAACAGAAAGCCCCTACTAGGAAGTTTCTCCCAGCCAGCGATCAGATTTTAACCTGGCTAAATATGTTTCAATGCTAATAGCAATGTAAGAATGGGAAAGAAAAATCTGTTAGAATAGGGCTTGGAAAGTACGTGAGAAATGATACCAGCTAACTCACGGCAAACCACAATTTTAAATCAACATAGGAAGCATTTCAAATGTAAGTGTGGTAACTGTTTCATATGGAAGTTATATTAGCTTGCAAAAATACAAATTAAATGAATAAAATAACCAAAGCATTAGAAACTTGCATAGACTTAAAAGTATGTTCGCAGAAAAAGGAGAGGTATTTGAACAATGCGCAGAAGCGGTGGCAGGTCATCAAACTTGTCAAAAGTTTTTTGCTTGCTCCTGGTGCACAAGCAGTACTTCATCTTACAATTGCTATACACGTGACACTGGTGTTACTCCCCTATCCAGATGCATGCTCTGCGCCTACCTATCGGTTGTTATTGGTGGTGCTTGTTGCCATTGCAATTTACCATGGTTTTCTTCTCTTTTGCATTATGCAAAGTAAAATTTGTTGCATCGACATGTATTATTCATACTAATGTAAAACTCTCAACCATATGTACTTTTAAAATAAGTAGGGAGTAGTGAGACTATCTTTGGGATTTTTTTTCCTACATTTAAACAAGTTTAGACAATCTATATTTTTTTACTTTAGAAGGTATATTTCTCTTTTGCACATTCCTAATTTATTTCATATGTTTAGCATATTTTCTAAGTGTATTCATTTTCTAAGTGTATTAGTTCATATGTAAATAAAAACTCCTCCTAGGTGCTCTTTGTTACATTTTTGTAGAAGTTATGTACACCCCTGTCCCCTATATTAAAGTGGAAGTAAACTCCCCTATCGTTTTCAGCCAAGGAAGCTGCCATCTTTGCCTCTGTTTAATCTTCAACTGCTATGGTGCTGCACATGTGATTCGTTATGACACCAGCCATTGGATGGTTTGATAGTTTGGCTGAGAGCACAGCCAATGTGCAGTTAGCATTCCCGGCATGCCTTTTTTTTTAACTGTTTACTTCCACTTTAACCACAATCTTGCTTGATTGCATAGAGGAAAAAAATAGAGAACCAATGATGGTGCCCCAGGATCAACACTTAGGAATATATATTAAATGCGATTATTCTCATTAATAGGAAAATAAACCTCAATCCCAACCTCATTGGTATGTGACATGGATTCAGTATAAAGCTTCAGTATTAGGATGGCTTTCACTCTTTGAGGATGCTGCTAGTTTAATAGAATATTAATTTATGATAACAAATGAAAGTGAAAAATAAAATATAAAAAAAGGTTAAAGGGTTTATTTGGAAAATGTACATATGCACACCCTGCTTAGTTGCATTAGCAGCGCATAATGAGTAGGTCAATACGCTTGTGCCAAACTCAAATAGCACACCCAACAGCCATGTTATAAATGGATCTGCAGCTGCTTATGTTTCTTTTGGACAAACTATATTAGTTTGTTTTTTGCTTTACAGGTATGGCTTTCATTCCTAGAACATGTCTATGGGTTAGTAATAGGAGTCGATTTACTAAAGGCAAATAGACTGTGCACTTTACAAAGTGCAGCTGCTCCAGAGCTTAGTAAATGAGCAGAAGCTTTGCTGATTCCACCATCCAATCATGTGCAAGCAAAAATGCATTTTTTTTTTCTTGCATGTGATTTGTTATTCTTTGCAAAGTGAAGATTTACCTAATTTTCTAAGCTCTGGAACAACTGCACTTTGTAAAGTGCATAGTCTATTTGTCTTTATTGAATCAACCCCATAGTGTATTCATCTATATCCCTTACAAGAAATAACAACAAATGGAGATATAAAATGGAGATATGAAAAAACTAAAATTAAAGGCGTTTATCTGAAATCTGTGCATGCACACATATATACATCGATATGCCTATTGCCAGGAGATTGTGCACCAAGTTTAAAAAGCATGCTCAACAGCCAAGTTTGCAATTGTTTATGTTTCCTTTGGCCACGCAAAGTTGATAGGTTAATAACATGTTCCCCTATATCCCTTGCAATAAAAGAAAATAAATAAAAGTAAAAAAAAAAAACAGGTTTATTTGGAAACCGCCCATGCACATGCTTCACTATCTTGTGTTAGTGGCGTATATGTGCCAAACTCAAACAGCACACCCAACAGCCAATACTAGTTTGTTCTCTGCTTTAGAGGCATACCGTATATATTTATTTTATGCCACTAAACATGAGCTTATCCCATGTAAAGTAGCGCAAAATCTGTCATCTTCCCCTCACTGCACATTTTGCCTTTTGAATAGGTTGTTTATGTTAAAGTTACTCGTTTTAAACATTGCCAGCCTGCCTAATGTTGCTCTTTCCCTAAAACAACTGCTTCAATTGTGTTGTGTTGATGTGTTGTGTGCTATTGTAGTCTTATGTTTCTGGAAATAAACCCTTACAACTCTTTTACAACTCTTTTTTCCTCTATACTATGCTCTGCTATTCCTTCCTGTAATTCCTTCTTGGACACCACAACCTGATGCTTGAAAACAATAGACATGTATGAATGTTTTTTCTGGGCCAGAGCATCCTTAAAGGAGAAGTCAGCCTGAGCTCTTTTGGCTGTACTTCTCCTATGGATCACAGGAGTGAAATTTGTTTTGCACTCCTGTGACCAATTTTCAGTAGAAAGCGGGCTGAAGTCCACTCTCTGTCAACGTCACGGATTTTAGTCCATGCACTGCGTCATAGCAACAATAAAGTCTGGATCCGCCAGGAGCCTGGATTGGCACCCAGCTCAGCCTCTCAGTGAGCAGCTAAAAGCCTGAGTCGGTCGCCCCCCACCCCCTCTACAGCACAGCGTTCCAGTGAGAGAGGAGGGAGCAGAGCAGAGAGAGGCTGTTTGATCGCTCGGTTCTCAGTGCAGAGGCGCCGGGGAACAGATGCAGCATCGGACCAATGCTGCATCCACCGACTTTAATTTTAATTTTTGGGATACGTATCATAAACACCAACATGAATATAATGTTTAAAAATAAAGGAAAAAACCGCGCTCGACAACGGTGGGAAGTAAGGGAGGATAATAATAACAGTAGCTATGGCTAAATACTAGTTATATCATTAGGTTGCTGCCACCCACAAAAGAAAGAAACTCCAAAAGGAGTTTCCTCCAAGAAATAAAAACAATATGATAACCAGGGTAATTGGCGCTACCTACAAGTAAAACTCCTTATATGTGTGTATATCAATATATAATTCCGAATATATCATGTATTCATCTAGAAGAATATATATATAATAGAAGGAGGCATAACCCCAAAAAGACTACCAGTCTGCGATTTAAAGTTTACAAGCTACTCAGAAGTCCCAAAAAACAACAAAGTTCCTACTAAAGATTAGTTCCTGGGGTTAACAAATAATTCCAATAGGCAAAAGAAAAGGAAAAAACGAAAACCAAACAACAAACTAGAAATCAAAATAATTTTTTGTATCTGTATCGCTAAGAGATAGTATTCCCTAAAGTCGCATTAATGCCAAAGTGTGGTTTGAGTAGGCAAATTCCCAGTAAGAGGCGTATGTAAATGTGCTAGTGAACTTATAATCCCAAATATGCAAACTGTAAGTGTAAAACGCTAATGTAGATACATATGAAAGAATTTTTTGCCTAAAGTCGCATTATCGCCAAGATGTGCAAAAAACCAAGTAAAAGGTGTATATAAATGTGCTTAATGAGATTAGAATACACACTACAAAATTCAAATTATACAACCTATACATGCAATGTGCTAATATAAGCATATATATATGAAAAAACAAAAATATTAATAATATATAGAAATTATATCAAAAATATATATCAAAAAAGTGCAGGTGCAAAAACAAAGGACAAAAAAATGTGTACAGACAAGAAGAAAAAATATATATATATAAAAAATATATATATATATAAAAACAAAAGGTCTCTTAAGTAAACAATAAATCAAAAAAAGTGTCCAAATTTCCAAAAAATCTCCAAGAAATCTCTTCAACAGTGCAATTACAGACAGTTCAAAAGATGTGACTAAAGTGCTTCTCGTGCAATCTCCAACGTGACTTCTGTGTTCCCCCACAAGGTCCCTCACTCACCAGAAGAATACACCCCTGCAGGGGTAATTCGCCTTGGAATCAAAGTCTGCCGATAACCAGCTCTTCATTCGCATCCAGAGAGAGTTTTTTCAGTCCCTGCTGATGTCTAGCTCCTCAATCGCAACCAAGGGGGAGATTTCCTCATAGGAAAAAAATGGTAGTCTCCATAGTGTGATTTGTATAAAAAATCAATTTATTGCCACAAAAATATAAACAAATAAAAACATAAAAAATGATAAAACGGAAAAAACAATTCTCATATGTTGAGATAAGATGTGGAACCACAGTCCATTAAAAAAACCTTTCAGCCTCCATATATAATGATAACGTTCCAGGAAAAAAGAAAAAAATCCTAGAACAGGGCTGAGAGAAAGGTAGTAACCATACGCTAATGGCACTTTATCCCAGATAACACAAAGGACTAGACACCAAAAAATAATAATAATGTCCCAGGATATAACCTGTTGTTTAGAGTAACTCCAGTGTTTGTAAGTCCCCTAGGGATAGAGCCCTTCTAGCGCGGAAAAATAATCCGAACGTGGAAGCCGCCCGGTGGACACGCAGCTACGGCTTGCACTCGGCCGCTGAAGACGTCAATGACGAAACGCGTTCGACGGAGTTACGCCTATTACGTCAGTTCCGTTCGTTGGAGCGCAGTTGGAGTGCAAGCCGTAGCTGCGTGTCCACCGGGCGGCTTCCACGTTCGGATTATTTTTCCGCGCTAGAAGGGCTCTATCCCTAGGGGACTTACAAACACTGGAGTTACTCTAAACAACAGGTTATATCCTGGGACATTATTATTATTTTTTGGTGTCTAGTCCTTTGTGTTATCTGGGATAAAGTGCCATTAGCGTATGGTTACTACCTTTCTCTCAGCCCTGTTCTAGGATTTTTTTCTTTTTTCCTGGAACGTTATCATTATATATGGAGGCTGAAAGGTTTTTTTAATGGACTGTGGTTCCACATCTTATCTCAACATATGAGAATTGTTTTTTCCGTTTTATCATTTTTTATGTTTTTATTTGTTTATATTTTTGTGGCAATAAATTGATTTTTTATACAAATCACACTATGGAGACTACCATTTTTTTCCTATGAGGAAATCTCCCCCTTGGTTGCGATTGAGGAGCTAGACATCAGCAGGGACTGAAAAAACTCTCTCTGGATGCGAATGAAGAGCTGGTTATCGGCAGACTTTGATTCCAAGGCGAATTACCCCTGCAGGGGTGTATTCTTCTGGTGAGTGAGGGACCTTGTGGGGGAACACAGAAGTCACGTTGGAGATTGCACGAGAAGCACTTTAGTCACATCTTTTGAACTGTCTGTAATTGCACTGTTGAAGAGATTTCTTGGAGATTTTTTGGAAATTTGGACACTTTTTTTGATTTATTGTTTACTTAAGAGACCTTTTGTTTTTATATATATATATATTTTTTATATATATATATTTTTTCTTCTTGTCTGTACACATTTTTTTGTCCTTTGTTTTTGCACCTGCACTTTTTTGATATATATTTTTGATATAATTTCTATATATTATTAATATTTTTGTTTTTTCATATATATATGCTTATATTAGCACATTGCATGTATAGGTTGTATAATTTGAATTTTGTAGTGTGTATTCTAATCTCATTAAGCACATTTATATACACCTTTTACTTGTTTTTTTGCACATCTTGGCGATAATGCGACTTTAGGCAAAAAATTCTTTCATATGTATCTACATTAGCGTTTTACACTTACAGTTTGCATATTTGGGATTATAAGTTCACTAGCACATTTACATACGCCTCTTACTGGGAATTTGCCTACTCAAACCACACTTTGGCATTAATGCGACTTTAGGGAGTACTATCTCTTAGCGATACAGATACAAAAAATTCTTTTGATTTCTAGTTTGTTGTTTGGTTTTCGTTTTTTCCTTTTCTTTTGCCTATTGGAATTATTTGTTAACCCCAGGAACTAATCTTTAGTAGGAACTTTGTTGTTTTTTGGGACTTCTGAGTAGCTTGTAAACTTTAAATCGCAGACTGGTAGTCTTTTTGGGGTTATGCCTCCTTCTATTATATATATATTCTTCTAGATGAATACATGATATATTCGGAATTATATATTGATATACACACATATAAGGAGTTTTACTTGTAGGTAGCGCCAATTACCCTGGTTATCATATTGTTTTTATGAATATAATGTTTGACTGTGTTTTATAGGCCAAACAACATGGTGATATTTTTTCTTTCACCGAATTCATATAATCTGCATCAAAGATTTTTGTGTAATAAAATACTTGTGCTCGTTTTTTATGAAAAAATGCTAATTGACTATACAAACATATCCTGTTTCTTAACCTGTTACCCTGTTTCCACCCTTTCTATTATGGAGAGAAGGAGACAACTAACAAAAATCTTTTCTACTATGTACTATGTGCAAGAGCATTTCCTTCACTATCTGTCTGGTGAAAAGTATGTCACCAGAACAGGGAGTGAGGCAAAGTTCTTACTGAGACCTGTACAGCAATCAAAAATTAAAGGGGTTATATCCTGTAGACACTGGGGTTGATTTACTAAAACTGGAGAGTGAAAAATCTGGTGCTGCTCACACAAAAGCCAATAAGCTTCCAGTTTGTTTTTCAAAGTTTAATTGAACAAGCTGAAGTTAAAAGCTGATTGGCTACCATGCACAGCTGCACCAGAATTTGCAGCAGTTTTAGTAAATCAAACCCACTACACTTTAAAAAAATGCAACTAGAGTTACACTTTGACTGCTTCTGTGGTGGCCCAGCTGCGTGAAACAAATTACCTGTACGTTGTTTCCTCTTCATGGTCTGGGGCATGCGCCGCCGGCAACCCGTTCCCACTGATTGGGCACAGCGGAAGCCATTTGGCAGGTCTGGTGGCCGCTATGGCCATGGGGACCTGCCAATTATTCAGTGGAGAGCCACAACGGCGGTCTGCCTGTGTAAACAAGGCAGTATGCCGTTCTGTTAAAGAAGAAGAGAGAGATCTGTGTTCCTGCTAATCAGGAACACAGATCTCTCTCTTTCTCCAGGTAAACCATCCCCCACACAGTTAGAAATCCTGATGTTAACCCCTTCCCTGCCAGTGTCATTTATACAGTGACAATGCATTTTTTATCACTGATAACTGTATTAGTGTCACTGGTCCCCAAAAAGTGTCACTTAGTGTCCAATCTGTCATCTCAAAATGTTGCAGTGCCATTAAAAATCGTTGATCGCTGCCATTACTAGTAAAAATAAAAATAAAAATGCCATAAAAATAAATATCCCATCGTTTGTAGACGCGATAACTTTTGCGCAAACCAATCAATATAATCTTATTGGGATTTTTTATTTTTTTACCGAAAATATGTAGCAGAATACATATTGGCCTAAACTGATGAACAAATTAGATTTTTAAAAAAAATTTATTGGAAGCATTTTATAGCAGAATGTTTTTCTTTTTCAAAATTGGCGGTTTATTGTTGTTGATAGCGCAAAAAATACAAACTGCAGAGATGTTCAAATATTACCAAAAGAAAGCTCTAGTTGTGGGAAAAAAGGATATAAATTTTGTTTTGGGACCGCATTGCACGCTTGCACAATTGTCAGAACCATATAGCAAAAAATGGACTGGTCCTGAAGGGGGTGAAATCTTCCAGGGCAGAAGTGGTTAAAGGTTAATTTCATTTTTAAAAATGTGCATTTATAAAAAAAAATTCTTAGGAGTATTGATCAGCCGATCATGGGTGCAGTGTCTGGCTACTGAAGACTCTCAGTCAGCTATCTGCCCGTACCTCCCGTATTACCAGACATTTACTGAAGAGCAGGAAGCATCAATGAACTAGAAGAGTGCTCTCCAGTGCCCTCGCAGTTCATTGAGAACTACAAGTCATCTGCGGTGGTGGCAGATGGACCTGTTGTTCATTTATATCCAGAACTCTGTGAATGAGTGCCGTGGCTGTGTGGGCAGAGCCCTGAACAGCCACATTGTTTTTAAACTTTGACAGTAGGTGTGAGGAAATGGGGGTGGTTCTGCTGCTTTGTAACATATTACATAACCCTGAATATGGGTGCAACATGTAACATGTTACTAAACGTTAACTCATCCTTTAAACAAAAAAATAAAATAAAAATAAGGAACAACTTGAAGGTGAATGTTTTTCACATGCAAATATTTTCAATAATATGCATTGGAAATGCCTTCCAACTGCATATGCTATCACTAACCAAACCAATGAAGTCTGATAAAAGTGACAAAAAAAAGACAAACACCTTTTTGGTGTTACAACTTATTTTCCAATCACACACTTGTACAAACATGTAGGCTGAGGGATAACAAAAATGGAGCAAAGTGAGTATACTGCCCCTCCTTGCTATCAATGTTGGGGGTTACCTTGGCAGGGGAACTTTTAAGGCCTCTAGCCCATATGAAACCCTGTTACCATGTTGAGAAGACTCATCACTATATCCTGTCCAACAAAAGGGATGTGGAGGAGAAGTAGTAGATTGTAGAATACTACATTGGAAAAAGGGAAACAACAGATCTGTGCAACATCTCCCATAAAAAGTCTTATGCCCTGTACACATGATCGTAAATTCCCCCAGCAAAAGTCCAATGTGAGGTTTTGGCCGGAAATTCAAACCATGTGTATGCTCCATCGGGCTATTGCTGGCGGAATTGAGATTGAGAGCAGGTTCTGTATTTTTTGCTCGGAAAAAGTTCTGATCGGAAATTCCGATTGTCTGTACTAATTCCGATGCGCAAATTTCCTACGCATGCTCGGAAACAATTCAATGCATGCTTGGAAGCATTGAACTTAATTTTCTCGTCCCATCATAAAGTTGTATGTCACCGTGTTTTTGGCGGTCAAAAGCTCAGAGAACTTTTGTGTGACCGTGTGTATGCAAGCCAAACGTTAATTCACTTAATTGGCCAGAGTTATCATTTATTCTGGCCATTGAATGAGTTAAAGGGGTTGTTAACCCACCAATGTATCTTTACATAATCCTCTCTGTTTTTTAATGTAATGGTCCCCTGTGACTGTGCTTTCTAAAAAAATAATGCTGTATATATCTTGTTTACAGAGCGCTGATCTGTGCTCATTGACCTGCTGCCAGTGTGCGCATGACAGGGGTGAATCATTTAACAAATACCACCAATCATGAGTAGGGATAAGCTTGCTGTTTGGGTCAAACATACGTTCGATACTAACATTGGGTGTTTACCCGTTTGAAGAACAAACACTATGGGGCGTTCGCGGCAAATTTGAGAACCATGGAACACCCCATAATGCACTGCGTTATCACAGTCCATTTCTGTATGATGATTGACCAAGGCATGCACCTCACCTGCATGCTTTAGCCGATCCCAGTGCCCTCTGCTAAGAAAGCCATAATTGGCCAAAGGCAGGGTGACTTTGGCCAACCATGGCTCAGGGGGACTAATTCCACGCCCCACATTATATAAGGCTCCCTACTCGGTGGCCCTCTGTAGTTTAGTTAGTGTGGCCAGAGACATAGCTTGATTTAGATTAAGCAGGTAGGTTATTCAGTTAGTGGCAGTGTATTTGATATATATGTTTATATTCCTTGTAATAGGAATACAAGTGATACATTGTTTTTTTCTTAAAAAACTGTGTAAAAATAAAAAAGAAAAGATAAAATAAATAAGAAAAAAAAACATTTAAACGCACCCGTCCCGGTCACATGCAGAAGTGATCGCATACATGAGTAGTGCCCACATATGAAAATGGTATTCAAACCACACATGTGAAGTGTTGCCACGATTGGTAGAGCGAGAGCAATAATTCTAGCCCAGGATCTCCTCTGTGACTCTGTAGAATTGTTTAAACGTCGCCTATGGAGATTTTTAGGGGTGAAAGTTTGTCGCCATTCCATGAGCGGGCGCAATTTTGAAGCATGACATGTTGGGCATCAATTTACTTGGCGTAACATTATCGTTCACATAAAAACAATTGGGGTAACTTTACTGTTGTCTTATTTTTTTATTCAAAAAAGTGTATTTTTTCCAAAAAAACTGCGCTTGTAAGACTGCTGCGAAAATACGATGTAACAGAAAGTATTGCAACAACTGCCTTTGTTTTATCTAGGGTGTTAGAAAAAAAATGTATAATATTTGGGGGTTCTAAGTAATTTTCTACCAAAACAGTTTTTAACTTGTAAACAACAAATCTCAGTAAGAGGCTCGTCCTTAAGTGGTTAATATATATATATATATATGTATTTAATACAGTGCGTACAGTTTTCTACTACACCACTGGTGGTGTACACAGTACGTAATACAGTGCAGCCGTAGTACAGTTGTTAATACAGTGCAGGCGGTGTACACAGTATCTGTTACAGTGTGTACAGTTTCTACTACACTTCCGGTGCTGTACACAATTCAGTGCAGCCGTAGTACAGTTTCTACTGCTTTTCTCATGGTCTACACAGTATCTAATACAGTGTGTACATTTTCTACTACACTTCTGGTGGTATACACAGTATAAAATACAGTGCATCTGTAGTACAGTTGCTAATATGTTGCAGGCGAGGTACACAGTATCTAATACAGTGTGTACAATTTCTACTACACTTCTGGTGGTGTACACAGTATGAAATACAATGCACCCATAGTACAGTTGCTAATACGGTGCAGGTGGTGTAGACAATATCTAATACAGTGTGGACAGTTTCTACTACTTTTCTGGTGGTGTACACAGTATCTAATACAGTGTGTAGTTGAGATATTCCCCACTTTGGCACTGAGGAAGAGGGTACACCCTTGAAACACTTTAGCCGTTTGTGATGCCATCTGACCCCTCCAATATCTGGTCCAGGTTGCAGGCATTCAGAGACGTAGTCTTATCTACTAATAAGCCTTTTTTATACTCTCGTTTGTGAGTATGACTATTACTGTTATAGTTTTTCAATAAATTTTACCATTGGTAATGCACAAGGTCGGTGCGCCGTACTTTCCTCTTTTTATGTTTCAGTTTTAAGACTACCCATTTTTCTGAGGAGGCAGCAAGACTACAGGCATTGTTTCATTCAGAGGGTTGGCCGCACCACTTACCCATATACTAAGCCCCTAAGCGCAGAAGATTGTTTTCTGGTGTACACAGTACACAATACAGAGCAGCTGTAGTAAAGTTCCTACTACTTTTCTGGTGGTGTACACAGTATTTAATACAGCGTGTACAATTTCTACTACACTTCTGGTGATGTACACAGTACACAATACAGTGCAGCCGTAGTACAGTTTCTACTACTTTTCTGGTGGTGTACACCATATCTAATACAGTGTGTACAGTTTCTACTACACTTCTGGTGGTGTACACAGTACACAATACAGTGCAGCCATAGTACAGTTGTTAATACAGTGCAGGCAGCGTACACAGTATCTAATACAATGTGTACAGTTACTACTACACTTCTGGTGGTGTACACACTACACAATACAGTGCAGCCATAGTACAGTTGTTAATACAGTGCAGGCAGGGTACACAGTATCTAATACAATGTGTACGGTTACTACCACACTTCTGGTGGTTTACACAGTGCACAATACAGTGCAGCCATAGTACAGTCAATACTACTTTTCTGGTGGTGTACACAGTATCTAATAGAGTGAGTATAGTTTCTACTACACTTTTGGTGGTGTGCACAGTATAATATACAGTGCAGCCATAGTACAGTTGCTAATACAGTGCAGGCAGTGTACACAGTATCTAATGCAGTGTGTACAGTGTCTACTACACTTCTGGTGGTGTACACAGTATAAAATACAATGCATCCATAGTACAGTTGCTAATACAGTGCAGACGGTGTACACAATATCTAATACAGTATGTACAGTTTCTATTACACTTCTGGTGGTGTACACAGTACAACATACAGTGCAGCCATAGTACAGTTTATACTAGTTTTCCGGTGGTGTACACAATATCTAATACAGTGTGTACAGTTTCTTCTACACTTCTGGTGGTGTACGCAGTATAAAATACAGTGCATCCATAGTACAGTTGCTAATACAATGCAGGCGGTGTACACAGTATCTAATGCAGTGTATACAGTGTCTACTACACTTCTGGTGGTGTACACAGTATAAAATACAGTGCAGCCGTAGTGCAATTGCTAATAAAGTGTAGGTGGTGTACACAGTATCTAATACAGTGTGTACAGTTTCTACTACAATTCTGGTATTGTGCACAGTATCTAATACAGTGTAGCATGGATTTGCAAAACAATATCTACATCATGTCCAGATGGCCACCAAGGAGAGGCAGGTGTTCACAGGCAGCTTCTGTATCTACAGTCAATAGTGCTGGTCATGGACATGGTGCATCCTCTGCAGGTGGCCGTGGGGCACACTTGTCCTTTTTTCTGCTGCTGGCCGTATTATTGAGCCACAACATGCAGAAGAGTTGGTGGAGTGGATAACAAAGCCGTCCTCATCCTCCTCATCCTCCTTGTCCACAGTCACTCCTTCCGTAGCCCCACCATCATGCAAGGAGGAGTCCCCAGAACTTTTCAATCACAGTGCCGGGTACATGCTACTGGAGGATGCGCAGTGATTTGAAGACTCTGATGTTGGTTCCCAGGTTGAGGAAGGGAGTAACGTGAGCCTAGAGAGAGGGGGTGCCCAAGAAGGACAAGAAGCAGGCAGTCATGTTCCCCCAGCTGCAGCATACTGCCAAGTTTGCTCCAGTGACGAGAAGGGAGGGGATGATGTGGTCACTGACTCTACTTGGGTGCCTGATTGAAGAG
Source organism: Lithobates pipiens (assembly GCF_037356315.1). Lineage (NCBI taxonomy): Eukaryota > Metazoa > Chordata > Amphibia > Anura > Ranidae > Lithobates > Lithobates pipiens. The sequence continues at coordinate 143,064,834 of NW_027507790.1, forward strand.
AGGAGGAGGCACAACTCGAACGAGGCAGGATGTCCTGTAGGGTGCATCTTAAGGGCAGCCACCTTATTGCATCACATTGCAGAGCTCTGCAGGTGCAGGGCACTGCTGACTCCTTGCTGGCTTTTAAAAGTTCCTTGGTGTAGGCCTTTCTTTATACATGTGCAGCAGATCACACCATTGCTGTTTGCAACCTATGTCTGAAGCAGATCAAGTGTGGCCAAAACAGCAGCCGCTTGGGCACCACATGCTTGACCAGACATATGATGACCTGCCATGCAGTCCGTTGGCAACAGCACTTGAAAGAACCACATCAAATAAAAAGGCAGATTTCTCCTTGTTCTTCATCTGGGATCTCCAACCCCACTATACCTCCAGTCCTCTCAAAGAGAGGAGGAATGAATGTATAGCAATAGGTGTCCCAAGTACTTGCAGCCAATCTGCTAGCAGTACACCATCAGCTGATATTAGCAGGCAAATTTCCCAGTTGCTGAACCGTAAAGAGCAATTCGGTCCCAGCCATCCACATGCTCAGCATCTGAATGCTAGCTTGGCCAAATTGCGAGCACTGCAACTGCTGCCTTTTCAGCTGGTAGACTCTGCCCCCTTTCATGAATTTGGGGAATGTGCTGTACCTCTGTGGCAGGTCCGAAAATTCCATTTCTTTTCATGGAAGGCCATTTTGTCTCTCTACCAGCATGTGGAAGGCAATGTTTTGGCCACATTGGACAGGGTGGTCAGCAGTAAGGTGTATATTACTGCTGACTTATGGTCTAGCAGGCATGGGTAGGGACGTTACCTTTACTTCACGGCGCACTGGGTAACTCTGCTGGCAGCTGGGAAGGATGCAGGGCAGGGTTCAGTATTGTTGGAGCTTGTTTCCCCACCACGCCTCCAAAATGCTAGTGGTGATTCTGCCACAGTTCACTCCTCCACCTCTTCCTCTTCCTCTTCTTCTTCCTCTATAGCCTCTTATGCAGATTTGTCCTCTAAACCAGCGGTGATCCGTAAGCATTCAATGTGCTACGCAAGTAATCAGGCAAAAAGATGCCATGCGGTGCTTGAGTTGGTCTGCTTAGGGGACAGGAGCCACACTGGGGCAGAGATTCTGTCAGCTCTCCAGGGGCAGGCTCAGAGGTGGTTAATGCCATGCCAGCTTCAGACAGCAATGGTTATATGTGACAATGGCACCAACCTTCTTTCCGCCCTCTGACAGAGACACATGACCCATGTGTGGTGGATCGTTTCCCACACTCCACTGAGTGCTTCCGTTAGCAATACCGCTTCCTCCAGTCTGACCATCAGAGAGATATATTATTACAGCTGCATTGAATACAAGTCTAGCCGAAAATAACTTGTAGAATCTTGAATGATTTATTGGGCAGAATACAGCCTTTTTATACACTTTTAACACAAGGGGTTAGATAATGAGGTAGGGCTGGCTCATGGATACTTCCCCCTCCCCTCTAGCAACAAAAAGACAATTATAAAATTGACATGTTAGTTAACACAACACTTAAGGCAGCCAAGGAGACCAGACAGTCCATCTCCAGAGGTCAATGTGATCAGCTCTGATTTACAATAAACACATTATAGCAGACAACAGACAGGTGGCTGGAGTTGATGACATCAGCATCTTCTATGAGCCCCAACATTATGAATCAGTCACTATTTATAATATGGCCAATACAGGGTCTCCAGAATCTGTGTGTCTTGGGGGACATGGACCTCAAGGGTCCCCAGGCATACAGCCCACAAAAAGCACCATGCTCCCAAATGCCAGGGTCCATAATCAGTAATCTAGAGGCTAGCATCCAGCCCCCTCCAAAAGCCCCTGCCCCGAGTGAGTCTGTCACACCATGTTTGGTACACATCTTAAATTTGGTGGCGCAGCGGTTCTTGGATAGGTACCCAGGCTTACAGGAGCTCCTGAGGCAGGCCAGAAAAGTTTGTGGTAATTTCCCCCCTTAATACAATGCCAGAGCTCGGCTGGCTGACATTCAAAGGGATTGCAACCTGCCCACCAACTGCCTCCTTTGTGACATGCCCACCAGGTGGAACTCAACATTGGCAATGCTGCACATGCAGCAGAGGGCCATCAATGAGTACTTGCGAGTACTTGCTTCTTTTTGCCACGCCAGTGGCTACTGATCAAGGATCTATGCACTGCTTTGTCACCTATTTGAGGAGGCCACAAGGATGGTGAGCAGCGACAATGCATGCATCATTGACACTGTCCCTCTAATCTTCCTGTTAGAGCACACACTTCGTGGAATAATGGGCAGGGCACTTGAGGCAGAACAGCAGGAGGAAGAGGAGGACTTCCTTACCTCTCAAGGCCCCCTTTATCCAGATAGCATTCCTGCGGCCCCACCAAACACACAGGACGAAGAGAAGGAGGAGGAGAATCATGTCAGCATGGACATGGAGGATAACACTCAGCAGCAGTCTTCAAGGGATAGTTTTCAGTCCCCAGAAACCCAAGGAGCTGCAAGTGGCTGAGAGGAGGTTGTTATGGATCATGTGATCCTTAGTGACCCAGATGACTTAGAATCAAATGCCTCTGCAAACTTATGCTGCATGGCCTCCCTGATTCTGCAAAGTCTGAAAAAATACCCTAGGATTAGTGGTATCAAGGAGAGGGATCATTATTGGCTGGCAACACTTCTTGATCCATGTTACAAGGATAAGGTTGCAGAACTCATCCTGCCTTCACAGAAGCAGTAGAGAATGAAACATCTTCAGGAGGCCTTGAAGAAAGGTTTGTGCAATGCATTTCCAGACCCCGGGAGGTTACAATTTCCTGGTGCTGGACAATGTGATGCTGAGGCTTTGTTCAATAAGAGGAAGAGTGGTGGAGAAGGTGGCCGGCTGACTGATGCCTTTTAACAATTTTTTAGTCCTTAGCGCCAAGGTCTGATTGGTTAAAGCAACCATCGCCAGCATCTGCATTACATGGTGCAGGAATATCTAGGGGGCAAGAGCAGACTTGTAGAACTTTCCAACAGAGCATCCACTGGGTTACTGGGTCTTGAGGATGGACCATTGGACAGAACTTGCTCAATATTCAATTTACCTACTGGCCTGTCCTGCATCCAACGTTCTTTCTGAACGCACATTCAGTGCTGCTGGAGGGTTTGTAATGGATCATAGAGTGCACCTGTCCACAGACTCCATTGATAGGCTCACATTCATAAAAATAAATCAGTCTTGGATCAGCAGCTATCAAGCACCTGATGCTGATGTAACTGATTAAATTTTCTATGGATGTGGGATCCTTTGAAGACTATGCTGACTATCCTATTCCTTCTCAATCTTGATGATGCTAGCTTCCAACAATATTTCCAACAATATTTGTGGTTTAGGGCATCACCGCCACCACCCAAGGGCCAATTTTTCTGCCCCTGTTTAACATGGGCATGTAATTAAAATTGTTGATCTAATATTTCACAGCAGGGCCCATTCCTGTGCCCAACAAGAGTATCTGTGAGGGGTTACAGTGTTGTGGCACCACCACTACCACCCAAGGCCCAATTTTTCTGCACCTGTTTAACAGGGGCATGTAATTACAATTCTTAATATAATATTTTTTATAGCAGGGTCCGTTGCTGCACCCAACAAGCGTAACTGTGAGGGCTTACAGTGTTGTGGTACCACCAAAGGCCCAATTTGTATGCCCTTGTTTAACAGGGGCATGTAATTGCAATTTTTGATATAATATTTCATAGCAGGGCTAGTTCCTGCGCCCAACAAGCGTAATTGTGAGGGCTTACAGTGTTGGGGCACCACCACCACCAAAGGTCCAATTTTTCTGCCCCTGTTTAACAGGGGCATGTAATTCCAAATCTTGATATATTATTTCACAGCAGGGTCCATTCCCTTCCAAGATTAACTGTCAGGGCGTACAGTTTTCTGGTACCACCACCACCAAAGGCCCAATTTTTCTGGCTCTGTTTAACAGGGACATGTAATTCCAAATCTTGGTATAATATTTCACAGCAGGGCCCATTCCTGCACCAACAAGATTAACTGTGAGGGCTTACCGTGTTCTCGTACCACCACCACCAAAGGCCAAAATTGTCTGCCCCTGTTTAACAGGGCATGTAATTCCAAATCTTGATATAATATTTCACAGCAGGGCCCATTCCTGCGCCCAACAAGATTATCTGTGAGGGCTTACATTGTTCTGGTACACAAGGCCCAATTTTTCTGGCCCGTTGAACAGGGGAATGTAATTACAATTCTTGATATAGTATTTCATAGCAGGGCCTGTTCCTGCGCTCACCGAGATTAACTGTGAGGGCTTACTGTGTTTTAGTACCACCAACACCTAAGGCCCAATTTTCTGCAGAGTATAGAGGGCAGGCCGTATAGTATATATATATACTGCTGTTTAGGGTATATAGTGCCCGGGGGCCTGGGGGACCCCCATGCCATTTTTTTATTTGGGTGTGGGGTTCCCCTTAATATCCATACCAGACCCAAAGGGCCTGGTGATGGACTGGGGGGGGATGCCATTTTTTTCAATGATTTCCATCTATATTGCTGGGACCCGACAATATATTACAGCCACGAGCAGTTTTCAATTACTTTTTTTCATTTAGAAATGTAATTTTGCTGTGGTATTGTTCTAAACACGGGAAAACCTTGCCACTTTACATGCATACTATAGACACCCCCCAGGCATGATATTTAAAGGAATGCTTAATTTCTATTATTTCACTTTAAGCATTAATAAAATCACTGCTTCTGAAAAATGGGCATATTTAAATCTTTTTTTTGCATTGATACATGTCCCCTGGGGCAAGACTCAGGTCCTCAAATACTTTTTTGTGGCAATAACTTGCATATAAGCCTTTAAAATTAGCACTTTTAATTTTTCACGTTTGTGTCCCATAGACCTTAACGGTGTTCTCCCATAGACCTTGACAGTGTTTGCAAAAAAAAGTTTAAGTATATGGCAAGAAAAAATTATTATATATATATATATATATATATATATATATATATATATATATATATATATATATGTTATATACATTCGAATTTCGTATAGAATGAATTCGAATTTTAATAGAAAAGATTTATAATATATTCTATTCTGTTCTATCGTTTTTCTAGTCTATTCTCTTTTTCCATTCTAATCTTTTCTATCCAAATTCGAATTCATTCTATACGAAATTCGAATGTCGGAAAGAAATATATATGTATTATAAAACCACCATCTTCCGAAATTCGAATTTAGTATATAATGATTTCACCAAATCACCAAATTTGGGGTTTCTAGCACCAAGTGACCCTGAGATATGTGGCCCCAAATTCGAATTTGAATAGAAAAGATTTCGAAGTCTATTCTTTTATATTCTATTAAAATCTTTTCTATTCAAATTCTAATTCATTCTATACGAAATTCGAATGTCGAAAAAAAAAAATTTGATTTTATATATATATATAAAAATTTTTTTTTTTTTTAGACATTCGAATTTCATATAGAATGAATTCGAATTTGAATAGAAAAGATTTAAAATAAGTCTATTCTTTTATATTCTATTAAAAATTTTTCTATTCAAATTCGAATTCATTGAAATTCATTTGAAAAAAAAAATGATATAGTTTCTAATGCAGTTGAAATCATTTCAACTCCCATTGATATAGTTTCTAATGCAGTTGAAATCATTTCAAATCCGGTTGAAATAGTTTCAAATGCGACCGATTTTTCAAATTTAATGAGTCTAACTAAACAAAATGAATTACTTAAAGAGGGATTTCACTGTGGAAAAAAATATTAAAAGCCAGCAGCTACAAATACTGCAGACTTTCAATAAATGGACACTCAACTGTCCCAGGGTGCAGTGATGTCAGCAGCCGAGGCCGAACGATCGCTCGCCGCCACCATTCTCGATGAGGGAATCAGGAAGTGAAGCGATGCGGCTTCACTTCCCAGTTCCCTACTGCGCATGCGCGAGTCGCGCAGCGTAATAGGAATTGTCTGCGCTGTCTCTGGGACCCGTGTGTGTCCCAGCAGACAGCGCGCAGGAAGAGGCATAGACTCCTGTGGGAGTCTATGCCCGGAAGTCGGTGTAAATACCTGTCTTTGACAGGTATCTGCACCCCCCTCCCCCCTGAAAGGTACCAATTGTGACACTGGAGGGGGGGAGGGTTCCGATGAGCGGAAGTTCCACTTTAGGGTGGAACCCCGCTTTAATGAATTAAAATGAAACAAATTTTTGCCTTTTGCACGGCATGGATTTCAATCGCAAGGCAAGTACATATGCTGTATATCATTGTCCATTTTGCCAAGTCACCTGCCGCAAGTGCCACGTGCCACGTGACCGGCCACAAGTGCCACGTGACCTGCCACGGGTGCCACGTGACCTGCCACGAGTGCCACGTGACCTGCCACGGGTGCCACTTGACCGGTCATGGGTGCCACATGACCTGCCATGGGTGCCACGTGACCAACCACGGGTGCTATGTGACCTGCCAGGGGTGCCACGTGACTTGTCACAAGTTTCACGTGAACAGCCACGAGTGCCACGTGTACCACGTGACCTGCCACAAGTGCCACATGACCTGCCACATGACCAAGTTGGGGATTGGCCACTTGCCACGTCACCTGCCACAAGTTGGGGTTCCTAGCACCAAGTGACCCATAGATATAGGCAATATGTCAAGTACTTTTCTGCAGCAGAGAATGACATTTTGCGACCCGACTTTGGGGCCACATATCTCGGGGTCACTTATAGCTAGAAACCCCAAATTTGGTATGCAAACACAATAGCACTACAACATATCCAAATTTGGAGTTTCTAGCACCAAGTGACCCCGAGATACATGGCCCTAAAGTCGGGTCACAAAATATTTTCGAATGCGGTTGAAATAATTTCAAATCATGTTGAAATAATTTCGAATGCGGTTGAAATAATTTCGAATCATGTTGAAATAATTTCGAATGTGGTTGAAATAATTTCAAATCATGTTGAAATCATTTCGAATGCGGTTGAAATAATTTTGAATCATGTTGAAATCATTTCGAATCCGGTAGAAATATTTTCGAATTTGGTTGAAATATTTTCGAATGTGGTCGATTTTTCGAATTCGGTAGAAAACTAAACGAAATCCGAAAACGAATTTAAGGAAGTTAACGAATATAACTAAACGAAATTAATGAATTAACGAATTAAAACGAAACTAAACGAAACAAATGTTTTCCTTTTGCACATGTCTACTATATGGTGCCACTGGTGGTCCTATTTACTTGGCATAAATGCGCTACATCCATAGTGTTATGTTTTTAAAGCTTGTATCAGTGGGTGCGAAACTTGCTTTTGAGATTTCGCTCGAACCCCTGGATCTGAAGCAATCAATATGAAAATATCAGCTTTCAGCTGTGACATAATTGGAACTTTGCCCATTATTGAGGGGAGGGAAAGGATGAAAAGGCATGCAAGACCTGGGACTGGAAGTCATGTTTGAGCATTTCATGTCTTGAGCTCTTTGGCCCCTCTGAAAGTCTCTGTTACGTTGTTTGCTAAGGGAATGCAGCAATATCCATCTGTAAGTACTATTTTCAGTAGAAAATGCTGTTTTTCTCTATTTTTGTTGTAAATCAAATAATACTGAGCAGATACCAGCTGTTTTCCAGCAGATACTTTCCCTTAATCCAGAATTAATAATGAACAGCATGGATACACTGCATAACAAACCAAACACTCTAAGGAACAAGAGGTGAAAATAATTAGCTAGAAAAAGTCATCTTGAATAATCTTGATACATAACATGCTTTGAGAATATTTTCAAATACTCGACCCAAGAAGTGAGAAATGCTTATTTATACAAATTAAGAAGTAAAATTCTCTATGAAATGGTTTTTAAGAGACCCCAAGAGAAATAATAACAACTTACAACATATACACATTTAAAAAAACATTGTGACACGTGAACTGTTTTTTTATGTGCTACAAAATACAACCTACTGTGTTATTCTTTCTGGCTTTCTTATTCTGGTAAAAAAAGAAAAAAGCTAACTTCTTTGTATTTATTTGGGATTATTCAAGTGGAGGTCTTAAGTATGTCCAGTGTTTTTTCAGAGAGTCTTAGGGTTCTCTGTAAAGTGTTACAGGATGCTATACCCCAGCTAGGCTAGTACGTATTTATCCTGCATCCTCGGCTGAGTGCTGGCGATGCTCTTTTTCTACGGCTAATGCGGAGCGTATTTTTTGGAGGTGTACACAGTTCCAGACTTTCTGGTCTGAGGTTACTTATTCATATCTGAGGTCCTTAGTGTTCCCATCCCCATGTCGGTCAGGGTCTGTCTCCTTGGTTTTATAAAGGAAGTTGTTCCATCCCTAGCCCATTGAACTCTACTCAATATAGTCATATTCTATGGCAGGAAAGCTATCCTTTTGCATTGGAAAAAGCCAAATGCCCCTCCTGTATCTTTTTGGAAAGGGCTGGTTAACTGTATGATGCCTCTGTATAGAGTGACTTATATATCCAGTAGGTGCACAATTTTCTTTTTATAAGGTTTGGGAAGCCTGGATCGATTCATCTTTCATGGTGGGGTTAATAGTTTTATTGTTTCTTGGGAGGTTTTATTCTGTAAATTGGGGTGTAAGCTTTCTGAATTCAAATGTAATAAATATATGGTATATGTGAATACATACCTATGTGCAAGTACTACTACTTACCGCAACGCATGTGGGGGTTTATCTCTGGTGCCCATCTCATTCTAGTTTACCATTGGTTGTGTGGCTGGTTTGAGCTGGTGTTTAGTTTCGGGGTGGGGGTATGAGATTTTTTCCTTCTAAGTAGTTGAACTATGTTGGTTCTGAACTGTTTTTTTGGCCCTGCGAGGCCTGTAGGGTGGTGCTGGTACTGTGCCTGCACCATCTCATTATGGATGTTATACTTATTATATAAAAAATGTTATAAAAATAATTTACAAAAAAATTGTTACAGGATGTGTCTATGCTATGGTGTGATGATGTTCCCCCAGTGCTCCTTTCTTGTTTTGTTTCCAAAATCCTCTGAATACATAATAAATTAACAAACATGCACATGTGTTGGTGTTTTGTGTTTTAGGTTTTTTAGCTATGATATTTTTCAGCACTTGTATACCTCAAATAACCTGTGAAATAAATTAAAGCACAATATGAGATAAAAGTACATCTTTCAAAATCATAAGAGGAAGAATACACTTAATCACTTAAGCTCTTGTATCTTTTTAACCACTATGGACTTGAGCAATTTTTACCTTCCTACTATGGGCCTGTTTAGCCAGCAATAACGTTGTCATTGGTTGGGATAACTAAGTATAACATTATTTTATTTGGAATAAACTATCATAAAAATAAAAAATAATAATCAAGGTGCTAAAAGGCACTTTAATCACATAGGCAACAGGTAAGCAGCACTCAGGTCATATTTCCATATGCCACAGCTTTTGACTACCTTGATTATTTTAAGGTGAGGAGACACCTGATTGGGCAAGTGGGTGAAACTCTTTGGTGGCAGTCCATGGTGGAAGAGTTATGATACTGTGTAAGATTTACCTTTACTTGTGGCACATGGACTATGTGGTGTTTTTCTGGACAATCTAATTGGATGAGTTAACCTCATTGGATGACATATGGGACTACTCTCACATTTTTTTTTTTTTACTTACAACCTAGTTGGATGATATCTGGGATTGTTTTCACAATTTAAGTTTTTCTGCACATGATTTTTGATAATTATGTACATTTATGAGCTTTGTTCTTTACATGCACATTTGAGTCCACATTTGATAATTTTATTAGGGAGCGCTTCACTTTTAGTAGGTATACTTTTTTTTTCATTATTGTTTATGTATAGGCAAAAATGATTTTCAAAAATGTCTTTACGTTGACTAGTGTTAATTTTAAAATAAGTGGTGTTACTGTAGATAAAAATATAAAAAAAAATTATAATTTGTTCAGTTTAAAATGTTTCTGCAGCAAAGCATTATTTACAAATGAATAAAAGGTGTTTTTTGTTTTTGTAAATTTTGCGGATTGTTTATTCAACACTTAAAAAAATAACAAACAGAAAAAATGAAAAGAAAAGTTTAAATAATAATAGTAAAAAAAAGGAGAAAAAAAATCAGCAGAAGTATAATAGTTATGAGGAGAAGGGGAGGGATGAGTCAATAAGATCTGACAAGGGTTAATAAGGGGTTAAATAGGAATACATTTTATTTAGATGCAACACATAGAAATCCCTGGCTTTCATATTGATAGGCAGGAATAGCTGATAACAGTGGGAGAGATATAGCAGGGGGGTAGTGCTTAGGAGATATAACCTTGAAACTTAAAGCTAAACTTTCTATTTTTTTTTTTTTGGGGGGGTGTTTCTCCTTTGCCTCTTCTTCTGCTGCCCTTTTATCAGTTAGCAGTCTAATGCCCCATACACACAATCGGAAATTCGGCCAGCAAAAGACCGATGAGAGCTTTTGGTCGGAAAATGCGATCGTGAGTATGCTCCATCTGACTTTTGCTGGCGGAATTTCGGCCAGCATAAGATTGAGAGCATGTTCTCAATTTTTTGGTCGGAAAAAGTTCAAATCGGAAATTCCGAACATCTTTACAAATTTTGACGCGCAAGATTCCTACGCATGCTCGGAAACAATTTGATGCATGCTCGGAAACAATGAACTTAGCGTATTTATTGGCGTATAACACGTTGCGGCGTATAACACGCACCCCAAGTTTAGGAGGGAATTTTGTGGAAAAAAACTTTTAGGAGGGAAATTTAAGGAAAAAAACTTACATTTAAATGCCCTTCAATGCAGCCTCATCAGTGTCATTTGCAGCCTTGTCATTGCAGCCTGTCCTCATTGCAGCCTTGTCATGCAGCCTGTCCTCATTGCAGCCTTGTTATGCAGCCTTGTCATGCAGCTTGTCCTGTCCGTCGTTGTAGCCTTAGTGATGTCCGCTTATTTTTTTTTAAATGGCGCCGCCGAGATATCCTGTGTATCTTGGCGGCGCCCGGTAGTTCTTGGTGGCTTTCGGCCGCTCTCTGACCTTCTCAGCGGCTTTCGGCCACCTCGGCCCTTCTCGGCGGCTTTTGGCCGCCTCGGTCCTTCTCTGCGGCTTTCGGCTGCTCTCGGACCTTCTCGGCGGCCGAGAAGGACTGAGAGCGGCCGAAAGACGCCGAGAAGGGCCGAAGGCGGGCGAAAGCCGTGATAAGGGCCGAAGGGCCGAAGGCGGCTGAAAGCCGCCCAGGGCCCAAAAAATCGTGCGGAAAGTGCGGAATATGGGCGTTTAACACGCACCCGTGATTTCCCCCTTGTTTTAAGGGGAAAAAAGTGCATGTTATACGCCGATAAATACAGTAATTTTCTCGGCCCCTCGCACGGGCAGGCATATTGGCGTACATGTACGTCCAATCTTCAATGCCGCCTTGCCGTTGGGAGCGCGCCGCCGGCGGCGCGCTACCGCGCTGGTCGGGACCCCCGTGAATCTGGTCGCGGGACCCGCGGACTCGATCGCCGCGGGCATCCCCGCGATCGTCTCACGGGACTGCTGAATGGAGGAAATGCCATGTAAACAGCATTTCTCCTTTCTGCCTAGCAACTAGTGACGCTGATCTCTCATGTGATTGGAGCAGAGATCAGTGTTCACTAAATGAAAGCCCAACCCCCCACAGTTAGTAACACACCCCTAGGAACACTTAACCCCTACACTGCCACCCACTGGTTAACCCCTTCACTGCCAGTGTCATTTACACAGGAATCACTGCATTTATATAGCAGTGATTACTGTATAAATGACAATGGTCCCAAAAATGTGTCAAAAATGTCCGATGGGTCCCCCACAATGTCGCAGTCACAATAAAAATCGCTAATCGCCGCCATTACTAGTAAAAAAAAAAATAATAAAAAATTATTAATAAAAATGCTATAAAACTATCCCTATTTTGTAAATGCTATAACTTTTGCGCAAACCAATCAATAATCGCTTATTGCGATTTTTTTTACCAAAAATATGTAGAAGAATATGTATCGGCCTAAACTGAGGGAAAAAAATGTTTTTTTATATATTTTTGGGGGATATTTATTATAACAAAAAGTAAAAAATAATGCGTTTTTTTCAAAATTGTCGCTCTATTTTTGTTTATAGCGCAAAAAATAAAAACCGCAGGGGTGATCAAATACTACCAAAAGAAAGCTCTGTTTGTGGGAAAAAAAGGACGTCAATTTTGTTTGGGAGCCACGTCGCACGACCACGCAATTGTCAGTTAAAGCGACGCAGTGCCGAATCGCAAAAAGTGGTCTGGTCTTTGACCAGCAAAATGGTCCGGTCTGTAAGTGGTTAATTGGTTTGCGCAAAAGTTATAGCATCTACAAAATAAGGGACAGTTTATGGCATTTTTATTAATATTTTTCTTTTTACTAGTAATGGCGGCGATCAGCGATTTTTATCATGACTGTGACATTATGGTGGACACATCGGACACTTTTGGCGATATTTTGGGACGATTCACATTTATACAGTGATCAGTGCAATTAAAAATGCACTGAATACTGTGTAAATGTGACTGGCAGTGAAGGGGTTAACCAGGAGGGGGCGTGGCAGGGGTTAAGTGTGTCCTAGGGAGTGATTCTATACTGTGTGTGACACTATACTGATCACTGTTCCCGATCACAGAAAGCTGTGATCAGTGTCAGTGTCCTTAGGTAGAATGGGGAAATGCTTGTTTACATTAGAGTCCGCGGGACCCACGGTCAGACTCACAGAGCTCACAGTGGCACGTGACTTTTAACATGATTTTGCACAGCAGAGCCAACCTGCCACAGTAAAACTGCGGCGGCTGGTCCACAAGCGGTTAACCACTAGGCGTCCGGACTCCAGTTCCCAGGAGGGCATCCCTGGACGTCCTCTTGTTAATTTCTCCTCTGCATACCGCCGCGCATGCGCATCGGGGAAATTCTGTGTTGGCCATGTCCCTTGGACACAGCCAATCACAGATCATGCTAAATTGCCAATCACAGCAGACATTTAGCACTCAATCTGAATGTCCAATGAGAAATGATACATATGAGATCATCTCTCATTGCTGGCTCTCCCTCCTCACACAGAGACAGTGTGTGAGGAGGGAGAGTGAATGGCTGCAGCGTGAGTGTTAGAAAAAAAGCAAAAACAAACGGTTACACTAGATTGTATCACCTAGCCTGCAATTCAACTTATGCCTTGACTTATCTTTGTTCTCATTAGAGATACATTGCTTAGACGAATCCTTACTCTCCAGGAATAATTTATTGCCGAACCTTTTGTACTTTGTTTTCTTCTTGCACATTGTGCTACTTCAATGCTGTTTCTATATGTTCTTGAGAAGTTGTATGATCACATGTTTGTTGTGTACATCCTTGCTGTAATTTTCGTGGAAATTTATAATAAAAATATATTGTTATAAAAAAAGCAAAAACAAAGTGCCCACAGTGCCATCTGTCAGTGCCATCTGTCCCCGGTGCCTTCTGTCCCCAGTGCCACCTGTCCCCAGTGTCACATGTCCATGCTATCTGTCATCAGTGTCACGTGTCATCAATGCCATGTATTATTGCCATCTGTCATTAGTGCCACATATTAGTGCCATCTGTCATCAGTGCCATGTATCAGTGCCATGTGTCATCAGTGCCACATATTAGTGCCATGTGTCATCAATGCCACGTATTAGTGCCATCTGTCATCAGTGTCATGTGTCATCAGTGGCACATATCAGTGTCATCAGTGCCACCTGTCAGTGTCATGTGCCATTTGTTGTCAGTATCACATGTCATCAGTGCCATGTATCTGTGCCATCTGTCATCAGTGTCACATGTCATCAGTGCCATGTATTAGTGCCATCAGTCATCAGTGCCACGTATTAGTGCCATCTGTCATCAGTGCCACGTGTCATCAGTACCACATATTAGTGCCATCTGTCATCAGTGTCACATGTCATCAGTGCCACCTATTAGTGCATCTGTCATCAGTGCCACGTGCCAGTGGTGCCACATATCAGTGCATCTGTCATCAGTGCCACATCAGTGCCATGCGTCATTGTCCTGGTGCTCCAGGGCCTTCAAAAGTGTAATAGGTAGTCAACAAGTTAGATGTGTAATTTATGCTCCTAGAACACCTGACGGTGCTCCCTGCATGTTGGGCCTCTCTAAGTGGCCAGGCTGTGAAAAAGTCCCACACATGTGGTATCGTAATACTCAAGAGGAGTAGCAGAATATATTTTGGGGTGTCATTTGTGGTATACACATGTCATGTGAGAGAAATAAATAAATTACAATGACAATTTTGTGGAAAAAAAATCTTAATTTTGCAAAGAATTGTGGGAAAAAAATGACAACATCAAAAACCTCACCATGTATCTTACTAAATACCTTGGAATGTCTACTTTCAAAAAAGGGGTAATTTAGGGGGTATTTGTACTTTCCTCGCAAGAAATGAGATAGGCCATCAGTACATCAGGAGTGATCAATTTTTTAGGATTTGCAGACTCTTTCGCACAGACCAAATAATATCCACTAATTTGGGTTATTTTTACCAAAAATATGTAGCAGTATAAATTGTGGCCAAAATTTATGAAGAAAAAATAATCATTTGCAAAATTTTATCAGAGAAACTAAGAAAAATTTGTTTTTTTTTCAACGTTTTCAGCCTTTTTTAATTTTTAGCGCAAAAAATAAAAAACCCAGAGGTGATCAAATACCACCAAAAGAAAGCTCTATTTGTATGAAAAAAAGGACAGAAAATTAATTTGGGTACAGTATTACATGACTAATTGTAATTCAAAGTGTGAGAGCACTGAAAGCTGAAAATTGGTCTGGTCACAAGGGGGTTTAAGCGCCCAGTAGTCAAGTGGTTAATGTCTAAACTGCTGGCAACAAAAGTTAGTACACCCCTAAGTGAAAATGTCCAAATTGGGCCCAATTAGTCATTTTCCCACCCCAGTGTCATGTGACTCATTAATGTTACAAGGCCTCAGGTGTGAATGAAGAGCAGGTGTGTTAAATTTGGTGTTATCGCTCTCACTCTCTCATACTAGTCACTGGAAGTTCAACATGGCACCTCATGGCAAAGAACTCTTTGAGGATCTGAAAAAAAGAATTGTTCTCCTACATAAAGATGGCCTAGGCTATAAGAAGATTGCCAAGACTTTGAAACTGAGCTGGAGCACGGTGGGCAGGACCAGGCTGGGGCCTCCCAGGGGCACATTTGTTCATCCTAGGATCTTTATCTTTCCAGTAGAGGCACTCTTTGCTAGTTGGGATATGCCGCTAATTTTGCTGATTTTCAAGGGCACAGTTCCTGTATGGACCCCAGACTTTTGAGTGCAACTCTGTCATTTTCATGAATTGATTTAGGATGTACACCTGCCCTTGTCATAGGAATACTTTCTTATTGATTAGTAGTTTGTTTGGAATTTTTCACATCTTTGGTAATCCTTCAGCCACTGGAGATTTGTACATGAGGCCTAGCCCACCTTAAGATAGTGAGATTTGCTCTCCTCCCTTTTTCTTTCTGTGTTATATTTCTGAACCTTGATCGTCCTGAAGAAGCCTCACGACAAAACGCGTAGAAGCACAAGGGATCATTGTACAAATTATATCATTTTCATATGATTTTTAATCGTTTTAAATATTTTTATCATATCATGTAATTTTTTTAATAAATATTATTTTTGTTACTTCTTGATTGTTTCTGTGCCTCAAATGTCCGATCCTTGGTTACTTTTTCCAGTACCCCTTTTTTTCTGAGGATCTGAAAAAAAAGAATTGTTCCTCTACATAAAGATGGCCTAGGCTATAAGAAGATTGCCAAGACTTTGAAACTGAGCTGGAGCACGGTGGGCAGGATTAGACATGTGCAGAGTAAAATATTTTGTTTCGGAATTTCGTTTTCGTCCGAAAACTTAATTTATTTAGTTACTCCCGAAATTCGTTTTTATTTATTTAGTTTTTCGTTCATAAATTGCATTCATCTGAAAATCCACATGAATTACGGTCGAATCTGTCTTTGAAGGCTTATGGTGCCTGTCGAATGTATAAAGAAGATTCGACGGAGCTAGTATATAGCATACTTTAGAACCCCTGTTAAAGTCTATGGGACTCCAATGTTCAAAATCTAAAGTGCTAATTTTAAAGACTAATTTGCAAGTTACTATCCTAAAAAGTGTTTGGGGACCCGGGTCCTGCCCCAAGGGACATGTATCAATGCAAAAAAAAGTTTTAAAAACGGCCGTTTTTTCGGGAGCAGTGATTTTAATAATGATTAAAGTGAAACAATAAAAGTGTAATATTCCTTTAAATTTCGTAGGGGGGGGGGTTGTCTATAGTATGCCTGTGAAGGGGCGCATGTTTCCCGTGCTTAGAACTGTCCCTGCACAAAGTGTCATTTATGCAGGAAAAAAAGTCCTTTAAAATCACTCGCAGCTATTATGAATTGTCGGCTCCGTAATATAGAGAACACTCATTGAAAGTCATTGATAAAAAAATAAATAAATAAATAAATAAATAAGCGTGGGGGTCCCCCAAATTCAATTACCAGGCCCTTCAGGTCTGGTATGGATATTAAGGGGAACCCTGCCTCAAATTTAAGAAAAAAATTGACGTGGGGTTCCCCCTAAATATCCATAACCAGACCCTTCAGGTCTGGTATGGATATTAAGGGGAACCCCGCGTCAAATTTAAAAAAAATTGACGTGGGGATCCCCCTAAAAATCCATACCAGACCCTTTATCCGAGCACGCAACCTGGCAGGCCGCAGGAAAAGAGGGGGGGACGAGAGAGCGGCCCCCCTCCCTCCTGAACCGTACCAGGCCACATGCCCTCAACATTGGGAGGATGCTTTGGGGGTCTGTGACCCCTCAAAGCACCTTGTCCCCATGTTGATGAGGACAAGGGCCTCATCCCCACAACCGTGGCCGGTGGTTGTGGGGGTCTGCGGGCGGGGGGCTTATCAGAATCTGGAAGCCCCCTTTAACAAGGGACCCCCAGATCCCGCCCCCCCTGTTTGAAATGGTAAGGGGGTACAAAAGTACCCCTACCATTTCACAAAGAAAGTGTAAAAAATAGTTAAATAAGACAAACACACTTTTGAAAAATTCCTTTATCAAAAATAAAAAAAATAAAAAAAGATTCCAGCGGTGGTAATCCACCCTCCCAACGACGGACGATCATCTCTCCAGCGATGGCTCATCTCATCCAGCGCAGCGAATCCATCCTTCTTCTGTCTCCACGGAGGAGACACTGCAGGAATTCCGGCGGTCTGACGTTTCTTATATACGGAGGGCGGGGCCACCCGTCACCTGACCCCGCCCCCCTCTGACGCAAGGGGAAACCCGGGGTTCCTCGTGACGTATGGGTGACCCCGCCCCCTCTGATGTAACGGAAACCTGCCTGTGTTACATCAGAGGGGTGTGGGGTCACCCATACGTCACAGGGAACCCCGGGTTTCCCCTTGCGTCAGAGGGGGGCAGGGTCAGGTGACGGGTGGCCCCGCCCTCCGTATATAAGAAACGTCAGGCCGCCGGAATCCTTGCAGTGTCTCCTCTGCGGAGACAGAAGAAGGATGGATACGCTGCGCTGGATGAGATGAGCCATCGCTGGAGAGATGATCGTCCGTCGCTGGATAGCAAGAGTGGATTACCACCGCTGGAATCTTTTTTTATTTTTTTTATTTTTAATAAAGGAATTTTTCAAAAGTGTGTTTGTCTTATTTAACTATTTTTTACACTTTCTTTGTGAAATGGTAGGGGTACTTTTGTACCCCCTTACCATTTCAAACAGGGGGGGGCAGGATCTGGGGGTCCCCTTGTTAAAGGGGGCTTCCAGATTCTGATAAGCCCCCCGCCCGCAGACCTCCACAACCACCGGCGACGGTTGTGGGGATGAGGCCCTTGTCCTCATCAACATGGGGACAAGGTGCTTTGAGGGGTCACAGACCCCCAAAGCATCCTCCCAATGTTGAGGGCATGTGGCCTGGTACGGTTCAGGAGGGAGGGGGGCCGCTCTCTCGTCCCCCCCTCTTTTCCTGCGCCCTGCCTGGTTGCGTGCTTGGATAAAGGGTCTGGTATGGATTTTTAGGGGGACCCCCACGTAAATTTTTTTAAAAATTTGACGCGGGGTTCCCCTTAATATCCATACCAGACCTGAAGGGTCTGGTTATGGATATTTAGGGGGAACCCCACGTCAAATTTTTTCTTAAATTTGAGGCAGGGTTCCCCTTAATATCCATACCAGACCTGAAGGGCCTGGTATTTGAATTTGGGGGACCCCCACGCTTTTTTATTTATTTATTTATTTATTTTTTTATCAATTACTTTCAATGAGTGTTCTCTGTATTACGGAGCCGACAATTCATAATAGCTGCGAGTGATTTTAAAGGTCTTTTTTTCCTGCATAAATGACACTTTGTGCAGGGACAGTTCTAAGCACGGGAAAAATGCGCCCCTTCACAGGCATACTATAGACAACCCCCCCCCCCTATGAAATGTAAAGGAATATTACACTTTTATTGTTTCACTTTAATCATTATTAAAATCACTGCTCCCGAAAAAACTGCAGTTTTTAAAACTTTTTTTTGCATTGATACATGTCCCCTGGGGCAGGACCCGGGTCCCCAAACACTTTTTAGGACAGTAACTTGCAGAATCTTTTCTCTCTGTCAAATCTTTTTTCTCTGTCGAATATTTTCTCTATATAATCTTGGACTAATAGAGGTAAGGTTAGGCACATTCGACCACAGGTTCTATAGACAGATTGTTATTGTCAGAGTCATGTCGAATCTCCTATTCTATATCGAACTGTTGTAACAATGAAAACGAAAATAAAGCATTTATTTATGTCGGATCTTTCGTTTTTCGGATTCTGTGCTTTCGTTATCGTTTGTCAAAATGAAAACGAAAATAGCTGAAATTTGGATGAAAATGCATTCGGACGAAAACAAATGCACATGTCTAGGCAGGATCAAACAGCGGTTTACCTGGACAGTTTACACTCAGAACAGGCCTTGCCATGGCTGACCAAAAAAGTTACCAGGTACCGCTTCAGGTACCTTATGAAGTGGTACCTGGTCACGCTCTTGACGCCATATCCAGTAACCTGGTTGTCGGCTTGACTATGGCTATCAACAGTACAGAGGGGACATATTGTACCTATCGGATTGTTCTGTTTTGAAGGCGAGCAGCCCCAGTGCCGGGTCGGGCACATATTAATGTAAGGAGCCATTTGGCTGTATGTTTTTTAACACTTTTTAATAAAATCAGTATTATGCTATGGATTTTCTATGCTCTTTTTCTACATACCACCTGAGAGTCTGAAAGGGGACGTACTATCCTATGTATCCATGTCAACATCTATGTGAACAGGCACATACCTGTACAGGCATTGTTTGACTTACTTTTTAATTAAAGTGGTCAAACAAATCTGGTAAACAGATTATTTTTGCGTATCACGATTGGGTGACAGTGTCCTTTGGTGGAGGCATATGCAAGATTTCTGGAATTACCTTTTTATCACAGTCTACGTGATTTTCTGCACGTAGTGGACTTGGGACTATTTATCAAAGAAGTTGAAGTGGCACATTTATGAGATTTGTGAAGAATATTTCTATTGTCACAGGATCACGAGTGGGAATGTATTAGTGTTGTCACATACACTGATCAATAATTTGTGTTGTGAATTTATTTTAGATTTTTTTGATTAATGAGTTTTTTATAGAGTTTGTGAAATTTATTAGGATAATAATGTAATAAGAATGCCCCAAAATTTATTATTGTTTCACTACTGAGGAGGTTATGTTTTTTTCTCACCTCACATATATAGGGTGCAGCTTTTGTTTTATTATCTGTTTTTTTTTAATTGTATTTTTTTTGCACATGGAGCGGAGTTTGCACAATTAAGCTTTAATTGTTTTTCACACAAAATATTGACACTTTGGGCCCAATTTGGACAATTTCACTTAGGGGTGTACTCACTTTTGTTGCCAACGGTTGAGTCATTAATGGCTGTGTGTTGAGTTATTTTGGTTTTATGTACACTGCTGCTGGTAAAAAGACATTTAGGAGCAGTTGGGCCTTTTTTTCAGCTGCGCCTGAACTCTTCTGTGTTATCTTATCAGTACATGTACACAGGGCCGTTTATAGTTGTTTCTAGGCAGTTGAGTTTATAAGCATTTTTTGGAAAGAAAAATGTGTTCAGGATGGATGTTCAGAGGCATAGGGATGAGCTTCGAGTTCGAGTCGAACTCATGTTCTACTCGAACATTGCCTGTTCGCCTGTTCAGCGAACAGTGAACAATTTGGGCTGTTCGCAGCAAATTCGAAAAGCCGGAACACCCTATACAAGTCTATGGGAGAAATCTAACGTGCTCATTTTAAAGGGTAATATGCAAGTTACTGTCCTAAAAAGTGTTTGGGGACCTGGGTCCTGCCCCAGGGGACATGGATCAATGCAAAAAAAAGTTTTAAAAACTGCAGTTTTTTTAGGAGCAGTGATTTTAATAATGATTAAAGTGAAACAATAAAAGTGTAATATTCCTTTAAATTTCGTAGCTGGAGGGTATCTATAGTATGCCTGTGAAGGGGCGCATGTTTCTGGTGCTTAGAACTGTCCCTGCACAAAGTGTCATTTGTGCAGGAAAAAAAGTCTTTTAAAATCACTTGCGGCTAAATTGTCGGCTCCCCGTAATACAGAGAACACTCAATGAGTGTCCTCTGTATTAGCCGACAATTCATTCATTCATTGATAAAAAAAAAAAAGTGTGGGGGTTCCCCTAAATTCAATTACCAGGCCCTTCAGGTCTGACATGGATATTAAGGGGAACCCCATGTCAAGTTAAAAAAAAAATTGACGTGGGGGTCCCCCTAACAATCCATACCAGACCCTTTATCCGAGCACGCAACCTGGCAGGCCGCAGGAAAAGAGGGGGGGCGAGAGAGCGGCCCCCCTCCCTCCTGAACCGTACCAGGCCACATACCCTCAACATTGGGAGGATGCTTTGGGGGTCTGTGACCCCTCAAAGCACCTTGTCCCCATGTTGATGAGGACAAGGGCCTCATCCTCACAACCCTGGCCGGTGGTTGTGAGGGTCTGCGGGCGGGGGGCTTATCAGAATCTGGAAGCCCCCTTTAACAAGGGGACCCCCAGATCCCGCCCCCCCTGTTTGAAATGGTAAGGGGGTACAAAAGTACCAGCGTCAGAGGGGGCGGGGTCGCTGCCTTTGAGGGGACAACTCAAAGGCTTGTACATTAAGCCTTTGAGGGGACAACACATTCACACTGTTATACAAGCTGTACACTCACTACTTCACATTGTAGCAAAGTGTCATTTCTTCAGTGTTGTGACATGAAAAGATATAATAAAATATTTACAAAAACGTGAGGGGTGTACTCACTTTTGTGAGATACTGTGTATCTTGTATATCTTGTATTCAAGAATGTATTTAGAAATTACTCTTTTTCAATATCTGTACTAATTTAATTTCAAAACAATTAAGCCTGAACTTGTATTACTTTTATGATTGACACTTGTTATTACTGTAGCTCAGTTTATGTGATTTTCCACCTTTGATTAATTTTCTGGTGTTTAGTCATACACAAGTGCTTTTATGTCTTCCAATGTTTTATACTGAGCCACTTCATAACTGATCTCCATAAATGAACTGGGCTGTGATATGTATATCTGGACAAGCATGAACGTATCCTTATAATATCAAGAAGCAGACTGTAGACAGTATGTATGGTACAATATTAATCAATAAATGCAATCTACCATTGCCTCTTATAATTCATGGAGCAAACTGTATGTGAGAAAAAATATAAAATGTCCAATTGACCTGGGCTCATCTACATTACCTTATTACATTTACAGATTATGTCAATTTCCTGTGATACAATTAACAAAATAGCACTATTGGTGTCATTATTCTCTGACAGCTATAAAAGAGAATTACAGTTATAAAGAATTCAATGAATCTATACAGTACATCATATGTGAGGATATTTTAAAAGGCGTTGGCAAATATGTAGGCTTGCATTTCTGATATCCTTTAAAAAATGCTAGATGCCTGGCTGTAGCTTCCCTTAGAATTTTCAAAATTACAGATCCTCAACATGCATGCATCAAGTAAAGCCAGGGAACTAGCATTTTTAGGAGAGAACCAGTACTTATGCCAGAGAGGTCAGAAATGTCCCCAGTACAAGTTTACCCTAATTTGACTGGTGCTAAAAACAACATTTAGGTAGGGTTCTTTTCAGCCTCCCTGCAATCTGACTGAAAGTGAAGATGGATATCTTTTATAACTAAGTGCATGCTCCACCCAAAAAAATTATTTTGCTAAATGTGGTGGAGGAGGGGGTAGGAGGACATAAAGCAGAACTTCCCCTTTAGGGCAAAAGTTGTGTTAATCCCTCAGGTTAGTTTCACACCTAAGTGGCTCTGTGCACCACGTTGCGTGAATGGGCTGCTGTGCCTGGGTTTCATGCAGGAAATTGCATGGCGTTTATGCACCATGTGATTTCCCACAGCTGAAAACATGCTGCGTTTTCAGATGTGTGGGGGTGCCATTTAGAATGAATGGCAGCCCCATGTGTCTGCAAAGGAACAGCACAGTTTGCTGCTGTGGTTGCGGGTGCTAGAACAGGTGAGATTTACACACTGTCCCACCATCCACACAAATGTGAACCTAGCCTCGGTGTGTTTATCTCCTCAATGTTCATTTCCTGGGCATGTATATTAACCCCACAGTACCCAGTACCCAGAAAATATAGGTTAACCTATTAGTACCCATCTTATAGGTTTTGACATCCTACCTTTGTACAGAGCAGCCCCAGCCCTCCTCTTCCCTGGACCCCCGCCGATGCTCCTGGTTCCCCCCTCCTCCAAGTGGCCCATAGCAAAATGTAGAAAGACAATGAAAGTGGTTATGCATTATATGATTGCTATGATCAATAACAGCAATTACAACTGTAAACAATGCCTGTGATAGCACCCAGGTTAATCACAAAAATAAAGCACAGAACACAGTCAGGAAAGAGTGTATGCTGCTCCATTCAGATCAAGGTGATCTGAATTGCTTTCTATTTTGCCACCATTCTGCCCACAATTCCAGAGTCGCGGCAAATGCGAAACGTGTTTGCAATGGCATTATTTCTTGCAAAATTGCACCCCAAATGTGGTGCAATTTGCCACAATTGGCTCTGTGCCAAGATTTGGTCCATGAGCTTCTTTAGGTCCGGTTCACACCGCTGCGGGTGAGAGATCCGGATGTGATTCGCACCGCACTGCAGTGCAAATCACATCCGATCTGTCTGTGTGATGCGAGTTCAGCCATACAGATAGTATGGCTGAATTCGCATCGCTCCCGCCGCAAACTCGCACGGGACCCTTTTTTTGGTCCGCAGCAGAATCGGATCGCATGGGTGTTCACACCATGCGATCCGATTCCTGTGCGAGTGTGCAGATCGCACTGCGATATGCGGACGGATCTGGGGGTGTCATTAACATTTCATTGACACTCCCAGCAGTCCGCATAGGGCAGTGTGAACTGCCGGCGGAAGGCATGCGATGCGGGAAAACGCCGCAGATTCGCGGCGTTCCCGCATCGCTATGGTGTGAACCTAGCCTTATGTACAGTGGTGTGAAAAAGTGTTTGCCCCCTTCCTCATTTCCTGTTCCTTTGCATGTTTGTCACACTTAAGTGTTTCGGAACATCAAACCAATTTAAACAATAGTCAAGGACAACACAAGTAAACACAAAATGCAATTTATAAATGAAGGTGTTTATTATTAAAGGTGAAAAAAAATCCAAACCATCATGGCCCTGTGTGAAAAAGTGATTGCCCCCTAAACCTAATAACTGGTTGGGCCACCCTTAGCAGCAACAACTGCAACCAAGCGTTTGCGATAACGTGCAATGAGGCTTTTACAGCGTCCTGGAGGAATTTTGGCCCACTCATCTTTGCAGAATTGTCCTAATTCAGTTACATTAGAGGGTTTTCGAGCATGAACGGCCTTTTTAAGGTCATACCACAACATCTCAATAGGATTCAGGTCAGGACTTTGGCTAGGCCACTCCAAAGTCTTCATTTTGTTTTTCTTCAGCCATTCGGTGGTGGACTTGCTGGTGTGTTTAGGATCATTGTCCTGCTGCAGAACCCAAGTTCGTTTCAGCTTGAGTACACGAACAGATGGTCGGACATTCTCCTTCAGGATCTCTTGGTAGACAGCAGAATTCATAGTTCCTTTTATCACGGCAAGTCTTCCAGGTCCTGAAGCAGCAAAACAGCCCCAGACCATCACACTACCACCACCATATTTTACTGTTGGTATAATGTTCTTTTTATGAAATGCAGTGTTCCTTCTACGCCAGATATACTTGGACACACACCTTCCAAAGAGTTCCACTTTTGTCTCATCGGTCCACAGAATGTTGTCCCAAAAGTCTTGGGGATCATCAAGATGTGTTGTGGAGAAACTGAGACGAGCTTTGATGTTCTTTTTGCTCAGCAGTGGTTTTCTCCTTGGAACTCTGCCATGCAGGCCATTTTTGCCCAGTCTTTTCCTGATGGTGGAGGCATGAACGCTGACCTTAACTGAGGCAAGTGAGGCCTGCAGTTCCTTGGACGTTGTTGTGGGGTCTTTTGTGACCTCTTGGATGAGTCGTCGCTGTGCTCTTGGGGTAATTTTGGGCGGCCGGCCACTCCTGGGAAGGTTCACCACTGTTCCATGTCTTCGCCATTTGTGGATAATGGCTCTCACTGTGGTTCGCTGGATTCCCAAAGCTTTGGAAATGGCTTTATAACCCTTTCCAGACTGATAGATCTCAATTACTTTCTTTCTCAATTGTTCCTGAATTTCTTTGGGTCTCGGCATGATGTGTAGCTTTTAAGGATCTTCTGGTGGACCTTACTGTGTCAAGCAGCTCCTATTTAAGTGATGCCTTGATTGTGAACAGGTGTGGCAATAATCAGGCCTGGGTGTGGCTAGAGAAATTGAACTCAGGTGTGGACAACCACAGTTATAGTATGTTTTAACAAGGGGGGCAATCACTTTTTGACACAGGGCCATGATGGTTTGGATTTTTTTTCACCTTTAATAATAAACACCTTCATTTACAAATTGCATTTTGTGTTTACTTGTGTTGTCCTTGACTATTGTTTAAATTGGTTTGATGTTCCGAAACACTTAAGTGTGACAAACATGCAAAGGAACAGGAAATGAGGAAAGGGGCAAACACTTTTTCACACCACTGTAGGTTGTTAGAGTGGAGGGAGGCCCATTCAAATGAATGGTGCTGCTCCAAAAACACTCAAGTAAAAAACAAAAAAAGTTCAAAAGAGCGAGCAGCTGCAGCTGTTGCTGCAGATCACTCAGGTGTGAATAAAGCCTTAATTGTTCTTTAACCACTAGTCTCATGTTAGTGATTTCTACATATGTAAGTGTGCAACAAACTGTGTTGATGTTTCCAGGAACTCTGGAGTGATCATTGAGGATATTTTGTACCTATTTGTTGTTAAGTATAAAAATTAAAATTTCTAAAAGAAGTACAAAATGAATGGGAGTACCATGTGATCATCGTGACCTGTCACAGTTGTCACAAGTGTAAACACTGTCTATGATGAAAAGCCTGCTCTCTCCTGTCACAAAGAGTACAGATGGGGGAAGCAAGAGTGGGGTAAATTGTCTGCTCTTCACAGCCAGTGATCTAGCGTTCAAATCACAGTGCACCTACCTGATCAAACTACCCCAAACAAAAAAAACTCAGCAGTGTCAACAATATTCCTGAACACAATGCCCTTACATGATCTCAGTGCCCCTACCTGAATACATAAGGTGCCAGATTACATCCAGGTCCTGATTATAGCCAGCCCTTGAATATGCCCAAAAGCTGACTACAGCCAGTGCCAGATTACAGTCAGTTCTTTATTGCAACCAGACCCTGATTACAGCCTGCATTTGATTACAGTGAGCTCCAGATTACAGCCAGGGCCTTATAACAGCCAGTGTCAAATTACTGCCTGTGCCTGATTACTGCCACTTCCAGAGTTTCCAGGTTGCTGAATAAAGTCAACACCAGTGTTTCCAGTTTGCTGGCACAACAAGTGCCAGTGTTTCTGATTGCAGCCAGTGTCAACATTTACTTTTTCACCTTGAGGTGTCTTCTTTCCAAAGTGTGGTAATTTTGTGAGTATTTCTACTGTCCTAGTACTTTAGGGCCTTCAAAAATATGATAGTCAGAAAACCAGATGCTTAATTTATTCCCTTTGAAAGACTGCAGGTGCTCCTTGTATTTTGAGCCCATCTATGGGTCTAGGCTGAGAAAAAGTATTACATGTGTTGCATCCCCATACTCAGGGAGAGTAGCAGACTGTGTTTTGGGGTGTATTTTCATGCTGTGTGTGAGAAATATCTTATTAAAATGACAAATTTGTGGGAAAAAAATATATTTTCATTTACTTTCTTCATTTTCCAATTCTTGTGGCAAAAAAAGAAAAAGAAATTATTCAAAAGACTCGTTGTACTTTGGGGTGTTTGCTTTCCAAAATAGTGTTATTTTGTGGGTATTTCTACTGTCTTGGCACTTCAGTGTCTCCAAAAACGATTTTTTTTGCAATGGGAAATCAAGTGCATAATTTATGCTATTTGAAAGCCTGAATCTGTTCATTGAATTTGGGCCTCTCTATGCATCCCCATACTTAGGATATGTAGCAAAATGTGTAACTATAAAGCCCCATACACACTATCAGATTTTCTGCTGATTTTTTCCTTCAGATTTACCAAAACCATATAATATGAGTTAAAACCTTAGGTGTTTCAATTTGTATGCAATCAGGCAGGCCCTTGCACTACATGGTTTTGGTAAATCCGAAGATAAAAATCAGCAGAAAATCTGATAGTGTGTATGACGTTTAAGTATGCCCAAGCTGTGTGTAAGAAATAACTTGCTAAATTGCCAACTTTGTGAAAAAAAGCAAATTTAATTTGGTTTCTTCATTTTCAAAAAAATATAGCAAATAAATACATTTTCAAAATAGTCACCATTTATAAATACTTTGGGGTGTTATGCTTGGGGTGTTTGTACTATTAGGATATGCTAGGACCTAAAAAAATTAAATATGCAGTCAAAACATCAGGATTCATAAATTCAAAAAGTGACAGCTAGTACAGGGAAATTCGCAGACACAGGGACAGAGGGCATCGGGCAGCAGCTGCAGAAGTGGGAACTAAAATGGGTGGAACATGTTCCCAAAGGTGAATTTATCCTATTACTATTATTAACTATTTTTAAAAAAACTGTGGATAATAAATACCCCTAGAAAGCTCTCAAAATTATATAAAATTGGTTTGGGTATAGTGTTGCATGACAGAGTCATTTTCATTCAAATTATCACATCATGGAAAAATGAAAAATAGCCTGGTAAAAAAAAAGGATTGTCTCATTTCATTTGCCAATGCAAATTATTACTTACCTATCATCCCCTCCACAGCTATGTGTTCATTCAGATTGATACGTTTGCTTGAGAAAACTGGGCCATGTATGACTTCCCTAATGGTCTTCGTCTGAAACAAACACAGTACTCAGAATCTTCATTTGACTCCATATACATGTTTACCACTGATGAGCTGCAAGTAATTTTGCAGCTCATCAGTGGCAAACAGGCCTAGAGAACCTAATTAGCAATAAAACCGCTTGTTATTGTCCCCAAAGCTGATGTAGACCACACATAAAAGCGTTAATGGAAGTATTGCAAAGTTCTGATAAACTTTAACAATGGGTTGACAAAGAGATTGAGTTTAAAGCGCAATAGCTGAATGAATCGATTTCAAAAAAGCTAAGAATTGCAAGTATTACTGACTGATGTTTTCTATCGGCTACATGCACGCAGATGCTGAATACAAAAAGCATCTATTACCTGTAGCCTTTTTGCTAGCATTTAGGGACAGTGTTATTACTCCCTCGGTGTACCTCGGTGGGCCATTTAAGTGAGTGCCAGACATGTCCCAAATGCTTCATGCAAGGTGTAAATAGGCATTGTGCAACAATGTCATGCAGGGGCTCCTAAAAGGAGGTGAAATACCTATCAAGCACCCTGCTTTAAGCATCCTTGTGAACCTTGTGATACCACCAAGCATCACTAAAATATCATACTACTCATCAATGTATCAACCCACTTCATCTCTCACAGAAGGCAGAGGACAATCCCATACAAGGAACACTGTTCTCCAAACTGAATGGAGCTTTCACTTTCTGGCTTCTGAATAAATTGTGTCTTATGTGGGAGATGAAGTTGACACATTGAAGAGTAAAAGGATCTTTTAATGATGATTGGTGGTATCTCATGCATCCCTGAAGAGCAGACTGGTTTGATCTAATAAATCTTGAAACACGTTGGATACCCAATACCATCAAACAAGCAATTATGTGAAATACAAAGTTTCTTAATGCAAATGGTTTAGGGGAGTACTACCTAGCATAAATCAATAAATGTCAACCTCTGTTCAAGCAAATTGTGATCATTCTCTGATTTTAAACTTTTGTATGGTTTTAAAGATCAATATTAAAGATGTAACTTTAATGGTGTGTGTTCTTGTGTTGTTGTTTTGTTGGTTTGGTTGCCTTCAATATCCCATAGAAGTTTATTGAAATACAATATTTAAGATTAGGAAAAGTGGCAACCTTCTCCCACAACAGAGTGTAAAAGAAAAAAAATAAGTTACATCACCATTTGCCACAATATGGCTGAAGAAGGAAAATGCTAGAAGCAGAGGAAGCTACAGAGAAGATGTCATCAGCAGATGTTGGGCACCAAGGCAGGACACGGAGCTGTCAATGCTGATGCAGGGCAAAACTCAAAGGTGCGTTTTTCATAATTTGCAGTTCAAATTTAAGCAGCAGTTTACAAACTGTACAAGTTGTTTCATTAAAAATAGAATGCTGATCATACTTTCATACTATGTTCATAATTTCAGTTTTTAATGTAACAGGCTTTGTCATATAAAAAAAGTAAAAGGATCTATGCTGTAAAAGTAACAAAACATGATTAGCCACTGACAATGAATGTCTTATAAAAAACAACTTGGTCAGGATTCTACCACTGAGAACAAGTTATTCAGACATTTCAGAAATAGACATTGTACATGCTTTGAAATCATGATACTTTAAAGGTAAACTTTTCAGCCTTCGGATGTATTGTTGAACTGTCAACTGGTTTATTCTTTAATAGTCTCCCTAATCTAAGCCTTCACTGGCGTGTGGCCAACAGACAGAGAGACAGTGGCTTCTACAGGCATTACAAAAGACTTTCTTCTTTCAGTTTGTATACCGCGGTTAATTGATGTATATAATTATTTCATACTTAACTTTGCATTAGGGGACCGGAAGGCAACTATCATATTGATTTCTGGCAGCATGAGCCTTTCTTGCATTGATTCTTTTTTTGCTATATATAATGAAACAAGCGCATCAAATGTTTTGAGGTTCATGGAGCCTTAATTGGGTACTTAAACTTCATTTACATGATCTTTTTTTTGCCACATTCAATAATTAACATTTTAATAATTACTTGGATGTGCCTATGCTTAAACTATAACTATAGGCAAACCTTTTTTTCATTTTGGATAGAGCATGGGGGGGGGGGGGGGGGTTATAACCCCTGTCAGGTTTTTTCTTTTGCCATCTGTGTCCCATTGCAGAAATTTCCCTTCACTTCCTGTCCC
The DNA here is from genome assembly GCF_037356315.1 of Lithobates pipiens. NCBI lineage: Eukaryota > Metazoa > Chordata > Amphibia > Anura > Ranidae > Lithobates > Lithobates pipiens. Next base: position 143,094,562 of record NW_027507790.1, read on the forward strand.
ATAGTCAAAACAGGAAGTTAGTAGAAATTGCTGCAAATTAAGAGAATTCCTTGGGGACCCTCAGCTCACCAGAACTAGTATCCCCATTGGAAAATACCCCCTCTATTACTTTTTGACTCCGGAAATCATTCCACTGTGAGTGTCAGGAACCATGAATCAGATTGAGACAGAAGTGCAGTTAAAAATAACACTTGTTTATTAATAATAATAATAATAATAGTAAAAGGTAAACAGAGCAATGTAGTCAAATCATAGCCAGTGTTCTGTAACCGAAACGGATAGTTAGACAAGCTAGGACACCAGGGAGCCAGAGATCAGCATACTTCAGGACAGGCCAGGAAATCAGGAAACTGGAGAATCAGCGTAGTGGAACAGCAAGCAGGATCAGGAACCAGAAGGTACGTCAGCCAATAAACTCTTCAATAGGTACACAGGAGAAAGTCTATGGATGTATTGACCAAGGTGAAGGCAGAGAGGGACTGAACTAACCAGCTTAAGTAATTCACAGGACTTGATGAACAGGATATGAGGTTAGTCACTGTGCAAAAGATTGGAGCTAGCAATTAACTGACAGCTGAGTGGCCTCCTCTTAGAAGGAAGGGCTGAGTCCAGCCCTGATAGTACCCTCTCCTCAATGGCCCCACCCCCACGGAGGACCACCAGGTTTGAGGGGAAAATGTCTATGGAAAGCACGGAGGAGGACAGGGGCATGTATGTCTGAGGATGAGACCCAAGAGCCTTTCTCCGGACCGTACCATTTCCAATGCACCAGGTACTGTATGTGCCCAAGGAACCTACGGGAGTCAACAATGGACTGTACTTAATATGTGGCACCAAGGTGGTAAAGCGGTTGCAGACCAAAGGTTTTAATAAGGAGACATGGAATACATTTGAGATATGCATATTAGAAGGAAGGTCTAAAGCGTAAGCCACTGGGTTAATCCTGTGTAGAATATGGAAAGGTCCAATAAACCAAGGTGCCAACTGTAGAGAGGGAACATGGAGTCAGAGGCTGTGAGATGGAAGTCAGACCCTGTCCCCAAACTGGTAGGAAGACACAGGCTGGCATCTGCGGTCAGCATGGAGTCTGTGCCTATCATTGGCATGTCGCAAAGCCTCCCGGACTAGTACACAAGTGAAACAAAGACCATGGAGATGCTCCTCGAATGCAGGGATGCTCTGTGGAACAAATGAGTCAGGCAAAATAGAAGGTTGGAAACCATAGTTTTCCATAAACGGGGACAATCAGGAAGCAGAATTCGAGGCACTATTGTGAGCAAACTCTGCCCAAGGTAAGAGGTCTGACCAGTTGTTATGATGGTCAGAAATCTAGCAACATAGAAACTGCTCCAAGGACTGGTCAGCTCGTTCTGTGGCCCCATTAGACTGCGGGTGATATGCAGAGGAGAAAGCAAGCTGAATTCCCAACTGTGCACAAAAGGCTCGCCAGAACCAGGACACAGACTGACTACCCCTGTCCGAGACAATCACCTGGGGTAACCCATGTAAGCGAAAGATCTCCTGAGCAAAAATAAAATGGAAGTCAGTTCCTTAGATGTGGGCAACTTCTTAAGTGAAATACAAGAGACATCTTCAAGAACCGATCAACCACCATTATTATTATTATTATTATTATTATTAAAGATTTATATAGCGCCAGCAGTTTACGCAGCACTTTACAATATAAAAGGGAGACAATACAGTTACAATACAATTAAATACAAGAGGATTAAGAGGGTCCTGCTCAGAAGAGCTTACAATCTAAAAGGGTGGGGCAGGTGGTACAGAAGGTTATAACTGTCGGGAATGAGTTGATGGAAGTGGTAGGAGATTAGTTTGAGACGTGATAGGCTTCCCTGAATAGATGAGTTTTCAGGGATTGCCTGAAGGTAGCAAGAGTAGGGGATAGCCGGACCAGTGGAGGTAGCGAGTTCCAGAGGATTGGAGAGGCTCTGGAGAAATCCTGGAGACGAGTGTGGGAGGAGGAGACGTGAGAGCTTGAGAGTAGGAGGTCTTGAGAAGAACGGAGGGGACAGTTTGGGTGATATTTGGAGACAAGATTGGTGATGTAGCTCGGGGCAGAGTTGTTCCCCGAGCTACACCATAAAGATAACTGTTGTTGTTCTCCGGTTTCCTGATTCCTGTCCCAAAGTACGCTGATATCTGGCTCCCTGACTTCCTGGCTTGTCTGACTATCCGTTCCGGTTACCAAACTCTGGCTATGATTTGACTATGTTGCTCTGTTTACCTATTATTATTATTATTATTATTATTATTATTAATAAAAAAGTGTGATTTTTAACTGCACTTCCGTCTCGCTCTGATTCATGGTTTCCGACACTCACAGGGGAATGATTTCAGGAGTCAAAATGTAATAGAGGAGGAATTTTCCAATGGGGAGACTAGTTCTGGTGAGCTGAGGGTCCCCAATGAATTCTCTTAATTTGCAGTTATTTCTGCTCCCTTCCTGTTTTGGCTATGGGACAGGAAGTGAAGGAAAATCTCTGCAATGGGACACAGATGGCAAAAGAAAAAACCTGACAGGGGTTATAACCCCCCCAATGCTCTATCCAAAATTTTAAAAAGGTTTGCGTATAGTTCTAGTTTTTGAATATGGGTGTTAGGAGGCCCACTGGAAGGTGTCGTGGTGTCTTACTCTGAGCACACACGGAACAGGCAGCTATGAAGGCAGCTAAATCAGCACGTAGACTAGGCCACCAGAATTGTTGGGAAATGTCCCAAAAGAGTTGATTCTTCCCAGGGTGGCCAGCAGCCTTGGGAGACTGGTAGGTCTGGAATATGGCAGCATGTAGACTCTCAAGGACAAAGCAGCGGTCACAAGGTTTCTCAAGAGGAGCATGGACCTGAGCGGCAAGAATGTTGTCACCCAAAGGAGAAGGGAGACTGGTGCGAACCGTAGCCAGAATACAATCAAGAGGAATCACAGGATCAGGAACAGATTCCATCTTGGAAGTGGAGGAAAATTGTCATGGCAAGGCATCAGCCCTTACATTCTTAGTACCGGGTAAGAGTGAAACAATGTAATTGAAACTTGACAAGAAAAGAGCCCATCACACCCTTCTGGGAGAGAGGCGTTTAGCCTCAGACATGAATGTGATATTCTTATGGTCAGTAAGAATGAGAGCCGGCACTTTGGTACCTTCGAGTAGATGCCTCCATTCTTTAAGGGCTAAAATGATCGCTAACAACTCTTTATCCCCAATCTCGTAATTGCATTCCACAGGTGACAATTTCTTGGAAAGCCACAAGGATGCATAGCACTCTCAGAGGTAGGACGTTGAAACAGAAGGGCGCCGACTCTAGTTTTAGAAGCATCAACCTCAAGGATAAAGGGTTACCGTCCTTTCTGGTCATATCAGTTAGGGGCATGACCAGAGAGGAGAAGTTATGAATAAAATTTCAATAATAATTAACAAAGCCAAGAAAATGTTGCAGAGGAGGTATACCCACGGTTTTGGGGCCACTGTAGAACTGCTGAAAGTTTCTCTGGGTCCATTGAAAAACCGTCAGTGGAAATTACATTACCCAGGTATTTAATGTGTTCATGATGGAACTCACACTTCCCCAATTTACCATAGAGATTTTTCTCTCTCATCTTCTGAAGCACATGACAGACATCTGTGTGATGACTCTCTGGGGACTTGGAAAAAATGAGGATATCGTCGAGATAAACCAGCACACATAGCTGCAACAAATCTGGGAGGACATTGTTGAGAAATTCCTGGAAAACTGCCAGAGTGTTACAAAGGCCAAATGGCATTATGAGGTACTCATAATGGTCTGTTCTGGTATTAAACACAGTTTTCCATTCCTCGTCCTCCTTGATCCCCACGAGATTGTATGCTCCTCTCAAATCCAGCTTTGTGAAAACCATTGCTCCTTTGAGGCAGTCAAGTAACTATGTAATCAACTGAATTGTATAAGCATTCTTAATCAGGAAACGATTGAGACACCTATAATTAATACAAGGTCTCAGTTCACCACTCTTCTTCAGAAAGAAGAAACCAGCACCAGCAGGAAATGAGGACTTGCAGATGAATCCTCGAGAAAGTGCTTCTGCAACATACTCCTCTGTGGCCTTATCCTCTGCGAAACAACAAAGGCTAAACCCGGGCACAAGGGGGTATGGCACCAGGTTGAAGGTCAATTGCGCAATCATATGACCGGTGTGGAGGCAAACTACTGGCTTGACCTTTGTCATCACTAAGATCACAGTACTCCTCCGGCATGGAGGAGATTGAATAGGTGCATAGGTCTTTAGCCACATTCTGTAAACATGTCTTGCATTGTGGCGACCAGGAGAGAACCTCAGCACGAAGCCATTCAAAAGAGGAGTTGTGCCTTCTGTAACCAAGGATAACCAGCGGAAACTTAGGAGAGGAAATAACTTGGAATTGGATTATCTCATGGTGACAATGGAACAGTCTCCTGAGTCACATGGACAGGCTGTAAAGGTCTCCCATCAAGAGACTCAATGGCAAGTGTAGTGGCACGAAGCTGCAGTGGATTCAAGTGCTTAGATACAAAGGCAGCATCAATGACCTGGCCTGCAGCCCCAGAGTCGTTTAGAGCAGGGATCTCAAACTGGTGGCGCTCCAGCTGTTGCGGAACTACAAGTCCCATCATGCCTCTGCCTGAGGGAGTCATGCTTGTAACTGTCCGACTTGCAATGACTCATGGGAGTTGTAGTTTTTCAAAAGCTGGAGGGCCACCAGTTTGAGACCTCTGGTTTAGAGCCTGTATCTTGACGGACGACTCAGACCAAGAAAGGGTAACAGGAACCGGGGGCTTATCCTTCTGGATAACTGGGGTCTGTGGATGAAAAAATGCCACCTAAGGTTTGTCCCCAACAGGACCACAAGGTTCGGGCGTTCCCTGGAAGGATAGGACAAGACTTCAAAATGTGACCTGCCTGGCCACAATAAAGGCACAATCCCTCCCTCCCACTAAAGGTTCTGTCAGGAGCGTGTATGGAGATTGAGATGCTAAGAGGACTCCCTTTGTGGCTAGGTGCAGTGCGCTCCTGAAGTTGGGAACAGGAAGCACAGTGCCCGAAGAAGTACGGGTGGCTTGCTTGTACTTAGATGAGCTGGGCTGCTGCTTGGGTGGATGGAGCAGGCAGAGCTGAACTTGCTGTGTTCAGATGAACAGGGAAACCAGAAGCCAGGCCAGAAGTCATGCACAGATAGATCAGTCCAAAGAATAATCAGGGGGGAGCCAAGGTCAAACACAGGCAGGGTCCAGATGCAAGCCAAAGGTCAAGCCGGGAGATCAAGTAGCAGAAGCAGAGTCCAGGAACAGGCCAAGGGTCAGACTAGGAGATCAGGAAGCAAGGTCGAAGGCAAGCCGGGTCACAATGGGTGTCTCAGATCAGGAAGCAAGGTCAAAGTACACAAGGCAGCTGCGGAGATAATCCAGCAAGGTCCTGTAGGTACAGGCTGGCTTAAATAGGTTCACTGGCCCCAGCATCAGTCACGGCAGTTGTGCGCCATCGTGCATGCACAGTATTGCACCAGTGTGAGCCAATGCACGCTGATGCACACCAATATGTGCCAATGTGCACTGATGTGTACCAGTATGCACTGATGTGCACTGATGCCCACCAGTATGCACCGATGCACGCTGATGCGCGGTGCACACTCATGCAAGTCTTGGGACTCTCTGTGGGCGTCCATGAGTGTTCAGGATGGCATTGCCAGTACCGTGACCGCCATGGCCCTGACAGGTTCTCTCATCCGCAAAGAGATGGTGAGAGAGGTGAGAGGTGGGAATGCAAAGCTCAGGGACAAATGTACAGGAGGCTTCCACAAGCGCATCTTAAAAGAGTCTTTCTCTGAGTCTGGAGTCAATAAGTATGGCAAACGGGATCAACTTCTCCAGCTCAGTGGGTATATCTTGGGCTGCTATCTCATCTTTAATGGTATCCGAGAGACCATGAGAAAAAGCAGCCAAGGACTTCATTGTTCCATGCAACCTCTGCTGCCAGAGTACAGAATTCAATGGCATAATCGGCAACAGTTCTCATACTCTGTTTGATGGACATGAGGCACTTGGCAGCAGAAGTGGAGTGTGCAGGAACGTTAAAAATACCCTTTTAAAGGAAGCCACAAACTCTGGATAATTCAGGACAATGGGTTTTTGTGTTTTCCATAAAGGGTTTGCCCAGGCCAGGGCTCTCTCAGAAAGCAAAGATATAAAAAAAAAAACGACTTTGCTTCCTTCCGTGGGAGACACCTGGGGCAGCATCTCGAAGTACATCTCAACCTGATTGAGAAACCTTCTGCATAGAACTGGATCGCCCCCAAATCACTGGTGAAGCGGATCGGAATCAGACATACCTCTTTTAGAGGTAATACTTGAGGCGGGTGCCTGCACCTGCACAGAGACTGGAGCAGCAGCAGGGACAGTCTACAACACAGGTTGTACTGCAGCAGCCCCAGTGGGAGCTTCCAGGTGAGCCGGCCGATTCAGGAGCATCTGTAACGCCAAGGCAAACTGATCAATAGGGGATCCTGCTCATCCAACCTGGAAAAAAATATTACCAGCAAGTGGATTGACTGCATCTTCTGAATTCATGGTCTTTGCCTGCTGTCAGAAATCATGAAACAGACTGATAGAGAAGTGCAGTTAAAAAATACACTTTATTAATAATAATAATAATAGTAAAAGGTAAACAAAGCAATGTGGTCAAATGATAGCCAGCATTTGGTAACGGGAATGGATAGCCAGACAAGGCAGGACACCAGGGAGCCAGAGATCAGCGTACTTTAGGTCAGGCCAGGAAATTAGGAAACTGGAGAATTAGCGTAGTGGAACAGCAAGCAGGATCAGGAACCAGAAGTGACATCAGCCAAGCAAGTCTTCAACAGGTACACAGGAGAGAGTCTCTGGATGTGTTGACCATGGTGAAGGCAGAGAAGGACTGAACTGAACAGCTTAAGTAACCAGCAGGACTGATAAACAGGATATTATCATCAGGGGAGTCACTTTGGAAAAGATTGGAGCTGGCAATTAACCGACAGCTGAGCAGCCTACTCTGAGAAGGAAGGGCTGAGCCCAGCCCTGACAGTGAGGAGGTGGATATCTCACTTTTCTTAATCTTCCAGATTCCTAAATGCCCCCCCCCCCAACACCCCCAAAATCCCCATACCTTTTTTGTGCGGGGGGGAAATAAGATGTAGGCAAGATGTCCTTGTCCCTCAATATTGGGACAAGGTGCAAAGCCACCAAGCCTTCCTAGATGAGGGTCTGTTAGAATTTTAGGGAGAGACCCGCTATGTTTGTTTCCTGTTTTTTTTTTTGTTTTGTTTTTTCATTTTTGAAGGACTGCATCTTACTGTTTCATAACTTCATGCACTTTTTTTCCAAAATAATTTTTATTAATTTTTTTCATATACAAGGAATGAAACATATTGTTGTAGAACACATAACATGTTTACATGTATACATCCGGCTTCTTCGCTGGTTTGGGCAAGGTTACAATATTGTGAAATAAAATAATGTATCTGTGCTTAGACCAAAGGGGAAATAAGGTGTGCAGCCTACCCTGCTAGATCCCCAATAGGGGACCGTGTCTATGCAACACCAGTTTAGGACAAAATCCGTCGGAAAAAATCAGACGGATTTTGTTGTCGGAATGTCCGACCGTGTGTACGTGGGCTATTACCGACCGTGTACAAAGTAGAGCGTATTTTTAATAGTGTCTTGGCATGTTTGGCCTTTAAAGCGGGAGTCCACCGGGACTCCGTGTTTTTTTTTTTTTAAAAAGCCAGCAGCTACAAATACTGCAGCTGCTGACTTTTAAAATAGTGACACTTGCCTGTCCAGCGCGCCCGCGATGTCGGCACCCGAAGCCGATCTCTAGGTCGTCTGTCGGGTCCTGCCGCCGCCATCTTGGGTATGGGGATCAGGAAATGGAGCCTTTCGGCTTCATTTCCCGGTTCCCTACTGCGCATGCGCGAATCGCGCTGCGCAATAAGGACGCTCCCCGCTGCCTCTGGGATCTGTGTGTTTCCCAGCAGGCAGCGGGGCACTTGCGGGAAGGGGTGGGCACTTGCGGAAAGGGGGCGTAAGTTACGCCCCTTTCCGCAGAGAGCTATCCCGGAAGTGGGTGCAGTTACCTGGATTATCCAGGTAACTGCACTCCCCTCCCCCCTGAAAGGTGCCGATTGTGGCACCGGAGGGGGGGAGGGTTCCGATGAGCGGAGGTCCACTTTAGGGTGGACCTCCGCTTTAAGAAGGTTCTAAGATCGTTTCTGGCCAGGAAAATGTTATCACTGTTGGAATGTGTGGAGGTTACTTTATTTATCTTTTCTAATTGTTCAATGTTATCTAGCAGTTCTATCAGCTCCTGTGTCCTTTGGCATTTCATTTGTACATTCAGTTGAATTAGAACACCCCTAATAAATGCCTTGTGGGCTGTCCATAAGGTTGCAGGGTTGCTAGCTGTAGACATATGTAGCACTAACCCCCGAAGGAGCTGCTGGTTTGATTTGGGCCTGCACTCTACCAATAACCCCACTAACTTGACTCAATTCCCGTGGCACAGCTGTGGTGCAATGCAACACAATATAATATAATACAAATACAAAGTACCTGTATTGTAACCTCAATATCCACTGGCTCCACCTGGTGGGGAAAAACAGTACGCCACAACACTGGATACTTAACCAGAAATATATTTTACTGTATAGTATTCAAAACAGGGGGTTACAAAAATGGTGCTGTCATCCCAACATAGGACGATAGCACAATATATTTCAATAGGAACAATTTAAAACAATATATATATATATATATATATATATATATGGATTAATACCTGGGAGCTCCCCACACTTTAAAAGCTATGACTCACCTAAAGTACTTAGTCCCCGATCTTCTTTCTTCGCTAGCGAAAAATAACTACTTTGTGATTTGTAATCCACAGTCTATGAAAAGTTGAGTTGAGGTGCTCCTGGTGTGAATCCAATAACTAATTTACAACGCTTGAGGCACCAGAGTGGATAGACCTCAAGTATGCTCAGTGTCAGTTGCTCTGCTTCTCCTCCGTGGAACTACAAATTCCAGTGAGGCCTGTATGTGATTCTAACTATGTGTAAATGTTAACCACTTGAGGACCGCCGTATTGCCATTGTACGTCAGCACAATGGCACAGGCAGGCATAATCACGTACATCTACGTGATTGCCTTCCAGCGGGTGGGGGGTCCGATCGGACCCCCTCCCGCTGGATACGGCGGTCCGGTTCGCTCCAGGAGCGCTCCGTGATGAGGGGATGGCCGTTGGTTTTCGGCCACCCCCTCTGGATCGCTCCTGGCCAATGAGAAGCTTCCTCCCCTGTGTATTGTTTACACAGGAAGGAGGAAGTGATGTCATTCTCCTCGGGGCGGTCTTTTTGACCGGACTACGAGGAGAACAGTAAAAGTAAGTGTGCACCAACACTACACTGACATGTAGGTACACACAGGCACACAAACCCCCCCCGATCCCCCCCCCGATCGCCCCCCGATCCCCCCCGCCCCCCCTCCCCCCCCAGTCACAGTGTCACTGATTGCATTGATCATTTCTTTACTGATCAATGCATTCAGTGTCAGTTGTGACAGTAAAAACTGTCAGGACAGTTAGTGTTAGGTCCAGGGTAGCCCCCTATCACCCCCCAATAAAGATTTAACCCCCTGATTGCCCCTAGAGTTAACCCTTTCACCCCCTTTTGCCAGTGTCACTAAGCGATCATTTTTCTGATCGCTGCATGTGTCGCTAGTGTCGCTAGGTAGCTAGTTATTTTTTTAGGTTCACCGCCAGGTTTTTATATCGCTAGGTACCCCGATATACTACCCAATAATGTTTTTAACCCCCTGATTGCCGCTAGTTAACCCTTTCACCCCCTTTTGCCAGTGTCACTAAGCGATCGTTTTTCTGATCGCTGCATTAGTGTCGCTACAGTCGCTAGGTAGCTAGTTATTTTTTTAGGATCACCGCCAGGTTTTTATAGCGCTAGGTACCCCGATATACTACCCAATAATGTTTTTAACCCCCTGATTGCCGCTAGTTAACCCTTTCACCCCCTTTTGCCAGTGTCACTAAGCGATCATTTTTCTGATCGCTGCATGTGTCGCTAGGTAGCTAGTTATTTTTTTAGGTTCACCGCCAGGTTTTTATATCGCTAGGTACCCCGATATACTACCCAATAATGTTTTTAACCCCCTGATTGCCGCTAGTTAACCCTTTCACCCCCTTTTGCCAGTGTCACTAAGCGATCGTTTTTCTGATCGCTGCATTAGTGTCGCTACAGTCGCTAGGTAGCTAGTTATTTTTTTAGGTTCACCGCCAGGTTTTTATAGCGCTAGGTACCCCGATATACTACCCAATAATGGTTTTAACCCCCTGATTTCCGCTAGTTAACCCTTTCACCCCCTTTTGCCAGTGTCACTAAGCGATAATTTTTCTGAACGCTGCATCAGTGTCGCTAGTGTCGCTAGGTAGCTAGTTATTTTTTTAGGTTCACCGCCAGGTTTTTATAGCGCTAGGTACCCCGATATACTACCCAATAATGGTTTTAACCCCCTGATTGCTGCTAGTTAACCCTTTCACCCCCTTTCACCAGCGATCACAGTATAAGTGTCACTGGTGACGCTGGTTAGCCAGTTAGTTATTTAGGTTCCCCGTCAGGTTTTTATATAGCGCCAGGGACCCCCATATACTACCTAATAAAAATTTGAACCACCTGATTGCCCCTAGTTAACCCTTTCACCACTGATCACCGTATAAGTGTTACGGGTGACTCTGGTTAGTTTGTTTTTTATAGCATTTTATATTCAAATCCGGAAGGCAGTGCTTGGTTTTCGGGGTCCCGTACGTGGCTAGGCTCCCAAAAAGTCCCCCACATGTGGTATCCCCGTACTCGGGAGAAGCAGCAGAATTTATTTTGGGGTGTAATTTGACTTCTGCCCATAGCATGTGTGAGCAATATATCATTTAGTGACAACTTTGTGCAAAAAAAAAAAAAGTTTGTAATATTCCCGCAACTTTTGGCAAAATATAAAATATTCCATGGACTCAACATGCCTCTCAGTAAATAGCTTGGGGTGTCTACTTTCCAAAATGGGGTCATTTGGGGGGGTTTTGTGCTATTTTGGCATTTTATGGCCTTCGAAACTGTGATAGGTAGTGAGGAGTTAAATCAAAAATTTGCACCCTTAGAAATCCTGAAGGTGGTGATTGGTTTTCGGGGTGCCGTGCGCGACTAGACTCCCAAAAAGTCCCACACATGTGGTATCCCCGTTTTTTTTGTCATTATTCAATCCCTTAGGACAAAAAAAATAAATATTCAATGGGCTCAACATACCCATCAGCAATTTCCTTGGGGTGTCTACTTTCCAAAATGGGGTCATTTGGGGGGGATTTGTACTGCCCTGCCATTTTAGCACCTCAAGAAATGAGATCGGCAGTCATAAATTAAAAGCTGTGTAAATTCCAGAAAATGTACTCTAGTTTGTAGACGCTATAACTTTTGCGCAAACCAAAAAATATTCGCTTATTGACATTTTTTTTACTAAAGACATGTGGCTGAATAAATTTTGCCCTCAATGTATGACTAAAATTTAGTTTATTCGATTTTTCTTATAACAAAAAGAAGAAAATATCTTTTTTTTTCAAAATTTTCGCTCTTTTTCCATTTATATCGCAAAAAAAAAAAATCGCAGAGGCAATCAAATACCATCAAAAGAAAGCTCTATTTGTGGGAAGAAAAGGACGCAAATTTCGTTTGGGTGCAATATTGCATGACCGCGCAATTACCAGTTAAAGCAGCGCAGTGCGAAATTGCAAAAAGACCTCTGGTCCTTAAGGTATTTATTGGTCCGAGGCTGAAGTGGTTAACAAACGGTGGGCCGTAACCCGCTCACCAACTGGATCGTAGCTCCTTGTGGTAACTTGGGTCCGGTGACTGCAGCTTGCTTCTCTGTCAGCTAGGCCAGTTGCTCTATAACAGTCCGCTGGATGTATCCGATCCTCCACTGCTTCGATGAGTGTCGCTGGACCTTCTCAATCCAGTCACCATCTCTCAGGCACCACCAGGTTACTCCACAAACAAATGGAGCTGCGCTCCGTAATGGCTGTGAGCCGCTGTGTCCGGGAAGCCTCTTCACAGATCCCCACAGGCTGGCAACGCGATCCCAAGAGACCTAAAATGGCCGCTCAGGTCCCTTTTGTCTCCTACCCAGCATGCACTGCGTAAGAGAGTGTTCATGGGTAGGTCACACAGACTCCTGGGTAACAAGGTCAATCTTCTGAATCAAAACAACAGTCACTTCCTGTATAAGTTTTTTATGTTGTTCAGAGGTAACAATATACAAGTGCATTACCCATATTTAGTCACTAGATGGCTCTGGATACAGAACCATAGTAATGTCCATTAACCTTATATTACAGTATGCATAACCACATCAATAGACAAGGAAGTCGGTGCTACACACTCCCCCCACTTTATCTCTTTGGTCCCCAAAGAGGTTCAAATTACTAGCTCTATCCTGTATTTTAGCTTCTATATGGTCATATAATACGGACAGAGGAGCTTCCCGCCAGTTGTCATATGATGGGGAGCTATCCTGTGCTCATACTACCATGTCTGGTACAGATGTGCCAAGGGGTGAGGTGGAGTTGTCTCTTACTGAATCCAGAGTAGAGGGACTATACATTTCAAAGTTTATTTTACTAACAAACTGAGATGCTTCAGAGCATTCACCTAAAGTATCGTCAGTCTGCGTGGTGAGCGAATGTCTCTCTTTGCCCTTTGCACTTTTGGGGTATCCTTTTTTTTTTGACAAATATCTTCATCCCCCCTCTCAGTGTCTGAAGGTGGAGAGTTAACAAGAGTACTGGGCCCTTCTGTAGGATGAGTTGCCGGCATAAATTCTGTGGCTTCCCTGAGAGTCCCATTATTATCTTCCTCCACTTCTGAAAAGATATCAGCGTCTGTTTCTGAAGTTTCTGTAGGCCACAGCCAACTCTCTACTTCTTCATCTTCATCTACAGAGGGTGTAATCTGCGATCTGGTTATTGACCTACACACATCAGTGGATGTAGATGGGAGTTCCTCCTCTGTGCTTATTCTAACTGTCTCAGTGAGAGGTAAGAGGTGATTCCATTGCCAGGTCTTCACTGGCCCAGTATTTCCTTCCGGCTTAATTTCATACACTGGGAGCCCTGGAAATTTCCTACACACCACATAAGGCTGTGATCTCCAGCGATCAGCCAGCTTATGTTTGCCTGGGATGCCTAGATTCCTCAGCAAAACCCTGTCACCTGGTTGAAGATCTTGAACTCTCACTTTCAGGTCAAAGTTCTTCTTGTTCCTGTTCCTGAGTTCGAGTTGGCTTGGCCCTGCTCGTAAGCTATCTTCAAGTTCCTTCTCAGTCTATCCACATACCCTCTATGGGAGGTCTCTGATGTGTAATCCAAGGAGATACCAAAAGCCAGGTCCACCGGTAATCGGGCTTCACGGCCGAACATTAATCTGTAAGGTGAATACCTGGTGGAATCTTTTGATCAATCTGCTCTCAAAGTCCCTTCCTTGGTCCGAATGTATCCTTTTGGGTAAGCCATAATGGATGCAGAACTTCTCCACGAGAAACGGTGGTTGCTTGCTGATCTCTAGTAGGGAATGCCTGTGCATAGTGGGTAAAGTGATCTGTTACCACTAAGTTGTTACTCTGCCCACTCAGGGCAGATTCTAAACAAAGAAAGTCTATGTAGACCAGGTCCGTTGGGCCCTTGCTTTCCAGATGACCCATTGGGGCAGCCCTCTGGGACAATGTCATGGTGGTTTGGGGGGCCCCAAAGCATCCTCCCAATGTTGAGGGCATGTGGCCTGGTATGGTTCAGGAGGGGGGGCCACTCTCTCGCCCCCCCTCTTTTCCTGCGGCCTGCCAGGTTGCATGCTCGGATAAAGGGTCTGGTATGGATTTTTAGGGGGACCCCCACGTCAATTTTTTTTTATTTGACGCGGGGTTACCCTTAATATCCATACCAGACCTGAAGGGTCTGGTATGGACATTTAGGGGGAACCCCACGTCAATTTTTTTTTTTATTTGATGCTGAACATGAGCCCTTTCACAGGCATACTATAGACACCCCCCAGGTATGAAATTTAAAGGAATATTACACTTCTATTGTTTCACTTTAATCATTATTAAAATCATTGCTCTCGAAAAAACGTCCATTTTTAAAACTTTTTTTTGCACTTTCGTTATCATTTGTCAAAACGAAAATGAAAATACCTGAAATTCAGCCGAAAATGAATGCACATGTCTAATAAGCAGCGATGGAGTTATCTATAGCTGGGCACATATGGAGAGCTAATGAACTATTGCTCACCTCAGTGTCCTGTGCTGTGTCCTTTGAGAGCTTCAGTTTAGATTTGGCTGGGCTCGGGGATAGAGTGGAGACGAGGAAACTGTTCCCATGTAGGTGAGGAGAGGATATTGTTGTGTGTGCAGCATTTTGTTGTGCCTGTGAGGAGGTCCGGTCACAGCGGGATGCAGCCGCATGTCCACGGGCGCCATTTTGGAAGCTGTTTTTCCCCGGGTAGAATTCAGTGAGTTTCCTTGGAGCTGATCTTTCATTTCTCCATTTTGACATGGTCCTGGTGTTCCGTTGATTCGATCAACCCATGTGCTGAGTATGTTTGGGGTGATCATCCGTCGCCTAGAAAGCCACGTCCCTCAGAGCTGTTTCAGCAAGAAGCCATCTCGGTCGGCTACCGGCCACGCCCCCCTAACTTTATTCACCTTTAAAGTCTAAGTTCACCTTTTCAGGCAGAATTTCACTTTCCATATGAAATAGAAGCCTTTTCTAATGTCTTTTCTGTCTTTTGAAATATTAAAAAATGCATTTTGCTTTCATCGCTTCCTATAGGTCATATCCCATCATGCACTGACTTACTGCATCACAGAATAGGTGTATATTACCACTCTGGACCACTTCTCTCATTACTACATCACCTCTTGTTTTATTTTCAACCACTTTCCAACTTCTTCCCCTAATGTGACCATGCGCATTATATAATAAATGGACTAAAGGTCCACAAGAATTTAACCCCCCTGGCAGTGTTCCCGAGTCTGGCTCGGGGTGGAAATTTTGTACCAAAATTGTAATCACTTGCAGAATTGAGCGATAGCGATTTGTGGGGAGATCCGTCATCAAATATTGAAAAGTAATGACAGTGACAATTCTGCAACTGAGCAAATTTCAGTGTTTTTGATTTGATTACATTATTGAATAATTTTTATTATTGTTATATTATTATTTGGTATAATTATTTATAGTTATTTATTATATTATAATTTATGATTTAATTTTTCAAACTTTATCATACCTGGGATGTTTACTAGACTCTGGTTTGGACAGATTTAAGTGAGTTATTCCTAAGAATTACAGGACTACAATATAAAACGCCAAATTTTCATACAAAATAATTGTACTGCTTTTACCACCTAAAACCCGAAATAATCGTACCGCCAGAGAGGTTAATCAAAGAGGACCAACCAGTACTGGAAAAATAAAATAAAGGATTTATTGAAACATACAAATAGAAAAGAACTTCATCTCTACCACTGCAAACAAGTTAAAAAATGTACAACGTTGTCAAAGGACACGGGTAGCTACCACGGACAGCTATCCATCCACATGCATACATCAATTGGGATTTGAATTAAAAAACAGGTGATGACCCAAATATAGGAACTAAATCCTAAATCCTAAATAAGCAATGTGCTTACCGTATATACTCGAGTATAGGCCGACCCGAATATAAGCCGAGGCCCCCAATTTACCCCCAAAAAACTGGAAAACTTATTGACTCGTGTATAAGCCGAGGGTGAGACATGGCTGTCCATCCCTGTGTGTCCGTCCATCCCTGTGTGTGTGTCCGTCCATCCATCCCTGTGTGTGTGTCCATCCATCCATCCATCCATCCATCCCTGTGTGTGTGTCCGTCCATCCATCCCTGTGTGTGTATCCATCCATCCATCCATCCCTGTGTGTGTGTGTGTGTGTGTGTGTGTGTGTATTCATCCATCCATCCATCCCTGTGTGTGTGTGTGTGTGTGTGTGTGTGTGTGTATCCATCCATCCATCCATCCATCCCTGTGTGTGTGTGTGTGTGTGTGTGTATCCATCCATCCATCCCTGTGTGTGTGTGTGTGTGTGTGTGTGTGTGTGTGTGTGTGTGTGTGTGTGTGTGTGTGTCCGTGCAGCCTTGTGTGTGTGTCCAGCCTACCTGTGTCCCAAGCCTCCATCCCGAGCCGCCGTCGTCCCGAGCCTCCTCTGTCCCGTGCCTCCTCTGTCCCGTGCCTCCTCTGTCCCGTGCCTCCTCTGTCCCGTGCCTCCTCCGTTCCGTGCCTCCTCCGTCCCGTGTCGTGCCGATGGATCGCCGCTCTTCTCGGCGGCCATTCTACAATTCAAAAGCCGCGCCTCCGTCCTCCGCCTGTGATAGGCGGAACACTCAATTTCCCAGCAGCCTGTGTTCCGCCTATCACGGACATCCTCTCATACTCGTCCGTAGTATGAGAATGAACGGATGTCCGTGATAGGCGGAACACTGACTGCTGGGAAATTCAGTGTTCCGCCTATCACAGGCGGAGGCGGAGAAGGAGGCGCGGCTTTTGAATTTTAATGTCCGCCGTCTGTCTGCTCGATACGCTGATCGAGCAGTCAGACAGCGGTGACTCGAGTATAAGCCGAGGGGGCACTTTCAGCCTCAAAAAAGAGGCTGAAAATCTCGGCTTATACTCGAGTATATACGGTATATATAATGACCGTGATTTCCTTGAGTCTATTGATTAGGCCTGGTGGTAAGCCATATGATTATGCAATGCGGGACAGTCCTGAACTGTTCACAAAGTGCCAGTAAAGGTTCGCTTAATATAGAGATTAACACAGTTCGGTATTAGGTAATATAACCAATATGTCTGGCCCTAAGCTGAAATTGAAGCATTCCATGTTGAGCAGCTAAGCAAGTGTCATCTTGTTTTGGGCTTGTAAGGGCTTGATTGGAGTCAGAGTCAGATTGGAGGAAGCAGGATATACTGAAACTAGCCTAAAAGGTGAGGGGAACTGCTGCGGAGTCTATCCAGCCCAGGAGCGTGGGGGAGCATTGAGATATACTGCAACCATACATTGTCTCTGCCACCATACCCACCCCCTTACACTCCGCAGCAGTTCCCCTCACCTTTTATGCTAGCTCCTGGTCTCAGCGGCTTGCCGACTGGAAGCTGAACTAATGCCTGTCCTAAAAGAAAGGGAAAGCTTTTTATTTTCGTCAACAGAGGTACGTTAATGATAAATTGGTGCATAGGGAAGCTGGAATTTAGAAAAAAATAAGTGAACTTAGCCTTTAAGGCATCCTCAAACATATTATTTAAAGTGAAACGTTAATCAGAAAATAAGTCCTAATAGATCACTTTATGCTGAAAAATTGCTGAATGAGCCAATGAGCCCCCGGGGACCATTCAACTCAGCCAAAGGTTCAACTTGATATTTACCATCCAGAAACTGATGGAGCCAGTGGTGGTCCTCTGTGGTTATGAGACGGTGAGGGACGCCCTGCTGAACCACGCCGAGGAGTTCAGTGCCCACCCATTTGTACCAACTCTGCACATCCCCACCAAAGGATACAATTGGTATTGCAACCTGGATGGAGCTTGGCGATCTATAGCAATCTATATATAACAGCTTGGCGATCTATATATAACAGCATTTGATGAGCTTTATTCCTAAGGGAGTTGAATCTGCACAGTTCACCTTGGTGGAGGATATATGGTGTTTTATTTTGAATTTCAGTTACACCCATTTGATTACACTTGGTTGGACTCAAGATCTCCCTTTTTGTTCATCTATAATATATTTTTTTATATTTTGTGGACACTTTTGAAGTTTTATTTATCTTTTTTCATTAGATTTGGACTTGTTCTATTCACAATAGTGCGCTACTGTGAAATGTATGTTTTTTATGCATTGTATTAAACCTATTTTGTTTGGTTATTTTTGTTTGAAGTAGCAGCACTGATTCAGTATATGTTCCCTTATCTATGAGCACAATGCTCACATTTGTAAAGGATAGGGCTGGAAGCAAACAACAGTGCCAGTGAATGAGATCTAATAATAGTACAGGCAGCAAATCAAAACAAGAATACTAACTCCATGCACAGATCTGTTCCAAAACACCACAAAGGACCAGCCACCATCTCATTGAACTGGGCGGAGCTTATACCTAGTGGCTGGTTGTACAGTTGCCAAATCCCATTTTGATCAATGACCATTAGACAGTAGGCATTGGAAAAATTGGAAGTTGACATAGGCATTGCCATAGTGTAAACATTGGGGGTTATTTACAAAAGGCAAATCCACTTTGCACTGCAAGTGCACTTGAAAATGCACTGAAAGTGCACTTGGAAGTGCAGTCACCCTAAATCTAAGGGGTAAATCTGAAATGAGTGGAAGCTCTGCTGATTTTATCATCCAATCATGTACAAGCAAAAATGCTGTTTTTTATTTTCATTGCATGTCGCTCTCGGATCTACAATGACTTTACTTCCAAGTGCACTTTCAGTGCACTTTCAAGTGCACTGGATTTACTAAAGGCAATTTACTAAAGACTAAAGACTGTGTACTTTGCATGTGCAGTTGTTCCAGAGCTTAGTAAATGAGGTAAAGCTTTACTTTATAAAGAATACCTAATCACTTGCAAGGGCAAAAATGAAAAAAACTGCATTTTTGCTTGAACATGATTGGATGATCGAAATCAGCAGAGCTTCTCCTCATTAACTAAACTCTGCAGCAGAGTGCAACTGCATTTGCAATGTGGGAAAAAATGGAAAGCAAGCCGTAAACAGTTTGTAACTTATAAAAAAAAGGTGCACATGAGTGGGGCATTTCACTGAAAGGTCAGCGAACAAAAATACTCAAAAAAGCGCTCAACCTTTATAGCCAGAAAACTGATTTTAACATTAGGATAAAAACAGAGGCTTCGTCATAATAGCACTTAAAAACTACCATCTTTGATGCATCTAAAGCATTGACAAAGTAACTCAATTACAGAAATTAACTTCACTGAATGGGCCCCAAACTTGCTCATCCATGTCTTTATGGACCTTACTTTGTGCACTGGTCCAAATCATTTGGTGGAGGGGGGATTATGGTGTGGGGTTGTTTTTCAGGAGTTGGGCTTGTCCTCTTAGTTCCAACGAAGGGAACTCTTAAGGCATCAGCATATCAAGACATTTTGGACAATTTCTTATTCCCAACTTTGTGAAAACAGTTTGGGGATGGCTCCTTCCTGTTCCAACATGGCTGCACACCAGTGCACAAAGCAAAGTCCATAAAGACATGGATGAGTGAGTTTGGGGAGGAGGAAGTTGACTGGCCTTCAGAGAGTCCTGACTTCAACCCAACAGAATACCTTTGAGATGAATTAGAGCAGAGACTGCTAGCCAGGACTTCTCGTCCACATCAGTGCCTGACCTCACAAATGAGCTTCTAGAAGAATGGTCAAACATTCCCATAGACACACTCCTAAACCTTGTGGACAGCCTTCCCAGAACAGTTGAAGCTATTATAGCTGCAAAGAGTGGGCCAACTCAATATTGAACCCTAAAAACTAAGACTGGGGTGGCATTAAAGATCATGTGCGTGTAAAGGCAGGTGTCACAATACTTTTGACAATATAGTGTACATGCTAGAGTGGAAAAGATAGCAGTGCAGTGCTGTGCAATTCAAAAAGTAAATGACAGCTGAATCTAGAGCAGCTGAGTCCCTACTCGGTGAAGACCATACCCCATGCACCCCCCTTAGTACACTGCTCCTTTCAACCTTCTTTATTCATAGAATACTTTGTATTCAATTAAAAAAATACAAGGCCCCCTATGAAAGGCAGCAGTAGTAAGTGAGTAACCCCCTGTGGTCAGTGTGCAGATGGAAAGTTGCTTGCATAGAACCCCAGCAGGGCACACAAGATCATGGCTACCACTGTAGTAGCGCCAACTACTACAGTGACTTTCAGCTTTCCCAGTAGCCAATCAGCTATACGATTTGTCCATTCACATGGTGCCAAAGTGGACCAATGTAAGTATACAAAACAGATCATTCCTGGGGTTCAGTGCTAAATTGTGTTTAACAGCCAAATATTTTTTATAGTTTTGGATAGAGTAGTGAAAAGCTAAATCTCCCTGTCCGTTTATCTTTTGCTGTGCGAGTCCCATTGGGGAGAGTTCAAGGCATTTCCTGTCCCAGAGTCAAAACAGGCAGTGGGTAGAAATATTTACAAAATAAGGGGAGATCATTGTCATCAAAACAAATGTCCTCATTGAAAGATTTCTCTTCACCTCTTCACCCTGTGGTCAACCGCAAAATATTGGATTTTCCTTTACTTTCAGTCAGTGACAATGATCGCTAGAAGACATATAGTACAGTAGGTGATTCTTCCTAGGGAGGACATAGCCAGCAATTTAAAAATAAAACTTGATAGGGGTGCTAATCCATCCCATCTCTGTCCAAAACTACAGAAAAACAAAAAGTTTTACCAGTACATATATTTTAACATATAGGGGGCATTTGCCTCAAGTTCAGGTTAAGTAACAACATGCCATCTAAATTTCCATTTCTTTTGAAACTTGGAAGCAGTCCTTATTTTTCTTATTTTTTATTTTTTTTTTCAAATGGAACACAGTCATGGATCTAAACAATAACTGTCTTTTATGATGAAGATAGTGTTAAAAATTATTTTTTGGGAATGCTACAGGTTAGTTATGGAAAATCATATAGATAGAGCTTCAGCTACATGCAGGAACATACAGTATATAATATGTAGCACCTACTCATTGCAAAAGACATCATTATGGTCAAATAGTTCAATGACACTGAAGTTGTATTGTAAGAATGTTTCTTAATGCAAACAGTTTTTCCCAGTTAACCAGTAAAGTAAAATAATAAATACAACAAATGTGATTACCAAATAAATAATTAATGATCTTGCAATAATTAATGCATGGAAAAAAACGTTAGTTCGCAGTGTTCTATTGTTTAGTTCTATTTTAACTACTCTTAAAAATGAAGTCTTTCATTTAGAAATACTGTAGTTTTCCATTTTAATCATCAAAGTAGCAACGTCAGATGCAAACTTTATGTCCTTTTACTCATTGATTTATTTGTACCATAATACAGGCAAAGTTATAATTCCACAATAGGAAAGGTCACTGCTGTCACTATGTATCTCCCGCTGCCATTCATTACATTCAGTAAGAAACTCCAGTACTTTGATGTTACATGTGGATAGTTTCACTAGCTGTAGCAGTCTAGGAAGAGGGTTGCTGAAAAAGTGATCAAATAGTTGTATTTTCAGTAACCAACACAATTTATTTTGTTTCTATATGATGTTGGACATAAGCACTATTATTCGGAACAACACACCTGCAGCGTAATTTGATATTTAAAACATTTTGCAAGTAGAGGAAGTACATTGAAATTGTTAGAATATTTGCCGTTTACTTTTGCATATAACTTTTAGAATAGTGTCTTTAGGCATAGCAATGCTTATGCTAACCTTATAGCTATGACTGTGGATGCCAGTCATAAATATGTTAGGGATATACTGTACACGGCCATTACTTTTTAGAAGCATGTGATTACATTACTTCATGGTGTTGCTCATATCTTGATGTTGCTAATCACTACACACAGTTATACAATTCAGTAAATAGACAATTCAGTACATCTTAACATTCTATTCTTCTTGAGCCTAAGATTTAGCTGTTTCCTATAAGAGGTAACTTGGAAGGTATATTTCACCTCTTATGCAAGTGAATTCATTAGTTAATATATAATAATAAGTGTAAGGAACATACCCCATTTGATAACCAAGTGGGTAACTCAGTTACCTTATAACTACCATGGTGTCATAAAATGTCTCAAGGTGGATGATTGTCAAAGAACATTATATACAGTATTATTGGTTATGCAATGAGTAACAACAACAGGTACAGATTTCTGTAAGCAGAGAAGCTTTAAGCAGGCCATACATGGAATGAATTTCTTTTCAACCACGTGATGCAGGAAAGAAATTGTGTTCCCCCCATCAACACAGACAGTGTTGACAGGGGAATTCCTCCCGACGAGACATTGAATTCTCCCAGCGGCGAGAGCCATCCCCATCTGGAGAAGACAGTTATTATTGCTAGCAGCTATACAAACTGCTAGCGATAATCACATGTAAAATATGCAGGCTGGTTGTACCCAAGTTGATCAATCGATTGATCAACTTGGTACATTCAGCCAGTCCATATATGGTTTGAATCTCAGCCCATTGCTGCTGAACCAGCCGAGATTCGAACCGTCTATGGCTGGCCTTAGACAGTCACAGCATGTTGGAATTGGAATCAAAGATAAGATATGCCTAAAGTGTATCTAAAATCAAAACTTTATTTTATTTTTATTTTTTTGCTGTCTTTGCCCTGTTATAGGCACAGTTCCTGCCATGAAGATACATTAGGAATTTAGTGTAAAACTTTCTGAAGTGAGGGAAGAATATCACTCGAAAAGGTCTTCAAATTGAAAGATGTCCTCTTGGTTTAGATTTTCCTTTACTTTGCCAGTCTTAAGGTAGCCAGAAGAAATGTGAGGTTGAATTAGCCCAGCAATCACACAGAGCGATAAAGACCCGACAGAGAAAAAAAAATCTGACAGAGGTACTAGCGCCTCTCTATTCCATCCAAAGTGGTTGGCTAAAGATGCAAATTAGACCTAATTTAGCTTTAAAAAAAACAAATAAGAGCCAAAGTAATAATAGGCTCCATGTACACAGGGCTTAAAAATAAAACTCCAGTTCCCTTGGCAGAGAAAAAAAAAACCGCTCATATAGAGTGTTTTTATGCATCGAAATTCCACAAGACCATTCTGATCAGCTCAGAGTGTATAGCTTGCTCACAGTGGTGGATCAGTATATTTAAAGAAGAATTTCATTCAGTTTGTCATTCATTCACTATATCATTGTCATTAAAAGCTGGCTTTGCTACATGGACTATTCATTTTTATCTTGTTAATTTTGGTTGGAGCCCTGCTTTAAATTTTACCTACAAGCACAGAATAGTAAAAGTAAATTGATTTCTGAAAACCTCCCAGCATTGCTTCGATCATTTCCCAAAGTAAATACATACAGTGGACTAACTGGACTAACTGGACATTTTATCTAATAATAACATTAATAATATAGTCCACTACTAACAACAACGTTCATTAAAAATGTATCAGGCCTTCCAACTAGAAAGTGCAGTAGCACGTGGCTTATTAATAAGCATAGTGTTACGCTTTGATTTATTGTTCTACGTGCCTATACTGTACAATTTCTAGATTGACAGTTTTATTCAAAACAAGCAAATTAGAGCAGATATATCTCCCCACTATCTGCCACTAATTATTCGTGTTGTAATGACAAATTAATTATTTTTGCAAAACAAAATGCATTCATCTAAGTGAGCAATCATGTTGTTTCATTAAGAGAAGAAAACACAAAACAATTTTATTTTCTATCAATAAATTCTATAGCAGAGTACTCACATTGGAGCTGTTATTATCATCACAACGCACTGTGCTACAGTATCTGAAATTAGGTTTACAGTTCATATTAGTCTCAATTGGATTAAAAGTACTTTAATTTAAATCCCAATAACATAATTAGCTTTTCTTTGTTACACAGCGTGAATGTCTCAAGGTAATATTAGCAGTGCATTGATGTTCAGTTGAAGATTAAGACATTAAAGTTGCATTTACAATGTCTTGCAGTGGATATAAATTTACATTAAGTGACTTTCTGCACTTTGCTTTGAATGATAAATGCTATATAACATATTGAATAAAAATTGCCAATGCATCATTCAGGTTGACAAAAATACATCACACAAACTTGCACATGCTTCTAAAATGCATTTGCAGCACTGACCCCCGAAGGAGCTGCTGGTTTGATTTGGGCCTGCACTCTGCTAATGAACTCCCACTGAATTGGCTCAGTCCCCTTGACACAGCTGTGGTGCAATACAATACAGTACAATATAATATAACACAATATACCTGTATTAAAGTGCAAAATACTCAAGCACTGGTGTGGTAAAAAATACTCAAAAAAATTACTCAAAATAATAAAAATAATGATAAAAGCTGCACCAAAATATCAGTGATCCCTCACTCGTACAAATGTGAAATACTATATAAATCATTAGTGCGCTAATATCAATACTCAATAAATACTTGCCATAAAAATCAATAATTATGTGAATAAATATATACAAAATAATAAATAAATAAATAACTGTATATGTGAATAAATTAATTAAATGTGATTTAAATAAATCAATTCTACACCTTGTGCATGAATAAATATAAATTGGTATTCCTTAATTGATGCCTTCTGTGCATATATGTAAATATAAATATAAATTAATATAAATAAATTATATTTCTTAATGCCTTTCGTGCGTATAAGAAAACTCTTCCTGATGGAATAAGTGGATCCAGAGTATGATCACATACAGCTCCCGTGTCTACACTTTAATCAGAACACTCCCGTACGGTGATATCCACAAAAAGATATAGTTCTTAGAATGACTTATCAACCACAGTGCTTTATATTATGTCCACAAACACCGTACCAACACAGCTTACACATCTATCCCACTGTAGCGCATATATCACTTATCTCTTTGCTCCTTGATTTTTAATTTCTAGCTTTCATTTTGTCATAGGAGAAAAAAGAGAGAAGAGAAACAAGGGATAGTGTATTACTGAGATAAAAGATGAACTTGTGTGCACGTCGATTGACTCACAAAACCAGTTGAAGCATGGGGTATTGGCAGAACATCAGATTGTACTCCTCCTCACATCCTCTCCGTGCCTCTGAACACTGAGGGCTTGACGTCACTGGCTGCTCCTCCCAATGCGTTGCGTCACACAGGTCACGTGATATTCTCAAGGGAAATGAGTCTAGTGACGCTCATGGGGGATTTAAAAGTCGCTTTTTGTTATGAGGTTGCCATTGTGACTACACCGGGATCATTGTATCATCATGCCGCCATCCTCATAGCTCAAACCACAAGCCTTTGCATGAAAAATGATACAATCCATGCACAGAGGTATAAGTGAAAAGAATAGAATCATTTGGGATGCCACATAGCTCCAATTTGATCATTACATTTTACCATTCTGACATACAACTTTTTAATAATTGATACTTAAAATACAAAATAAAAGACAATAAACTTTCACATTACAAACTACATTGTTTACCCGATAATTCCACTATACTTAAAAAAAAAATATATATATATATATATATATATATATAAAAAAGGCTTAAGTATAGTGGAATTATCGGGTAAACAATGTAGTTTGTAATGTGAAATGCCTGTGTATTTGTATTTCCTTGTTTGTATTCACACTTGCATGTGATTATCTGCCAGCACATCAGCACTTTATACTGTTTAGGAATTTTTAATTTATTACACAGTGTATGGTTTTTATATATATATTTATTGATATATTTTGCCACGTATTAGATACAGTTTTATTTCTCACATTTGAGAACTGCTGTCACTTGATCAATAATTTACACTTTGTTAGGATCTCAACACCATCACTTTACTATTGGTTTCACATTGAGGAGTGTTTGACTCATATGGTGTCTACAGCACCCTACACCTATACCCTATCAGTCCATAGTAGTGCGGGAGTACCCACTATACAGGTGCTATCAATAATTGTATGTAACATCAGACATGCTGGTTGTTCCCAAGTTGATCGATTGAACAATTTGGGTACATTCAGCCAGCCCATACATGGTTACATTTTTGTCTGGTCCCTGCAGAACTGACCAAGATTCGAACCGTCTATGGTCAGCTTAAAAGAGCAGAAATGTAATTTCCCAGTCTCTTATGAAAATAAAACAGCAGCTCCAGGTGTGATACAGAGATGTCCTCCACAGACTAAGATGGTCACCAATGCAGTGTCACTCTTCTTCTGGATTAATTGAATCCCACTTCCTAAGAGGGCTCAGGGCATCATCCAACCTGGTATTGCTCTCTGCAGCATTTAGGCATGATCTCCTCAGTTTCTGTTCTCATTGAGGCAAGGCCAGATATGTGTAGTTAGGAGCTAGGTAAATGTTGTTTTTTGGGGGGCATTTATGTAATCAGTAGAGCTGTTGCTGGTTATTTTGGGCTGATCAGGGTCTCACAGACTACACGCTTGATTGCTTTTCCATTTTTTCTGGAAGGCTCCAGAACATAGGAGTGGAACAGATCAAATGAGTAGCTTGAATACTTATTGGGTCAAGGCCAATTCCTAGGGAGGTGTGTCCAGTAGGTGACTGCAGAATATAGTACATAGTATGGGGTCTGGAGCAGTCTGGTTCTTGTCCAGGCAGCCCAGTTGAAATTTACTGTCGAGGTTCCTGCTATGCTAAAGCTAGGGGGCCTGCTTGCCAAGAATCTCTGAAGTTAAACAAGGGGATTTCACTAAGGATCCAGTCTGGAGAGTTCTCTAATGAAATGTCTGTCGGATACTGGAAGGAGGCATCCAAGTATCCAGGGACCTTGGGAGTGTGCACCTAAGTGCAGTATTTCAGTGACTCTTGCTGCTGCTAGCCCTTGTGCACTAATATTAAGTCTATTATTAAAAGAGAAGTCCAGCCAAAGCTTGTTTGGCTGTACTTCTCCTATGGGTCACAGGAGTGCAAAACAAACTTAAGTCCCCTCTCTGCTGACATCACCAATGTCAGTCCAGGCACTGCATCATCCCAAAAATGAAAGTCTGGATCCACCAGTGCCTTGATGTGATTCAATTCGCTTTGAGCGCGATACAAATTATTTATTCATTCATTCACCAGGTGCCTGGACTGACACCAGTCTCAGCCTCTCAGCGAGCTGCTGAGAGCATGAGATGACGCTCTGCCCCCTCCACAGTCCAGCGCTCCAATGAGTGAGGAGGGAGATGAGAAGAGAGCTGTGACTGACATTCAAAACCATTCAATCGGCAATATTCGTTCGCTTGGTTTTCAGTGCAGAGGCGCCAGGGATAGATGCAGCATAGGTCCCCATGTGTCTTCCCCTGAGGAAGACGTGTCCCTATGTCAACACACGTTAGGGAGGAGCAAGGACGGTGACGGCACCCGAACCCAGTGTGGAGTCAGCAACCCGCTGGCTGTTTTTTAAGGTATGGGCACTATTTGACTTTTTTTCTCTGCTTCGGCTCATTGCTGGATTTTTTACTTTGTTTTAAAATCCTTTTATTAGAAGTACAGTACAAGACACAGGCTTGATTAATCAGACATTGGGTAATTTGCAGCCACCTTCAATTATAGGACACAGGCAAACAGGACTTTGGGACAGCCATTTTAATCCTCCCCACTCTCAGCAATCCCCAGTTCTGTAGCAATTAGTAAGAGGAAAATGCCTAAGAGGCAACAGGTGCCTGTGTCTTGTACTGTACCTTCAAGAAAAGTATTTGATATGTAAGTCAAAAATCCCTTTTTTCCAAGTCATACAATACAGGACACAGGCTCCATTAATCAAAGATACTTGAACATCCCCAAGTAATACAACTAAGGAGTGGGCAGCACAGTAAGCAAAGCCAACAGGCCCACAAAATAAAGAATAATGTCACGTAGTGTGTGTGTCTGCGTCAGTGTGTCCTTGAGTGTCTGATTGTGTCTCTTTTCATGGCTTCTATCCTCATCCTAAACACCATACAATAGGATCATAAAAATTATAAAAAGCTCAGCCCAAAAGGTATGACTTCTTTTCCATTGGTTGAAAACAAAATCTAATGATTAACTTCTGTGAATTCAGGTAATATCACCTTCAACCACTAGGCATGTCTGAGGGCAGGAAAACGTGTTCTGAACTATCTGTTAAATAATATGTTCTATTTTACATAATGTGTATTTGCTTGTATATTGGTATTGATGTGTGTATATGTATATATATATATATATATATATATATATATATATATATATATATATATATATATATATATATATATATATATATATATATATATATTCATCAATACCAATATACAAACAGATAATATATATATTATTCAGGGACTCTGGTAGCTGGTACAATATATGTTATACAATACACTCAGTATTATTTTGATTCATCTATATAACATAAAATGATTATCTATATGTATAAATGTATAATTCTTGTATATACTATGAATACTTATTTATCTAGGAAAAACACATTCTATATGTATATTTTTATGCAGATATAGTCACAATGTATATGCCTTTCATACCAATAATTGGTATCTTATAACAATTCTTCTAATTTGTTTTACATAAAAATATTATATTTTACCATATGACAGAATTATTGTTGGGTCAATAGACACTAAAGTCATAATTGTATCTGTGACCTGGAATATAATATACAATTTGAATAATTTATAATCATATGTATTTTAAAATATCACTATAACACAGAATTCTGATGTCTCTCAGAAATGTTTGAAATTAACTTTGGGCAGGCTCAATTTGTTTTTAGATAGAGTTCAGCTGTATACACACTCCTGGGGTCCTCAGAATAAGTTTCATAAAAGACTTTGTTTGATAATGGCTTGTCTAACCTGGGAAAACAATTGTGTTTGCTGGGTTTCTCCAGCTTGATTGTTGCTTCAAAGCTTCTAAAATAATCCTGCTTAGGGGTCATAAAATATACTTTTTGATTAGACAACCTATTTACTGATCTATAATGGAGTGATAAGAACACAATATGTTCTACTTTAAAAAAAAAATTCTCATGTGACCACTCTGGGCTTCACCTCTGTCTTGAAGCCTAACCAACATAACATCTCCACCTGAAGTTTATGAAATGTATTATTTCTTGATCATAATTACAACAACACACCCAAAGCATACAGTTGCCACATGGCTGTATGAAGATCCCATAACCTAGGCAGAGGTCTGTTTCCCTGAGACACAATATCTTGGACCCAAAGATACAACAAAATACTGAGACTGAGAAGGTCAACAATTGTCATCCCAATTGAGGAATGGGGCACACCTTCATTGCAAGTCAAGCTTAGAACTAGATGTGGCCAGCTTAGCCATCCAGGACTGGCGAAGAAGCTGATTTGAAGATTTGGTTTTGAAAGCAGAGACTGAGAGAGAAGGAGCTCTTCCATAATCCAAGAGTAGCAGACTTCACTGCAGGAACTTACACTTTCTTTTTGTTAGGTAAGAGTGTGCTCTTCCTGCCATGATTTTCTTAATAAATTTGTTCATGTACTCTCCAAAGAGTCATTCCCTATCAAATGGAATCCATTCCAGGCACTTCTTGCAGACCATTTAAAGTAATCTAAAGAATAATATAGGTAACTGAACTTTGTACTTTACAAAAAATAGCATGGGTGTAGGCACAGCCCTAGGGAACATTTAGCAATGCAAAAAAAGGAACTGTGGATTTTCTTTTAAATGTTTAAGCTGAAACACCCAGTTTTTTAAAATAACATGCCTGCGATTATTTGAATCCTATCGAGGGGGTGCAACTCTGTGTTATACAGAAAGTGCTGCAGCAGCACTGAAATGTACAAAGTAAAACGTGTTTTAAATTGCTGGAAAATAACATTTAACATTTCCCTGAGTTTTTTTTTTTTTTAAATAAACAGCACACAGAGCTCCAAAGGTCCCTCAAAATAATTACAAACTATTAAGGGGTCTTCAAAATTTTTACTTTGTAACAGTTGTGCTTAAAATGTGATAATCATCCTATATGTGGCAAAGGATTCCTTTGTTTTAATACTATAAAAATCTGCCAAAATTTACAATGCAATAAACAAGCCTTTCATCAAATGATTAAAAAAAAAGACACATGGAAAAACTGTCCAATTGATTCACAGTCTTTAGGGTTAAACAAATTAGTTTTCTGCATCCATCTGTGCATGTTGGCACAAAGTTTTATGATACACCAAGTGATAATGAACTGGACTTGTGATTTGCAATCTGGCTCTTGAATAACATTGATCTTGTATGGTGGCTAAAATACAAGTCAACAAGAGCAACAACACAACAAATTAAATCAAGTGAAAGACCACGAGAGTAACCAATCTTAAAGAAAATCTGTACTGTGTACCATTGCTGACCTCTCTTCCACATTTTTCCCAGGTTAATAAAGTTAATGAAAATTCACTATACATATAGAAATGTCACTTAGCTTTGCAAATAAAGTGACTTCAATTATTTAATCATGTACAAGGAAAAATCTTGTTTTTATCATATTTTTTCTTGTGCGTGCTTGTGTAAGCTTTGCAAAGTGAATTTTAACTTTGTTTCAATTCATTCACTAAAATAAATACAAATTCACTTGTGTTAATGAAAATTCACTTTGAAGGTGAACATGATCTACTCCTTTAGACTTCAGGTATACATGAGGCCTAAGTTGTAAATGATGCTAAAGGTTTGATCATTGATTTTACTTCTCCTATGTTTTTGATACAGCACTGCAAAGCCAGGTAGAAGACTTCTGTGTGGATGTGCATGAACCAAAGCTCCCAACTGTCCCTGATTTTGAGGTATTGTCCCTGATTTGAAGTCCCCCTGTCTTTCTTTCCTCCTCATTTGTCCCTCATTTTGGTCTGATCTATATAGTTGTATATAAAATGCAATATTTATCTTTCAAATAGTGTTTCTCAGTGCTAAACCTTTCATCCAATTTCTAAATTGCTACATTTGTAAATCTCAAAAGCCAGTATGAAGGAATAGTAATGGCAAAAAAAGCACTTGTTGGTTTAATTATAGACATAGCAAATGCCTGATCTGAAAGTACTCCTGTAGGAGCCTAGGCTACTGGAAGAGCTCTGTTGTTCTCAGGTGTATACTGTGCTGAGAGGAGAGGATGCTGGTGTGGCTTGTTCGCTGCTGCTCTGCTTTTTCCATCTCTCCGCCTCCCTAGTTCCGGCGCTTGTGTATGCTGGCTGGAGGCAAGGAGGGGACGAGGAAAAACCCCATGACATCCGTTAGCATCCAAGAGCCTCCTGAGAGCCTTCCGACTTGCCGAACAGCTGAGCAGCCGGTTAGCCGATTGCCAAGCAGTCGATCAGACAAGCAGCCGAATGGCCGAGAGTCCAAACAGCTGAGCAGCCGAGTGAGTTATTTGGCGGGGAAGGACGAGGAGGGACGAGGAGCAGCCGAGTAATATCAGCGGCTGAGAAATTGAGCAGACGAGGGGCCGAGCAGCCGAGCGAGTCATCTCCTCGCCCACTCTCAGGTTATACAGTTTTGCCGTAAGCAGGCGTGGGAACTCGGAGTGTTTCTGCATTCTGCATTTCTGCATTATCACATTACACATACTAGGGGGCATACTTTTGATTTGGTCATTACAAATTCTGCTTCTCTTACTAACTTGCAGGTGTGTCAGACCATAAGGTTATTTCTATGGATCTGACATCTTCATCCAGTTTTTACAAGCTTAAGCGGAACATTCGTTTTAGAAATTTTAAAAATATAAATCCAGAACTTCTGGCAGGCATCTTTCTACACAATTTTGCTCTGTTGATGATGCAGTGGCCTATTATAATAGCCAACTTAGCAGTCTGTTGGACCTTCATGCCCCACTTAAAACAAGAACTGTTACCTTCACTCACTCAGCCCCTTGGTATACAGATGAGCTTCGTAAGATGAAGGCAGTGGGGCTCAAATTGTCCCTCCAAATTGCTTTGTGTCCCGACCTACGAATTGTTTACCAGGGGTGTCATTGGAAGAGGTGCAAATTATTGTTAGGAAAATTAATCCTTCCACTTGTCCCTTGGACCCTTTTCCAACTCCCCTGGTAAAAACTCATATTTCAGTTTTAAGTCCCCTGATTACTGCTGTTATAAATTATTCTCTCTGAACTGGCCATGTTCCCTCAGTTTTAAAAAGTACTGTTATTAGACCCTTGCTTAAAAAATCCACTCAATCCCTGATCCGGAAGTCCTTTCTAATTATAGGCCCATCACTAACCTTCCCTTATATCAAAAGTACTTGAGAAAGCCATTGCAAGTCATCTTCAGGATCATCTTAAGCATAACAACCTTTTTGGAAAAATTTCAATCAGGCTTCCATTTTGCTCATAGCATGGAGACTGCTCTTGTTAGAGTTATAAATTACCTTCTTATGTCATCTGATGTGCTCTTCATTCCTTATCCTTTTGGATTTGTCGGCTGCGCTCAACACTGTCGATCATGGCATTCTTTTAGACTGTCTCCGTTATAATGCCGGAATAAATGACTTAGCCCTCAGCTGGTTTGAATCATATCTCACAAATAGGACTGAACAAATTTCACTGGGTCATTTTAAATCCAAGCCGCATATGGTTACTTGCGGTGTCCCCCCAGGGGTCAGTTCTTGACCTAATTCTGTTCATTCTCTATCTCATTCATTTGGGCCATATTATCAGTCGTTATAAAATCTCATTTCATTGTTATGCTGATGATACACAGCTTTATGTAAAAGCAGCAGCTGAAACTCCATCTGTGCAGTCACCCCTTTCAGCCTGTCTGGAGGAGATAAAGGTATGGATGGAACAACACTTTTTGCAATTAAATAGTTCCAAAACTAAGGTTATCGTGATTGGTACGTCTCATCAGATTAAATCATCATTGATAACCAGTATTGCTTTTTCTGGTTTTAAAATCCCTACTTCGTCCACAGTTACTAATCTTGGTGTAAAAATGGACTCTTAACTCACCTTTGAAGCACATATAAATCATTTATGTAAGACCTCTTTTTACCATCTTCATAATATCTCTAAACTTCATCCTATTCTTTCCCTTTCTGATGCAGAAAGGTTGGTTCATGCCTTTGTCTCCTCTAGACTGGATTATTGCAATGCACTTCTCATTGGGATTCCGAGAAAGAGTCTGCAGAGGCTTCAGTATATTCAAAACTCTGCAGCTAGGATCCTGAGGAGAGTGTGGAAGCATGAGCACATTACTCCGATTCTTAAATCTCTTAATTGGCTCTTGGTCTCTGCTAGGATTAAGTATAAGGTTTCTCTTCTTACACACCAATGCATATATGGGCATGCCCCACCTTATCTTAAGGAACTTCTTAGATTGCAATGCTACATGTAATACACATATCGACAAGACCCCTATGACATGTTTACTGGGATATTTTGACAAGGAAGGCTTCTTTCCCAGGGAGGTGATGATATTAGTTACTGGACTATTGTCTATTGCACGTAAGTTAATTGCTCTAAAGTGGATATCCCTGAATGCACCTTTACTTGAGGACTGGTGTCTTCAGGTAAGTGAAAACATTTTGAAAGAACAACAAATTGATTGCAATAGGGGGGAATCCAATAACTGGATTAAAATATGGAAACGATGGATATTGGATCCACGGTTAGCTCCACTCTCACTAGTACTGGGGGAGTTCGTAATGAGTGGTTAGTACCATTTTTCTTTTGTTGCGTGGGACAGTAAACGTGGTATTCGAAGGAAAACAGGGTAGAGGGTTATACCAGAGGGCAGGAAAAAAAATAAAATAAAAAATTGTTGTAACGATAAAAGATGTGGGTAGAAACAATCTTCTCCTTTGTCAGCTTGAGGTATATAACTCACTATGGAAACTACTCTATGGATTTGTCATGTGTGTGCGTGTGTTTTTTTTTTTTGTGTATGTCTGTGTGTATATGTTTGTAAATACTTGTGTCTAAAGGATGGTTAGGAAGTATATATGATAGTGGCAAGTAAGAAAGAAAAGAGAAAAATATAAAAAGATGTTTTGCACGGATCAATCGAAATAAATAGGAAAATGAGGAAAAGACGTACTAGCGGTATAAGGAAACAAAATTCTAAAATATATACTGATGCTGTAACTTGGTCTGTTATAACCTGGTCTGTTATATTGAAATATGTCAAACTGCATCTCTACCTGGAGGATGTATTTAATATCTTAAATCTGTTATGTTTACACAGGTTCATTTTGAGATTATAGGGATTATACCGGAAGGCACCCTCCCAGCTGAAATGCATGTGAGGTGGTTGAGAAATATGTAAAAAAAAAAAAAGATTGCAAAATTTATCTCGTTCCCTCCGCTCAACTAATTTAAATTGTCCACAGATTCCAAAAACTAGATTAAAGACAATGGGAGATAGGGCTTTTTGTGCTGCTGTCCCACGTCTGTGGGATGCTCTGCCTGATAGTTTAAGGGTTTCTCAGTCTACTGATAATTTTAAAAAAGGATTAAAGACTTTTCTTTTGAGCAAATTTTTTGATTTATGTTAGCTGTATGTTTTTGATTGTAACCATGTAGCACTTTGACATCTTTTTGATGGAAAGTGTACTTAAAATAAAATGTATTATTATTATTATTACCATCATAGCATCTATCCCTAATGTATACATACAAACAAAAATTCTGGTCATGGGACTTTAAATGAGGCATATCACAAAATAAATTTACAAAAAATAGAAAATGTATTATAAAGTTTATTTAAAAATTCATTGTAGAAGCACATTTCATGTTTAGCAAAATACATGATACAGAATAAAAATTGATTGATGAACATGATTAAGAGCTGACATATGGCACATGATTATTATAATAAATTCATTAAAAACAATACATGGTACAATAGAATAGACAAATGCATGATGGATATAAAATGTAAGGATCAGACTGTCTTGACATGTAGTAACTCGTAGCTCATGTCAACTCATCAGGAGTAGGTTTCTAAAATTCTCTGTGAATATAAGTAGTAAATAAAAGATGTGTACGGGTAAAAATCCCTATAAGGGTAACAAAAAGAAATATAGCAGAGGTCAAAAGTCTGATACTCACATGTCAGCTCAGAATAAAAATCCAGCCTACAAGATGGAGGATGTGAGGGTTGCCAATGACAAAGTCTGACCCGGGGCTGAGGCAGGTACACCACACCCGGACCAAGGGAACATCACAGGAACCAGCCAGGGCAAAGGAGTGATCCATGTATGAAAAGCAGAAAAGAACATCTGACCAACACTGGTCTGAAAAAACATAGTAAAAAATATGTGATTGAGTATGAGTAGGTATAATAAACAGCGTGTAAATGTCTGACAAATGTGCTCCAACTGACAAAGGACAGTCATGAAGATGTAGATAAGGGTAAAAAAGAAAGAAAAAAAAAAACAGATGAAGGGTGGCATCACTGAACATCCTGGGAAAGATAGGTAAGTGAAAGTAAGAAAAAAATGAGTCACAAAAGTCAAAAGACCACTGGCATGGTATGAAAAAAGCTCAAAACTGTGTGTAAAAATATGTGTAAAATACACAACTCACCCAAACAAAAACATACTGTTGTGACCCCATGTGGCAACTGGATGGACGTGTCTGTCTGGTGGAAAGTGCAGAGACAAGTGTGCTGCCCAGGTCTGGCTAAATACCCCTGAGTCCGGACGGGGCCCCAACAGGAAGAACAGAAACAAGTGTGCTGGCCAGGTCTGGCTGAAAATCCAAGAGACTGGGCAGGGCCCCGCCAGCGTCATGCTGGACGCCAAAGAGGATCAGGCAAGAATGTGTCTGCATCCACCCATCCCAGGCGTCAGATAGTAAACAACAGTGCCAGCATTGTGGCGTCAAAAGACGTCATGAGTGGGGCGTGTCTGCATGGCACGCATGCACAGGAGGCACAATCCCCTGCCCACACCCCAAAAAGAACTGTAGAAACTGACACTGGATCCTCTTTTTGGGATATTTATTTAAAAGATAACACAGTCTCTTAAATGAAGGGTAGAGGGTTAGGAAGGAAGTTCAGGTAGTTTTTTGGAACTGCAGAAATAGGAAGTTTCTCACCATAGAAATTCAGAGAGTTACCGTTTCACAACTGGATTCTCACAGCTACCGGATAGACCTTCTCTCACTAGGCCTAGCAGCCGATAGAGTGTTTAAGTAGAACAAAGTCTCTGCCACAGACTTGGATGTAGAACACTTGAAAAAAGTCTCTGCCACAGACTTGAATGTAACTGAGGAGCGTAGGTAAATTTAGAGAGCTATCATACGGTACCCGTATCTCACAGCCAGTCCAGCGATACCGTATGAGTGTAGACAGGGCTCAAGTCCTGCGGGAACGCAAGGGAACGGAGTTCCTGTACTTTTTCCTTCAAGACTTTGAAGTATGCGAGCTGTGTGGCAGGTGCTACACCAGCTCGCAATAGTAAGTGCCGCCCACCTGACCATTCAGGCATTGCCAGTAGGGGGGCCCATAACAGCTTCCGCTTCGATCTACCTGTCAATCACAGCTAGCTGACGGGTAGATCAGGTCCCTGCTGCTAAGAGATTGTATTTAGTCAGACCTCTCGTGATGCGCTCCTGCCTGGCCGGCCCCTCCTCATTTTCTGTCTACTCATCCCCCCCCCCCCCCACAGTCTCCTGCATACTTGCTCTGTGTGTCCTGCTGAATCCCCCCCCTCCTCTATCTCCAGTGCCATATGATGAGAGAACCCAGAGGGGGAACACAGATTTTCTGCTCATAGGACATGCAGGGAGAGAGGTGAGGTGAGGGTGGTAATCTGAGCACAATACCTGGCAAAGTTTAATGCCAGGAGGGAAGTTTATGTGGAAATATGTGAAGGGTTGGAATAGCAGCGAGTGTGTGTTGGAGCCCTGCAGAGTTTGCAGCCCCCCAAGCTAACATACATCTCCTAAGCAGGAACACATCACTATCTCCCCAAGCATTCTGTCCAGATAATGTGCAGTTCATTTATTACCTTTCCATTTAACCCTGTGTTATCCAAACTCTGTTCAATGAAAAGTGTAAACTCACCACATAAAAACTCTATATACAAAATAATATTCCCCAATAAAGATCAGAACATGATGTTCACATTTGCATGGAAGCATAATTGAATGAATGCTGATTATTCAGAGAATTGCCATATTTATGTTTATTGAGGATTGTTTTTTTTTATGTACTAACAGTTAAGCTTCATACACACAATACGAAAATTGGATGAAAAATACCACTTTTGAAGCGTTTGTGCATATGAGCGTATAATTTTATTTTATTTTTGGTGGGAGAGTGGATCTTGGGTGGGAGTTCCCTCACTTTTTTCCCCAGGACTTAACCCCTGAGTGTAGATACATTTAGTGTCCTTCAACTGAGCCTCCAGGCTTCTTCGGAAGAGCCAGCCTTATGCATAGCCTCCTCCTGAAGAGTCCTTCCCTGGATGCTTCTCCAGTGGCTGGGCCTCTCCTTTCAGTTACTTTGCCTAGGGCCCTGAGTAGGGATGAGCTTCGTGTTCAAGTCGAACGTACGTTCGACTCGAACATTGGCTGTTCGTCCGTTCGGCGAAGTCCGAACACTTGGTCCGTTCGCATCAAAATTCACGTGGCGCTCACGGCCCACAATGCACTGCGATGGCGCAGTGCATTGCTGGCTCATGATTGGCAAAGCATGCACTGTGACCCCGCATGCTTGGCCAATCGCAGCGCCAGCAGCGAGGAGAGCCATGATTGGCCACAGGCAGGATGCCTGTGGCCAATCATAGCTCAGGCTGTGTAGTGCACGCCTCACACTATATAAGGCCGCCATTGAGGCGGCCTCGTGTAGTGTGTTGGCATCTGAAGCAGTGGGTGTTCTGTGTACCTTCAACACAGTACACACCGATCGTTTTTGGCTGATTTCCTATCTTGCTGTTGTGTAGTGGTTATTGTCTGTGCCCTGACCGCAGTATACACCACTATATTCACCTCACCTATATAGCTAGTGATCTATCTTTTATAATAGAGCTTGCAGTCAGTAGTGTTAGGAGATAGTGCGTGCTGTCTGCGTGCTCTGTACCCAGTACATACCGCTATATCCACCTACATAGCTGTTCTCTATTTGAGCCCAATTGCCATCTGCAGGAGTTATTGGAAGTTGTCTGTGCCTCCAGCACAGCACAGTATACATCTGTATATACCCCTTTATCTCTGCTGTTTTCTGGTTATTGTCTGCGTGCCCTGACCGCAGTATACACCGCGATATTCACCTCACCTATATAGCTAGTGATCTATCTTTTATAATAGAGCTTGCAGTCAGTAGTGTTAGGAGATAGTGCGTGCTGAGTTAGAGTAGGATTTTGCAATATCAATCAATTGGATCGCTCTGCAAATGCTGTCTCATGTACCCCTTAAATGGACAAAGCCTACTTGATCTTTATGCGCAGCCACTGCGTCCATCAAGCGCAGCCACTGTGCCTATCAAGCGCGGCCACTGTGCCCATCAAACGCAAGTACTGTGCTCATTAAACGCAGCTACTGGTGCCACTAGTGGCTGGTGCTCAAAATTTTTGGGGAGGCGCAAACAAACTGAAAAAAGAAAATCAATTGCGGCCATTGTGCCATCAAACTAAGCCACTGTGCCCATTAAGCCCAACCACTGTGTCTATCAAACGCAGCCACTGTGCCCATCAAGCGTAGCCCCTGTGCCCAGCAAGTTCAGCCACTGTGCCCATCAAATGCAACCACTGTGCCCATCAACCACAGCCACTGTGCCCATCAATTGCCACCACCGTGCCCATCAAATGCAACCACTGTGTCTATCAAACGCAGCCACTGTGCTCATCAAGCGCAGCCACTGTGCCCATCAAATGCAACCACTGTGCCCATCAAACGCTGCCACTGTGCCCATCAAATGCAGCCACTGTGCCATCAAACGCAAGCCACTGTGCCCATCAAATGCTGCCATTATGCCCATGAAACGCAGCCACTGTGCCCATCAAAGGCAGCTACTGTGCCCATCAAGAGCAGCCATTGTGCCAACTACCATACCTATCAATTGCTGCCAGTAGGCCCATCAATTTCTGCCAGTGTACCCATCAATTGCCGCTCCTGTGCCCCATCAAATGCTGCCAGTGTGCCCATCATTTGCCGCTGCAACTGTGCCCCATCAAATGCTGGCAGTGTGTATCACCCCGGCACTTGCCTGTCTCGCAGCGGGTCAGTGGCGGTGTCCTGAATGCTCCTTGATGTCTTCTTCCGTCCTCTCTATCAGGCGTCCAATCACAGCGTCTGATGTTTCAGCCAATCAGGTGACAGATAACAGACCCGAGCACCTGATTGGCTGAGAGGTGGTTCAGTGTTAGCAAAGTGAATTCCTTCGCTTTGCTAACAAACAATTGAGTGAGCAGCAAACGCACAGCATTGCACCCGCTGTTCACCTTTTTGGGTGCCTATTAGAGTCTACGGCTCTAATCAGGTGCTTCCAAAAAAAAAAACATCACTATAATTCAGGTGCCCAGCACCAGAAAAGGGGCCAGACACCTGAATAGGGGGTGTCAGCGGGGACTATAAATAGATTCATGCAAGGCATGAATCTATCTATGGTGATAGAGCGGTGACAGAAGAGAGGGGGCAGCGCTCCTGCGCCCTTTACGGACTCACTGCCACTGTATGTTATACTTTTCATTTAAAGCCCCTCTCAGAGATAAAATCCACACCCCTGCCTGTTGTAGCCACTTCCTATTGGATGGGCTATGGTAAAAAAAAGGTGGACATCAGCAGAGAGGATTGGAGGAGACTGGTGGTCCCCTGGGTCGGTGGTACTCCTAACAGTGGGGATGTGGGATCTAGTTTGGGGATTTACGTGGGTATATCTGGCTTCACACAGTAAGGGGGAAAAGGCCTAATAGAAAAAGATAGTGGGTATTTAAGTCAAATAATGAAGAGGTAGAGAAAACATTTTGGGAGCCCAATGGATCCAGCAAATTATGCATTCTAATTATTTTCCTATTGCATTCTTCTTTCTTTTCTCCAGTACCACTACATTAAACTCCCACTTAAATTAATATTTTATTGCTTCATAGGCAGAACAAATGTCATTTGTAATTATATGGCAGAGGTTGCAGTGTGGTGGCACCAGCACCAGTGCCTAAGGCCCAATTTTTCTGCCCCTGTTTAACAGGGGCGTTTAAGTACAATTTTTGATGCAATGCTTTGCAGCAGGGCTAAATCCTGCAATAAAACTAGAGTATATGGAAGAGGTTGCAGTGTGGTGGCACCAGCAGAAGTGCCTAAGGCCAAATTTTTCTGCCCCTGTTTAACAGGGACATGTAATTACAATTCTTGATATAATATTTCACAGGAGGGCCCGTTCCTGTGCCCACCCAGAGTAACTGTGAGGACTTATAGTGTTGTGGCACCAGCACCACAACCACCAAAGGTAAATTTTTCTACCACTGTTCAACAATGGCATGTAATTACAATTCTTGATATAATCGTTCACAGCAGGGCGCTCCAGCGCCCACCAAGAGTCACTTTGAGGGCTTACAATGTTGTGGCAAAACCAACACCTTGTTCCGCCATTTCTGCAGAGCATATAGGGCAGGCCCCTACTTTCAAACATCCAACTTACAAACATCTCCTACTTGCAAATGGAAGGAGACAACAGCAAGTGAGATGAAAAAAGATGGACGACAAAACAAATTATACAGGGGTGATAACCCTTCCCTATGTTTTCCAAAAAGCTTAAAAATTGTTTTTTTGACTGGACCTACACTTTCAAAATGTACCATTTGAAAATTACAAACAGATTCAACTTAACACAACAAACCTACACAGTCCCTGTCTTGTTTGCACCGCCTGTATACTGCTGTTCTGAGTATATAGGGCCTGGGGGCCACACGCATTTCCTTTTTTTAATATGGGTACAGGGTTCCCCTTAATATGCGTACAAGACCCAAATAGGCTGGTAATGGGCAGGGAGGGCTACCCATGCCATTTTTCTGAATGATTTTCAACCATATTGCAGGAACCAGATATAACATTAAAACCGCAAGCAGTTTTAAATGGTGTTATTTCCGTTAAATGTCATTTTGTGCAGGGACTGTTCTAAACACGGGAAACACGTGGCACTTCACAGGCATACTACAGACACCCCCCAGGCACCATATTTACAGGAATATTTCACTTTTTTTTTTCACTTTAATCGTCATTAAAATCAGTGCTCCCGCCAAAACGGACATTTTTAAAAACATTTTAGGCATTGACCCATGTCCCCTGGGGCAGGAGCCAGGTCCCCAAACCCTTTTTAGGACAGTATCTTGCATATTAGCCGTTAAAATTAGCACTTTTCATTTCGAACGTTCGAGTCCCATAGACTTCAATGGGGTTCTAACGTTCATAACGAACGTGGGGTCCGTTCGAAAGTTCTGGTACGAACCGAACCGGGGGGTGTTCGGCTCATCCCTAGCCCTGAGACTCAGAACTGGATGGATCAGCACCCCAGGACATGAGGGCCATGGGGGCTGGTCAGGAGGACCAGGACCAAACAGACAGAAGAATCCCACGGGGCTGGTTCAGAGAAAGAATGGCATTCAATACGCCTAGCTAAACCACGTTCTCACACTTCCCAGTGGTGACAGCGAAACCTGTGGACAAGGAGAACCCAGTGAAACCCAGCAAGACTGGTACTGAAACCATAATTTGGCATAATTAACCCCAAAACCCAACTGTGGTTTTAGGAATATTAAATTGAAAAAACATATAGCACATGCTCGTCAGGAGCCAGAGCTACACATGTATTGGTTTTTATAAATTTATTATAATAATCATGTGCCATATGTCAGCTCCTAATTATGTACATCAATCAATTTTTATTCTGTACCATGTATTTCGCTAAACATGAATGTGCTTCTAAGATTAAATCTTGAATAAACTTTATAATATATTTAATTTTTTTGTAATTTTATTTTGTAATATGCCTCATTTAAAGTTCCATGACCAGAATTTTTATTTGTTGGTTTGTTGGTTTAATTGGTCTTCTTTTTCGTGTAATTCTACTTTAAAGGGGCATGACAGGGGTGTGCCCTGTGCCTACATACTTTTTGTTAATGGGTATCCATCATTCCCATCTCAAAAAGTTGGGAGGTATGCATGAACCTTTATAAAGGATGTGACCCAACTTTGGTGGTTATAGCAAAAACTACAGGATGTAATCCTAAACTCAAAGCTGATTCTGTAATTACAAAGTTATACATTACTGAGTGGCAATCAGTTTATATTAGAATACACAATCCCGAGGATCTGTTCTGAAAATATATTCACTGAAAGTAGAGTTTAACTCCAGTTTAGTTAACCACTTCAGGACCGCCGTATTGCCATTGTACGTCAACACAATGGCACAGGCAGGCACAATCACGTAGATTTACGTGATTGCCTTCCAGCGGGTGGGGGGTCCGATCGGACCCCCTCCCGCTGGTTACGGCGGTCCGGTTCGGTCCAGGAGCGCTCCGTGATGAGGGGATGGCCGTTGGTTTTCGGCCACCCCCTCTGGATCGCTCCTGGCTAATGAGAAGCTTCCTCCCCTGTGTATTGTTTACACAGGAAGGAGGAAGTGATGTCATTCTCCTCGGGGCGGTCTTTTTGACCGGACTACGAGGAGAAGACTAATAGTAAGTGTGCACCAACACTACACTGACATGTAGGTACACACAGGCACACAAACCCCCCCCCGATCGCCCCCCGATCCCCCCCCGCCCCCCCTCCCCCCCCAGTCACAGTGTCACTGATTGCATTGATCATTTCTTTACTGATCAATGCATTCAGTGTCAGTTGTGACAGTAAAAACTGTCAGGACAGTTAGTGTTAGGTCCAGGGTAGCCCCCTATCACCCCCCCAATAAAGATTTAACCCCCTGATTGCCCCTAGAGTTAACCCTTTCACCCCCTTTTGCCAGTGTCACTAAGCGATCATTTTTCTGATCGCTGCATGTGTCGCTAGGTAGCTAGTTATTTTTTTAGGTTCACCGCCAGGTTTTTATATCGCTAGGTACCCCGATATACTACCCAATAATGGTTTTAACCCCCTGATTGCCGCTAGTTAACCCTTTCACCCCCTTTTGCCAGTGTCACTAAGCAATCGTTTTTCTGATCGCTGCATTAGTGTCGCTACAGTCGCTAGGTAGCTAGTTATTTTTTTAGGTTCACCGCCAGGTTTTTATAGCGCTAGGTACCCCGATATACTACCCAATAATGGTTTTAACCCCCTGATTTCCGCTAGTTAACCCTTTCACCCCCTTTTGCCAGTGTCACTAAGCGATAATTTTTCTGAACGCTGCATCAGTGTCGCTAGTGTCGCTAGGTAGCTAGTTATTTTTTTAGGTTCACCGCCAGGTTTTTATAGCGCTAGGTACCCCGATATACTACCCAATAATGGTTTTAACCCCCTGATTGCTGCTAGTTAACCCTTTCACCCCCTTTCACCAGCGATCACAGTATAAGTGTCACTGGTGACGCTGGTTAGCCAGTTAGTTATTTAGGTTCCCCGTCAGGTTTTTATATAGCGCCAGGGACCCCCATATACTACCTAATAAAAATTTGAACCCCCTGATTGCCCCTAGTTAACCCTTTCACCACTGATCACAGTATAAGTGTTACGGGTGACTCTGGTTAGTTTGTTTTTTATAGCATCAGGGCACCCACCATTTATTACCCAATAAAGGTTTAACCCCCTGATCACCCGGCGGGTGATATCAATTAGGTTTTAGGGTCAGGGTCTGCGTCGCCCCAGGCAGCGCTAGGTTAGTGCCAGTACCGCTAACACCCACACGCAAAGCATACACCTCCCGTAGTGGTATAGAATCTGAAAAGATCAATATCTGATCTGATCAGATCTATACTAGCGTCCCCAGCAGTTTAGGGTTCCAAAAAAACGCATTGTTAGCGGGATCAGCCCAGATACCTGCTGGCACCTGCGTTTTGCCCCTCTGCCCAGCCCACCCAAGTGCAGTATCGATCGATCACTGTCACTTACAAAACACTAAACACATAACTGCAGCGATCGCAGAGTCAGGCCTGATCCCTGCCATCGCTAACAGGTTTTTTGGTAGCATTTTATATTCAAATCCGGAAGGCAGTGCTTGGTTTTCGGGGTCCCGTACGTGGCTAGGCTCCCAAAAAGTCCCCCACATGTGGTATCCCCGTACTCGGGAGAAGCAGCAGAATTTATTTTGGGGTGTAATTTGACTTCTGCCCATAGCATGTGTGAGCAATATATCATTTAGTGACAACTTTGTGCAAAAAAAAAAAAAGTTTGTAATATTCCCGCAACTTTTGGCAAAATATAAAATATTCCATGGACTCAACATGCCTCTCAGTAAATAGCTTGGGGTGTCTACTTTCCAAAATGGGGTCATTTGGGGGGGTTTTGTGCTATTTTAGCATTTTATGGCCTTCGAAACTGTGATAGGTAGTGAGGAGTTAAATCAAAAATTTGCACCCTTAGAAATCCTGAAGGTGGTGATTGGTTTTCGGGGTGCCGTGCGCGACTAGACTCCCA
Source organism: Lithobates pipiens (assembly GCF_037356315.1). NCBI lineage: Eukaryota > Metazoa > Chordata > Amphibia > Anura > Ranidae > Lithobates > Lithobates pipiens. The sequence continues at coordinate 143,138,911 of NW_027507790.1, forward strand.
AAAAGTCCCACACATGTGGTATCCCCGTACTCAGGAATAGCAGCAGAATGTATTTTGGGGTGTCATTTCACATATGCCCATAGCATGTGTGAGCAATATATCATTTAGTGACAACTTGGTGCAAAAAAAAAAAAGTTTGTAATATTCCCGCAACTTGTGGCAAAATATAAAATATTCCATGGACTCAACATGCCTCTCAGTAAATAGCTTGGGGTGTCTACTTTCCAAAATGGGGTCATTTTGGGGGGTTTTGTGCTATTTTGGCATTTTATGGCCTTCGAAACTGTGATAGGTAGTGAGGAGTTAAATCAAAAATTTGCACCCTTAGAAATCCTGAAGGTGGTGATTGGTTTTCGGGGTGCCGTGCGCGACTAGAATCCCAAAAAGTCCCACACATGTGGTATCCCCATACTCGGGAGAAGTAGCGGAATATATTTTGGGGTGCAATTCCACATATAACCATGGCATGTGTGAGCAATATATATATATATATATATTTTTTTTTTTGTCATTATTCAATCCCTTAGGACAAAAAAAATAAATATTCAATGGGCTCAACATACCCATCAGCAATTTCCTTGGGGTGTCTACTTTCCAAAATGGGGTCATTTGGGGGGGATTTGTACTGCCCTGCCATTTTAGCACCTCAAGAAATGAGATCGGCAGTCATAAATTAAAAGCTGTGTAAATTCCAGAAAATGTACTCTAGTTTGTAGACGTTATAACTTTTGCGCAAACCAAAAAATATACGCTTATTGACATTTTTTTTACTAAAGACATGTGGCTGAATAAATTTTGCCCTCAATGTATGACTAAAATTTAGTTTATTCGATTTTTCTTATAACAAAAAGAAGAAAATATCTTTTTTTTTCAAAATTTTCGCTCTTTTTCCATTTATATCGCAAAAAAAAAAAATCGCAGAGGCAATCAAATACCATCAAAAGAAAGCTCTATTTGTGGGAAGAAAAGGACGCAAATTTCGTTTGGGTGCAATATTGCATGACCGCGCAATTACCAGTTAAAGCAGCGCAGTGCGAAATTGCAAAAAGACCTCTGGTCCTTAAGGTGTTTATTGGTCCGGAGCTGAAGTGGTTAAATTAGGCCCAGTGGCGTCCGGTGGTATATTTTTTGGGGGGGCCCCAAACAGTGCACAGCCATCACCCCTTCCCCCTTTCCCCCGGTCGGTCATTCACCCACAACACTTACCCCAGGCAGCACTTCCCTCAAGGTGGCCAGCTTCCCCTGCGTCTCCTCCTTGGCTTCACAGTAGTATCCTCGTATCCACGTTTCCTCCTTGTCACCACTATGGTGTTCTCACCGTGCATCTCCCCCTCGGCATCACGACGATGTCCTTGCCGATCGTCTTCTCCCTCCTACTCCCTTGGCTAATAGGGTAGCTACTTCTTTCAGCCAATCGGGAAACAGGTCTCAAGACCTGCTTCCTGATTTGCTAGGTGGCAGAATCAGTGTGACAAGAGCGAATATTCATTCGCAATTGTCACACAACTGGGTAAGCTTCGGGCACAGTACTCTGCGTCCTGAGCCCACCCTTTTTGATGCCTATTAGAGTCTCTGGCTCTTATCACAGGCTTAAAAAAATTGGAATCCATGCATCCAGCACCCTGCATGCAGATCAGGGGGCCTGACGCATGGATGGTGGGGGCGGTGCCCGTGCATCCCCTATGGAGGGGCTGCAACTGATTAGGCCACTGCTTTGTTTCATGTTTTCTGTCCTATCATCACTGAGCTAACAGGTCAGTACTAGAACTAGAATGAATTACTGGGTATGAAGTAACACATTACAAAAAGGTTAACTTGGCAAGACACAGGGAAGAGGAGTGTAATTGCTGTAGGTAACCAAGTGAAGGAAAATCTACCAGCAATCAGTTGTTAAGCATGGTACCTAGTAAGGTACTTCTCTGTCAAAATCAATGGCACAACAATATGCAAATCCCTGCATGCCAAGGTACTAGGTGTAGTCCTGGACTCAGAACTCTCCTTTAAGCCCCACGTTCAATCACTGTCCAAATCTTGCCGCCTCAACCTCCGCAACATCTGGAAAAAATGTCCCTTCCTAACCAATGACACTGTCAGGGCTGGCTTAGCCATTCCTTCTCTGGGCTGGCTGCTCAGCTGTCGGCTAATTGCCAGCTCTTACCTCTCTCCACAGTAACCCAGCTGTTCCTGATCTTGCTCGTATGACCTGGCTACTTAAAGCTGTCCAGCTCACTTCATCTCTGCCTTCGCTTTGGTCACATCACAAGAAACCATCTCCTGCATAAAGACTGGCTTGCTGACATCCCTTCTGACTCCTTATCCTGTTTGCTGTTGCTCCACTTGGATCCCTGACGTCTGGCCTGGCTGATTACCCAATCTGGTTATTGAACTCTGGACTGGCTGACTACTCGATCTGGTTACTGGACTCTGGCTATGCTTTGACTACGCTTACTCTATTTACCTTTTTATTTTTTATTAATAAACAAGTGTGACTTAATTGTACTTCTGTCTCGGTCTGATTCATGGTTTCTGACAGTAGGCGAAGGCCATAAATTCAGAAGATACAGTCAATCCACTTGTTGGTAAAAAAAAAAATTCCAGATTGGATGAGCAAGATCACCGCATGGATCAGTTTGCCTTGGCATTACAAACGCTCTTGGGTCGCACGGCTCACCTGGAATCCTCCACTGTGGCTGCTCCGGTACAACCTGAGTCATAGGCCGTCCCTGCTGCTGCGCCACTCTCTGTGCAGGCACCCACCTCGAGTATTACCTCTGTCTGATTCCGCTCTGTTTCCCAGCAATTTGAGGTTGAGATATACTTTGAGATGCTGCCCCAGGCGTTTCCCATGGACAGAAGCAAAGTAGGTTTTGTGATATCTTTGCTTTCTGAGAGAGAATTTGCCTGGGCTAACCCTCTATGGGAGATGCAAAAACCTGCTGTCTTGAGTTATCCTGAGTTTGTGGCCTCCTTTAAAAAGGTATTTGACATTCCCATACGCTCCGCTTCTGCTGCCAAGTGCCTCATTTCCATCAAACAGATTACGAGAACTATTGCTGACTACACCATTGAATTACGTACTCTGGCAGCAGAGGTTGCTTGGTACAATAAGGCCCTCATGGCTGCTTTTTTTCATGGTCTCTCGGATTCCATCAAGGATGAGAAAGCAGCTCGAGATATACCCACTAAGCTGGAGAGCTTGATCTCGTTTGCCATCCTCATTGACTCCAGACTCAGAGAAAGACTTTCTTTTAAGGAGCACTTGCGGAAGCCTCCTGTACGTTTGCCTCCGAATTTTGCAGTTCCACCCGTGCCTCCTTCACCTCCCATGCCTCCTGGTAGCGAGTCGGTCAGTGAAGATGAACCCATGCACCTGGGCTTCATGCGTCTCTCTGTGGATGAGAGAGCCTTTAGGAGGAGGGAGAGATTGTGCCTTTATTGGCAGGTCACTTTTTGAAGTCTTGTCCTTCCTTTCCAGGGAACGCCCGAACCTTGAGGTCCTACCATGGACAGACCTTAGTACCGTTGTTTCGTCCCCAGGTATCCAGAAGGATAAGCCCCTGGTTTTCGGTCAACCTTTCTTGGGCTGAGTCGTCCATCGAGATAAAGGCTCTAATCGACTCTGGGGCTGCAGGCCTGTTCATTGATGCTGCATTTGTTTTGCAGCATTCGATTCCGCTGCAGCTGCGTGACACTCCACTTGCCATTGAGGCTCTTGACGGGAGACCTTTACAGCCTGCCCATGTGACTCATGAGACGGTTCCATTGTCCATGGCCATAGGAGCTCTTCACCATGAGATAATCCAATTTGAAGTTATTTCCTCACCCAGGTTTACGCTGGTTATTGGTTATCCTTGGTTACAGAGGCACAACCCCTCTTTTGATCGGCTCCGTGCTGAGGTTCTCTCCTGGTCACCACAATGCAGTGAGACATGTTTGCTGAAGGTATCCAGGGTCCTGTGCACCTCTTCACTTTCCTCCCTGTCGGAGGAGTACTGTGATTTTAGCGATGTCTTTGACAAGGGTCAAGCCGGTAGTTTGCCTCCACACCGGTTTTATGATTGCGCAATTGACCTTCAATCTGGTGCCATACCTCCTCGTGGCCAGGTTTACCCTTTGTCAGTCTTGGAGGATAAGGCCGTGGAGGAGTATGTTGCAGACACACTTTATCAAAGTTTCATCCACAAATCCTTGTCTCCTGCTGGTGCTGGTTTCTTCTTTGTGAAGAAGAAGAGTGGTGAACTGAGACATTGTATAGATTATAGGGGTCTCAATAGTGTCACGATTAAGAATGCCTACCCAATTCCATTGATTACAGTTATTTGACCGCCTCAAGGGAGCAGCGGTTTTCACGAAGCTTGACTTGAGAGGGGCATACAATCTTGTGCGCATTAAGGAGGGCGATGAGTGGACCAGTACCAGAACAGGCCATTATGAGTACCTGGTAATGCCTTTTGGCCTTTGTAACGCCCCGCCAGTTTTCCAGGAATTTATTAACTAGGTCCTCCGAGATTTGTTGCAGTTATGTGTGGTGGTTTATCTCGATGATATCCTCATATTTTCCAGGTCCCTGGAGAGCCACCACACAGATGTCGTGTGCTTCAGAAACTAAGAGAGAACAATCTCTATTGTAAACAGTAGAAGTGCGAGTTCCATCGTGAACAGGTTACATTCCTGGGCTATATCATTTCCACTGCTGGTTTTTCGATGGACCCAGAGAAACGTTCAGCAGTCCTACAGTGGCCTAGATCTGTGGGTTTACATTCTCTGCTGCATTTCCTGGGCTTTGCCAACTACTATTGGAAGTTTATTCGTAACTTCTCGTCTTTGGTCAAGCCCCTGACTGATATGACTAGAAAGGATGGTAATCCACAGAGTTGGTCTCCGGAGTCCATTAAGGCCTTTGAGACTCTCAAGGCTACCTTTGTTTCTGCTCCTGTGTTGGCACATCCTGATCCTACATTGCATTTTATCCTAGAAGTTGATGCTGAGACTGGAGTTGGCGCCCTTCTGTCTCAACGTCCTAACTATGAGCGATATGCATCCATGTGGCTACTTTTCCAAGAAATTGTCCCCTTCTGAGTGCAATTATGAGATTGGTGACAGAGAGCTGTTGGTGATCATTTTAGCCCTGAAAGAATGGAGACATCCCCTTGAAGGTACCACTGTGCCGGTTCTAATTCTTACTGACCATAAGAATCTTACATTCTTGTCTGAGGCTAAGTGCCTCTCTCTCAGAAGGGCTCGATTGGCTCTTTTCTTGTCGAGTTTTAATTACATTGTCTCATTCTTACCCGGTACTAAGAATGTAAGGGCTGATGCCTTGTCATGACAATTTTCCTCCACTTCCAAGTCTGAGTCGGTTCCGGTGATTCCTCCTGATCGTACCTTGGCTACGGTTCGCACCAGTCTTACTTCTCCTTTGAGTGACAAAATTCTTGCTGCTCAGGTCCATGCTCCTCCTGAGAAACCTTGTGACTGCTGCTTTGTCCCAGAGAGTCTCCGTACTGCCATGCTCCAGACTTACCATTCTCCCAAGGCAGCTGGCCATCCTGGGAAGAATCAACTAATTTGGGCCATTTCCCAACAATTCTGGTGGCCTAGTCTACGGGCTGATGTTACTGCCTTTATAGCTGCCTGTTCCGTGTGTGCTCAGAGTAAGACTCCATGACACCTTCCAGTGGGCCTCCTACAACCCATACCCTATAGAGAGAGAGGCCCTGGACCACCTGTCAATGGATTTCTCATTCCTAAAAAGCCTTTAGTCCTCAAGCCCTCTCGCCCTCTCCCTACCTCGTTTCCGGTCTCTGAGGATAATCAAAAATATGAGGTTAGTCAAGTTTTGGATTCCCGGCTCTGTGAAGGCATTCTTCAGTATCTCGTACATTGGAAAGGGTTTGGCCCTGAGGAGAGGTCTTGGATTACTGCATCTGAGGTCTTTACTCCTTGTCTGTTAAGGAGGTTCCATCTGGAGTTTCCCTTTAAGCCTGGACCCAGGCGGGGGAGGGGGAGGCCTCGTAAGAGGGAGGGTACTGTCATGGTTATGCAGTGATCTTCCTGTGTTTGCTTACCTCCCCTCATGTGTTCAAACTAAGAGGCCAGCCACTTCCACCTGGTGGTTTTTATAACCTCTCCTCTAAGCATGGCTCTCTGCCTGGGACATACAGACAAAAGTTGGTCTGTGAAGAGAGAAAGGAATTATCGCACCTGGCAAAGACCTTTTCTCCTGAACGAAGAACCAAATCCTGGGGCAGAGTGTGGAGGTTATAGCTGGCAGGTGGAACCCTCAACAGCGCACAGCAGAGCAGAACCTATACGCTTGCAACCCCCTAGGGGGTACGTGGATCTGGTGAGTGGGGACCCAAAAGGGGAAACAAGCACGGAAGTCACTAAAGAAAATTATATTATCACGAAAGTCACCTTCTTTGTTTTCTCTGAGTTGGAATCTTACACACTGTTGGACGTTTATCAGAAGAATTATTGTGGACTATTTTCACTTTATCCTATTTTATTCTAGCTCTATTTTTTCCTATTGCAATTTTTGCATTTTTTTATCTTTTTCATTTTTCTATTTTTCTGTATCTTTTACCCATTGATATTTTGTTCTACCTGCTATACGTGGATGGGAAGTTTACTGTAAACCCCAGTATAGTTTTCATCATCGATATAAGGTTCACATATTAGGTGCACATATATTTTTTGTGGTATATTCTTTGTGGTATAAAACCCTCTCTCTTTTTTTGCTTTCAGATATATATATGTATTGTCTGCCTTTATAGGTATCACCCATGTAGGGGTTGTTGACTTATACAATCCTTGGTTTAATTCACATCAGTTGGTATTCATAGTAATAAGTTCACATAGGGTCTACACTGCACTACTATCTATTGAGAATATTATTCATAGGGGGAATTAGTATAAGTATTAACTACAAGGATATTTTATGTTGTATTCCTACATGTAGTGGAATTAATCACAATTATTCACATAGAACTCTAAAGGTTCCTTAGTTTTGTGTGTTTTATCACTTTTTTATATTCTTTATTTCCTTATCGGTATATCTGCATACCTTATGAACTTGGATAAGGTTCTGAACTGAGGTTTTTTTATATACAGTTTTGTACCCACTTGTGGAGGCTATTATATATGTATGGTAGATGTACATTATTGGTGTCACTAGTATATATATATATAAACGATCAGTATAGCTATTATATATAGATATATACATATAGAGAATAGGGAAAGGTCTGTACCTATATCACCAAATTAGCTTTGTATATTGATACTGGTCACTTGCCAGAGGTCTAATAGTATAACTATCACTTTAAGGTAGCGCCAATAGCCCCCAATAACCACTCATATTAACTATATTAACCTGTGCACTGCAAGCCATCGGGGCTGATCAACCATTGTGTATCAGGCCGCGTACACACGGGCGGACTGTTCGCCCAACCTTGTCCGCTGAACAGTGTTTGGGCGGACAGTCCGCTCGTGTGTGGGCTTTCAGCGGACAGTTTCAGCGGACAGTTGGACGGACAAGGTCTTTCGGAAATTCCGAAAAACTGTCCGCTGAAACTGTGTTTGAGCGAACAGTCCGCCCGTGTGTGGGCCTGTCCGCTGTACTTTCGAAATGAGCGGACTGTTCCCGCTCGGAAAGCCCGCCCATTTCGAGCGCGTGTACAGGTAGGCGGGGCCCGCGAAGGAGACGTCGCGGGCTCCGCCGCCTGGAATGGGCTTAAAGGGGAACCCCAACGCCGAAAAAAATCGGCGTGGGGGTTCCCCCCAAGTCCACACCAGACCCTTGTCCGAGCACGCTACCCGGCCGGCCAGGAAAGGGGGGCGAGCGAGCGCGCCCCCCCTCCTGAGCCGTACCAGGCCGCGTGCCCTCAACATGGGGGGTGCCTTGGGGAAGGGGGGGCCGCGCGGCCCCCCCCACCCCAAAGCACCTTGTCCCCATGTTGATGAGGACAAGGGCCTCTTCCCGACAACCCTGGCCGTTGGTTGTCGGGGTCTGCGGGCGGGGGGCTTATCGGAATCCGGGAGCCCCCTTTAAGAAGGGGGCCCCCGGATACCGGCCCCCCACCCTATGTGAATGAGTATGGGGTACAATGTACCCCTACCCATTCACCTGTGAAATAAAGTACAAATAAAAACACAACACAGGGGGAAAAAATATTTTATTGCACAGCCGGGGGTCTTCCGTCTTCGGGGGTCTTCTCGCCGGACTCCTCCGCTATGTGTGTGTAGCTCTTTTGCCAGCGGAGGAGTCCGGCTTTCTTCCTCCCCGCCGCCGGCCTCTTCTCCCGACTTCGGGGGTCTTGTCCCCCTCTTCGATTCTTCTGCCGGGCCACCGCGCCTGGTCCGGTGGCCCGGTCTTCTGTCGCCGTCTTCCGTTCTTCGGTCGCCGCCTTCGGTTCTTCTGCCGGGCCACCGCGCCTTCTTGTAGCTCTTTTACAGGCGGTGGCCCGGTCTTCTGTCGCCGTCGCCGCCTTCCGTTCGTGTTCTTCTTCTTGTTCTTCTCCAGGCGATGTTGACACGTCGCTCCCTCCGGCCGGAATGCCAGAGCCGCCCTGTGCTGTGACTTATATAGTGACAATGGGGCGGGGTCACATGGTATATGTCACATGGGTTGGTCACATGGTGACCCCGCCCCCTTACGATGTCATAGTCCCCATGTGACATCAACCCATGTGACCAACCCATGTGACATATACCATGTGACCCCGCCCCATTGTCACTATATAAGTCACAGCACAGGGCGGCTCTGGCATTCCGGCCGGAGGGAGCGACGTGTCAACATCGCCTGGAGAAGAACAAGAAGAACAAGAAGAAGAACACGAACGGAAGGCGGCGACGGCGACAGAAGACCGGGCCACCGCCTGTAAAAGAGCTACAAGAAGGCGCGGTGGCCCGGCAGAAGAACCGAAGGCGGCGACCGAAGAACGGAAGACGGCGACAGAAGACCGGGCCACCGGACCAGGCGCGGTGGCCCGGCAGAAGAATCGAAGAGGGGGACAAGACCCCCGAAGTCGGGAGAAGAGGCCGGCGGCGGGGAGGAAGAAAGCCGGACTCCTCCGCTGGCAAAAGAGCTACACACACATAGCGGAGGAGTCCGGCGAGAAGACCCCCGAAGACGGAAGACCCCCGGCTGTGCAATAAAATATTTTTTCCCCCTGTGTTGTGTTTTTATTTGTACTTTATTTCACAGGTGAATGGGTAGGGGTACATTGTACCCCATACTCATTCACATAGGGTGGGGGGCCGGTATCCGGGGGCCCCCTTCTTAAAGGGGGCTCCCGGATTCCGATAAGCCCCCCGCCCGCAGACCCCGACAACCAACGGCCAGGGTTGTCGGGAAGAGGCCCTTGTCCTCATCAACATGGGGACAAGGTGCTTTGGGGTGGGGGGGGCCGCGCGGCCCCCCCTTCCCCAAGGCACCCCCCATGTTGAGGGCACGCGGCCTGGTACGGCTCAGGAGGGGGGGCGCGCTCGCTCGCCCCCCTTTCCTGGCCGGCCGGGTAGCGTGCTCGGACAAGGGTCTGGTGTGGACTTGGGGGGAACCCCCACGCCGATTTTTTTCGGCGTTGGGGTGCCCCTTTAAGCCCATTCCAGGCGGCGGAGCCCGCGACGTCTCCTTCGCGGGCCCCGCCTACCTGTACACGCGCTCGAAATGGGCGGGCTTGCCTCCGCCTTACGTGGGCGAGTCCGTTCATTTCAAAAGTTGAGCGAACTGTTTGCCCAACCTTGTTCGTCAAACAGTCCGCCCGTGTGTGGGCAAGTCCGCTCATGCAAATTTTGAGCGGACTGTTTGCCCAAACTGTTTGACGAACAAGGTTGGGCAAACAGTCCACGCGTGTGTACGCGGCCTCATTGTGTGTTTGGCTTCCTGTTTTCTGCTTGCCGTGTGCTCTACGCTTGACTCTGTTACCGACCTTGGCGTGTTCTCTACGATTCCTGTCTGCTTGCGACCTTGACCTTTTGCATGTCTCCGACCATCCCTGTCTGCCTGTGACCCTGAACCTTTGGCGTGTACTCTGTTGTTCCTGTCTGCTAGTTGCCCTGACCTCTGCCATATCCCCTTACTATCCTTGTCGTACCAGCCTGCTGCTTCCTTCTCCTGTAGTCTACTGTGAGCGTGAGCTGTGAGACCCTAGGGGTCACGACCTGGAGCCAGACTGCAGCGAAGTCCATCCTCACCACTGGAGGCTCTGGCGAACACCCGCTGGCTCTTAGACTCCGCGCCCTGGGGAATCTATGCTCCAGCTCCCATTGGGATCTGTGTTAGTGATCCTGTAGACCTGTGTCCTGAATCTCCCTGGGTACAATCCACAGCAGTCAGTCCTAAGGTCCACTACCTAGTGGTACACTTCCGTCTCCTACGGAGTGCATCTGTCACCTGGTCTCAGGTGACCTGGCAGTTTGATCAGCCATGGACCAAGCTGATGTGCCACTACCCGCAGATGATCCATTGCAGGGCTTAGTTCGCAGACTTGAGACCCAAGAATCGCATCAGACCCAGATGATGCGATTCCTTCAGGATTTGGCATCCCATTTTGAACAGGTTCAGGCCTCATTAGGACCCCCGGTTCAAAAACCTCAACCGCTATCTCCTGCTGCACCTATCACATCAGTCGCAGCCACACATTCATTACAACTACCAGCTCCGGCCCGTTTCTTTGCGGACTCCAAGGCTTTCAGGGGGTTAATTAGCCAGTGCACAATTCATTTTGAACTTCAGCCCCAAAACTTCCTGTCCGATCAGGCGAAAGTAGCATATATTATATCCCTCCTGTCCGGCGAGGAGCTAGCGTGGGCTGCCCCTCTGTGGGAACTGAATGATCCAGTGGTTTCTAGCCTGTCTGATTTCTTGAAACTTTTTTGGAATATCTTCGAGGAACCGGGTCGTGTCTCCTCAGCAGCTTGCGCTCTTTTACATCTCCGTCAAGAGTCCGCTTCTGTGGGACAGTCAGGCATGTACTGGCCATCGGGACTACTGGGAGTTTCCCGGTGGGCCGATGGCTCAGTGGGCCACTCTGATGTAAGGGGGCTGGTGATGGGACACTCTGATATAAGGGGGTGCTGATGGGACACTCTGATGTAAGGGGGTGCTGATGGGACATTATGATATAAGGGGCTGCTGATGGGACACTCTGATGTAAGGGGTGCAGATGGGACACTCTGTTGTAAGGGGGCTGGTGATAGGACACTGTAATGTAAGGGAGTGCTGATGGGACACTCAAAACGTAAGTGGGCTGGTCTGGATGAAGTCCAGGGCCAAATTTCTGCCCCAGTCCAGCCCTGGGGACAGTATGCTCTTCAGTTCCGTTCCGTATCCTTACAGCTGAATTGAGCTGGAATAATGAGGCCCTAGTTGCAACCTTTTTACATGGCCTCTCTGATAGAGTGAAGGATGAATTAGCAGGAAGATCCCTTCCTGCTCATCTGGACAGTGTAATCACCTTGTGTAACCAGATCGATATTCGCTTTCAGGAGATGGCCCTGGAAAAAAGACGCCAGCACTCCCCATTCTTTAGGCAGCCTGAGCTCCCAGTCCCTTCTCTTCGATCCGAGGAGCACCCCCTGCCTGTTAAGGAACCTATGCAGTTGAGTCTGACAAAGTTATCTCCCGAAGAACGTGCTAGGCGCAGAACTCTGGGCCTATGCCTCTATTGTGGGGCCAAAGGTCATTTCCGTGACACTTGTTCTCTTCGTCCGGAAAAACGCTCAGGGCTAATACATCTGGAAGGTGGAGTATTAGACCCTGAAATATCACCTTCACCTTCTCGTCTTCTCCTTTCTGTGTTGCTTCATGTCGGTGCTTCCTCTCGTTCGGTCTCGGCACATCTGGATTCCGGAGCCGCTGCCAATTTCATGGATTGGGAAACTGCATCCTCCATGAGACTTACCCTTTTTCCCCTGACAACGCCATTGGTGGTCTTGGTGATTGATGGCACTGTTCTCCCAGGTGGCCCTATCTGCTTCCAGACCCTTCCTGTTAAGATGTCAGAAGGGACACTCCACCAGGAGTGGATATCCTTCCTTGTCTTACCTAAGGCTTTATCTCCTATCATATTAGGTCTTCCTTGGTTACGGCTCCATTCTCCACACGTTGACTGGTCTGCTGGACATATCCTGGCTTGGGGTTCCTCCTGTTCCTCTTCCTGCCTACTCAAGGGTACCCCAAAAGAGAAACTTCCTGTTACCACCATCCCAGTATCTTCTGCTCTTCCCGCTGTATATAGCGATCTCTGGGATGTGTCCTGCAATAGTCGGACTGGTGCACTCTCTAGGTCATTTGGTACTCTGGATGAGGGGCCCACCTATGAACCTGAGTCGATCATTCACTCCAGTTTGCATAACCATTTAGCTTTGACTATCCCTAATCTCCCTTGGACGCACAGCCAGGCTAACTTGTCTGCAAGTTCCACAGTCGCTATGCCCTGTGATGCGATTGAGATGGTCGCTACACCTGACAATACTATTCAGTCGGCCTCTGCACCAGTTATGCCAGTCCAGCCCATGCCCAATGAGCTTCCTGCTTCTTTTTCAGGACCTTCTGTAACCTGGCCTCACCCTACTGCTACTATGTCCATTCAAACCCGTTTAAGAAGCTCAATCCATCCTTTGGATAGAATACCTAATTCGGCCAGGTGGGGTTTTCAATCTTTTTCTCAGGGCTCTCTGCATTCTGTTTGTGTTTCAGCTATCCAGCTTGACTCTTGTGACATGTCATCTTCTAACCAACCTGACCTCAGGGATCCACTGACCTCTGCCCAGTCTGCTGGACCTGTGCTGGATGTCCAGCTCATCTTTAAGGGTCTGGGGGACCCTGCTCAGACTCCTGATCTTCTCATGCCCTTACCCATTCCTAAAAAGCCTTTAGTCCTCAAGCCCTCTCATCCTCTCGCTACCTCGGTTCCGGTCTCTGAGGATAATCTAAAATACGAGGTTAGTCAAGTTTTGGATTCCCGGCTCCGTGAAGGCATTCTTCAGTATCTCGTACATTGGAAAGGGTTTGGCCCTGAGGAGAGGTCTTAGATCACTGCATCTGAGGTCTTTGCTCCTTGTCTGTTAAGGAGGTTCCATCTGGAGTTTCCCTTTAAGTCTGGACCCAGGCAGGGGAGGGGGAGGCCTCGTAAGAGGGAGGGTACTGTCATGGTTATGCAGTGACTCTTCCTGTGTTTGCTTACCTCCTCTCATGTGTTCAAACTAAGAGGCCAGCCACTTCCACCTGGTGGTTTTTATACCCTCTCCTCTAAGCATGGCTCCACCCCAGGCCCTATCAGGGAACGCTATATTAACCTGTACACTGCAAGCCATCGGGGCTGATCAACCATTGTGTATCATTGTGTGTTTGGCTTCCTGTTTCCTGCTTGCCGTGTGCTCTACGTTTGACTCTGTTACCGACCTTGGCGTGTTCTCTACGATTCCTGTCTGCTTGCAACCTTGACCTTTTGCATGTCTCTGACCATCCCTGTCTGCCTGTGACCCTGAACCTTTGGCGTGTACTCTGTTGTTCCTGTCTGCTAGTTGCCCTGACCTCTGCCATATCCCCTTACTATCCTTGTCGTTCCAGCCTGCTGCTTCCTTCTCCTGTAGTCTACTGTGAGCGTGAGCTGTGAGACCCTAGGGGTCACGACCTGGAGCCAGACTGCAGCGAAGTCCATCCTCACCACTGGAGGCTCTGGCGAACACCCGCTGGCTCTTAGACTCTGCGCCCTGGGGAATCTATGCTCCAGCTCCCATTGGGATCTGTGTTAGTGATCTTGTAGACCTGTGTCCTGAATCTCCCTGGGTACAATCCACAGCAGCCAGTCCTAAGGTCCACTACCTAGTGGTGCACTTCCGTCTCCCTATGGAGTACATCTGTCACCTGGTCTCAGGTGACCTGACAGATTGTCTCGGACAGGGGCAGTTAGTTTGTCTCTCAGTTCTGGTGAGCCTTTTGTGCACAGTTGGGAATCCAGTTTGCTTTCTCTTCTGCGTATCACCCGCAGTCTAATGGGGCCACAGAGTGAGCCAATCAGTCCTTGGAGCAATTCCTACGTTGCTATATTTCTGACCACCATAACAACTGGTCAGACTTATTACCTTGGGCAGAGTTTGCTCACAACATTACCTTGAATTCTGCCTCCCGATTGTCTCCATTTATGGTGAATTATGGTTTCCAAACGTCCATGATGCCAGACTAATTATTTCCGCAGTGTATTCCTGCGTTAGAAGAGCATCTCCGGGGTCTTCATTCCACTTAGGTACAAGTCAAGGAGGCTTTGTGTCTTGCTAATGATAGGTACAGATTCCATGCTGACCGCAGACGCCTGCCTGCGCCTTCCTACCAGGTTGGGGACAGGGTCTGGCTGTCATCTCACAACCTCCGGCTTCGTGTTCCCTCACTAAAGCTTGCACCTCGGTTTATTGGCCCTTTTCGTATCCTTCACAGGATTAACCCAGTGGCTTACGCGTTGGACCTTCCTCCTAGTATGCGCATCTCAAATGTGTTTCATATCTCCTTATTGAAACCGTTGGTCTGCAACCGATTTACCACCTCGGCGCCACGTCCTTGCCCTATTCAGGTTGAGAACCATGAGGAGTATGAGGTACAATCCATTGTTGACTCCCGTAGGTTCCATGGGCGCATACAGTACCTGGTGCATTGGAAGTAGTACGGTCCGGAGGAATGCTCTTGTGTTTCATCCTCAGACGTACATGCCCTTGTCCTCCTCCGCAAGTTCCATAGACGTTTTCCCCTCAAGCCCGATTGCCCTCTGAGGGAGAGGGGTCTTTGAGGAGAGGGTACTGTCAGGGCTGGCTTTGTCCTTCCTTCTCTGGGCTGGCTGCTCAACTGTTGGCTAATTGCCAGCTCTCATCTCTCTCCACAGTTACCCAGCTGTTCCTGATCTTGCTCGTCTGACCTGCCTACTTCAAGCTGTCCAGCTCACTTCATCTCTGCCTTCGACTTGGTCACATCACAAGAAACCATCTCCTGCATAAAGATTGGCTTGCTGACATCCCTTCTGGCTCCTTATCCTGTTTTATGTTGCTCCACTTGGATCCCTGACTTCTGGCCTGCTTGATTACCCGATCTGGTTATTGAACTCTGACCTGGCTGACTACTCGATCTGGTTACTGGCCTCTGGCTATGCTTTGACTACGCTTACTCTATTTAACTTTTTATTAAAAAACAAGTGGGATTTAATTGTACTTCTGTCTCGGTCTTAGTTCAAGCTTGCCTCGACTACTGCAACTCCCTTCTCATTGGCTTACCAGGCATGTCCAAAGTCTGGCCTGCGGGCCAATCGCGGCCCGCGGTCTGGTTTTGAACGGCCCATCTGGCTATCAGGGCTGTCAGATGAGAGATTCCCTTGCCGAGGTGTACATCAGCACTGTGAGAAGCTCCTCAGCCCCAAAAGTGAAAGTAAAATGCAGAGGAGTGTGCTGTGCTCTCTGCTTCCCCCTACAGGGCAGTAACCGGCTGAATGAGGAAGCTGGAAAGGTACAGTACTGTGCTAGAAGCTAGATTAGTTTTAAAAGTGCTTTATTCATGTGTGTGGGCATGTGTCTGTATGCATGTCTGTATGTATGTCTGTATGTCTGTCTGTATGTCTGTGTGTCTGTATGCAGTCTGTATGTATGTCTGTAAGTATGTGTGTATGTGTCTGTATGTGTGTGTGTGTGCATGTGTGTGTATGTGTGTGCGTGTGTGCATTTTTCTGCATGTGTCTGTGTGTATGTTATTTTTAATCCAGACCCCCCCCCCCCCATTCCTGTACCATCAGAACTGCTTTTGTAGGGCTTGTGTGTGATAGCAGCCAGGACAGCTGCTCCTCTGCAAAGCAATCCATGCACAGATCGCTTTTCAGGGGCATTTGAAAGGCGGTAAAGAGGCATTATGTTGCCTCCTCACCACCTGTTTTAAGCCCGTAAATGTAGCATCACTATACCGCAACTGTGCAATCCACACAGTTGCGGGGTAATTGCAGTGCAGGCCCATTCACCCTGGGTATACCTCCAGCTGCAGCCATATCATGTGTTCACCCCCAGCTGTTCCCTCTGCAGCTAAAGGGGGAGAAGTTGGGGGTGGTAAAAACAGCTTAAGCATGTAGTTTTACTGGCCCTCCAACCTGACATGTGAACAAGCCCTTGGTTCACATCTGTGTGGCTGCGTGCTGCATGTAGGGAAGCCCATTCATTCCAATGGGCTTCCCTACCCACAAAAATGCAGGGAAAGAAGTCCCCAATCCTTTTTTTATTTTTATTTTTTATTGAACTGCAACAAAAGCACCCCAGGTTTTCCAATGTGTGGGGTACCATTAAGAATTAATGGTACCCCTAAAGAGCAGAGGCAATAGAATTCTTGCTGGGCAGTGTATTAGTGCTTGAACGAACACGCAGACATAATTTTAATGGTTCAATGGTCGGCCCTCGTGCATGTTCACTTCATCAAATCTGGCCCTCTCTGAAAAAACTTTGGACACCCCTGCTCAATACAGTCTATCCCCCCTTCAATCCATCATGAGTGCTGCTGCCAGACCCATCCACTTTACCAATCGCTCTGTGTCTGCTATTCCTCTCTGTCAATCCCTCCACTGGCTTCTGCTCACCCAACAAATTTGATTCAAAATACTGACAACTACTTATAAAGCCATCCACAATTTAGCCCCTAGCTACATCACTAGCCTAATCTCAAAATACCAACCTAATGCCCCGTACACACGAGAGGGATTAAGTCTGACAGACCTCCAAAGGAGTTCCGCCGGAGTTCCGACGGAGTTCTGGCGGACTTTTCGACCGAACGGACTTGACCACACACCATCACACCAAACTCCGACGGAGTCGAACGTGATGACGTACGACTGGATTCGACGTAGGAAGTTCCTAGACAGTAGCCAATAGCTGCCCTAGCGTCGGTTTTAGTCCGTCGGAGTAGCACACACACGAGCGGATTTTTCAAAGGGGACCGGGTCCGGCGGAGTTCCGTCGGGAAAATTTAAAGCATGCTTCATTTCTAAAGTCCGTCAGACTTTAGCTTCGCTAAAGTCCGTTGCAGCCCACACACGATCGGATAGTCCGCCGGACTCAGTCCGTCGGAGTTTGGATGTCGAAAAGTCCGCTCGTGTGTACGGGGCATTATTGTTCTCTTCATTCCTCTTAAGACCTCCTGCTCTCTAGTAAGGAGATTGATTGTAAGCTCTAATGAGCAGAGCCCGTTGATTCTTTCTGTATTGTATTGTAAGTGTACTGTCTGCCCTCATGTTGTAAAGCGCTGCGCAAACTGTTGGAGCTATATAAAACCTGTATTATAATAATAGTAATATGTGTTTAGCTTTTTGAGGACAGGGACTAATGTGAATGAACAATATGTAAAGTGTTGCATACATTATTAGCCCTATATAAATACTTGTAATAAATAATCAATTCCTTACCACAAAGTAACAATACAAAATGAATGTCATGCAATCTGCTTGACTGTGTTGATATAATATCTATGGTTACCGTTAAAACAAGCCATTTGGCTTTATCAGAATCACATTTTTTGGGGGGGTTTTAGAAACCTTTAGTAACTATTACAGTGGAAGTAGTTGCTATTTTTTCAGCGTACATAGCTGACCTGAGGAGGGTGTGTAATTTCTTAGAACAGCTTTCTCCACCAGCTATCTAAAATAGTATGATTTATAATGGCAGCTAAACCATTATTTTGAATCTCTATTTGGAAACAACAAACTAAAGTTCTAAATGAGTTCTCATTATGAAGCAAAGCTTCATACTTAGATCATTTACTGTATATGTGAATTCCAATTTACAAAATAACAACCATAAAATATTTAATGTAAAGGATCACATTTCCACCTCCATGCTTGACTGTAGGGATGGTGTTCTTAAGGTCATAGTCAGCATTTTCTTCTTCCAAACACGGCGAGTCCCCCTCCTCGAGAAGAAAAAAAATGTACAGTTATGCCAATAGGCATCTAATTGATTCAGAGAAGGATTGAGAAAGAGTGCTTTGGTCAAAATGTAGGTCTTTGGTATTAACTTGATTTACGGTGTTTGGAGGAAGAAAAACGCTGACTATGACCCTAAGAACACCATCCCTACAGTCAAGCACATTATGCTTTGGGGCTGTTTCTCTGCTACAGGTACAGACTGACTCTGCCGCATTGAGGGGCCAATGGGTGGGGCCATGTATTGTAAAACATTGGATGAGAACCTTCTTCTCTCAGCCAGAACACTGAAGATGGGTCATGGATAGGTCTTTCAGCATGACAATGACCCAAAACATACCTCCAAGGCAACAAAGGAGGGGTTTAAGAAAAAGCACCTTAAGGTCATGGAGTGACCTAGCCAGTCTGCAGACCTTAATCCTATTGAAAATGTATGGAGGGAGCGGAAACTTTGAGTTGCCAAATGACAGCCAAGAAACCTTAAGGATTTAGAGAAGATCTGTAAAAAAGAGTGGACCAAAATCCCTCCTGAGATGTGTACAAACCTGGTCACTAACTACAAGAAAAGTCTTATCTCTGTGCTTGCCAACAAGGGTTTCTCCACCAAGTACTAATCATGCTTTGCTTGCGGATCAAATACTTATTTCACTCACTGAACTGCAACATAATTTATAGCATTTTTATCATGTGTTTTTCTTTTCTGAATTTTTGGTTGATATTCTGTCTCTATTATTTAAAATATGCCTATGATAAAATGTACCGTATATGCCCTTCATTTCTTTGTAAGTGGGCAAACTTACAAAATCTGCAGGGGGTCAAATACTTATTTCCCCCACTGTAAGTTAACAGACTTGGGTCATAAATACTGCAGTGGAATCTGTACAATAAACATCATTCCATCAGTCCTGTATATATTATAACTGCTTCCGGACCAGTCGCTGGCTCCTCTGCATGAAACCACGTTACTGTACATGGTCTCGCAGGGTCCGGATAGCAGGCGCACGCACGCCGCCGGAGGCAGCGGAGGTGCTGATGCTCGTGGCTGATGGTCGTGATGACCGCCGGCCATGAGCGATCATGACCAGGAGACACAGAACAAGGACAAGTGTGTGTAAACACATACTTCCCTGTTCTTTACTGACAAGAGTGACAGATTGTGTGTTCCTATTAGCTAGGAACCACGATCTGTTACTTCCTGTAGTTAGTCCCTCCTTCAGTTAGAATCACCTCCCAGGGAACATAGTTAACCCCTTCACCGCCCCTAGTGTTAACCCCTTCACTGTCAGTGACATTTTTACAGTAATCAATGAATTTTTAATCGCACTGATCGCTGTATTAATGCCAATGGTTCCAAAACTGTGTCAAATTGTCCAATGTGTCCACCATAATGTCGCAGACATGATAAAAATTGCAGATTGACTCCATTACCAGTAAAAAAAAAAAATAACAATAAAAATGCTATAATGCCTATTTTGTAGACGCTATAACTTTTGCCCAAACCAATTAATATGCGCTTATTGTGATTTTTTTTACCAAAAATATGTATGTAGCACTGACCCCCAAAGAAGCAGCTGATTTAATTGGGCTTACCGTTACCTTCTTGGCCTCGTGTGTGTCTAGGGGTTTCCTGAGGTAGATGGCCCAAGAACTGTAGAGACTGACGCCAGATCCACTTAGAGGGATTTTTATTTGCAAAAATAGTTAACGAACACAGTCTCTCAACATAGGGTTAGAGGGTTTAGGTAGGAAAGTCCAGGTACTCCTAGTGCTAAGTCAAATAGGAAAAGTCTCTCACACTAGGAAATCCAGAGAATGGCCATTCACAACTGGATCCTCACCCTTCTTGGATAGTCCTTCTCTCATCAGGCCTAGCAGCCAACAGGGTGTTTCAATCAGATATAGTCTCTGCCACAGACTTGTTGAAGAAAACTTGGTTGAATTCTCTGCCACAGACTTGGTGTAAAACACTTGAACAGAACTGAAAGATGTAGACAACTCAGAAAACCCTCGTACGGTACCAGTGTCTTGCAGCCGGCCCAGTGATACCATGAGACTAGATTCACTTGAGGTCTTTTAACTTGTCCAGGCTCTTGCTGAGAAACCAACCTTTGCGTGGCCTTCTCCTGAAGAGTACCCCCCTGGAAACCTTCACAGTTGCTGGGCCTCTCCACAAACCGAGATGGCACCGGACCACCTCTGAATCCTTCTTTCAGTTTCTTTGCCTCGGGCTAGCCAGCCCCGAGACTTGCAGTCGGGTGGATCCGCACCCCAGGCCATGAGAGTCCTGGGGGCTGGTCAGGAGGACCAGGACCAAACAGCCAGAAAGCACTTCTGTACCGGAACCCCATAGCATATGACATCAGAACCTTAAGTACCCTCTCTCAGAATGCACAGCAAGAGTGACACTCCCACTGGGCTGGTTCTGAGAGAGAGTAAACCATTAATTCACCCAGCTAGACTAGACTACGTTCTTGACCCTGCCAGGGATGACAGCGCCACCTATGGTCAGGCAGAACACCATGCAGTCTAGCGAGACTGATACTGAGGTCACAATTTAGAGTAATTAAACCCAAAACCAAACTGTGGTTCCAGGAAAAGTTAAATGACAAAACACATAGCGCGTTCTCTTCAGGAGCTGGCGCTACATGTAGAAGAATACATATTGGCCTAAACTGAGGAAAAAAAATGTTTTTTTTATATATTTTTGGGGGGATATTTATTATAGCAAAAAAGTTAAAAATAATGTGTTTTTTTTTTTTCAAAATTGTCGCTCTTTTTTTGTGTATAACACAAAAAAACAAAACTGCAAAGGCAATCGAATACCACCAAAAGAAAGCTCTATTTGTGGGAAAAAAAGGACATCAATTTTGTTTGGGTAAAATGTTGCACGACCACGCAATTGTCAGTTAAAGTGACACAGTGCCGAATCTCAAAAAGTGCACTGGTCAGGAAGGGGGTAAATTCTTCCGGGGGTGAAGTGGATAATGTCCAAAACAACAAAGGCACAGCCAGAATATAGACATTCATGTTATCAGTTAATTAATTTTATCAGTTAATTTGTAATGTTTCAAGTCTAGACTCTCCTATTTCAGATCATATGGGAAACCACTGGCACCCCTTATCCCTCCCTCCTAGGTAAAGTAGACATCTGAGACCTGCCGTATTTTTTTTTTTTCAAAGCAAATTCCACGCTGGATCATAATATGGACTTTAGCAGTTTGTAAACAGTAAGTATTTAGAGATTTGAATACTTAGGCCGCGTACACACGGGCGGACTGTTGGCTCAACTTTGTCCGCTGAACAGTGTTTCAGCGAACAGTCCGCTCGTGTGTGGGGCTTCAGCGGACAGTTCCAGCGGACAGTTTGACGAACAAAGTTTTTCGGAAATTCCGAAAAACTGTCCGCTGAAACTTGGTTTGAGCGAACAGTCCGCCCGTGTGTAGGCCACTTTCGAAATGAGCAAACTGTTCCCGCTCGGAGGGAAGTCTGCTCATTTCGAGCGCGTGTGCAGGTAGGCGGGCTCCGCCGCCTGGAATGGACTTAAAGGGGAACCCCAACGCCGAAAAAAATCGGCGTGGGGGTCCCCCCAAAGTCCACAACAGACCCTTGTCCGAGCACGCTACCCGGCCGGCCAGGAAAGGGGGGCGAGCGAGCGCGCCCCCCCTCCTGAGCCGTACCAGGCCGCGTGCCCTCAACATGGGGGGTGCCTTGGGGAAGGGGGGGCCGTGCGGCCCCCCCACCCCAAAGCACCTTGTCCCCATGTTGATGAGGACAAGGGCCTCTTCCCGACAACCCTGGCCGTTGGTTGTCGGGGTCTGCGGGCGGGGGGCTTATCGGAATCCGGGAGCCCCCTTTAATAAGGGGGCCCCCAGATAACGGCCCCCCACCCTATGTGAATGAGTATGGGGTAACACGGCAACACACGAGATAAAATATTTTATTGCACAGCTCCGGGGGTCTTCCGTCTTCGGGGGTCTTCTTGCCGGACTCCTCCGCTATCTTCTTGTAGCTCTTTTGCTAGCGGAGGAGTCCGGCTTTCTTCCTCCCCGCCGCCGGCCTCTTCTCCCGACTTCGGGGGTCTTGTCCCCCTCTTCGGTTCTTCTGCCGGGCCACCGCGCCTTCTTATAGCTCTTTTGCAGGCGGTGGCCCGGTCTTCTGTCGCCGCTGTCGCCGCCGCCTTCCGTTCTTGTTCTTCTTCTTGTTCTTCTTGTTCTTCTCCAGGAGATGTTGACACGTCGCTCTCTCCGGCCGGAATGCCAGAGCCGCGCTGTGCGGCCACTTATATAGTGACAATGGGGCGGTGTCACATGGTATATGTCACATGGGTTGGTCACATGGGTTGATGTCACATGGGGACTATGACATCGTAAGGGGGCGGGCTCACCATGTGACCAACCCATGTGACATATACCATGTGACACCGCCCCATTGTCACTATATAAGTGGCCGCTCAGCGCGGCTCTGGCATTCCGGCCGGAGAGAGCGACGTGTCAACATCTCCTGGAGAAGAACAAGAAGAACAAGAAGAAGAACAAGAACGGAAGGCGGCGGCGACAGCGGCGACAGAAGACCGGGCCACCGCCTCTAAAAGAGCTATAAGAAGGCGCGGTGGCCCGGCAGAAGAACGGAAGGCGGCGACAGAAGAACGGAAGGCGGCGACAGAAGACCGGGCCACCGCCTGCAAAAGAGCTATAAGAAGGCGCGGTGGCCCGGCAGAAGAACCGAAGAGGGGGACAAGACCCCCGAAGACGGAAGACCCCCGGAGCTGTGCAATAAAATATTTTATCTCGTGTGTTGTGTTTTTTTTTGGGTACTTTTATTTTACAGGTGAATGGGTAGGGGTACATTGTACCCCATACTCATTCACATAGGGTGGGGGGCCGTTATCCGGGGGCCCCCTTATTAAAGGGGGCTCCCGGATTCCGATAAGCCCCCCGCCCGCAGACCCCGACAACCAACGGCCAAGGTTGTCGGGAAGAGGCCCTTGTCCTCATCAACATGGGGACAAGGTGCTTTGGGGTGGGGGGGCCGCGCGGCCCCCCCTTCCCCAAGGCACCCCCCATGTTGAGGGCACGCGGCCTGGTACGGCTCAGGAGGGGGGGCGCGCCCGCTCGCCCCCCTTTCCTGGCCGGCCGGGTAGCGTGCTCGGACAAGGGTCTGTTGTGGACTTTGGGGGGACCCCCACGCCGATTTTTTTCGGCGTTGGGGTTCCCCTTTAAGTCCATTCCAGGCGGCGGAGCCCGCGACGTCTCCGTCGCGGGCCCCGCCTACCTTGACACGCGCTCGAAATGAGCGGACTGTTGCCTCGTGTGTGGGCGAGTCGGCTCATTTCAAAAGTTGCGCGGACTTAGTACGACGAACAAAGTTTGCCGTATTTGTCCGCTCAAAAAGTGCCGTGTGTGGGCGTGTTCGTTCATTCAAAAGTTTGAGCGGACTGTTTGACGAACTTAGTTTCGGCAGACAGTCCCCGCGTGTGTACGCCGCCTTATAGAAAACTGGCTCTGGGGCATAGTCAAAATCACAGGGACATCTCAGAAACCAATCCTCAGACGTTTTATTGGTCAGATGGCTTCTGTCAATACCCCTTTGATCCCCAATAAAAAAGGAATGCCAGGACAGTTTGACAATTCTCATGTACCATCAGATCAGGAAAATCTGTCAAGTTTGAGAACCAATAATACCTGGCTCATCGATGGAACTCTTCTAAACCTTTGGACACTGCAAGTATTCTGCCTTCTCAACTCTGTCTTATTTCTCTGTTGCTGTATTACAGGCATGTCCAAAGTCCAGTCTGGTTTCAGATGGCCCGCCTGATCATTTTGACATTTATATCTTTTTGTGGGAGGTGCTGCATTCAGGACAAGAGGGGTGCTGCATTCATGACAACGGGGGTGCTGCATTCAGGACAACGGGGGTGCTGCATTCAGGACAACGGGGTGTTGCATTCAGGACAATGGGGTGCTGCATTCATGACAAGGGGGGTGCTGCATTCAAAGCAACAGGGGTGCTGCATTCAGGAGACCGGGGGGCTGCATTTAGGGCAAGGGATGTGCTGCATTCAGAGGAAGGGGGGTGCTGCATTCAGGACAAGGGGGTGCTGCATTCCGAACAATGGGGGTGCTGCATTCATCTCAATAGGGGGGCTGCATTCAGGGCAAGGGGGTGCTACATTCAGGACAAGGGGGGTGCTGAATTCAGGGCAAGGGGGTGCTGCATTCAGAACAAGGGTGATGCTGCATTCAGGACAAGGAGGATGCTGCATTCCTGACAAGGGGGGTGCTGCATTCTGGACAAGGGGGTGCTGCATTCTGGACAAAGGGGATGCTGCATATATGGCACTGAGGCTGCATTGATGGGCACTGACCCTCATTTTGCTTCACAGTTCTTTATTTAAAATGTAAGATTTTTTTCCTGAATCTTCCCTCTTAAAGTGAAGTTGCGTGTTATACACCAATAAATACGGTATCTCCAAATAACACGCCCAAGCTCATCTCTTTACTCACACACAGCCATAAAGGCAAGAGAATTCTTGTTCGGCCGTGTATTAGTGCTCAAACAAACACACTTAAAGTGGTTGTAAACCCTTACAAACCACTTTGACCTACAGGTAAGCCTAGATTAAGACTTACCTGTAGGTCCAAGAAATATCTCCTAAACCTACACGGTTTAGGAGATATTTGCCAAAACACAGGCACCACTGTCTATGGCGCATGCGCCATAGACAGCGTCGTGCAGGCGCACTGAGTGCGCCGCTGTCAACGCCGATATGCTGCAAGTGGCGGCTCCCGTGCGCATGAACGGGAGTGACGTCATCGCGGCTTTGTCGAATGACAGCACCGGAGCAGCGAGACCCACCAAGAAGATGGAGGCTCTGTACACAAGGGGACAGCGGTGACTTCGCTGGCTCCTGTGTTAGGTAAGTGGCACATAATGGACTACTATGCGATGCATAGTAGTCCATTATGCTTTACCTTTGCAGGGAATCAAAGAGGAAGTAAACCCATCATGGTTTACTTCCTCTTTAAACCGAATTTTAATGGTTCACAGAATGTCAGGCAAAATGGTCAGCCCTCGTGCATGTTCACTTCATCAAATATGGCCCTTTTTGAAAAAAGTTTGGACACCCCTGCTGTATTATGTCTTTATTTCTTTGAAACACCCTTTTTTCTGTAAACATTTTATTTGCACCAATTTGACCTTTTCATTATTAAACCTTTTTCTGCAAAGTGTTAAAACTGTCTGTAAGGCTCTTTTAATGCAAGTTAAACAAATCCCTGTCTCTTGAAGAGCATTACTGTATACAATAAATCGCTGACCATACCTGTTTGTGGTGACAGTGTGTGTTATGCCACGTACACACGACCGGACTATGCGGAAGACTTAGCCCGTGTGTGCGATCCGGCGGACTTTTTCTTCCCAAAAGTCCGGCGGACTTAGAAAGAAGTCTTGACTCAAAATTGTCCCCCCGGACTCGGCAGTCCGGCTCGGATAAGGGTCTAGTATGGACTTTGGGGGGACTTCCTCACCGTTTTTTCAGCGTAGGGGTTCCCCTGTAAATCCATACCAGGTGATGGGGCTAGCAAGGTGTCAATCTCTCCGATGGAGGCGGCGACATTGACTTCCTTCACTAGTCCCGTCGTACCTCAAGTCACGTTCAAAATGAACAGCCTTTACTCCATGTGTGGGCAAGTCCATTCATTTGGAAAGTTTGGCGGATTGTCTGCCGGACCTAGTGGGCATGCGTGGGCAGGTCTGCTCGTTCGGAAAGTCCGGTGGACCTCCGCTGGAAAGTCCGGTGGATTGTCCACTGGACTAATTCAGCCGGATAGTCTGATCGTGTGTATGCGGCATTACAGATGTTTTTTATTCTAAAATCATAATTGGTATTACTAAAATGACAAGTTTCCTCCTGCTTGGCCCAAAGGAGGTGGTGGTAGCTAAAGGGTTAATTGTTTAGATAACTTAGTCCAGTGACAATCGCTCTCAGGCTGCTGGACCTAGATTGTGGTCCCACAAGCTGGCAAATGTTTGTGCCAGGTGTAGCTGAGAGTGGCATCTTTACACAAGGGACAGTGTGGTGTAAGATTGCCTGACCTGCACCCTCAGTGGAACACATGAAATGAGGGACATAGATGCCAGAGCAGAGACCCTAAAGAGGGTTTAGGTTCACTTCCTCATCATTATCACATCATAACACCATCCTGGCCTCACAACATGTTTTTTTTTTTAATGCTTTACACCCTCCCTTAAAAATATCATACCAGTTTAAATGAGAAGCTTACAGACTGGTGTCATTATACCTACAGTCGATACCTGTGTGCTACCTAGGCTATTATAGAAATGTCTTTAAGGCGGTAATAAACACAAAAACTAAAAAGTTAAATATTGTAGCATACCAATTCTTAGATGTAGTAGCTATATTTATTTTCGTTTTAAGGATTCTTTTATTTTATTTTCCCCTGGTGGTTTGATTAGTAACACACTTTCTGTCTGATGCTGTGTGCACACGGTCAGACTATCCAGCAGACAATCCGCCCGTGTGTGGGCTCTGGCGGACTTTTTTCCCCAAAAGTTTGGCGGACTTAGAAAGTAGTTTTGACTCAAAAAATACAGGCGTCTGTGTGCTAGTCTGCCGGACTTTTGAAATGACCGGACTTTCCCGCACACGGGTCACCAGGTAATGTCTAGCTAGCAAAAGAGCAAAAGATAGCGGAGGAGTCCGACAAGAAGACCCCCAAAGACGGAAAAAATGAAGACCCCCAAAGCTGTCTAATAAAGTATTTTAAAAACCTGTGTTGTGTTTTTTTTATGCACACTTTTTTCCCCCAGGTGAATGGGTAGGGGTACATCATACATTAAATCCATAATGGTACATGGATTTAAAGCAAAGGAAGTGAATGTCGCCGCCTCCATCGGCGAGATTGAGATTGACACCTCGCTAGCCCCGTCACCTGGTATGGATTTAAAAAAAGGATTTAAATCCATACCAGGTGACGGGGCTAGCGAGGTGTCAATCTTAATCTCACCGATGGAGACGGTGACATTCACTTCCTTTGCTAGTTCCGTTTACCTGGAGCCACATTCAAAATGAAAGGGCTTTACTCTGTGTGTGGGCAAGTCCGTTCATTTCAAAAGTCCGGCCAATCCGCCGGAAAAGTCCGGTCGTGTGTGGGCGTGTGTGGGCAGGTCCGCTCGTTAGGAAAGGCCGGCGTACCTCCGCTGCAAAGTCTGGCGGGTTGTCCGATCGTGTGTAAGCGGAATTAGTTGCACAACTAAAGCCCCATACACACTATCAGATTTTCTGCTGATTTTTGTCTTCAGATTTACCAAAACCATGTAGTGCAAGAGACTGCCTGATTGCATAGAGAT
This sequence comes from Lithobates pipiens, assembly GCF_037356315.1. Classification (NCBI taxonomy): domain Eukaryota; kingdom Metazoa; phylum Chordata; class Amphibia; order Anura; family Ranidae; genus Lithobates; species Lithobates pipiens. The sequence continues at coordinate 143,166,219 of NW_027507790.1, forward strand.
TGAAAACTCCTAAGGTCTGACCTCATATTATAGGGTTTTGGTAAATCTGAAGGAAAAAATCAGCAGAAAATATGATAGTGTGTACGGGGCTTTATCCTACAGATTACATGTTGTTACTGTTATAAGCTCCTTTAACTACTTTATGGCTATACAGGTCACTGATCTACCCGTTCTAGTGTTCTCACTATTTTACCACTTAGCTCAGTCAATATTGCCTGTATTATTTATCAAAGCTTCTTCACTGTTATCCCGATGTTAAATATGTTTTTGTATATTTGTCTACAAAATAAAAACTTTTTTAAATAGAAAAAAATAAAAAAGTGGTTGAAAACTCTTATATAAACCAAGTCAAGTGACTAGCCTCAACTGATATACGGAGATGAAACAAATCCTCCTACATAAGTTGTACCTGTTTATTTGAAGAATACAGCCTTCTACAACACATATTTTACATAGCATCTCTCAGCTCTGAAAAGCAAGGGGTAGGGATCTGAGGTTTCACACTGCAAATCTCAGTGAGGACAGCCCTTAAAGGTATTGTAAAGTGAATTTTTTTTTTCTTTTTTTAAATAACAAACATGTTATACTTACCTCCACTGTGCAGTTCGTTTTGCAAGAGTGGCCCCTAACCTGCTCTTCTGGGGTCCCTCGGCGGCTGTCTCGGCTTCCTCCCGCAGGTGCTTCTCACGTTCATGTGAGCTCCCTTGCATGGTGAGAAACATCTGCGGGCGGGCTCCCGTGATACAGCCGGCGGCTATAGCCGCTCGCTGTATCACACGGCCCCACCCCCCGGCGCTCCGCGTCAGTGGATGTGATTGACAGCAGCGTGAGCCAATGGCTGAGCTGCTTTCCATCCATCCACTCCAGCCAATCAGCAGCCAGGCTGAACGGTGGAAAGGACGTCGGGGGACGAGTGCGGGACTTTCGAGGGGTGAGGTAAGTAAAACGGGGGGGCTGGGGGCGCAGGCACTGTCAGATGTTTTTTCACCTTAATGCATAGAATGCATTAAGGTGAAAAAACATTTACTTTTGCAACCCCTTTAAGCCATGATTGGAGGGAAGGGACACATTCTCTCCACACAGGGAACGTGCACAGCTGAGGCTGTCAATCACAGGCCGTGTGCTGGAGCTCTTCTCCCCCATCACCAATTATCTCTTGGATTCAGAGGAAGTGAGAAGTGACTCATGCAGATAACAGAGAAACAAGGCAGCAGAGAGGAATCACACTCAGTGCTTTGGATATAAAACAAGTACACAATATAGAAGGATGTGCTTTGTTCAAATTTCATGTAGGAGGTTTACAACCACTTTAATATACAGGTTATTTTTTTATATTTGTTGAGATAGCTAGCATATTTGTTACTTATATTCTAATTCTGGTTTATTGGTTTACATCATCATGTATCCTAATGGAAAACATTTATCCATCAGCTTATAAGGTTTTTCCAGTGGATTGGGGATTAGATTTCAGATAGTCTGTGTTACTTAATGCCTTAAAAAGGATCTTCACCCTAGAAACAATACATACATACTTTTGCTGCTAATTTTTAATAGAAGGTCGTTTTCCAGTTCCAGGATCTAGCGCCATCCCAGGCAGGTTCTTCACCAGTCTTTTAGTCCCCAGTGTGGACATCTTTAGTGTGGGAAGCCAGCTGTGACTCCCTGCATCTTTTCAGCTGGTTTCCCACTGTGCATACACAAGTCACGCTCAGTGGCATATCCAGGGTATGGCACATATGGCAAGTGCCATGGGTAGGGATGAGCTTCGAGTTCGAGTCAAACTCATATTCGACTCGAACATTGCCTGTTCGCCTGTTCAGTGAACAGTGACTTGGGGTGTTTCGCGGAAAATTTCGAAAAGCCGCGGAACACCCTGTACAAGTCTAGCAGAGTAAACTAATAAATGGCAGCCAAGTCAATTCATTTATAGCTAGTAGGGGAAATGTGCACATGGGTGGGGCAATCCACAAAACTTTACAAAGATGACCCCAGTGCTTCGTAAAGTTACTCAGCACAGAAAAACCAATCTATTTCAAGAACAGTGTAGGTTTGCTTTATGTTGCTTTATGTTCCATTTAAACTATAAACAATAACTATTAAATATTTATCACACATTTTAGATTTATTTGAATTAGGTAGATTTAAAACTAATTTATTTTGTCCTTAAGCTTTTTTTCTAATAACATTGTGCCCTTGAGAGCAGAACACTCAACAAGAGAGGGTGATGTTGCAATATGTATAAAAATGTGATGTAAATTAAAGGTTGCAAAGAATGAACATGAATCATTTTCATTTGTTCCTGCAATCCTATACTATTAATAATGGAATAGAGGAAAAGAATTGCAAACTTTGCAGTGTGTCAAGTGTTTTTAATTGCTGATAATATATGGAATATGGAATTTTTATTTTTATTTTGGTCCACCATAAAATATATTTGACCAGTGACTAGTTATCTTAATAAACAACTATCATTTGCTACAAATTCCATTTCACCGTTCATTTGTCGCAAGCAATGAAGTATGAAACTGGTCCACAGATAAGTAAAGAATCCGTAGGTCACGGTTTGTTACACTTCTGTTCGCTTGAGTGCAGAAGGATGGAATTCATTTTGTTTCTAGAGTTCACATGAGGTATACAGTACAAATTAGTTGGAATTTAATTCATGCTTCAAAGAACTAATTGTTCAGACTTTTAAACTGAGTTCAAGAAATGCAGATATATTATTTCTTAGAATAATTTTTAAAATCCCTGGATCTATGTCTTTTTTTTTTTAGACATTTAACTTTTTTATTGCAAATGGTACAAACCAACATAAATCATCAAGCTTTTTTTGTTTCCTGTGAAAAACATTATAATATATATAACATCAGTTTTGATATTTTTCCATGCTCTGGATAAGTGATCTTTGTATTGTACTTAGGGTTTTTGGATGTCAGAGCCATACAACTGAAATGTTTAAATGTGTTACATGAAGAAAAATGGAAAATACTGTGACATCTGACATCTGACTGTGACATCACAAGGGGCGGGGTCACCATGTGACATCACCCGGTGACCCAGTCCATTATCCCTATACACAACGCACAATGCATCCCTGCCATTACGGCCAGAGAGAGCAACATGTCAACATCGGAAGGTAGAAGTCGGAAGAAGACCGCCGGATGGTGGCGACGACAAAGAAGAAAGCCGGGCCCCCCATGTTGAGGGCACGTGGCCTGGTATGGCTCAGGAGGGGAGGCACTCATTCGTCCCCACTCCCTTTCCTGACCTGCGTGTTAGGATAAGGGTCTGGTATGGACTTTGGGGGGACCCCCATGCCATTTTTTTTTGTGTAGGGGTTCCCCTTTAAATCCATACCAGGTGACGGGGCTAGCGAGGTGTCAATCTTGCTGATAGAGGCGGCTACATTGACTTCCTTCGTCTTCCTGGAGCCACGTTCAAAATGAACGGACTTTACTTCATGTGTTGGCAAGTCCATACATTTCAAAAGTCCGGCGAACTAGCACACATACGGGTGGATTGTCGGCAGTCTGGCGGAAAATTTTGGGTCAAGACTTCTTTCTAAGTCTGCCGGACTTTTGGGAAGAAAAAGCCCACCGGAGCCCCCACATGGGCGGATTGTCCGGCGGACTCTGGTCTGGAGGACCAACTCTGCTGGATAGTCCGATCGTGTGTACGCGGCAAATGAGAACATCTAAAATATTAATGTTCAAATCCGTGAAGAAATTCTACATAAATAAAGTTAAATATTTGTGTCTCAGTGATGATAAATGATTGAACACCAAAAGTGTACCTTCCAAAAAGAAAAGCTGTGCCCTTACCAGATGATTAGACTCCACATTATAGGAGCCTAGCAAAGCGTGGATTGGTGTAATCTGTCCCTTGGTTACAAACAGGATGATGGAAGTATCAACACAGGTGGCTGCTCTCTTTTATTTCTCACTCCTGAAGTAAATAATTTTAGCTGATCTGTAAAAAAACACAATTTTCTTCTCTGGGTGTGTATATATGTATTATAATAATAATAATAATATATGTGAAATATAATTCTAATACTGAGCAGCACTGTCTTTACTGTATTAAAAATCATACTTTTTAGAAGGATATACTGTACACATATATAATTTTGCATTAGCAGTTTCGTAAAAGTGCTGCTAGAGATCAGCAAAGTTTGCTCTCCCAAAACCAGCTAACCAACTGGCTATGATACTTCAGGTTCCCTTTATCATAGGCATCATATTTAATTAAGCATTAGGAGTTGTAGAGTAGAGTAATGCCGCTTACACACGACCAGACTTTTCAACATCAAAAGTCAGACGGAATGATTCCGGCAGACCATTCGTTCGTGTGTGGGTTGCAGTAGACTTTTGATTTGCAAAAGTCTGACAGACTTTAGAAATGGAACACGTTTCAAATTTTTCCGACAGAACTCCGCCGGACTCAGTTCCTACTGAGAAATCCGCTCGTGTGTGTATGCTAGTCCGACGGACAAAAACCGATGCGAGGGCAGCTATTGGCTACTGGCTATGAACTTCCTTATTCTAGTCCAGTCGTACGTCATCACGTTCGAATCCGTCGGACTTTGGTGTGATTGTGTGTGGCCAAGTCCGTTCATTCGGAAAGTCCGTCAGAACTCTGTCAGAACTCTGTCAGAACTCAGTCGAAAGTCTGTCGAACCTAAGTCCGGTCGTGTGTACGCAGCATTACAAGCCTTTATCAGCTCTTTCTTTTTTTACAAAAATGTATTTGTTTTATATCGTCTTTGTGTTACGTTGTACCTTTAATTCTTGCATGTCTCTCACTTAAGCTAGTAAAATATTCTTAAACTGCAGCTGTTACTTCCATTTTCCCCAGAGCAAATTTTCACTCTAGTTGCCACTAATTTCTAGCAGTCTATCACTTTCTGATGAGTTAAAATTGGTTTCTTGAATGAAAATGATTAAGTACCTGGGCTTGCCTAAAAGCCAAATTTAATTTCCCTTTTTTTTTTTCAATTTACAATTCTTATAATTGCAGAATATAAACTTGAATAAATATGCTTAACAAATTATGCATTCTTTCGAATATAGTGCAAAGTACAAACTAGTGTGTTTATAAATATACCCAACAAATGTTACATTTTTTTTATTACAGTACCAATATTGCCGAAATACAAAACTGGTGGAGTAATATCTGAATAAAAATGTCTAGGGGGCGTGGCTTGGTGCCGGGACGAGATGGCCGCATTCTAGAACAGCTCCGTCCACGGGAGTCCTCAAGCCTTACTTTTTTGAGCCTTCCTAATGCAGAACATGGGAAAATCCAGGGGACAAGCCTCCCAGTCCCGCTCTCGCTCCCCGAGAGGATCCGACGCTCCGATCAGCCGCGGTATCCCGGAGCTATTTCGGCCCCCGCTCACGCGAGGCCGAGGCTTCACTTCAGGCCTATGCAGAGGCGCCTTCTCCCAGCAGGAGCCCGCCGCCCACCGCGCGCTCCCAAACAGCGGACAGCCCACCGGGAAGGAACACTCTCACCATGGCTGACCTCAGGGATGTGGCGGCGGATATTAAAAATTCGCTAACGGCGGTGATTACAGATCTCAGGAGGGACATCCATGCCATGCATGCACGAGTGTCAGAAGTGGAGGAAACAGTGGCCCGCCATGACACTGCCATTCTGCAGCTCCAGCAATCCTCCCTGTCATACAACACGCAGTTGAGGGATGTCAACCAGTATATGGAGGACCTGGACAACAGAGGACGCCGCCACAGTGTCAGGGTAAGAGGCATCCCTGAATCTGTTGAACAGGCACAATTGGCTCACGTCACCATACAGATATTCAATGATCTGCTAGGCAGACCTTCAGAGACACCCCTAGAGTTTGAGAGACTGCACAGGGCCTTGAGACCTAGAAGCAGGGACACTGATCCTCCCAGAGATGTCGTATGTTGCCTTGTAAACTACAAAGTCAAGGAAGACATTCTGAAGAAAGCCAGAGACAGACATCACCTGCTATACCAGGGTGCTGAAATAAAAAAATTTCAGGACTTATCCCCCGTAACCCTCCAAAACAGAAGGGACCTACGCCCTCTGCTTGAAATCCTTCGCCGTAAGGGGATCCAATATAAATGGAGGTTTTCGTTTGGCTTATCTGCTACAGCGGCAGGTCGCACCGCAATCCTGAGGATCCCAGAGGAGCTGGCAAGGTTCTGCGACACGCTTCAGATTCCTCTTGTTGAACTTCCAGACTGGTATAAGGCATTCCGTCCTACCCAGCTTCAGAGAGCCTCTTCTATGGATACCATCCCGGAAAGAGAGGACTTTCACATCAGGAGACGCAGATCATCATCACCAAGGCCACCACCGCAAAGGAACCGAGGTGACAGATCGTATGCCAGTCCCACTGCCTCTCCTGCTCATAGGCGAGCTAGACCAGACTGTCCTTAATTAGTCTCATTGACTTTAACTTTTCCCAATAGTCCATACGAGAACCAATAGCTTATACCTGTTCGGTTCCTGCTCCCCCCTTTTTTGTTTTTTGTTTTTGCCCCTCCTGACCCCCTCACCCATTTTTGTCCCCTCCCCCACCACTTCCCTCTGAACTTCTGCCCACGCAGACTTACTCACCTGCCTCTAGTAGGGGACTGTTGAGAAACGTACGTACCCTAGAGGTCTCCTGGACTCTAAACTCCCCCACTCAGTTGATTAAGACTATATTCGTATAGGGCTGCCCTACATATATCAGCTAAGTGGGGTGGTATCTATACTTTTCAGCCTTGGCATGTTCTACCCCCCCCCCCCCCCTTTTTTTTTCTCTTTTTTTTGTGTCTTCTCTGTTTCTTAACCTGCTCGGCCTATTGAGCTCCGAACGGCCGGCCCCTACTGACTAACGTCAACCCGTGCCCATGTTTTTGCTTGTGAAACGCAGGGAGCGGCCCAAGCTGCTGACCCTACCGGAGCAGCCTTCCCCTCTTCCTGCTACTTCTTTTTAAGGTCGTTTAGTCCTATGTGTTTGGATATTCTTTTGAAGTAGGAAAATTCTGTGTGGTCTTGTAAGAGAGGTGGGCTTATGGGCCAGATTGTCTTAATGATAAGATAGGCAAGATTATTATTACGGGGACTCCCCCCGATAGACACTTGTTGTATACCACCATACTTCTATCTCACATGTTATGTCTAATTATGGTTAGTCACTTTGACTTGTTTTTGCATTTGGGTTATCCTTCCCCTTTGCCTTTCTTTTTCTCATGTTAATTGCATACGCTGCGTTCCTCTTGTGCCTTAACTTTACTTGTTCCCATTGCCCTACTTGTTTTAGCAGGCTCACACCTACCTCCTTGTAAATATTTAAGGACTCCCGTCGGACTGACCCTCGCAAGGACTTGACCCGGACTACCCTCTACACCCCCGCACAACGGAAGGTATCCCTGACCGTTGACCACATCCGGAACTACCGACTAAAGTCAGGGTAAGGTAGCCGGCTACCCACCCCTCCGGTATTTACTGTTCCCTATCTTCCCCACCCCTTCCTTCCTCCCCTTCCTCATAGGTCTCTCCCAACTCCTGCATATTTCCTATTCCCTTAACTTTGCTCTCTCCGGTCTCCTCCACACCACGCATAGTCTCATAAGAATAATCTTTTTTTTTTTTTTATTTAAAAAACAAAAAACAAAAAAAAAAACCTATACTCCCGCTCTCCTGTCAGCTATTCACCTCGTTCCCCTACGGTGACGGTATAACTGAGGTTGGGGATCCAGCTCTGATCCATCCGCGCTACGTTACCTGCCATCCCTTTTAGCACCATGCACACTTCGACCACAGATAAACGCTCTGCTACCCTGAAAATAATATCCCAAAACGCGAAAGGCCCTAATGTGCTTGAAAAGCGCAGCCAAATCTTGAGCCTGATGTCACAGCAAAAGGCAGACATTATCTTTTTCCAAGAAACCCACTTTTGTACTAGACATGTACCCAACCTTGTAAGTCGCAAATATCCCACGGTCTACCACTCTACCAATCCCTTGGCAAAAACGAAGGGTGTCTCTATCCTTCTAGCGAAACATATCTCATGGCAACTGGAGGACTCCCTAATTGACCCAGAAGGGCGATATATACTCCTGAAAGGGCATCTTCATAACCTCCCTGTCACTTTGGCAAATATCTATAGCCCCAACACAGCCCAGCTAAGCTTCTTTCGCTCAATTACAGACCTTCTAACAAACTTTGGGAAGGGGCTGATAATCCTTGGTGGGGACTTCAATATAACGCTACAACCCCTTCTTGATTCCTCATCAGGTACTTCATCCCTCCCCTACCGAACTTTGCGGCAAATTAGAACCCTCTTACAAAACCTTACCTTGCACGATTCCTGGCATACCTTGCACCCCAACGCCAAAGATTACACCTTCTTCTCACCTCCACACAACAGGTATTCCCGCTTAGATTACTTATTCATTTCCCAAAGGGACCTTCCCTTTCTCAAAGCTGCCACGATTGAACCCCTTGTTCTAGCTGACCATCACCCTATTTCAATACTCCTTACCCTCCCACACCAGAGACAGGCCACAAAGATCTGGCGTCTAGACGCCTCTTTACTCTCCTCGGAGGCTGACATCAACCTCATTAATTCTAGCTTGACACACTTTTTCAGAGAAAATGTAGACCCCTCGATCTCGCCGATAACAACCTGGGAAGCCCACAAGTGCACCGTACGGGGGGAATTTCCAGAACTTGCTGCAATCAGGAAAAGAGCAAACCAAGCTAAAACTTCGGAGTTGATACAGAAAATCCAAAGACTAGAACGGTCCCACAAACATTCGTTAGCACAGGATACCCTCCAAGATTTGATCGACATGAGAAAACTCCTTTTGGAGACGTTGAACTATAAAACCCGGCGTAAATTTGTCTTGAGTCAAAAGCTGTTCTATGAACAGAGCAATAAGTGCGGTAGACTTCTAGCCCGTGCCATACGCACAAGAAATGCCACCACGAATGTACACACTATAAACGACCCGTCGGGTAGAGCGCATACTTCGTCAGAGGACATAGCTGCCCAGTTAGAAAATTACTACAAAGGCCTTTATAATCTACCTTGCCCTACAGCTTCCAGCTCTACCCAGCGACAAAGGGAAACCCTTATCACCCAGTTTCTTGATCAGTTTAGTCCTGATTAGGGATGAGCCGAACACCCCCCGATTCGGTTCGCACCAGAACTTTCAAACGGACCCCAAATTCGTACGAACTTTAGAACCCCATTGAAGTCTATGGGACTCGAATGTTCGAAATTAAAAGTGCTAATTTTAACGGCTAATATGCAAGATACTGTCCTAAAAAGGGTTTGGGGACCTGGCTCCTGCCCCAGGGGACATGGGTCAATGCCTAAAATGTTTTTAAAAATGGCAGTTTTGGCGGGAGCACTGATTTTAATGACGATTAAAGTGAAAAAAAAAGTGAAATATTCCTTTAACCACTTGCTTACTGGGCACTTAAACTCCCCTCAGTCCCAGACCAATTTTCAGCTTTCAGCGCTGATGCACTTTGAATGACAATTGCGTGGGCATACAACATTGTACCCAAATGAAATTTTTATAATTTTTTCCCCACAAATAGAGCTTTCTTTTGGTGGTATTTAATTACAGCTGGGAGTTTTATTTTTTGCTAAACAAACAAAAAAAGATGCAAAAAAAAAAAAATCATGTTTAATAGTTTGTTATAAAATTTTGCAAACAGGTAATTTTTCTCCTTCATTGAAGTGCGCTGATGAGGCGGCACTGATAGGCTGCACTGGTGGGCACTGATAGGCTGCATTGGTGGGCACTGATAGGCATAGTTAAGGCGGCACTAATAGGCACAGATAAGGTGGCACCGATGGGCACAGATAAGGCGGCACTTATGGGCAAAGATGGGCACAGATAAGATGGCATGGATGGGTGGCACAGATGGGTGGCACGGATGGGTGGCACTAAGGGGCACTGATAGGTACCACTGATAGATGGGACTGATGGGCACTGATAGGTGGCACTGATAGGTGGCTCTGATAGGTGGCACTGCTGGGCACTGATGGGCGGCACTGCTGGGCACTGATGGGCACTGGTAGATGACACTGATGGGCATGGATATGTGGCACTGGGGTGCAGCACCTTTGTTGACGCAGATTGTGGGCACTGCTGGGTGGCACTGTGGGCATTGCTGGGTGGCACTGCTGGGTGGCACTGTGGGCACTGATGGGTGGCACTGTGGGCACTGCTGGGTGGCACTATGGGCACTGCTGGGTGGCACTGACAGGGGGCACTTATTTTTTAATGATGTTTAGTGATGAGGGGGCAGGTGGGCACTGGCAGGGGGCAGGTGGGCACTGGCAGGGCTGGCCGTGATCGGGACTGATGTCCCGATCATGGCCGCCGGTGATCGGCTCTTTTTTTTTCTCCTCGCGCTGTCAGCGCGAGGAGGAATAATGGCCGATTACCGGCTCCATTATATCACATGATCAGCTGCCATTGGCTGACAGCTGATCACGTGATAAGGGGTCGGGATCAACCCCTTGCTCGGATCGGTGATCAGGCGAGTCTCATAGACTCGCCGATCACAGAGCACGCCGCGTGCGCCCCTCAGGGGGCGCGCAGGCCGCTCGTGCATGGGACGACGTCAATAGACGTAGTCCCGGCAAAGGAGATCCGCGCTGTAGCCGTCATTCGGCTATAGCGCGGGTCTCAAGTGGTTAAATATGGTGCCTGGGGGGTGTCTGTAGTATGCCTGTGAAGTGCCACGTGTTTCCCGTGTTTAGAACAGTCCCTGCACAAAATGACATTAAACGGAAATAACATCATTTAAAACTGCTTGCGGTTTTAATGTTATATCTGGTTCCTGCAATATGGTTGAAAATCATTGAGAAAAATGGTATGGGTAGCCTTACCTGCCCATTACCAGCCCCTTTGGGTCTTGTACGCATATTAAGGGGAACCCCGTACCCATATTAAAAAAGGAAATGCGTGTGGCCCCCAGGCCCTATATACTCAGAACAGCAGTATACAGGCGGTGCAAACAAGACAGGGACTGTGTAGGTTTGTTATGTTAAGTTGAATCTGTTTGTAATTTTCAACTGGTACATTTTTACAGTGTAGCTCCAGTCAAAAAACTATTTTTAAGCTTTTTGGAAAACATAGGAAGGGGTTATCACCCCTGTATAATTTGTTTTGTCGTACATCTTTTTTCATCTCACTTGCTGTTGTCTCCTTCCATTTGCAAGTAGGAGATGTTTGTAAGTTGGATGTTTGAAAGTAGGGGCCTGCCCTATATGCTCTGCAGAAATGGCGGAACAAGGTGTTGGTTTTGCCACAACATTGTAAGCCCTCAAAGTGACTCTTGGTGGGTGCTGGAGCGCCCTGCTGTGAACGATTATATCAAGAATTGTAATTACATGCCATTGTTGAACAGTGGTAGAAAAATTGACCTTTGGTGGTTGTGGTGCTGGTGCCACAACACTATCAGTCCTCACAGTTACTTTGGGTGGGCACAGGAACGGGCCCTCCTGTGAAATATTATATTAAGAATTGTAATTACATGTCCCTGTTAAACAGGGGCAGAAAAATTGGGCCTTAGGCACTGGTGCTGGTGCCACCACACTGCAACCTCTCCCATATACTCTAGTTTTATTGCAGGAATTAGCCCTGCTGCAAAGCATTGCATCAAAAATTGTACTTAAACTCCCCTGTTAAACAGGGGCAGAAAAATTGTGCCTTAGGCACTGGTGCTGGGGCCACCACACTGCAACCTCTCCCATATACTCTAGTTTTATTGCAGGAATTAGCCCTGCTGCAAAGCATTGCATCAAAAATTGTAATTAAACGACCCTGTTAAACAGGGGCAGAAAAATTGGGCCTTAGGCACTGGTGCTGGTGCCACCACACTGCAACCTCTCCCATATACTCTAGTTTTATTGCAGGAATTAGCCCTGCTGCAAAGCATTGCATCAAAAATTGTACTTAAATGCCCCTGTTAAACAGGGGCAGAAAAATTGGGCCATAGGCACTGGTGCTGGGGCCACCACACTGCAACCTCTCCCATATACTCTAGTTTTATTGCAGGAATTAGCCCTGCTGCAAAGCATGGCATCAAAAATTGTAATTAAACGCCCCTGTTAAACAGGGGCAGAAAAATTGGGCTGATGGCATCACCCAGAACCAGAAATGTTCTTCCAACATATCAGCGGAGGAGGAAGAGGATAGACAATCAACATAACAGGACAGTCACCCAGCATTAGCATAGGCAGTCTTGAAGGGATGTGATATTTCAAAAACAATTATTCGGTTACATCAGCTTCAGGTGCTTAGTAGCTGTGGGTGATCCAAGACTGATTCATCTCGATGAAGGTCAGTCGATCAACTGATCCGGTGGACAGGCGCACCCTGTGATCGGTAACAAAGCCACCAGCAGCACTGAAGGTGCGTTCTGAAAGAACGCTGGATGCAGGACAGGCCAGTAGCTCAATTGCATACTGTGCAAGCTCTGGCCAGTGATCCATCCTCAAGACCCAGTAAGCCAGAGGATTTTCGGTGGGAAAGGTGTCCAAGTCTGACCTTGCCCCTAGGTATTCCTGCACCATGTAAATCAGACGCTGGCGATGGTTGCTGGAACCGATCATACCTTGGGGCTGCGGACTAAAAAATTGTCTGAAAGCATCAGTCAGACGGCCACCTTCTCCACTGCTCCTTCTGACCGATGCCTCAGCAACACGTTGTCCAGGACCAGGAGTTTGTAACCTCCCAGTCTCTGGGAACGCGTTGCACAGACCTTTCTGCAAGGCCTCCCGGAAATGTCTCATCCTCTGCTCCCTCTGCGATGGCAAGATAAGGTTGGCAACCTTACCCTTGTACCGTGGATCAAGGAGAGTGGCCAGCCAGTAATGGTCCCTCTCCTTGATCCGAAGAATACGAGGATCCTTCCGCAGGCTTTGCAGGATCAGGGAGGCCATGCAGCGTAGGTTAGCTGAGGCATTCGGTCCGGAGTCCTCTGGGTCACTAAGGGCAACATGATCCGCAGCTACCTCCTCCCAGCCATGTACAAGTCCACGTGTTTCTTGGGACTGTAAATCATCCCTACAAGACTGCTGCTGCTGATGCTGAGTGCCAGCCTCCACCTCCATGCTGACACAATCCTCCTCCTCCTCCTCCTCCTCCTCCTCCTCATCCTCTTCTTGTGTGATGGGTGTCACAGCAGGAACACTGTCTGGATAAAAGGGGCCTTGAGAGGCAAGGAAGTCCTCCTCTTCCTGCCTCTGTTCTGCTTCAAGTGCCCTGCCCATTATTCCACGCAGTGTATGCTCCAACAGGTGGAGAAGAGGTACAGTGTCACTGATGCATGCACTGTCACTGCTCACCATCCTTGTGGCCTCCTCAAACGGTGACAGGACAGTGCATGCATCCCTGATCATGCCCCACTGGCGTGGTGAGAAAAAACCGAGCTCCCCTGATCCTGTCCTGGTGCCGTAGTCGCACAGGTACTCATTGATGGCCCTCTGCTGCGTGTGCAGCCGCTGCAGCATGGCTAACGTTGAGTTCCACCTGGTGGGCATGTCACATATAAGGCGGTTCTTGGGCAGGTTCAACTCCTTTTGGAGCTCAGCCAGCCGAGCACAGGCATTAAATGATTGGCGGAAATGCACACAGACTTTCCTGGCCTGCTTCAGGACATCCTGTAAGCCGGGGTACCTGCCCAAGAACCGCTGCACCACCAGGTTAAGGACGTGAGCTACACAGGGCACATGGGTCAGTTATCCCTGTCAGAGGGCGGAGAGGAGGTTGGTGCCATTGTCACAAACCACCATTCCTGGCTTAAGCTGGCGTGGCATCATCCACCTCTCTGCCTGCCCCTGCAGAGCTGACAAAACATCCGCCCCAGTGTGGCTCCTGTCCCCCAAACAAACCAGCGCAAACACGGCATGGCATCGTTTTGTCTGCGTAGCCCCCGGAACGCCTACGGAGCACCGCTGGTTCTGAGGACAGAGCACTGGAAGAGGCCATGGAGGAAGAAGAAGAGGAGGGGGTGGAGGAGAGAGGTGTGTCACAACCAATAGTAGCATTTTGGAGGCATGGTGGCGGAACAACCTCCAACACTACTGCACCTTGTCCTGCATCCTTCCCAGCTGCCAGAAGAGTGACCCAATGGGCTGTGAAAGATAGGTAACGTCCCTGTCCATGCCTGCTGGACCATGAGTCAGCGGTAATATGCACCTTACCACTGACCGCCCTGTCCAGCGAGGCAAGGACATTGGCGTTTGGGGACCTGCCACTGAGGAACCGCACATTGTACAAACTCACAGGAGGGGGCAGAGTCTACCAACTGAAAAGGCAGCAGTTGAAGTGCTAGCAATTTAGCCAAGCTAGCATTCAACCGCTGGGCATGTGGATGGCTGGGGCAGGGACATTTGCCTGCTATAATCGGATGTGGGTGTACTGCTAGCAGAGTGCCCGGAAGCACTTGGCTGTGACACACCTAATTCTACACCTTCATTCCTCTCAGAGCAGGTTTCAGAGAGGACTGAAGGTCTAGTGGGGTTGGAGATCCCAGCTGATGAGGAGCAAGGAGAGGTCCGCTTTGTTCTTTGGTGTGGGTCTTTGAGGTACGCTTGCCAACGAGCTGCATGGCAGGTCAACATATGTCTGGTCAAGTATGTGGTGCCCAAGCGGCTGATGTTTTGGCCACGCGAGATACGCTTGAGACATATGTTGCAAATAGCAGCGGTGCGATCTGATGCACTCATCTCAAAAAAGGCCCACACCAAAGAACTTTTAGAATAACGCGCAGAGGCAGCGCCCTGCACAGGCGGAGCTCTGCGGAGCTCTGCGGTGTGATTCAGTCGGTGTGCTGCCCCTAAGCTGGCCCCCGGAGGGCATCCTGCCTCATTGGACATGTGCCTCCTCCTCCTCCTCTCTACTACCAGGCACCCACGTGGAGTCAGTGCCCTCATCATCCCCTCCCTCTTCATCGCTGTAGCAAACCTGGCAATATGCTGCAGCTTGTGGAACATGACTGCCAGATTGCTGTCCTTCTTGAGCATCCCCTCTCTCTGCATTCACGCTACTGCCTTCCTCTAGCTGAGTGTCATCATCAGAGCCTACAAAACACTGGGCATCCTCCTGGAGCATGTACCCAACACTGTGCTCAAAGAGTTCAGGAGACTCCTCAGGAGGACGTGGTGGGTCTAGGGAAGGAGTCACTGATAATGACATTGAGACGAGGGAAGACGATGCGTTGGCAGCTGCTTTGCTAGTACCCTGAGACTGGATGAGAGAGGATGAGGAGGATGAAGAGGGCTTGGTCATCCACTCTACCAAGTCATTGGCATGTTGCGGTTCAACATGTCCAGCTGCCGAAAATAAGGACAAGCGTGTCCCATGGCCACGTGCTGATGACAATGCACCGCGCCCACGACCAGCACTGTTGTCTCTAGACACAGAGCCTGCTTGCCCTCTTTTATTGGCTCGCGCCTGTCTGCCTCTCCTTGCTGGCCTTCCAGACATGGTAATGGCCTGAAGGGAGTTGGGTAAAACAGCAGTTGGGTAGTGTATAATGTGCTGGAGGCACACAACACCCACTAACTCCTGCAGATGCCTTTATTATAGAACACCAGAGATAAAGGGGTATACTGTAATGGAGTCACACAACACCCACTAAGCCCTGCAGATGGCTCTATTAGAGAACAGCAATAAAGGGTAGATACAGGTGTATATTGTGCTGGAGGCACAAAACACCCACTAACTCCTGCAGATGCCTTTATTATAGAACACCAGAGATAATGGGGTATACTGTAATGGAGTCACACAACACCCACTAAGCCCTGCAGATGGCTCTATTAGAGAACAGCAATAAAGGGTAGATACAGATGTATATTGTGCTGGAGGCACAAAACACCCACTAACTCCTGCAGATGCCTTTATTATAGAACACCAGAGATAAAGGGGTATATACAGATGTATACTGTGCTGTGCTGGAGGCGCACACAACTTCCAATAACTCCTGCAGATGGCAAGTGGGCTCAAATAGAGAAGAGCTATGTAGGTGGATATAGCAGTGTGTACTGGGTACAGAGCACGCAGACAGCACGCACAAGCTCCTAACACTACTGACTGCAAGCTCTATTATAAAAGATAGATCACTAGCTATATAGGTGAGGTGAATATAGCGGTGTATACTGCGGTCAGGGCACGCAGACAACAACCACTACAGAAGAGTAAGATCGAAAATCCGGCGATAACGATCGGTGTATACTGTGTTGAAGGTACACAGAACACCCACTAACTGCTTCAGACGCCAACACACTACACAAGGCCGCCGCGCTGGCGGCCTTATATAGTGTGGGCGTGTACTACACAGCCTGAGCTATGATTGGCCACAGGCATCCTGCCTGTGGCCAATCATGGCTCTCCTCGCTGCTGGCGCTGTGATTGGCCAAGCATGCGGGGTCACAGTGCATGCTTGGCCAATCATGAGCCAGCAATGCACTGCGATGACGCAGTGCATTGTGGGCCGTGAGCGCCACACGAATTTGGCGCGTACGGCCCATAATGTTCGGAATTCGCCGAACGGGCGAAAAGCCGATGTTCGAGTCAAACTTATGTTCGACTCGAACACGAAGCTCATCCCTAGTCCTGATAAGTTATGTAGAGACCAGGCTTTTGAACTTGACAAACCCATCTCAGAACTGGAATTAAGACAGGCTATCAAACAATTGAAACCGGGTAAGAGTCCAGGCCCAGATGGCCTCTCTGCCCCATATTACAAAACCTTCACAGACGCCCCAGTGACCCCCTTCCTTAGTGCCTTTAATTCCCTAAATAATACGCCCACACCATTCCATAGGCTTTTGGAAGCACATATAACAGTTATTCCCAAGCAAGATAAAGATGCCTCATCAGTCACCAGTTATAGGCCCATCTCGTTACTCAATTCGGACATAAAACTCTTTGCAAAAATTTTGGCTAATCGCTTACTCCCGTTCCTCCCTTCCCTTATAGGAAATTACCAAGTGGGCTTTGTCCCTGGTAGAGAGGCCAGGGACAATACTACTAAGGCCATCAATTTGCACCACTGGCTTATGTCCCGAAAACAGAAAGGCTTCTTCCTGTCCCTGGATGCGGAGAAGGCATTTGACAGGCTCGCCTGGGACTACCTGGAGGCAGTGCTCCGTCACCTGGGATTACCCGATAGAATGCTTAATCTCATCATGTCCCTTTATTCGGTCCCGACTGCTAGCATAAGGGTTAACGGCTGCCTGTCAAATGCCTTCCCCATCCGAAACAAAACGAGACAGGGCTGCCCGTTGTCCCCCATTTTATTCATTTTGACGCTAGAACCCCTACTCAGACGTATTCAGACAAACGATAATATTAGAGGAATTCAAGTGGCTGGGCGTATCCATAAATTAGCATCATTCGCAGATGACATTCTGCTATTTCTCAGTGATCCGTAACAATCCCAAATCTACTCAAAGATTTTGAAACTTTTGGCCGTATCTCTAATCTCAAAATACATTTTTCAAAATCCAGTGCCCTGAACGTCTCCTTACCTGGAGATTTGGTCTCCCAATGCCAAAGCTCATTCCCTTTCTCCTGGCAACGGGAAGCTATAACGTACTTGGGAATCCAACTCCCCACACGCCTTAGCGATCTATTCTCAAGAAACGTTCTCCCCCTCTCGCGTACCATAGCCGAAGACCTACGTAAATGGGACAAATCCCATTTCTCGTGGTTTGGTCGTGCAGCCATTCTCAAAATGAATGTGCTCCCAAGAATTCTCTATCTTTTACAAACAATTCCCATTCAACTACCACCCTCCTTCTTTCGACTTATTAAACGCTTATCCACCCAATTTCTGTGGAGACACAGATGCCCTAGGATTAGTTACAATCAACTCACACACCCCAAAAGCGCAGGTGGAATCGGCCTTCCAGACCTCAAAAATGATTACCTGTCCTGCCATATGGTCAGAATAGTGGACTGGTCCACTCGCGAGGGAGATAAGGACTGGATCCATATAGAAAACTCGCTCTCTGCCATACCCATTAAAAACGCTCCGTGGATCCACTCCTCCAATGTTCCCAAAACACTTAAAGATCACCCCCTTGTAAGCGCTACTCTAAATAATTTCAGGGAAGCTTGCTGTAAATTCAAGCTCTCCTCTACCCCAGGACCCCTCACACCCATCCGACTCAACCCAGCTTTCCCCCCGGGAATGTCTACCAATTTTCTCAAAGATACCTGGGTACACCAGGAGGTCCATGCCCGAGACTCCCCACAAAAGTACGCGCGGACCTGGGATAAGTGGACACATTTCCGAGATTATGGCTGCCTTTTCTCCTCAGACAGCTCACATAATTAAATACTCGTCACGTAAACTCCCGTCTGTTTTGGAATACGACCTGGTCTTGGCCCAGGCGGTGCATTCTATTTGAGATCAAGGGAACTCGAGCGGACTGCCGTACGCACCCACACAACGGTGCATCCCTGGTGGGGGGAGCCCGGAGAGACGACACCCCTCCTTTCCTATGCCCCTATCCTATCCCCTTCCCCCTCATACCTGCCCCATCCACATCCCCCCCATCTTCTAGTACCCCGTTAACCTCCCCCTTGCGGGAGTTGCTCCAGACACAGACGACCTAGATTTCAGCCCGGCTGACTGGCTCCGATCAGCCGTATACCCACTTGTTCTGCCCCACATACCATACTCTCACCCGACATTCCTCCCGTACTTTAGCTCAAATGAGCAATCCCTAAGGGATTAGACGACACCCACAACTAATGACATACTCCGGCAACTTCAATTTTGGGTTGTGTACAATACACTTTCCGACTATCTGCAATGGGAACCTATCGGGCCAATCTTCGCGATCCTTCCATTTACAGTCAATATTGTCTTAGGTTTAGATTGAAATGGAAAGCAAGATGGGTTCGTGATCACCTCTAAGTTTATACTGTTATCTGTGACCACAACATGTACTATGCTTTTTTTTTTTGTACATTCTGTACTGCTTGTTATTGTATTGTTTAAAAATTCAATAAATTCTTTATGGAAAAAAAAAATGTCTAAAGGTCTTTTAGAATCTATATAAACTCCAAATCCATATCTTTTTTGGAATGTGATGGAGCTGGGCACTTTCATTCTTTCACCAGTACAGTATTACATAATTAGGTTTTTGTATTGGGAGTGGGCCTGCTCACTCCCATTTATAATCCCCCTTATGTAACTCATAGTGCAGCTGCTGAAGTTCCCTGCAGGAAACAAAATTTGCCCATACCCAAGTAGAATAACATTTGAATTTTTCATTTTAATAATCTTTGATTTTTTAATTGTTAATGGGGTCAAATCAACGTCTGTATTTGATCACAGGAATTAGAAAATTCAAAGTTGCAGGGTGGATAATTTTTCTCTAAGGAACTAATCTTTAACAGAATATGTAGTTTTCATTCTGGAAATTTCACTTATTCCAAAATCAAATGTTAAATACAAAAAAAATGTAAGTACTTTTTAAAGACCTTCATCGAGTCATCGAATATACTGAGAAATTTGATATGAATGTTCATATGAATATTTGTATGGATGTTCATTTGAAAAGCTACTAGTGTCCCCGTACGGGCCACCAAAAAAAAAAGCTATTAGTGTATAGGCAGCTTTATTCTTGTCACTTATAAACAGTCACAGTGGGGGTTATTTACTAAAACTGGAATGTGCATAATCTGGTGCAGCTCTGCTTAAAAGTCATCTTCCAGGTTTTATTGTCAGAGCTTAATTGAACAAGCTGAAGTTAGAAGCTGATTGGCTACCATGCACAGCTGCACCAGCTTTAGTACGTCTCTCCTCCCACTGCATTTACCGACTGAGAGAGTTGACTGTACACTGTCTGACAAGTGTTTTCACTACTCACTGGGTCATGGCTGGTGACATCACGATAATCACATATGTACACAGATGTCAGGGTTAGTTTTTGTGTCTGTTCTAAATTCTAAAGCTTCAGGGTAGTTTCATGATTATCATCCCTAGTTTAACAACTCTGGGCCCTGAAGGATCCAGGTCTCAATACACATTTTATTATTTACTGCTGTTAGCTGACTAATACCAACTATGTTGTGTGTGTCATTTTTTGTTTTAATTGTAACACAAAGAAAAGCATTATATTCTACATACAGTGTAAAGTTGCAACTTCCAGGATGAAATGACAATTAATATTATTCTTGCACAAGTGATTCTGCAACAATCAAACAGAGACACAATTGTTCAAATAAGGCGTGTTGAGTATAATTGTGCAATTCTAGGAAACCATATAAATCATCTTTGGAATCATCTAAGATTTTGATTTTAATCCCTCCTAAAATATGATCTAATCTTAATCACAAGAAAGCCAGTTTGCTGAAGACAAGCAGACTAAGTACATGGATAACTGGAACCATGTCCTGTGGTCTGATGAGACCAATATAAACTTATTTGGTTCAGATGGTGTCAAGCATGTGTGGCAGCAACCAAGTGACCATTAAAAAGACAAGTGTGTCTTGCCGACAGTCAAGCATGGAGGTGGAAATGTCATGGTCTGGGGCTGCATGAGTGCTACCGCCACTGGGGAGCTACAGTTCATTGAGGGAACCATGAATGTCAACATGTACTGTGACATACTGAAGCAGAGCAGGATCCCCTCCCTTCAGAGACTGGGCTGCAGGGCAGTATTCCAACATGATAACGATCCCAAACACACTTCCAAGAAGACCACTGCCTTGCTAAATAAGCTGATGGTAAAGGTGATGGTTAGCAGTGCTATGACTAAGTACCATGTTCGGTGTGAAACATGTCAGCGGCTGTGCAGTTGGTCTGTTTACCAGCCTAGATGCTATGATTTTAATTACATTTTTGAAATAAAGTTGAATAATTCGGAGTGCGGCTATCCAGCTACATCTTTTCTACTTCAGTCTCTCGAGTTACTGGGCCATTTAACACGGGACACCCCTAGGCTTGTGCAATTCGTTTCGTAACGAATCGAAATTCAGCCAAATTTGGCATCTTTTGGACATTCGGATGCATCCGAATGTCCGAATAAAAAAATAACAAATAACAACGAATACGAAAGAAATATAATGAATGAATTCGAATGAATTCGACATGATTCGGTAATTCTTTAAAGATCTAATGAAACAAAAGGTCAGCTCAAAGTAAATCTTATAGTCCAATCAGCTAATTAATTTTGTGCCGGAGGATGGATTACTGGCAAAGTGCATTCCTGAGAACTGAGTTCGAAGAGTGTTGTATTGTATTTGAGCCGAGGAGAAGAGACGTTGTCATTGTGTGTGTTAAAAGATTCAATAAACAAACAACTTTCCAAACTACAAATCATTATAGTTACCTAGTTCCTCTAATCTAGACACTACATGTGTCTCATACTTGGTCCAAGGTCTCTTTTGGGGTCTAAATTTCCTTCATACCACTCCCCGTGGTCCAGTATTAGTGTTAAGGCCTAGCCATGTACCTTGACTTCTGGTAAACCTTGAACTCTTTGCTCCTCCCATGAACTTCTTGATTTAAGCCATGTCTCTGCACTTCCTGTTTGCCAGATTATTGTGCTCTCTTAGCAAGTGTCTGGCTCTTGTCTTCCCTGCTGCTATCCATATTCTGCTACCACTCCACATTGACTCTTAGTTTGTCCCTTGACTACGCTTCTTCTTGATCCCAACCTGCAACCTGCAACTACCAGCTTCTCTTTGATCCTTACATGCTTAATCTGCTACTGCTCACCTCCTAGTGGGGTAATCCTGAGGACTGCGACCTGGTGCTAACAAGCAGAAAAATCCATCTCCATCATCAGGAGCTCTGGTGAACACCAGTTAGTACTTTAACTCTGCATCGCAGGTGAACCCGCATCATCCACCAGGGTGACCTGCCTGTGTACCTATCCTGTCGGTTCCTGTGTGAGCTTCCCACTGCTATAGCAACTGGTCTTCGAACCTGATCCATGATTGTGACAATTAGGGGGTAGTTAGCATTGTCATATATGGCTTTTAGAAAGACCAATATAGCTGCCCAATTGGATTATGGCAAGCAAAAACACATTTAACGTGTTGAGCAAACTCATAAAGGTTCTGTTGAGGGTTTGGGCTCCTTTACAATATATTTCTTAATTCATTATCAGACCAAGGGACCACTGTCTATGAGTCATTGTGGGTCCCTGCCCATTTCTTACACCTTCATCATATTGCCAGCACATCCAGACCCTCTTTTTTTAGCATTTTGCTTTTATTTTTATCTAGTCTAGATCTTCCTTATCCCAGAATCTGAAAGATCCAACACATTCTCCTGTTTCTGGTCAATGCCACCCCCCCCAATCCCCTTTCTTTCATTCTCCTTGTAGATAGGCTTATCTCCACAACTAAGCCCATGCAAATGATAAAAGGACATCTTAGCCTCAATATCCTACCTTTCTTCCTCAAATTCACTATCTCTATGCTTCTTTTTTGTCTGGTAAATGTTTACACACCTTGCAATAATCTGGCCGATAAGGGGGGAGGATTAATGATACATTCTTACATTGCAACCCAAAGAGAAGCACTGACTCCCCTGCGGTGCTGCCACTTTCAGAATAACTTCTCCCCTATGGCTGCCAAAATAGATCTTACTTTTGGCATTGCCAATGCTCGCAGGCTATAGGTGTGCTTCATTCCCCCATTCAAACACAGACCTTCTGCTAGTCCCACTACACTGACAGAAAACCACAATCCACAGGTTAATGCAAACCACTACAAAATGTTTCCCTCACTCTGTATCAACGATCTAGAATACTGCCATGATTAAAACAAATTATTTTGTACCACCACCTCAAGAGCCAGATCACAAACTACCAGTACCACAGTAAATCCCAATAATAAATCTTCCATTCTGTATCAATAGCTGAGCACTCCGAAAACAAGTTCTCTTATAACCAGTTTGTTCTTTGGAAAATTAGATAGAAGTTGGCATGGTTACAGAGTCATCCTACATTAGTTCATATTAGTTCAGCATCTACACACAGGTTCCACACACAGCAAACAGCAGCAAGCGGCTTGCATTTATAGAAACACAACTTACTAAAGTACTACGCTTATTTTTTTTAAAAAGAAAATAAAAAACAGGTATATACTAATCTGCTCTGTACAGCGATATTGTACAGAATGGTCCCTTACCTCTTCTTTAGCAGTCCTCCGCCCACACTTTCTGAATCTTCTTCCTGCAGGTTTCCCCATAGCAAGTCACGTGCTATGGGGGAACCCAAGTTGGTGTGCTCTTAAACTGATTGTAAACACAGAAGTTTATTTTTATCTTAATGCACTCTATGCATTAAGATAACAAACCTTCTGTGCGTAGCAGCCCCCCCTCAGCCCCCCTAATACTTGCCTAAGTCCCATCTCTATCCAGCGATGTGCACAAGTCCAAAGTACTAATTGGCTGAGACCCAGCAGCGGCACCATTGGCTCCTACTGCTGTCAAAGTCAGTTAGCCAGTCAGGAGAGAGAGGGGGCAGGGCTGAACCACGGCTCTGTGTCTGAATGGACACACTAAGCTGTGGCTCGGTTCGGGTGCCCCCATAGCAAGCTGCTTGCTGTGGGAGCACTCAACAGGAGGGAGGGGCCAGGATCAATTAAGAGGAACCTGAGGAGTGGATGATCTGGGCTTCTCTGTGCAAAACCACTACACTGGGCAGGTAAGAATAACATGTCTGTGATGTTTAACTAAAACAAAAACAAGACTTTACTATCACTTTAAGTCAATCTGTGTACATTCATAAATATACACAGCATACCTCAGCCACGCCCCTTGACAGCAGCAAGAACTGAGGGCTCGCACTGCTGTCCAAGGCTGGGTTCACATTATTCTCTGTTCCAGGGGCGAATCAGGTCCAAAATTTTGCCTGAATTCAGACTTTAAACTGAGCTAAAGATGTATACCCTTTTCCAGAGTGGACCACGCCCACCCTGGAGGTGTGTAATCCAGCTCCATTGAGAGTCGCCATGCTCTCCTGTCATGAGGATTCGGGGAAATCCGCATCTAGTTTGCATAAGTGTGAATCCAGCCTTAGTCTCCTGTGAAACTAGGAAGTGAAGGGAGAAGACCTGCAGCCAGGCACAGTGCTGGATCAATTAAAGGAGACAGGTAAGTGTTTAGAGGTAAGGGTGGAAAAGATAGCAAAACAGTTTTTACTTTATCATGGTTAATGCATTAAGGTAAAAAATATTTAGACTTTAGAACCACTATAAGCATTAGCAAAAAGTTTTCTCTACATAAGAGATTCACCTGTAAGCAATACTATAGGGTCCTGGAGTAACTCAGCAGGAGGGTAACTTAGGTAATTAAGGCATACCTATGGCACAGATGGCCATCCAATTTTTCAGAGCCCAGCTATCTGGTCCATTAAATTAAACAATAAACAAGAAAATCCCCCTGTGACAATGGGATTGTAAATGACCACCAACACCACATAACAATTGAAACCATAAAAATACTTTATTAACAAATATAAGACAAAATTACATAAATACACTTAAATACACTTAAACCAGTGGGGCCACTAGGCAGAAAGTGTCCCTGTGGTATGTCTACAAAAATATATATACATGATTACATAAAATAAGCCAACCATTGAGTGTCAAACATACTCTTAACTGACGCGTTTCTAGTTGCTGATGTCACAGAACTTTCATCAGGGGTGAAGAGCAATAATTAGATGGCAAGTTGATATTTCTGAAATAATTAATCAATAATTGATGTGGTGGGAACATTACATGCAAATGCCTGTCGCTAGTTTGTGTAGCTCTGTCCCAAGCTGGTGTCTGGCCGTGACTGCTTCCCTTAAGTCCACCCTTCCTAATATTATATGTAGAGAGGGAAAGGATTACTACGAATCTGTAGATACCTCTGTTGTCATTAATAATGGCTACACCTCTACGCCCTGCATACGGGAACACCGCTTGATTTGTTAATTAATCCATGGGCTGAATTGCCTAGCCCTTTATTGGGTTCACTCTGCGGGAAAGGTTCCTCTGGAAATTTCGAGCCTATTGAGGCTACCGACTATTTTTAACAAGGTCCATTTTTAATGACAGCAGAGGTATCTACAGATATATATATATATATATATATATATATATATATATATATATATATATAAATAGAGCTTTCTATGGCAGTATTTGATCACCACTGAGTTTTTTTTCTCATTTTTTAGCATATAAATGAAAAAAGACCTTTCTTGCTTTTTCTTGCTTTTTGTTCTAAAACATATTCAACGAAAAAACAAAAAATCTGATTTCTTCATAAATGTAGGCCAAAATCTATTCTGCTACAGGCCTTTGGTAAAATAGAAAAAAAATCCCAATAAGTGTATTTTAATGGTTTGTGCTCAAGTTATAGTGTCTACAAACTTTGGTATACTGTATATACTAGAAGTTACACAGCTATAGACGCTATACTGTAATGGCGGCAATCAGCTACTTGCGTGTGTCTGTGATAGGGTGGCGGGAAATCTGGCGCTAACAGATACTATCTGGGAGGGTCACCAACTAGCACTGACACTATACTAATGACACTGGCTGGGAGGGGGTTAACTTTTAGGGTAATCAAACCATAACTATATGCCGCTTTTACTTTCTGCATTGGTTGTTTTTTTCACTGCTTTTCAAGGAGAAGAATCAGCTAGATCACTGTTCCAATGCAAATGCAGAGCTCTGCCTCTGATTGGACACAGCTAATCTGGTCCAATCACAGCCTGATCAGGTCTGCCTGTGCTGCCCATTCACAGTAAATCTACTGTTGGCAGGTGGCAAGTAGTTAAAAAGATGGCCACATCTCCCATTGGATGCAGGCTTTGTCCCCAATGTTGTTATGAAAATCTCAACCTAAATATATTTATACTCTTTTGCTCATCAGCAAAGAAGCTGATTAACACGACGTCCCCCACATTAATACCAGTTAAATCAATGTATGTAGACATTTAAACTCCATAAACCATATTAAACATAACAAGTTGGCTGGGTAGGGGACAACTTAGCCTTTCACATGCCTAATGTCATAAACTACCATCACCTCTCATGCATGCACATTTTTCTGTTTATTAACTCTCTATCTAGCTAGAAGAGCTGAGGGAACAAGATCATAAGCTCTGTCAGTCCTGCCTTTCCACCCAATTTGCCTTTTCCCTGTCTCTCCTCCCCCAAGTAACCACTTGAACAACAGTTCCCCACAAAAACTGCATAATGATGATCTGAAATCAAGTATTTGAATGTAATTTGCAATGTTGAACTTGCCTGCCCTGGAGTCTTTTTTTCTTCATGTTTGTAAACATGTTTTAAAAAGTTATTTTATGTTAATTTTACAATTATTTTCTCCTAAAATGTGACATTCATAAACAGTAATATAATTTAAAGAGGAAGTAAACTCTCCCACTCTGATGCTGCTTTTCATTTAGTCCATTATAATAAGTAATTATCAAACTATAGCCACTGTAATCCAGCCCAAATCGCATATTACTTACTGTTTAAAGAAACTTTAAAAAAACTTGTTTCCAGGGGTTAGGCAATGCCATCTTAAGTGTAATTTTCTGAGTCCACAGTGGAGTGTATTTCAGCCCTTACATTGAGCACTTCCTGTAGTGTTAACCAAGCCTTCTTCTCAATCCAACATTTCGATGGCAACCCTGCTTCCCTGTTTATAGCTGACTTGTTTTATTTCACAGTATTTACTTGTGTCGATTATCTAGTGTTTGCCTTTGTTGGTCTTATCAGCTTCAGCTGATAAGACTGCAGTAATGCTGTCCGATGCCCTGTTTTACACTACATGTGATGTCACATGGTCACATGGGGTGTAGGAGTCTGAATGATTCTGCAGTCTCCTGGGATTTCAGTTTTGTGTGCCGTAGGAAGTCCTGATAAAAGATAGACAAAGTACACAGAGTGTGGCGTAAATCAGGGGAGATCTGGGCATGCTTAGTGACTTCATTCTAAAGAACAAAAAGGATTACAACAATACTAAGCAAGTAAGGAGATATCTACAAGCAGTGTTCATTAGGGTTTTTTATGCTGATTTATATGGGACAAAGTTGTGGGGGAGAGATTACAACCACTTTAAAGAACTGTCCAAATATTTTTAGCAGGTGTGAATCAATGCTATAAAGTAAGAATGCTTTCAAAAATATATATTTTAATTGTTTATTTTTTTATCAATCTAAAAAATGCAAAGTGAGCGAACAGAAGAATCTAAATCAAATCAATATTTTGTGTGACTACCCTTTGGCTTGAAAACCAACATCTATTCTAGGTACACACAGTGTTTGTGCACACTGTTTTTGAAAGAACTCAGCAGGTAGGTTGTTCCAAACATCTTGGAGAACTAGCCACAGATCTTCTGTGGATGGAAGCTGCCTTAAAACCCTTCTGTTGCTTCATGTAATCCCAGACAGACTCGATGTTAAGATCAGGGCTCTGTGGGTGTCAAATCATTCTCTTAGGTACATACAGTGCTTGTGCACAGTTTTTGAACTTGGCAGGTGGGTTGTTTCAAACATCTTGGAGAACAACCACAGATGTTCTGTGGATTTAGGCTGCCTGAAATCCTTCTGTTACTTAATTTAATCCCGGACAGACTAAATTTTCTTTATGTTTCCATTACTTAATCATTTAATAAAGGCAACCAGGTCCTGTATTTGAGTCAAATGAAAGAACTGTAACTCCCCCACAGTAGGCCAGTGGGTAATGTTGGTCTATGAGACCATAAGGATGGAGGGTCTCACTCCAGACACTATGAGCAAATATTTAAAAAGACATGGTTTTGCTGGCAACAATTCGGATTTTCTTTGCAATATAAGGAGGCCATAGAAAACCATATCAGTGAAGAAAAATAGTACATGATAGTAGGATAAATACTACATGCTAATTCACCTGCTCTTACCTTCCATCTCTTACATTCTGCTGTTCTCTATACGCCTCTTTGTTTTCTCAATTTCTCAATTTCACTAACAAAAAAAAGCTACAGGACTGTATAATATCCAGCAAGATAAATACACAAATAAATCCATAAATATGGCTAGTTCAGAAACAATCCCTTTTACAGGAAATCCAGTATTGGAGCAGTTACATAAAGGATCAAATGAAGTTCAAGTAATGGTTGAATTAACAGGAAAACTGGAGGCATTAAGGAACTTGATGGTGCAAGATACAAAACAGACATTCTATTGAATTACTAGTAGACAATATGAAATGGTAGAAAATCAGGGAAAGTGATGGCAGGGCTAATTAAACCTAGAAATAATTCAAATTATATAGTTAGAATTAAGGATAAGAAAGGAGAGTTGAAATACACTACGAGCAATGTTGTTAAAATCTTTCAAGATCAGAGTAAGGGGTATCCCAGAGGCCGAAGGACCTGAGGACCTACAAATCATCTTACAGGACATGTTTAACAACCTCTTGAGGGAACCAGCCACTAAGTTCATTGAAATGGACAGAGCTAACAGGGCACTCCGCCCCAAAAATGCTTCCTTGAACCCCAGAGACATCATCTGCAGGATTAATTAATTTCCCCTGAAGGAGGATATAATGCGGCAGGCCCGCCTGGCCCACAAAGTGACTTTCAGAGACTCCCAAGTGCAACTATTTCCTGACCTGTCCTGGATCACCCTGCAAAAGCACAGACTTCTCCAGCCCCTACTCCATCTCCAGCCCCTACTCCATATTCTACTAGACGAAAATATCCCATATCACTGGCGATTCCCCTTCAGTCTTACTGCCAAACACCAGGGCAAGTCAGCCTTTTTGAGAAGAACTGGGAGTTCATCCTCCTCAACTACCGGACTGGGACCTTGTGGCCACACCACCCCCACTGTCTACAGTATGGCAGAAAGTCCCCCCACAGCAAAGACCCCGAAAGAGAGAGGCATCCCAAAAAAGCGCTAAGCATAGAAATGGCTGAACCATTCTAATCCCCCCCCCGGTTCAATTTTGTCTGGTCTTGAGGGAGACCCGAGAGAGCGGGTACCTCCCAGTCTATACGCCCCCCCCCCCAGTTATATTACACTCACAGAGTTTTACTTCTTTGACTCCCATGCTCCCATGCGGTCGCCTGACCCGGCCCTTGGGCCTTAAGTTGGGTGAGCCCCTGGGAATCCATTCGGACCTGGGTATTTTACCCCCACAAGGTCGATTAACGTTATGTACTTTGATGTTTCAATGTTCTTTGAGTTACAAATGTTTTTTCTCTTGCTGCTCTAATTCTCTCCTCTTCTTTTTTCTCTTTTTCTTCCTCTTCTTTCTCCCCCTTCGTCACCATGGTGGAGCACGCAGCGACACTGAAAGTGCTCATCTGGTCCTCCCCCCCGGCATTCTCCACTGGCTATCGACATCAGGTAAGAACCTCCCCCTTTTCCCCTCACGACATGACATCATGGGTAAGATTCTATCTTTGAACGTTCATGGCTTAAACTCCAACAAGAAACGACACCTGGCACTGAGGGAGTTCAGACAGTCGGAAGCAGATATCATTTTTGTCCAGGAGACCCACTTTGACAAAGAAGGGTCCTTTGCCTTCGCCTCCAGACACTTCCCCCTAATATGCCAATCCTCAGGTCCTCATAAATGGGCAGGTGTGGCTATCCTTATTAAACATGGGGCCCCATTCACCTGCTTTGACCACTATAGTGATCCCCATGGCGGTTTCCTTGTCCTTAGGGGTACATGGCAAGCTCAACCAAAAACCCTCTGCACCTTATACACTCCAAACGTCCAGTAACATAGATTTCTTTCTAGAGTACTAACTCACCTTTTCAAATCTGATCACAATTACTTGGTGGTGGGAGGGGATTTCAACCTGGCCCACTCGGCAACTGTGGACCGCCTGGTGGTGACCCCCCAGGCATCGTCGGCTAGGGCCCTCAGGGACTCTAAGCTCTTTCACCAACTTACCAGACGATATGCGCTCTTTTATGCCTGGTGGGCTCTCCACCCTGGGGACCGGCAGTACACGTATTTCTTGGCCCTCCCATCATATGCACTCCCGCATTGACTATCTTTTTGTTAACAACCCTACACTCAGAATTACACGCAGAGCACAGATTCTCCCGATCTCCTGGTCGGACCATGCCCCACTCTTGATCACCCTGGATTTAGGCTCTCCTATTATTATCAGACCCCGCAATTGGAGATTCAATACCTTTCTCTTGCAGCATCTCCCTTCACAGTCAGAACTAGTAATTACTCTAAAACACTATTTTGCTGAAAACAATACCCCTTACATCTCCCTCCCCACACTCTGGGAGGCCCATAAAGCTGTTATACTTGGTAAATGTATGGCACTGTCCTCTGCCATGAAGAAATACGCCATTGCTACAAATATCAGTACTGAAAAGGAACTTGGAGAGCTAGAACAAAAGATGCAAATTTCCCCATCCTTGAAACTCCTTAAAAAAATAACAAATCTACATATGACACGAAATGACTTGGCACTCCGAGTAGAGAAGGCCCTCCTTAGGATAAAACAGACATACTACGACAAAGGTAATAAAGCTCACTCCCTCTTGGAGAGGAAACTGAGAGATAGTTCCCACTTGTCTACTCCACATCAGATCAAGAATAAACTCAATAACGTTCTATCTCACCCTAAAGATATTGCTAGCACGTTTGCAGAATTCTACACAGAGCTATACAAAAACCTTGTCATTCCTAGCGATCCCCTATCCCTAGACATCTCGCAGCATATGCAACAATACCTCACAGAGAGTAGTATCCCCCAGATCCAGGAATCGGACTTGGCATCTCTAAACGTACCAATTACGGAAGAAGAAATTGAACTGACCATTAAATCTTTACCAGCACATAAATCCCCAGGCCCGGATGGCCTCCCCTATGAATACTATAAATCCCTCCTTCCCCTCCTGCTCCCATATATGTGTAAACTCTTTAATGCTTTCTTATAAGACTCCCCTATCCCCTCGGACATGCAAAGTTCCTTTATCACCTTGATCCCCAAGCCAGACAAAGACCCCATTCTTTGTGCCAACTATAGGCCCATATCGCTATTGAGCGCAGATTTAAAAATCTTCACGAAACTGTTGTCCATGCGACTGAATATGGTCCTTCCCTCCCTCATCCACAAGCACCAAGTGGGCTTTGTCCCCCTCCGCCAAGCCGGAGATAACACCAGGAAGGTGATTGATTTGGTCGATGTGGCGAATAGGGAGGGCACATCGTCCTTGCTTCTTAGTCTGGACACCGAAAAAGCCTTTGATCGTCTGGGCTGGCCCTTCATATTTGCCAGTCTAAAGCACATAGGTTTGGGAGGACCATTCATGCAGGCCATACGACACCTCTACTAAAACCCCTCCTCCCAAGTTAGGACCCCATTTACAGTCTCCCCTCCATTTTCTGTCTCCAGTGGCACCCGACAGGGATGCCCCTTGTCGCCTTTACTGTTTGCCCTATGTGTAGAACCCTTAGCAGCGTCCATCCGACAAAACTCAGCCATAAGGGGAATACCAGTTAGGGGCAAAGAATTTAAGATTTTGCTATTTGCAGATGAAATTATCCTTACCCTGACACAGCCAAGAATCTCCCTGCCCAGCTTACACAAGGAACCTGACTGGTATGGCGCCCTTTCGGATTATAAAATTAATACGTCAGAGGCCCTCCCACTTTTTGGAAGTGCCCACGGATTGTACCTTTCTGGAAAGAGGTTCAACAACTTCTAGCCCGCCTCCTAGACACACAATTCACCCTGACCCCCAAAACCTTTTTTACTAGGTATTCCCCATCCACGACTGTCAGCAGCCCAAAAGAAACTCTCCCGACATATCTTAATGGCTGCACGTTGTCTTATTGCCCTAAATTGGAAAAAGACACAACCCCCTACCCCTGGTGCCCTACATGCTAGAATTAGGGATGTGGAGCTGATGAAGAAGATGACCGCCAGGATACAGGACAGGTTGGAAGCGCACTACATTTTCGGATATTCCTGTATCCATTGTTAAGCATGATCTATTCCACTTTGCCCATATATTTTCATATCTCTGCATATTTCCCCTTTGTTCATACATTATTCTTTCATAAGGTAAAACCTGATTAACTGCCCTCACCCATTGAGTTACTGTTGGTGGATTTGGTTGAATTCATTTCTCTATTATTTGTGTTCTGGCTAGAAATAATACTTCCTGTAAGAAAATCCTATTATATCTACTACCTCTCTCATCCCTTAATATCCCCAGCAGAGTTCCAGCGTGGTTGAGATAGCTTTATTTAAAACTTTTTCTATTTTTCTGATCACCTGTTGCCAATATCTCCCTATTTTACCGCAATACCACATTACATGATGAAAGTCCACTCCCCCCTGCCCACATCTAGTACATTTTGATTCAGGCATCCTCCCCATTTTATGCAGTCTATTTGGAGCCAAGTATGTCTGATGTATTATATTTAGCTGAATTATCCTATTATTCATTGCTGGGAATACTTTCAGGTGAGAGGTGCAGACTTCATCCCATTCCTGATCACTCATATCTGGAATAGCTGCCTGCCATTTATCCCTTATTCTCAATGGTTCACCTCCTATTTTTTTCTGTAGCAAGTGTGAGTAGAGCTTAGATATTAATCCCTTTGGTCCCTGTGATCTCAAAATACCTATAAGGGGATATTTAGATATTTTTAATTCCTTCCTTCTAAACTGTACCTGAAGCACCTGTCTAAGCTGAAGGTATCTATAAAACTATTTGCTCGATAAGTTATATTGTTTAGACAGATTTTCATAAGCTATTATTATATTTTTATCATACAGCTGACCAATAGTTGTAATCTTATTCTGCTTCCAGAATTTTCTATCCTTAAATATTTCCAGATGCTCAAATGTTGGATTATTCCACAAGGCAGTTGCTCTTGGAATATCAGTAAAGCCCATCAGTTTTTTTGCTTCCTTCCATACTGCCCTGGCCACCTTTAGAAGAGGGATTTTTTTCGCCTACTCTCCTCAAATCCTTTATTTCTAATCCTACCAAGAGGTCATCTACTTGCATTTTACTCAATAGATATTCCTCTATCCTTGTTTTTTTTTCTGTCCCACCCAATACCTTAAAATGCTTCAATTGCCCTGCCAGATAATATAGGTATAAGTCCGGGAGTGCCAACCCGGCTTCTATTTTGGTCTTTGTAACTTACTAAGTTTTAATTTACATCTACCATGTGCCCAGATAAACCTAGCCATCTGTGAGTTTAATTTTTTGAATATCTGTTTTGGTATTTTTACAGAGGAATGTGCAAACACATATAAACACTTGGACAGTACAATAGACTTAATCAGATGAATTCTTCCTGCCATTGATATTGGTAACCTTATCCATATTCCCAGTTTTGTCTTAACATATTCTACCAAGGGGATTAGATTAACTTTCATGTCTTCCTCAGGGTTCAGAGTGATATTTATTCCTAAATATTTAAACACGTCAACTATTTTTAATGGGGTCTGGACTCTGCTTTCATTACCTGTACCTAACAACATAAGTGCTGATTTCTGCCAGTTTATTTTAAGTCCTGAAAATGATCCATACGTTTCTATTATTTTCATCGCTTCCATCAGGGATGCTTGTGCATCTCCCATATATAATATAATGTAATTCTCATATAAACCTATATGCTCAGTTTTTCCCCCCACTTTAATCCCTTTGTACCTTTTTGATTGTCTAAATTTATTTGCCAATGCTTCAATTGCCGGGCCAAATATTTGAGGTGACATTGGGCAACCCTGTCTTGTTCCCCTGTGTAATTTTATTGTGGGGGATAATATTCCATTTATTAACAGATTAGAACATGGTTGTTTATAAATTATTCTTATCGATTTTCAAAATTTTTCCCCAAACCCATTTTTTTCCAGCACTGTCTGTAGGACCTCCCATTCTATAGAATTAAATGCGTTGGCCATATCTAACGATGCCACGGCACTTGTTTCTGGAATAAACTGTCTCATCTGTATCATAAATTGCGTTCTTCTAATATTAATTGAAGTAGATTTCCCTGGCATAAATCCAGTTTGGTAATCCGCTACAATGGATAAGATTACTTCATTAAGCCTTTTAGCTAATATTTTTGCCAGTACTTTGTAATCTATATTTAGTAATGAAATTGGTCTATATGACCCACATCCAGTTCTATCTTAATCTGGTTTTGGTATCAATATAACTGTTGCTTCGTACATAGAGGGAGGCATTACTCCCTGTAAATACATTTTTTTAATAACTGGTGCCATAATCTCCACATATCGCTGGTACATTTCCAACGGTATCCCATCCAGGCCTGGAGATTTGCCCTTTTTCCATAGAGAAGATAGCCTCTCGTACTTCATCTTCCCCTATATCTCTCTCCATCTCCTCCTTTTGTTCCTCTGTTAATTTAAGAAAATCTAGATACTTCAGGTATTCCTCTATCTCTTCTCTTGTACGGGTCAATGTCGATGTATACATATCAATGTAGTATTTTTGAAAGCTCATACCTATCTCCTCTAATGTGTTTACAATCTCCCCTTTCTCATTTCTCCCTTATGAAATTGCCAATGATGGGGTCTGTTGTCTTATCAAAAAGTTCAATATCTTATTTGGTTGATGTCCTTGCTCAAAGTTTTTTTGTATTTGTTGGAATTTCTTACTTTTAGCATTAACTGGAAAGAACAAAGAGGAAAAAACTGAGCTACGGAGTGAAAATGGTACTGGTCGGAAGCTGCAATTCAGATGTACACCAAAAATACACAAATTAACAGAAAAGAAAAAAAGAGAACTGCGCTAACCTCAAAATCCCAAAGTGAATGGGATATGTGTGTGTGCTAAACCCACAGTATAAACCTTAGTATCTTAGTGTCTCTAAGGCCCCCTCAAAAAATAGTGCATACAAATTATATATACAAATATATAAAATTAAATACAAAAATAAGACACAAGTGCGTGTCAATGATGTGAATCACCCAAATACAGCACAGATTGTATAGATCTCTGTGTATATACCCCTAAAAATAAAGAATGAAAATTTTCCTAAAACTGAAAAAGTGCATAAAATAAATTACCAAGAAAAATATTTTAAAAACTCTATGTAATGTCCATATGATTATATGACAAATTATTGCTGTAAAGAGTCCATATGGTAAATAAACACCAGTGAAGAAATCTTCGTATGAATAGCTGAATTGGAAGTGCACAAATTAGTAATCTTCTCCAAGAGTATAATGTGCTTTTCCCATCACCAAATAAATGAATTGGCTCCTTACCAGATCCGAACGACCCCCCGTTACAGAGGGTCACCACAGGCAAAAACAATCAAAGGATATCCGGGTAGCGGTTCCCCCTCATGCGATCCCAAATCTTTCACACAATGGGGTTATGGCTGTTGCTCCACATGTCACTCCCAACTCAACGTGGTATCACATAGGGAAAAACATAGGCTCCAGATAGTGTAAAACCAATGATTTTAATTTGCAAGTAACGAATGTATACACTTACATAAAAGACTTTAAAAGCAGGCTCAAAACAGAAGCGTGCGCTGGCCGGACACACGCCAACGAAGAGACCAACCCATCCTTCCTGGTCTAAAACGAACGAACACGACTGGGGTGCATTAACTGTTAATTGATTTTTGTATTGACGTGCTAAAGCTGCCCATCTTATCTGATTTACATTTGAAGGATCAGTTATGAACTCAGTCTCTGCCTGTGCGCACAACTGTTCCAGTTCCTCTTCTTCTTGTCTATTAGTACGTTTTATATATGATATTGTTGATCTTGTTACCCCTCTCAAATACGCCTTAAACGTATCTCTAAATACTCCATCTATTTTTCTATCTCCATGTGCTTCCAGAAACATGGCAAGTTGCTCCGGTATTCTATTGTTTGATCCAATCTGGGTCAACCATTGAGCCTGAATCCTATAGCCCGGCCTTCTTCCTTTAGGGCCTATTTTTAGATCAAAGGTCAATCCAGAGTGATCAGACACCCCTCTTGCCATTTAACCAACAGACTGCACCATGGGAGAACCTTTTCATTCCCCATTGCCATGTCTATTCTAGACATGCACCCTCTCCCTGGTGCATGCCATTTATAGGATCAAATCTCTGGGTCTCTAATCCTCCATAGGTCAGCCCACCCAACTTTGTTTATAAATTTTTCCAGCACCTTCCATCCTACTATTCCTTTTTGAATATTTCTCCCAAACCTATCCATCTTTGGATTTAAACACATATTAAAATCTCCCATATATACAACATGTGCCTCTGGGTATTCTGACATAAATAACATTGCTTCCTTCAATACTCCCATTGTAGCAGGTGGAGGGTTATATATCCCCATAATTACAAATGGCAATGAATGCATCAAGGCAAAAACAAAAACATATCTCCCTTCCGGGTCTCTTTTTTCTTTAATACATTCCCACGTCACCGCCCGATGCACCATAATAGACACCTCTTGAATATTTTGTATGGCATGAGTGACTCGACCATTGTATCCAAGGTTTTTTTAAATAGTCCATTCTCTCTTTAGTCAAGTGTGTTTCTTGAATACAAATTATATTAGTTTGCACTTTACTAATTTCTGTAAAAACCTGTGTTCGTTTTAATTGTGTACCCATACCTCTCACATTCCATCACAAAAAAGTATATTGATCAATGATCACTCATATTAGTTGTTTTTAAATTTTAACCTTATTTTCACCAGGAATCCTGAGTCTCACTCTTTCCCCCGTGACCATTCTCCTTTCTACATATCCCTCCCTCCTTCCCCACTCTTTCGTCCATTCAACTACATTCTTGCACAAACAATTTTTTAGGGCATTACCGGTCACCCACACATCATTGGGGAAGCCAGGCTTTCCCCCCTGCTTCAGATGGGGGCGGGGTCAGGTGACGGGTGGCCCATCCCTCCTCATATAAGAAATGTCAGGCTGCCGGGATCCCCGTAGCATTTCCGCCAGTTGAGACAGAGGATGGATGGACTGCGCTGGACTGGAGGGAGAGATCACCCATCGCTGGATCAGATCAGCCATCGCTGGACCCCGGAGAGATGATCATCCATCGCTGGATAGCAAGAGTGGATTAACACCGCTAGAATCTTTAAAAAAAAAAAAATTATTAATTATTTTTAATAAAGGACTTTTTCAAAAGTGTGTTTGTCTTTTTTAACATTCTTTTACACTTTCTTTGTGAAATGGTAGGGGTACTTCTGTACCTCCCTTACCATTTCAAACAGGGGGGGCGGGGATCTGGGAGTCCCTTTGTTAAAGGGGGCTTCCAGATTCTGATAAGTCCCCCACCCACAGACCCCCACAACCACCGGCCAGGGTTGTAGGGATGAGGCCCTTGTCCCCATCAACATGGGGACATGGTGCTTTGAGGGGTCACAGACCCCCAAAGCATCCTCCCAATGTTGAGGACATGTGGCCTGGTTCAGGAGGGGGACGCTCTCTCATCCCCCCCTTTTCCTGCGGCCTGCCAGGTTGCGTGCTTGGATAAAGGGTCTGGATTTTTAGAGAGAACTCCACGCCATTTTTTTTTTTACATTTGTCATGGAGTTCTCCTTAAAATCCATACCAGACCTGAAGGGTCTGGTATGGATATTTAGGGAGAACCCCATGTAATTTTTTTTTAATTTGATGCGGGGTTCCCCTTAATATCCATACCAGACCTGAAGGGCCTGGTTATTGAATTTGGGCGAACCCCACGCTTTTTTTTATCAATGACTTTCAATGACTTCTCTGTATTACGAAGAGCGGACAATTCATTATAGCGCGAGTGATTTTAAACGACTTTTTTTTCCTGCAGAAATGACACTTTGTGCAGGGACAGTTCTAAGCACAGCAAACATGCGCCCCTTTACAGGCATACTATACATACCCCCCAGGTACGAATTTTAAAGGAATATTACACTTTTATTGTTTTACTTTAAGCATTATTAAAATCACTGCTCCCAAAAAAACTGCTGTTTTTGAAAACTTTTTTTTGCATCGATACATGTTCCCTGGGGCCGGACCCAGGTCCCCAAACACTTTTTAGGACAATAACTTGCATATTAGCCTTTAAAATGAGAACTTTAGATTTCTCCCATAGACTTGTACAGGGTGTTCCGCGGCTTTTCGAATTTGCCGCGAACACCCCTAATTGTTCACTGTTCGCCGAACAGGCGAACAGGCAATGTTCGAGTTTAACATGAGTTTAACTCGAAATCGAAGCTCATCCCTACTATGGACAATCTCGTTTCCTGGCAGAAATAACAGTATTTATAATATAAAACTGCATGCAGGACACTGGACAAACGACTAGGGACAAAGGGGATGGGTAATTATTTGATACAGTACTGTAATCTGTAAGATTAGAATATACTGTATCTATACTGTGTTTTTTACTTTTTGAATTTGTCGTCGAACTCAGTCCCTGTGCGTCGCAACGCTCGCAGCAAATGGAGCTCGGCACTGTGACAGATCGAGCGAGACATGGCGGCTCGCAGCTCACAGTGGGGAGACCGCAGGATCCAGGGGTAAAAAACCTCTATATGGATCCTGTGATGCGATCCAGAGTCTGGCTCGGGGGTTACCGCTTTTGGTACTGAAATCTCACCCTGAGCCAGACTCGTGAATACCGCCAGGGAGGTTAAACAATGAGGGTTATTTACGAAAGGCAAATCCACTTTGCACTGAAAGTGCACTTGGAAGTGCAGTCGCTCTAAATCTAAGGGGTAGATCTGAAATAAGTGGAAGCTCTGTTCATTTTATCATCCAATCATGTGCAAGCTAAAAAGCTTGCATTTCCCCCTCGGATATACAGCGACTGCACTTCCAAGTGCACTTGCAGTGCAAAGTGGCTTTTCCTTTAGTAAATAGCCCACAATATCTTGCTTTTTATTTAAGCTAGAGTTTTGGGAGTTATCTTATTCATAGCAGAGCAAAACAAACATGGACTGCTTGGATATTTGTGGATGCTACAAAATAATACGTTATCAAATAGACTTAACAAGATCATAAATACTAATCTGTAGCCCAAACTCATTGCTAACAATGGGAGCGTAACATGTATCACAGTGAAAGATTTCAAATGACCATAAAGTTTTTATCTTGTGTTTATCTGTACAAACAACACATTTCATTTTCAATTTTCTTTGGCAATTGTGCCTCTTTATGTGAATCCTACTGCCAGCTTGTTCAAAAGGATCCAATTTTCTTTCCAATTAAAACAGGCAAACAATTTCAAATCAAAGTTACAATTTAACTGTGCATTCGATCACAACAGAATGCTCATCAGTTATTATCTTCCCAAATCATTAATCCAAAAATTGTCACTTACAAACTCACCAGCGGTCTACGAGCTTGTATTTAATAAGAAAGTACGTTTTTGAAATTGTACAATAATGTTTTGACAGGACTAATAGAGAAATAATCTTAGGTCTTTTTATGCAGTTCCAAAATGGACACAACATAAGCATAATGGTAAAAACAGCAATTCTTTTTAAAAACATTTTACCACATTGTCAGCAGAAAAATGTATATCTATTGTATATTTTTTCATTATGATCATGATAATATTATTATTTTCACAACAGCGATGTGTTCTGTAGCACTGTACAAAGCAAAAAAATGAAAGCATACACACACATATATATATATATATATATATATATATATATATATATATATATATATATTTCCCTGACAGACTCCATGGCAGCCTACGTGTGGGTTGACCCCGCCTCCACTCCAATCCTATAGGACCCCATTCAAATAAAAGAGCACTCACCACTCCACACAGTGTTCCTTTTTTGTCCTCCTCCATTTGGACCTACACTTGCTGTTCGGTTGGATTTCGGATTTCTCTCTTTGCATACCTATGTGGTGCAAGCTCAGTACCCAGCCATGGGCGGGCGAGTAGCTTTGAGGCTGGACAGTCCCCTGTATGAGGGTGGTTGCCTCGGTATGCCCCGGACGAACGTTCAGGAGGAATTACTACGGCTGGCAAGGTCTGAAGAGTTTTTTCTTTCTCCATGGCAGTCATATATTTGTATATGTTTGTGGCTATTCCCTGGCATTTGTTTATTCCCCCTGTATGGCGGCTGGAGCGCTTTGCGTTCCAGGTCGCCGCATTGTCTTCCGTGTTCTGGATGAGCCTGCACAGTAGCCTCTTTCAATATTGAGGCTTGGTGTGCGTGTGTGCAATTCGACCAGGCTAAAGCAGCCAACAGGCGCAGTTTGGCCATCCCTCTACTACGCAAGTGCAAGGTGAGGGGGCGGTGACATCATGGGTGGGGACGCATGGATCTCATCATCAGAGGAGAAGTTCACATTCCTCCTCCAGACACCGCTCTCACCGCCATGATAGTCGCTCTGATCGCAGAGCCTGCTGGGGATGTGGGACTCGAGTCCCGGAGGGCAAATCGCTGTGTAATCAATGCTATGCCCAGGCGGTTGGAGCAGTCTCTGAGAGACATGGACACCTCTCACACGCTGAGTCAATTTACTTCCTTGTCTGGCCCTCAGGCTGATGAGGCCCGTGATGATCCGGGCACTTCCCAGCTCTATGCAGCATCTAATGCGACTTCGGAAGACGAGTTCCTAGGTGAGGAAGATATCGGGGGTTTTCGACTTTGCTATGGTCTCCCCTCTGATTAAGGCAGTTAAGGAAGTCCTTAAGTGGGAAGACTCATCTACTCCTCCAGCCAAGCAGAAGAAATTCTTCAAACAGCTGGGGAAGGAACGTCCAAACCTTCCTTTTCTTACTGAACTCAAAGATATTTTTGAGGAAGAGTGGAGTAAAGTGGACAGGAAGTCCTCTATGACTAATAAAACTTCCAGGTTGTATCCCTTCAAATTAGAAGATGTAAAGCATCTGGAAAATGCCCCCCTTGTGGATGCGGCCTTGATGTGTTTGGCCAAACACGTTACCCTCCCATTGGAGGATTCAGTGTCCTTTAAGGACGGCCTGGAGAGGAAAATTGACCAAGAACTTAAGAAGATTTATGGTCTGTCTGGGATGGCCTGCAAACCTGCCCTGGCACTAGCAGCTATGTCTAAAGGCCATGGAAGCTTGGTCTGAAAATGTGGAATCCTTCCTTAAGGGCGTTTCCGAGGATCTGGCTAAGAATTCAGCAGCAGCAGAACTGAAGCTGGCGGCAGTCTTTCTGGGGGAGGCGTCCATTGATCTAATCCGTCTGTTGGCACGCGTGATGCTGTCGTCAGTTACGGCTAAGCGGGCCTTGTGGTTACGTCCCTGGCTAGCGGACCCGGTTTCTAAGCAGGCATGGTGTAAGATCCCCTTCGAGGACTCTACGTTATTTGGTAACAAGTTAGATGACGCCATTACACGTGCTACAGGTGGTAAGTCTGACTTCCTTCCCCAGGACAGAAGACTTTTAGGTCGGAAGAGACCACAGTATAAAAAACGCAGCCCAGAGCGGACAAGGGACGCACGCTCCTACAAACCGGGTCGGGACTTAAGAAGGAATTGGTACAGAGGTCAGACTTCCTTTCGTAAGCCCAGCAAGAACCAGTCATCCAGTGTTCACGAGCAGGCTAAGTCTTTCTGAGGTTGCCCAGACAGGTTGGGTGGGGGCTCGGCTATCCCTCTTTTGGCACGTTTGGGTGGCTTCGATCTCAGATTACTGGGTAGTCAGAACGGTCTCGGTGAGCCACAGATGGACCTTCTCCAGCTCCTCTCCTCCTAGATTCGTGCCCACCCTCCTCCCTCGCTCGGAGGAACAAAGTCAAGTGCTGTCTTCTTATGTGGATCTGCTGAAGGCTCAAGGAGCGGTAATTCAGGTGCCAAAGGAAGAGTGGTTTCAGGGAGTCTATTCTCCTCTTTTCCTGGTTTGAAAGAAAAGCGGTTCCTGGAGCCCAGTGATAGATCTCACCTATCTAAACAAATACATAGAGTATGGGAAATTCAAGATGGAAACTCTTTCACGTAGGTCAAGACCATCTCCAATTTATTTGCCTCCCCTTCAGGTTGACGACCTCTCCCCGAGTTTTTTCAAAGGTCCTCCTGGCTGTAGTGGCCTTTATCAGGTTAAAAGGTATTCGACTGTACCATTACCTGGACGACCCGCTGGTTCTGTCCCAAAGCAGAGAACAACTGCTGAAGCACCGGGAACAAGTAATCTCTTCTCTGTCCAGCTTCGGGTGGCTTCTAAATCTGGCAAAAAGTCATCTAGAGCCGGTCCAATGGCTAATATATTTAGGAGCCCAATTCGACACTCTGCAGAGTACTATCTCTCTCCCGGACCAAAAAATACAGACAATACGAGAAAGAGTCTCTCGGGCTCTATACACTCAGCACCTAAAAGCTTCTCAGTGTCTGAAGATCATTGGTACGATGGTCTCGACAGCCCCAATTTTGAAATGGGCTTTGTGGAGGCTTCGCCCCTTCCAAGCAGGTTTTCTCAAGCAGTGGAAGTCAGGGGACAAAAATCTGAGTATTCGTATAACCTCAACTATGAGAGAGAGCCTCTTTTGGTGGCTACAGCGCAAGAATCTGCTGAACTGTCATTCCATCATCCCCATCTCCTGGGTCACGGTCACGACCGACGCCAGTGGGACAGGTTGGGGGGCTCTCTACGGATCAAATCTTGCACAAGGCAAGTGGGACACTCATCTCCCCTTACCAGGGTCGAATGTTCTGGAACTTCGGGCAGCCTGGTGTGCTCTCCAGCAATTCTCTCACCTTCTGAAGGGGAAGTCAGTGTTATTACGGATGGACAACACCACGGCAGTGTCCTACGTGAAAAGGCAGGGGGGTACTCGGAGCTCTACTCTTCTACGGGAGGTCGAACCCATCCTATCATGGGCACAGAAAAACATGATGAACATCTCAGCGGTCTTTGTGCCAGGAGTTCAGAACTCTCAGGTGGATTTTCTATCCCGGTCTCAACTGGACAACAACGAATGGTCTCTTCATGTTCAAACCTTCAAGTGGATCCTGTCATTAGGGGTCAGTCCAGAAGTGGATCTTTTCGCCTCTCCTTGCAATTCCAAAATAAATAATTTTTACACGCAAAGTCGTTGCAGTCAGGCCTGCGGGACAGACGTTCTGACAGACCAGTGGAGGTTCAGGAGGGCATATGCTTTCCCTCCACTTCCCATGATCCTCAGATTCCTTCAGAGGCTCCGAGTGGAAGCAGTAGAAGTTGTGATGATAGCTCCCTATTGGCCCAACAGGCCTTGGTTTCCCCTCCTGGTCCAACTCAGTGTTCGAGATCCCATACCTCTCCCTCTCAGGCCAGACCTTCTTTCTCAGGGTACAGTTCTGCACCCTTGCCCAGCAGTTCTGAGACTGATGGTCTGGTTCTTGAGAGGAAGAGGCTGGAATCCATTGGTTGTGCATCAAGTGTGATTTACACTCTGATGAGTGCAAGGAGATCAAGTACAAACAAAGTATATGGCAGAATCTGGGACAAATTTGTTAAGTTCTGCTCTTCTTCGAATAGACCTTTTGAACATCCAGGAGTACAGGACATTCTTAGCTTCTTGCAGTCCGGCCTCGATCTTCCTTTATCGGTAAGCTCCCTCAGGGTGCAGGTGTCGGCTCTATCGGCTTTCTCAGGTACATCTTGGGCAGTGCATCCACTGATTTGTCAGTTCTTCAGGGGAGCTTCAAGACTCAAACCCCAAAGAAAGCCTAGATTCCCCAAGTGGGATCTTCCTCTGGTTCTGGACTCAATCTCCGGTCTAAGTATGACGGGGCCATCCCCGCTCTCTATTAAGGATTTCTCAGCAAAAGTTGTTTTCTTAGTTGCAGTCACCTCAGCCAAAAGGGTTTCGGAAATTGGATCCTTGGGCTTCAAAGAGCCTTTTTTTGACGTTCTTTCCGGACCGAGTAGTCCTTATTCCCATGTTGGGATCTAATCCAAAGGTTACTTCGGTGTTTCACCAGAACCAGGAAATTGTCTTGCCTACTTTTAGGACTTCAGATTCTAATGACGTTAGCCCTTTGGATGTTGGAGAAGCCTTGAAAGAATATCTTCTTATCACTTCCCCCTTCAGACGCTCGGAGCATCTTTTTATCCTACCTTCACGTAGGAACGAGGGCAAGAAAGCTTCAACTAGGACGCTGGCCAGCTGGATTGTAAGAACTATACAACGGGCATATAGGGCAAAGGGCTTGGCTCCTCCAGAGGCG
This sequence comes from Lithobates pipiens, assembly GCF_037356315.1. NCBI lineage: Eukaryota > Metazoa > Chordata > Amphibia > Anura > Ranidae > Lithobates > Lithobates pipiens. Next base: position 143,210,363 of record NW_027507790.1, read on the forward strand.
GTGACGTCTCACTCTACCAGGGGAATGGCAGCCTCATGGGCAGTGGCTCGGCATGTGGCTCCTGACACAATCTGCAAGGCGGCCTCTTGGTCTTCTATCAATACGTTCATGTTACATTACTTTGTTGAGCCTGCTTCTCTATCCTCTGTAAATTTTGGTTTAAAGATTTTATCGGTTGATAAAGCAAATTAAATGTTTTCTGTTTAAAGCATACCCACCCGTGTGGTCGGCTAGTTATTTCCCACACGTAGGCTGCCATGGAGTCTGTCAGGGAAAAAGGAAAATTTATTGTCAAATACTTACTGTAATTTTCCTTTCCTGATGGACTCCATGGCAGACGGAGTTCCCACCCATAAGTCTTATGAGGAGGCTAGTTAAGGAACACCGTGTGGAGTGGTGAGTGCTCTTTTATTTGAATGGGGTCCTATAGCATTGGAGTGGAGGCGGGGTCAACCCCCACGTAGGCTGCCATGGAGTCCATCAGGAAAGGAAAATTACGGTAAGTATTTGACAATAAATTTTCCTTTATACATATATGGGTAAAGGAATAAGAGTTTCCAAATGTAAAATGAAAAGGGATAGGTCCAAGTGCTAAGGGAGATTTAGCAGAGGAAGATGAAGAAGTACCGCATGTAACAGAGTGATGACGTGAGAAAACAAGGAATACTGTATAAGGTGGTGGGATAAATGTTATAAATCAAGGTTATATACCATCCTTAGAATTAGCATTTTGAAAATGTGTTAACACTAGTTGGAAGCTTTCCTGATACAGCCTGACCAGACTAGATTTGTCTTTGTCAGCAAAGCAACACTGCTAGAATCATAAACCTAATGTCTCTAGCCTAGCATTGATCTATAACACTATTGGGGTTATTTACAAAAGGCAAATCCACTCTGCTCTACAAGTGCACTTGGTAGTGCAGTCACTCTAAGCCCTTGTACACACGGTCGGACATTCCGAAACTGTTGGTGCATACACACAGTCGGACAAAGTTATCGGAAAATCCGATCTTTTGGAACGCGATGATGTTCATTCGTTGCGACGGGACTACCTTGCGGCTAGTAGCCTATAGCTTTGGTCTCGTAATTTGATCTGAGCATGCGTGCCACTTTGTCCGATCGTAATTCTCTACAAAGTCTGATCGGATCATGTTGTTGGAAAATTTTATATCCAGCTCTCAAACTTTGTTGGTTGGACATTCTGACGGAAAAAGTCAGATGTAGCCCACACACGGTCAGATTATCCGACGATGCGATCCAATCGGACCTTTTCCGTTGGAATTTCCGACTGTGTGTACAAGGGCTTAGTCTAAGGGGTAGATCTGAAATGAGGGGAAGCTCTGCTGATTTTATCATCCAATCATGTGCAAGCTAAAATGCTGTTTTTTATTTTCCTTGCATGTTCCCCTCAGATCTACAGCGACTGCGCTTCCATGTGTACTTGCAGTGCACTTGTAGTGCAAAGTGAATTTGCCTTTCCTCAAATTCTGGCTTAACCCACATACAGTAATTATTTGTAGACATGTGCATTCGTTTTCGTCCGAATGCATTTTCGTCCGAATTTCAGTTATTTTAGTTTTCGTTTTGACAAACGATAACGAAAGCACAGAATCCGAAAAAACGAAAGATCCGACATAAATAAATGCTTTATTTTCGTTTTCATTGTTACAACAGTTCGATATAGAATAGGAGATTCGACGTGACTCTGACGATAACAATCTGTCTATAGAACCTGTGGTCGAATGTGCCTAACCTTACCTCTATTAGTCCAAGATTATATAGAGAAAATATTCGACAGAGAAAAAAGATTTGACAGAGAGAAAAGATTCTGCAAGTTATTGTCCTAAAAAGTGTTTGGGGACCCGGGTCCTGCCCCAGGGGACATGTATCAATGCAAAAAAAAGTTTTAAAAATGGCCGTTTTTTCGGGAGCAGTGATTTTAATAATGATTGAAGTGAAACAATAAAAGTGTAATATTCCTTTAAATTTCGTAGGGGGGGGAGTATCTATAGTATGCCTGTGGGGCGCATGTTTCTGGTGCTTAGAACTGTCCCTGCACAAAGTGTCATTTATGCAGGAAAAAAAGTCCTTTAAAATCACTCACAGCTATTATGAATTGTCGGCTCCGTAATACAGAGAACAATCATTGAAAGTCATTAATACAAAAAAATAAAAAATAAAAAGCGTGGGGGTCCCCCAAATTCAATTACCAGGCCATTCAGGTTACATAGTTACATAGTTACATAGTTAGTCAGGTTGAAAAAAGACACAAGTCCATCCAGTTCAACCTTAAAAACAAATAAATAAAATAAAAAATAATCGTACAATCCAAATACCCAATTTTATGCCCACAATTGATCCAGAGGAAGGCGAAAAAAAACCCCAGCAGAGCATGCTCCAATTTGCTACAGCAGGGGAAAAAAATTCCTTCCTGATCCCCTAAGAGGCGATCGGATTTTCCCTGGATCAACTTTACCTATGTTAGTACCCAGTTATATTATGTACATTCAGGAAAGTATCCAGGCCTTTCTTAAAGCAATCTACTGAGCTGGCCAGAACCATGGATATGGAAATTAAAAAAAAAAAATTGACGTAGGGTTCCCCCTAAATATCCATACCAGACCCTTCAGATGTATGGGTGACCCCGCACCCCTCTGATGTAACACAGGCAGGTTTCCGAATATGACAGCAGCACTAGTAGATTAACCACTTCGGATCCCGCACATAGTCAAATGACGTTCGCAGGAGGGATCTCCCAGCCTGGGCGGGCGTCATATGATGTCCTGGGCTTCCCACTCTGTGTCGCTCGGGAGCCGATGCGCATGTCCGGCAGCCATGATTGCCCAGTAACAGAGCCGGGATGTGAATCTGTCCTGTCAGGGGTTAGGAGACCGATCATGTGTTCCGTGTACAGAGAAACACCGTTCGGTCTTCTCCCCTTGTGAGTCCCCTCCCCCTAAATTTAGAATCACTGCCTAGGTAACATATTAACCCCTTGATCGCCCCCTATGGTTAAGCCCTTCCCTGCCAGTGACATTTATACAGTAATAATGCATTTCTATGGCACTGAGCCCTGTATAATTGTCAGTGGTCCCAAAATGGTGTCAAAATTGTCCGATATGTCTGCCGCAATGTCACAGTCATGATAAAAATCACCCTCATTACTAGTAAAAAAAAAATAATAATAATAAAAATGCCATAAAACTATACCAAATATTGTAGACACTATAACTTTTGCGAAAACCAATTAATATACACTTATTGCGATTTTTTTTTTACCAAAAATATGTAGAAGAATACATATGAGCCTAAACTAAGGAAAAAAATTTTTTATTTTTTTTAATTTGGATATTTATTATAGCAAAAAGTAAAAAATATTGTTTTTTTTTTCAAACTTTTTGTTTTATTTTGTTTATAGCGCAAAAAATAAAAAACACAGAGATGATCAAATACCACCAAAACAGAGCTCTATTTGTTCATTTGGGTACAGTGTTGCATGACCGCGCAATTCTCATTCAAAGTGTGACAGCGCTGAAAACTGAAAATTGCCCAGGTTAGGAAGGGGGTGAAAATGCCCTGTATTGAAGTGGTTAACCACTTCAACCATAGAAGGATTTACCTCCATTCTGGCCAGAGCATTTTTTGCGTTGCGGCACTGCGTCGATTTAATTGACACTTGCGTGGTCGTGCAGCGTTACAACCATAAAAATGTATATCCTTTTTTTCCCACAAATAGAGCTTTTTTTGATGATATTTGATCACCTCTGTAGTTTTTATTTTTGGCGCTATTAAAAAAATAAGAGTGACAATTTTGAAAAAAAAGCAATATTTTTTACTTTTTGCTATAATAAATATTCCCCAAAAAAATATAACAAAAACATTTTTTCCTCACTTTAGGCTATGTATTATTCCACATATTTTTGTTAAAAAAAATCACAATACGCGCATATTGATTGGTTTGCGCAAAAGTTATAGCGTCTAAAAAATAGGGTATAGATTTATGGCATTTTTGTTATTCTTTTTTTTATTAGTAATGGCGGTGATCTGCTGTCACTGCGACATTGTGGTGACAGATCGGACACTTTTGCCACTATTTTGGAGAGATACTCTACTGTAATCAACATTTTTTTAACTGCATTTCTCAGAGGGAGATTGGCAGGAGGAGGTGAAAAAGCTACATTTTCTCAAGCTGTACAGAACACAGCTTTCTCTTGCTATGCGGGAGCCCTGAGAGTGCACATTGCTGTTCAGTGTTCACCACCAAGGGGACCCCCAGATCCCGGCCCCCCCTGTTTGAAATGGTAAGGGGGTACAAAAGAACCCCCACCATTACACAAAGAAAGTGTAAAAAATAGTTAAATAAGACAAACACACATTTGAAAAAGTCCTTTATTAAAAAAAAAATAAAAATAAAAAAAGATTCCAGCGGTGGTAATCCACTCTTGCTATCCAGCGACGGATGATCATCTCTCCCGGGTCCATTGATGGCTGATCTGATCCAGCACAGCGAATCCATCCATCTTCTGTCTCCACGGAGGAGACACTGTGGGATCCCAGCGGCCTGACGTTTGTTAAATGCGGAGGACGGGGCCACCCGTCACCTGACCCCGCCCCTCGCTGACGCGATTGGGGAAGCCGGGCTTCCCCAATGACGTATGGGTGACCCCGCCCACCTCTAATGTAACGCAGGTTTCCGTTACATCAGAGGGGGGCAGGGTTACCCACACATCATTGGGGAAGCCCGGCTTCCCCAATCGCGTCGGGGGGTGGGGTCAGGTGACGGGTGGCCCCGCCTTCCGCATATAACAAACGTCAGGCCGCTGGGATCCCGCAGTGTCTCCTCCGTGGAGACAGAAGATGGATGGATTCGCTGTGCTGGATCAGATCAGCCATCAATGGACCCCGGAGAGATGATCATCCGTCGCTGGATAGCAAGAGTGGATTACCACCGCTGGAATCTTTTTTTATTTTTTTATTTTTTTTTAATAAAGGACTTTTTCAAATGTGTGTTTGTCTTATTTAACTATTTTTTACACTTTCTTTGTGTAATGGTAGGGGTTCTTTTGTACCCCCTTACCATTTCAAACAGGGGGGGCCGGGATCTGGGGGTCCCCTTGGTGGTGAACACTGAACAGCAATGTGCACTCTCAGGGCTCCCGCATAGCAAGAGGAAGCTGTGTTCTGTACAGCTTGAGAAAATGTAGCTTTTTCACCTCCTCCTGCCAATCTCCCTCTGAGAAATGCAGTGGATGGATGGATTCACTGCGCTGGATCAGATGAGCCATCGCTGGACCCCGGAGAGATGATCATCCATCGCTGGATAGCAAGAGTGGATTACCACCGCTGGAATCTTTTTTTATTTTTTTTATTTTTAATAAAGGACTTTTTCCAGAGTGTGTTTGTCTTATTTAACTATTTTTTACACTTTCTTTGTGAAATGGTACCCCCTTTAATTTAAAACAGGGGGGGCTGGGATCTGGGGGTCTCCTTGTTAAAGGGGGCTTCCAGATTCTGATAAGCCCCCCGCCCGCAGACCCCCACAACCACCGGCCAGTGTTGTGGGGATGAGGCTCTTGTCCCCATCAACATGGGGACATGGTGCTTTGGGGGGACTCCAAAGCATCCTCCCAATGTTGAGGACATGTGGCCTGGTACAGTTCAGGAGGGGGGGCGCTCTCTCATCCCCCCCTCTCTTTTCCTGTGGCCTGCCAGGTGGCGTGCTCATATAAAGGGTCTGGTATGGAGTTTTAGGGGAACCCCCACGTCAATTGTTTTTTAATTTGACACGGGGTTCCCCTTAATATCCATACCAGACCTGAAGGGTCTGGTATGGATATTTAGGGGGAACCCCACATCAATTTTTTTTTTAATTTGACGCAGGGTTCCCCTTAATATCCATACCAGACCTGAAGGGCCTGGTAATTGAATTTGGGGGAACCCCACGCTTTTTTTTAATTTATTTGTTTATTTATTTTCAATGACTTTCAATAAGTGTTCTCTGTATTACGGGAGCTGGCAATTCATTATAGCCGCGAGTGATTTTAAATTTCCTGCAGAAATGACACTTTGTGCAGGGACAGTTCTAAGCACGGGAAATATGCGCCCCTTCACAGGCATACTATAGACACCCCCCAGGTACCAAATTTAAAGGAATATTACACTTTTATTGTTTCACTTTAATTATTATTAAAATCACTGCTCCCGAAAAAACGGCCGTTTTTAAAACTTTTTTTTGCATTGATACATGTCCCCTGGGGCAGGACCCAGGTCCCCAAACACTTTTTAGGACAGTAACTTGCATATAAGCCTTTAAAATTAGCACTTTAGATTTTGAACGTTGGAGTCCCATAGACTTTAATAGGGTTCTAAAGTTCACACGAAGTATGCTATATACTAGCTCCGTCGAATCTTCTTTATACATTTGACAGACACCATAAGCCTTCAAAGACAGATTCGACCGTAATTCATGTGGATTTTCGGACGAATGCAATTTTTGAACGAAAAACTAAATAAATAAAAACGAATTTCGGGAGTAACTAAATAAATGTATTTTTCGGACGAAAACGAAATTCCGAAACAAAATATTTCACTCTGCACATGTCTAATTGCATCTAATGCTTATATGCACTGCTGATCATTGATTCTGCTGATTCATGTGTTGATTCCAGTCTAGTGGTAGAACTATATTCTAAGTTACTTTGGCATAGTGATTATACTGTTAAGAACACTGTGTCTAAACCTACCTTTTTGTGTGCTCACTTTGTGCAGCTCCCCCCTCCAGCTCCCCCTTATATTTACCTGCGCCTGATCTCGATCCAGCGCTGCCCTGAGAGCAGCAGCTGTATTCGCTCTCTCTCTCCTCACTGGACATAGAGGCAGCAGCTAGAGCCATTGATTCCTGCTGCTGTCAATCACAGCATGTGAGGCGAGAACAGGGGGCGGGACTGAGCCTTGTTGTGTGTGTCTGTGGACACACACAGCATGGCTCAAGATTGAGCCTGCACAAGTGCCCAAAGAAAGAGGCACTCAGCATGGGGGAGGAGCCAGGAAAGCCAGAGGTACCCCGGAAGAGGCGGATTGGGGCTGTTCTGTGTAAAACCATTGTAAAGAGTAAGAATCACATGTTTGTGATTTGAAAAAAATCTCTTTACAATTACTTAAAAGGAAGTTGAAAATAATAGACATATTAGCACGACCACCAGGTTATAGTAAAGGAAATCAAAGCCTAAAAAAAGGTAATTAATGCAAGCACCACATCTCAGAATTGGTACACTGCAATATATTAAAGTATTGTTTCTAGTTTCTATTGTTAATACCACATTAATGTTAATGATTGGACCTGAATCCCACTGAAAACCTTTGTGCAAGACTAGGTGTAGTGTTGGAAAAACGACAAATGATAACTCACTGAAACTATGATAAAATGCTGGTATTATATTATGGTCCCTTTCACACTGGCAGAGGCCATCAGAGGATCGGCCTGCTTGGCAGGGGATCTCTCCGCTGATCCCCACTGACCAGGCTGGTAACAAGTCTGAGTACTCTCTGCTTATGCAGAGCTGACGCAGACACGCCTGTCCGTTTCTGTCCGCCTGTCATTCGACCCGATCTGCCAGATGGATGACAGGATTGGATTGGATGTCGGCGGGCTGTCAGCTGGCACATGTTCACTGACATCCGCCACTTCATAGAGAGCAGTGGATGGTCTGATCGGACCATCAGTGTGAAAAGGGGCCTATTGCACCAGAAGAACCTAAAAATGTGGTGCATTCTATGCCAGAAAAACTCAAAGCTGTTATTGCTTCTAAAGGCCTCCCAACCAGTTATTGACAATTTTGTAAATAAAAGCATGTATAATTCCTTTTAAAATAGATATGATATTAAATACTTTGAAACTGTAGTTAGCAGTAAATTGCAATACAATTCTATATAACATGACCATTTACAGCACTTTTTTGAGTACATATATCACTCTGAATTAGAGAATATGTACCTACAATCTTCAAACCAAAAAATTAAGGGACCCCTAGTGGTGGACTTTTTAGGCACATGCAATAAATATCCAATTTTATAGAATACAAAAATATTTTTTTATTAAAGAAATATATTAAGAATACATATATAATTAGGAATGTACAAACACATTGGTAGTCAATATACACACTAGTTGCTCAAGATACCCTACGCGTTTTGGAGAGACTAATTCTCCTTCTTCAGGGGTGTGTATAGATATGTGAAACAGGTCTAATAGAAAAGAATAGAGTATATAATTAAGACAGGCTGTTTATCTTAACAGATATATAAATACATTGTACAAAATTCAATATTATGGTAAACACTTACATATTCAAAACAGTGTGCTGGATAGACATTCCATAGGACTAATAATTAAAAACATAACAGGATACCAGTATAGATGTTACCGATGGCTGTTTTCTCTGTCGGATACTTCTCGTGTGGGTGCCCGGCAAAAACAGCCGAAGAAATTGCAATATGAAACAAAGAAACCAACCCCCTAATGCCGGTGGAAAAATGGGGGAGAAAAGGAAACCTCCCCCCCCCCCCTACAGGGAGAACACTGGGGCAAGGCAGTTGGTCCTGTACAAAAGAAAATAGAGGCATATTTTAAACCTAATTAAGGGGAGGAAAAAGGGGAAAAGAAATCCCCTCCCTCCCCATACGATCATAAATAAAAAGGTGGGTTCTTTCATTTATAAAATAAAAAAGGTATTTTTTTTATAACATCATTATAGAGATATATTTATATTTTATATCTTCATCTAGTATATATAGAACAGGCCAAAATTGTCATGGCCTGGCACCTCTGTATAATTAATTGCTATATGAATATATAATATTTTCATATGACCTACGTCAAAATAAAATTAATATAGCAAGCATATTGTGACGCACGTCAATGTTTAGTTAAAAGCAAATTCATATTTAGGTTCTTAGAAATACTCAAATTAAATACAGAACAATGAAATATAATTTGGAGAATAATATTGATCAATAATTGAGTACTGTGAATGATAGACAAAACGTAAGTCAGTATTAAATCAAAAACAAAATGGTATTAGGATTTTATACACTTAAATTAAATATGGAGCAATGAATTATTTACGAAAAAACTAATTTAAATGTGAAAAATAGTATGAATCAATAATTGAATACTATAATTCAGATATGAAATGTACGTCAATATTTAATCAGGATCAAATTAATATTTAGATATTGTAAATATTTAAATTAAATGTAAGGCAATGAATTAATTAAAAAATTGAAAATTGAAATTGTTTATTAGTTGGGAAATTGCTACAGATGATGGATGGAAAGAGGAGACTGAGTCCATGTCTGCCCCCTGAGTGATGCAATCGCCGCCCCGTCCCAGGCGCGTGCGCACGTGCACACGCATGTCGGAACGAGGTCTTCAAAAGTGTCCACAATCTTCAAAAGTGTACACAATCTTGGCCACTGGTGTATATATTTGTTTGACAAACTTGTTGCATTACATTTATAAAAAGTTTTAGTCTGTTTCAAGTGGCATGTTATACACGGCATTATAAATACGGTATGTTGTTTTGGTTTATACAATGCAACAAGCGTTTGCTTTTTCACCAAATTGGTTGCAGAATTATCTAATTATGCACTAACTGTACTCAATCATTGAAATAAGAGGGGAAATAGACTTGGCGCTATACCATTTAAGACTCAAAGTAAATAAATAATTACAATTTGCATAGATTTTCCAGCATGCTGGTAAGTAATAAAAATGAATGTTTAAAAGTCCACGAATAATAGTGAAAACCTTTCTGTGTAATGCCTAATAATAATCTATAGTAATTATTCTTATATATGTATGCTTATCAATAGATGTCAATAAACCATAAAAATCAATAAACCATAAAAATCAATGAGCCATAGAAAAACTAATGGAACATGCAATTCCTAAATTACAATATTAAAGTGCAAGTGCCAGTGAACAAACTTGTGCCAGTGTTAGAATGCACAGAATTCAATTGCAAAAAAACAAAAATAAAAATAAAAATAAATAACCATTCAATTATCTATTTTACATATCTTATGTCCATTTTTGCACCTGTGACGAAAAGTCAGTGAATGGATAGAATAAAAATATAAATAAAGCAGGAAAAATATAAAAATGTATAATGAATATTAAAATGGAAAAAATGTGATAAAAAATTGATTATAAAATTGATGATAAAAATAATGAAAAAAACTGTGAAAAAATGGTGAGAAAATGGTGAAAAAAATAGTGAAAAAAATGGTGATTTTTCTTCTATAAGTGGGGGGGGGGGGAGGGGGGGGGGGAGGAGGGGGTGACTTCAACTGTTGCTCCCGGTGCTCGGTGACCACTTATGTAATTGCTCTCACCAGAGGTATAGCCCCGTCCGGGGTGGATCAGCCTCCACAGTATAAGCCACTCTGTTGCTTTCTGGCTTGCCTCTGCTGTGGTTCTGGGAGTCCCTCATTCCTCCGTGGGTATAGCGTGCCACGTTATATGCAACAAGGAAGAGGCATATCCATGGTGTAGTACGTTTATAATTTGAGATTTTATTTAAATGAACAAAAAATTACTCACAAGAAATCAATGCAATCTCGTTTGTTTATGCTGCTCGGTTTTTTAAAAAAAGGTCCCGCTCGGCTGCCTCGCCGTCTGAGTTATGCCCCGTACACACGACCAGACTTTTCAACATCAAAAGTCTGACGGAATGATTCCGGCAGACTATTCGAACGTGTGTGGGCTGCAGCGGACTTTTGATTTGCAAAAGTCTGACAGACTTTAGAAATGGAACATGTTTCAAATTTTTCTGAAAGAAACTCTGCCGGACCCAGAAATCCGCTCGTGTGTGTGCTAGTCTGACGGACTAAAACCGACGCTAGGGCAGCTATTGGCTACTGGCTATGAACTTCCTTATTCTAGTCCAGTCATACATCATCACATTCGAATCCGTCGGACTTTGGTGTGATTGTGTGTGGCCAAGTCCGTTCATTCAGAAAGTCCGTCAGAACTCTGTCAGAACTCCGTCAGAACTCCGTCGAAAGTCTGCCGGACTTAAGTCCTGTCGTGTGTACGCGGCATTAGAGGTGTATGCTGTCTGGCCAGACAGCATAATCCTAACAACATTACAAACGCAGATCGCAAATGCAGTGTGTTTGCCTGCACTGGATTGCATGGTACGGTGCATTTTTGATAAGTAGTGCATGCACTACATTTGATAAGGTTCAGTGCAATTTCAGCCTATTCAAAGGAAAGGGTTGATAATTGCACCGTAATCGAGTCACATAGAAATCACACAGGAAAGAAAAACACATTCATGTGTGATTCAGGTGTGAATAGGCCCTAAATTCTATTTTTAACATAGAACTCCAGCCATAAATAACAAAAAACATAAACATGAAGAGCCCATTAAAGGATAAAATAACAAAACCAGCTTTTGCTGTAATATTCACCTGCAATTTAGCCGCCGTTCATATCAGGCCGATTTGACATGAGATTTGACATGTTAAAGCCTCCAGCAGCACTGAATGTGCATTCCGAAAGAACGCTGGATGCAGGACAGGCCAGTAGCTCAATTGCATACTGTGCAAGCTCTGGCCAGTGATCCATCCCCCATACCCAGTAACCCAGAGGATTTTCGGTGGGAAAGTTGTCCAAGTCTGATCTTGCCCCTAGGTATTCCTGCACCATGTAAATCAGACCCTGGCGATGATTGCTGGAACCTATCATACCTTGCGGCTGTGGACTAAAAAATTATCTGAATGCATCAGTTAGACGGCCACCTTCTCCACCGCTCCTTCTCTGACTGACCGAAGCCTCAGCAAACACATTGTCCAGGACCAGAAATTTGTAACCTCCCAGTCTCTGGGAACGCGTTGCACAGACCTTTCTGCAAGTCCTCCCAAAGATGTTTCATCCTCTGCTCCCTCTGCAATGGCAAGATAAGGTCCGCAACCTTACCCTTGTACCGTGGATCAAGAAGGGTTGACAGCCAGTAATGATCCCTCTCCTTGATCCGACGAACACAAGGATCCTTCCGCAGGCTTTGTAGGATCAGGGAGGCCATGCAGAGTAGGTTAGCTGAGGCATTCGGTCCGGAGTCCTCTGGGTCACTAAGGACAACATGATCCACAGCCACCTCCTCCCAGCCACGTACAAGTTCACGGGTTTCTTGGGACTGTAAATGATCCCTAAAAGACTGCTGTTGATACTGAGTGCCAGGCTCCACCTCCATGCTGACACAATCCTCCTCCTACTCCTCCTCTTCCTGTGTGATCGGCGGGCCAGCAGGAACACTGTCTGGATAAAGGGGAAAGTCCTCCTCTTCCTGCCTCTGTTCTGCCTCAAGTGCCCTATCCATTATTCCACGCAGCGTGTGCTCCAACAGGTGGACAAGAGGGACAGTGTCACTGATACATGCACTGTCACTGCTCACCATCCTTGTGGCCTCCTCAAATGGTGACAGGACAGTGCATGCATCCCTGATCATGGCCCACTGGCGTGGGGGAAAAAACAAGCTCCCCTGACTCCTGTCCTGGTGCTGTAGTCGCACAGGTACTCATTGATGGCCCTCTGCTGCGTGTGCAGCCGCTGCAGCATGGCCAATGTTCAGTTCCACCTGGTCTGACATGTCACATATAAGGCGGTTCTTGGGCAGGTTCAACTCCTTTTGGAGCTCAACCAGCCGAGCACTGGCATTATATGACCGGCGGAAATGCACACAGACTTTCCTGGCCTGCCTGAGGACATCCTGTAAGCCTGGGTACCTGCCCAAGAACCACTCAACCACCAAGTTAAGGACGAGAGCAACATAGGGCACATGGGTCAGTTGTCCCTGTCGGAGGGCAGAGAGGAGGTTGGTGCCATTGTCGCAAACCACCATTCCTGGCTTAAGCTGGCATGGTGTCAACCACCTCTCAGCCTTCCCCTGCAGAGCTGATAGAATCTCTGCCCCAGTGTGGCTACTGTCCCTCAAGCATACCAGCGCAAGCACCACATGACATCTTTTTGCCTGAGCACTTGCGTAGCCCCTTGAAAGCCTATGGAGCACCACTGGTTCCAAGGACAAAGCACAGGAAGAAGCAATGGAGGAAGAAGAAGAGGAGGTGGTGGAGGAGAGAGGTATGTCAGAATCACCAGTAGTAGCAGTTTGGAGGCGTGGTGGCGGAACAACCTCCAATACTACCTCACCTTTTCTTGCATCCTTCCCAGCTGCCAGCAGAGTCACCCAATGCGCCGTGAAAGATAGGTAATGTCCCTGTCCATGCCTGCTGGACCATAAGTCAGCGGTAATATGCACCTTACCGCTGACCACCCTGTCCAGCGAGCCCAAACCATTGCCTTCCACATGCCGGTAGAGAGCCGGAATCGCCTTCCGTGCGAAAAAGTGGCATTTGGGAACCTGCCACTGAGGAACCGCACATTCCACAAACTCACGGAAGGGGGCAGAGTCTACCAGCTGAAAAGGCAGCAGTTGAAGTGCTAGCAATTTAGCCAAGCTAGCATTCAACCGCTGGGCATGTGGGTGGCTGGGAGTGAACTTCTTTCAGTACTTGGTTGGGACACACCTAATTCTACACCTTTATTCCTGCAGGTTTCAGAGAGAACTGAAGGTATAATGGGGTTGGAGATCCCAGCTGATGAGGAGCAAGGAGAGGTCTGCTTTGTTCTTTGGTGTGGGCCTTTAGGTACGCTTGTCAACGAACTGCAAGGGAGGTCGACATATGTCTGGTCAAGCATGTGATGCCCAAGCGGCTGATGTTTTGGCCATGCGAGATACGCTTGAGACATATGTTGCAAATAGCAGCGGTGCAATCTGATGCACTCGTCTCAAAAAAGGCCCACACCAAAGAACTTTTGGAATAACGCATAGAGACAGTTCCCTGCCTATGCGGCGCTCTGCGGTGTAATGCAGTCGGTGTGCTGCCCTTAAACTGGCCCCTGGAGTGCATCCTGCCTTGTTGGAGATCTGCATCCTCCTCCTCCTCCTCTCTCCTATCAAACTGTTTAGAAGATGCTTCCTTCTGGAACGACAGCCATGCAGACCAATTTGATGCAGTGTGTGGTGTATATGACAGGCTGACCCCCACCTCTTGAACCTCTGAAGAAATGCTGGCAGCACTCATACATCTATTTCCCAAAGACAATCTCTGGGTGTGACGCTGAGCATGTGCACTCAACTGATTTGGTCGACCATGGCATGGCCTGTTCTGAGTGGAGCCTGTCCTGTTAAACCGCTGTATGGTCTTGGCCACTGTGCTGAAGTTCAATTTCAGAGTCTTGGCAATCTTCTTATAGCCTAGGCCATCTTTATGTAGAGCAACAATTCTTTTTTTTCAGATCCTCAGAGAGTTGTTTGCCATGAGGTGCCATGTTGAACTTCCAGTGACTAGTATGAAGGAGTGAGAGCGATAACACCACATTTAACACATCTGCTCCCCATTCACACCTGAGACCTTGTAACACTAACAAGTCACATGACACCAGGGAGGGAAAATGGGAGTGTACTCACTTTTGTTGCCAGTGGCTCAGGCATTAATGGCTGTGTCTTGAGTTATTTTTAGGAGACAGCAAATTTACACTATTATGCAAGCTGTACACTTACTACTTTACATTGTAGCAAAGTGTAATTTCTTCAGTGTTGTCACATGAAAACATATAATTAAATATTTACAAAAATGTGAGGGGTGTACTCACTTTTGTGGGATACTGTACATGATTAAGCCTATGGGCAGGTGAAACACGTTAGAGAATGTGTATCATCTGGAGGAGTCAAGATGAAGCCATTTTTTCATAGATTTTAACTGAGCCCAGTAACGGTTTGTGCTACTCTCCATATCCTTTGCTAGTTTGTCGCATTTGGGAAGGGGTGCTTTAACCTTTCTTCACGGTTCCATGAGTCAGAAAAATAATGATGTCACGGCTAACTAACATTTGCAAATTTGAACTGCTTTTTTTTTTTTTTTCTTCAGAGCAAAGAGGACCTTAGCTTATAATAGATATAAGTATCTGAGTCACAGATTTGTTTCTTAAGTGTGATTGTCTTTCACATGTAACATGCTGATAAGGTGCAAGGTCTGAGGTATACAACATATCAGGAGAAACAGAAGAAACATACTGACTTTCATCCCAGCACAGCAATGATTTTTCCAAGGCCATTTTTAAAGGACACTAGGACTCAACACTCTGTCAGGTGCAGGTAGGGTTTAGCACTAATTGCAGCCAATAGATTACTGCTGGAAGTGATCTGTAGCCTTTGAGGGGCAAGGAAGCTCTGAAACAGGTCTATAATTAGACCTATGTACAGTATCAAAGAAGGAAGGAGAAAGCAGTACAAGACTGAAATCTTTAGATACCTTTAGGCTCAGTTCACATATGGGAATTGGATGTATTTTTAACAGCTTTCAGTTCGTATGACTTGTGAATCGGACCAGCTTGGAATGGAGCTGCTTCATACATGTCCGGAGCCACTGTGGTCCATTCCAAAAAGGGTCCTGTGCATTTTGGGGACCAGTTTAGGTGCCAATTCAAGTAAAAATTTGCACCTGAATCGCATCTGAAACGGTGAACAAAACCGCAGCGGACTCCAGACTGTAAACCGCAGCCGGACATGTGTAAAACAATTCTTAGGCCGCGTACACACGCGCGGACTGTTCGCCCAACCTTGTCCGCTGAACAGTGTTTGGGCGGACAGTCCGCTCGTGTGTGGGGCTTCAGCGGACAGTTTCAGCGGACAGTTGGCCGAACAAGGTCTTACGGAAATTCCGAAAAACTGTCCGCTGAAACAAGGTTTCAGCGGACTGTTCGCTCGTGTGTAGGCTTGTTCGGCCAACTAAGTCTCGCGCATGCTCAGAAAGGATTTCCACGTCGGAAGGTTGCATTGCAGTGTATAGGACGTCGTATTTTTCGTCCCGTCGTACGTGCCGTTCACGTCATCGCGCACGGTTTCAGCAAACTGTTCGTCCGTCGTGTGTGGCCATGTCCGTCCATGCTAAGTTTGAGCGGACTGTTCGCTCAAACTGTTGGACGGACAAAGTTGGGCCAACAGTCCGCGCGTGTGTACGCGGCCTTAGGGTTTAAAGAAGGTCCTGGAAGGCAAGATCAAGAACAATGGAGCATGACCTCAAACTAGACATGTGCATTCTTTTTCGTCCGAATGCATTTTCGTCCGAATTTCAGGTATTTTCGTTTTCGTTTTGACAAACGATAACAAAAGGGCAGAATCCGAAAAATGAAAGATCCAACATAAATAAATCCTTTATTTTTGTTTTCATTGTTACAACAGTTTGATATAGAATAGGAGATTCAACGTGACTCTGGCAATAACAATCTGTGTCTATTGAACCTGTGGTCGAATGTGCCTAACCTTACCTCTATTAGTCCAAGATTATATAGAGAAAATATTCAACAAAGAGAAAATATTTGACATATAGAGAAAAGATTTGACAGAGAGAGAAGATTCTAAAGTGCTAATTTTAAAGGCTAATATGCAAGTTACTGTCCTAAAAAGTGTCTGGGGACCTGGGTCCTGCCCCAGGGGACATGTATCAATGCAAAAAAAAGTTTTAAAACTTTAACCACTTCAGCTCCGGACCAATAAACACCTTAAGGACCAGAGGTCTTTTTGCAATTTCGCACTGCGCTGCTTTAACTGGTAATTGCGCGGTCATGCAATATTGCACCCAAACGAAATTTGCGTCCTTTTCTTCCCACAAATAGAGCTTTCTTTTGATGGTATTTGATTGCCTCTGCGATTTTTTTTTTTTGCGATATAAATGGAAAAAGAGCGAAAATTTTGAAAAAAAAAGATATTTTCTTCTTTTTGTTATAAGAAAAATCGAATAAACTAAATTTTAGTCATACATTGAGGGCAAAATTTATTCAGCCACATGTCTTTAGTAAAAAAAATGTCAATAAGCGTATATTTTTTGGTTTGCGCAAAAGTTATAGCGTCTACAAACTAGAGTACATTTTCTGGAATTTACACAGCTTTTAATTTATGACTGCCGATCTCATTTCTTGAGGTGCTAAAATGGCAGGGCAGTACAAATCCCCCCCAAATGACCCCATTTTGGAAAGTAGACACCCCAAGGAAATTGCTGATGGGTATGTTGAGCCCATTGAATATTTATTTTTTTTGTCCTAAGGGATTGAATAATGACAAAAAAAAAAAAAAAAAATTTTTTTTACAAAAAGTTGTCACTAAATGATATATTGCTCACACATGCCATGGTTATATGTGGAATTGCACCCCAAAATATATTCCGCTACTTCTCCCGAGTATGGCGATACCACGTGTGTGGGACTTTTTGGGAGTCTAGTCGCGCACGGCACCCCAAAAACCAATCACCACCTTCAGGATTTCTAAGGGTGCAAATTTTTGATTTAACTCCTCACTACCTATCACAGTTTCGAAGGCCATAAAATGCCAAAATAGCACAAAACCCCCCAAAATGACCCCATTTTGGAAAGTAGACACCCCAAGCTATTTACTGAGAGGCATGTTGAGTCCATGGAATATTTTATATTTTGCCACAAGTTGCGGGAATATTACAAACTTTTTTTTTTTTGCACCAAGTTGTCACTAAATGATATATTGCTCACACATGCTATGGGCATATGTGAAATGACACCCCAAAATACATTCTGCTGCTTCTCCCGAGTACGGGGATACCACATGTGTGGGACTTTTTGGGAGTCTAGTCGCGCACGGCACCCCGAAAACCAATCACCACCTTCAGGATTTCTAAGGGTGCAAATTTTTGATTTAACTCCTCACTACCTATCACAGTTTCGAAGGCCATAAAATGCCAAAATAGCACAAAACCCCCCAAATGACCCCATTTTGGAAAGTAGACACCCCAAGCTATTTACTGAGAGGCATGTTGAGTCCATGGAATATTTTATATTTTGCCAAAAGTTGCGGGAATATTACAAACTTTTTTTTTTTTTGCACAAAGTTGTCACTAAATGATATATTGCTCACACATGCTATGGGCAGAAGTCAAATTACACCCCAAAATAAATTCTGCTGCTTCTCCCGAGTACGGGGATACCACATGTGGGGGACTTTTTGGGAGCCTAGCCACGTACGGGACCCCGAAAACCAAGCACTGCCTTCCGGATTTGAATATAAAATGCTATAAAAAACAAACTAACCAGAGTCACCCGTAACACTTATACGGTGATCAGTGGTGAAAGGGTTAACTAGGGGCAATCAGGGGGTTCAAATTTTTATTAGGTAGTATATGGGGGTCCCTGGAGCTATATAAAAACCTGATGGGGAACCTAAATAACTAACTGGCTAACCAGCGTCACCAGTGACACTTATACTGTGATCGCTGGTGAAAGGGGGTGAAAGGGTTAACTAGCAGCAATCAGGGGGTTAAAACCATTATTGGGTAGTATATCGGGGTACCTAGCGCTATAAAAACCTGGCGGTGAACCTAAAAAAATAACTAGCTACCTAGCGACACTAGCGACACTGATGCAGCGTTCAGAAAAATTATCGCTTAGTAACACTGGCAAAAGGGGGTGAAAGGGTTAACTAGCGGAAATCAGGGGGTTAAAACCATTATTGGGTAGTATATCGGGGTACCTAGCGCTATAAAAACCTGGCGGTGAACCTAAAAAAATAACTAGCTACCTAGCGACTGTAGCGACACTAATGCAGCGATCAGAAAAACGATCGCTTAGTGACACTGGCAAAAGGGGGTGAAAGGGTTAACTAGCGGCAATCAGGGGGTTAAAACCATTATTGGGTAGTATATCGGGGTACCTAGCTATATAAAAACCTGGCGGTGAACCTAAAAAAATAACTAGCTACCTAGCGACACATGCAGCGATCAGAAAAATGATCGCTTAGTGACACTGGCAAAAGGGGGTGAAAGGGTTAACTAGCGGCAATCAGGGGGTTAAAAACATTATTGGGTAGTATATCGGGGTACCTAGCGCTATAAAAACCTGGCGGTGAACCTAAAAAAATAACTAGCTACCTAGCGACTGTAGCGACACTAATGCAGCGATCAGAAAAACGATCGCTTAGTGACACTGGCAAAAGGGGGTGAAAGGGTTAACTAGCGGCAATCAGGGGGTTAAAAACATTATTGGGTAGTATATCGGGGTACCTAGCGATATAAAAACCTGGCGGTGAACCTAAAAAAATAACTAGCTACCTAGCGACACTAGCGACACATGCAGCGATCAGAAAAATGATCGCTTAGTGACACTGGCAAAAGGGGGTGAAAGGGTTAACTCTAGGGACAATCAGGGGGTTAAATCTTTATTGGGGGGTGATAGGGGGCTACCCTGGACCTAACACTAACTGTCCTGACAGTTTTTACTGTCACAACTGACACTGAATGCATTGATCAGTAAAGAAATGATCAATGCAATCAGTGACACTGTGACTGGGGGGGGAGGGGGGGCGGGGGGGGGATCGGGGGGCGATCGGGGGGGGATCGGGGGGGGATCGGGGGGGGTTTGTGTGCCTGTGTGTACCTACATGTCAGTGTAGTGTTGGTGCACACTTACTTTTACTCTTCTCCTCGTAGTCCGGTCAAAAAGACCGCCCCGAGGAGAATGACATCACTTCCTCCTTCCTGTGTAAACAATACACAGGGGAGGAAGCTTCTCATTGGCCAGGAGCGATCCAGAGGGGGTGGCCGAAAACCAACGGCCATCCCCTCATCACGGAGCGCTCCTGGACCGAATCGGACCGCCGTAAACAGCGGGAGGGGGTCCGATCGGACCCCCCACCCGCTGGAAGGCAATCACGTAGATGTACGTGATTGTGCCTGCCTGTGCCATTGTGCTGACGTACAATGGCAATACGGCGGTCCTCAAGTGGTTAATATCCATACCAGACCTGAAGGGCCTGGTAATTGAATTTAGGGGAACCCCACGCTTTTTTTTTTTTATCAATGATTTTCAATGAGTGTTCTCTGTATTACGGGAGCCAACAATTCATTATAGCCGCAAGTGATTTTAAATGACTTTTTTTCCTGCAGAAATGACACTTTGTGGAGGCACAGTTCTAAGCACGGGAACCATGTGCCCCTTCACAGGCATACTATAGACACTCCCCAGGTACGAAATTTAAAGGAATATTATACTTTTATTGTTTCACTTTAATCATTATTAAAATCACTGCTCCCGAAAAAACTGCCATTTTTAAAACTTTTTTTGCATTGATACATGTCCCCTGGGGCAGGACCCGGGTCTCCAAACACTTTTTAGGACAGTAACTTGCATATTAGCCTTTAAAATTAGCACTTTAGATTTTAAAAGTTGGAGTCCCATAGACTTTAATAGGGTTCTAAAGTTCACATGAAGTATGCTATATAGAGTTTAGCAGCTCCGTCGAATCTTCTTTATACATTTGACAGACACCATAAGCCTTCAAAGACAGATTCAACCATAATTCATGTGGATTTTCGGACTAATGCAATTTTTGAACGAAAGACAAAATAAATAAAAAAGGAAATTCGGGAGTGACTACATAAATTTATTTTTCGGACAAAAACGAAATTCCGAAACGAAATATTTCACTCTGCACATGTCTACCTCAAACTAACAAAAGGAAGGTTCAAGGGTAGAATTAGAAAAATACTATTTACTAAGAGTGGGGGAAGGGCTGCGATGGAACTCCATGTCTGAATGGACACAGGGAGCAGTGACTCGGCTCGGGTGCCCCCATAGCAAGTTTGTTGCTGTGGGGGCCCTAAACAGGAGGGAGGGGCCAGGGTCATAGAAGAGGCAAGAGAGCAGGTAAGTTTAACATGTTTGTTATTTTTATAGGAAAAAAACAAGTCTTTACAATCTCTTTAAGGGAAATTTGGCTACCTCCAGGGCCACCTGTCCCTTATTTATTCATTAGAATGCATGTGCTTCCACTGTGGAGACCTCATAAATTTACAAAGGTTAGTAAAGGTTAGTACTGCAAGTAATACAAGGTTACGTGAAGTGGCCTTATGGCTTATGCATGTGTTTGCAAATGTGTGCTAACTAAACTCCTGTTTTAAATGCATACTGTTGGACAGGTTAATTTGGTTGGTAAGCAGACTGGTTGGTGAGTAGGGATGAGCCGAACACCCCCCTGTTCGGTTCGCACCAGAACCTGCGAACAGACCTAAACTTCGTGTGAACTTTAGAACCCTATTAAAGTCTATGGGACTCGAACGTTCACAATCTAAAGTGCTCATTTTAAAGGGTAATATGAAAGTTACTGTCCTAAAAAGTGTTTGGGGACCTGGGTCCTGCCCCAGGGGACATGGATCAATGCAAAAAAAAGTTTTAAAAACGGCCGTTTTTTCAGGAGCAGTGATTTTAATAATGATTAAAGTGAAACAATAAAAGTGTAATATTCCTTTAAATTTCGTAGCTGGGGGGTATCTATAGTATGCCTGTGAAGGGGCGCATGTTTCTGGTGCTTAGAACTGTCGCTGCACAAAGTGTCATTTGTGCAGGAAAAAAAGTCTTTTAAAATCACTTGCGGCTAAATTGTCGGGTCTCCGTAATACAGAGAACACTCAATGAGTGTTCTCTGTATTAGCCGACAATTCATTCATTCATTGATTAAAAAAAAAAAAAAAAGCGTGGGGGTTCCCCTAAATTCAATCAAAAGGCCCTTCAGGTCTGACATGGATATTAAGGGAAACCCCGTGTCAAATTTAAAAAAAAATTGACGTGGGGGTCCCCCCAAATATCCATACCAGACCCTTCAGGTCTGATATGGATATTAAGGGGAACCCCGCATCAAATTTTAAAAAAAATTGACGTGGGGGTCCCCCTAAATATCCATACCAGACCCTTTATCCGAGCACGCAACCTGGCAGGCCGCAGGAAAAGAGGGGGGGACGAGAGAGCGGCCCCCCCTCCCTCCTGAACCGTACCAGGCCACATACCCTCAACATTGGGAGGATGCTTTGGGGGTCTGTGACCCCTCAAAGCACCTTGTCCCCATGTTGATAAGGACAAGGGCCTCATCCTCACAACCCTGGCCATTGGTTGTGAGGGTCTGCGGGCGGGGGGCTTATCAGAATCTGGAAGCCCCCTTTAACAAGGGGACCCCCAGATCCCGCCCCCCCCCTGTTTGAAATGGTAAGGGGGTACAAAAGTACCCCTACCATTTCACAAAGAAAGTGTCAAAATGGTTAAATAAGACAAACACACTTTTGAAAAATTCCTTTATTAAAAATAAAAAAAATAAAAAAAAAATTCCAGCGGTGCTAATCCACTCTTGCTATCCAGCGATGGGTCTCCGGGGTCCAGCGATGGATGATCATATCCAGCGACGGGGGATCTCTCAGTCCAGCGCTGTCCATACCTCCTTCTTCTGTCTCCACTGCGGAGACACTGCAGAGAGCCGAGCGCTGACATTTCTTATATTGGGAGGGCGGGGCCACCCGTCACCTGACCCCGCCCCTCTGACGCTGGAGAGGGAAGCCAAGGGTTCCCCAGTGACGTGTGGGTGGCCCCGCCCCCTCTGATGTAACGCAGGTTTCCGTTACATCAGAGGGGGCGGGGTCACCCACACGTCACAACCTGGCCGTTGGTTGTGAGGATGAGGCCCTTGTCCTCATCAACATGGGGACAAGGTGCTTTGAGGGGTCACAGACCCCCAAAGCATCCTCCCAATGTTGAGGGTATGTGGCCTGGTACGGTTCAGGAGGGAGGGGGGGCCGCTCTCTCGTCCCCCCCTCTTTTCCTGCGGCCTGCCAGGTTGCGTGCTCGGATAAAGGGTCTGGTATGGATATTTAGGGGGACCCCCACGTCAATTTTTTTTTAAAATTTGATGCGGGGTTCCCCTTAATATCCATATCAGACCTGAAGGGTCTGGTATGGATATTTGGGGGGACCCCCACGTCAATTTTTTTTTTAAATTTGACACGGGGTTCCCCTTAATATCCATGTCAGACCTGAAGGGCCTTTTGATTGAATTTAGGGGAACCCCCACGCTTTTTTTTTTTTTTTTTTTTTTAATCAATGAATGAATGAATTGTCGGCTAATACAGAGAACACTCATTGAGTGTTCTCTGTATTACGGAGACCCGACAATTTAGCCGCAAGTGATTTTAAAAGACTTTTTTTCCTGCACAAATGACACTTTGTGCAGCGACAGTTCTAAGCACCAGAAACATGCGCCCCTTCACAGGCATACTATAGATACCCCCCAGCTACGAAATTTAAAGGAATATTACACTTTTATTGTTTCACTTTAATCATTATTAAAATCACTGCTCCTGAAATAACGGCCGTTTTTAAAACTTTTTTTTGCATTGATCCATGTCCCCTGGGGCAGGACCCAGGTCCCCAAACACTTTTTAGGACAGTAA
Organism: Lithobates pipiens; assembly: GCF_037356315.1. Lineage (NCBI taxonomy): Eukaryota > Metazoa > Chordata > Amphibia > Anura > Ranidae > Lithobates > Lithobates pipiens. The sequence continues at coordinate 143,233,721 of NW_027507790.1, forward strand.
CCTGCATATTACCCTTTAAAATGAGCACTTTAGATTTCTCCCATAGACTTGTATAGGGTGTTCCGGCTTTTCGAATTTGCTGCGAACAGCCCAAATTGTTCACTGTTCGCTGAACAGGCGAACAGGCAATGTTCGAGTAGAACATGAGTTCGACTCGAACTCGAAGCTCATCCCTATTGGTGAGTTGAGCTGAGAATTTTCTCTGTTTTTTTCTTTCATGCATTGCCAATCCACGTGCTCCTTGCTGTGAAGGCCAGTTATAGATGGGGCAGCGGCCATCAGTTTGTTACTGGTGTATATATTGGTGAGGGGACAGACTGGGCACCTTTTCTGCCATTGTGCTATGTGCTGGGTGTCCAACGTGCCCCATGTGCCTTTAAGGAGGATTGGGCTACCTTCATGCCCCCTGCCCCTTAGCTATCCATCATAATGCATGTTCTCCCACTATGGAGACTCTCATAAATTTACAAGGGTTAGGACTGCAAGTAATTGCAGCTTACACATACTTTTGCAAATGTGTACTAACTAAACCCCTGTTTTAACGCATACTGTTGGACAGGTTAATTCGGTTGGTAAGCAGACGGGTTGGTGAGTTGAGCTGGGAATTTTCTCTGGTTTTGTCTTTCAAGGGTTAACATGCACTTTAAAGTCCCAAGAACCAAACAAAAGACGTCTGGACCCTGTGCGTATACTTTAATACAGCTCAAACACTCGCTCTCTTCGAGAAGTAGAGCAGCCAAGGGGTCCAAATTGTAGAGATTTTCAAAATCAATCAAATACAAAATCGAAATACACCTGTTCATCCTATCCTATTGCAGATTATGGAATAATCCTACCACAATGGAAATATAAACCTATCCAATTTAGAAGCACTCAAGAAAAAGGCTGCGTATGACTCAGATGCATCCAATAGAACACACTCACTTCATAATAATAATACATTTTATCTATATAATTTTAGATTGGTATTTGATTTTTATATGTTCTTTAAACATATAGTACTACTGGAGTTTGTATTAGCAGAGAATGAGTCAGGCTTTATAATAAGTAAAGGCAGCTTTTGTTTCATGTGCCAGTGATGCATTTATGTTCTGAATTTTTCATGAAGGCAGGTCTTCAGTCATTAAGTATTATTTAAAAGCAGTGCTGTTAAGTGAGTATATTGACACTAAATCCTATGATAGCTTTATTTTATTGTGGTTTATAATTAACATGTGGTTTCTCAGAACGACTCATCTTGAGTATTGTTGTGAAATGCTGCAAATTTATTCGACCACAAAGTACCCATACGCCACTGGATAGGAGTGTTATGCCGCGTACACGCGACTCGACTTTCTGGCAGACTAGGTCTGACGGAATCAGTCCGTCAGACAATCCGATCGTATATGGGCTTATCTGATCATTTTTCATTTAAAAAATCTGACAGACCTAGAAATAGAACATGTTTCAAATATAAACTAAAAATTAAAACTAAAAATTAAGAACCGTGCTAGCCGTAAAAGTGTCAAATGGGTGAATAATAGATACACTTTATAAAAACCACACCCCTTTTACTCTAAATTATCCTGAGTGAACTGCACTAAGCAGTCAGAGCTTATGCTAGGTGAAACCAATGCACCTAAATCAATAGTGTCAAATGGTTAATTAATATCCCAAAATTGATTGCTAAATTATCCTAAATAGTCACAGCTTTTCTAAATAAAACTAATGTGCCTAAATCAATGGTGTCCAAAATAATGAATGGACATTCAAAGACTTAATTAATTAATACATAACCACCAAAACTAAAAAAGCTAAATAAAAGCAATTTTGCTTTTTTTTTTATTTATCAATCAATTTTGGGATATCAATTAACAATTTGACACTATTGATTTAGGTGCGTTGGTTTCACCTAGCATAAGCTGTGACTGCTTAGTGCAGTTCACTCAGGATAATTAAGGCCGCGTACACACGGGCGGACTATCCGTCCAACTAAGTCCGTCAGACAATCCGACAGACAGTCCGTCCTACTTTTGAATGAACGGACTTGACCACACACGACGAACAGACAGTCCGCTGAAAGCTTGCGCGATGACGTGTACAGCACGTACGACGGGACTAGAAATACGACGTCCAATACACTGCAATGCAACCTTCGGCCGTGTAAATCCTTTCTGAGCATGCGCCATACTTAGTCCGTCCAACTTGCCTACTCACGAGCGGACTGTCCGCTGAAACCAAGTTTGGACGGACAATAATACGGAAATTCCGAAAGACTTAGTCCGCCAGACTGTCCGCTGAAAAAGTCAGCTGAAGCCCACACACGAGCGGATTGTCCGCTGAAACACGTTTCAGCGGACCAAGTCCGCCAGACAGTCCGCCCGTGTGTACGCGGCCTTAGAGTAAAAGGGGTGTGGTTTTTATAGAGTGTATCTATTATTCACCCATTTGACACTTTTAAGGTTAGCACGGTTCTTAATTTTTAGTTTTTATTTAAGTTTGTATTTTTGGTACAGATCAGAACTGCAGCTTTTACTTTAGTTCATTTTTCACAGAGATTATTTATATTACTGTAGCACGGTTTTTCCCCTTTTTTCTTTGCATGTTTCAAATATGTCCGACAGACTCAAGTCTTAATAGGAAAACCGTTCGTCTGTATGCTGGTCCGACAGACCAAATACAATGCAAGGAAAGCTATTGGTTACCAGCTATTGAACTTCCTTTTTTAGTCCCGTCTTACGTCATCACATTCCAAACGAACGGACTTTTGAATGGACCGTTCATGTGTTGCCAAGTCCGTTCATTCAGAATGTCCGTCGGAACTCCGCCGAAAGTCCATCAGGAAGACCGTCGGACCTAGTCTGCCGGAAAGTTCGGGCGTGTGTACGCGGCATTAGTCAAATTTTTCCAAACAACTATGTACATAATTATGTCATCCAGACCTTTGCTACCAAAAAAAAAAATTCTGATGTATAGAGGAAAATACAAAGAGTTTTATAGTGTACGTTTTGTAGTTGGTAGTGTAGGTAAATTGGCCTGGGTTGAATCCGGGTCAGGGATGAGTGACTCAGGGAGGCTGAATGACTCATCAAGCAGCACCTCTGGTAACTCCCCCTGCTTTCTGGAACCTTGGAGAAGCTTCCAGTAGTAGAGGGTGGAGTCTAGGAGGATCTGATTAGAGTACTGAGGAGGGCCCCAACCAATCCCCAGCTAGTGAGCTGGCAGGGGACAAGCACCTCTTAAATACTCTGAGGTCATGCAGCAAGGGCAGTTGAGTGGAATAAGGCGCCCTAAGCATCTGCCTGACCTGCCTTTTGTTAGCACCGGCCCTGGAGACCACTTTTTGATAAAGTGCATCCAATCACACATTTTTCCAGTTTCTATTAAATTTGGGTAATAAGCCCCCCATAATATCTTTAAGGCTAACAAGGAAAGGCAGATGTTCCCATGCCACTATGAAGGGGCCAGCAGCGTCTCTGTGTGCACAGGCAAATGTGGACATGGTCTGTACTCAGGCAGAGCACATTTGTCCCTGTTTAGTGATGTTGCCCGTGTTGTCCAGCCACAGCATCCAGAGGAGGTGGTGGACTGACTTGCTAAACCATCCTCATCCTCCTCATCCTCTATGACCCAAACTGACACTAGGGCACAGTACACAGCAGCTACCAGAGTGACTTATTCTGTCTCCTTGTCCACAGCTTCTACTGCTATAGCCACAGCCTCATGTATGGAGGAGGCAGATGAATTATTTGAGCTTGGTGTCAGCCAGCTTGATTCTGACGTTGGCTCTGCGGTAGAGAAAGGGAGTAACATGAGCCTACAAAGAGGGGATAACACTGATAAACAACAAATTAGCAGTCATGTTCCCCCAGCCGCAGCGTATTGACAAGTTGGCTCCAGTGGTGATGGAGGGGATAATGATGATGATGAGATCTCTGACGAGACTTGGATGCTGGATAAAGCAGAGGAGGGAAGTGAGGGGGAGAAACAACCCTAATGAGGCAAGATTTACTAAAGGGGCAGCCATCATGGAAGAGTAGAGGGCAGCCACCCTATTCCATCAGATTGTGGAGCTGTTACCTCCTGGCCCACTTCCCACAGCTCAGTTGTCTGAGCCTTTTTTAGCACATGTGCAGCCGACCATACTTGCAATTCGCAATCTCTCCTGCAAGCAGTCAAGAGTGGCAAAAACACCAGCTGTTTGGATACCACATGTTTGGCAAGGCATTTAACCTCCCACCACTCAGCCCATTGGCAAAAGAGCACATGAAAGACACACACAAGGGACACAATTCCTCTCATCACTCCTCACCTTTCATGTATACCCCCCCTATATCTCATGACCTCTCGGTAGCCTCCACTGACAGTTTCAGCTTTTCCGTCTGGTGGATTCTGCCCTCTTTCCTGAATTTGCAGAATGTGCCACAATGCAAGTTCCCAGTCACTATTTCTTTGGATGTAAGGCCACTCCAGATCTGTACCATCATGTGGAAGGCAATGTTTTAGCATCATTGGGCACATGATCAAAACAAAAGTTCAGTGATAGTTTTTTTTTTTTCTCCTCACAGCTGACAGCGGAGGAGAAAAAAAAGCCGATCACCAGCCGATCAAAGGGACAGTGGTCCTGAAATGAAGAGGCAATTATGAATAAATTGAACCTGAAAGTGCCCACAAGTGCCACCTATCAATGCCCACAAGTGCCACCTATCAAAGCCCACCAGTGGTGCCAATCAGCGCCACATAGAAGTGCTGCCGATCAGTGCAACCGTTCAGTGCCCATCACTGACACCCATCAGTGCCCATCACTGACACCCATCAGTGCCCATCACTGACACTTATCAGTGCCCATCACTGACACTTATCAGTGCCCATCACTGCCGCCTCTTCAGCGTACATCAATGATGGACAAAAATTACCAGTTTTAAGTTTTTAGTTTTTTTTTTTTATTCTGTCTTTTTTTACATTTTTTTAACAAAAAATAAAAATCACAGAGGTGATCGAATACCACCGAAAAAAAGCTCTATTTGGGGGAAAAAATGATAAAAATGTCATTTGGGTACAGTGTTGTATGACCGCACAGTTGTCATTCAAAGTGCGACAGTGCTGAAAGCTGAAAATTGGTCTGGATAGGAGGGGGGTTTAAGTGCCCAGTAAGCAAGCAGTTAAATGTTATTGGGATCTCTAATCTCTGCAAGACTGTCACCGGATGATGTCCCCGCCCATTATGATGTCACAGTCCCAGAGTGGACTCAGGAGGGGGGGGGGGCGCTCGCTCGTCCCCACCCCCTTTCCTGGCCGGCCGGGTAGCGTGCTCGGATAAGGGTCTGATATGGACCTAGGGGGGACCCCCACGCCGTTTTTTCAGCGTAGGGATTCCCCATTAAGTCCATACCAGGTGACGGGGCCAGCGACGCCTCCTTCGCTAATCCCGGCTACCTGGAGACGCACTCAAAATGAGCAGACTTTTCTCCGGGCAGGAAAAGTCTGTTCATTTCAAAAGTATGGTGGACTGGCACACAGACGGCTGTACTGTCCGCCGAAATGCGAGTCCGGCGGACAGATTGGTGTGCAAAACTCCAATCTTAGTCCGCTGGACTTTTAGGTAAAAAAAGTCAGCCGGAGCCTACACATGGGCGGATTGTCAACCGGATTGTCAACCGGACTTTTTCACCGGATTGTTTGATCGTGTGTATGCGGCCTGAAAGAAATTGTAAATCTTTTCCTGTGTGTACTATAATTTTGCTTCTTCACATAAGGGTTGCTCATTGTGCAAAAAAATTGTTATTTTGATCCAAAGTCTGCCAAAGAGACACCAGAATTTATCCCAAAAATGTCTAATCTTGTTCTGAGTGCACTAAATTGTGGCCTCATCATACAGACTGTCCCCCCAAGCTGTTGTTTACAAACTAAAGAAAGCTTCCAGGGAAACTCAATTTAAATGTCATTTTTTTTCTTTAAAAATGTAAGTTTTGCTGCAGCAAGTTCTATACATGGTGCAGATTCATCACTTTACAGGCAGGCTAATGGGATCTCCCAGGCACTACAGTGCCTTTAAAAAGTATTCACACCCCTTGAAATGTTCCACATTTTTTCATGTTACAACTAAAAATTTAAATCTATTTTATTGGGATTTTATGTGATAGACCAACACAAAGTGGCATATAATTGTGAAGTAGAAGGAAAATTATAAATGGTTTTCTACATTTTTACAAATAAATATCTGAAAAGTGTGGCGTGCATTTGTATTCAGCCCCCTTTACTCTGATACCTCTAACTAAAATCTAGTGGAACCAATTGCCTTCAGAAGTCACCTAATTAGTACCTAGAGTCCACCTATGTGGTATAAATACAGCTGTTCTGTTAAGCCCTCAGAGGTTTGTTAGAGAACGTTAGTGAACAACCAGCATCATGAAGACCAAGGAACACACCAGACAGGTCAGGGATAAAGTTGTGCAGAAGTGTAAAGCAGGGTCAGGTTATAAAAATATATCCCAAGCTTTGAACATCTCAGGGAGCACTGTTCAATCCATCATCCGAAAATGGAAAGAGTATGGCACAAATGCAAACCTACCAAGACATGGTTGTCCACCTAAACTGACAGGCCGGGCAAGGAGAGCATTAATCAGAGAAGCAGCCGAGAAGCCCATAGTAACTCTGGAGGAGCTGCAGAGATCCACAGCTCAGGTAGGAGAATCTGTCCACAGGACAACTATTAGTCGTGGACTCCACAAATCTGGCGTTTATGGAAGAGTGGGAAAAAAGAAAGCCATTGTTGAAAGAAAGCCTTAAGAAGTCCCATTTGCCGAATGTGAGAAGGCATGTGGGGGACACAGCAAAAATTTGGAAGAAGGTGCCCTGGTCAGATGAGACCAAAATTGAACTTTTTAGCCTAAAAGCAAAACGCTATTTGTGACAGAAAACTAACACTGCACATCACCCTGAACACATCATCCCGTCGTGAAACATGGTAGTGGTAGCATTATGTTGTGGGATGCTTTTATTCAGCAGGAGCAGAGAAGCTGGACAGAGTCAATGGGAAGATGGATGGCATCAAATACAGTGCAATCGTAGAAGAAAACCTGGCTACAGATTTTAGACCTGAGACTGGGGCAGAGGTACACCTTCCAGTAGGACAAGGACCCTAAACATACAGCCAGAGCTACAATGGAATGGTTTAGATCAAAGAACATTCATGTGTTAGAATGGCCCAGTCAAAGTCAGGCTCTTTTTTACCTTTACTCCCAAAGACAGCTAATCTGTTACTTGTAGTCTCACAGTCATGGGTTCAAAGACTGGAAAATATGAATGCTATAATCAGCTACGTGCCCAGTCCCAGCAAAGCTTGACCATCTTCCTTTCTATTTAAGTCTGAGCAATTGGTCTAATTTCTAGCACCAGGCCCCAATACCTTGTACCAGAGAGTTTGTTCCTGTAACATATTCAGTGTTCCTGTGTATCCAGTGATCTGGTTCTCTCCAGTGTTCCTAGCTTTAGCATCTTTCACACCCTTGTGGATTCCTGGAGAGCTTCCATAGTCCCTGCATCTGTGTTCACAGTGGACTCCTAATGAACTCTTGATGTTTGTGCACTCCTGTCTCCCTGGGTTTCCAGTACCTCAGTGCTGCAATAGATCCTCATGTCTGCAATAGATCCTCATGTCTGTCGCACTTTGCTTCCACTATTTCAATGCTGCAACAGGCTCTCACCCTGTGTACCTGTGTTTCCATCATCCCAGTGCTGCAGAAGTTTCATCTTTGTTCCTGTGTTCCTAGTACCCCAGTTCTGAAAAAGATACTTACTTCTGTCTTCCTAGCATCCCAGTGTTACAAGGTACTCTCTCCCCTGTCTCCGTGTTCCCAGCACACCAGTACTGCAAGAGAATATCACATCTCTCTTCCTGTGTTCCCAATTTCCCCATGCAGCAAGAGACTCTCAAGCTTTTGTACCAGTGTTCCCACCACCCCAATGCTGCAAGAAATTGTCTATCTCCCTGTGTTCCCAGTGTTGCAAAATAAATCTTGCCTCTGCCACCCGATGTTTCCAGCTTCTCAGTGCTGCAAGAGATTCTCGCCTCTTGTCCCTGTTTTCCCAGATGTCCAGTGCTACAAGAGACTCTTGCCCCTATGTAGCTGTGTTCCTAGCACCCCAGTGCTGCAAAAGATCCTCACGTCTGTCTCCCTGTTTCCTCATGTAAGGGGATTCACGATTGGCTATTGTCTCCTTCTTGCTTCTTGGAAAGGACTAACACCCACCTGCTGCTGATGGTACCCTCTGCCATATTGTGTCACACTCCTGGTGATAGGCCTAATCACAACATTCCCAGCTGCAGGCCTTAATATTTGTGACTAAAGGCATGTCCACACATAAAAGCATCTCCCACACTTTACTGTAACGTTGTAGGAATTCTGTGACATCTGACATTACATTGGCATACTAGCAGAATTCTTCAGCATGGAACAGCATACACACAGTAGAAATTCTGTAGTTGTCAGTTAGGCGCAGAACACCAGCACATGATTTGTAAGCCATTCAGCATTCCCAGCATTCAGCTTCCTTCATCTAGTAAGATTAAGGTGCCCTCATTAGTCTACTAGTCTCTCTCAATGGCCCATGCATAGCTCTGCCCAGCCGATCATCCTGCCAAATGGCACTTTCATCCCCAAGCTTCACCACTACTCCCTTTAGAGGACTTTTGCACCGAAAATACCTTTTGCACCCTGCTCAAGATCCATAGAAGATAGTCAGAGGAGTCACTGTGACTACAGCTGGTCCTACTGAGTTCTGTACCATCTCCCCTGGGACTTCAGCCTTGCAGGGGGCCCTTTAGATAAGCTCTGTAGGGAACTACATACTTGCGGCTCTGGGGTGTTTGGCTTCCATGCCCTGACTACTACTAGGATCCATCCACACTGGCATTTATATGGGCACTAACTACATCCATGACATCACAAGGTTTTCTCTTAAAACAGGTCTAACACCTAACTGCCACTTTCCCTTTACTATACTATTTGGAAACAGAGCCATCTAGTGGCAAGCAAGCTAACTGAATCTGCCAATATCCAGCTGCCATGTGCTGCAAAAGACTTCTGCACTCCCGTCTTCCTGTAATTCTGACACCCCAGTGCTTCTAGATACTCTTTCACTCCTGCCATTTCCATTAGTCCAGCATCCCTGTGCTTTCATAAACTCTTGACTTTTTTCTACTCAGACTCTGGCCAGTTATAGCCTGAATTGGTGCACTTGGGGCCACAACCTGGGAGCTCTCCTGCAGCAAAACCCATCACCCCTTGCAAAGCATTCTGGAAAAAAAAGTACTCCTTAGAATGCGCCTTGAATACACTGCCATCAGGTGTCCAGGTTGAATGGTGGGACCAGAATCATCCGCCATTAATGACAGGTTCTAATAGCATAACATTGGGTATGAGTCATTGACTTTACTGCCAAATGAAGTATCTAGGAATAAAATACAAACCCAGGAAATACACTAATTGTATGAATTATTTATTGCTTACATTTGTATTTAGCCTAAAGTTTTTCTTAAATCCCAAGTCCAGGCCCTGTGTTACCCTCACATATCATCCCATTTCCCCTTTGTTGGCCCCACTGACAGTATTTTTTTGTTTTTTTATGCTTTAATATTCACCTTTTCTGAAACCTTCATGTCTGCCAATTGATGCCACAGGGACATCTTATTCCTTTCTAGTATGGGTGGTCCTCACTGATGACAAGGGTCATGCTGATGAACAACGCTGATTCTGCACCAGTAGAAGATGAATGAAGGGAGCTTTGATACCTTGCATTCACAATATATACTCAATCTTCTAATTTTAATAATACATTAATGATTTCGTTTTGCAGTCAGTGCTGTTTTTCTTTGAGTTGGGAGTATATTTCAAGAAATAACATTGTATGCTAGAGTCTGGCTTTAATCCCTATTTCTTTTGCCTATTAGTGTAGGTTGTCAGTTCTCTTTTGTTTTAATGACTTGTATTTCATTAAGTCTTGTACAATGGTCTTATTCCTAGGTTTACACGGTTATGTCCAGTGGAGATACAACAATGTACATTAGCTGGTTAAAAGTGATCTCAAGGCAAGATTAAATTTTTTAGCAAACCTCTATATTAACAAAGCTATGAGCTTTTGAAATGTTATTTGCTCTAGAATGTCTTTGTTGAATGTTTGCTAATCAGAGCATATTGGATATCTTTTTCTATGCAAGCAGGACTGTTGTTAGAAATGGACTGAAGACATAAATTCCTCAAATGCTTTCTTTGCAGCCTCAGCTGCAGTGCACAGTGAATTAACAGAAAGCACTCTGTATAGAGACTTCCTGTTCATTCACATACTGAAGTATAGTAAATGCTTCTGTTATGAATGAACACAGTGAGTGATATGTACTGATCACTCACTGTGTTCATTCAGGATAGGAAGGGCCTGTAAATAAGACATAGTTATTGGCCCCTTGCTCTCCATCTTCAATATATCCCCCTGTGCTGGCAGGAGAGGAGAGGAGGGAAGCCAGTAGTGCTGCAGGGGGGGGGGGCAGCACAGGGGGGTCTGGGCAGCAGATTGAATCAAATGTGGACAGGGAAGGTAATTGGTGCAGTGGGGGGCATTTACTAGAACCTATCCCCCTGTATGGCTCTCTCTGTAGCAACTGAAAGCTGGTGGGAGAGAGGGATGGAGGAGCCGGCTTTCAGCTGTTGCAGAGAACCATACTGGGGATTGATTCCTGGAATTGAAAAATATAAAAGGTAAATAATTGTGCTAACCCTTCCATTTAAACTCCAATTATAAGTGTAAAAAATCCAACAATATATTCAAAGTTACCACCCCAACCTAATGATGATTCACATCAATAATCAGTTGTGCATACAAAGTATATTAGTATATAAAAGTCCCTATATGAATTCTTCATACACCAAGACATGGCCTTACACCTAAACTGACAGGCCAGGCAAGAAGAGCATTAATCAGAGAAGCAGCTAAGAGGCCCATGGTAACTAGAGGAGCTGCAGAGATCCACTGCTCAGGTGGGAGAATCTGTCCACAGGACAACTATTAGTTGTGCACTCCACAAATCTGGCCTTTATGGAAGAGACACAAGAAGAAAGCCATAGTTGAAAGAAAGCCATAAGAAGTCCTGTTTGTAATTTGCAAGAAGCCATGAGGGGGACACAGCAAACATGTGGAAGAAGGGGCTCTGGTCAGATGAGACCAAAATAAACTTTTTGGCTTAAAAAAACTAACACTTCACATCATCCTGAACACACCATTCCATCGTGAAACATGGTGGTGGCAGCATTATGTTGTGGGATGCTTTTCTTCAGCAGGGACAGGGAAGCTGGCCAGAGTTGATGGGAAGATGGATAGAGATAAATACAGGGCAATCTTAGAAGAAAACTTTTCTAAAGTCTGCAAATGACTTGAGACTGGGGCAGAATTTCACCTTCCAGCAGGACAATGATCCTAAACATACAGCCAGAGCTACAATGGAATGGCTTAGATCAAAGCATATTCATGTGTTAGAATGGCCCAATCAAAGTTAAAACCTAAATCCAATTGAGAATCTTAACAAGACTTGAAAACTGCTGTTCACAGACGCTCTCCATCCCATCTGACAGAGCTTGAACTATTTTGCAAAGAAGAATGGACAAAAATGTCACCCTCTAGATGTGCAAAGCTGGTAAAGGCATATCCAAAAAGACTTGCATCTGTAACTGCAGTGAAAGGTGGTTCTACAAAGTATTGACCCAGGGGTCTGAATACAAATGCACGCCACATTTTTCAGATATTTATTTGTAAAACATTTGGAAAACCATTTATCATTTTCCTTCCACTTCACAATTATGTGCCTCTTTGTGTTGGTCTATCACATAAAATCCCAATAAAATAAATTTAAGTTATTGGCTGTAACATGACAAAATGTGGAAAATTTTAAGGGGTATGGATTACAAAGACTACAAACAAAGCATCAAAGACCAGCTGCTGTTGGAATGTTGACCTGGGTCAAAACAGTGGTTCATAGACAAATGCTGCCCCTAGGGGAGACTACAGCATGCTTCCTGGAAGATGGGCAGGAGAAGAATATATTTCCTGGTTATTAGGAAGGATAGCCTCTTATGAATTTTTCATTGGACAGAGGACTAGACAGGCGGGCAGAGGATGTGTGTATGGGTGGTGTCTGAGAGAGCTTTAAAAGTAATGATCAGCTAGAGTTCTTCCTCTTTTTCCTTGGAGTCCAGCCAGCATAAAACGCCTGAAAGGAAGGGCGTACAGTAGTGTATCATCCCTGCTCTTTTGTTTTATATGCTCTGTAGTATTCTTTTAGTGTTTTCTGTTAGCATTTCTACTTTCTTTGTAAATATATGAGATCCTTGCTTATTTAACCACTTCAGCCCCCCGGAAGAATTTACCCCCTTCCTGACCAGAGCACTTTTTGCAATTCAGCACTGCGTCGTTTTAATTGACAATTGTGGGGTCGTGTGACGCGGCTCCCAAACAAAATTGACGTCCTTTTTTTCCCATAAATAGAGCTTTCTTTTGGTGGTATTTGATCACCTCTGTGGTTTTTATTTTTTGTGCTATAGACAAAAAAAAGCAAAATTTAAAAAAAAAAAACGCATTATTTTTAATTTTTTGCTATAATAAATATCCCCCAAAAACATTTAAATTTTTGTTTCTTTCTCAGTTTAGGCCGATACGTATTCTTCTACATATTTTTGGTTAAAAAAATTGAAATCAGCGTTTATTGATTGGTTTGCGCAAAAGTTATAGCGTCTACAAAATAGGGGATAGTTTTATGACATTTTTATTGATAATTTTTTTTACTAGCGATCAGCGATTTTTATCATAACTGTGACATTATGGCAGACAGATCGGACAATTTTGACACATTTTTGGGACCATTGGCATTAATACAGCGATCAATGCTAAAAAATTTTTTTTTACAGATTACTGTAAAAATGTCACTGGCAGTGAAGGGGTTAACCACTAGGTGGCACTGTAGGGGTTAAGTCTGTCCTAGGGAGTGATTGTAACTGTGGGGGGGAGGGGCTGTGTATGACACGTCACTGATCAGCACTCCAGATTACAGTGAGAGCTAATCAGTGACAGTGTCACTAGGTAGAACAGGGAGATGCCTGTTTACATTAGCATTCCCCCTTTCTTCCTCACCATTAGACGATAGTGGTCATGGAGTTCCCAGTAAAGGGCAACGTAAAGGTACGTTAATCTGCCTGTACGTGCCCTTCTGCCACAGTATATCTGCGTGAGGTGGTCGCGAAGCGGTTAAGCAGTGTGTTTATTTCTATAGCTAACATTATTATTATATAATTATCATTAACCTTATCAGAGATTTGATAGACTAGCTAACTATAGGAATAGACAAGATAATACATGATTATGATAAATAGGGGAAATCCAAAACCACCCCATATTTATTTTACTATGAAAACAGCATCTTTTGTTAGGTGCAAAGATCCAAGGATCCCAAAGATGGAAAACTACCCCTCTCAGTGCCTACACACCTCCTGGATGACACCACACACTGAGATGCCAGTACCAGCAGCATGCGTTCTATCCAGCCCAGCCAGCCTTCCCCTGTACTCCTGAGCCTCAGAGCGGACCTGTGGTCACATCAGCTGCCAGTAAACCACACTACGTTCTGTTTCCATCATGTTTGTGAGTCCATTCATCCTTTAAGATCTATTTGCGCTGGATTTCTGTATTTTTGTCTGTCTACAAATATAATCAACATTATGTTCGAATTATGAACATTACTCTAATAATTCAGCCTTTTTGCCAAAACAATATTTAGCAACACAAGACTAATTGAGTACTGGTTGGCTGAGCATATTTTATTTTTTCATGTAGTGTTTCTAGATCAATCATCATACTATTCCTTTATTGTAGATATAAATGAGGAAGCATGCACTTAAAGCAAAGGATCCTGGTGGCTATTTCTTTTTTAACTTTGATACTAAAAGTCTTAAAGCTTTATGTAGGCTCCAGGGAGGTGTAATGATTACTCTTATGATGTCATACCTACAGGGACCATCCTAGGCATTCTATCAGAATTGCAGACACTGCTGCAAAGCTAAAGGCAATTTCCTTTCCATTACAGCTGTAAATGTGAAATGTCTAGGAGCTGGCTTTTTGAAGGAGTTATTTGAAAGTGTTATCAAGATGTTATTCACACTTTCCAAATGAAAATCTCACAAATGTGCTGTGTAAATGTGGCATTAAAGAAAGAAGAAAAATACTTTATGTTTAGATAATATGATAGATAGCAATCTGTCTCTGTAGAGCAGGACAATTTGGTGGCAATATCAGAAGATCCCCTTAAGATAAATGTTTCATATTAGCAAAAGGTTTGTCTAATTCATGATACAAAATGATTTTATGATGAGTAAAATCATAGCAAGCGTGCACATTAGGGTTTCCTTAAGGCATGCAGAAGGAAGGATTCTAGAAAGAATATTTCAAAGATACACTAATCACAACTATTAGCATTACAGTATGAATAGAAACAATTCTTAAAAGCAATTTCCTTTTTTGCAGCACATTAATGCATTCAAACACATTTTTTTTAACCACTACAATACAGGGCACTTTCACCCCCTTCCTTCCCAGCCCAATTTTCAGCTTTCAGCGCTCTAGCGCTTTCAGTGACAATTGCGCGGTCATGCTACACTGTACCCAAATGAAATTGTTATCATTTTGTTCGCACAAATAGAGCTTTATTTTGGTGTTATTTATTCACGACTCCGTTTTTTTTTTTTGCGATGTAAGCGCAAAAATAGCGGAAATTTGGAAAAAAAACAATATTTTCTTTTTTCTATTTGAAAAGAAACCCAATAAAATCAAATTTTGTCATAAATTTAAGCCAAAATGTATTCTGCTACATGTTTTTGGTAAAAAAAATTCCGTTAAGTGTATAATAATTGGTTTGTGTGATCACGGACATATGTACGCAAATGATCATGTACATATGTGTGCAGGTGATCACGTACATATGTGTGCAGATAATCATTGGGACATGTGATTTTAGTGGGACATATGTGGGGGACATGTTTTTATTATTAGGGACATGTGTTTTTATTATTTGGGGACATGTATGTTTTGGGGACATGTGTGTTTTGGGGACATATGTGGGGACTGTGTTTGTACTGTGTGGTGTGTTGTGTGTTTACACTACACTGATGATCAGTGAGTAAAAAGCTGTAAAAAGCAGCCCATACTCACTGATCATCAGCCGGCTGCAGCGTTCTGCTCTCCTCTCCTCAGCGGTGACTTCCGTGTGAGGAGAGGAGAGCCGATTGCCTAGCAACCGGCTGTTTGTTTACATCACATGACGGCCGTGATTGGACACGGCCGTCATGTGATCAGGAGGGCCAATCACAGAGCCCTCCTGCCGATCTGAGATGTGCCGTGTCCGGGTGACACGAGCACATCGGGATCGCGCCGCTGCGCGGGCGCGCGCGCGCGCGATCCCGCTACTCCTGAATGACGTTCCTGAACGTCCTATCAGGAGTAGACGGCTCCCACCCGGCCGTATATATGCATTGGCCGGGTGGGAAGTGGTTAAAGAAGACCTCCACTAGGCACTAACGAGGCACTAACGATGAGTGTATAATACAAATTTGGTAAGCTGCAGCAAAGTACTAGTGTAACAAAGTGCATAACTGGATGATAAGACACTGAGTATTTGTAACTTGTAGTTTATTAAATGGGTGCAAAGTTAAAATCCATAATGCAAAAAAGGGTCAAAATGGAAAAGAGCATGCATACACTGCAGAACAAAATATGAAAACTGCACAAAAATTTACTTTTTTTTCACAGCAATGTCTCTGTGGCTCAGATGTAGAGTCTCCAGACTCCCTAACAGAGAGTCTAGCTGAGAATCATTACTTCAGTAAAACAGTTCAGAACAGCTCTTATAACAGGTGAACAGTGAGGTTGAAGCAAACATACCCAGTAACCAGATTGGGTAATCAGCCAGGCCAGAAGTCAAGGATCCAAGTAGAGGAACAGCAAGCAGGATAAGGAGCCAGGACTGATGTCAGCAAAGCTAGTCTTTAAACAGGAACGCAGGAGACGGTTTCTAGTGATGTGACAAAGGAGAAGGCCGAGATCAAGTGAGCTGGATGGCTTTAAGTAGGCAGGACAGACGAGCAGATTAAACAACAGCTGGGTAACTGTAGAGAGAGATGGAAGTTGGCAATTAGTTGGCAGCTGAGCGGCCAGACAGTACCCCCCCAATGACCCCTCCCCCTCGGAGGACCACCGGGCTTAAGGGGAAAACGTCTATGGAAATCACGGAGGAGGACAGGGGCATGTACGTCTGAAGATGAGACCCAAAGCGTTCCTCCAGACCGTACCCATTCCAATGCACCAGGTACTGTATGCACCTACGGAACCTACGGGAGTGTCAGGGCTGGCTTAGCCCTTCCTTCTTTGGGCTGGCTGCTCAGCTGTTGGCTAATTGCCAGCTCTCATGTCTCTCCACAGTTACCAGCTATTCCTGATCATGCTTGTCTGACCTGTCTACTTAAAGCTGTCCAGCTCACTTCACCTCTGCCTTCATCTTGGTCACATCACAAGAAACCATCTCCTGTGGTTCTGTTTAAAGACTGGCTTGCTGACATCCCTTCTGGCTCCTTATCCTGCTTGCTGTTGCTCTACTTGGATCCCTGACTTCTGGCCTGGCTGATTACCCGATCTGGTTATTGAACTCTGGCCTGGCTGACTACTCTATCCAGTTACTGGACTCTGGCTATGCTTTGACTACACTTTTTCTTTTTTTACATCAAAAGCGTTTATTGAGTTAAAGAAAAGGCATTAACATGAAGTACAATATCACAACTGAGACCAACCATATATAAATACATTTAGCAGATTACCATTTCTATACCTGTCACGACCGCTCGGGCACCCCGGTCGTATGCAAGAGACTTACCCATAGAGACCCGTCGTGGAGAGCCCGTCGTTTCCCTTTGACGCGCGCTAAAGCCAACGAACGCACTCGCGTCAACACGAACGAACGCGCACGCGCACGAGGGTCACGAACGGGAGCACGTTCCCTTGCGAGGACGCGCTGACCCGTCGTACGTCTGTTTGGCGCCCTAAGGCCTTCTTTAGTCACTGGCTCCCTTCCACCCGTGCTGTCCAGTCTACAGCGTGTCCGTGATCTTGCTATCTGAATCTGTACCCGTTACCCTGGTTTCCTGATATCCGGCTTGTTCCTTGACTCCGATCCATTGCTGCCTGCCTACGACCTCTGCTTGTCTGACCACGTCTCTGCCTCATCCCTTGTACCTTGCTGACCGATTCCTGCTGACCCGGCCTGTACCCGATACTCCTGTTTCTGCTTACCCATTGGGTTCCTGGTGCCTCCTGACGACCACCTGCCCAGCCGTCCATCCACTGGTGCCTGCCTGCTACAGATCAGTCCTACCAGCTCTACCTACTCGCTGTCGGTGCCCAGCTGTTCATCTGGACCAGTCTCCATCTGCCAGGCACTTGTGCCCCCTGAACTTTTGAATACCTGTCCTCATCTCCAGGGGTTCATTAGCCAGGGGGATACGAGGGGCCGATCCCTGCATTCCAGGCTCAACTACTAGGTACGTGACAGTACTGGACAGCCATGTCCGAGCCTGCGCAGGGAGCCTCCCCCATGGACGAGCTCTGCCATCATCTGGCCGGCCTTACTCAAGCAGTTAAGAGTTTGCAGGAGGGCTACGGAAGACTGGAGGAACAAGTTCAGGCACTATCTGCTTCAGCACCAGCCTCTCCAGGGGTTCATGCCCCACCTTCAGTAGTCATGCTGCCACCTGAACCTAGGGTTCCAACCCCGGAACGATTCTCGGGAGACCGAAACAAGTTCAGGGCCTTCCGCAACTCATGCGAACTTTACTTTGCTTTGCAACCCCGGACCTTCTCCCTTGAAGCAACGAAGGTGGGATTCATCATCTCTTTGTTGACAGATGAACCTCAGGCCTGGGCACACCGTCTGTTGGAGCGGAAAGACCCATCTCTAGACTCTGTGGATACCTTCTTTCAGGCAATGTCCAGACTCTACGAGGACCCCCAACTCGCAGCAACCGCAGAAGCAGCCCTACGTGCCCTGCAACAAGGTCGTAGACCTGTGGAGGACTATGTATCAGAATTCCGGCGATGGAGCGCGGACACAGAATGGAACAACGCGGCCCTGCGCTATCAGTTCCGCTTGGGTCTCTCCGAGGCCCTGAAAGATGAGTTGGCCCGTGTGGGCATCCCCGAGACATTAGAAGCCCTGATAGACACCTCCATCCAAATCGACAGGCGTTTGAGGGAACGCCGCCAGGAACGTTCTTCCGCAGCTACTCGTCCAATCTGGATGCTACCACGGGTGCCTAGTCACCCAACTCCTCCTGCTCCACCCGCATCCACATTGGACACCCCGGAACCCATGCAGCTGGGGTTACTTCGCCCGTCTCTGACCCCAGAAGAACGCCAACGTCGCCGGGTCAACAACCTTTGTCTGTACTGCGGAGAGCCAGGGCACTTTGTTCGTTCCTGTCCAGCTAAGATACGTAAGTGCCTCCTTGTTCCACCTGTCCCCTCATCTGTGTTGACTGATAACCCTTCTCATCTGGCTGTTCCTGTCCTTTTGCAGCTCCCAGGAAGGACTATCCAAACCCACGCGGTTATTGATTCCGGGGCTTGCAGTGGCTTCGTCGACTCGTCCTTCGCCCGAAGAAATAGCGTTCCCCTCAGACCAAGAGAGAAGGGGCTCTCGGTATACCTAGCTGACGGGTCTACCTTGGGATCAGGACCAGTGATTCAGGAGACTAGCCCCCTACCCGCTGTCATTGCCGGAACTCACCGAGAACTCTTGTGCCTGGACGTCATTCAGTCTCCCCTGTTCCCAATCATCCTTGGTATGCCTTGGCTGAAGGCACACAACCCGCGGATTGATTGCATCACCGGAACCATCGAATTTCCTTCGGATTACTGCCTCCAGCATTGCTGCCGGAACCCCGACGGGGACTCCTCGGTTCTTCTCTGTTCAGAATCCGATGACGAAACCCGACAAGCGGTACCCAAGGAGTATCACGCCTTCTTAGATGTCTTCAGTAAAAAGGGGGCAGAGACCCTTCCTCCCCATAGGTCATATGACTGCCCAATAGAACTGCTCCCGGGGGCAGAAATTCCCTTTGGAAGGATCTTCCCTCTTTCCGAGTCCGAACTGAGTGCCCTGAAGTCATATCTAGATGACAGTCTAGCAAAGGGATTTATTCGGCCCTCCCCCTCCCCGGCGGGCGCTGGAATTTTCTTTGTAGAAAAAAAGGACCACTCCCTACGCCCATGTGTGGACTATCGGGCCCTGAATAAAATCACCATTAAAAATCGTTACCCCCTGCCGCTGGTACCTGAACTTTTTCAAAGACTGGGGTCCGCTAAGTTCTTTTCTAAGTTGGATCTTCGGGGCGCCTATAACCTCGTACGTATCAGGAGAGGTGACGAGTGGAAAACTGCCTTCCGCACCCGCTTCGGGCATTACGAATACTTAGTGATGCCATTTGGATTGTGTAATGCCCCGGCCACTTTCCAGCACTTTGTTAACGACATTTTTAGGGACTATCTAGATTTGTTTGTAATTATTTACCTGGATGATATTTTAATTTTCTCTTCCACCCTAGCCATTCATCGGGAACACGTGAAGAAGGTACTGACCCGTCTCCGTCTCCACGGCTTGTACGCCAAACCTGAAAAGTGTATTTTTGAACAGCAGAGCATCCAGTTCCTCGG
The DNA here is from genome assembly GCF_037356315.1 of Lithobates pipiens. NCBI lineage: Eukaryota > Metazoa > Chordata > Amphibia > Anura > Ranidae > Lithobates > Lithobates pipiens. Next base: position 143,253,494 of record NW_027507790.1, read on the forward strand.
CTTGGTCATCTCGGTAAGAGGAGTAGAGATGGATCCACAGAAGGTCTCAGCAATCCAAGATTGGCCTGCTCCCTCAGATAGAAAGGGAGTCCAGCGATTTGTGGGCTTTGCTAACTTTTACCGCAAGTTCATAAAGGGTTTTTCTGCTATTATCGCTCCCATTACCGAACTGACCAAACAGAACCGAAGGTTTCATTGGACTCCTGAAGCACAAAAGGCCTTCCAGTCCCTGAAGAATCTATTTGTCTCAGCCTCGGTCCTGAAACACCCCGATTCTGCTCTACCATATACCCTTGAAGTTGACGCTTCAGAAATAGCAGTCGGAGCAATACTCTCCCAGAGACAGGGACCCAAGTCCTTACTCCATCTGGTCGCCTTCTTCTCCCGCAAGCTATCAGAGGCCGAAAGAAATTATGACGTCGGAGACCGTGAGTTATTAGCCATCAAGTCCGCACTTGAAGAGTGGCGCTACTTGCTGGAAGGGGCTACCCACCCAATCTTGGTCTATACAGACCACAAAAATTTAGAGTACCTGAAGACAGCTAAGAGACTTAAGCCTCGTCAGGCCAGGTGGGCACTCTTCTTCTCAAGATTTGTATTCCATATCACCTACCGTCCCGGATCCAAAAATACCAAGCCGGACGCTTTATCCCGCATGTTCAGTCAGCCGGAGAACTTGCCACCTACTGATACCATCCTCTCTGCTGGGAACTTCCTTCTTCTCCAGGGAGATGTGATGTCTCAGCTTAAGCAGGCGTCCATAGGCGCTATACCTCCATCCGGTACCCCGTTATCCTCCAGTGATGGCCTTCTATGGTACGAGAACAGGATTTTCGTCCCCCAGGCAGCTCGGACTCTGGTTCTGGCCTCCTGTCATGACCACCCCTTGGCTGGCCACTTTGGGATACTCAAGACCCTGGAATTACTCAGGCGCACCTTCTGGTGGCCACGGATGAAGGACGATTGCAAGAATTACTTACAAGCTTGCACCACCTGCATCCGAAGTAAAAGCGACAAGTTAAAAGCCTGGGGTCTACTAAGACCACTACCCGTTCCTGACAGACCGTGGAGGATGATCTCCATGGATTTCATCGTTGAACTCCCCCCTTCCGAAGATCACTCCACGATTTTCGTCGTAGTTGACCGACTCACCAAGATGGCACACTTCTTGCCCATGAAGGGCACCCCTTCAGCCGCGGAGACAGCTAACATCTTTATAAAGGAAATTGTGAGGCCTCATGGCATCCCTGCCAACATCACATCTGATAGGGGGGTGCAGTTCACCTCAAGGTTTTGGAGGGCACTCTGCGAAGCATTGAAGATTGACCTTCGCCTATCCTCAGCCTACCATCCGCAGACCAACGGCCAGACCGAAAGGACGAATCAAACACTGGAACAATACCTTCGTTGTTTTTCGTCCTTCTCTCAAGACGACTGGGCCTCTCTTTTACCAATGGCGGAGTTTGCGTACAATAATACTGTCCACTCGGCCACCAAGCAATCCCCTTTCTATGCGAACTTTGGATTCCACCCGTTGTTCCTGTCTGGCGACCTTCCTGAGTGCTCAGTACCAGCGGTTCAAAAGAACCTGAATTTCTTTGAAGAAAACAACAAGCTCCTGCAGGAAACTCTGGCCAGATCACAGGAGCACAGTAAAGAAGTCTTCGACCGAAAGAGGAGAGGGGAACTGGATCTTAAGGTTGGGGATCGGGTCTGGCTGTCTACCCTGAATCTTAAGCTCTCCTGCCCTTCTAAGAAGTTGGGCCCAAGATTCATAGGTCCTTTCCCGATCAAGAGGAAACTAAATGATGTTGCGTTTGAACTCAAACTTCCTGGATCCTTCCGAATCCATCCAGTTTTTCATGTGTCACTCCTCAAACCCACAGTCATGGACCCCTTCACTGACAGAATCTCCAGCCCTCCGGAACCCGTGTTGGTCAATGGGGAGATCGAGTTTGAAGTGGAGGCCATTCTGGACTGTAGAAAGAGACAGAACCAGATTCAATTCTTGGTCAAGTGGAAGGGGTACGGACCTGAGGAAAACTCATGGGAGCCAGAAGCCAACATCCACGCCAAGAGACTCATCCGTGCCTTCAAGAAGGCCTACCCGAACAAGTTGGCTCGGTTAGGCATCCGGAGGCTGCCCCTTGGGGGGGCAATGTCACGACCGCTCGGGCACCCCGGTCGTATGCAAGAGACTTACCCATAGAGACCCGTCGTGGAGAGCCCGTCGTTTCCCTTTGACGCGCGCTAAAGCCAACGAACGCACTCGCGTCAACACGAACGAACGCGCACGTGGGTCACGAACGGGAGCACGTTCCCTTGCGAGGACGCGCTGACCCGTCGTACGTCTGTTTGGCGCCCTAAGGCCTTCTTTAGTCACTGGCTCCCTTCCACCCGTGCTGTCCAGTCTACAGCGTGTCCGTGATCTTGCTATCTGAATCTGTACCCGTTACCCTGGTTTCCTGATATCCGGCTTGTTCCTTGACTCCGATCCATTGCTGCCTGCCTACGACCTCTGCTTGTCTGACCACGTCTCTGCCTCATCCCTTGTACCTTGCTGACCGATTCCTGCTGACCCGGCCTGTACCCGATACTCCTGTTTCTGCTTACCCATTGGGTTCCTGGTGCCTCCTGACGACCACCTGCCCAGCCGTCCATCCACTGGTGCCTGCCTGCTACAGATCAGTCCTACCAGCTCTACCTACTCGCTGTCGGTGCCCAGCTGTTCATCTGGACCAGTCTCCATCTGCCAGGCACTTGTGCCCCCTGAACTTTTGAATACCTGTCCTCATCTCCAGGGGTTCATTAGCCAGGGGGATACGAGGGGCCGATCCCTGCATTCCAGGCTCAACTACTAGGTACGTGACAATACCACATCTCTATTCTACACTTGTACTGTGAAATAATGCAGTATACATCATAGGGGGTATTAAGTTCATTGAGGTTTTGAGTATTTAGGAACATATCCTCTACAAACATGTTTTTACTTGACCAAGTGAAAACCTCCTAACTTTGTTGAAAAAATGCTGTTAGATCCCTTTGGATCCCATGTCTCCGTCTGTTATTCCTACAACCAGTCACTTAGCCTTAACCAAACTGTACAGAAAAGCCAAAGGTTCATGTCAGTCAGATGTACTGTGCCGTTATTATAACAATATTCTCAGTTGAGTTCTAGGAGTGAACACAGAAAGTAAAACAATAAAGATTAATGAAACTTGAGAAAAAAGGAAGGGTAGGGTTAGATTGTCTGACTTAGCCTCTTATATTTCAGTTGTCTCTATGAAGATCAGCATATTTTTTGGAGTATCGGAACACTATCCAGGGTGTCCAAGTAGCATGATTCATTGGCTTGGGCCACTGTTTCTTCCATAGTGTACGTGTCAGTTACTCTGTTCAACCACTCAACCACCGTTGGGACTCTGGGGGACCGCCAGTGCACCGGCACCAGTGTCTTGGCTGCATTGAGGAGATGTTTAAGCAGAGAATGTTTGTATCTCTTCAGGGGAACGTCATTTATGTGTAGGAGACAGCAAGCCGCATCTAATGTGGTCGAGGTATCTGTAATTTGTGTGATCAAAGTTCTCACCTCATCCCAAAAGGGCGTCAGCTTAGAACAACTCCACCAAATATGCGTGAGTGTACCCACCTCTCCTTGGCATCTCCAGCACACTTCTGGGACCTGTGGGAACCATCTATGTAATTTGTCGGGGGTGTGGTACCAATGTGTCAGCAGCTTATAGCATGTTTCTTGTGTTTTTGTGCTAATAGAGCACTTGTGGGCCAGTGCACAGGCGCTCCCCCATTGAGAGTCCGTGATGCTCCTCTGGAGCCCAAGAGCCCATTTGCTCCTGAATCTGTCATCAGCTTGTCCAGTCATTTTCTGTAGCCAACTGTAGGCCACTGAAGTCGCCCTATGTAGTCTCTCGCCAGACGCACAGACAGCCTCCAAATCAGTCAACTGTCTAGTGAAATTTTTTTTGTATTTTGGGGAGGTAACAAAGCTTCTGGTCTGGAAGTAAGTCCATAGGGGAAACGATGGTTCCCCCCAGTCTCTCCTAAGGGTCTCCAAGTCTTTCACTTTGCCACGAGATAAGCAATCTTTCACCAATCTTGAGGCAGCAGAGGCTGTATTATGAAAAAGAGAGTTCCCCATTCCTGGAATAAAGTCAGAATTGTCTTGGAGCGGTGTCAAAGGGCTGAGGGGGGTCGTCACAGCAAATCGCTTCGTGTTTGCGTGTAGTACTGTTAGCGTAGTCTCCGTTAGGGGATTTAAACTGATCATTCCCTTAAGTCTGCTCAGGGTAGTCCATGGAGAAAAGTGCAATCTGTTTTCTGTGAGCATATCTTCCAGTCTTACCCAGTCCTTGTCAGCCCCGTGACAGTGCCAGTGAATTATCCTTGTAATTTGTGCTGCTAACTGATATTTCTTGAAGTCTGGCAGCCCCATCCCCCCCATATCCTTTGGTTCTGTCAATAAAGCATATTTGATCCTCGCTCTTCCATTCTGCCATAGAAAGTGTAGGGCCAGGGAGTTTAGTTTGTGAAAGAAACTTCTGGGAATGTGAATTGGTAACGCTCTAAACAGGTAGATCAGCCTTGGTAACACAGACATTTTCAGGATTGCCGCACGGCCGAACCATGAGAACAACCCTGAACCCCAGGATCCTAGGTCTCCTTCAATCGATTTCAGGAGTGGGGAAAAGTTGTGTTCGAAAAACTTTTTTGGTATCCGGGGCCACCCAAACCCTCAGGTATTTAAGCGCCACAGCCTCCCATTTGAAGGGGCAATTTTGCTTGGTTCTATTTAACTCCTCCAGAGTCAAATCAACGCTCAAGGCCTCAGACTTGGAGTAGTTAATTTTTAAATTGGACATGTAGCCAAATTTTGTAAATGCTTTCAGTAGATTGGGGATCGTCGTATGCGGATCTGTCAAAAAAAACATCAAATCGTCGGCGTAAGCCGCAACTTTGAACTCCCTGTCCCGTACCCTGAATCCTCTTATCGAACCATCATTATTGATTGCTCTAATGAACGGCTTGAGGGATAAAATAAACAAAAGGGGTGACAAAGGGCAACCTTGTCTGGTTCCATTCGCAATGCTCACTGGTTCTGACAAGGAGCCGTTAATCCTCACTCTAGCTGTGGGATTTTGATATATAGCTGAGATCCAGGTCATCATCCGGGCCTGCAGCCCCACCTGTTTGCATGTGGACGTTATGTAATCCCACGCCACGCGATCGAAGGCCTTCTCCGCATCCGTGGACAGGAGAAGGCCTCCGATCTTCTTCGCACAGGCCGTCTGCATCAGTAAAAGTGTTTTAATAATGTTGTCTTTGGCCTCTCTCCCTGGCATAAAGCCAACCTGCTCTGGACCCATCAACTCCGACAAAAGTGGGCTCAGTCTATTAGCCAGGATCTTGGTCAAGATTTTGAGATCCAGATTTAGGAGAGAGATTGGCCTATAATTCGCACATGATGACGGATCTTTATTAGGTTTGGGTATCACCGATATGTGGGCCGACAGAAGGGACCATCCGAGGTGAGGACAGGGAGTTCAAGGCCTTTTTTAGGGGGCTGGAGAGAATATCCAAAAAAGTTTTATAATAGATGGCCGAATAGCCATCTGGCCCCGGGCTTTTCCCCGTCTTTAAGTCGGTTATTGCTCGTTTAATTTCATTGTCTGAAATCTGTGCGTCAAGGGATATTAAGTCATGTTCCCCCAGAGTGGAGAGTCCTCTCTCGTAGAAATTCTCCAATAATTTGGGATCTATTTCCCTCCAGGTCTTTGGGTCTATGTTGAGGGGGTAGGCTATATAACCCAGTATAGTATTTATGAAAATGGGCCGCAATGTCATCGTTATTCACATCTAGGGAGCCTTTCGCATTACAAATGCCGTTTATGGTCTGGCTGGAATTATGTTCTCTCAGGGCTCTGGCTAACAGTCTGCCTATAAAACGAAAAATCAATCAGCGCTGAACACAACAAATAAATGAAATGATAAACAACATGCAGCTAGAATACTATAGGTCAAAATACCAAATCCCACAATACAAAGTAAAAAAGTAACAGTACAGCGCATAGATAAATAATATAAGTGAATAATAAAGTGACACTCTATTAATGCATCTAAAAACAAAAGTCCATAGATACAACAAAACAACAAGTAGAGTTGTCAAGGAAAAGATCCGCTTGTGCAGTGTGCCTTCAATCGACAAAACAAGTGATGATGTGATTCCTTCACCAATAAGCAAGATGGACTCTCACCTCAAAATATGGACCCCTGATTTAACAGACAGGTCAGAAAACGCATGTTTCCATCATGGGTTAATCACAGCATTCAGTAGATGTAGCGTTAGTGCTCAAAGATTGAATCCTTTTCAGTATCCTCAAGTTAATATGATTCCATATAAAAACATAAAGAACAAAATCTAGTGCTCTCCGTTTAAACGAATTTATTTTAAAACAGAAATGAAAGAGATACACTCACATTCTGGTGCACTGATCTCCAGTGCTGAGTGCTGGGCATGAAAACAAATGTAGCACAGCGTCCATGCATGGATCAGTATAGCAGCTTGCGGATGACGTCACGGCTTAGGTCACGTGGTCCGTACGCGTTGCGTCCCCGAAAGTAGGCAGGACTTCATCAGCGGCGACGGCGTGAAGTCGGACAGCCGCTTTTAAGCTGGTATACTGATAATAAGCCAATGAGAGAGAAGATAGTGCGCAAGGCAGTTTCACAGAGACAACACACATCAAGCGTGACTCCGGAGGCCACATTAACACTTAATCAATTACCGGAAAGAGAGGAAACATTATAAAAACTAATAAAACTAATAACATAAAGGGGTGCATATGAATTGAACCACATCAGTAGCAACATACATCCGTTACACAACCCATTGCCATCAAATAGAGCATATTAGATAGCAAGAAAAATTCCTAATAACCATAAAAAAGCAGTATTATAGCGCCGATGTGGGGACACATAAGTGTCTCTCAGCCCATCGTTGCACCCCTGCAGAACATAAGATAAAACCACAAAGCCGCCGACGCCATCAGCAAGCAACACTGATCCATGCATGGAAAAAACAATTAATACAAAAATAATGAATTACATAATGAAAATGAATCCCAAAATAAATAACAATAAAAATCTAAATAAAATAAAATAAAAATAAATAAATATAAAAATAAAAATAAAAATAAAATTAAAATTAAAATTAAAATAAAAATAAATAAAAATAAAAATAAAAATAAATGTGAAAATAAAAATAAAAATAAAAATAAAAATAAAGATGGTACATACATGTATAAAATTAGCAAAATTATCTGTCCGAAATGAAGCAGTTTAAATCAAAATCAACGTTCAAGCCACTCGGGGCAAGAACCCTTGTTCCATGAATCCAATGCGACTCACGTCTGCTCAGTTGGCGTATGAATTACCCCCACGCCAATGTTTCGTAACCTTCTCTATCCCCCAGAAACTCAAACTTTTGGGATTCTGAGCATGTACCAATTTAAAGTGTCGAGATACATTGTGTGTCTTCAGACCCTTCTTAATATTATTTACATGCTCACCTAATCTCCCATGGAGAGGCCTGGACATCCTGCCAATATATTGGAGGCCACATCCACATTGTAACATATATACCACCCCTACCGTAGAGCAAGTGATCAATTGATCGATCTTGTACTCCCTATTGTTACTAGTAGCAACAAAGGATTTCCTCTTTTTTACATTGCATCTGGAGTGTTTGCAAGCAGTACACCTACCACACGCATAAAAACCAGACAAGAAAGAGAAAAGCCTGCTTTCAGTTTGTACAGGAGGATCAATCACACTGGGGGCTATCTGATCACGTAACGAAGGAGCCTTTTTATATATAAAAGAGGGGCGTGCGGGTAAGAGAGGTCCTAATACCCGATCCTGTTTCAGTATAAACCAGTTTTTAGCAACTAATTTTTCGAATTTCTTGTGCTGGACATTATAATCCAGAACCATTCTAAAGTTGACACCTCCATCTACTGGTTCTTTTATTTTATCTCCTAACAAAAGAGATCTATCCAACTGTTGGACTCGAGCTACTTCATGATCTAGACCAGATCTGTCATAGCCTTTTTCCTGAAATTTGGAGGATAGAATTTGAGCCTGAAGCGCAAAATCGTCCACTTTAGAACAATTACGTCTTAATCTGACATACTGTCCTCTGGGGATGTTGCACAGCCAAGACTTATGGTGGCAGCTCCCCAGAGGAATGTATGAATTGCGGTCGGTTGGTTTGAAATAATTCTTCAGAGACAACCCATCCTTATCTTTACTAATCTCCAAATCAAGGAATACCATACGTTCCTGACTAATGTTCCAAGACAGCTGGATGTTCTTATCATTCGTGTTCATAGTCCCAATGAAATTGTCCAGACCCGCTCGATCACCATCCCATATCATAATAAGGTCATCAATAAATCTTTTGTAGCAGATTAATTCATGGGGGCGATTACGAAAGACGACGTCCTCCTCCCAGTGGGCCATAAATAAATTGGCCACACTGGGAGCGAACTTAGCCCCCATGGCAACACCCCTGGTCTGTAGATAGAACTGATGATTAAACCAAAAATAATTTCTGGTCAAACAAAAATTTAAACATTTACGGAGGAATTTTTTATGGCACTCAGAAAGATCGGAAAATGTGGACATGGCCCACTGAACCGAAGCCTGCGCGTCATTGTGCCCAATAATTGTATACAGGGAGCCAACATCAGCAGTCACAAGGAAACAGGATGCCGAACATTCTAATGATTCAAGGATTTGTATGATGTGTTTGGTGTCTTTAAGAAATGCCTTTGTTTTCAACACCAAGGGCTGCAAAAAGGTATCTATATATTGGCCCACCCTAGATGAAATAGAATCAATGCCATTAACTATAGGCCTGCCAGGAGGATTAACACAATCCTTATGTATCTTCGGCAGGCTATATATAATGGGGGTCCTACAAAACAACAGATCAAGGTAAAGTCCCTCTTTTTTATTTAAAACATTCTTGTTTTTTCCTTCCTCTATTAGCCAATGTAATTCATCCTTATATTGTAACATAGGATCTTTATTTAGCACTTGATATGTATCTATGTCACTCACAAGTCTATTCATTTCGGACATATAATAGTTTTTATCTAGAATGACCAACCCACCGCCCTTGTCGGCGGGGCGTATAATGATGCCATCCCTACTTTTTAAGGACTCCACACCTAGTTTAATATACTGGGGATCTTTCACTTTACGTATTTTTAGTGTATCTAAATCATTTATTACGACATTTTTAAAAACCTCCAGAAACTTGTTATCAGTATTAAGAGGATTAAACGTAGATTTGTTACGGAGATTAGAATGTTGAGTTTCAAAAGTTCTAACCTGTTTAGTCGAATTAGACAAAAAATATTTTTTCATATTCAGATTCCTAATGAACTTCTGAATATTCACATAAGTATGAAATTTATTTAAATTCCGAAAGGGAGCAAATTTTAAACCTCTATCTAAAACCTTCAGTTCATTGTCACTTAATGTGCATCCACTAAGGTTATAGATACCCGCTCCTACTGGGGTTTTTGTTTTTTTGTTTTTTGAATTCTCCTACCCCCTCTCCTTCCTCTCTCTCTTTTCTTTTTCGAACCTGGCTGCCTGACCGAGGGGTTCCGTGGGGTTGCTGTTTCCACCACTCCTGATGGGTAGGTGGTTGTACATAAGGTGGATTGGTGGGTTGATGAATAGGTGGTTGCACATAGGGGCCCCCCCCCGGACCACCCCATGCGCCCAAAAAATCCCCTCCCTCACCTGTTGGACCATATTGTAATGACGCAAATCTGTTGGACACAGGTATAGGGTACCTCACAGGACCACCATACGAAGCCCCCTGGTGGGAAATGTGTTCATGCTGGTAACCTCCCTGTCTGTTTGGGGAGTGGTAGCCATAATAGTATTGGGAGTCATTCCCAGGCCCCTCCCTAGGACCCCAATTCCCATTGAAATTGCTATTACCTCTCCCACTATTTTTCCCACGATTATTACGGGCACCCCTCCCGTACGTACCTCCCCTAGGGGAGTTACTTCTATTGCAACTAGATCCAATTTGGGGATACTGTGGAGTGGGAATGGCTTGAGAATTAACAGTCTGCCTGCCTTATTTCCCCCTTCATAGTAGATCTTTTTCTTAAAGAAGAGCATTCGCTTGGCTTTCATTTGCATCAAATCCAGAAATTGCTTCCTAGTGTTCATTAAGTCTGTGGCCGTACGTTCGCATAACGTGCGCTTGTGCAATGTTTCTAATCTGCCTATTTTTTCAAGAAGGCCTTTCATCTCTTTCTCTCGTTCGCGTTTATGTCTTGCCCCCAGCTTGATTAGTACCCCCCTAATAGTACACTTGTGCGCTTCCCAAAGCACTAAAGGGTCTGTATCAGGTAGGTCATTATTTGAGAAGAACTCCTTGAGAGCCGTCACGATCTGGGGCAAAGTCATAGGGTCAGTCAGGAGGGAAGGGTTTAGTTTCCAAGTGTTGTATGTCTGTCTCTGTCTGCTGAAATCCATAGATACCGCAATGGGGGCATGATCAGAAATAGCCTGTGCGCCGATTTTGGCTGCACTAACCGCCGGCAGGTCACGTTGTGTCACAAACAAATAATCAATACGGGAATATTTATTGTGTGGGATCGAATAGTATGTATAATCCCTTTCCTATGGATTTAGCAGGCGCCAGGCGTCTACTAATTGCAAGGTCTGTAGAAGTCTTTTGATTTTCTTCAAAATTTGGAAAGTGACACATGACCTACCCGTGGAAGTGTCCGCCAGGGGATCTAGTGGGATGTTAAAGTCCCCTCCTAGAATGATACAGCTCGATGCGAAGCCCTGTAACTCCCTCACCAGGCGTCTACAAAATTGGAGGTGACTCGTGTTGGGGAAATAAACATTGGCTAGAGTGAGGGGTTTGCCCCTGTAGGAGCCTTTCAGGAAAATGTAGCGTCCCTCTGGGTCTGATATCGTCTCGGACACCACAAAGGGGGTGTCCTTCCCCAGGAGGATTGAAACACCCTTCGTCTTTGACAGAGTATTCGTTGCATGAAAGGCTCTCGTGAAGAATTTATTTGTCAGTCTGTGCGCCTGGCGAGAAACAAAATGCGTCTCCTGAAGAAAGACACATTGTGGCCTACCTCTTTGCAGTTCTCTAAGCACTGCGGTTCTTTTTTCTGGGATGTTCAGTCCCTTCACATTGTGCGAGATTATCAAGGGCATGCGTCCCAGTGTTGCGTAAGCCATTTATTTAGCTATGTGAATCAGAGTCACCCAAGATTGGTCAAGACAAATCCAACCTACAACAGTATGAATTACAAAACAAGTGGAAATCGGTGGATATACAACCCTAAATAATATTAGAAAAGAGGTGAGTCAGATAGAGAGTGAAAAGAGAGAAAGAAATGGAAGAAAGAAAGGAGAAAGAGAAGAAGGAAGGAAAAGGGGGAGGAAAAAAAAAAAAGGGGGGGGGTTAGATAGGGTGAGGTGTAATAGGGGAAAGAAAGATAGGAACAGCCGAAAGGAGAAAACTGTCCCCAGTTATTAAGTAACTTATTATAAAACCTCTGTCAGATGAGCCCAACTAACAGGGTGGTAAATTAGCCTCTCTTAGGATCGGAAAAAGTCCCGGTCCAGAGAGGCTTGGTAGAAGCGTGGGTCAGACCAGATAGCGTAATGTGCTATCCACGGAGCCGACCTGAATTTGCGGCTAAGAATTCAACCAAACAAAAAAGAAAGATATACCCAGCAGATAACCAGACAGTTCAGGTACAATAGTACCAACAAAACCTGAAAATGTCAACTATAATTGCGCTGGGATAGGGGAGAGAGCCAATTATCAACCAAATACTGAATTAAAAGTTTGTCATCAAAACTTAACCTCTCATAAGGAGAGGTTCTACCGTGTGTTCGTAGCAGCCCATAACTGCAGGTCACTGAACATCTGGGTTTGCGTTATAAGTTACCAAAAGTTAATTAACATGGTATGTCTTCTCTCAGACCTCCGACAAAAATTAAGGCATCTTGGCTCTGCATATCTTCTGCTCGAGTCATGAGTCCAGCAGCAAAGATGGCCTCTTCGCCTGTGGCCGTTATTGCATTAACGGGTGCCTGCCTGGTATAGAATACTCGGCCCACTCTCTAAGCATGTAGAAATAAAACAATAAACGGGATAAAGGAGCCGACATCTGGAAATCTGAAGTGTCTCAGTGAGGCCCTATTCCCTCGAAGGGATGTGACATAGTTAACCTTGGCCCTCCTCCCTGGGCCTGGATGGTGTGGGTCTGGCGTTAGGAGTCCCCATGGAGGAATGGCTGCCTTTTTTGTTTCTCGATCGCTTCGTCATGCGTTTCTCCGGGGTAGATAGAGGTGAGCTGGGAGGGGACCTGTTGCCCAGTGGCACCTGGAACTCTTGGTACCATTCAGGTAGAGACACCAAGTCAATATGCAGGGCTTCACAAAAATCTGGAAGATCTTGGGGGGTACGAAGAGAGATCTGTTTACCTCCATACATGACTACCAGAGCGAAGGGGAAGCGCCATGAGTACCGGATCTCTCTTTCCCTGAGGACATCCAGCAGGGGGCGCATCGCTCTTCTGTTATGCAGAGTGATTTGGGACAAGTCCTGAAAGAGCATAATGGAGGTGCCGTTGAAAATTATGCGATCGTTCCTCCTGGCTCTTCTCATTATATCCTCCTTAAGGAGAAAGCTTTGGAGGCAACATATAATGTCCCTGGGGGGTGCTGAATCCGGGCCTTTCGCCCTGAGTGCTCTGTGCGCACGTACGAATTCTATTGCAGTGTCCTCTTGTCGGTCTAATAGGCTGTTAAAAAGTCTCTGCAACGCTGGGATAATTTGTTCTGATTCTACAGATTCGGGTATCCCCGTACCCTAATATTGTTCCTCCTCCCCCTGTTGTCCAAATCCTCCAAATGGCGGTTCATTTCAATAAAGTGGGATGAGTGTGCCTCAGCCACGGACTCCAGGGCCCGTATCTCCCTATCCCTTCGCTTCCCTGCTGCCTCTGCCGCTGAGATCTTTTCCGTGAGGACAAGCAGATTGGATTTTAAATCCGTGATGGCAGCCGAGAATGTGGACTTGATGTCTGCTGCAAAAGCCCGACATATGTTCGTATGTAAGGGGTTTGGAGGGGTGTGAGATGCTCCTACCTGCGTCTTCTGCAGCGGATTGGGAGTCCTCACTGAAGTCCTCCTCTTCGCCATGCTCCGGCGCCATCTTGTCTGGCCCGCTCTGTCTCTGCATAGATTGAGAGCGGGCACTGGAGTGAGGGGGTGAGCTGGGTTTTCCGACCCATGACAGGCTGCTAGTGCTGGACAATATAGGCTCTTTGCCGATTCTCTCCCCGGAGCTCAGCTAATGCGCCGCCATCCTCGCCGCTGGCCAAGCCACGCCCCCACACTTTTTCTTTTTACCTTTTTATTTTTATTAATAAACAAGTGTGATTTAATTGTACTTCTGTCTTGGTCTGATTCATGGTTGGAAGTGGAGGAAACTTGTCGTGACAAGGCATTGGCCCTTACATTCTTAGTACCGGGTAATAATGAGACAATGTAATTAAAACTCTACAAGAAAAGAGCCCATTGCACCCTTCTGGGTGAAAGACGCTTAGCCTCAGACAAGAATGTAAGATTCTTAAGGTCAGTAAGAATGAGAATCAGCAGAGTGGTACTTAGTGATACAGTGCTCTCTATCGTGGTGCTGGAGTCAGTGCTCAGTCTCTATCACGGTGCTGGTTTCAGACAGTGAGGGAGATAGCAGCGGAGAAGCCAATCAGCAGGCAGTGCCAGCACCATGGCTGAGGATCAGCACTGGACTGGCAATTCCAGACCACCGCAGTGGAGCCCTGCATAGGTGGGGTAAGGGCTGGACAGAGGGAGGGGCTCAAGCACAGGTTGGCACACTGGGACACTGGCACAGGACTGCGCTGCCCTGACTGTGGCACTGATCATCTCCTGCACCCCCTTCATAGCCTGCCCTGACCTTGCCTCTCCTCCATGGCCTTCATGCACTCCTGAATTGTCAAAATTTCACAGATAAAAAAAGAATGCTTGTCGTTGTCGATCTCAGATTCACTTAATACTTTTGTACTATGGACTTTTGGACTATGTGTGCATAGCTAGTAAGTATTTTGTGGCTGAAAATATGACCTGGAGGTTTTTAAGATTTGCCTGCCATTAAAGTCAATGGGGTCCGCCACAAACCTTGCGGTTCGCAAACTTCTGGCCGCGTTTGCGGTTCACGGTCGCAAAACGTCCCATCGGAAGTTCGTCCATCACTAAAAAGCAGACTTGAGACTCTCAAAGGCCTTAATGAACTCCGGAGACTAACTCTGTGAGTTACCGCCCTTTCTAGTCATATCAGTCAGGGGCTTGACCAGAGACGAAAAGTCACGAACAAACTCCCGATAATAGTTGGCAAAACCCAGGAAACGCTGCAGAGGACATAAAATCACGGGTCGGGCAACTGTAGGACTGCCAAAAGTTTCTCTGGGTCCATTGAAAACCCAGCAGTGGAAATGACATAGCCCATTAATTTAACCTGTTCACGATGGAACTCACATTTCTCCAGTTAAAAATAGAGATTGTTCTCTCTTAGTTTCTGAAGCACACGACAGACATCTGTGTGGTGGCTCTCCAGGGACTTGGAAAATATGAGGATATCATCAAGATAAACCACCACACGTAACTGCAACAAATCTTGGAGGACATCGTTAATAAATTCCTGGAAAACTGCCGGGGCGTTACAAAGGTCAAAAGGCATTACAAGGTATTCATAATGGCATGTTCTCGTGTTAAACACAGTTTTCCACTCGTCGCCCTCCTTAATCCACATGAGATTGTATGCCCCATACAATCAAATCAAGCTTTGTGAAAACCGTTGATCTCTTGAGGTGGTCAAATAACTCTGTAATCAACTAAATCGGGTAGGCATTCTTAATCATGAAACAATTGAGACCCCTATAATCAATACTGGGTCTCAGTTCACCGCTCTTCTTCTTCACAAAGAAGAAACCAGCAGGATATGAGGATTTGGGGATGAAAACTCAAGAAAGCGTGTCTGCAACATACTCCTCCATGGCCTTATCCTCCAAGACCGACAAAGAGTAAACCCAGCCACAAGGGGGTATGGCACCAGGTTGAAGGTTAATTGAGTAATCATAAGGCCGGTGTGGAGGCAAACTACCGGCTTGACCTTTGTCAAAGACATCGCTAAAATGGTGGTACTCCTCCGGCAGGGAGGAGAGTGAAGAGGTGCACAGGACTTTGGCTACCTTCTGGAAGCATGTCTCACTGTATTGTGGTGACCAGGAGAGAACCTCAGCATGGAGCCAATCAAAAGAGGGTTTGTGCCTCTGTAACGAGTGATAACCAATAATCAGCGGAAACCTAGGTGAGGAAATAACTTGGAATTGGATTATCTCATGGTGAAGAGCCCCTACGATCATGGACAACGGAACTGTCTCATGAGTCACATGGGCAAGCTGTAGAGGTCTTCCATCAAGAGCCTCAATGGCAAGTGGAGTTTCATGCAGCTGCAGTGGAATCAAGTGCTGCAATACAAAGGCAGCATCAATGAACAGGCCTGCAGCCCCAGAGTCAATTAGAGCCTGTATCTCGATGGACGACTCAGCCCAAGAAAGGGTGACCAAAACCAGGGGCTTAACGTTCTGGATAACTGGGGACGAAACAATGCCACCTAAGGTTTGTCCATGACAGGACCTCAAAGTTCGAGCGTTCCCTGGACGGGTAGGACAAGACTTTGAAAAGTGACCTGCCTGGCCACAATAAAGGCACAATCTCTCCCTCCTCCTAAAGGCTCTCTCATCCACAGAGAGACGCGTGAAGCCCAAGTGCATGGGTTCATCTTCACTGACCGACTTGGTATCAGGAGGCATGGGAGGTGAGGGAGGCATGGATGGGACTGCAAAGCTTGGAGGCAAACATACAGGAGGCTTCCGCAAGCGGTCCTTAAAAGAGAGTCTTTCTCTGAGTCTGGAGTCAATGAGGATGGCAAACACGATCAACCTCTCCAGCTCAGTGGGTATATCTCGGGCTGCTATCTCATCCTTGATGGAGTCCGAGAGACCATGAGAAAAAGCAGCCATGAGGGCCTCATTGTTCCAAGCAACCTCTGCCGCCAGAGTATGGAATTCAATGGCGTAGTCGGCAACAGTTCTCGTACTCTGTTTGATGGACATGAGGCACTTGGCAGCAGAAGTGGAGCGTGCAGGAACATCAAATACCCTTTTAAAGGAGGCCACAAAGTCAGGGTAACTCAAGACAACAGGTTTGCGCAGGCCAAGGCTTTCTCAGAAAGCAAAGATATCATGCAACCTACTTTGCTTCTGCCTTTGGGAAATGCCTGGGGCAGCATCTCAAAGTAAATCTCAACCTGGTTGAGAAACCCACTGTATTGAACTGGATCACCCCCAAATTGCTGGGGAAGTGGAGCAGAACCAGACATACCTCTTATAGAGGTGATACTCGAGGCGGGTGCCTGCACAGAGACTGGCGTAGCAGCAGGAGCTGCCTGCACAGAGACTGGTGCAGCAGCAGCAACCTGCAACTCAGGTTGTACCGGAGCAGCCACAGTGGGAGTTTTCAGGTGAGTCGTGTGACTCAGGAGCATTTGTAATGCTATGGCAAACTGATCCATGCAATGATCTTGCTCATCCAATCTGGAAAAAATATTACCAACAAATGGATTGACTGTATCTTCTGAATTCCTGACCTTTGCCTACTGTCAGAAACCATGAACCAGACCGAGACAGAAGTACAGTAAAATCACACTTGTTTATTGATAAAAAATAAAAAGGTAAATAGAGTAAGCATAGTCAAAGCATAGCCAGAGTTCAGTAACCGGATTAGGTAGTCAGGCAAGCCAGAGTTCAGTAACCAGATCGGGTAATCAGCCAAGCCAGAGTTCAGTAACCAGATCAGGTAATCAGCCAGGCCAGAAGTCAGGAATCCAAGTAGAGGAACAGCAAGCAGGATAAGGAGCCAGGAGGGATATCAGCAAAGCCAATCTTTAAACAGGAACACAGGCGATGATTTCAAATGATGTGACCAAGATGAAGGCAGAGATCAAGTGAGCTTGATGGCTTTAAGTAGGCAGGATTGACAAGCAGAATAAACAACAGCTGGGAAACTGTGGACAGAGATGGGAGTTGGCAATTAGCTGACGAAGGAAGGGCTGAGCCCAGCCCTGACAAGGAGCTGAACATTTGAGATCACTAATAGCCATTTTCTAGTTTAACCACTTAACAACCACCCATTGCCGATTAACGGCTGCAGGGCGGTTGTTTAACTCTGAGAGGCCGTTATTTAACGGCCTCCCAGAATTCTGCTCTCACGTGCCCCCTGGGGCGCGCACACGTGATCATCCGTGACCGCCGGGTCCAGTGGACCCGGCGCATCACGGATCACGGTAAACGGCCGCTCGTCGCGGCCGTTTACCACGTGATCGCTCCATCAAATGACGGAGTGATCACTTGTAAACGAACCGGCGTCATTTTATGACGCCGGTTCTTCCCTCCCCCTCTCTGTACCGATCGGTACAGCGGAGGGGAAAGAGATCGGTGTTAGCAGCGCTGTGGGCTGCATCTGCAGTGCCCACATCGCTGCTCACCGAATTTAACCCCTCAATTCCCTGCCAATACTCTGCAATACCCTGCAATACTCTGCAGTACCCAGGCCATTACACTGCAGTACCCCCCATTACTCTGCAATACCCTGCCATTACTCTGCAGTACCCTGCCATTACTCTGCAGTACCCCCCATTACTCTGCAGTACCCCCCATTACTCTGCAGTACCCTGCCATTACTCTGCAGTACCCCCCATTACTCTGCAGTACCCTGCCATTACTCTGCAGTACCCCCCAATACTCTGCAGTACCCCCCAATACTCTGCAGTACCCGCCATTACTCTGCAGTACCCCCCATTACTCTGCAGTACCCCCCCATTACTCTGCAGTACCCTGCCATTACTCTGCAGTACCCCCCAATACTCTGCAGTACCCTGCCATTACTCTGCAGTACCCCCCAATACTCTGCAATACCCCCAATACTCTGCAATACCCGCCAATACCCGCCAATACCCCGCCAATACTCTGCAATACCCTGCCATAAATTGCCATACCCAGCCATACTCGGAGATACCCAGCCATACTCGGTGATACCCTTCAATACCCAGCCATAGACGCCCCCCCCACCCCTCACCGCCCTCCGGTGCTTCTACCAACTCGCCAGTACGATCAAAGCCAGAATCTTTTTTTTATTTTTTTTATTTCAGGCTTCCCAGCCTAGAGGTGAGATGTGGGGTCATATTGACCCCCAGATTTCACTGTAAAGAGGACCTGTCACCCCATATTCCTATTACAAGGGATGTTTACATTCCTTGTAATAAGAATAAAAGTGATCAAAAATGTATTTTTGGGGAAAAAAATGTCAAACTAAAATAAATAAAGTAAAATGAACAATAAAAAAAAAAAAAAAAAAATTAAAGGGCCCCTGTCCCCATGTGCTCGCATGCAGAAGCGAACGCATACGTAAGCCCCGCCCACATATGAAAACGGTGTTCAAACTACACATGTGAGGTATCGCCGCGAATGTTAGAGCGAGAGCAATAATTTTATCCCTAGACCTCTGCAACTCAAAACATGTAACCAGTAAAAAAAAATTAAAGCGTTGCCTATGGGGATTTTTTAAGTAGCGATGTTTGGCGCCATTCCACGGGCATGTGAAATTTTGAAGAGTGACATGTTAGATATCTATTTACTCAGCATAACTTCATCTTTCACTTTATGCAAAAATTGGGCTAACTTTACTGTTTTTTTTTTTTTTTAAGCACAAAACTGTTTTTTCCCCCAAAAAAACACATTCGAAAAATTGCTGCGCAAATACCGTGTGAGATAAAAATTTGCAACAAACACCATTATATTCTCCAGGGTCTTTGCTAAAAAAATATATATAATGTTTTGGGGTTCTCTGTAATTTTCTAGCAAATAAATGATGATTTTTACATGTAGGAGAGAAATGTCAGAATTGTCCTGGGTGCTCCAGAATGCCTGATGGCGCTCCCTGCATGTTGGGCCTCTGTATGTGGCCACACTGTGTAAATGTCTCACACATGTGGTATCGCCGTACTTGGGAGTAATAGCAGAATGTGTTTTGGGGTGTAATTTGTGGTATGCATATGCTGTGTGTGAGAAATAAACTGATAATATGACAATTTTGTGGGAAAAAAAAAAAGGAAAAAAAATCTTGATTTTGCAAAGAATTGTGGGAAAAAATGACAACTTCAAAAAACTCATCATGCCTCTTACTAAATACATTGGAATGTCTTCTTTCCAAAAAGGGGTCATTTGGGGGGTATTTGTACTTTTCTGGCATGTTAGGGTCTCAAGAATTGAAATAGGCCGTCAGTCCTTCAGGTGTGATCAATTTTCAGATATTGGCACCATAGCTTGTGGACTCTATAACTTTCACAAAGATCAAATAATATCCACCAATTTGTACTTATTTTTACCAAAGATATGTAGTAGTATTTTGGCCAAAATTTATGAAGAAAAAATTACTAATCTGCTAAATTTTATAACAGAAACGAAGAAAAATTTATTTTTTCGCAGAATTTTCGGTCTTTTTTCTTTTATAGCACAAAAAATAAAAAACTGAGAGGTGATTAAATACCACCAAAAGAAAGCTCTATTTGTGTGAAAAAAAGGACAAAAATTTCATATAGGTCCAGTGTTGCATGACTGAGTAATTGTCATTCAAAATGTGAGAGCACCAAAAGCTGAAAATTGGTCTGGTTATTAAGGGTGTTTAAGTGCCCAGTGGTCAAGTGGTTAATAGGCAAGAGATCATCACACAAGGTCACAAGGAGTTGGGCAGTGGCCTGGGGGACTATTACGAATGCAAAAAAAAATCAATTATAGACTGGGTTAAACAGCAGCACTGAAATTACAAAAATCCTGCAAATGACAATCACATTAATTTGTTCATAAACGATCTGGAGGATTGGATAAACCGTTCAATCCCTGTATTTGTAGATGATACTAAGCTAAGCAGGGCAATAACTTCTCTGCAGGATGTGGAAACCTTGCAAGAAGATATTCTTGAAGAACAAATTAGTGGGGTGGGTAACTATATGGCAAATGAGGGTTTAATGTGGAATAATGTAAAATAGTGCATTTGGGTGGCAATAATACGAATGCAATCTCTACACTGGGGGGGAGAACCTCTGGAGTATCTAGGATGGAAAAGGACCTGGGGGTCCTAGTAGATGATAGGCTCAGCAATGGCATGCAATGCCAAGCTGCTGCTAATAAAGCAAACAGAATATTGGCATTCATTAAAAAGGGGATTAACTCAAGAGATAAAGCGGTAATTCTCCCTCTCTACAAGACTCTGGTCCGGCTTCACCTGAAGTATGCTGTCCAGTTCTGGGCACCAGTCATCAGGAAGGATGTACTGCAAATGGAGCGAGTACAGAGAAGGGCAAAACAGTTAATAAAGGGACTGGAGGGTATTAGTTGTGAAGAAATGTTGAGAGCACTGAACTTATTCTCTCTGGAGAAGAGACGCTTGAAAGGGATTTACAAATACCACGCTGGTGGCCCCACAATAGGGGTAAAACTTTTCAGTGGAAGGGAGTTTAATAAGACATGTTAATATTAGAAGAAATGAGATTTAACCTTAAATTGCATAGAGGGTTTTTTTACTGTAAGAGCGGCAAGGATATGGAATTCCCTTCCACAGGTGGTAGTTTTAGAGGGGAGCATCGATAGTTTCAAAAAACGATTAGATAAGTCACCTGAACGACCACAACATACAGGGATATACAATGTAATACTGACATATAATCACACACATAGGTTGGACTTGATGGACTTTGTGTCTTTTTTTCAACCTCACCTACTATGTAACTATGTAACATGTCTTAAAGTTCTATGTGGTTTTCTAAAACTTTAAGATTCTTACGGACAGCATCACCCAAATATTGGAAAAACAAGTCACTTAAAAAAGCTGCCTTGATAAAGCGCATGTGCGCGAAACATGAAAGCAGGCCGGTTGGCATGGCAACTCTCCTTACCACGGAGCCCTCCACGTGACAAACAGCCTCCCGGCTTCACAGTTGCGCTCCAAGCCTCCCACTACGCAAGGCGGACGCCACCTTGTGTCCAATTTGGATATACATTTTTCAGCGTGCACTGCACCTCCGTCCCAGAGCTCAACACACCACAGGGAGCAGGATTGATCACTTCCCTTCCACTCCTCAAGCTCAGCACGGTGGCACCCCAGCCCCACAGTCCATTCATCAACAAAGTGAGTGACTTCTGGAACATAGTTCCATTTATTTGCACTTGTTCACGAACTCCATTGTTTCCCCCTGCCTTTGGGAGAGGATTACCCACAGTCACCAAGTTCACATGTATAGTTGACTGTTGGCAGTGCAGCCCTGTTATTATTTTAAAGTCACAAATAGAAGACTCCAGGGCTAATTCATCACCAAGCAACTGTTGTTTTATATTGTTGTGATTGACTGATTTAATGTTTTTAAGATCCCAGGAGGATCAGACGTCTTTGTTGTTTTTTATCTAATAAATAGATTTTTTATGTGTTTTTTACATCAGATTATGAGTTTCTCTGATGCGCTGTTTTTTGATTGTTTAATTTCTGCTTTTTTCCACCAAGTCCAAAGTGGTCTAGCAGCTGCACATTGAGACTAATTACAGGACATCTTCTGAAATAACGATTATCTTAACATATGGATAAGCGTTTTCCACAAAGGGATTACTCATTTGTGCGCCAATGACTTTTGTTGTTGATGTTGTGACAAAAGACACAAAGCAGGGGAGAGCTAAAAAATCCCAAGAAAATCTTTAAGTATGTAAACAGTAAAAAAGGGAGGACGGGGGGCGTGGTCTGGACATGGCCGAGTAGAGACATACTTTCACGGAGCTCCCGGCCGTTCGCAGCTTACCCTGGCATATCCTACTACCACCTTGCAGAATGCATGCATCTAAGAAGAGGAATAGCAAGAAGAACAAAGGACCAGCCTGACTGCAAAAACCCCTGCCGTGGGAGATATACAGAGGTTATTTGGAGCCCCTCATGGCAGTTCCCGGGACCTAAGATGGCGGCGCCGCGAAGTGAGAGCGCAGCGACTCACAAGAATACATCAGCTCCTGGATCCCCGGGGGGTTCCCAGAGCCCGATGCTGTATACCAGCTCTCCACTGGCTCCTGCTACAGACCCGGGGAACACGCCGCAGTTACCACTCACCTACAGAGCTGATGCAGAACTAAAGGCAAACCTGCAATCCCTTCCGACAAAGGCAGACAT
Source organism: Lithobates pipiens (assembly GCF_037356315.1). NCBI lineage: Eukaryota > Metazoa > Chordata > Amphibia > Anura > Ranidae > Lithobates > Lithobates pipiens. The sequence goes on from NW_027507790.1 coordinate 143,275,922, forward strand.
TGAGGTCCTTGTGGGGAGAGCGGAGGCCGCACATAAAAAAGAAATGTGTGCGGTTAAACAAGATGTGCAGGCTCTGAATACCAGGCTGACCACAGGTGAATCCTCCCTGGCGGTTCTAGAATGGAGGGGGTCAGTGAACTAGAGTCCCAGCATAAAGAACAGGTGGAATCTGCATCGCTACGCATGGAGGAGATAGAGGACCAGAGCCAGAGGAATAACTTTAGGCTAAGGGGACTACCAGAGGCTACAGGCCCGGTGGATTTACTCGCAACAGTCACAACATCTTTAAGAAAGTGGTGGGCACCAAACTCCCAGAGCGCTTCGAAATAGACCGAGTCCATAGGGCCCTTGGTCCACGGTCACCAGATCCATCCAGGCCGCGGGACGTGCCTGCATCACTATACACATAAGGAGGCCATAGTCTGCAAAGCCTGGGAGACGGGAGAGATTGAGTTCGATGGGGCACCTCTGAAGATATTACCTGACATCTCCAGACTCACACTCTACCGCTGAGCCCTGATGAGACCCCTCCTGGAGCTAGCGAGACGCTGCAATGCGACATACTGCTGGGGGTTTCTGCTGTCGGTAACCTTCCATAAAGACCAGACGTCATACCTCCTGAGAATCCCGGAAGTTCTACCAGCCCTCTTCAACTTCCTTGAAGCAAATCCGATCACCGTTTCCAACTGGCTTGGACACCTACCGCGGACCCAGGGACGCTAGGGTGTACCGAGACCTGCTGCCCCGCAACCGCAGAGAACACCACGCTCTAGAAGTCGATCCCGCACTCCGTATGGTGAGGAGACCCACGAGGCGTGAGTACCTTTTGTTTGCCCAGCTCACCCCGGCTCCAACTCATGCGTTCTCATTGCTCCTAATGTGACACTGACCCTGTTCACCCCCCTTTTGCCGTCGGGATACTGATGGGCACCACATTAACTCTCACTGTTTAAGAGTGTGGTGCTTATGGAAATCACCCGCTGCACTAAGCTGTCTGCTCTACAATCCCGGGCCTATTATGCTGTCATGTAGTTGGCAGGTGGCCCTCTGTACATATTGAAGATGTTCCGTTCCCGCTACCCTTATACACAAAGGGAAACACTACTGACTCTGACCCAGGAGAGATAACCCCTCTTTAGGGAACCCGGATGGGCCCCCTCTGCCCGGGAAGGAACAGAGATCTTGCGGACTCTCGAGGGGAGCCCTGTTGTTCAGAGGAGAGAGAAAGACCTTGTCTCAACACAGACCCGTGGCTTATGTGGAGATGTCTCTGCTGCGGCAACGGATCGTGATCTGCCACTAACTGCTTTAACCCAAGTGGTATTCGTATATGCCTCTTGATTTATATATCCCCACACAGGGACCCTATCGGTGTCTTGAACCCCGCCCCAGGGTCTGTTACACACCTGGGGGTCATGCTCCCACTACACCATATTTGTAAACATTGGCCCATAGTGGGAACAGGACAGGGGGGGTGGCTGAGGACATGTGGGGGTCGGTATAGACCACTTGTTCCTACTATAGTGCCCCGGGCACTGCTCTTGTGCTCGAGGTGATGATTTGAACTCCTAGTTGGGGTGGATGCTGGGGAAATGGAATGCCTATACATTGTCTCACTAGACACTGTCTGATTGTTTGCCTTAGTTATGCTGTTATAATTAATTGTTCTTGTTTCCTTTTTTCTTTTTTTTTCTGTTGTTGTATTCGATATTCTGCTTTTAAGCTATACCTAAACGATGCCGGGGTGGGTTGGCAGCCCGGGCTCTTGATTCCTGGCTCTGTCCACCCACTCTCCACTGTGGCCTAGTGTACACCCAGCTTGGGTTGTGCACGACTCAAGTTATTAAACTTGTCCATTTAGCTATTCCCTCTTGTGGAGCCAGATGGTCTGAGAGGTTTCCCCTGGCCCTCCGTCTCCACTTCTGACCCTTCTCCCCATGGTCCTTCACTTCCTCACCTACCTTACCTCTAATCCCTCTCTGACCTAGTTGCTTAACTCTCCCCTTTTCTCATCTTTCCTCTCCCTCCCCCCTCCTTTCGGAGACATGGCGGTGGACTTTATCAGGGTGACCTCCCTTAACGCCAAGGGCTTAAACACCCCTTAAAAAGGCGTATGCTACTCCATGACCTTAAAAAATCATATTCTGATGTGGCCTTTATTCAAGAGACACATTTTAAAAATGGTAAACTTCCATTACTGCAAAACAAGTTTTTTCCACAAGCATATGCCGATACAGCACTACCATACCTGGGTGCACAGCTACTCCCTGATGTAAACCGCACATTTGATTTTAATTTCCCACCCCTCCTGACCAAGACCCGTACTCTGCTAGAGAAATGGCACGCAGGCTTTTATTCCTGGTTTGGTAGGTGTAACCTTATAAAAATGAGCATCCTCCCCAAGTTCATCTACCTTTTTCAAGCCCTGCCCATACAGATACCACCCTCCTTTTTGAAGCAGGTACGGGCCCTCTTCACTAGGTTTGTGTGGGCACATAAAAAACCCAGATTACATCACCCGCAATTGGCGCTACCCAAACATTACGGTGGACTAGCATTACCCGATATCTGTCAATACTACCTAGCCTCCTATCTGGGACGTATACTTGACTGGAGACGTAATGAGGCATCCAAACTGTGGATACGGGTTGAACAGGCCCAAACCCACATACCTCTAAAAGGGGCATTATGGTGCTATGACGACTTGCCTCCTGATTTGAAATCACATCCATTAATGGGTACTACCCTAAGGCACAGCCACCAGATTACTAACCATACCTCCCTCACATCCAAACACTCCCCGTTACTTCCAATACTAGGCAACCCAAACTTCGAGCCAAGTTTACAATCTACGGAATATTCTTCTCTTAGAGAATCGGGACATGACCATGCAGCCAAATTTGTCACAGACGGGAAGTGGCCATCCATTTCAGAACTGACTGACTCAACTTTCTTCATTCGCTGCCTAGACCCCAGGACTTTATTCGTCAGCAAAATACGTTTGAAGACCTTTGTTCAGATACGGGACCCTTAACCCACATTTTATCCCAGTATTTATGGCGCTTTACAAGACTCTGGTCCGGCCGCAACTAGAGTATGCTGTCCAGTTCTGAGCACCAGTCCTCAGGAAGGATGTACTGGAAATGGAACGAGTACAAAAAGGGCAACTAAGCTAATAAAGGGTCTGGAGGATATTAGTTATGAGGAAAGGTTGCGGGCACTGAATTTATTCTCTCTGGAGAAGAAACGCTTGAGAGGGGATATGATTTCAATTTATAAATACCGTACTGGTGACCCCACAATAGGGATACAACTTTTTCGCGGAAGGGAGTTTAACAAGACACGTGGCCACTCATTAAAATTTGAAGAAAAGAGGTTTAACCATAAACTATGTAGAGGGTTCTTTACTGTAAGAGGATGTGGAATTCCCTTCCACAGGCGGTGGTCTCAGCAGGGAGCCTTGATAATTTCAAAAAACTATTAGATATGCACCTGAACGACCACAACATACAGGGACATACAATGTAATATTGACATATAATCACACAAGTAGGTTAGACTTGATGGACTTGTAACTATGTAGTAGATCTTTCCTGGGATTTTCCTAGTTGTATCCTGCAGCAAAAGCCATGGTCCGTAGACAGCTTCCAAAGCATCAGAGGGATCTCATTGTTAAAAGGTTCAGTCTGGAGAAGGGCACAAAAGAATTTCCAAGGCATTAGATATACCATGGATTGCAGTGAGGACAGTCATCATCAAGTGGAGAAAATATGGCACAACAGTGACTGGACAAGAACTGGACGTCCCTCCAAAATTTATGAAAAGACAGGAAGAAAACTGGTCAGGGATGCTGCCAAGAGTTCTACCATAACAATAAAGGAGCCACAGGAATATCTGGCGAGTAGTGGCTGTGTGGTACATGTGACAACAATCTCCCATATTCTTCATATGACTGTAGTCATATGAAGTAAAATGGCAAGATGGAAGGAAGCCTTTTCTTAGGAAGATAAACATCCCAGCCTGGCTAAATTTTGCAAAAACTCAGCTGAACTCTCCCAAAAGCATGTGGGAAAATGTATTATGGTCTGATGAAACCAAGATTTAACTTTTTGGCCATAATTCCAAAAGATATGTTTGGTGCAAAAACAGCAATGCACATCACCAAAAGAACACCATACCCACCGTGAGGCATGGTGATGGCAGCATCATGCTTTGGGGCTGTTAGTCAAGGTAGAGGGAATTATGAAAAGTTCAAAATACCAGTCAATATTGGCACAAAACCTTAAGGTGTCTGCTAGAAAGCTGAACATGAAGAGGAACTTCATATTTCAGCATGACAATGACCCAAAGCATACATCCAAATCAACAAAGTAATGGCTTTACCAGAAGAAGATTAAAGTTTTGGAATGGCCCAGCCAGTGTCCAGACCTGAACCTGATTGGAAATCTTATGGGGTGATCTGAAGAGGGCTGTGCACAGGAGATGTCCTCCCAATCTAACAGGTGTTTTTGCAAAGAAGAGTGGGCAAATATTGGCAAATCAAGATGTACCTTGCTAATAGACTCATACCCAAAAAGACTGTATGCTGTAATAAAATCAAAAGGTGCTTCAACAAAGTATTAGTTTAAGGGTGCGCACACTTATGCAACCATATTATATATACATACCTGTACATATAAATATATACACACAATGGGGGTTATTTACTAAAGGCAAATCCACTTTTCACTACAAGTGCACTTGGAAGTGCAGTCACTGTAGATCTGAGGGGGACATGCAAGGAAAATAAAAAAACTGTATTTTAGGTTGCACATGATAAAATCAGAAGAGCTTCCACTCATTTCAGATCTACACTTGCACTTGTAGAGCAAAGTGGATTTGCCTTTAGTAAATCAACCCCAATATATCTTCAAGCCTCTTTTTGTTTCTTTTGTAACTGCCAGTCCCAGAAAACACAAATATAGAGAGTTTGAAGCATTGAGGGTGGATTAGGTTCAAATTTTACAGAAAAAGATTAATAAAACTTTAGATTTCTGTATCTGTGAATCTACTGATTATTTTGACATGCAATTTTCACTGAAGGTAACCAATGCATATAATTTGCGCATCGTATGCTGGATATAAATTGTCACAAATTTGTGACAAGTTTAGTTGCAATGAAATGAGATTTAAGCACATTTATAAATACTTTAAAGTTTGGATATATCGGGTTCTGAAATGTGTTTCTTTTTCATATATTCCTGGTACATAACCTCTTTTAAACCTGGTTATTTTCAGAATGGATATATATTCAATTTATGCACTCACAACCATTTTGTCTATTTGCTCAGCAAGCTGGACAGATTCCTAAATTGATAAAAGATTGCTTATCAAGCTCTCACCCGTATTCTGGCACCAGTTCATGAAAACTTTATTGCTTTGTACAGCTGTAAATCCATAACACATTTGCGTGTCACAAGCCAAGCAGTAAATGTAAAGGTCAGGTTGCTTTGAAGCATGGAAGTAATACCCGATTTCATCTTATCATAGCAAACCAAAATACTGTTGGGATGTGAGAAGAGATTTTTTGCTAATGCTTTTTTATACCACTTTTATATCTTACACAGGTTTTGTCTTTATATTACCATCCCATAATTCTCTGCACAACAAAAATCAGGCTGAGAATGGAAGTGCCAACAATAAAGCATGCACACAGCAGTCATCTGACTATGCCCTGGTTAAGGAGAGCTGAACAGGTGGTGTTTAAGTGGCTTGCAGAAAAGTAGTGGAAGAACCTTAACAGTGTCACCATGCAAATTAATTGTCCAACGAGCAAGTAACAGCAGTTTTACTCTGCCACATTGCACTTTGGCCACAGTCTCCAGAAAACACACCTGAAATGCACAATCTAATGGAAAGTCTATAGGAAAACATGGGTTAACCACTCAAAAAATACATGTACACCTGTGCTGCCATCAAACTGCAGCACATCAGTGTGAAACCTGCTTGAGAAATAGGGAAGTAATAATGCTGCAAATCTACAGAGTTTTTCCTAGTGAGGTAATTTTTCTACCTATAGATTGTGGCAGGGATTTGTAAACACAAGCATGTGCGCACATAGCTAGAAATATTTTTCAATATGTATTTCAACTGTGTATTTGTCTGGATACAGATCGACTTTAGGTGCTGGTTCACACTGAAATCTCACAGAAACATTCTCTGCGTTCCTGTGTAAATCAACGCAGTGCAATATTCAGCCCATTTATTTGAGAAAAAAAAAAAGAGCACCAGAAATTTCTGAGGTTTGCAGTAGCCGGAATTCATTTTTCAATTCACTTGCCTGCCCTTTGGGAACTCTACGGCTCCAAGAGTCTTTTCAAAAATTCTACTAGCTGGGACTGTGACATCATAATGGGCAGGGACATCATCCGGCGATGTCCCTATATAAGTCGCCGCACACCGCGTCCCTGCCATTGTGAGCGAAGGCAGCGACGAGGCAACATCTGAAGAGAAGAAAAGAACAGAAGATGGCTACAGCGGCGACAGCGGCGACAGAAGACCGGGCTGCCGCCTGTAAAAGAGCTAGAAGAAGGCGCGGTGGCCCAGCAAGAAGAACCGAAGAGGGGGACAAGACCCCCGAAGTCGGAAGAAGTGGGTGGCGGTGAAGAAGAAAGCCGGGCTCCTCCGCTAGTAAAAGAGCTAGCAGAAGATAGCGGAGGAGTCCGGCGAGAAGACCCATGAAGACGGACAGAAGACACCCGGAGCTGTGCAATAAACTATTTTAACCCTTGTGTGTTGTGTTTTTTTTTTTACTTTTTTTCACAGGTCCCCACCCCCTTTCCTGGCCGGCCGGGTAGCGTGCTCGGATAAGGGTCTAATGTGGACCTAGGGGGGATCCCCATGCTGATTTTTCGGCGTAGGGGTTCCCCTTTAAGTCCATACCAGGTGACGGGGCCAGCGACACCTCCTTCGTTGGCCCCGGCTACCTGGAGACGCGCTCAAAATGAGTGGACTTTTCTCCGGGAAAAGTCCGTTAATTTCAAAAGTACGGCGGACTGGCACACACACGGCCGGATTGTCCACCGAAATGCGAGACCGACGGAAAGATTGGAGTGCAAAACTACTTTCTACATTCGGAAAGTCCGGCGGACAGTCCGGCAGACTAAGTCCGCCGGATAGTTGGCTACGTGTGTATGCGGCATTAGGTTTACAAACCTTTCAAACTCTTCTACAGGGATCCCGTGTGAAGCGGATGCCAGACAGCAAGACAGCAGTAGCATACATAGCCTGCCAAGGGGCACCAAGAGCCTGTCCTTGTTGCAACTAGTGATGTCAATTTTTCTATGGATGGAGACCATCTTGTAGACCCACGCTGGGTTTTTATTTTCATAATTTTTAATTATCGGCATTTTTGTTTACATTCAGCTGTCAGTGTGGAACCCGCTGACAGCTGTTGAGACATCCATTGTTAAGGACGTGGCAGCCAGCTTCCCAGCCTGCTCCTCAGCAACTAGGGATGAGCCGAACACCCCCAGTTCAGTTTGCATCCAGAACATGCGAACGGACCGAAAGTTGGTGTGAACATTCAAACACAGTTAAAGTCTATGGGACTCGAACATGAGAAATCAAAAGTGCAAATTTTAAAAGCTAATATGTAAGTTATTGTCCTAAAAAGGGTTTGGGGACCCGGGTCCTGCCCCAGGGGACATGTATCAATGCAATAGTTTTAAAAACAGCCGTTTTTTTCGGGAGCAGGGATTTTAATGATGCTTAAAGTGAAAAAATAAAAGTGAAATATTCCTTTAAATGTTGTACCTGGGAGGTGTCTATAGTATGCCTGTAAAGTGGCACGTGTTTCCCATGTTTAGAACAGTTCTGCACAAAAACATTTCTAAAGGAATAAAAGTCATTTAAAACTGCTTGTGGATGTAATGTAATGTTGGGTCCTGGCAATATGGATGTAAATTATTGAGAAAAATGGCATGGGTAACCCCCCAGCCCATTACCAGGCACTTTAGGTCTTGTATGGATATTAAGAGTACCTAAATTAAAAAGGAAAAGACGTGGGGCCCCTAGGCCCTATATACTCTGAACAGCAGTATACAGGCGGTCCCCGAGTTACAAACAAGATAGGGACTGTAGGTTTGTTCTTAAGTTGAATCTGTTTGTAATTTGGAACAGGTACATGTAGCTCCAGCCAAAAACTTTTGGTGACACAACACTACAACCCCTCACAGATACTCTAGTTGAGCGCAGGAACGAGCACTTCTGCAAAATATTACAGCAAAAACTGTAATTACATGCCCCTGTTAAACAGGGGCAGAAAAATTGGGCTTTAGGCATTGGTGCTGGTGCCCAGAACCAAAAATGTTCTTAAAAGCTATCAACATGAACATTGAGGAGGAACAGGATAGTCACTCAGCATCAGCATAGGCAGTCTTCAAGGGATCATATTCATAAAAAAAATTAATCGGTTACATCAGCCTCAGGTGCTTGGTAGCTGGTGATCCAAGACTGATTCATTTTTATGAAGGTGAGCCGATCAAACAAGTCTGTGGACAGGCACACTCTATGATCAGTTACAAAGCCTCCAGCAGCACTGAATGTGCGTTCAGATAGAACGCTGGATACAGGAGAGGCCAATAGCTCAATTGCATACTATGCAAGCTCTGGCCAGTGACCCATCCTCAAGACCCAGTAACCCAGTGGATTTTCGGTTGGAAAGGTCTCCAAGTCTGATCTTGCCCCAAGGTATTCATGCACTGTGTAAATAAGATGCTGGTGATGGTTGCTGGATCCGATCAGACCTTGGGGCTGCAAACTAAAAAAATGTCTGAATGCATCAGTCGGACAGCCACCTTCTCCACTGCTCCTTCTGTGACTGACCAAAGCCTCAGCAACACGTTGTCCAGGAAGACCAGGAAATTGCAACGTCCCAGGCTCTGGAAATGCATTGCACAAACCTTTCTGCAAGGCCTCCCGAAGATGTTTCATCCTCTACTCCCTCTGCAAAGGCTGGATATGTTCCGCAACCTTACCCTTATAACGTGGATCAAGAAGGGTTGCCAACCATTACTGATCCCTCTCCTTGATACCACAAATCCGAGGGTCCTTTTGCAGGCTTTGCAGGATCAGGGAGGCCATGCAGTGTAGGTTTTCTGAGGCATTTGGTCCGGAGTCCTCTGGGTCACTAAGGACAACATGATCCATAGCCACCTCCTCCCAGCCTCTTCCTGTGTGATAGGCGGGCCTGCAGGAATACTATCTGGATAAAAGGGGGCCTTGAGAGGTTAGGAAGTCCTCCTATTCCTCCCTCTTGTGACAGGACAGTGCATGCATCCTTGATCACTAGCCACTAGCATGGCAAAAAAAAAGCCAAGCTCCCCTGACCCTGTCCTGGTGACATACTTGCACAGGTAATTATTATTGGCCTTCTGCTGTGTGTGCAGCCGCTGCAGCATTGCCAACGTTGAGGTCCACCTGGTGGGCATGTCACAGATGAGGCGGTTCCTGGACAGGTTGCATTCCTTTTGAAGGTCAGCCAGCCGAGCACTGGCATTATATGACCAACGGAAATGCCCACAGAATTTCCTGGCCTGCCTTAGGAGATCCTGTAAGCCCAGGTACCTGCACAAGGACTGCTGCACCACCAAATTAAGGATGTGAGCCAAACAGGGAACATAGGTCAAGTGTCCCTGTCGGAGGGTGGAGAGGAGGTTGGTGCCATTGTCGCAAACCACCAATCCTGTCTGAAGCTGGCGGGGTGTCAACCACCTCTGAACCTATCCCTGCAGAGCTGCCAGAATCTCTGCACCAGTGTGGCTCCTGTCCTCTAAGCAGACCAACTCAAGCACCGCATGGCAATTTTTTGCCTGAGTGCTTTCATAGCCCCTAGAACACCTAGAGAGCACTGCTGGTTCTGAGGACAAATCTGCACAGGAAGAGGCCATAGAGGAAAAATAAGAGGAGGGGGTGGAAGAGAGAGGTGTGGCAGAATCACCACTACCCGCATTTTGGAGGCGTGGTGGCATGCACCCTGTCCTGCATCCTTCCCAGGTGCCAGCAGGGTTACCCAGTGTGCCATGAAAGAAAGGTAATGTCCCTGTCCATGCCTGCTGGACCATGAGTCAATGGTAATATGCACCTTACCGCTGACTGCCCTGTACAATATGGCCAAGACATTGCCTTCCATATGCTGGTAGAGAACTGGAATGGCCTTCTGAGGAAAAAAATGGCATTTGGGAACCTGCCACTGAGGTACCGCATATTCCAAAAATTCTCGAAAAGGGGCAGAGTCTACCAGCTGAAAAGGCAGCAGTTCAAGTGCTAGCAATTTAGCCAAACTAGCATGCAGCCGCTGAGCATGTGGATGGCTGGGACCATATTTCTTTTGACGGTTTAGCAACTGTGGTAGGGGAATTTGCCAGGTACAATCAGATTTAGGTGTACTGCTAGCATGTGCTTGGGACACCCAATTATACACCTTCATTCCTCTCGGTGTCTCTGAGAGGCCTGAAGGTATAGTGGGGTTGGAGATCCCAGCTGATGAGAAGCAAGGAAAGGTCCACCTTGTTCTTTGGTGTGGGTCTTTTAAGTACTGTTGCCAATGGACTGCATGGGAGCTTGACATATGTCTGGTCAAGCATGTGGTGCCCAAGTGACTGCTGTTTTGGCCACGCTTGATATGCTTCAGACATATGTTGCAAACAACAATGGTGCAATCTGCTGCACACATCTCAAAACAGGCCCACACCAAAGAACTTTTGAAAAAATGCGTGGAGTCAGCAGCGCCCTGCACATGCAGAGCTCTGCAGTGTGATGCAGTCGGTTGGCTGTCCTTAAGCTGGCCCCTGAAGGTCATCCTGCCTCATTGGAGATGTGCCGCCTCCTCCTCCTCTCTTCTATCAGGCACCCACGTAGAGTCAGTGACCTCATCATCCCCTCCCTCCTCCCCACTGGTGCAAACCTGGCAGTATGCTACAGCTGGAGGAACATGACTGCCAGTTTCTTGTCCTTCTTGGGCACCCCCCCTCTCTGGGCTCACGTTACTGCCTTCATCCTCAACCTGGGTACCATCAGGGGAGCCTTCAAAATGCTGTGCATTCTTCTGCAGCATGTACCCGACACTGTGGTTCGAACAGTTCGAGGGACTCCTCACGACATGATGGTGGGGCTATGAAAGGAGTGACTGATGCCATTGAGCCGATGGAATAGGCTGCTTTGGCAGCTGCATTGGCAGCCAAACTTGTCTTAGCCTGGGTGACAGAGGATGAGGAGGATGAGGACAGCTTTGTGAACACTCTACCAACTCTTCTGCATGTTGTGGCTCAACACGGTCAGCTGTCAAAAAAAAGGACAAGCGTGCCCCACGGCCACGTGCTGAGCATGCACCGTGTGCATGACCAGCACTGTTGGCTGAAGACACAGAGCCTGCTTGCCCTCTTTTAGTGACCTGTGAGCGTCAGTCTTCCAGACATGCTATAAAATTGGATTAGCAAAACACCTACTAGAAAAAGTACACCAGGAATGGCCTGCAGTCAGGTATAGGCTTGGCTAAACTAGAATGTAGTGGATATATATGTAGGAGACTGTAGATATACATCTTTATGCACTGCAGATCGCTGAATCACTTGCCTGGCCTGCATGCCTGAAAGTGTCTTTGAGTACGTACACCAGGAATGGCCTAAAGTCAGGTATAGGCTTGGCTAGACTAGAATGCAGTGGATATATATGTAGGAGACAGTATATATATTTTATGCACTGCAGATTACTGAATCCCCTGTCTGCCTACCTGAAAGTGTATTTGAAAACGTACACCAGGAACTACCTGCAGTCAGATATAGGCTTAGCTAGACTAGAATGCAGTGGATATATATATATATATATATATATATATATATATATATATATATATATATATATATATATATATATATATATATAGATAGATAGATATATATATATAGATATATATATATATATATATATATATATATATATATATATATTTAATGCACTGCAGATCACTGAATCACTTGCCTGCCTGAAAGTGTATTTGAAAACGTACACCAGCAATGGCCTGCAGTCAGATATAGGCTTGGCTAGACTGGAATGCAGTGGATATATACATGTTGGAGACTCTAGATATATATATAACACTGGGCACTTTCCCTCTTTCAGTACAGCCACGCAAACCCACACAACTTGTAGTCTGCTATACTGCACTGAATATCAGTATGTTATGATACATATTCTCAAGGGCTCCCCCTAGATTGCAATACCTCCCCCTGTGCCCACTGCAGTATAAAATGCCTTATACTGAATGATAAGTCTCTTGTCTTCTTTCTTCAGCTAGCTCAGTTAACTGCAGTGTTTGTAATGTGGATCTCCCTGGGGATGGTAAGGAGTAGGGATGAGCTTTGTATTCGAGTCAAACCCATGTAAGACTCGAACATCGGCTTTTCAACCGCTCGCAGAATTGCGAATGTTATGGGCCGTTCAAGCCAAATTCGTGTGACGTTTCACGCTCCATAATTCACTGCGGCATCGCAATGCGTTGCTGGCTGATGATTGGCTAAGCATGCACTATGACCCGCATGCTTGGCCAATCACAGCGCCGTCTGTCTAGCGAGCTGCAGGGTGGCTTTGACCAATTATGGCTCAGGGGGTTTAGTACACGCCCCACACTATATAAGGCCGCCTGGAAGTCGGCCTTGTGTAGTGTGTTCCAGCGTGGTGATAGAGAGAGAGAGAGAGAGAGAGATAGACAGTGTGATTTCATTTCATTTGAGTTAGATAGAGCAGGCAGGAGGCTAGTCAGATAGCTGCAGTCAGTGTATTGTGTATATATATATATATATGCATCCTAGGTGTTGTATGTATGTGTATATATATATATATATATATATATATATATATATATATATATATATATATATATATATATATATATATATATATATATACACTGTATTCAGTTTAGCTAGATTGTTCCTGTCTACTGTGTCCTGTGCACAGTGTGCACTTAAAGCTACCCCAATTTGTGGTGTTCTGCTGATCCTATCCGCAGGCAGCTGTAGTAATTACAGTTGGTGTATTGTGTCATCTACACAGTGTGCACCTAAAGCTACCCCAATTGCTGGTGTTCTGCTGATCCTATACCGCAGGCAGCTGTAGTAATTACAGTAGGTGTACTGTGTGCTCGAAACAGTGTGCACTTAAAGCTACCCCAATTGCTAGTGTTCTTCTGATGCTATACCACAGGCAGGCAGCTGCAGTAATTACAGTAGGTATACTGTGTACTCTGCAAAGTGTGCACCTAAAGCTACCCCAATTGCTGGTGTTTTTCTGATCCTATACCGCCGGCAGCTGCAGTAATTACAGTTGGTGTACTGTGTACTCTGCGCAGTGTGCACCTAAAGCTACCCCAATTTGTGGTGTTCTGTGATCCTATCCGCAGGTAGCTGTAGTAATTATAGTTTGTGTATTGTGTCATCTGCACAATGTGCACCTAAAGCTACCCCAATTGCTGGTGTTCTGCTGATCCTAGCTGCAGGCAGCTGTAGTAATTACAATAGGTGTATTGTGTCATCTGCACAGTGTGCACCTAAAGCTACCCCAATTTCTGGTGTTCTGCTGATTCTATCGGCAGGCAACTGTAGTAATTACAGTTGGTGTATTGTGTCATCTGCACAGTGTGCACCTAAAGCTACCCCAATTGCTGGTGTTCTGCTGATCCTATACCGCAGGCAGCTGTAGTAATTACAGTAGGTGTACTGTGTGCTTGGAACAGTGTGCACTTAAAGCTACCCCAATTGCTAGTGTTCTTCTGATCCTATACCACAGGCAGGCAGCTGCAGTAATTACAGTAGATATACTGTGTACTCTACAAAGTGTGCACCTAAAGCTACCCCAATTGCTGGTGTTTTTCTGATCCTATACCGCAGGCAGCTGCAGTAATTACAGTTGGTGTACTGTGTACTCTACAAAGTGTGCACCTAAAGCTACCCCAATTTCTGGTGTTCTGCTGATCCTATCCGCAGGCAACTGTAGTAATTACAGTTGGTGTATTGTGTCATCTGCACAGTGTGCACCTAAAGCTACCCAAATTGCTGGTTTTCTGCTGATCCTATCCGCAGGCAGCTGTAGTAATTAGAGTAGGTGTATTGTGTCTTCTGCACAGTGTGCACCTAAAGCTACCCCAATTGCTGGTGTTCTGCTGATCCTATCCGCAGGCAACTGTAGTAATTACAGTTCGTGTATTGTGTCATCTGCACAGTGTGCACCTAAAGCTACCCCAATTGCTGGTTCTGCTGATCCTATCCGCAGGCAGCTGTATTAATTACAGTTGGTGTATTGTGTCATCTGCACAGTGTGCACATAAAGCTACCCCAATTGCTGGTGTTCTGCTGATCCTATCCCCCGGCAACTGTAGTAATTACAGTTGGTGTATTGTGTCATCTGCACAGAGTGCACTTAAAGCTACCCCAATTGCTGGTGTTCTGCTGATCCTATCCGCAGGCAGCTGTAGTAATTACAGTAGGTCTACTGTGTACTCGGAACAGTGTGTACCTAAAGCTACCCCAATTTCTGGTGTTCTGCTGATCCTATCCACAGGCAACTGTAGTAATTACAGTTGGTGTATTGTGTCATCTGCACAGTGTGCACCTAAAGCTACCCCAATTGCTGGTGTTCTGCTGATCCTATCCACAGGCAGCTGTATTAATTACAGTTGGTGTATTGTGTCATCTGCACAGTGTGCATCTAAAGTTACCCCAATTGCTGGTGTTCTGCTGATCCTATCCGCAGGCAGCTGTAGTAATTACAGTAGGTATACTGTGTACTCGGAACAGTGTGTATCTAAAGCTACCCCAATTTCTGGTGTTCTGCTGATCCTATCCACAGGCAACTGTAGTAATTACAGTTGGTGTATTGTGTCATCTGCACAGTGTGCACCTAAAGCTACCCCAATTGCTGGTGTTCTGCTGATCCTATCCGCAGGCAGCTGTAGTAATTACAGTAGGTGTATTGTGTCATCTGCACAGTGTGCACCTAAAGCTACCCCGATTTCTGGTGTTCTGCTGATCCCATCCGCAGGCAACTGTAGTAATTACAGTTGGTGTATTGTGTCATCTGCACAGTGTGCACCTAAAGCTACCCCAATTGCTGGTGTTCTGCTGATCCTATCCACAGGCAGCTGTATTAATTACAGTTGGTGTATTGTGTCATCTGCACAGTGTGCATCTAAAGTTACCCCAATTGCTGGTGTTCTGCTGATCCTATCCGCAGGCAGCTGTAGTAATTACACTAGGTATACTGTGTACTCGGAACAGTGTGCACTTAAAACTACCTCAATTGCTAGTGTTCTTTTGATCCTATACCACAGGCAGACAGCAGCAGTAATTATAGTTGGTGTACTGTGTACTCTGCACAGTGTATACATAAAGCTACCCCAATTGCTGGTGTTCTCATACTAATAATACTACAGGCAGGTAGTTGATTCTGCTAGCTGCAGTATAATCAGTGTATATGTCCCCGCTTTGTGCAGCTTCATCTCCCTGCAGGCTATTAGTATGTCTGGAAGGCCAACAAGGAGAGGCAGACAGTCACAAGCCAATAAAAGAGGGCAAGCAGGCTCTGTGTCTAGAGGCAACAGTGCTGGTTGTGGACACGGTGCATCCTCATCAGCACGTGGCCATGGGACACGCTTGTCCTTTTTTTCGGCAGCTGGTCGCCTTGAGCCACAACATGCCGAAGACTTGGTAGAGTAGATGATCAAGCCGTCCTTATCCTCCTCATCCTCTCTCACCCAGGCTCAGGTACTTTGTCTGGCAAAGCAGTTGCCAATGCGGCCTCTTCCCTTGGCTCAATGGCAGCAGCCACTCCTTCCCTAGCCCCACCATGTCCTCCTGAGGAGTCCCCCAAACTGTTTGAGCACAGTTTTGGGGACATGCTCCAGGCGGATGCCCAGCGTTTTGAAGGCTCTGATGATGATACCCAGCTAGAAGAAGTCAGTAACGTGAGCCTAGAGAGAGGGGGTGCCCACGAAGGACAGCAATCTGGCAGTCATGTTCCCCCTGCTGCAGCATACTGCCAGGTTTTCTCCAGTGATGAGAAGGGAGGGGATGATGAGGTCACTGACTCCAGGTGGGTGCCTGATAGGAGAGAGGAGGAGGAGGCACATCTCCAACAAGGCAGGATAAGACAGCTTAAGGGCAGCACACCGACTGCATCACACCACAGAGCTCCGCATGTGCAGGGCGCTGCCTCATTATTCCAAAAGTTCTTTGGTGTGGGTCTTTTTTGAGACATGTGCAGCAGATCGCACCACTGCTATTGCAACATATGTCTCAAGCGTATCTCACATGGCCAAAACATCAGCCACTTGGGCACCACATGCTTGACCAGACATATGCCGACCTGCCATGCAGTTTGTTGGAAAGCGTACCTAAAAGACCCAAACCAAAGAACAAAGTAGACCACTCCTTGCTCCTCATCAACTGGTATCTCCAACCCCACTATACCTTCAATCCTCTCTGAAACCTGCACTGAGAGGAAAGAAGGTTTAGAATTAGGTGTGTCACAGCCAAGTACTTGCAAGCAATCTGCTATCGGTACACCAAGGTCCGATTGTACCAGGCAAATTTCGCTGCCCTAGCTGCTGCACCGCCGAAAGAATAATGCTAGCTTGGCTAAATTGCTAGCACTTCAACTGCTGCCTTTTCAATTGGTAGACTCTGCCCCCTTCCGTGAGTTTGTGGAATGTGTGGTTCCTCAGTGACAGGTTCCCAAACGCCACTTTTTCACATGGAAGGCGATTCCGGCTCTCTACTGGCATGTGGAAGGCAATGTCTATGCCTCGCTGGACAGGGCAGTCAGTGGTAAGGTGCATATTACCGCTGACTCATGGTCCAGCAGGCATGGACAGGGACGTTACCTATCTTTCACGGCACATTGGGTGACTCTGCCGGCAGCTGGGAAGGATGCAGGACAAGGTGCAGTAGTGTTGGAGGTTGTTCTGCCACCAGGCCTCCAAAATGCTACTACTGGTTGTGACACACCTCTCTCCTCCACCCCCTCCTCTTCTTCTTCCTCTATGGCCTCTTCCTGTGCTTTGTCCTTGGAACCAGCAGTGCTCCATAGACGTTCAAGGGGCTACGCAAGTACGCAGGCAAAAAGATACCATGCAGTGTTTGCGCTGGTGTGCTTGGGGGACAGGAGCCACACTGGGGCAGAGATTCTGTCAGCTCTGCAGGGGCCTGCTGAGAGGTGGTTGACGCCACGCCAGCTTAAGCCAAGAATGGCTGTTTGCGACAATGGCACCAACCTCCTCTCCGCCCTCCGACAGGGACAACTGACCCATGTGCCCTGTTTGGCTCACATCCTTAACTTGGTGGTGCAGCGGTTCTTGGGCAGGTACCCGGGCTTACAGGATGTCCTGAGGCAGGCCAGGAAAGTCTGTATGCATTTCCGCTGGTAATATAATGCCAGTGCTTGGCTGGATGAGCTCCAAAAGGAATTGAACCTGCCCAAGAACCGCCTAATCTGTGACATGCCCACCAGGTGGAACTCAATGTTGGCCATGCTGCAGCGGCTGCACATGCAGCAGAGGGCCATCAATGAGTACCTGTGTGACTATGGCACCAGGACAGGGTCAGGGGAGCTTGTTTGTTTTCCCCACGCCAGTGGGCAATGATCAGGGATGCATGCATTGTCCTGTCACCATCTGAGGAGACCACGAGGATGGTGAGCAGTGACAGTGCATGCATCAGTGACACTGTGCCTCTTGTCAACCTGTTGGAGCACAAGCTGCAGGGAATAATGGACAGGACACTTGAGGCAGAACAGAGGCAGGAAGAGGAGGACTTCCTTACCTCTCAAGGTCCCCTTTATCCAGACAGTGTTCCTGCTGGCCCGCTGATCACACAGAAAGAGGAGGAGGAGGAAGAGGAGGATTGTGTCAACATGGATGGGGAGCCTGGCACTCAGAATCAGCAGCAGTCTTTTAGGAATCATTTACAGTCCCAAGAAACCCGTGGACTTGTATGTGGCTGAGAGCAGGTGGCTGCAGATCATGTCGTCCTTAGTGACCCAGAGGACTCCGGACCGATTGCCTAGCTAACCTACACTGCATAGCCTCCCTGATCCTGCAAATCCTGCGGAAGGATCCTCGTATTCGTCAGATCAAGGAGAGGGATCATTACTGGCTGGCAACCCTCTTTGATCCACATTACAAGGGTACGGTTGCGGACCTTATCTTGCCGTCGCAGAGGGAGCAGAGGATAAAACATTCTCGGGAGGCCTTGCAGAAAGGTCTGTGCAACGTGTTCCCAGAGACGGGGAGGTTAGAAATTCCTGGTCCTGGACAATGTGTTGCTGAAGCTTCAGTCAGTCACAAAAGGAGTGGTGGAGAAGGTAGCCGTCTGATGCGTCCAGACATTTTTTTAGTCCCAGTCTGATCATTTCCAGCAACCATCGCCAGTGTCTGATTTACATGGTGCAGGAATACCTAGGGGCAAGAACAGACTTGGACACCTTTCCCACCGAAAATCCTCTGGGTTACTGAGTCTTGAGGATGGATCACTGGCCAGAGTTTGCACAGTATGCAATTGAGCTACTGGCCCATCTTGCATCCAGCGTTCTTTTGGAACGCACATTCAGTACTGCTGGAGGCTTTGTAGCCGATCACAGGGTGCGCCTGTCCACCGACTCGGTTGATCGACCGACCTTCATAAAAATGAATCAGCCTTGGATCACCACCAGCTACCAAGCACCTGATGCTGATGTAACCGAATATTTTTTTTTTAAATGTCCGATCCCTTCAAGACTGCCTATGCTGATGCTGAGTGATTATCCTGTTATGCTGAGTGACTATCCTCTTCCTTCTCAATGATCATGCTGATAGCTTGTAAGAACATTTTTGGTTCTGGGCGCAGCCACCAGTGGCTAAGGCCCGATTTTTCAGCCCCTTTTTAACAGGGGCGTGTAATTACAATTTTTGATGAAATATTTTTCAGGCGGGTTTGTTGCTGCACTCAACTAGAGTATCTGTGAGGAGTTGCAGTGTTCTGGGCGCAGCCACCAGTGCCTAAGGCTCAATTTTTCAGCCCCTGTTTAACAGGCGCATGTAATTACAATTTTTGATGCAATACTTTGCAGCAGGGCTCATTCCTGCTCTCCAACTAGAGTATCTGTGAGGGCTGTGAGGGGTTGCAGTGTTGTGGCACCAGCACCAGTGCCTAAGGCCCAATTTTTCAGCCCCTGTTTAACAGGGGTGTGTAATAAGAAAAATGTATGCTATACTTTTCAGCAGGGCTCATTCCTGCACTCCAACTAGAGTTTCTGTGAGGTGTTGCAGTGTTGTGGCACCAGTGTCTAAGACCCAATTTTTATACCCCGGTTCAACAAGGACATGTAATTACAATTCTTGATCTAATATTTCACAGCAGGGCCCATTCCTGCGCCCACCAAGAGTAATTGTGAGGGCTTACAGTGTTGTGACAACACCACCACCACCAAAAGCCCAATTTTTCTGCCCCTGTTCAACAGGTGCATGTAATTACAATTCCTGAGATAATATTTCACAGCAGGGACCCATTCCAGCACCCACCAAGAGTAACTGTGAGGGCCTACAGTGTTTGCAACACCAACACCTTAGGCCCAAATGTCTGCAGAGCATATAGGGCAGGCCCTTACTTTCAAATATCCAACTTAGAAACGTTTCCTACTTGCAAAGGAGACAACAGGAAGTGAGATAAAATCTACCCCTAGGAAGGGAAATTCTCTCCTGTAAGAGTTGATATGGGAAAAAACGTGTCTCCTTCCCCTGATGCTTTATCACCAATCCTTGTTTCACTAAAAAATTTTCAAAAAACATTTGTCATTGGGATAGAAAATGAGGTGAAATCTTCTGAAAAGGTGCACAGACAGCCAAAAAAAAAATGTTACAAGGGTGATAATCCTTTCCTATGTTTTCCAAAAAGCTTAAAAATTGATTTTTTTGACTAGAGCTACACTTTAAAAATGTACCAGTTCAAAATTGCAAACAGATTCTACTTAACAACAAACCTACAGTCCCTGTCTTGTTTGTACCGCCTGTATACTGCTGTTCAGAGTATATAGGCCCTGGGGGCCCCAAGCCTTTCCTTTTTTAATTTGGGTGCGGGGTTCCCCTTAATATCCATACAAGACCCAAAGGGCCTGGTAATGGACTGGGGGGAGGGGGGTATCCATGCCATTTATCCCACTGATTTTCATCCATATTGCCGGGACCAGATATTATATTAAAGACGCAAGCAGTTTTAAATGACTTTTATTCCTTTAAAAATGTCATTTTGTGCAGGGAATGTTCTAAGCATGGGAAACATGCGCCACTTTACAGACATACTATAGACACCCCCCAGGTATGATATTTAAAGGAATATTTCACTTTTTTCACTTTAATCATCATTAAAATCACTGGTTCTGAAAAAACGTCCGTTTTTAAAACGTTTTTGCATTGATAGATGTCCCCTGGGACAGGACCCAGCTCCGCAAACCCTTTTTAGGACAATAACTTGCATATTAGCCTTTAAAATTTGCACTTTTGATTTTGAACGTTCGAGTCCCATAGACTTTAATAGACTTTAATGGGGTACTAACATTCGCACTAATTTTCAGTCCGTTCGCAGGTACTGTGTATATATATATATATATATATATATATATATATATATATATATATATATATATATATATAAATACAGTAATGCACTAAATACACTGCAGATAACTGAATCAACTGCCTGAAGTATATTAGAAACAGTACAGCAGGAACGGTCTGCAGTGAGATCTAGCTAAACTGTATGCAGTGTGTGTATATGTATATATGTATATATGTATATATATATATATATATATATATATATATATATATATATATATATATATATATATTAAATGCACTGCAGCTAACTGAATCAACTGCCTGCCTGAAGTATATTAGAAACAGTACAGCCGGAACGGTTTGCAGTGAGATCTAGCTAAACTGGATACAGTGAATATATATATATTTCGTTACGATGGGACTACATTCAGGCTAGTAGCCAATAGCTTTGATGTAGGAATTTGATCTGAGCATGCGTGGCACTTGGTCCGATCAAAATTCTCTACACATGATAGGACTATGTCCGATCGGACCAGTTTGTCGGAAAATATTTCCAACAAGTTGGAAAATTGGGTCCGATGGATATTCCGACGGAATCAGTCCGATGCATACCACACACAGTCGGATTATCCGACAACACGGTCCAATAGGACACATTCCGACGGATTCTCCGACAGTGTGTACAAGGGCTAAGAGATATGAAAGAACACATAAACACGTCACAAGACTAACAACATAAAATAGACCTGAAGTGTGCCCTTAGTCTGCTGTAAGGTAAGCCCTGGATGTTTCTGTAGAGAAGCGTGTTTTAAGAGAAGTACTCTAAAAAAGGGAAATGGGTGGGTGGGTACCTTGCACTGGAACCGACACAGACCGCTGTGGGTGGTCTGATTAAATACCCTCCAGGCTCCTCCCATAATTACAGGCCACCATACTGACCCTCTTATAAATGGTCGGAGCCCTCCGCTCTAAGAGATATGAAAGAACACATAAACACGTCACAAGACTAACAACATAAAATAGACCTGAAGTGTGCCCTTGGTCTGCTGTAAGGTAAGCCCTGGTGAGCTGGGTGGTAAACCCTGGTCTGCTGGGCGATATGCCAAGAGAAGGCCGCAAAAGACTTGGTTAGGGAGGTAATTATTAATTTATGTACAACAAGACACTACAGGGCAAAGTTGCTGAAGGCTCATGACATTTCTACTTGTGGATTGGGGGTGTATCGAGTAAAGCACGTGGATTCTCGCCTGCCCATCTTTTGATCACGTGGTCTGGGACCCCGTTTTGTGAGGCTACTGATGCTGCTCCAATGCGAAAGAATGTCCAAGAAAATGGCCAGGGTCCAGGCCTAATTTGCTCAAAGGAACCTGACGTGACTAATGAACTGGTTTCTGCCTGGGGTACTAATCGGGAATGGTAGTAATGGGCTGTCCTGCGAGGGATCAAAAAGGTGAGCCAAAAAATTATCTAGAATGGACACGGGGCACCAGGCTTTGAGAGTTTGGAAAGGTTTGATGTCAACCCCTGGACCAGACTGTTGTGTTTTGAACACCCTGAGGTGCAAGATGAAGTAAGTCTGATGGCGTGTGAGGTGGTGTCTACGTAACACTTTACAATTGGGACGGTGACTGAATTCACTGGGGCGTAAGAAGCTGTAGAAAGCCAGATAGATGGCTGCTTGAACGACCAGGCTGAATTTAACCAAAGGAGAATGTGACAGGATGAAAGACACGTCTCGAAATATGGCGCTGGTGATGGGTAGCCGTTTGATACCGATTTGGAGTCATTGCCTGTGAATACCACACAACATGGTCTTGACCGTATGGGCGGCAAACAAGACGGTTTGTTAGGATCTCGTAAGGGGATGAAATACTGGATGTCAGCTGAGTAGAGTCTAAGGTATTGTGTGACAATGCCAACTGTGTGTTTCGGCATGATATGAAGGCCAGGATGTGATGGAGAACTCCTGGTATTACTCTGGGGTTTGAGGCTAGTAACCTGTCATAGAACCTCTAGGCTGTACGGTAGGCCTTCAGGCCTTAAGGCAGGTAGCATCGTGAAAGTGTTGTTTGAATCCGAGGTTAGCTACGACCAGTGTGGGATAAGAGACATGGTCAAGTCGGTTCCAGGTTCCTGCAAAAATAATGAAGCAAAGTCAACGGGTAGTGCGTCGGCCAGATTATTGCATTTGTCTGGGATGTGGACACATAGGACGTTAGATTGGTGCTGTGGGGATAGTGCACCAGCCTGCGCAGGAAGGCCATGATGGCCAGCGACTAGGACCTCCTTTATTTATAATACTGGCTGTGGCTTGGTTGTCTGTGGCGAACGTCACTGTTTGTCCTACCCAGTTGTTGCACCAGACTTGAGCTGCTGCGACAATGGGGTAGAGGTCGAACAAAGAGGAGGACTAACTGAACCCAGGAATCAAGAGGATTTCTGACGGCCATGGCCCTATAAACCCAAGTTGGCCAAAAATTAAGGCGAGGACCTGTGGAGGCTGTGGTGTCCATGACTACCTGAGGGGAAGAGAGAGATGCTGAGGGAATGAACATTGGCATGCCATTCCAATTTGTGAGAAATTTGTCTCCCATGGGCAGATCCGCTATAGCTGGCGCATCTTAATTTAAGGATTTAGTCAGGATCTTTTACCTGGGAGAGAAACACTAAAAGGTGGGAGATAAAGGATCACCTTGAGTCTGGCTGCTGCCTTGGCTGAAAATGAGCGGTGATAGTCAAAGGATGGGCACCATGCGTACTTGTGACATGCTGCATGCAGATACGGGTCCAATTCTACCCTCCTGTTGGGGTTGCCCTGCATAGCATATCTCTGACTGTCCCCATGGCCAGCACAAATTCTGTGACAGTGAGCTTGCGATTAAGTCTCCCCACGAATATGACTTTGTTCTAGGCCAAGTTGTGTACTGCTATGAGGAAAAGTCATTGTCATCCAAGATGTCCTCCTAGATGCCCTGCTAGGACAAGGTGTGCAGGGAAGACAGTGGTGCAGATGTAAGTGAAGGTACGGGAATGACGGTGGTGACTGGAGCTGGTAGGGGCACGGCTGGGCGTACCTCCAGGACTGTCACTCTGCTTGGACTTCGGCGACTGCTGTTGACAGTGTGGTCACCCAGGAGCTGAGTAGTCGCAAAGAAGATAGACTGAAGTGGTTCCTGGAAGGGCTGCCACTGGCGGTGGAAACAGTAGCCTAAAAGCCTGGTTTCCTGGCTGTGGCAGGGTAGGATTTACTCCTGCGACACTGTTCTGCTATGAGTTTTTGTTTTGTTTTATAGTTTGTTTTTGTTTTTTTTACTTGTGTTATTTTTTATTTAATTTTTTTATTTAACGGTCCAAGCTCTTGTGAGACTGTAAACCACCGCTTGCTGAGCCCACAAAGGGTGATGGCAAGGCTGAGGCAAAGTCCTCACTGTCTGCCTGCGACATGGCGTCAGCTAAAAGCAAGGGGGGGGCGGGTGCATATGTTTGAGGTAGGTTGCGAAGTAAGGAGGGGATAGTTGCGTTTGGGTAGATAAGATGAAAGGCGGAAGGAAAACAAGAAGAACAGGACAAGGAACGACAGCCATAGTGACAGTTGGTTTGCGCTCGAGCGCTGTTGAGTGTGACTTTAGAAAACTCAAAAGAATGCGTGGCAACCGAGGTGAGCCAGGAGGTGACTGGCTAGGTAACCGATAGCTCGGGTATCCGTCTGTGCTAGGCACAGACTAATAAACCAGAGCGCCCTAGGGCGGACTGGGGTGGGTAGCTGAAGTCTGGTATACTAAGTTGGAATGTTGCGATCTGTAGTTAATTGGCGTGAGTTCGGTCTACTAATGCTTGCACTGCCAGCAAGTATGGAGATAGGCGACCTTGTCTGCGTATTGAAGGCTTGTGCTTCAAAAACAGAGTGAAGTGCACAGAAGTATGTGACAGTTGCTAACGCCTCAGGAGCAGGTCAAATTCTGTATGTGAAGTAAAAATATGTAGTGAAAGAGTATTTAAGAGAAAGGGGGAATCCCATTGAACTACACACCTGACTTTATGCCCTATTTGTGAAGTCGACTGGTTGGGTCGAGAACTGAGTTGACCGGGAGCCTGTAGTAAGGTGACATGAGAATTTCGTTTTGACAAGGGGGATTGCAAAGAGCTGTTTGGGGCAAAGCTGGCCCCCTGGTGAAGATGCAAGCCCTTGACAATGGGTTTTTTTTATTTTTTATTTTTTGGGTGAAAGACAGTCCAAGCCTGGCATAGGATGGACCAACTGGCAACTTTACTGACCTGAAAGGGGAAAAGGGATAGAGAAAACGTATGAGTAGCCATGTTGCTACTGGAGACGTTGGCCGTTTTTAAGCCAAATGCAGAAAGACTTGCAGCGATTGCAAGAACGCAACCTTGTTGAAAGGCAAAAGAAAAGGTTATAGAGGAAATGTGATTATGTAGGAATGACCGTGCGCAACACTAAGCAAATTGGTGGAGGGAATTGTGTATGATCATGCATGGATAGACTGAGAAAGTGAAACGTAAGTACTGCTGAATTCGTACTGTCGATGTGACTAGTTTGAACCGGGCTATAGCTATGGAATAGTCTGTGAAAGATTTGACTCATTTGAGTCGGTGTGTCAGGTCACCTTGAGGCGAGGTGACATGTGCACACCGTAGGGATCAGGAGTGCACCGCAAGGTTGTGGACCCTACGGCTGACTGCTACAGACGGGGGACAGATCCCACTGGGGTTAGAGTGTAAGATTCCCTGGGGCGCGGAGTCTAAGAGCCAGCAGGTGTTCACCAGAGCCTCCAGTGGTGAGGATGGACTTGGCTGCAACTGGCTCCAGGTCGTGACCCCCAGGGTCCCCCAGCTCACACCCACAGTAGGTAACAGGAGGATAGGGATGGTGAGGGACGAAGCCAAGGTCGGGACCACGAGCAGACAAGAATAGTCGGGTACATGCCAAAAGGTCAGGATCAAAGGCAAACAAGGATAGTCAAGACACGCCAAAGTCGGTAGCGGAAAACAGTAGCAGAGCACACGGCAGGAACCAGGAAGCTAACACACAAAGAATACACAATGGTTGATCAGCACTGAGGCCTGCAGTGCACAGGTTAATATAGGGCTCCCTGATAGGGCCTGGGGTGGAGCCATGCTTAGAGGAGAGGTTATAAAAACCACCAGATGGAAGTGGCTGGCTTCTTAGTCTGAAGACATGAGGGAAGGTAAGCAAACACAGGAAGATCACTGCCTAACCATGACAGTACCCTCCCTCTTACGAG
Organism: Lithobates pipiens; assembly: GCF_037356315.1. Lineage (NCBI taxonomy): Eukaryota > Metazoa > Chordata > Amphibia > Anura > Ranidae > Lithobates > Lithobates pipiens. The sequence goes on from NW_027507790.1 coordinate 143,301,809, forward strand.
GCCTCCCCCTTCCCTGCCTGGGTCCAGGCTTAAAGGGAAACTCCAGATGGAACCTCCTTAACAGACAGGGAGCAAAGACCTCAGATGCAGTGATCCAAGACCTCTCCTCAGGACCCAACCCTTTCCAAAGTACGAGGTATTGAAGAATGCCTTTACGGAGACGGGAATCCAAAACTTGACTAACCTCGTATTTTAGATTATCCTCAGAGACCGAAACAGAGGTAGGGAGAGGACGAGGGGACTTGAGGACTAAAGGCTTTTTAGGAATGGGTAGGGGCATGAGAAGATCAGGAGTCTGAGCAGGGTCCCCCAGACCCTTAAAGATGAGTTGGGCATCCATAACCGGACCACCAGACTGGGCAGAGGTCAGTGGATCCCTGAGGTCAGGTTGGTTAGAAAATGACATGTCACAAGAGTCAAGCTGGGTAGCTGAAACAGAAACAGAATGCAGAGAACCCTGAGAAAAAGATTGAAAACCCCTCCTGGCCGAATGAGGTATTCTATTCAAAGGATGGATTGAGCCTCTTAAATGGGTTTGAACGGACATAGTAGCAGTAGGGTGAGGCTGGATCACAGAAGGTCCTGAACAAGAAGCAGGAAGCTCATTGGGCATGGGCTGGACTGGCATAAGTGGTGCAGAGGCCGACTGAATAGTATAGTCAGATGTAGCGACCATCTCAATTGCATCACAAGGCATAGCGACTCTGGAACTTGCAGACAAGTTAGCCTGGCTGTGCGTCCAAGGGAGATTAGGGACAGGCAAAGGTAAATGGTTATGCGAACTGGAGTGAATGATCGACTCAGGTTCATAGGTGGGCTCCTCATCCAGAGTACCACATGACCCAGAGAGTGCACCAGTCCGACTATTGCAGGATGTATCGCAGGGATCGCTATATACAGCAGGAAAAGCAGAAGATACTGGGATGGTGGAAACAGGAAGTCTCTCCTTTGGGGTACCCCTGAGTAGGCAGGAAGAGGAACAGGAGGAACCCCAAGCTAGGATCTGTCCAGCAGACCAGTCAACGTGTGAAGAATGGAGCCGAAACCAAGGAAGACCTAATATGATAGGAGATGAAGCCTTAAGTAAGACAAGGAAGGATATCCACTCCTGGTGGAGTGTCCCTACTGACATCTTAACAGGAATAGTCTGGAAGCGGATAGGGCCCTCTGGGAGAACCGTGCCATCAATCGCCAAGACCACCAATGGTGTTGTAAGGGGCAAAAGGGTAAGTCTCATGGAGGATGCAGTTTCCCAATCCATGAAATTGGCAGCGGCTCCGGAATCCAGATGTGCTGAGACCGAACGAGAGGAAGCACCGACATGAAGCAACACAGAAAGGAAAAGACGAGAAGGTGAAGGTGATATTTCAGGGTCTAATACTAAGAAAAATTGGGCCTTAGGCACTGGTGCTGGTGCCACCACACTGCAACCTCTGCCATATACTCTAGTTTTATTGCAGGAATTAGCCCTGCTGCAAAGCATTGCATCAAAAATTGTAATTAAACGCCCCTGTTAAACAGGGGCAGATAAATTGGGCCTTAGGCACTGGTGCTGGTGCCACCACACTGCAACCTCTCCCATATACTCTACTTTTATTGCAGGAATTTGCCCTGCTGCAAAGCATTGCATCAAAAATTGTACTTAAACGCCCCTGTTAAACAGGGGCAGAAAAATTGGGCTGATGGCATCAACCAGAACCAGAAATGTTCTTCCAACATATCAGCGGAGGAGGAAGAGGATAGACAATCAACATAACAGGACAGTCACTCAGCATCAGCATAGGCAGTCTTGAAGGGATGTGATATTTAAAAAAAAAATTATTCTGTTACATCAGCTTCAGGTGCTTGGTAGCTGTGGGTGATCCAAGACTGATTCATCTTGATGAAGGTCAGTCGATCAACTGATTGGACAGGCGCACCCTGTGATCGGTAACAAAGCCACCAGCAGCACTGAAGGTGTGTTCCGAAAGAACGCTGGATGCAGGACAGGCCAGTAGCTCAATTGCATACTGTGCAAGCTCTGGCCAGTGATCCATCCTCAAGACCCAGTAAGCCAGAGGATTTTCGGTGGGAAAGGTGTCCAAGTCTGACCTTGCCCCTAGGTATTCCTGCACCATGTAAATCAGACGCTGGCGATGGGTGCTGCAACCGATCATACCTTGGGGCTGCGGACTAAAAAATTGTCTGAAAGCATCAGTCAGACGGCCACCTTCTCCACCGCTCCTTCTGACCGATGCCTCAGCAACACGTTGTCCAGGACCAGGAGTTTGTAACCTCCCAGTCTCTGGGAACGCGTTGCACAGACCTTTCTGCAAGGCTTCCCAGAGAGGTCTCATCCTCTGTTCCCTCTGCGATGGCAAGATAAGGTCGGCAACCTTACCCTTGTACCGTGGATCAAGGAGAGTGGCCAGCCAGTAATGGTCCCTCTCCTTGATCCGAAGAATACGAGGATCCTTCCGCAGGCTTTGCAGGATCAGGGAGGCCATGCAGCGTAGGTTAGCTGAGGCATTCGGTCCGGAGTCCTCTGGGTCACTAAGGACAACATGATCCGCAGCTACCTCCTCCCAGCCACGTACAAGTCCACGTGTTTCTTGGGACTGTAAATCATCCCTACAAGACTGCTGCTGCTGCTGCTGCTGCTGAGTGCCAGCCTCCACCTCCATGCTGACACAATCATCCTCCTCCTCCTTTTCCTCCTCCTCATCCTCTTCCTGTGTGATGGGTGGCACAGCAGGAACACTGTCTGGATAAAGGGGGCCGTGAGAGGCATGGAAGTCCTCCTCTTCCTGCCTCTGTTCTGCCTCAAGTTCCCTGTCCATTATTCCATGCAGCGTATGCTCCAAGAGGTGGACAAGAGGTACAGTGTCACTGATGCATGCACTGTCACTGCTCACCATCCTTGTGGCCTCCTCAAACGGTGACAGGACAGTGCATGCATCCCTGATCATGCCCCACTGGCGTGGTGAGAAAAAACCGAGCTCCCCTGACCCTGTCCTGGTGCCGTAGTCGTACAGGTACTCATTGATGGCCCTCTGCTGCGTGTGCAGCCGCTGCAGCATGGCCAACGTTGAGTTCCATCTGGTGGGCATGTCACATGTAAGGCGGTTCTTGGGCAGGTTCAACTCCTTTTGGAGCTCAGCCAGCCGAGCACAGGCATTAAATGATCGGCGGAAATGCACACAGACTTTCCTGGCCTGCCCAAGAACCTGGCCGGGGTACCTGCCCAAGAACCGCTGCACCACCAGGTTAAGGACGTGAGCTACACAGGGCACATGGGTCAGTTGTCCCTGTCGGAGGGCGGAGAGGAGGTTTGTGCCATTGTCACAAACCACCATTCCTGGCTTAAGCTGGCGTGGCGTCAACCACCTCGCGGCCTGCCCCTGCAGAGCTGACAAAACATCCGCCCCAGTGTGGCTCCTGTCCCCCAAACAAACCAGCGCAAGCACGGCATGGCATCGTTTTGCCTGTGTACTTGCGTAGCCCCTGGAACGCCTACGAAGCACCGCTGGTTCTGAGGACAGAGCACTGGAAGAGGCCATGGAGGAAGAAGAAGAGGAGGGGGTGGAGGAGAGAGGTGTGTCACAACCAATAGTAGCATTTTGGAGGCGTGGTGGCGGAACAACCTCCAACACTACTGCACCTTGTCCTGCATCCTTCCCAGCTGCCAGAAGAGTGACCCAATGGGCCGTGAAAGACAGGTAACGTCCCTGTCCATGCCTGCTGGACCATGAGTCAGCGGTAATATGCACCTTACCACTGACCGCCCTGTCCAGCGAGGCAAGGACATTGCCTTCCACATGCCGGTAGAGAGCCGGAATCGCCTTCCGTGAGAAAAAGTGGCGTTTGGGGACCTGCCACTGAGGAACCGCACATTGTACAAACTCACGGAAGGGGGCCGAGTCTACCAACTGAAAAGGCAGCAGTTGAAGTGCTAGCAATTTAGCCAAGCTAGCATTCAACCGCTGGGCATGTGGATGGCTGGGAGTGAACTTCTTTCGCCGGTCCGGCAGCTGGGGCAGGGACATTTGCCTGCTATAATCGGACGTGGGTGTACCGCTAGCAGAGTTCCCGGAAGCACTTGGCTGTGACACACCTAATTCTACACCTTCATTCCTCTCAGAGCAGGTGTCAGAGAGGACTGAAGGTCTAGTGGGGTTGGAGATGCCAGCTGATGAGGAGCAAGGAGAGGTCCGCTTTGTTCTTTGGTGTGGGTCTTTGAGGTACGCTTGCCAACGAATTGCATGGCAGGTCGGCATATGTCTGGTCAAGCATGTGGTGCCCAAGCGGCTGATGTTTTGGCCACGCGAGATACGCTTGAGACATATGTTGCAAATAGCAGCGGTGCGATCTGATGCACTCGTCTCAAAAAAGGCCCACACCAAAGAACTTTTAGAATAACGCACAGAGGCAGCGCCCTGCACAGGCGGAGCTCTGCGGTGTGATTCAGTCGGTGTGCTGCCCCTAAGCTGGCCCCCGGAGGGCATCCTGCCTCGTTGGACATGTGCCTCCTCCTCCTCCTCTCTCCTTCCAGGCACCCACGTGGAGTCAGTGCCCTCATCATCCCCTCCCTCTTCATCGCTGTAGCAAACCTGGCAGTATGCTGCAGCTTGTGGAACATGACTGCCAGATTGCTGTCCTTCTTGAGCATCCCCTCTCTCTGCGCTCACGCTACTGCCTTCCTCTAGCTGAGTGTCATCATCAGAGCCCACAAAACACTGGGCATCCTCCTGGAGCATGTACCCAACACTGTGCTCAAAGAGTTCAGGAGACTCCTCAGGAGGACATGGTGGGTCTAGGGAAGGAGTCACTGATGATGACATTGAGAGGAGGGAAGGCGATGCGTTGGCAGCTGCTTTGCTAGTACCCTGAGACTGGGTGACAGAGGATGAGGAGGATGAAGAGGGCTTGGACATCCACTCTACCAAGTCATTGGCATGTTGCGGCTCAACATGTCCAGCTGCCGAAAAGAAGGACAAGTGTGTCCCATGGCCATGTGCTGATGACAATGCACCGCGTCCACGACCAGCACTGTTGTCTCTAGACACAGAGCCTGCTTGCCCTCTTTTATCGGCTCGTGCCTGTCTGCCTCTCCTTGCTGGCCTTCCAGACATGGTAATGGCCTGAAGGGAGTTGGGTAAAAAAGCAGTTGGGTAGTGTATATTGTGCTAGAGGCACACAACATCCACTAACTCCTGCAGATGCCTTTATTATAGAACACCAGAGATAAAGGGGTATATACAGATGTATAATGTGCTGTGCTGGAGGCACACACAACTTCCAATAACTCCTGCAGATGGCAAGTGGTCTCAAATAGAGAAGAGCTATGTAGGTGGATATAGCGGTATGTACTGGGTACAGAGCACACAGACAGCACGCACAAGCTCCTAACACTACTGACTGCAAGCTCTATTATAAAAGATAGATCACTAGCTATATAGGTGAGGTGAATATAGCGGTGTATACTGCGGTCAGGGCACGCAGACAACAACCACTACACAACAGCAAGATCGAAAATCGTCCGAAAACGATCAGTGTGTACTGTGTTGAAGGTACACAGAACACCCACTAACTCCTGCAGATGCCTTTATTATAGAACACCAGAGATAAAGGGGTATATACAGATGTATACTGTGCTGTGCTGGAGGCACACACAACTTCCAATAACTCCTGCAGATGGCAAGTGGGCTCAAATAGAGAACAGCTATGTAGGTGGATATAGCGGTATGTACTGGGTACAGAGCACGCAGACAGCACGCACAAGCTCCTAACACTACTGACTGCAAGCTCTATTATAAAAGATAGATCACTAGCTATATAGGTGAGGTGAATATAGCGGTGTATACTGCGGTCAGGGCACGCAGACAACAACCACTACACAACAGCAAGATCGAAAATCGGCCGAAAAGGATCGGTGTGTACTGTGTTGAAGGTACACAGAACACCCACTGCTTCAAACGCCAACACACTACACAAGGCCGCCGCGCTGGCGGCCTTATATAGTGTGGGGCGTGCACTACACAGCCTAAGCTATGATTGGCCACAGGCATCCTGCCTGTGGCCAATCATGGTTCTCCTCGCTGCTGGCGCTGCGATTGGCCAAGCATGCGGGGTCACAGTGCATGCTTGGCCAATCATGAGCCAGCAATGCACTGCGCCATCGCAGTGCATTGTGGGCCGTGAGCGCCACACGAATTTGGCGCGAACGGACCAAAATGTTCGGACTTCGCCGAACGGACGAACAGCCGATGTTCGAATCGAACGTATGTTCGACTCGAACACGAAGCCCATCCCTAATGGTGAGGGACAAAGCCAAGGTCGGGACCACGAGCAGACAAGAATAGTCGGGTACACGCCAAAAGGTCAGGATCACAGGCAAACAAGGATAGTCAAGACACGCCAAAGTCGGTAACAGAAAACAGTAGCAGAGCACACGGCAGGAACCAGGACGCTAACACACAAAGAATACACAATGGTTGATCAGCACTGAGGCCTGCAGTGCACAGGTTAATATAGGGCTCCCTGATAGGGCCTGGGGTGGAGCCATGCTTAGAGGAGAGGTTATAAAAACCACCAGGTGGAAGTGGCTGGCTTCTTAGTCTGAAGACATGAGGGAAGGTAAGCAAACACAGGAAGATCACTGCATCACCATGACATGGTGATGCAACAGGATTCGGCTCGGTTGTTAGAGTTGCGTTTGGCAAGGACTCGAATTGGTGCGCCGATGCTGCGACTAGACTCGATTCCTCCGTAGATGCAACTGAGAGGCTTTTATATGGGATCCGATCGTATCGCTGATGATATGGCTGGGTTCGGATTGATTGAATTGTGGTGGTGGTTGAAGGGGCTTGTGATTGCCGAGGATCCGAAACATAGAAGCGAAGTTGCGACTAGATTAGAATCGGCCATAGATGCGAGGTGACTACGGGGTTTGTATGACCGATCTGACTGTATTGCTGATCATATGGCTGGGTTCGAATCGACTAAATCGTGATGGCGGTTGAAGGGGCTTGTGATTGCAGAGGATCCGAAACATAGAAGCGAAGTTGCCACTAGATTCGAATCGGCCGTAGGTGCGAGGTGACTACGGGGCTCGAATGTCGGATTTGACCGCATCGACCGTGAAGTGAACGGCTTGGGTAGAAAGCATGAAAATACATGAAAGATGACATAGAAAGACTTATGGTGGCGTAAGTGCGACTTTTGCAAAACGAACATGATAAACGAACATGATAACGTAACTATTCGAGTTTAGAGGAGCGATAACAACAAAGTTCTACCTACGACAGTGAGTGTGTAGCGGTCCGAGCGTGGGACAATCAATGAAGATATACGACCGATCTCGAAGGTACAACTACGTGGACATGCAGTGAGTTGTCAGAGTCAGCCTCTGCAATGCATTTGACACGAATCAGCTTAAAAAATGTATGAGATGAATCTGATATAAATTGGCAGTAAGGAGTATCTGATACGAATTGGTTGTAGAGTGTATGCCATTCCTTACTGTGAAACCAAACACCTATCAACCACCCATCCCCCCAGGCTAGTCAAGTGCAGGAAAGGCATCAGGTGGGTTTAATTACACCTCAATCAGCCACAGAAACCCATACAAACAATACCTGTTTATCTCAAAAAAGGATGAGATGGCAACCCCATGGACAGTGAATTTTATAACCAGTGAAGCCTATGGCGAGTGATATTGGAGAACGACCGACAGCGACTCGGAGGTTTGGATCTATGAATGAATCGTATGTTTGGTAGAAGGAGTTTACAAATGTACTACGCCTGTGCCGAAAGATGTCGGGACGTGAGTGTCAATAACTCAGAGGTAGGTTTTGTGAAAGGGGTGCAGGATAGTAAGCATGATAAGCTGCAAGTTTGCACATGATATGAAAAGATTCGGATACTACTTATCTGCGACCATGAGCGGGAACCGCAGACGAAGACCACGAATGAAGAAGCCAAAGTGCACCCACGATTGGACGCACAGATAGTCGACCGTGAGGGAGCTGAGAAGAGTCGGCCCCTTGATGTGCAGTACCTTGCACTGGAACCGACACAGACCGTTGTGGGTGGTCTGATTAAATACCCTCCAGGCTTCTCCCATAATTACAGGCCACCATACTGGCCCTCTTATATATCTTATATATATATACAAAGCCAGGATGTGTGTGTATATATATATATATATATATATATATATATATATAGTGCCGTCTCCTGAAGAGCACGCAATAGGTGTTTTGTCATTTAACCTTACCCTTGAACAGCAGTTTGGTTTTGGGTTCAATTATTCTAAATTTAGACCTCAGCATCAGTCTAGCTGGACTGCCTGGTGTTCTGCCTGACCATAGGTGGCGCTGTCCTCATGGCAGGGTCTAGACGCAGTCTAGTTGGGTGCATTAAGGTTATTCTCTCTTGGAACCAGCCCAGTGGGAGGGTCAGGCTTTCTGTGCCTTCTGGGAGAGGGTACTTAAGGTGCGGACATCACGTGTTTTGGTCCAGAAGTGCTTTCTGACTGTTTGGTCCTGGTCCTCCTGACCAGCCCCCAGGATTGCCATTGCCTGGTGTGCAGATCCACCCGACTTCAAACCTCGGGGCTGGCTAGCCCGAGGTAAGGAAATTGAAGGAAGGATTCGGAGGGGGTCCAGTGCCGTCTCGGTTGGTGGAGAGGCTCAGCAACTGTGAAGGTTTCCAGGGGAGGACTCTTTGGGAGAAGGCCACAAAAATTTGGCTTTTCAACAAGAGCCTGGAAAAATTGGAAGACCCCAAGTGAATCCAATCTCGTGTGGTATCGTCGGACCGGCTGCAAGACACTGGTACCATACAAGGGTTCTACAAGTTGTCTACAACCTTTCAGTTTTACTAAAGTGTTCTACACCAAGTCTGTGGCAGAGACTTGTATCTGATTTAAGCACCTTGTTGGCTGCTAGACCTGGTGAGAGAAGGACTATCCAATAAGGGTGAGGATCCAGCTGTGAGTGGCTATTCTCTGGATTTCCTGATATGAGAAATGTGTTTTTTTTCATACGGCCTTAGCACTAAGAGTACCTGGACTTTTCCCACCTAAACTCTCTAACCCTACGTTGAGAGACTGTGTTCATTAATTATCTTTTGCAAATAAAAATCCCTTTAAGTGGATTTGGTGTCAGTCTCTGCAGTTCTTGGGCCATCTACCTCGAGAAACCCCTAGACATGCACGAGGTGAAGAAGGTAACGGTACGCCCAATTAAATCAGCCACTCCTTCAGGAGTCAGTGCTATATATATATATATATGTATATATATATATATATATATATATATATATATACTAAATACACTGCAGCTAACTGAATCAACTGCCTGCCTGGAGTATATTAGAAACAGTACAGCAGGAACGGTCTGCAGTGAGATCTGAATAAACTGCCTGCTCAAAATAAATTAAAGGAAATTACACTCTCTCTCTCTCTATATCTATATATCTATATCTCTCTCTCTCTCTCTATATATATATATATATATATCTCTATATATATATATATATCTCTATATATATATATATCTCTCTCTCTCTATATATATATATATATATATATATATATATATATATATATATATATATATATATATATATATATATATATATAATATAAATATATATATAAAGTGTGGGGCGTGGACTTAACCCCCTGAGGCATAATTGCCCAAAGGCACCCTGCCTTTGGCCAATTATGACTCTCTTTGCTGACGGCCCTGTGATTGGCCAAAGCATGCGGGTCATAGGCCTTATATAGTGTGGGGAGTGGACTTAACCCCCTGAGGTATAATTGGCCAAAGGCACGCTGCTTTGGCCAATTATGGCTCTTTTTGCTGACGGCCCTGTGATTGGCCAAAGCATGCAGGTCATAGTGCATGCTTGGCCAATCATCAGCCAGCAATGCACTGCGATTACGCAGTACATTATGGGGCATGACGCGCCACTCGAATTTGACACGAACGCCCCATAATGTTCAATCTTCGGTTAACGATTGAACAGCTGATGTTTGAGTCAAACTCATGTTCAACTTGAACTCAAAGCTCATCCCTATTAGAAACCAGCTCAATGCAGTGAATTTAAGCATTAAAGGGGTTGTAAATCCTTGTGTTTTTTTACCGTAATGCATCCTATTCATTGAAGTGAAAAAATTGCGGCCAGTCCCTGGCCCCACAATCCCCCCACCCCTCGCTTTACTTACCTGAGCCCTGGAATTCACTAGGCAGTGACGTGCTGTCCCTCTCTCCAAGGGGTCCCGGCTCTTGATTGTATAGATTGATAGCAGCGCAGCCATTGGCTCCTGCTGCTGTCAATCAAATCCAATGACACGGGCGTCGGGGGCGGAGCCGAGTCTGACATTTCTGTCTATGGACACAAATTTTGGCCTCGGGAGCACACCCGCAAGGTAAACCTCCGGGAGAGCGCTTCTCTTAGGGGGTTATCTGATGTGGGGAGGAGCCACGAGAGCCAACAGGGGAACCCCATAAATTGAGGATCGGGGCTACTCTGTGCAAGGCAAGCTGCACAGTGGAGGTAAGTATGACATGTTTGTCATTTAAAAAAACAAAAAAAAACAAAGCTTTACAATTACTTTAAATAATTACTGCTAAATCAAACAAATACTGTATTTGGTATTTAATTTAATTTGGTATTCAAAACCATCCCAGTATGGCATCATCCAGGGCTGTCTTTAAGGCAGGGCAAAAGGGGCAGCTGTCCTGGGCCCTGTCATTGTTGTGGGGCCCAAAGCAGCTGCCTCATACTTGCCAACTATCCCAGTGTAAATTCCCTTGTCCCTTGAAGTTTTAGTCCTGTACTGTGTCCTGATATCTCAGTGTGAATTGATGGTACTAATGCTGCCCAGTTCTGCCTTATTGTTGTGTACAGATGACTCACCTGCAGACCCTGTGTTTACATGTAAATATTGGCAGCCTTACTAAGTAAATAGATGCGGCTGGCAGCATTGATATGTAAACAAAGGTGACATTCATATGTGTATCATGCTCCCCTGCAGTGAGGAGATGATGTACTGTAACCTCTAGAAACCAATCAGTGAGCAGTATTACTTAACAGTAATCGCTAGCAACCAATTAACAAGCAGAAATCATTTTCTGTAACATCTAGCAACTAATCAGTGAGCCATAATGTGTGCTGTAACCTCTAGCAATCAGTCATTAAGCAGTAATGATATGCTGTAACCACTGGCAACCAATCGCAATTGCTGCCTGATCTGATACGGTAAACTGATTTTAAGTCTAGCTGCTATTTATTGTATGTCTCAGAGCAGGTGGAGAGCAAAATTGCATGGGGGGAGGGCCCCAAGAAAATTTTTGCCCGGGGTCCAATCTATATTAAAGACGCCCTGGCATCATCTTATATTATATATCAACTAGGGGCAAAAAATATAGAGGGATACACACACTGATAATTAACTGCAGCTGATCTAGTTGGGAGTGCCGGCTATTTAGACTGATTTTGCCGTGAGTGTTCAGTCATGAGTAAGCGCTGAGATGGTGTGAAATGCATTGACTTCTCCTTCAGCCCAAAAAGTGTCTTGCTTTTACCACTGAAGAGGTCATTAAAACAATAAAGCGAATAATAAAGTCTCCTGCATTTATCCACCGTGCATCATTGCTTTTGACAGGGTCAAGTTCATAATAGTTTAACTACAGAGATGGTGATAAAAGTAGACAATCTGAATAAAAGTGCAGTGGCAAAGGCAAGACTCATTTCTTCTTAGATTGACAAGATTATTGACTGGGCATTCAAAAAACAAGGACTTGCAAGGGCAAGGGCATACAAAAAGCAAGGAGCAGGTGAAAGCTCTTTTATCCAGAGGGGTTGGAGCATCTCATGCAACTTATGCCAAAATTTCAGTGGAAGATATGTAGAATGGTAAGCTGAAGCTCGTGTGTGACCTTTGCATGGTATTACAAGCTGGATGTGCATTCGGCAGCTTTTGCAAAATTCAGAAAGGTGATAGCTTGAGCTGTTTGGCATGAGAAATATTGCTCTGAATTAGCCACATTTTTTGTGTTGTCAGTGGTGCCTATTTCCCCGTCCACGGTTCTGCTAGTTATGACTCATTGTGCGTTGATGTGAGGAATGGTGGGCCAGGAATATTGAAAATTGTTATCAGAAATGCAATCCCTTAGAGCCGGCCCTTTAAGGGGTTTAGAATCCCGGGAGGTGGGGCTTATCATCATGTAACCGCCGTGATTGGCAATGCAAATGCAAATGGGAGCTTTCAGTTAGCCGCTGGTAACTGTGCCGGGGGCCTGCAAGGCTGTACTCTCAGTACAGCTTTATTGGCGTTATTGCACGCAGATATGTGGCCACTGGGTGCCAAGGCTTGGTCACCAAGAGGCTGCATATTTGTGTGTGGTTGGTGCCTTAGAGTTAATGTAATTTTCCTTTCCTGACATATCCTCTCCTCAACACAAGGGATTTTCCCACCCGGGTTGCCTTTCGCAGGCTACATACCTAACACTACAACAGAGGAGAGTCCTTTTCTTGCACTTGGTCCTGGGTATTCCAAAGGAGGCGTTAACCCATTGTGTACTGACGTGAGGATAGGCCAATTACAGAAAGGAAAGGAAAATTATGGTAAGTGTCTGATAACAATTTTCCATATTAAGCAGTTAGAGTAACAGTTTCTTTCCTTTTGGGATAAAGGACAACAGGTGAAAATAAAGGAAAGGAAGCCTAAAAAAAGAAAACAAATGCAGAATTTAGTGAGGCACTGCAGGAGCAACACCACTGCCTGCATTTTAAGAATGGGCCAAAAATGCATATAGGCTTATACACTATATTACCAAAAGTACTGGAATGCCTGCCTTTACACACACATGAACTTTAATGTCACCCCAGTCTTAGTCGGTTGGGTTCAATATTGAGTTGGCCCACCCTTTGCAGCAATAACAGCTTTAACTCTTCTGGGAAGGCCGTCCACAAGATTTAGGAGTGTGTTTATGGGAATGTTTGACCATTCTTCCAGAAGCGCATTTGTGAGGTCAGGCACTGATGCTGGATGAGAAGGCCTGGCCTGCAATCTCCTCCTCTAATTTATCCCAAAGGTGTTCAATCGGGCTGAGATCAAGACTCTATGCAGGCCGGTCAAATTCCTCCACCCCATACTCGCATATCCATGTCTTTATGGACCTGGCTTTGTGCACTGGTCCAAATCATTTAGTGGAGCGTAGATTATGGTGTGGGGTTGTTTTTCAGGGGATGGGCTTGGCCCCTTAGTTCCATTGAAGGGAACACTTAAAGTGTCAGCATACCAAGACATTTTGGACAATTTCATGTTCCCAGCTTTGTGGGAACAGTTTGGGGATGGTCCTTTTCTTTTCCAACATGACTGGGCACCAAGGCACAAAACAAGGTTCATAAAGACATCGATGAGCAAGTTTGTGGTGGAGTCCTGACTTCAACCCGATTGAACACCTTTAGGATGAATTAGAGTAAAGACTGCAAGCCAGGCCTTCTTGTCCAACATCACTGCCTGACCTCATAAATGCGTTTTCTGGAAGAATCGTCAAACATTTCCATAGACACACTCCTAAACCTTTTGGACAGCCTTCCCAAAAGAGCAAGCTATGTATATTTAGAAAAGCAGTTATGACACCATCTGAGTCGGCTTATGTGACCAATTTTCGACTACCTATAGGAACTGACCTGCCGCGGTCACCATTTATGCTATTACCTTTGGGTTATTTTCTTTACTCAGAATCTCCCTGGGCCCCCATTGTATCCTTGAAGCCTATGTTTCTGGATGGATGGTGGATCGGGGAGAAGGTTTTAATCACTTTTACATGTATTTTATGTCACATGTGTCTAATATCTTGTTATTTTTTATTTTATTTATTTTAATTCTAATAAAATATTTTGTTATACATTTTTAAGTATGCCTATAAAGTCCATTCTTTCAAAGCCCTAGTATACTGTATGTTATCAAATTAAAGGACATGGCATAGCCTATTCAGGCTGTCCACATCGCCACCCTGTGCATTAGCCTTCCCAGAAGATTTGAAGCTGGGTGGGCCAACTCTATATTGAACCCTACGGACGAAGAATGGGATGCCCCTAAAGTTCATGTGCGTGTAAAGGCAGCTGTCCCAATACATTTGGTAATATAGTGTATATTAATTCTAATGTATATACTCAGGATATTATTACTGCTCTGACAAGTAAGACAAAACCCTTTCATTGACACTTTAAATAGTATATTGTGTGATAAAATATAATTGGTGTAAAGGAAGTTGAATACTTTAGAAATCATTTGACTTTAACAATATCACTGGGACTACTTTGTTGAGCTTGCAGATGTTTTTTTAGCAAGTAAAAAGGCAAAGTTCGTTGTACACCCTTCAATAATTGCTGAAACTGTAAAATCATTCCATGACTAATCTTCAACCTCTGAATAATTTTATGCAGCTTAAAGCTATGATTTGTATTATTCAACAACCTGGAGACTTTTAGCATAATGCCTCACTAATTTTAATTGTTTTCTAAAAAGATATAGAGTATGAAAGCACAGCATTTTAAAGTGACTGGAAGAACACCACAAGTTAATGGAAGACCAAATCCCACTTTACTCTGCCCTCTACGTTCAATTTTATTTTATGTTTTTCAGAAAATAATTACATTTATGGCCATAGGAATAAATATAGTAACCACTTGTGTGTTCTTTGGATAAGTATTGTGCAGACATTTCATTTGTAGTAATCTTTTACAGTGCACTAAGTAATGTTATTATACTGCTGAATAATGTTAGATATGTTTATCCAACCCATATAGAAAATTGTCGTGAAGGGCATCCTTACTAAAAGGGCAACTACCACAAAAATACTTTTTCAGTTGTACAAAAATTGCATATCCTGATTACTTACTATGTACTGAACTTCAGCAATATCAGCTCCCACATTTCTACCTACACAGACTTCTATTAAAATGCAAATATGTAAAAACAAAAATGTATTTTATTGCAGCTTTCCAGTCCTTAGATATAACTGCTTTCTTTTCCTCTTTTTTTTTCTTCTTTTTTTCAGGACAAAAACATTTTCAACCACTACAGAAAATATCTCTAATGCCGCGTACACACGACTGGACTTTCCGGCAGAAAAGGACCGACGGAATGATTCCAATCGGATAATCCGATCGTGTGTATGCCTCAGCGGACCTTTTTTTTTCGTAAATTCTGATGGACCTAGAAATAGAACATGTTTTAAATCTTTCCGAAGGAATCAATTTCTATCGGAAAAACCATTCGCCTGCGTGCTAGTCCGATGGACCAAAAACGACGCATGCTCTGAAGCAAGTACAAGACGTAAGCACTCGGTGTGGTACAACTACCATTCATATTGGAGCTAGCACATTCCTCACACTGCTAATTCTGTGATCTTTTAATACAACGCATTCTTTTCTTCTTTATAATGCTAGAAGAATGAAGTTGTTTTGCTGCTCATATTCACACAGAGTTCTCACAAACTTATTTCTTCATTATTTATCCTCATCTCATGAATAATATTCTATTTTTTAAAAGCCCGATCTCCATAAATAATGTTTACAATTATTTTTTATACTCGTCTTTTATCATTTTTTATTTTATCAAGATTTATTCTATGATTACGTAAAAATTATTTTCTAGTGATCTCCATATAATTTTATTTTTTTGAGTTTCAAGTTACCACAATAACATTATTATCTTGTATTTTTTCTAAACTTAAGGAGGTTGGTGTCCCTTGTTAATTTGACATAGGGGTTATTTACGAAAGTCAAATTCATTTTGCGTTACAAGTGCAAACTACAAGTGCAAAGTGCACTTGAAATTGCACTGAAAGTGCACTTGGAAGTGTAGTCGCTGTGGATCCGAGGGGGACATGCAGGGAAAATAAAAAATAGCATTTTAGCTTGCACATGACTGGATGAGAAAATCAGCAGAGCTTCCCCTCATTTCAGAACTACCCCTCAAATTTACAGCGACTGCACTTCCAAGTGCACTTGCAGTGCAATTTCAAGTGGACTTTGCATTTGTAGTGCAAAGTGGATTTGCCTTTCCTATATAACCCCCATAGCCTTTTTGAAATTTACCTGCCTACTCACAAACAAACTGTCCTTTTTGAATAAAAACACATAGCAAAGTATTTTGTGAAAAAAAATATTAATTTATTCTGGTTAACAAAATAAAGAGGAAGGTGATGCTGGAGAAACTGTTGGAGTTTGTGAAGCCTTTTGGCCCCCAGGGCACACATCAAGTCAGTGGAAAACAAAATTGGGATCTTGAGGAGTCCATATAATAGATAGCACAATCTGGTCTAGGAATCTCAGAGATCAGGACAAGCAGCAGATGACATATCTGTCCCTAGTCTGTGGTACTACAACAGCCTGCGTCTTCTGTCAGACCAGACTGAACCCAGGCCATCGCTTTCTTTTCTTCCCTGCAGCCTTCCCTCCATGCTGCCCTGCAGCCTTCCTGGAGGCTGTGGCTCTGTTGGTGGACTTGTGGCAGGAGGAGGAGGAGGATGGGCTTGCTTATAAATGTGGCTGTTCTCTGTGAGCTGGCCCCTCAACCCCTTCTGAAGGGCCTCATAAAAAATGTGCTCACAGAGGAGGCGTTGGCCCTTCTGTAATTCCAGCAACCTGGTGGCTAGATAGCAGCCATAGGCTTCTTCAGCATTGGGGGGCTCCTCAGAAAATCGCTGGCTTCCCTAATGAGGCCCAGTGTTGTGTCCTCTGTCATTGTCCCCTTTCTTGGCCTTTTGGTGGTAAGGCAGAGAGGAGGCACCTGGGACGCTTGCCACTGCCTCCTCCTGGCTAACGCTTGGCTTAAAAAAGGGAATTAGTTGTAGTTTTTGCTTCATCAACCACACACAATTTTCAGCTCATGACTTAGGTGCAAATTGAATGTTAATAAATAGAAAAGATTATCATTCTGACCCCAGTATTTTTCAAGCTAGTCACCAACATTTTTGGCCACTACTGTCTAGTGATATGTATACATAATTGTTGGTCTAAAATCATTGATATGTAAGCAATTATAACATCTAGTTAACATCATTAATATTAGAACAATAAATATGTCTAAAAAACGAATATACCTGGATCCAGCTGGGCGCATCCACTTCTTCCAGGATGGAAGGCTTAGGTTGTTCCTGGGAAGCCTCTGCTGGGGTGGAGGGAAGGCTGCAGGGAAGGGTCAGAAGAGATTCCCTGGCTTTTGGTCATCCAGAAACCTCAGTTTTTGGAAATACCACAGCTTGGGGACATAAATATTCTCAGCTGATGCTCCTGATCTGAGGGAAGCCTTGATCTTCTTGTGATCCTTCCTATAGATGTTCCTCAAGATTCCAATTTTAGTTTCCAAAAACTTAATGTAGAAGTGTCTAAAGCGTTGCCTTCCTTGCTTGTTTTTTGTAATATAAAATGTGTTTGACCTCCCACAAATGCCTTATCTCCCTGTACTGGTCAATAAAAATTGACAGAAATTCTTGTTCCTTAAACGGATTACTTTATTCTGTAAGAGACAATACACAAGACAAAAAAACTAATGTCAGTCAAAACTCTCATTATCTTATCCCAATATAGACCTCCAACGTGAAGCAGTATAAGCCACTGTGATGGGCCAAGTTCAAATGTTACCTTCGTTTTGGAACGCTCTCCCCTGCCGGTCGTTTGCCATACAGATCGGATGTACGACACGTGTTAGCTTGCTAAGAAAAAAACACCAATGTCAGTCTAAACTCTCATTATCTTATCCCAATATAGGCCTCCAACGTGAAGCAGTATAAGCCACTGTGATGGGCCAAGTTCAAATGTTACCTTCATTTAGGACGCTCGCCCCTGTCGGTCGTTTGCCACACAGATTGGACATAAGACGCGTGTTAGCTTTCTAAGAAAAAAACACCAATGTCAGTGTAAACTCTCATTATCTTATCCCAATATAGGCCTCAATCTTGAAGCAGTATAGGCCACTGTGATGGGCCAAGTTCAAATGTTACCTTTGTTTAGGACCCTCGCCCCTGCCAGTCGTTTGCCACACAGATCGGACATACAACGCGTGTTAGCTTGCTAAGAAAAAAACACCAATGTCAGTGTAAACTCTCATTATCTTATCCCAATATAGGCCTCAATCTTGACGCAGTATAGGCCACTATGATGGGCCAATTTCAAATGTTACCTTCGTTTAGGATGCTTACTACTGCGGGTCGTTTGCCACACAGATCGGACGTACGACAGATGCATGTTAGCTTTATATACACGGCGCATGCGTCAAACTCCAACTTCGTTGCCCGTCCCTGACATTCTTTTTCACGAATATTCCCCACACCTTCTCTCTTTGGTGCGCAATGGGAGTATATCGTTAAAAATAGTGGAGACATTTTCAGGAAGTAGCACGGAACAAAGCTGGGAGCCCCAAACATCCGGGTCCATGGGGAGATTGAAGGCCACCAACATGGCCTTTGAAGAAATGGTGGACATCTTGAGGAGGGAGGATTATGATGGCAAAAATGGGTTGTATACCCGTCCCAATTTGTGGAAGGACCAAATAATGTCCTCAGTTGTGACCTTAAGCTGAGGGAGCTGGATCAGTATCAAAGCATCAAGAAGGTGCTTCAAAATAGTAAGTACTTGTCGTGTGTTCCTATTATGATAATTAATGCATGCTGCTCCATGTGCTTTTCTTTACTTTGCCAATAAATATGATGTATTTAGCTGATACAGGGTTATACCTACACTTTGGTTATGATAATTTGTCTTATTAAAAGAAGTTTAGGATATTGTTGTGTAGATGTCTTTGAAACTAGAATGAATAGCAAACTTCATTTAGTGGAATGTAAGGAGAGGACACTCGGCAGCTGTTTACACAGCTGGACTCAGGAGCACTAGTGTGGGACACCAGAGAAAATTTTTTAGGATATCCCAAATAAGGGCTCCAGGGAATACTTGGGGTGTCTCCATCTAGGAAACTTGGCCAAAAAAGGTAAGTATTGCAGTTTGGTTAAAAGGGAATTTGAATCTTTCATCTTTAATCTTCAACTTGGATCTCTTCCCAAACAGACAATTGTACACCACTTCTAAGCAATGTTTCATATTCCTATTTCTAGACTCAAATATCTGTGTGCTAAGTATACCATTTGTTTCATTCTCATAGGGGAGAAAATACTCAGAAAACAGGACCCCCGACCTTGCCAGCCTGAATGGGAAGTTAGCCCCAGCCCCTCCCCCCCCCCCCCGAGGATGTGGAGAAAGGAGAGGTGGAGGAAGTGGGCAACATGGGCACCCCACCCCCCACCAGGTGAGTGTCTGACACCCCAGCTTCAGGTAATCTA
Source organism: Lithobates pipiens (assembly GCF_037356315.1). NCBI lineage: Eukaryota > Metazoa > Chordata > Amphibia > Anura > Ranidae > Lithobates > Lithobates pipiens. The sequence goes on from NW_027507790.1 coordinate 143,321,152, forward strand.
TGTATGCCTGCATACATAATAAATAAACTAAATAAACTTTTTTTTACTAATTTTAGGTGATGTTCTATTTGTCGAAGGGGAAGCGGTGGAACCATTTAAAAGTGCCAGCTCCCAAACCCTCATTGCCAAGATCATGGCCTGGAATGGGGAGATTGATGCAATGCACAATCGCCTAGACATCATGTAGCAGGAAATGAAGAACATGATCGATATTTTGGGAAGAATCTAATCCCTTTTTCCCTAAAACGAAATCGATTGTGTTCTTCATTTCCTTTTTAGATGACCGCATTCTGTTCATTTAAGTTTTTCAAATTTTAAAAGCCAAATTTTGAAGATGCACACGGTGTGTCAGCATGTGCTATCTGCCTTCAGGGGTCTCAATGTACGCTTTTTGTGGGTGCAACTCCTTCCTCATAATGCTAGTAGGTGAGAGGGAGGGATTGCACCCACAAAACATGTCCATTGATCCCCCATGATGGGAGCTAGCACATGTTGACATTACCCATGTGGACTCCCAATTTTGTGAATTTTCAGGAATAAGTCCGGCCTCAGGCCCAACTGAGGCTAGATAATTATGAGAATGTTTCCTTAAATAATTATGCAGAATGCAATAGCACAGGATGATGTGGTTGATTTTGTAGTCTGCCATACGGATTGCTGTCAGAAACAGGCAGGCTGTTAGCCATTATCCCGAAGGTATTCTCAACTACTCTTCTCACTCTGGCCAGCCGGTAGTTAAAAACCCTCCTCTCTGGGGTGAGGGTCCTTTGGGGGAATGGCCTCATCAGGTGCTTGCCCAGACCGAACACTTCATCAGCTAAGAAGACAAAGGGAATCCTTCCACGTTGTCCGCATCAGGTGGCAATGCAAGGCCACCGGTCTGGAGACATTGGTAAAACTCCGTCTGGGCAAAGACTCCTCCATCCGACATCTGGCCATTCTCCCCCACGTCCACATAGAGGAACTCATAGAATGTCTACACCACCGCCATTAACACTACACTATTAAACCCCTTATAGTTATAATAGTAAGACCCCAAATGGGGTGGTGGCACAATGTGGACATGCTTCCCATCTATTGCCCCTCCACAGTTGGGAAAGACCCAATGGGCAGCAAAATGGGAGGCCACAGTCTGCCATTCCTGTGGCATAGAAGGAAACTGTGGAGTCAAACAAGAAAAAAAATATAAGTGCTTTTGCACATAACATTGCAAGCAGATTACACAAAAACATTCTTGCACAACATCAGTGTTGTGGCCATACCCTCAATGGGGCGGCCTTGACTTTTGGGCTTACCGGTTACCTCCGTTTGGCTTGTTCTTCCACGTCTAGGGTAGGGATGAGCTTGGTGTTTGAGTCAAACACCGACTGTTCGCACGTTCGGTGAATACCAAATGTTATGGGCCGTTCGCGCCAAATTCGCGTGGTGCTCCCGGCCCACAATGCACTGCGCCATCACAGTGCATTGCTGGCTCATGATTGGCCAAACATGCACTGTGACCCCGCATGCTTGGCCAATCACAGCGCCAGCAGTGAGGAGAGCCATGGGTAGATACAGGTGTATACTGTGCTGGAGGCACACAACACCCACTTTAAATGCTGCAGATGCCTCTATTAGAGAACACCAGCAATAAAGGGTAGATACAGGTGTATACTGTGCTGGAGGCACACAACACCCACTAACTCCTGCAGATGCCTGTATTAGAGAACACCAGCAAAAAAGGGTAGATACAGGTGTTTACTGTGCTTGAGGCACCCAGCAACCACTTTAACTCCTGCAGATGCCTGTATTAGAGAACACCAGCAAAAAAGGGTAGCTACAGGTGTATACTGTGCTGGAGGCACACAACACCCACTTTAACTCCTGCAGATGCCTGTATTAGAGAACACCAGCAATAAAGGGTAGCTACAGGTGTATACTGTGCTGGAGGCCCACAACATCCACTAACTCCTGCAGATGCCTGTATTAGAGAACACTAGCAAAAAAGGGTAGATACAGGTGTATACTGTGCTGGAGGCACACAACACCCACTCTAACTCCTGCAGATGCCTGTATTAGAGAACACCAGCAATAAAGGGTAGATACAGGTGTATACTGTGCTGGAGGCACACAACACCCAGTACCTCCTGCAGATGCCTGTATTAGAGAACACTAGCAAAAAAGGGTAGATACAAGTGTATACTGTGCTGGAGGCACACAACACCCACTAACCCCTGCAGATGCCTGTATTAGAGAACACCAGCAATAAAAGGTAGATACAGGTGTATACTGTGCTGGAGTCACACAACACCCACTAACTCCTGCAGATACCTGTATTAGAGAACACCAGCAATAAAGGGTAGATACAGGTGTATACTGTCCTGGAGGCACACAATACCCACTAACTCCTGCAGATGCCTGTATTAGAGAACACCAGCAATAAAGGGTAGATACAGGTGTATACTGTGCGGAGGATGAATCTGCAGGAGTTAAAGTGGGTGTTTTGTGGAGGCACAAAACACCCACTTTAACTCCTGCAGATGCTTGAGAAAAGAACACACTGTCCCTGCCTATCTTGCTCTTTCCCTGCATGCCGGAACACACTACACAAGGCCACCGCGCTGGCGGCCTTATATAGTGTGGGGTGTGTACTAAACCCATTGAGCTATAATTGGCCACACTACCAAATTGCTGGTTTTCCCATCTCCCTGCAGGCCATTACTATGTCTGGAAGGCCAACAAGGAGAGACAACAGTGCTGGTCGTGGACACGGTGCATCGTCATCAGCACGTGGCCATGGGACACGCTTGTCCTTATTTTCGGCAGCTTGACGTGTTGAGCCGCATCATGCCAAAGACTTGGTAGAGTGGATGACCAAGCTGTCCTCATCTACCTCATCCTCTCTCACCCAGGCTCAGGGTACTAGCAAAGCAGCTGCCAAGGCGTCCTCTTCCCTCGTCTCAATGTCATCAGTCACTCCTTCCCTAGACCCACCATGTCCTCCTGAGGAGTCCCTCGAACTGTTTGAGCACAGTGTTGGGTACATGCTCCAGGAGGATGCCCAGCGTTTTGAAGGCTCTGATGATGATACCCAGCTAGAGGAGGGCAGTAGCATGAGCGCAGAGAGAGGGGATGCTCAAGAAGGACAGCAATCTGGCAGTCATGTTCCACCAGCTGCAGCATACTGTCAGGTTTGCTCCAGTGATGAAGAGGGAGGGGATGATGAGGTCACTGACTCCACGTGGGTGCCTGACAGGAGAGAGGAGGAGGCACATCTCCAACGAGGCAGGATGCCCTCTGCGGGCCAGCTTAGGGGCAGCACACTGACTGAATCACACCGCAGAGCTCCGCCTGTGCAGGGCGCTGCCTCTGCACGTTATTCCAAAAGTTCTTTGGTGTGGGCCTTTTTTGAGACGAGTGCATCAGATGGCACCACTGCTATTTGCAACATAAGTCTCAAGCGCATCTTGCGTGGCCAAAACATCAGCCGCTTGGGCACCACATGCTTGACCAGACATATGTTGACCTGCCATGCAGCTCATTGGCAAGACTGCCTTAAAGACCCACACCAAAGAACAAAGCGAACCTCTCCTTGCTCCTCATCAGCTGGGATCTCCAACCCCACTAGACCTTCAGTCCTCTCTGAAACCTGCACTGAGAGAAATGAAGGTGTAGCATTAGGTGTTCTTATGGGCACTCTGCTAGCAGTACAACCACATCCGATTGTAGCAGGCACTCCCAGCCATCCACATGCCCAGCGGTTTAATGCTAGCTTGGCTAAATTGCTAGCACTTCAACTGCTGCCTTTTCAGTTGGTAGACTCGGCCCCCTTCCATGAGTTTGTGCAATGTGCAGTTCCTCAGTGGCAGGTCCCCAAAAGTCACTTTTTCTCATGGAAGGCGATTCCGGCTCTCTACCAGCATGTGGAAGGCAATGTCCATGCCTTGCTGGACAGGTCGGTCAGCGGTAAGGTGCATATTACCGCTGACTCATGGTCCAGCAGGCATGGACAGGGACATTACCTATCATTGGGTCACTCTTCTGGCAGCTGGGAAGGATGCAGGACAAGGTGCACTAGTGTTGGAGGTTGTTGCGCCACCACGCCTCCAAAATGCTACTACTGGTTGTGACACACCTCTCTTCTCCACCCCCTCCTCTTCTTCTTCCTCCATGGCCTCTTCCAGTGCTCTGTCCTTGGAACTAGCGGTGCTCCGTAGGAGTTCAAGGGGCTACGGAAGTATGCAGGCAAAAAGATGCCATGCCGTGCTTGCACTAGTTTGTTTGGGGGACAGGAGCCACACTGGGGCAGATATTTTGTCAGTTCTGCAGGGGCAGGCCAAGAGGTGGTTGACGACATGCCAGCTTAAGCCAGGAATGGTGGTTTGCGAGATTACAGGATTACCCGGGATTACAGGATTTCCTGAGGCAGGCCAGAAAAGTCTGTGTGCATTTCTGCCAATCATTTAATGCCAGTGCTCGGCTGGCTGAGCTCCAAAAGGAGTTGAACCTGCCCAAGAACTGGCTTATATGTGACCACCAGGTGGAACTCAACATTGGCTATGCTGCAGTGGCTGCATACATAGCAGAGGGCCATAAATGAGTACCTGTGCGACTACGGCACCAGGACAGGGTCAGGGGAGCTCGGTTTTTTTCACTACGCCAGTGGGGCATGATCAGGAATGCATGCACTGTCCTGTCACCATTTGAGGAGGCCACAAGGATGGTGAGCAGTGACATTGCATGCATCAGTGACACTGTACCTCTTGTCTACCTGTTGGAGTATGTGTGGAATAATGTACAGCGCACTTGAGGCAGAAAAGAGGCAGGAGGAGGACTTCCTTGCCTCTCAAGGCCCCCTTTATCCAGACAGTGTTCCTACTATCCCACCCATCACACAGAAAGAGGACGAGGAGGAGGCTTGTGTCAGCATGGAGGTGGAGCCTGGCACTCAGAATCAGCAGCATCAGCAGCTTCAGCAGCAGTCTTTTAGGGATGATTTACAGTCCTTGTACAGACTTGTACGTGGCTGGGAGGAGGTGGCTGCGGATCATGTTGTCCTTAGTGACCCAGAGGACTCCGGACCAAATGCCTCAGCTAACCTATGCTACATGGCCTCCCTGATCCTGCAAAGCCTGCGGAAGGATCCTCGTATTCTTCGGATCAAGGAGAGGGACCATTACTGGCTGGCCACTCTCTTTGATTCACGGTACAAGGGTAAGGTTGCGGACATTATCTTGCCATCGCAGAGGGAGCAGAGAATGAGACATCTCTGGGAGGCCTTGCAGAAAGGTCTGTGCAGCGCATTCCCAGAGACTGGGAGGTTATAAACTCCTGGTCCTGGACAACGTGTTGCTGAGGCTTCAGTCAGTCAAAGAAGGAGCGGTGGAGAAGGTGGCCGTCTGACCAATGGATTCAGACAATTTTTTAGTCCGTAGCCCCAAGGTATGATCGGTTCCAGCAACCATCGCCAGCGTCTGATTTACATGGTGCAGGAATACCTAGGGGCAAGGTCAGACTTGGACACCTTTCCCACCAAAAATCCTCTGGCTTACTGGGTCTTGAGGATGGATCACTGGCCAGAGCTTGCACAGTATGCAATTGAGCTACTGGCCTGTCCTGCATCCAGCGTTCTTTCGGAATGCACCTTCAGTGCTGCTGGAGGCTTTGTAACCGATCACAGGGTGCGCCTGGCCACCGACTCGTTTGATCGTCTGACCTTCATAAAGATGAATCAGTCGTGGATCACCACCAGCTACCAAGTACCTGAAGCTGATGTAACCAATTTTTTTTTTTTTAAATTTCAGATCCCTTCAAGACTGCCTATGTTCATGTTGAGTGACTGGGGTGTGTAATTACAATTTTGGATGCAATGCTTTGCAGCAGGGCTCATTCCTGCACTCCAACTAGAGTATATGGGAGAGGTTGCAGTGTCGTGGCACCAGCACCAGTGCCTAAGGCCCAATTTTTTAGCCCTGGTTTAACAGGGGCATGTAATACAATTTTTGATGCAATGCTTTGCAGCAGGGCTCATTCCTGCACTCCAACTAGAGTATATGGGAGAGGTTGCAGTGTCGTGGCACCAGCACCAGTGCCTAAGGCCCAATTTTTCAGCCCCTGTTTAACAGGGGCATGTAATTACAATTTTTGATATAATATTTCACAGCAGGGCCCATTCCTGCACCCACCGAGAGTAACTGTGAGGACTTATAGTGTTGTGGCACCAGCACCACCACCACAACCACCAAAGGCCCAATTTTTCTACCACTGTTCAACAATGGCATAAAATTACAATTCTTGATATAATCGTTCACAGCAGGGCGCTCCAGCGCCCCGCCAAGAGTAACTTTGAGGGCTTACAGTGTTGTGTCAACACCAACACCTTAGGTCCCCATTTCTGCAGAGCATATAGGTCAGGCCCCTACTTTCAAACATCCAACTTACAAACGTTTCCTACTTGCAAATGGAAGGAGACAACAGGAAGTGAGATGAAAAAAGACAGAGAGCCCAAAAAATTATACAGGGGTGATAACCCTTCCCTATGTTTTCCAAAAAGCTTAAAAATTGATTTTTTGACTGGAGCTACACTTTAAAAATGTACCAGTTCAAAATTACAAACAGATTCTACTTAATACAAAAAACCTACATAGTCCCTGTCTTGTTTGCACCGCCTGTATACTGCTGTTCTGAGTATATAGGGCCTGGGGGCCCCACGCCTTTCCTTTTTTTAATTTGGGTACAGGGTTCCCCTTAATATCCGTACAAGACCCAAAGGGGCTGGTAATGGGCAGGGGGGGCTACCCATGCCATTTTTTTCAATGATTTTCATCCGTATTGCTGGAAGCAGATATTACATTAAAAACGCAAGCAGTTTTAAATGACTTTTTTTCTGTTAAATGTCATTTTGTGCAGGGACTGTTCTAAACATGGGAAACATGTGGCACTTCCCAGGCATACTATAGACACCCCCCAGGCACGATATTTAAAGGAATATTTCACTTTTTTTCACTTTAATCATCATTAAAATCAGTGCTCCTGAAAAAACTTTAGTTTAAAAAAAAAAAAATTGGCATTGACCCATGTCCCCTGGGGCAGGAGCCGGGTCCCTAAACCCTTTTTAGGACAATATCTTGCACATTAGCCATTAAAATTAGCAATTTTATTTCGAACGTTCGAGTCCCATAGACTTCAATGGGGTTCTAAAGTTCGCACAAATTTTCGGTCCGTTCGAAAGTTCTGGTGCGAACCGAACCAGGGGGTGTTCGGCTCATCCCTACTCTAGGGGTACCTCGCAAAAACTTTGGACGCTAACACCATAAAAGTTTTTATTTGCAGGGGTAACATCCAACAAACACAGTCTTGTATGGGAACAGAGGGCAAGGGTGAGGAAACTCAGGCACCTTGAACTGCTAATCATCAGAAGGTCTCTAATACAACCCAGAGAGTAGCCACTCGCAGCTGGGCACTTCAAGGCTGAACAAATCTTTAGCCAGAGATTATGGCAGTCAGCACTTTTAACCAGAACTTACAAAGTCTCTGACCTTGAATAAACCTTGCAACCGAAAGTGAACACGAACCTTTCCTCAGTACCTGGAATGTTCTCTGTCTCCTTGGCAGTACTGGAAAAGCATGGACTCGTTAGTGTCATTGACAACCCAGCAACCAGGCACTTCTTGGGATGCCAGCTTGTTGGCCCTCATCCGAAGAGTCCTCCCCCGGTCGCTTACACGAGCTGCGGTGCCCCTCCAAGTTGAGAGCACACCCGGACACCTTGAATCCTCCCTCAGTTACTGCACCTCGGACCAGCCAGTTCTGAGATTCTGGAACAGATAGATCCTTACCCAGACCACTACACGTCTAATGGGGCTAGTCAAACCAACCATGTTGCGGGGCAGCACACGCTCCCATGACTGGGACCCCTCGCGGGGGTTCTCAGGTCCAAATCCAGGAACAGGCAGCTATGGCCTCACGAACGAACCCTGAACATCCGACTTCAACATCTTGAGTACCCTTCCCCAGACTCCTCAGCGGGGCCAAACGCACCCACTGATTGGCTCGGGGGAATGCTGATACCTAAAGCGTCCAACCGGGCCTGGTTCTGGGCCTGTTATGTGCACCTAACTGTACACATGACCAGGCAGAACTCTCAGCCCTTGTACACACGGTCGGAGAATCTGTCGGAATGAGTCTTATCGGACCGTGTCGTCAGATAATCCGACTGTGTGTGGTATGCATCGGACTGATTCCGTCCGAATCTCCGTCCGAGCCAATTTTCCAACATGTTGGAAATATTTCCCGACCAACTGGGCCGGACGGACCTAATCTGATCATGTGTAGAGCATTTTCATCAGACCAAGTGCCACGCATGCTCAGATCAAATTCCTACATCAAAGCTATTGGCTACTAGCCTGAATGTAGTCCCATCGTAACGAAATTACGTCACCGCGTTCTTGGCAACCGCTAAATCAGACAACTTGGCCCAACCATGTGTATGCAACAATTTTCGGACACAATCCGTCGGAATAAATCCGACGGGCAAAATCCAACGGATTTGGTTGCCAAAATCTCCGACCGTGTGTACGTGGGCTAACACAGCCCAGCCAAACTGATGCCAAAGTTAAACCTACACAATCAGCCCTCAGAACCCCTTTACTGTTCTGAGGAAAAAACTAAATTTGTACATAGCAGACACCTTGTCCAAAGTGTCGCTGCTACATCAGTATTACATTATTTTTAAGGAATATTTAAAAAGACAAAAACATAAGGCCCACGTATCAGATTCCTCACTCCCTCTGGCGGCCCATTGATAAAATTGTGTGTGGCGGGGGGGGTTGAGGGGACTTTGGAAGCCCAAAGAAAAAAAAAGCCTCAGGCACTCTGCCTGAATTTAAGGGCATACATTAGATTTGGACAGATTTTAGGGGGTGGGGGAGGGTACTAAATTAATTTAAGGACACACATTACATTTGGACAGATTTTAGGGGGTGTTTCAGGGGGAAGCAGTACAATGGAGCTGACAATATACATTGTTAAAGGAAATAGGCTATATAGGTGTATATTGACCCAGGATAGTATGCTGGGAAGGTTAGTGAAGGCAAATATGCATGTAGGCCAAAAAAGGAGTATTAAAAATATATATAATAAATACAATACATTCGCAAACATTAAATATAGACTTGTGCACAACGGAAAATTTTGTTTAGTTTCGGTTCTTTGTCATTCGTAAAATACATCATTTCGTTCTGTTATATTCGTTATGTTACGTTAATATGTTTTCGGATAATTCATTATTATTCATAGAGTGTCGAATTCATTCGTTCGTATTCATTGAAATTCGCTATTTATGTATGTATAGACATTCGTGATAATGATTCGTAGTTTGGAAAGTCGTTTGTTTATTGAATCTTTTAACACACACCGCGTCTCTTCTCCTCGGCTCAAATACAATACAACATCCTTCTAACTCAGTTCTCAGGAATGCACTTTGCCAGTAATCCATCCTCCAGCACAAAATTAATTAGCTGATTGGACTATAAGATTTACTTTGAGCTGACCTTTTGTTTCTTAGCTCTTTAAAGAATTACCGAATCATGTCGAATTAATTCGAATTCATTCATTATATTTCTTTTGTATTCATTGTTATTCATTATTTTTTTATTCGGACATAAGGATGCATCTGAATGTCCGAAAGATGCAAAATTCGGCCGAATTTCGATTAGTTACGAAACTAATTGCACAAGCCTATTAAATACATATAATGTGATGTTAAAGGATAAAGCTTATATTAATATAGTCCTTCTGCAGGACCTGAATGATGGCAGAAACAGGTCACTGGAAAAATGATCCCCAGAGCCTGGGGAGAGATGCCTGTCGAGAACTTGAGGTCCTGTAGACTTCTTCCAGTCACCAAGTACCTCAACGTGGCGACTAGCCTCTGCTCCGGAGTGATGGCCAAAAAGAAATTAATTGTAGATCAAATTCACTGTCAATGAATTCTGAATGATCCCAGAAGCACCTCCAACTGTTGACACTGAAACAAGCCCAATGTCCATCAACAAACATCCTAATTCACTTAGAGACAGATCACCTCAAGAGGCTGCAGGGTTATATTTCTCTAAAGTCTATGCTGTGGAACTTCCTCTCTTCTTTCATATGTGGAGAATGTAGTGGAGCTTATTTATCATGTCAGGGAAAATAGTGCCCCAGTAGGGAAGTGTAACTAAAGAATAGGGATGAGATCGGTGTTCGACTCAAACGCATGTTTGACTCGAACACAGGCCGTTAGCCTGTTCGGCGAATTCGGATCTTTGTGGACCGTTCGCACCAAATTTGTATGGCACGAATGGCCCACAATACACTACGCCATCGTAATGCATTTCTGGCTCATGATTGGCCAAGCATGCACTGTGACCCCGCATGCTTGGCCAATCACAGCGCCGGCAGTGAGGAGAGCCATAATTGGCCAAACGCAGGATGCCTGTGGCCAATTATAGCTCAAGGGGGTTTAGTACACGCCCCACACTATATTAGGTTGCCAGCGTGGTGGCCTTGTGTAGTGTGTTCCGGCGTGCAGGGAAAGAGCTAGATAGGCAGGGACAGTGTGTTCTTTTCTCAGGCATCTGCAGGAGTTAAATTGGGTGTTGTGTGCCTCCAGCACAGTATACACCTGTAGCTACCCTTTTTTCTGGTGTTCTCTAATACAGGCATCTGCAGGAGTTAGTGGGTGTTGTGTGCCTCCAGCACGGTATACACCTGTAGCTACCCTTTTTTGCTGGTGTTCTCTAATACAGGCATCTGCAGGAGTTAGTGGGTGTTGTCTGCCTCCAGCACAGTATACACCTGTATCTACCCTTTTTTGCTGGTGTTCTCTAATACAGGCATCTGCAGGAGTTAGTGGGTGTTGTGCGCCTCCAGCACAGCACAGTATACACCTGTATCTACCCTTTATTGCTGGTGTTCTCTAATACAGGCATCTGCAGGAGTAAAAGTAGGTGTTGTGTGCCTCCAGCACAGTATACACTTGAAGATATCCCTTATTGCTGGTGTTGTCTGTTGCATATCTTGCATATTAGCCTTTAAAATTAGCACTTTTGATTTCAAACGTTCGAATCCCATAGACTTTAATAGGGTTCTAAAGTTCGTATGAATTTTCGGTCCGTTTGAAGATTCTGGTGTGAACCGAACCGAGGGGGGGTTCGGCTCATCCCTACTAAAGAACAACAAGAACACAAAATAGGCTTTCCTAACTAATAAAGGTAATTGCAGGTATCTTCTGATGTATTGTGGAACTTAGCAGGAAAGTGCTTTTATTGCAGAACCATGGCAATATAATCATATTACCCGTGACCTGCCTACCAATAAAACTTGTTTAGAGGGTACACTGAGCTTGGCATGTACAGCTCAGTGTACATTCTCGGCATGCCTTGGTGCTGGGATCAATTAACTTCTGTCTGCATGTGTGGCAGTTACATTCATTCGGGGTTGGCCAATCAAAATGGGTAAAGATTCCAGACTTGAAAAAGAACTGGACAGAGAGCTTCACGAGTGTTGCATCACTGGAGCAGAGGTAAGTACTGCTCTATTTGTTTCTGCTTCATAAGGGTATGTACTTATTTTAATGATATTTATTTTATAAAGTTTAAAATGATGTAAGTCTATTTAAGCAATTCACGGTCGTCTACAGAAGGGGCCTCAAAACTATGGCCTCTATGCCACATCTGGGCTGCTAAAAGATTTTACTTCGCCCACAGAAACTTTTCCCATATTTGCTTAATGTGTTTCTATGACAGCACTTTAGCAACCAAGCACAATGTCATTGCTATGATGCTGGCATTCAGCCCAACTATACCATGGAAACGATGATGACCCAGGGAGACGGCATACAGGGCAACCCCAGCATTCATAGGAGGACCTTCCCGCCTCTCTCTGTCCAGACCTGTTCCACTTCCTGCACTATGCCATGCATGCTACGGTGAAAATGAAAAAGGTAGGACAGAGGGACTGGGGACTCTGGTGTGTAGGAAGAGCTCTGATGTGAAGGCGGCAGTCTGATTTCAAGGAGTGGTTCTAATGTGAAAGTGGGGGAGTTTTGATGTGAAGTGGAGCTTCTGGTGTAAAGTTATTTCTTTGAACATGTTTATTCATTTACATTTTACTCATTCATTTAAAAACTGACTTTTTTGGCATGCAAATATTTGTAAAATATATACAGTGGCCCTCATATTGAAAAGTTTGGAAGCTAATGATCTACAGAAAAACACGTCCTGATGTTTTTTGGAAAAACATTACGTATACCTTCATTTTCAGCAAAATGGCCTTTATATTGTATTAAGAGCCATAATCTACATTATATATTGTTCTATATACTTTCTGTAATATTATGGTACTACATGGCTAATTCAATAGACAGATGTGACAGCCATTGTGTTAGACTCTTGCCAGAAGTAAAGGCAGAAGATAAAGGCAATTCTGCATTTTTTTTCCTAGCTAAAACCTGTTTGTAAACAGAGCAATACTGAATATTCTGAAAATAAAGTAGTAAATGAGCTTCCTGGTTAGCACATTAATTAGTTAGATAACAAACCAGGAATACACTTAGTATGCAAATAATATTACAGACATAATGATGTACTAGAGTATCATTTTGATGCACACTCAGTGTAATTTGTGATCGTGATTAGTACATCCTGGAACTCAAGAACCACTGAATTCTATCAAAATCAATGGCTGAATGTTTTGAAATTATTAAAAATGATTAGAGATGAGCAAATTGACCTACATAAAGTAAATTACACCTATTGTGCCTATGTGCCTTTTAGGAACATCAACCAGGTGACTGACCAATTGAAGCACATTTTAGATTCTCTAACATTGAGGCCTCATGCACACTGGACATTTTTGGACATTTTTACAGCAGCTGTTTTCGATTTCAGATGTTTTTTTCTAAAGCCAATAAACTCCCCATCATGTTATCCTATGTGCCCATGCACACATAGGCTGTTATCAGCAGTTTTTAGCTGGGGGTTCCGAGAGGAGTTTTTAAGCTGTAAAAACACACTAACATCCAAAAACGTGGACAAACGCTCAAAAACATGGCTCACCAGCGTTTTTTTACTTTTGAGCCATTGAAAAAAAAAAAAAAAAAATATATATATATATATATATATATATATATATATATATATATATATATATATATGTGCGTTTTTCAAAAAAATTCAAATAAAAAAAAATGCCAAACAATGCTAATGCGGAAAAACGCTAATAAATGCTAAAAACCGCTATTGGAAAACCATTGAAAAACTTTGAAAAACTCACTGCAATGCTACTAACATTATTTTAACATCCAGTGGGCATGAGGGTTGCCAGTTAAATTGTATGTATGGGCAAAATAAAAATAATATTCAGTACATCTCTCAAGAACAAGTACAATGTGCACAAAAAAAAAAAAATACTTTTCATTCTTCAAGAAATCCATTGTGCTCCTACCTTCAGCTCTTCTGGGATTTCTCTGTGGACTACAAAACATCTCCTCATATGTTACAGGGATGAAGAGGAAGGGAGGAGTTCTCTAGTCTCAAAGCACTTTCTATACTAGGGTAACATTACTGCTCCTTTATAGGTCCATTATGGTGAGTGAAAGTTGTCAGCTTAGGACAGCCATGTGTTACTAGTAAAGATCACCTTTCTTCCTGTTTCTCTTCCTGGCCAATCAGGAAGTGGGTCCTGAGCCCCAATTGGCCGGTAGTCCAAAGAATCCATTGGCCGAGAGTCCGAAGACCCCATTGACTGGGAGAAGAAGCAGCATCCTCCAGAAGAGATGGGGAAGCCACATCCGTGACCTGGAGGGGGTAAGTGCTGATCAATCAGCGAGCCGGCAATCAGGAGGCGTTGGTGTGTGGTGGCGGGCTGGAACGACCAGGGGGTAGATGTCTCAGGTTTTTTGCGGCCCCCCTCCCCCTGACTGATGGATCACCAGCCGCCACTGAGGGTGAGACTTATTAGATCTCTGACTAGCTTGGGACCCTGTTGCTAGCGGGTGTCGGGAGAGGATCAACTAGAGAGGTTTGGCCGGAAAGGATCAACATGGTGGTGCTTGTAATGTTTATGTCGACGCAGTCATCATTCATTGTGATTGATGATGGATCTACATAGCTGGAAAATATGATGTATGTTGGATTTACATCATGTGGCATGTTTTTTTTTTAAATAAATCTTTATAATAAAGGACTTTTTCAAAGATATATATGTTTATTTACAACTTAACTTGTTCTTCTGAATGAGTAACCAGGGTACTATGTACCATGGATCCCTTGGTGCCAGGGTGTGCGTCACGGCCACGCCCCGTGTCATCACGCCACCGACACATGTGCAGCCATCATTTCCTGTTCCAAGGTGGGACACAAGGATGAAAGGAAAGAGCGGGGAACCCCACGATTTCCAAAGGCCAGAAAAGTAGTCCATCCACGCCCCCCCTTCATCTGTGCCCATCCAGAGACCATTGAAAATATTGTCCACGCATGCCCAGTCCAGGGACAAGAAACCATTCATCACACATAGATATTCCACAGTATATACATCGGGTTGAACCCTAGTTTTGATAAAGAATACAGCATATATAGATGGATCAAGAGCATAATTTGTTGTGCACATTGCCAGATTGGCAACAGACATAGAACAACACATTGTGTATCCCATAAATCAGCCAATCTAAACAATATGTACAAGATACAACATCAAACAAAAAAGTGAAAAAATAATAATTATAAAGGGATGAATACATAGGTTGTGCAGAATGATAATACAAAACTATAGATCCAGTTCACATACACCTGATTGAAAACCAAATAAATAAGGTTTGAAATGAAATGCCTCATTGAGGCTTGGTGGCATAGTGGCTTTGGGCTGGTAAATCCATCTCAGTTCACTCTGTAACTCTGTAGATTCTGCACCAGAATTCCAATTTTGTCTTTCCAACATATTAGCAGCCGCATTCGCATGATAATACATAAACTATGCCAGGAGTGCAGCCTTGACATAATGCTTAGGTTTGAACCTCTCCCCATTTGGTAAGATGATGCATCTTCGGGTGTCCATAAATTGGCAATATCCACAATTACCACAGGGAAAGGTACCCATGATTTAGCATTTTTTGTCTCCCTCTGTTTTATACTTGCTATGCACAAGTTTGTCCGGCAAAGATGAAGCCATTTTGTAGTTAATCAAGGGATGATCGGAAACAAAGTGGGCTATGGTGGAATGCATACTTAAAAGGTGTCACTATTTACTAAAAATACCACTAATTTGCTTGTGTTGCCTATAATACTTTGCTATGATTCTAGTGAGATTATTTTCCTGCACTTTTTTTTGAGAAAAAGGTAAATCATGCCATGATTTATTTTTTGCTTTTTTATATGCCTTTTTAAAGCGGGAGTCCGCCGTTTGCCGTTTTTTTTTTTTTTTTTTAAAGCCAGCAGCTACAAATACTGCAGCTGCTGACTTTTAAAATAATGACACTTACCCGCCCAGCGCGCCCGCAATGTCGGCACCCGAAGCCGATCTCTCGATCGTCTCTCGGGTGCTGCCGCCGCCATCTTGGTTATGGGAATCAGGAAGTGGAGCCTTGCGGCTTCATTTCCCGGTTCCCTACTGCGCATGCGCAAGTCGCGCTGTGCAATAAGGATGGTCCCCGCTGTCTCTGGGATCCGTGTGTTTCCCAGCAGATAGCGGGGGACCTGCGGAAAGGAGCGTAGATTCTGCGGAAAGGGGCGTAGATTCTGCAGATATCTATGCCAGAAGTGGGTGCAGATACCTGTACTGTACAGGTACCTGCACCCCCCTCCCCCCTGAAAGGTGCCAATTGTGGCGCCGGAGGGGGGGAGAGTTCCAATGAGTATCCTTACTGTATTTTATGCTGTTTCTAAACTGAATAAATAAAGATTACTTAAATATATATATATATATATATATATATATATATATATATATATATTCTGTAGCGGCCATAACCCTTTGTAGGGCAGCCTTGACTTATTGGGCTTACCGGTTACCTCCACTTGGCTTGTTCTTCCACATCTAGGGGTTCCCAGGGTTGATACCCAACAACTTGGATGCTGACACCAATACAGTCCTTTTGAAAGGTTTTATTTTGCAGGGGTAACATCCAACGACACAGTCTCATATAGGAACAGAGGGCACGGGTGAAGAACTCAGACACCTTGAATTGCAGACATAACAAAGTCTCTAATACCACCCAGAGAGTAGCCACTCGTAGCTGGGCGCTTCAAGGCTGAACAGATCTCTAGCCAGAGATCATGGCAATCAGCATTGATTCAGAACTTATAAAAATCTCTGAACATGGAGAGTTGTAACTTAAAGTGAACAGGAACCTTTTTCCTCAGTACCTAGAACGTTCTCTGTTTTCTTGATAGTACTGAAAAAAGCGTGGATTCGTTAATGTCCTTCCCAACTCAGTAACCAAGTACTTCTCAGGATGCCACTTGTCGTCCCTCCTCTGAAGAGTCCTCCCCCGATCACTTTCACGAGCTGTGGTGCCCCTCCAACCCGAGAGCACACCCGGACACCTTGAATCCTCCTTCAGTTACTGCTCCTCGGACCAGCCGGTTCCGAGACTCGGGAACAGATGGATCCCTACCCCAGACCAGGCGGGTCTATTGGGGGTAACCAACCGAAGCATGTGGGATGTCAAACACTCCAGGACCGGGCTACCCCGGTCCTGGAAACAAGAACAGACCACATGGGCCTCACGAACTCCTACTGAAAACGTGACCTCAACATCTTAAGTACCCCATCCCAGACTCCTCAGCGGGGCCCAGCACACCCACTGATTGGTTCCGAGAAGGCTGATACCCAAAACGTTCAACCAGGCCTTGTTCTGGCTTGTCATGTGCACTTCAACTTCGAACCCCACTACTGTTTCGAGGCAAAAACTAAATTTACACATGAATGACACTTTGTCCAAAATGTCATCCACTACACATCCCCCCAGTTATTTAGACGATGTCCCCATCACAGTAACAACAAGGGTAAAAATCCTATTAAAAAAAAAACTATGCAGTGCCTGAGTTTTTTTTCCTTTTGGGTGAGGGAGAGAAGGGAAAAAATATTCAAACATTAACGTTTTTCACAATGACACATTCAATGCTGTACATAAACCACCCAGCTCACTGACTAAACCCACCCAGTCTCCGATGAACTTGACAGTCGATCTCGGTGCATTCTGAAAGAGAACACAATACAAAAGGCAACACTGTACGCTATACATTTCGCCTTGAAGGGCGAAGTTCCATTGTTAATACAACGGAACTTCCTCCTTCATAGACACATGAAATTTCTCTCTAACATCTTCTAGCTACTTGTGAGAGAAAAGTCCTTGCCTATTACTGCTCCTTTACTGCCGACTCACGCCACCTTTTGGTCAGAGCCGCTGTAACTATAAGTCTCTCAATAAACAGAGCACGGTGGGCTAAAAGCCTGAAGAACTTGACGTGCATTTTCTGGTAGAAACTACCTACCTAACTACCCTAGAGTCCTTGTAACTTGCAAAACACTGGAAAAACTAAAGACACAAAGAAATTCTTCTTCTTTTCTGCAATTTTTTTTTCAAAGATTTGACTCCAGGAACAGTTCACCAATAAAACCTTGGCTCAGGTAGAGTTAGTCCTTTCCTTTGAGCATCAACGGTGGTTATGAAGTAAATAGCACTCTCTTTATCCGGTCTGCATATTATAACTTTGTTACAATAAATATGCCGACCATAGCTCCAATACAACAAACAGTCCTGAAATCCGTTCGGCATTTTCCATGTGAAAGGCATCTTCCGCAGTGACCCTGAGACCTTAGGACAGTCCCGAACGTTTTCCTTATGTCACTTCTTTCACAATGTCCATGACTTCACCCAACACAGGAGAGATCAAGTCCATACTCTGTTGCCGCCCGCTTATAAAA
Organism: Lithobates pipiens; assembly: GCF_037356315.1. Classification (NCBI taxonomy): domain Eukaryota; kingdom Metazoa; phylum Chordata; class Amphibia; order Anura; family Ranidae; genus Lithobates; species Lithobates pipiens. The sequence goes on from NW_027507790.1 coordinate 143,339,095, forward strand.
AGTCTCAGGGGCCTAACAACCCCTTCATCCTCGGGCAGTGTCCATGCACAGGAAACAGTTCAATTTAGCATAAAAGATTTAAAAGTCTAAAACCTTTTACTCCCGGCAGCTTCGGCTCGAAGTACCAGTCATCCCCATGTCTGAGCCACTCTCCACTGGCGAGTCAGGCGAGGAGTCTCCTGCAGACAGATAATTCTCCGTAACAGCACTTGCAGTACCCCGTGGCTTGCATTTAAACACCTTCCCCCAGATATCAGGCCTCAGGGTGCAGGAGGCAGGCCTGCCTCTGCGGTGGTGGGGTTTTCTGCTTTGCTCCTCCACCTGAACGGCCCATGCTGTAGCGGCAAAGTTCTTCTGCGGGGTCACATCCGCAACCTCCTCGAGGGTTTCCAGAGCTTCCAAAGGTGCAGAATCCCTCTTAGTAGTCTGAGCCCTGAAAGATGAGACTGGGGCATATCCGACAGACTCCTCCGTGGAAACACCCATGGCCCAATCGTATCAAAAGTCCCGGGGTGGTACAGTGGGCTGCTCAACCTGGGACACATAGTCCCCACACCTCTGACATCTCGAGAACGGCCGGGGGTTGGCGACCAACCCATTGCACTTCCTGCACAACATCCCGAGGGCCTCAACTTCCCCTATGTTGCATAGCATGAACCGCCCCTGCGGCAGCAACTGAATACCCATATCCGTAATTAACATCCCAGGCATCTGCACGTTCGCCGGACCCCTCACTGTAGGCATCCTGGGTCCCGGCGCTGGCTGCGTGTGGAAAGATCGGTGCATTCTCAAACTTTTCTCCAGACTCCGAGAAAACAAACGTACTCCTTCCTTCCCGCAACAGATACTCACGCAGTGCCTCATGCAGGGAAAAGATCAGCCTAGACTCCTCCCACTGGGCGCTGGCTCTTGTGTAGTGTTGCGGGCTTTTGGTACAGGTTTTATTTTGCAGGGGTAACATCCAACAACACAGTCTTGTATAGGAACAGAGGTAAAGGGTGAAGAGCTCAGGCACCTTGACCTGCAGACATAACAAAGTCTCTAATACCACCCAGAGAGTAGCCACTCGCAGCTGGGCGCTTCAAGGCTGAACAGATCTCTAGCCAGAGGTCATGGCAATCAGTACGTTGATTCAGAACTTATAAAAATCTCTGAACGTGGACAGTTGTAACTGATAGTGAACAGGAACCTTTTTCCTCAGTACCTGGAACGTTCTATGTCTCCTTGATAGTACTGAAAAAAGCGTGGATTCGTCAATGTCCTTCCCAACTCAGTAACCAGGCACTTCTCAGGATGCCACTTCTCGGCCCTCCTCCGAAGGGTCCTCCCCTGGTCACTTTCACGAGCTGTGGTGCCCCTCCAAGCCGAGAGCACTCCCAGACACCTTGAATCCTTCCTCAGTTACTGCGCCTCGGAATAGCCGGTTCCGAGACTTCGGGAACAAACGGATCCCTACCCCAGACCAGGCAAGTCTATTGGGGGTAACCAACCGAAGCATGTTGCGGGATGTCGAATACCCCGTGACCGGGACCCCTCATGGGGCTACCCCGGTCCTGGAAACAAGAACAGACCACATAGGCCTCACAAACTTCTACTGAACACGTGACCTCAACATCTTAAGTACCCCTTCCCAGACTCCACAGCGGGGCCCGGCACACCTACTGATTGGTTCCGAGAAGGCTGATACCCAAAACGTCCAACCAGGCCTGGTTCTGGCTTGTCATGTGCACCTCACTGTACACATGACCAAGCAGAACGTCTAACACAGCCCAGCCAAACTGATGTCAAAGTTAAAGCGGGAGTCCGCCGTTTTTTTTTTTTTAAAAGCCAGCAGCTACAAATACTGCAGCTGCTGACTTTTAAAATAATGACACTTACCCGCCCAGCGCGCCCGTGATGTCGGCACCCAAAGCCGATCTCTCGATCGTCTCTCAGGTGCTGCCGCTGCCATCTTGGGTATGGGAATAAGGAAGTGGAGCCTTTCGGCTTCATTTCCCGATTCCCTACTGCGCATGCGCGAGTTGCGCTGCGCAATAAGGATGGTCCCCACTGTCTCTGGGATCCGTGTGTTTCCCAGCAGGCAGTGGGGGACCTTCGGAAAGGGGCGTAGATTCTGCGGAAAGGGGCGTACCTTCTGCAGAATCTACGCCGGAAGTGGGTGCAGATACCTGTACTGTACAGGTACCTGCACCCCCCTCCCCCCTGAAAGGTGCCAATTGTGGCGCCGGAGGGGGGGAGGGTTCCAATGAGCGGAAGGTCCACTTTAGGGTGGACCTCCGCTTTAACCTACATAATTAACCCTCAGAACCACACTACTGTTTTGAGGCAAAAACTAAATTTACACATGAATGACACTTTGTCCAAAATGTCATCCGCTACTAACTATCCAATACTATACAGGAAGTGGCTAGGCTAAATAGGGAGTTGCTACTTACAGAGAAACCTAAAGAACGATTATCCAATAATTTTTGCCCTTTTATTACTAATTTTTCACCCCAACACTATCAGGTTACAAAGATTACTAAAGGCCCGTACACACGGTCGGACTTTTTGACAACAAACATGCAAATTAGCTGTTTTGGAGCAACATCCGACTTTGTGTACGCTCCATCGGACAAACTTTTTCTGTTTTCATCGGACTTTTGTTGGCTGTGCGAACGGACAAACTTTCTGGCAACAAAAGTCCGATGGAGCAAAGTCCGACCGTGTGTACGCAAAAGCATCGGACTTTTGTACAAGGTACAAATACGCATTCTCAGAACCAATGCAAAAGATCAGACTACAATACAGAAGTTGACCAAAGGTGGCGCTGGAGTCATTGAACGTCCTCTGTTGAAGTGGTGTCAGTACGTTGTGACGTCACTACGTTCGTGTTTGTTGTCAAAAAATCCGACCGTGTGTATGCAATACAAACTTGTGGACCACGCCCTTTGTACAAAAGTCCACGGAAAAGTTTGTACAAAGTCCGACCGTGTGTATGAGGCTTAAGAAACACTGTGCCTCCAGCACAGTATACACCTGAAGATACCCCTTATTGCTGGTATTGCCTGTTGCATATCTTGCATATTAGCCTTTAAAATTAGCACTTTTGATTTAGAACGTTTGAGTCCCATAGAATAGGGTTCTAAAGTTCATACAAATTTTAGGTCCGTTCGAAGGTTCTGATGCGAACCGAACAAGGGGGTGTTCGGCTCATCCCTAGTCATCAGTGTGGTATTTGTATATTAAAATCATATCCCCTCTCATAACTAATATCCTCCAGACTCTTTATCAGCTTTGTTGCCCTTCTTTGTACTCGCTCCATTTCCAGTACATCCTTCCTGAGGACTGGTGCCCAGAACTGCACAGCATATTCCAGTTGCAGCCGGACTAGAGTCTTGTAGAGCGGGAGAATTATCGCTTTATCTCTGGAGTTGATCCCCTTTTTAATGCATGCCAATATTCTGTTTGCTTTGTTAGCAGCAGCTTGGCATTGCATGCCATTGCTGAGCCTATCATCTACTAGGGCCCCCAGGTCCTTTTCCATCCTAGATTCTCCCAGAGGTTCTCCTCCCCCAGTGTATAGATTTCATTCCTATTTTGCCACCCAAATGCATTATTTTACATTTTTCTACATTAAACTTCATTTGCCATGTAGTTGCCCAACCCATTCATTTGTTCAGATTTTTTTGCAAGGTTTCCACATCCTGCGGAGAAGTTATTGCCCTGCTTAGCTTAGTATTGTCCGCAAATACAGAGATTGAACTTTTACCCCATCCTCCAGGACATTTATGAACAAATGAAATAGGATTGGTCCCAGCACAGAACCCTGGGGGACCCCTCTACCCACCTCTGACCATTCCGAGTACTCCCCATTTATCACCACCCTCTGAACTCACCCTTGTAGCCAGCTTTTAATCCATGTACTCATCCTATGGTTCATGCCAATGGACCTTATTTTGTATAGTAAACGTTTATGGGGAACTGTGTCAAATGCTTTTGCAAAATCCAGATAGACCACATCTACCGGCCTTCCTTTATCTAGCTGGCGACTCACCTCCTCATAGAAGGTTAGTAGATTGGTTTGGCAAGAACGATTCTTCATGAATCCATGCTGATTACTGTTACTGATACCGTTCTCATTACTAAAATCTTGTATATAGTACCTTATCACCCCCTTCAAGAGTTTACATATTATTGATGTTAGGCTAACTGGTCTGTAATTCCCAGGGATGTATTTTGGGCCCTTTTTAAATATTGGTGCTACATTGGCTTTTCTCCAATCAGCTAGTACCATTCCAGTTGGTAGACTGTCAGTAAAAATTAGGAACAATTGTCTGGCAATTACTTGACTGAGTTCCCTAAGTACCCTCGGGTGCAAGCCATCTGGTTCCAGTGATTTATTAATGTTAATTTTTCCAAGTCTAATTTTAATTCTGTCCTCTGTTAACCATGGAGGTGATTCCTGTGATGTGTCTTGAGGATAAGCACTGCAGTTTTAGTTACTGAAGCCCCCCGATTTCCTCATGAAGACTGAGGAGAAGAATAAATTCAATACCTTCGCCATCTCCCCATCCTTTGTAACCAGATGTCCTTCCTCATTCTTTATGGGGCCAATATGGTCTGTCCTCCCTTTTTTACTATTTACATACTTAAATAATTTCTTGGGAATTTATTGCGCTCCTCCACTATGTGTCTTTCATGTTCTATCTTAGCCGTCCTTATTGCCCTCTTACATTTCGTGTTGCATTCTTTATGACGTCTGAATGCTGATGATGATCCCTCAACCTTGTATTTTTTGAAGGCCTTCTCCTTTGCTTTTATATGCATTTTTACATTGAAGTTAAGCCATCCAGGACTTGTGTTCGCTCTTTTAAATGTATTACCCAGTGGGATGCATTGGCTAATGTCCTTATTTAATATGCTCTTAAAGCAAACCCATCTCTCCTCTGCGTTCTTTGTTCCTAAGATTTTATCCCAATTTATGCCTTCTTGTAAGGTTCGTAGTTTAGGGAAGTTGGCTCTTTTGAAATTCAGTGTCTTTGTATTCCCTTTATGTTTCCTATTTGTGAGATTTATACAGAAGCCAATTGACCAGTGGTCGCTGTTTCCTAAATTGCCCCGTATTTTCACATCTGTGATCAGGTCTGTATTGTTGATAATCAGTAGATCCAGTAACACTTTATTTCCAGATGGTGCGTCTACCATCTGACCCATAACATTTTCCTGCAAGACATTAGGGAACTGGCGAGCCTTAGATGAATGCCCGGTTCCCTCCGCCAAGTCTATGTCTGGATAATTAAAATCCCTCATTATGATAACACTTCCCATCCTTACTGCTAATCCAAATTGTGATAGCAGATCAGTCTCCCCTTCCTCCCTCAGTTTAGGGGGCCTATAACATACTCCCAATATTATTTTACCCTTCGTCCCTTTGGAGCTCTACCCATAAGGATTTCACCTCCTCCTTAGCTCCCTTAGTGATGTCATCTCTCAATTCACTTGTACATTATTCTTGATATATAGGCATACCCCTCCCCCTTTTTTACCCTCTGTATCCTTGCGATAAAGGGTAGGCCATTGAATGTTTGCCAGCCAATAATGAGAGCTGTTGAACCAGGTATTTCTAGTTCACCCATCTTGTCCGCCAGGCTCCTGGCATTGGTGAACATGCCATGTAGTTTGGACCGGTCGCATATTATCCTCTTATTGGGGGTTCTGAGATTGCAACTAGGACTTGCTACTATACTTACCTTGGGTTTATGTGCTTTGGTCAACCTACCAATAATGCTCCCCATACTACCCTCTGGAATATGTTCTGCGCTGACTATCTCTACCTCTGTACCCTCCCCCCATCACCTAGTTTAAAAACTCCTCTAACTTTGTGGCCATCTTCATTCCCAGCTGATCTGCACCCTCCTCATTTAGGTGCAGTCCGTCCCTTCTATATTACCGGTTATCGACTGAGATGTCGGCCCAGTCCTCCAGGAACCCAAACCCCTCCTTACTACACCAGCTCTTCAGCCACTTGTTTACTTCCCTAATCTCCCTCTGCCTTTCTGGTGTGGCCCGATGTACCAGTAGTATTCCTGAGAATACTACCTTGGAGGTCCTTTTCCTCAATTTAGCTCCTAAGTCCCTAAAATCATTCTTTAGGACGCTCTCTTCTGCCTCTGACTTTGTCATTGGTGCCAACGTGGACCATGACAGCTGGGTCTTCCCCAGTCCCTCCAAGTAATCTGTCCACTAGGTCCGTGATGTGCCGAACCCGAGCGCCCGGTAGACAACATACTGTTTGATTCTTCAGGTCTTTGTTACAGATTGGCCTCTCTGTCCTTCTAAGAATTGAGTCCACTACCACCAGAATCTGTCTTTCCTTTCCCTTCTCTTCCCCCCACTCTCACTGGAGGAGTTCTTCCACCGGCACCTAGGAGAGTCCCTCAGCTCCAGCAGTGCTGGTCCCTTACTGGGATCACCAATGTGGGATGCTCCAGCCCTGGATCGGCCTCCCTGGCCCTTTCCCCTCTACCCTTCCTGACTATCACCCATCTACTCTTTGCTAGTGCCTGCACCTCTTTGTCTTCACCAACCTCTGTGCTGGCCCCTGCCGGCACCTGTCATGTATGTTCCTGGCTCTCCTTTAGTATGGAGGGACTTCTCAGTGCTGACAGTTGCTTCCCCAGATTCAGAACCTGGGCTTCCAGGGAAAAAATATGCTTACAATTTGCACAGCAGTATTCACCCTCAATTGAATGATCATGGAACGCATACATGCTGCAAGATGTACAACAAGTCACCTCTCCACACCTGCCGGGCATTGTACCTATTAAATTTAATGAGGATTGGGGATTATACTCTGTCAAAATTACCTAACAACTAGCTTCCTGACACTAATACTCAAGACAATACACAGGTACTCAACAAGACAGTACACAGGTACTCTCAGACCTACGTGCACTTGCAGAACTACGTGCACTCGCAGACCACTCGCAGACCTACGTGCACTCGCAGACCTATGTGCACCCGCAGACCTACGTGCACTCGCAGACCTACCTGCACTTGCAGACCTACGTGCACTCGCAGACCACTCGCAGACCTAAGTGCACTTGCAGACCTAAGTGCACTCGCAGACCACTCGCAGACCTAAGTTCACTCGCAGACCACTCGCAGACCTACGTGCACACGCAGACCACTCGCAGACCTACGTGCACTCGCAGACCTACGTGCACTCACAGACCAACATGTACTCGTAGACCTACGTGCACATACAGACCTATGTGCACTCGCAGACCTACGTGCACTCGCAGACCTACGTGCACTCACAGACCACTCGCAGACCCATGTGCATTCGTAGACCAACGTGCAGACCTACGTGCACTCGCAAACCAACGTGTACTTGCAGACCTATGTGCACACGCACACCTACGTGCACTCGCAGACCTACGTGCAGACCTACGTACACTCGCAGACCACTCGCAGACCTACGTGCACTCACAGAACACTCGCAGACCTACGTGCACTCACAGACCAACGTGTACTCGTAGACCTACATGTACTCGCAGACCTATGTGCGCTCACAGAACTATGTGCACTCACAATACACAAGTACTCATGATCCACACACGCTACTCAACACTCAGGTACTCACACTACACAGTTACTATGACCCCTGTTATGACCTTCTGTTTTCAACTCTGGTTTTTAACTCACCAATTAGACCAGTTCCACTTTGACAGAGTTCCAGCAGACTCAAAGATGAGCAGGCTCACAGTGAGTTCTACACAAGGTTATATAGGCCTCAAGCACCTGTGACCAATTAACCACTCCCCTTAATTAGTAGGCTGAAGGAAGCAATGAAAAAAAAGCTGTTTAAAAAGTGTCAGAAAAAAGGTGTTAAAAAGCTACAAGGAAAAGCCCCAAAAGAACCTATGGTGACAATCACCAGCAGTCAAAAACCAAGACTTGTTCACCCTCCACTCAAGGTCCCCACTATTTAGCTTCCAACCGGTAGTATTACATCACATGTAATACTAGGTAGGTTGTAAATGTAGCTCTACCCCCACGAGGGCTGCTAATAGACTCTGTACCCCACTGATTACCTTGACTCTGCAAATCCTCCATTACCTCTGACACCCTGGGTTCAGTCATCTTACCAACTGTATTAGTAAATAGAGATTCACAGTACTAAAGAAAAAATTCAAGCATTCCAGCCATCGGACTACCTGTGATTAAGCCATCTGCAACCGGACTCCCCTGTTGCAACTGGGAGGGGTCTTCATCCAGATCACATGTTGACTGCAATGGGATCACTTGACCATCAAGGCCTTCTGGCAGACTTATGGCATTCCTCTGAAACTTAACTGGAATACTCTCCCTCCATTCCAAGAGAACATATGTGCAATTGTCATCATACTCGTATTTTAAGTCTAAAAGGTAGGACCCTTGTTCTGGGACAGCCTTCTTCCTCAGCTGTCACACCTCTTCGTCAAACCACCAAACTCCTGGCAGTTTCAGAACTGTGGTTAGCTCCAATCTACTCCCATGTTCTCAGCCCCAGTCTGTGGCGGTGACCGGGTCAATTTTCTCTTCTACCCTGGGCACGTCACCTGACTTGCTTGAGCATCCCAGATGGGGTATCTCGATGGGACTTCCAAATGTAGTGGTACCTCTGTGTAAAGGGCTGCTAATAGACTCTGTACCCCACTGATTACCTTGACTCTGCAAATTATCCAAAACCTCTGACAGTCATCTTACCAACCGTATTAGTAAATAGAGACTCACATAGTATTAAAGAAACAATTCAAGTATGTTTACTGTATTAATGAGAACACAAAATAGGAATATCTCAACTTTGTCAGATAGTAAGAAAACACTCTTACACACAGATATGTTATCTATACTTATCAAAAAGGCAATATAATGGTGCACAGTTCCTTTAACTGTAAATTAACACAAATATTAACCCAATCACAGAAACCTATGTGAACAGGTTAACAGGAGGGTAGACAACTGCCACTATATCTTCTGTGTCAGGTATCTCCCATCTGCCTCCTCAACTCATAGGCCATTAAATCTTGCACAATAAAAAGAAACAATATACAGACTATTATATTCAAATTTTCTGTTTGCAATTAAACAGATAAGGAAAAAAGGATAATAAAGGGGTAAAAGGGTATTCCTTGAAATCCAGATGTCTTCAGCTAGCATCTTTGTGTTGTAATTAAAGTAATCCTTGATATTATGGTGTAGCATATTTGGCATATTTAGGTTATCCTTGTTGTGTTGTAACTTCCTTTGATATTAACCAAATGGTGTTATCCAGTATAGCTACTAGAATCAATAATGTGAACTGGGCATAGATGTCTGCTTTCAGTGTTCGTTATAACCTAAGATCTAACTTCAGTGAGACTACAATACCACCAGCTGTACTGTGTGACTGATGTCTGAAAGCAGTGTCTTTAACAATAAGAAGGGCTATCCCCGCTCACCACTCTGGAACTCAGACACAGTTGGCAAACGATGCAGATGATGTGAACACTCTAACAGGAACTCTCTCTCTCTGTATCCTAGCTCTGGGAAATGGTGTCCGCCGCATCATGCTGCAGACCACTGGGATCAGAATTGCAGGCGTCTCTGGATGACCTGGAACACCCTCTGGTCCACTGCAAGGAAGAAGCAATGCTGTCCGCAGAGGTCCCTCTGGGTATAGCTGTCCGGCTCCCTGCTGTGTAGGCCGCAAATCATCAGCAACTCACTGTCACACAGACCTTCTGCTGGCCGAGTCAAACGGCGTCCCAAGAGACTGATATAGGCCATGCCAGACCCATTTATACCCTTTCCCAGCAATCTGTTCTGCCCACTCAGCATTCTGTTAATTGTAGTTCAGATCAGTCCTGCTGGCATAGTCACTTCAGCATTTTGAACTACACATACCATGATGCTTTGCTTTGATTCCTATCACAGGAAAAAGGAAATTGACACATAGAGTCCAGCTAACAGTAGAGGTAGCCAACCCCACAGTAATAACACAGAAATTGCTGCAACATATATATGCTGGAATGTCCATGTCAGAACCAGTATATTGGTCGTACTGTTAGTCAACTTCGTAATCGTCTCAAAGAGCAAATGTACAACAAAAAGAGTTTTAGGGGTTGATAATTGTCAGCATATTCCAGAAGATTCCATAGAAGGGATGCTAGTCAATTGAAATTTGTGGGAATAGATGTTGTTGGCCTTCACTGGAGAGGAAGTGATAGAAAGAGGGAGTTATCTAGGAAGGAGGGTATACGAGATGGATTGTCTTGTCCTCAAGGGTCTCAACGTTGATCTAGATATTAATTGCTTCATAGATGACAGTTGAATGTTTGAATTTATTCTGAAGAATTTTATTTTTATTTATTTTTTTACTTATTTATCATAAAGTTTTATTATCATTTCCATGTGGGTTTGTTTAAAATAACCACATACATGGATTTTTGAATTGGGAATTTTTTCGGGTACATTCAGCGTACAATATGCTGGGATGTCTGATCACTGAACGTCATCATGCGATCTGTTCATCAATTAACATTTTGTTTAGTTGGAAGTCTTATGCTTCCTTTTTAAAGCGGAGTTCCACCCAAAAGTGGAACTTTCTCTTTAAACACTCCTCGCCCCCTGACATGCCACAATTGGCATGTCATTTTTTGGGGGGGGGATTGTGTACCTTCTTTTTAGTGGGACTTCCTGTGCCACTTCCTCCTTTCTCTTCTTGACCGACTAGAGGACCCTTTCTCTTCTGCTGACTTTTAATAAACTAGAAAAATGGGCAGAACTCTGCTTTCATTTTAATGTTTATCTTTATATTTATTTTTAGTGTCTCTAGATCCACCATTAAAATGGTGGTTGTATAAACAACCATTCCGGTACCCATTTGTCTGGTGACTTCTGTATGCTCTTTCTTGCATTTGCCCAGTCCCGGTCTCGGAAAAAATGGTGGCCGTGCTACCTCCAGTTTTGGCCAAGATAGCATTTTCTCCACTACCTGTTTGAAATGTCAGCATTTTCGGGTCTGTGATTATTTAAACATCTCCTCAACAAGATGTCAGTAATAGGCAGATCCCTTTGACAAAGTGTTTGAGCATGAAACCTGTCAGTAGGGTTCTATACTCTGAAGTTATTGCCGCTGCGACCACGTGGATCGAGCGGTGTGTTTTTTATTAATTTTTATACCAGTTTTATGGCTTTTTTGTGCATGCACATGTACTCCCATTTTATCCAATAAATACTACATCATATTAGCTACACTCCTGGCTTCTGGTGAGCTTTTTTATACATTTCAACCCTACTGAAGGGGTATGTGGATTCCTTGCTGTTCCCTTCACTTCCACTTGGATGCTGATCATTGATGCAAGCTCTGCCTGAGATCATCCTCTGTCTACGGTTCATCTTTATTCATCTTCTGGTGAGTGCATTATATACTGGTGGAGGGATGTCACCATGGAGAATCAACAGAATACACTTTGGGTGGAATGTCCTCTGCATGAGATGCTAGCTTCTAGCTGATGTCTGATATATATTCTTTGACACCCCTCAGTTCCTTTGAAAGGAGCTGTTTTAGGAGACTCAATAATTTGTTATCATCACACACTTTTGCACTTTGTGCTTACTTATGAACTGATGTTTTCCATTTTCACATTGTTTTTTTCACTGTGGATAATTATCCAGTGTATTTACTCTTAGCACTGCACTTATTTGATTTAATTTTTTTTGAGGATTGTATATTCACCTTTTTTGTGCAAGTGGCTTCATTGTTGTTATACTGAGCACTCACTCGTTTTTGACCTTATATATAATCCTTTGGATATGTTCCTTTATGCCTGCATGTATATTAAGTTGCATAAATGTGATTGATGCACAGTCTTATATCCCCATATATGTGTACTTTTTGCCCATTATATTGTTTTATTCCCTCATTGAATCCACTGACTCTTCCTTACTGTGTGATTACATTGGCCCTTTAACCACTTTCAGACCGAACCATTTTGCTGGCTTAAGACCAGACCACTTTTTTCGCTTTAACTGACAATTGCGCAGTCGTGCGACGTGGCTCCCAAACAAAATTGACGTCCTTTTTTCACCCCTGCGGTTTTTATTTTTTGCGCTATAAACAAAAATAGAGCGGCAATTTTGAAAAAAACGCATTATTTTTAACTTTTTGCTATAATAAATATCCCCCAAAAATATATAAAAAAAACTTTTTTTTCTTTCCGTTTAGGCCGATACATATTCTTCTACATATTTTTGGTAAAAAAAATCGCAATAAGCGATTATTGATTGGTTTGCACAAAAGTTATAGCGTTTACAAAATAGGGGATAGTCTTATGGCATTTTTATTAATAATAACTTTTTTACTAGATCAGCAATTTTTATTGTGACTGAGACATTATGGCGGACACATCGGAAATTTTTGACACATTTTTGGGACCATTGACATTTATACAGCAATCAGTGCTATACAAATGCACTGATTCCTGTGTAAATGACACTGGCAGTGAAGGGGTCAACCAGGGGGTGGCAGTGTAGGGGTTAAGTGTTCCTAGGGGTGTGTTACTAACTGGGGGGGGCTGGGATTTGTGTTAGTGAACACTGATCTCTGCTCCAATCACATGGAGCAGAGATCAGCATCACTTGTTGCTAGACAGAACGGGGAGATGCTGTTTACAACGGCATCTCCCCGTTCAGCCGCCCCGTGAGACGATCGCAGGTATCCCTATGGCGATCGAGTCCAGGGGACCCGCGACCAGACTCACAGGGGTCCCGACCGGCACACAAGCGTGCCGCCGGCGGCGCACATACGATGGCAGGGCAGCGGATTAAAATGGACGTACCTGCACGCCAATATGCCTGCCCGTGCCATGACGGTCAGGAACTGGTCAATATATGGGGGTATCTACAATCCTTTGGATTCATCTATATATGCATAAATGTCAAGTCACATATATGCGACCAATGCATAATCGCACATCCCCATATATTTGAAACATATTACCATCACTTTATCTATCCAGATGTATTAGTGCCTATAGCTTTTGCTGAACGTTACACATTGATGGTGACCCTTGAAGCTCGGGAAGTCACCTATATGCATTTTTTTACCTACCCTTTTTGTTTTTAATTTAATTAAACGGCATGCCATCTACACATAGTATCATTTGTTGATATGTAAGTACATTATTATAGATGATATCATTCCCCTTTCTTTTTCTTGGTAAATGTGTCTATTATTCTAATGTTCTGCTGCTTGTATTTTACTAGAACTGTACTCCATACTGTATATCTTCCCCTGAAGAAGGAGATTCCCAAGGCTCCGAAACGCATAGGGCAACTAATGATGTGGCTAATTATAATGATACTGTGTATGGATAATCTATTTCCTCTACTCTATGTATGATGCTGTTTAACTCTCTCTATGGCATGATTTTATTTTATTAAATAAATGTTGTACTTTGTTATATACTTTTTTGTGTACGTGCTGAAAAAGTCCACCACCAGGGGATGTGGCACAGCAATTTTTTGCCAGACCTTTACGCTCTACTCAAACTTCTCTCCTATTATAATTTTCCTTCTCTTGTCTCTTACTATGCCAGTAAAGAAGAAGTATAAAAAAAAGACCCAATAAGTTAAAATTCTGATTGCCCTGTACACTCCACCGGTTTTCCCATTGGAATAAACTCTGATGGTTTTTCTGACGGAGTTCCGATGGAATTCCACTGAAACTGTCTTGTGTACATGCGATCACATGAAAGTCCAACCATCAAGAACGCTGTGACGTACAACACATACGACGGGACTAGAATTTTCGACGTAAAAAGTCAAATGAGGCATACATACGATTGGCATATACGATGAAAAGCTTCCGTTGGACTTTTTCTGTCAGACATTCCGCTCGTGTGTACACAGCATGAGGCTGTCTAGCTAGCTCTTGCTGTTTAAAGAAGGCCCAGCAAGATGGACTGCTGCCTCTCTGCCTATTCCTTTATCTCAGATCTTAGTTAGGTGACACTGTTATAGCAAACATAATTTACTAAAGAATATTATTATTACTCCTAGCTTAATCACCATCAGAAAATTAGGTGGTTAATCACAAATTTCATCATATCATAAACCAAGTAATCATGCTGCAATCTTTCTTTTATTCCACAATATCTTGTTACTTGGTTAAATTTTACAAACTGCGAAAGACTGATAGTCAAGCTGGTCTTTGAATGGCTTTATAATTTAATAGTAATTTTTTAAGGAAGTTATAAATTCTGTATTTGCAGTGTTCAGTGCATGAGTGTAAGGACGTAAAGCTCAAGCTTACCAAGAAATAGTTAAAGGATAAGTTCACTTTAAAAAAAAATAATAAATGCACTTTTTTTGCAGGTCAAAAAATGTGCATTTACAATTTTTTTTGTAGGAGCTTGGAAAGCTTTGCACCCACGATCAGCATATTGCAGGTGTCATGCAGGACACCTACAGACTGTGAGGCCGCGTACACACGCGCGGACTGTTGGCCCAACTTTGTCCGTCCAACAGTTTGAGCGAACAGTCCGCTCAAACTTAGCATGGACGGACATGGCCACACACGACGAACGAACAGTTTGCTGAAACCGTGCGCGATGACGTGAACGGCACGTACGACGGGACGCAAAATACGACGTCCTATACACTGCATTATAACTTTCGGCTTGAAAATCCTTTCTGAGCATGCGCGGAACTTAGTTTGACGAACAAGCCTACACACGGGCGGACTGTTCGTTGAAACAAGGTTTCAGCGGACAGTTTTTCGGAATTTCCGTAAAACCTTGTCCGTCCAACTGTCCGCTGAAACTGTCCGCTGAAAGCCCACACACGAGCGGACTGTCCGCCCAAACACTGTTCAGCGGACAAGGTTGGGCCAACAGTCCGCGCGTGTGTACGCGGCCTCAGTGTATCTGTCTGCTCATACATCGTGTGGCAGGCAGTTTCACACTGACAGGAAGAATCAATGAACTACCAGTTTCAACAGCACCCTGGTAGTTCATTGAGAATTACAAGTGCAGCAAAGGCTGTTGGTACTTGTAGCTTCCCATTCACAGAACTCTGTAAATGAATAGCTCGCCCAGGCAGTCAGAGTCCTGCACCACCACATTTTTTTCAAATTATGACAGCATGCAGGGGGAGAAGATCCCCTGCTTAATGTCAAAACAGGGGATCAGGGCGGCTGGTGCATCTGTTACACGTTACATTGTTACATGTTGCATCCTGAATATGTGTGTAACAAGTAACATGTTTTGAAAACTGAACTTATCCTTTAAAACCTCTGTTATTTTTTGTTGTGCCCCATTGAGGGGATTTATCTTTACTTCCCATCTTAAAGATGCAACAGGAAGTAAAAGGAAATTTCTACAAAGTGAGTTGAATTCTCAATTGCCACCAGAGCAGATGTTCCCATTGGAAGGGGAGATTTCCACTCATCTATTGTTCTGGGGTTAACAGTAACATTTAGGTATTCCTATCACTTTTACCCTTGCTGACAGTGATCATCAGGACAGAAAGAGATTGTGAGGTTGATTCCCCAAAACTGGAGAGTGCACAATCGGGTGCAGCTCTGCATAGAAACCAATCAGCTTCCAGGTAATTTTGGCAAAGCTTAAAACAATTGTAAACTCTCCTTTAAAATAAATAAATAAATAATAAACATATCATACTTACCTCACTTGTGCAGTTGGTTTTGCACAGAGCAACACGGATCCTCCTCTTCTTGGGTCCCTCTTTGCTGCTCCTGGCCCCTCCCTCCCATTGAGTGCCCCCCACAGTCAG
Organism: Lithobates pipiens; assembly: GCF_037356315.1. Taxonomy (NCBI): domain Eukaryota; kingdom Metazoa; phylum Chordata; class Amphibia; order Anura; family Ranidae; genus Lithobates; species Lithobates pipiens. Next base: position 143,354,899 of record NW_027507790.1, read on the forward strand.
CAGCTTCTTAAGAGGGCACTGGAGCAGAGTCAAAGCCCTGGTGTACATTCAGACACAGAGTCCCGCCCCCTCTCTCCCCTGTTTGGCTGACTTTGATTGACAACCTAGGGAGCCAATGGCAACCCTGCTGTGTCTCAGCCAATCAGGAGGAGTTTCCCGGATTGGTTTAGACATTCATGGACATAGCTGGAAAGAGATGGGGCTCAGATAAGTATTAGGGGGTGCTGGGGTGGCTGCTACACACAAAAGTTTATTATCTTAATGTATAAAATGCATTAAAATAAAAAAACCTTCTTCCCTTACAACTCCTTTAATTGAACAAGCTGCTATTATAAGCTGATACTGCAGCAGATTTTGCACTCTCCAGGTTTAGTAAATCAACCCCTGTGGATCTACCTAGTGGGGAGACAGACAGTTAAATAAATGTTATAGTGGTTCTACTGCATCGACAATCTATCCAAAACTAAAATAAAAGTGTTGGTTATACGTAAAATTCAATGCAATCTTTATTGCTTTGGCCTATGATCTGTTTTAGAGGCTTTTCAGCACCATCTGCTGGAATTTATCTACACTGTAGCCATATGCAAGTGTTCTTGTGATCTTACATGTAGTAAACAAAAATCTCCCCAATTCACTGTAGTATTACCCAATTAAAAACATTCCTCCTGGTCCTTTAAAGTGCTTTTGCATCCTGATCCTGTTTTTATGTAAATTACCTTGGCTTGTGGTCTACTGCTCTCAGTGAAATAATAATCCAGATACAGTTTGTAAGGGCGCTCTGAACTTCAGGACCAAGCAAAAAACAGATGTCTTTATGAACCAGAAAGTCTATAATAGGGTATCTTCCACACTTAGGGCTGCACTTATGGAGAGAAGCAATCTCTGAATAGGAAACAGAAAAACAAAGAAAAGGCGCATCCAGCAATGTCCACCCTATTTATTTTACTTATGTCTTTTGTGATCACTGTAGGTTTTCACAACTGAAAATCCAACATCCACTGAGAGCAGTAAAACAAAGAAAAGGTGCCTCTAAGTGTAGAATTAAAAGCTGTTTAATTTCCCCAAAAAGGGTTAAAAACACTTACAAGATATGTAGACTGGCAGAGCATATCATTAATATCCATGTAGGTGGTCCGGCATGAATGCAGTGGTCACTGGCATATACCAGTTCTTTAGGCTGTGTGTGTCCAGTAGCAGGGAGATCCAGGGGATGCCAACAGGAAAAACAGCAGGGAGCTCCAAGAGAACTGACAGGCCAGTCCGCAATCACAGTCTCAAAACACGAGGATCCTGGAAGTGACGTCAGCGGCAGGAGACAATATCCAGCAACCAGCGTGGACCACAAACAGGAAGCAAAACAGGAAGCAGTCATCAAAGAGGGACGTGTTTCGGAACATCTCATTGGTTTCTTTATCAACCTGATGACTGTGTGTGTATGGGACTAATTTATACTACCTGGGCGGACCTTAGGGGCGGGGATATGTAAATGGGGCGTTATCACAATATAAAGGTATAGGACAGGGGGAGAAACAGAAACAAAATCCCTATCCAAACAAAAAAATATGATTTCTTACAGAGCAACAACCAATAAGCGACATTTAAAAATAAAAATAAACATAAAATGAAAATGAGAATCAATATTTTTACACAGTCTTCAATAATGCTTAGGTCTAGGCATAATATATAAGACTGAAGGGGAGGGAGTAGGGAAAAAAAAAAGGGAGGGGCAAAAGAAGAAAGGGAATAAAGGGGCAAAGAGAAACTATTTTGAAAAATATCTAGGGCAAAAAATATGTATAAATATATTAGCTAAATATATTTTAAAAAATATATAATATATAAATATACCGAAAAGGTTAAAATTATTTAAAAATATTTACCATATTTAAAATAATATACTAATAGAAAATTATATACTACTAAAAAAATCTTGGACAAATATATTAGGAAAGGAGGAATCTAGAGAATGGCACTAGTTTCAAAGTCCTCGTTCAACCCTCCAGGGGCAAGAACATTTAAAGTAAAAATCCAAAACATTTCTCTATGACAGAGTTTTCTGAAACGTTCGGCTGAGGGGAGGTTCTTTGGCATTGTCTCAATGACCCAGACCCTTAAACCATCTGTAGATTTTTGATGATACTTGAGGAAATGCTTAGGAACACTGTGATTATCTAATCCACCGGAGATGAAACGGCGATGCTCGCCGAAACGCTTGCGAAGTGGCCTAATGGTTCTCCCTACATAAAACAGGCCGCAAGGACATGTTAGACAGTATACCACATGGTCAGTGGAGCATGTGTGAAAACCCTTGATAGGGTATGTTTTTCCTTTTACAACAAAGTCCTTCTGGCCATGTCTTACAAACTGGCAGGTTTTGCATAATGATTTGCGGCATTGGTACATACCCGAGATAGCTAGAAAAGTGGGAATAGAGCTACCAGGGGGAGGAGGTTTCTCTTTAAGTTTACTTGGTGCCACTTTGCTCTTAATATTAGGTGCTTTTCTGTACGCAAACTTTGGCCTATTGGGAACAACAGGAAGGAGATGCTCATCCTGAAGCAGCAAGGGCCAATGTCTCCGTACAATACTCTCCATCTGTTTGTGATGAGAATGAAATTGAGTGATGAAGCGTAAATCATTAAGATTTTTACTACCATGGATAGAGGTATATGAAGAGGGAGTTGTATTTTTGTATTGAGAACATGCTGTTTCAACAAGATTTACTGGGAACCCTTTATCAAGGAATTTTGCTTTTAAAGAGTATTGTACGTGTTTTGAGACTGTGATTGCGGACTGGCCTGTCAGTTCTCTTGGAGCTCCCTGCTGTTTTTCCTGTTGGCATCCCCTGGACCTCCCTGCTACTGGACACACACAGCCTAAAGAACTGGTATATGCCAGTGACCACTGCATTCATGCCGGACCACATATCTTGTAAGTGTTTTTAACCCTTTTTGGGGAAATTAAACAGCTTTTAATTCTACACTTAGAGGCGCCTTTTCTTTGTTTTACTGCTCTCAGTGGATGTTGGATTTTCAGTTGTGAAAACCTACAGTGATCACAAAAGACATAAGTAAAATAAATAGGGTGGACATTGCTGGATACTCCTAGCCACCTAGGTTACTTTTTTGTCTCTCATGTGTTTTATTCTCCCTCCTTTATTTTGCTGTCTTCTTTCTCTTGGAAAATTTCCTTTCCTAATGTATTCTGTAAAGCTAATCATACATGTCCCCTGTCAGATAGTGTCCACCCTGTACTGCAATTGTGCAGTATGGAGGACAGGGAGACGCCAAAGGTCTCCGAAGATGAATGGCGCCTATGCCATGAGTCCAGGTTCAAGCCTCACCATCCAAGTGGAGAGTGGGCTCTGTTACTAAGTGCTACTGTATGTCCACTTGGATGGTGGGGCTTGCACCTGGACTCAGTACGTAGGCGCCATTTTTCTTTGGAGACTTTTGGAGTCTCCTTGTCCTCTGTACTGCGCAATCGCTGCACCTGAGCAGTACAGGGCGGACACTATCCGATGGCCGGACAGTTTTTGACAGAACACCGGCATTCGGAATGCTAGAACAGTACCTGCATCTGATTGGATGTGGGCAGTGCCTGCACCTCAGTGGATGTATGCAGTGCCTACATCTGATAGGATGTAGCCACTGTTTGGCTGTCAATTTTCCAACAGTGATGAACAATTTACTTTTGTCAAACAAAGTATTGCCGGTGACCATATACTGCTCGAATTTCAACCGAGCCAGCAGGAATTGGCCAACATTCAAGCAGTGTATGGCCAGCTTAAGAATTGAGGTATTACGTGCGCTGGCCCTTTGCTATGCTAAACCATAAAATCAGGACATTCAAACATGCCGATACCATTGCTTCTACCACACCTTCCATTCCATATCCCCCTATAGAATATAAAGTATTAAAAAATCTTTTTTGGATCAGATTTTTGTGCAAGATTATGAATATTTAAACTCAAGAAAAACAGATGTAATATATTGCAGTTTAGCAGTCCTTAGATGTGGTAGCTGCATTTGATTTCATTTTCTTTCAGTCTTTTGTCCTTTTTTCTTGTCCTAGGGTGACAATACTTACTGTACTGTATCAATAGAAGGGCATCTTTATAACCTTAAGGCCCCTTTTACACTTGTGTGACTTGTCCTGCGACTTGGGACTGATTTCACGATGATGGATCACCAGCTGTCACTGGTTTTCACTCTTAATTTTATGATCACATGTTGGCCTTTTGCATGGTATATATTTGCTTTTCATTTAGAACAAAAATTAGCTATGAGTAAGCGCTAGTTTTAGCGTGAAACACATCATAAATTTTGTTTCTTATTTTTCCCTTTGCTGCTGTTATTTGTGTGATGTGAGGTTTTTTAGTTTGAAGTAATAAAAGGCACTTTTTACTTTTCATCTGATCCGGAGTGCGGCTGTCCAGAGTTTGTTCATCCTTTATCTACTTGGTTCGTGCAATCAGCCCGCACTTGGGACCCCTACCTGCTTGGAGAATGAGCAATTTTTGAGTGGACTGACCTGTAGCGGTGGTTTCCTATTTCTCAAAGTCGCATTACAAGCCGTTCCCCATGATTTCCAATGATAATTATTCACATATGTATGACTTCAAAGTCATGCCGACTTCAAAGTAGTCCCTTACAATGGAAATTTGTAAGTTCTGTATATAATTGTATTCTATTTTATATGTATTGCACAATGCCCTCACTGTGCACACTAATAATGTTTTCAGTACATGTTTTGCATTCTTTAGAGTCCTGATTAGAATTAGCCTGCCTATGTAACGCCCTTTGTTACAATTAAGCTAGAAGGCCATTCTGGCCACAGGAGTACTCTGTAAATATGTCTTATCAATCATTTGTTTTTTCACAATGAAAAGTCATTTTGTAATGAAAAAAGCTGCGCAACTCTTATTTTGTCCACAATGGAGTTTTTGCCTCTTTGAACAGCACTACCTCCACCTTAGTGTGTGGAGGTTCCAGGTTAAAGGTGATAGCAGCTATGGTTAGTGATCAAAATATTGATCAAAAGAGAGGAGACTGTAATGGAAATTTGTAAGTTCTGTATATAATTGTATTCTATTTTATATGCATTGCACAATGCCCTCACTGTGCACATGGCACTAATAATGTTTTCAGTACATGTTTTGCATTCTTTAGAGTCGTGATTAGAATTAGCCTGCCTATGTAACGCCCTTTGTTACCATAAATGTACAATTGTAATATTAATGTGATACTTACGTAATCATGTGTATAAAAAACATTAAATGCGTCATAATAAAGAACGGTTATTTAGAAAGATGCTGAGCGTATCTTTTGTGTCTGTTCCCTACTTCAGTAGTTATTAATTTGGAACCACTAATCAATATGAGGATAGGAGTTGCCTATCTATAAAATATCTATCTCAGGTGGCGAGCCAGCCAGGAGGGGTTTCCAGGTGACCCTGAGTATCCGAAACGAGGATCTTGAGACGATTCGGGAATTTTTGATAATCAGCCGGCTGAGGTAAGCCTTTTGCTTACATTTGAGTAATCGGACTTCCTTGATCGGTAAGGGTGCCTATTTTACTCCCCTTAATGGAACTGTATTGATTGCTGGTTATATGTTATGTTGTCACTGTCTACTGTCAATTGAAGTGTTATAGATAAGAAAGGGAAGAATAGTGCTGTTCACAGGTATATGTAGTACATCTGCTAGATAAAGTAGTTTAGAGGCAAGAGGGTATAGGCACACATAGGGAAGACTGGCCAGTCATTATGGGCATTAAATTAAGTAAGGGACTGAAGGGTAAGAGACACTCAAAAATGCCCAGCGCAAGAGGAGCGCTATATAGGAACTGAAGGTGCGGTTCCGCCTATACTGAGCATCTAGATTAATGGTTAAAGTGGACAGGGATCCACAAAGGGTAACTGGCTTACCACCAAAGTCCACAGGGACAAAGAATCATGCAGAGTATACAGCTAGAGAAATAGCTATCTATGTGAGCAGGATGGATCAAGGGTGACAAATAACACTAGACAGAAAGGGACATTTTGATGTTAAGTTGTGGGATGAATTTGGGGTCAGGCACTACAACTAGTAAAGCCAAGAAACAGTGATGAGAGTTAAAACAGATTGCTTTATATGTTGTCAGAGAGGGAAGATGGGATGAGCACTATGGCTGCACGTCTGATCATAGAAGGTACAGTATGTGAAATATGGTAATACAATACATTGGATGCAAACAATCTCGGAGCAAAATAAAGGAAGCAGAAGTTTAAGCAAGGAAGTATTAAAAAAAAGTTAAAAGAAAGTGAGAGAATGATATGCATGTGTTGTGTACAAATGGGAAAAATGTAAGCAATTTTAGAGAGATATTGGTGTATGTGTGTGAATGCTAGAACCTTTAGTTCTATCGCTTGTGCGTGTCATGTACGCAGATGTGACCCCCTCCTTTGCACACTCATGAAAGAATGTAGCTGGGCTGAGAGGTCGGTGATAAGCTGGAAGGACACCATGCCAATTTCAGTTTTTTAGACAAAACATTTATAACAAAATGTGCCGGGTTAACAAATCTAATCATAAACAATGTGATCACAATTATTTTTGAATCTATTTTCCAAACATGGTAAAATGAAGGTTACATTTAACCGTGTCTTACACAAATTTAATATCCTGTGATAGTGGAAACAGTGCATTTAAAAAAGGAAAATTAAGTAATATGTCCCTCTTTAAGGACATTTATCTGTGCATGTATGTTAGTGTGTGATTTTGAAATGATCATATGAGTATTCATTTCTAATATGAGTTCAACAATTTTATTAATAAATATAGATATATTGACACTAGTTTAGACAACCTTTTGTTGGAAATGAAATTCAGGTTAATGGGAAAATTGGTAAAATGGGATTAGTTTAGACTAAGATAACAATTTTGTAATTTTACATTTATTGAGTGGAAAGAAAAAAAAGATTAAGATGAGGTTGTTAATTGGAATACAGCTGCAATAATGTTTAACAAAGCCAAGATGAATGGGATACATAAAAAGTTTTTCTACAGAAATTAAATCTTAAAGTCTGATAATAACTTGATGCGCGGTCCATGATGTGAGAGTAATAATAAATAACATTTAAATATAACAGACCCATCACATCAAGTCCACACACCCTGTTAGGATAGATGCCACCTGCAGCCAGTTATTTTATAGTTTTTGATGGCCAAGTGCTTTCTGGTCCATCATATATATTGTTGGTCCTTTTGTTTTTATGTATTTTTATTTTTGAAATCCAAAGTAGAATGTGTGGATTGTGAAATGATGCACCCCTTTTCCTTGTAAGTGCAGAGGGTATAAGTAGAAGAATATTTTGGATTTATGGACATCTCTGCATGACCGCAGGGTATTGTTATCCTTTATTATAATATTGCCAGGAAAAGTAGTTTAGCCATGTTGAATTCATATTTGTCTTTTGTACCTCTTCCATTTTATGTAGAATTGTCTGTGTTTACATATGCTGATAAGTCAGCATACCAACAATTAAGCTAGAAGGCCATTCTGGCCACAGGAGTACTCTGTAAATATGTCTTATCAATCATTTGTTTTTTCACAATGAAAAGTCATTTTGTAATGAAAAAAGCTGCTCAGCTCTTATTTTGTCCACAATGGAGTTTTTGCCTCTTTGAACAGCACTACCTCCACCTTAGTGTGTGGAGGTTCCAGGTTAAAGGTGATAGCAGCTATGGTTAGTGATCAAAATATTGATCAAAAGAGAGGAGACTGTAATGGAAATTTGTAAGTTCTGTATATAATTGTATTCTATTTTATATGTATTGCACAATGCCCTCACTGTGCACACGGCACTAATAATGTTTTCAATACATGTTTTTCATTCTTTAGAGTCGTGATTAGAATTAGCTTGCCTATCTAACGCCCTTTGTTACCATAAACGTACAATTGTAATATTAATGTGATACCTATGTAATCATGTGTATAAAAACCATTAAATGCGTCATAGTAAAGGAGAACAGTTATTTGGAAAGATGCTGAGCATATCTTTTGTGTCTGTTCCCTACTGCAGTAGTTATTATTAATTTGGAACCACTAATCAATATGAGGATAGGAGTTTCCTATCTATAAAATATCCATCTCACCCTGTACTACTTTGGTATGACTTTCATGCAAGTTGAGGTCCATATACCTCAAGTTTACACAGGCGTTCCCTGAAATTGTGTCAAAATTGCATCAAAATTTCGTGACTTTGAAGTTGTGGTAGTGTGAAAGGGGCCTTAGACAACATGTTTGAGGACTGCAGAACACCTCCCCCTCTCCTAACCTGATCAGAGGAATTTAGGAGATCAATAGCTTCATGGCAGGTTCAAAGGGTATTTTTTATTGCACTTATCAAGCAGATATAAAACACATTCAGTAGTATACCTAACAGGTAAAAAGGGAGCAAACAAAGTCCATTGTTAGGATTCACATACACTTTAACCACTTCAGGACCGCCGTATTGCCATTGTACGTCAGCACAATGGCACAGGCAGGCAGAATCACGTACATCTACGTGATTGCCTTCCAGCGGGTGGGGGGTCCCATCGGACCCCCTCCCGCTGGTTACGGCGGTCCGATTCGGTCCAGGAGCGCTCCGTGATGAGGGGATGGCCGTTCGTTTTCGGCCACCCCCTCTGGATCGCTCCTGGCCAATGAGAAGCTTCCTCCCCTGTGTATTGTTTACACAGGAAGGAGGAAGTGATGTCATTCTCCTCGGGGCGGTCTTTTTGACCGGACTACGAGGAGAAGAGTAAAAGTAAGTCTGCACGAACACTACACTGACATGTAGGTACACACAGGCACACAAACCCCCCCCCGATCCCCCCCCCGATCGCCCCCCCGATCGCCCCCCGATCCCCCCCCGCCCCCCCTCCCCCCCCAGTCACAGTGTCACTGATTGCATTGATCATTTCTTTACTGATCAATGCATTCAGTGTCAGTTGTGACAGTAAAAACTGTCAGGACAGTTAGTGTTAGGTCCAGGGTAGCCCCCTATCACCCCCCAATAAAGATTTAACCCCCTGATTGCCCCTAGAGTTAACCCTTTCACCCCCTTTTGCCAGTGTCACTAAGCGATCATTTTTCTGATCGCTGCATGTGTCGCTAGTGTCGCTAGGTAGCTAGTTATTTTTTTAGGTTCACCGCCAGGTTTTTATATCGCTAGGTACCCCGATATACTACCCAATAATGTTTTTAACCCCCTGATTGACGCTAGTTAACCCTTTCACCCCCTTTTGCCAGTGTCACTAAGCGATCGTTTTTCTGATCGCTGCATTAGTGTCGCTACAGTCGCTAGGTAGCTAGTTATTTTTTTAGGTTCACCGCCAGGTTTTTATAGCGCTAGGTACCCCGATATACTACCCAATAATGTTTTTAACCCCCTGATTGCCGCTAGTTAACCCTTTCACCCCCTTTTGCCAGTGTCACTAAGCGATCATTTTTCTGATCGCTGCATGTGTCGCTAGGTAGCTAGTTATTTTTTTAGGTTCACCGCCAGGTTTTTATATCGCTAGGTACCCCGATATACTACCCAATAATGTTTTTAACCCCCTGATTGCCGCTAGTTAACCCTTTCACCCCCTTTTGCCAGTGTCACTAAGCGATCGTTTTTCTGATCGCTGCATTAGTGTCGCTACAGTCGCTAGGTAGCTAGTTATTTTTTTAGGTTCACCGCCAGGTTTTTATAGCGCTAGGTACCCCGATATACTACCCAATAATGGTTTTAACCCCCTGATTTCCGCTAGTTAACCCTTTCACCCCCTTTTGCCAGTGTCACTAAGCGATAATTTTTCTGAACGCTGCATCAGTGTCGCTAGTGTCGCTAGGTAGCTAGTTAACTAGGCTCCCAAAAAGTCCCCCACATGTGGTATCCCCGTACTTGGGAGAAGCAGCAGAATTTATTTTGGGGTGTAATTTGACTTCTGCCCATAGCATGTGTGAGCAATATATCATTTAGTGACAACTTTGTGCAAAAAAAAAAAAGTTTGTAATATTCCCGCAACTTTTGGCAAAATATAAAATATTCCATGGACTCAACATGCCTCTCAGTAAATAGCTTGGGGTGTCTACTTTCCAAAATGGGGTCATTTGGGGGGGTTTTGTGCTATTTTGGCATTTTATGGCCTTCGAAACTGTGATAGGTAGTGAGGAGTTAAATCAAAAATTTGCACCCTTAGAAATCCTGAAGGTGGTGATTGGTTTTCGGGGTGCCGTGCGCGACTAGACTCCCAAAAAGTCCCACACATGTGGTATCCCCGTACTCGGGAGAAGCAGCAGAATGTATTTTGGGGTGTCATTTCACATATAACCATGGCATGTGTGAGCAATATATCATTTAGTGACAACTTTTTGTAAAAAAAATTTTTTTTTTTTTTTTTTGTCATTATTCAATCCCTTAGGACAAAAAAAATAAATATTCAATGGGCTCAACATACCCATCAGCAATTTCCTTGGGGTGTCTACTTTCCAAAATGGGGTCATTTGGGGGGGATTTGTACTGCCCTGCCATTTTAGCACCTCAAGAAATGAGATCGGCAGTCATAAATTAAAAGCTGTGTAAATTCCAGAAAATGTACTCTAGTTTGTAGACGCTATAACTTTTGCGCAAACCAAAAAATATACGCTTATTGACATTTTTTTTACTAAAGACATGTGGCTGAATAAATTTTGCACTCAATGTATGACTAAAATTTAGTTTATTCGATTTTTCTTATAACAAAAAGAAGAAAATATCTTTTTTTTTCAAAATTTTCGCTCTTTTTTCATTTATATCGCAAAAAAAAAAAATCGCAGAGGCAATCAAATACCATCAAAAGAAAGCTCTATTTGTGGGAAGAAAAGGACGCAAATTTCGTTTGGGTGCAATATTGCATGACCGCGCAATTACCAGTTAAAGCAGCGCAGTGCGAAATTGCAAAAAGACCTCTGGTCCTTAAGGTGTTTATTGGTCCGGAATTGAAGTGGTTAAACAGTCATAACTGTAATCTTTTAAACATGATTCACCACAATGTAGAATTAAATTAGAACTAAAGTATAAAAATCTTTTGAAATTGCAAGTGAAAAATTGTGCATACTTGAAAATCTGTGATGCCTTTTTGCATTATCTATATTAAATATTATCCGTGTACCATCTTGACTATTCTGTTTATCAGTATTAGTGTAAGGTGATAAAGGGGTGCTAATTCTTCCTGTCATTCTCCCTGTCTCTTGCTCTTGTTTTATTTGTACCACTTATTAAAAGGCCACTGATAACAAATGAGACTTGAGAGGTCCTGGCCAAAACTACCGGAAAACAGATTCGGGATACTTATTTCAGATTACAAAATGAGAAAACAGTGTGGCAGTAGGAAAAGCGAATAGAATTCTAGGATGCATCACTAGAGGCAACACCAGCAGAAGGAAGGAGGTTCTGATTCCCCTAGATCTTTAGTTAGACCTCATTTAGAATACTGTGTCCAGTTCTGGAGATCTCCCTTTTAAAAAGATCATGGTCAGATAGAATAAGTCCAGAGATGATAACCAAAAATGATGAAAAGTCTGAGGAATAAAACATATCAGGAGACACTGCAGGAACTTAATATGTACAATCTTCAGGAAAGAAGGGAAAGCAGGAACATGACTGGAACCATTAAATACAATATTAGGGATGTAAATTAGGATCAGGAGGGCAGCATTTGTAATATTAAGCTGAGATCAAGAACATGGGGACACATAACATCAAACCATCAGAGGGAAAGTTCAAAACTAATAGAAAGCACTATTTTACAGGAAAGTTAGTTGATGCTTGGAATAGACTTCCAGCAGAAGTAGTGAGTCAGTCACAAGTAATGCCTTGTACACACGACTGGTTTTCCTGTCGGAATAAACTCTGAAGGTTTTTCCGACGGAATTCCGACATAATTCCACTGAAGCTGTCTTGCGTACACACAATCACACCAAATTCTGACCGTCAAGAACATAGTAACGTACAACACATATGACGGGACTAGAAAAAGGAAGTTCAATAGCCAGCAGCCAATAGCTTCTGTCTCGTACTTGCTTCAGAGCATGCGTCGTTTTTGGTACATCGGAACAGCATACAGACAAGCGGTTTTCCCAATAGGAATTTGTTCCTTTGGAAAAATATAGAACATGTTCTCTTTCTAGGTCTAGAATTTTCCACATAAAAAGTCTGATGGGGCATACACACGGTCATAATATACGATGAAAAGCTTCCGTCTGACTTTTTCTGTCGGAAATTCCAACCGTTTGTGCGGTGCATCAGTATATTTAAACAGGATTTGGACAAAATTGTTAAAAAAAATTAAATTAAATTATAGACCACTTATGCCCCGTACACACGAGCGGACTTTTCAACATCCAAAGTCCGAAGGACCGAGTCCGTCAGACTATCCGATCGTGTGTGGGCTGCAATGGACTTTTGATTCGCCAAAGTCTGACGGACTTTAGAAATGAAGCATGCTTCAAATTTTCCCGAAGGAACTCCGCCGGACCCGGTCCCCTTCGAAAACTCCGCTCGTGTGTATGCTACTCCCACGGACTAAAACCGACGCTAGGGCAGCTATTGGCTACTGGCTATGAACTTCCTTATTCGAGTCAGGTCGTACGTCATCACGTTCGAATCCGTCGGAGTTTAGTGTGATCGTGTGTGGCCAAGTCCGTTCGGCCGAAAAGTCTGTCAGAACTCCGTCGGAACTCCGGCGGAACTCCTTTGGAAGTCTGTCGGACATAAGTCCTCTCGTGTGTACGGGGCATTAGTCTTCTTTTGCTGTCACTCATCTATGTTTCTATGTTTGTGTAAGAACACAGGGCAGGACTGAGAGGGGTCATGTAGTTCTGTGTTGTGATGGTCTCTGCACCTTATGCTTATTTAGGAGCACAATAACATATTTACAGGGTGGTATTGAAAGTCTACGACTTCCACATGCATTCCAGGTCATGTGCTGTCTTTCCAGCAACTGGGAGACCTTTTGGAAATGTCAAAAAGAAGCATGCAGGCATGTACTCCAAAACTGTATTTTTACTTTGCAATTTTATAGTTTTTGAATTTAAAAATGTACATAGAAACCAATAGTTATCCTTCTGAAGGCCCCATATCTCTGCCTGTAGATTATGATTGGTGATATAGGTTTGTCCTCAAACATAAAAGTGTAAAACAATTATATATATTATATATATATATATGTATATATATATATATATATATATATATATTTTTTTTTTTTTTTTTTTTTTCAGGGGTAACATCCAACAACACAGTCTCGTATAGGAACAGAGGGTAAGGGTGAAGAACTCAGGCACCTTGATCTACAGAGGTAGCAAAGGCTCTAATACCACCCAGAGAGTAGCCACTCGCAGCTGGGCACTTCAAAGCTGAACGGATCTCTAGCCAGAGATCATGGCAATCAGCATGTTTATTCAGAACTTGTAAGATCTCTGAACGTGGACAAGTTGTAACTGAAAGTGAACAGGAACCTTTTTCCTCACTACCTGGAACGTCCTCTGTCTCCTTGATAGTACTGGAAAAAGCGTGTATTCGTCAATGTCCTTCCCAACTCAGTAACCAGGCACTTCTCAGGATGCCACTTGTCAGCCCTGCTCCAAAAAGTCTTCCCCCGGTCACTTTCACAAGTTGTGGTGCCCTTCCAAGCCAAGAGCACACCCGAACACCTTGAATCCTCCCTCAGTTACTGCGCCTCGGACCAGCTGGTTCCAAGACTCGGGAACAGACGGATCCCTACCCCAGACCAGGTGGGTCTATTGGGGATAACTGACAGAAACATGTTGCGAGATGTCGAACACCCCATGACCGGGACCCCTCGGGGGGCTTCCCCCAGTCCTGGAAACAAGAACAGACCACTTGGTCCTCACAAACTCCTACTGAACACGTGACCTCAACATCTTAAGTACCCTTTCCCAGACTCCTCAGCGGGGCCCAGCACACCCACTCATTGGTTCAGAGAAAGCTGATACCCAAACGTCCAACCAGGCTGAGTTCTGGCCTGTCATGTGCACCTCACTGTACACATGACCAAGCAGAACTCTAACACAGCCCAGCCAAACTGATGTCAAAGTTAACCTACATAATTAACCCTCAGAACCCCACTGCTACCAAATTTAGGTAGTTCTAAAATGATCCACTTTTACATTTTGTTACATTGAATGCACTACATTAAAACTGTGGCACATCAAATGTGCCAAATGTAAAACTGGAGTTAATTAAAGCTATTTTGAAGCTGAAGGGATCTGTCGGCTGACATCACAGAGCCGGTTCAGCCGATTAAAATATCCCAACCATATGGTTGGGATTGGCCCAGAAGCCCCTGACCGATAGCCTGCTCAGCCTCTCAGTGAGCCACTTCCGCCCCATCCACAGCCCAGAGCTCCAGTGAGCACTGAGGGTCAAAGCAGGGTGTCAGGACTGAGAGTCCCCTACTCTCTGCTCACAGGATGCTGGGGTAGCGGCCGCTCCTGAAAAGCACGCACTATGCATTTTTCAATGTTAAGGTTATAGCTAAACTGCAGTTTGGTTTGGGTACAATTGTCTAAATTTGGACTTCAGCATCAGTCTGACTGGACTGTGAGATGTTCAGCCTGGTCACAGGGGGCACTGTCTCTTCTGGCAGGCATGGAACTATGGTCTGGTTAGGTGATTAAGTTACTCTCTCTCGGAGCCCGCCCAGTGGGAGTGGCGCTCTTACTGTGCTTTCTGGGAGAGGGTATTTAAGATGCGGACGTCACGTGGTTCGGGGTTCCGGTCCAGAATGATGTACTGACTTCGTGGTCCTGGTCCTCCTGACCAGCCCCCAGGAAGGCTATGGCCTGGGGTGCGGATCTACCCGATCTTGATGTCTTGGGGCTGGCTAGCCCGAGGCAAGGAAACTAGGAGGATTCTGAGGTGGTTGGGTGCCGTTTCAGGTTTGGGAGAGACCCAGTGACTTCAAGCATTCCAGGGGAGAACTCTTCAGAAGAAGACCACTTACGGGTTGGTTTCTTAGTAAGAGCCTGGAAGGGCTGGAGTACCCAAGAGAATCCAGTCTCATGGATATCGCCAAGCTGGCTGAAAGATCCAGGTATCCTATGAGTGTTCTTCGAGTTTAGTTTCCCTACGTGTTCTACAACAACGTCTGTGGCAGAGACATTATCTTGTATGTTCTACAACGTCTGTGGCAGAGACGTGTTCCTGAGTAAGCACATTGTTGGCTGCTAGGGCTTGTGAGAGAAGGACTGTCCAACTTGAGTGAACATCCAGTTGCGAATGGCTATTCTCTGGATTCAGTCGAAGTAAGCAAGTTCTTTAACATTTTGACTTTGACACTAGGAGTATCTGAACTTCCTTTCCAATCCTCTGATCCCAATTTAAGAGACTGTTCATTGTCTACGTTTTTGCAAATAAAATCCATTCAAGTGGATCTGTTGTCAGTCTCTCGAGTTACTGGGCCATCTACCACGGGACACCCCTAGACATGAAGCAAGTAGAACAGAAGTAACGGTGAGCCCAGATCTAACCAGCAGCTCCTTCGGCAGTAGTGCTACACTGGGAACTGAGCAGTCAACCGTCATTGATTGCTCAGTTCTCAGTGCATAGCTGGTGGGGGACAGATGCAACAACTCTCTTGACGTAGCGAAAAACTGTCTCCGACAGATTTAGCAAAATTGTCTCTCTGATTGTTAAAAGTGGTGCAGCATGAGCCTAGTTCAAGTACGAGTTGAAGACAGGTTTATGATATTGGCACATTTTTCTTTTTTTTTTTGCTTTTTGTTGCTGCAATCTCCCCACAGCATGTTTTGTTAACCACCTACAGTTTATAAAATGGTAGTTATAGCACCTTGTATGAAAACATTGCTAAGGTAAAATTTCCCATTAATGACACACATGATATACTGAGATGTTTCCAACAAGGAGTTATTCAAATCATTTTATTTCCATTGTATTTGACTAGCAATTCAACGCTATGCAAATTGTTTTAAGATGTCTGAATTATGCCACATATCGATATGAGTCAACCCCTGATTTATGACTTTTTCATCTACAGTATAAATGTGTCACTTTAACAGCAAATGTGTGGAAAAAAAAGATCTTTAATGGGTGGTTTGTGATTCCTTTATTCTATTTAATGGTACATTACAAGTATAAACATTCCTAGCAATTGAAACTCCGCTTCAAGACTCCTGCAGTATTATATGTCTTAACAAACACTGCTAAAATCTCACAAGCTTAGATATATATTATTCCCCTTATAGCCATGCTATGCCAATTTCCTCTGCGGTAGAATAAGCAATCTAACTCAACACATCATTGCAATTTTCTAGCTAGCATAGCGGTATCTAAACACTTTAGGTGACTTGTCAGTCTTGATCCTCAGGATCTGTATTTCTACACACTTTTTCTATTCTATTATCTTCTATAAACTCAAGTAATTGCTACCGTAATATATTACAAGAGGACAAGTCACAATGTGAGGCTCTATTTTCTTCCTATTTCAAAATCTACCCTAGTAGATCTCTGCTGGTGACTTTTTTTTTGAGCCATAAGGTTTCTTTAGTATCCTAAAAGAAAAGTCACAGACTGCAGCAAAGCAAAGCTTTTTCTGAGCACAAAAGAAGTGTTGTATCGACAAGCTTCAATCTTATTTTAATGAGCAGAGAGAATGAAAGTAAAAGCTTCCACTTGTTCAGTCCTTATGACAATATGGGTGCCATGGTGCCTATCGAATCAAATGGATGAGATAATCTAAACAGACACAGCAGGAAAATGTTATCTGACATTATTCTGCAACAGGCTGCTAAACTTTGATGTAATCTTATTGTTCGACTAAGGAAATTATATTTTTCATTTTATTTTTCATGCATTTTTAAATTTGTAAATATGCAGATAATTTAGCTTATCATTAAAGTAGTACTTTGAACAGGAGACAAGATAAGACAATGCCTTCTTTCACACAGATAGGTATACTATTAACACACAGGATGGTAATAATAAAGAAGAGCACAAAATCTAGTAAAGTGAATAGTCATTTGCAGTTTTCGCCTTGCAGTTAAAGCTCTCCTTCTTCACATTCGTCTATTTCCATACCACAATGAGGGATCTACCCTAAATTTTTGCTAAATGCAGCTTACAAATAAAACAACAGCATCTTAATCATTTAAATTCATTGTTATTTAAAGCGAATCTAATTTCAATTTCTAAAAATCTCATAAGAGTCTAAAGCTGGGTACACACTATGTTTTTTTGGGGTTGCACAAAAAAAAAAACCTGACAGCTCCAATCGGTTGCTGTACTAACCATGCAAGGTAGGTTCAGAGATCTCCCCCCCCCCCCTGCTGAGCTGTTGTGTTCTGACAGGGCGCCCCTGCGCCAGAACACTGATTAGCTTTCTCTGCCATTGGCTAAGAGCGCTGATCAGGAGTCGGTCGGCTGCTGGTTTTCCAGCATGCACGTCTGACAGAAGATGGCTGGCTTCTGTAGGACAGACCGGCATGCACACGGGCCAAATGTTGGCCTTTTTTTTTTTTTAAACGGCCGTTGTCTCCCGACATTCGGCCCATGTGTACAGGGCTTTAAATTGGTAGTAAACACTGCTTTTTATTTGTACCTATTGTACATGTAAGCCCAGTGCTGGATTTCCAAATAGGAAAAAGTTTGTATTGGCCTATGGGCCCCATACTGTTTAAGGGTCCAGCAACAACAGAACAAAATAATATTGATTTGATATTGAAAGAAAACAATAAAGCTTTCTTAAAGTGGTTGTAAACCCATTGCAAGCACTTTAACCTACAGGTAAGCCTATATTAAGGCTTACCTGTAGGTGCAAGAAATATCTCCCAAACCTAAAAGGTCTAGGAGATATTTGCAGAAATAGTGGCAATGATGTCTACGGCACTTGCGCCGTAGACATTGGCCGCAGACGCACTGAGCGTGCCGTTTCTAAAGGCGATCATGCTCCAGCCAGTCACAATGCCGGAGCCACGATACCGGGAAGTCACTCAGGGATAGGTGGCGGCGGCGGAGGAGGCAAATGAGGGCCAATGCGGGGGCCTCGATCTCAGGTAAGTAATTCATAATGCTATGCATACTAGCTCATTATGCCTTTGTCTTGCAGGGTGTATTTTTTTTCCAGAGGCTTTACTTCCTCTTTAAATTATTTAAAAAAAGGTACAAAAAACAAATTAATTTAAATAAATTAAAACTTAAAGCGGGAGACCTACACATTTTTTTTTTTTATTTAACGGCTACAAATACTGCAGCTGCTGACTTTTAAAATAAGGACACTCACCTGTCCCAGGGTCCAGCGATGTCAGCACCCGAGACCGAACCGTCCCCCGGTCCTCGGATGCTGCCGCCGCCATGTTTGGTATGGGAATCAGGTTCCCTACTGAGCATGCGCGAGTTGTGCAGCGAAATCTAAATGGTCCGTGCTGTCTCTGGGATCCATGTGTGTCCTAGCAGAGAACGCTGCGGGACGGGAAGAGGCATAGACTCCCATGGGAGCCTATGCCCGGAAGTGGGTGCAAATACCTGTCTTAGACAGGTATCTGCATCCCCCTGAAAGGTGCCATATGTGACACCGGAGGGGGGGGAGGGTACCGAAAAGCAGAGGTTACATTTTTGTGTGAACCTCCGCTTTAACATTAAATACTCTATAGAGCAGTGTTTCTCAACTCCAGTCCTCAAGGCGCCCCAACAGGTCATGTTTTCAGGCTTACCATTATTTTGCATGGGTGATTTGATCAGTTTCACTGCCTTAGTAATTACCACAGTCCTTTCATGTGAGGTAAATCCTGAAAACATGACCTGTTGGGGTGCCTTTAGGACTGGAGTTGAGAAACACTGCTATAGAAAATACAGTGCTTTGAAAAAGTATTCATACCCCCTTAAAATTTTCCACATTTTGTCATGTTACAACCAAAAACATAAATGTATTTTATTGGGATTTTATGTGATAGACCAACACAAAGTGGCACATAATTGCGAAGCGGAAGGAAAATGACAAATGTTTTTCAATTTTTTTCACAAATAAATATCAGAAAAGTGTGGTGTGCATTTGTATTCAGGCCCCTTCACTCTGATACCTCTAACTAAAATCTAGTGGAACCAATTGTCTTCAGAAGTCACCTAATTAGTAAATACCTGTGTGTAATTTAATCTCAGTATAAATATAGTTGTTCTGTGAAGACGTGAGAGGTTTGCTAGAGAACCTTAGGCCGCGTACACACGGGCGGACTGTCCGCCCAACTAGGTTCGTCAAACAGTTTGACAAACAGTCCGTTCAAAATTTGCATGAGCGGACTTGACCACACACGACGAACGAACAGTCCGCTGAAAACTTGTGCGATGACGTGAACGGCACGTACGACGGGACAAGAAATTCGGCGTCCGATACACTGCAATGCAACCTTCGCCGTGTAAATTCTTTCTGAGCATGCGCGAGACTTAGTTTGCCGAACAAGCCTACACACGAGCGGACTGTTCGCTCAAACCAAGTTTCAGCGGACAGTCTTACGGAAATTCCGAAAAACTTTGTTCGTCAGACAGTCCGCTGAAACTGTCCGCTGAAGCCCACACACGAGCGGACTGTCCGCTGAAACACTGTTCAGCGGACAAAGTTGGACGAACAGTCCGCCCGTGTGTACGCGGCCTTAGTGAACAAACAGCATCATGAAGGCCAAGGAACACACGAGACAGGTCAGGGATAAAGTTGTGGAGAAGTTTAAAGCAGGATTAGGTTATAAAACAATATCACAAGCTTTGAACATCTCATGGAGCACTGTTCAATCCATCATCCATAAATAGAAAGAGTATGGCCCAACTGCAAATCTACCAAGACATAGCCGTCCACCTAAACTGACAGGACAGGCAAGGAGAGCAATAATCGCTCCATTGAGCTATTCTGAGCTATTCTGAAAAGAAGAATGGGCAAAAAAAAATCACTCTCTAGAGGTGCAAAGCTGGTAGAGACATCCCCAAAAAGACTTGCAGCTGTAACTACAGCAAAGGGTGGTTCTACAACGTATTGACTCAGGGGGGGCAAATGCGCGTCACACTTTTCAGATATTTGTGAAGATTTTGAAAACTATTTATAATTTTCCTTCCACTTCACAATTTTGTGCCACTGTGTGCTGATTTATCACATACAATCTTCAAAAAAAAAATTTCTGTTTTTCATTGTAACATGACAAAATATGGAAAATTTCAAGGGGTATGAGTAGTTTTTCAAGGCACTGTATACTGTATTAAAGAGGCGCTCCAGTCTCCCCACAAAAAATTTAAAGTCAGCAGCTACAAATACTGTAGCTGCTGACTTTTTATATAAGGACACTTACATGTCCAGGCATCCAGCAAAGTTTTTCAATCGGCTCTGGGTGTAGGCACCAGTACTGTAAGGCCGTGTACACACGCGGGGACTGTTCGCTCAACTTTGTCCGTCAAACAGTTTCAGCGGACAGTCCGCTCAAAATTAGCATTGACGGACTTGCCCACACACGACGAACTAACAGTCCGCTGAAACCGTGCACGATGACGTGAACGGCACGTACGACGGGACTAGAAAACGACGTCCTATACACTGCAATGCAAACTTCGGCGTGTAAATCCTTTCTGAGCATGCGCGGAACTTAGTTTGACGAACAAGCCTACACACGAGGGGACTGTTCGCTGAAACCACGAAAAACGTTGTTCAGCAGACTGTCCGCTGAAACTGTCCGCTGAAAGCCCACACACGAGCGGACTGTCCGCCGAAACACTGTTCAGCGGACAAAGTTGAGCGAACAGTCCCCGCGTGTGTACGCGGCCTAAGGGAAACAGGCAGTGAAGCCTTACGGCTTCACAGCCAGTTTTCTATTGTGCATGCACGAGTTGCGGTGTGCTTTGTGTCTTCTGGAAGCTGTGATGTGTGCACAAAGGCTGCGGGGAAAGGAATGTGGGCTGAACTTCTCACCAGAAGTGGGAGGGGGTACCTGTCAAAACCAGGTACCCACTCTCCCCCCCCCCCTTACAAGTGCCAAATGTAGCAGTGGAGGGGGGATCATGCAAACAAGCAGAACCACCCCTTTTGGGTGAAGTTCCACTTTAATGTAATGTACCCAATAACAACCTAAAGTACATAAACCATAGACATATGGTTCACATTACAGCTTGTCTCTTAAAAGTTTGTCTTCTTTCAGCTGTCAGTTTGTAAAGAAATTTGGTACAACCTATGTACGTTTAATGTATAGTAGTGCTGGTCATGTCCATCTAGCGGTTGACATGCACTATCATTTTAAAGCATATCTGCATTCCTGCATCTGCATTCTTTAACTTTTATTTTCAGGCTTTATTTTCACCTGGTAATCCGGCAGATAACATACTTCCTGTTCCAGAGTGGCTATGCCTTCTCACACCATACTCCATGTCTAAATGAACACACAGAGCAGCGGCTCGGGTGCCCCCATAGCAAGCTGATTGCTGTGGGAACACACGGCAGGAAGGAGGGACCAGGAAAGGGACCCAAGAAGAGGAGGATTTGGGCTGCTCTGTGTAAAACCAGTACACAGAGCAGGTAAGTATAACATATTTACACTTTAGTATCACTTTAATATCTTTGCACTTGCACTGTTATGGAATGATAGATGTCTACTAAATGTATTCCTGCATTGTCAACTTTTCACACGCCTCCAGGATGAAGACTACAAACTGCCACACTGGCTCACATTTTACAGGAATGTTCTGTTGTTTTCTCTATCAGGAAACTGGTCCAGAGCAACAAAGTGAAGCCACTTCAGGTGGGAGTGCATTTAGAGAAGAAGTGGTTAAGAAGTGTAAGATCAGCAGCATAGAAAATAAAGATAAAAGGGCGAAGGCAGTATTTTATGGAAAAAAAGTAATTATTTATGATATACAGTGTTTTAGTAAACTAACTGGTACCCAGTTAGGGTTTATATACTGTATACAGTGGTGTGAAAAAGTGTTTGCCCCCTTCCTCATTTCCTGTTCCTTTGCATGTTTGTCACACTTAAGTGTTTCGGAACATCAAACCAATTTAAACAATAGTCAAGGACAACACAAGTAAACACAAAATGCAATTTGTAAATGAAGGTGTTTATTATTAAAGGTGAAAAAAAATCCAAACCATCATGGCCCTGTGTGAAAAAGCGATTGCCCCCTAAACCTAATAACTGGTTGGGCCACCCTTAGCAGCAACAACTGCAACCAAGCGTTTGCGATTAGTGATGGACGAACTTCCGACGGGACGTTTCGCGAACGCGAAATGCGAACGGACCCAAACGTTCGCGAAACCGAACGTTCGCCGCGGGCCCCATTGACTTCAATGGGAGGCGAACTTTGCAAACCTTCATGTCGAATTTGCGGCCACGTGGTAATTATTAGGGGGTAAAACGTAGTCCCACCATCTGGACAATGACATAATACATGTATGAGGTGAATTTGGGATCGATAACTACAAGCATTTTTATTTTATTTGGGAAATTGTTCTAACAATTCAGGACTATGGAGCTAATGAAGGCAATGGAGGAGAGGGAAGGTCAGGGACCAGGGTAGGCAAAGAAGAGGGTGCAGGAGATGATCACCAGCAGCGTGACATACCGGAATGACACATGCACCGTGATAGAGGCATCTGACAGCAGCACCGTAATACAGAGCACTGACAGCAGCACCGTGACATACAGCGCTGACAGCAGCACCGTGACATACAGCGCTGACAGCAGCACCGTGACATACAGCGCTGACAGCAGCACCGTGACATACAGCGCTGACAGCAGCACCGTGACATACAGCGCTGACAGCAGCACCGTGACATACAGCGCTGACAGCAGCACCGTGACATACAGCGCTGACAGCAGCACCGTGACATACAGCGCTGACAGCAGCACCGTGACATACAGCGCTGACAGCAGCACCGTGACATACAGCACTGACAGCAGCACCGTAAGCAGCCCCAGGAGGAAGTCAGCACAGCACAGGGATGGTGTGATCCCCTCATAATAAGAACCCCCAGGAGGAAGTCAGCACAGCACAGGGATAGTGTGATCCCTTCATAATAAGAACCCCCAGGAGGAAGTCAGCACAGCACAGGGATATCATAAGCAGCCCCAGTAGAAATATGACACCGCTCAACCTCTTCAAAGAGGAGGGTAGGGGCATATAGTACGGTGTGCTTTTTTGGGTCAAGGAAGTGAGCCAAATGAATTAAGAAGGTCTGTGTGCTTGATTAAAAAAATAGTTTATAGACATATACATGGTCTACTGGTCACATGTGTTGAATTCCTCCGAGATCCATGCCTCATTCATTTTTAGAAATGTGAGGTAGTTAACACTGTGGTGAGCTAGGCGAGTACGCTTATCGGTCACAATCCCCCCTGCTGCGCTGAACGTCCTTTCGGACAGGACACTGGATGAGGGGCAAGCCAACAGTTCGATTGCAAATTGGGCAAGCTCTGGCCAGAGGTCAAGCCTGCCCACCCAGTAGTCTAGGGGTTCATCACTCCTCAGAGCGTCCACATCGGCCGTTAACCCAATGTAGTCGGACACCTGACGGTCTAGGCGTTCCCTGATGCTGGATCCGGATGACACCTGTCGATGGGTCGGCTGAAAGAATGACCTCATATCCGAAGTCACCAACACATCTTCAAACCGGCCTCTTCTTGCAGGCGCTGTTGGATTGGTACCCGCAAATCCTTCTCTGGGAGTGGGAATTGCTCCTCTGCCAGCGCACGCAAAAGCAGAATGCAGCATTTCTCGAAGCAAGGCCTGGAAGTGCTGCATTCTGACAGCCCTCTGCGACGGCGGTAACATTTCCGCCATTTTGTGTTTGTACCGGGGGTCTAAGTACGTTGCCACCCAGTACTGGTCCTTGACCCTCATGCTTTTTATACGGGGGTCCCTATTAAAACACTGGAGCATGAAGGCCCCCATTTGCACTAAAGTGGAAGCGGTGTGGTGGCCTGGCTCCTGCTCATCATCCAGGATAATGTCGTCCTCTTCATTCTCCTCTCCCCATCCTCGCACAACAGGGATCCCAGAAAGGTTTAAAGCATGCTCTTCTTGCTCCTGCTCATCCGCCCCGGCACCATCCTCCTCTGACTCCTCATCAGACTCCTGTTGTTGACTTGTCTCAGATAGAGTAGCCCCCCCTGGGAATTCATCCAGCATTGCGACTTCCTCATCTTCCCGCTCCTGCTCCTCCACAGCCTGATCAATGACACGACGCAATGCACGCTCCAGAAAGAAGGCATAAGGTACCATGTCACTGATGGCGCCATGGCTGCGACTGACCAGTTTGGTGATCTCCTCAAATGGCCGCAGAAGTCTGCATGTGTCGCGCATGAGCAGCCACTGGCGCGGTGAAAAAAAACCCAGCTCCCCAGAACCGTTTCTTTCGCAGAGTTCATACAGGTAGACGTTAACTGCACGTTTCTGCTGGAGCAGCCTATCAAGCATATAGAAGGTTGAGTTCCATCGCGTCGGGCAATCGCAAATAAGACGTCTGACCGGCAGATGGTGTCGCCGCTGAATGTCAGCAAGGCGAGCCATGGCCGTGTAAGATCTTCTGAAATGGGCCGAGATTTTCCTTGCCTGCCGCAAGATGTCCTGGACCCCAGGGTATTTGACAAGGAATCGCTGCACGACCAAGTTTAAGACGTGTGCCATGCACGGCACGTGCGTGATTTTGCCCTGTTTCAATGCGCTAAGCAGATTGGCACCGTTGTCACACACCACTTTACCAACTGTCAAATTGAGCGGTGTTAGCCACTCATCTGCCTGTGAACGCAAAGCTGAAAGGAGTGCCGGGCCAGTGTGGCTCTTTGCTTCCAGGCACAACAGACGCAGCACGGCATGGCAACGTCTCACCTGGCATGTGGAATAGGTTCTGGGGAGCTTGGGCGGTGCAGCGGAAGAGACGCTAGCAGCGGAAAAGGAGGAGGCAGCTGAGGAGGAGAGGGAGGAGGATGGAGTAGGAGGAGGAGAAGAAGAGTCAGGCCTGCATGCAATCCGTGGCGGTAAAACCAAATCTACACGGGTGCCACGGGTTACATGCTTGACGGCCGTCAGAAGGTTCACCCAGTGGGCAGTAAAACTGATATACCTTCCCTGCCCGTGTTTGCTAGACCACGTGTCTGTGGTCAGATGTATCTTGGCACCGACACTGTGTGCCAGAGATACATTCACTTGCCGCTGAACATGGCCATATAGCTCTGGGATGCCCTTCTCTGAGAAATACTTCCTTCCTGGGACCTTCCATTGTGGTGTTCCAATGGCCACAAATTTGCGAAAGGCCTCCGAGTCCACCAGTTTATATGGCAGTAGTTGGCGGGCTATGAGTTCTGACAAGCCAGCCGCCAACCGTTGGGCAAGAGGGTTATCCGGCGTCATCATTTTTTTACGCTCAAACATTAGGCCCACGGAAGCCTGCCTTTTTGCAGAAAAATGTGAGCTTGGCGTGATGGAAGGTGGAGTGGAGGACAATTGTGAGGAGAGAGGAGAAGGAGAAGTAGAAGACGAGGCTGGACGGTGAGAGCCTGCAGTGTGGCTTTGTGTGTTCCGTTGCTCCCACTGGGCTCGGTGATGGCTGCTCATGTGCCTTCTTAAGGCGGTCGTCCCTAGGTGAGTATTGGGCTTACCGCGACTAACGCGTTGACTGCAAAGATTGCAGATGGCAACGCTATTGTCAGCAGCGGACACGTTAAAAAAAGCCCACACTGCGGAGCCATGTGCCGGTGTCCTGGGAGCGCCAGATGTGACCGTACATGGTCGATGACTCGCTCCTGATACATTTGCAGTCTGCTTTGTCCCTGCTGTGCAATGTAAGTCATTGCTGCTTCTCCTCCCTATCTGCTGGTCCATATCTCCCTCTGAACTCCCCTCCTCTTCCTCTCTTGTGGGCACCCACGTGACATCACTAGACACGTCATCATCAACGTCACCTTCCCCACCGCTATAAGTAGAGATCTCGGAGTAGGCAGCAACACCGGGGACCAACCTCCTCCTTGGGCTGATCTGGGTACTGGCGTCAGACTGCTGAGTAGCGCTTGTTGCTACCTCCTCTTCCTGATCCAATACCAAGAGTGGCTGCGCATCAGAAATGTCCTCTTGATATGGATCGGAAAATAATTCCAGTGACTCAAGCGGAAGGTATGTGGTGGTGGTGGTGGTGGTGGTCGTGTTGTTGGTGGTAGTGTCTTTGGGGGTGCACATAGCAGAGAGTGAAGAAGAGGGTGCAGATCGAGAGGATGAGGAGGGTGCAGAAGAGTAAGGCTGAGCGAGCCACTCAACCAAGTCTGGTGCATCCTTTAAAGTAATTGAACGCACCTTCTGCAACTTCCCACTTTGGCTCAAGCCTGTTGCTCCTGCCCTACCCCTACCACCCCTGCGGAAGGGCCTGCCTCTTCCTCTGCCTGTCATTTTTTAAATGACCCTGTGACAAAACTCTTAGTCCCTATACCGATGAAGGACTGCTGCAGTATAGGGCAGCGGTCAGCAGTGGTGCACGTCAACCCTATCTATTGTGGACCCATAGCGGTCCTTACAGAACAGCAGACTGTACCGCACTCAAGCCTATGTACCGTAGCACCCTATACCAAGTTACCAGTCCTTATAAGAACTTTTGTGGACCAAGCAGGTTGTGTATTAGTGTTTAGCAGACTGTACGTCAGTCCCTATACCGCTGAAGGACTGCTGCAGTATAGGGCAGCGGTCAGCAGTGGTGCACGTCAACCCTATCTATTGTGGACCGATAGCGGTCCTTACAGAACAGCAGACTGTACCGCACTCAAGCCTATGTACCGTAGCACCCTATACCAAGTTACCAGTCCTTATAAGAACTTTTGTGGAACAAGCAGGTTGTGTGTTAGTGATTAGCAGACTGTACGTCAGTCCCTATACCGCTGAAGGACTGCTGCAGTATAGGTGAGCGGTCAGCAGTGGTGCACGTCAACCCTATCTATTGTGGACCGATAGCGGTCCTTACAGAACAGCAGACTGTACCGCACTCAAGCCTATGTACCGTAGCACCCTATACCAAGTTACCAGTCCTTATAAGAACTTTTGTGGACCAAGCAGGTTGTGTATTAGTGTTTAGCAGACTGTACGTCAGTCCCTATACCGCTGAAGGACTGCTGCAGTATAGGGCAGCGGTCAGCAGTGGTGCACGTCAACCCTATCTATTGTGGACCGATAGCGGTCCTTACAGAACAGCAGACTGTACCGCACTCAAGCCTATGTACCGTAGCACCCTATACCAAGTTACCAGTCCTTATAAGAACTTTTGTGGAACAAGCAGGTTGTGTGTTAGTGATTAGCAGACTGTACGTCAGTCCCTATACCGCTGAAGGACTGCTGCAGTATAGGGCAGCGGTCAGCAGTGGTGCACGTCAACCCTATCTATTGTGGACCGATAGCGGTCCTTACAGAACAGCAGACTGTACCGCACTCAAGCCTATGTACCGTAGCACCCTATACCAAGTTACCAGTCCTTATAAGAACTTTTGTGGACCAAGCAGGTTGTGTATTAGTGTTTAGCAGACTGTACGTCAGTCCCTATACCGCTGAAGGACTGCTGCAGTATAGGGCAGCGGTCAGCAGTGGTGCACGTCAACCCTATCTATTGTGGACCGATAGCGGTCCTTACAGAACAGCAGACTGTACCGCACTCAAGCCTATGTACCGTAGCACCCTATACCAAGTTACCAGTCCTTATAAGAACTTTTGTGGACCAAGCAGGTTGTGTATTAGTGTTTAGCAGACTGTACGTCAGTCCCTATACCGCTGAAGGACTGCTGCAGTATAGGGCAGCGGTCAGCAGTGGTGCACGTCAACCCTATCTATTGTGGACCGATAGCGGTCCTTACAGAACAGCAGACTGTACCGCACTCAAGCCTATGTACCGTAGCACCCTATACCAAGTTACCAGTCCTTATAAGAACTTTTGTGGACCAAGCAGGTTGTGTATTCGTGTTTAGCAGACTGTACGTCAGTCCCTATACCGCTGAAGGACTGCTGCAGTATAGGGCAGCGGTCAGCAGTGGTGCACGTCAACCCTATCTATTGTGGACCGATAGCGGTCCTTACAGAACAGCAGACTGTACCGCACTCAAGCCTATGTACCGTAGCACCCTATACCAAGTTACCAGTCCTTATAAGAACTTTTGTGGACCAAGCAGGTTGTGTATTAGTGTTTAGCAGACTGTACGTCAGTCCCTATACCGCTGAAGGACTGCTGCAGTATAGGGCAGCGGTCAGCAGTGGTGCACGTCAACCCTATCTATTGTGGACCGATAGCGGTCCTTACAGAACAGCAGACTGTACCGCACTCAAGCCTATGTACCGTAGCACCCTATACCAAGTTACCAGTCCTTATAAGAACTTTTGTGGAACAAGCAGGTTGTGTGTTAGTGATTAGCAGACTGTACGTCAGTCCCTATACCGCTGAAGGACTGCTGCAGTATAGGTGAGCGGTCAGCAGTGGTGCACGTCAACCCTATCTATTGTGGACCGATAGCGGTCCTTACAGAACAGCAGACTGTACCGCACTCAAGCCTATGTACCGTAGCACCCTATACCAAGTTACCAGTCCTTATAAGAACTTTTGTGGACCAAGCAGGTTGTGTATTAGTGTTTAGCAGACTGTACGTCAGTCCCTATACCGCTGAAGGACTGCTGCAGTATAGGGCAGCGGTCAGCAGTGGTGCACGTCAACCCTATCTATTGTGGACCGATAGCGGTCCTTACAGAACAGCAGACTGTACCGCACTCAAGCCTATGTACCGTAGCACCCTATACCAAGTTACCAGTCCTTATAAGAACTTTTGTGGAACAAGCAGGTTGTGTGTTAGTGATTAGCAGACTGTACGTCAGTCCCTATACCGCTGAAGGACTGCTGCAGTATAGGTGAGCGGTCAGCAGTGGTGCACGTCAACCCTATCTATTGTGGACCGATAGCGGTCCTTACAGAACAGCAGACTGTACCGCACTCAAGCCTATGTACCGTAGCACCCTATACCAAGTTACCAGTCCTTATAAGAACTTTTGTGGAACAAGTGAGTTGTGAATGTTTAGCAGACTGCAGCAGAAGGGCAGCAGTCAAGTATAATATCCTTTCTATATTTGGAAGAAAGAATATTATACATGTACAAGCCTATTACTGTACCACTGATACCAGTCCTGAAAAGAACCTTTGTGGAACTAATAATAACAGCAAGTCTTTAAAATTACCCTCACTGCCTGACAACACTGCTTCCTTCCTGTCCCTATACAAATTGGCAAAAAAAGAGAACGATTAGTGGTTACTGGAACAGCTCTTTTGTGGACCTTGATAGTAACAGCTAATGATGATGATGATGATGATGATGATGAAAGACTAATCTGGCTGTCCCTGTAGCATACACCGTCCTTTCCCTTTCTCTAAACTAACAAAAGACACTCAGGCTGCTGCAAGAATCAGCAGCACAGCAAACCTATCAACACCTAACACCTATACCAGTCCTGAAAAGAACTTTTGTGTACCAAATAGCTAGTGGTTTATCTCTCCCTACTCCACACAGGAACCTGTCCCTATCGTAACAGAAGAAAGAATGTAAAATGGCCACCGGATCGGGTGTATTTATAGGTTAGGGGGAATGTACAAGTGTCCATGTGCTGTCATGTCTCAATTGGCTGTCCTGTATCACATGATAAACGTGTCACCAAAGGTTAAAGTTCTTGTATACATTAAACACGTAAGTCCGCCGCGGCGAACGACGGAAAAAGGCGTTCGAACGTGCGGACCGCGAATGTCGGAAATTCGCCGCGAAACGACCGCCGGGCGAACCGTTCGGCCATCACTATTTGCGATAACGTGCAATGAGGCTTTTACAGCATCCTGGAGGAATTTTGGCCCACTCATCTTTGCAGAATTGTCCTAATTCAGTTACATTAGAGGGTTTTCGAGCATGAACGGCCTTTTTAAGGTCATACCACAACATCTCAATAGGATTCAGGTCAGGACTTTGGCTAGGCCACTCCAAAGTCTTCATTTTGTTTTTCTTCAGCCATTCGGTGGTGGACTTGCTGGTGTGTTTAGGATCATTGTCCTGCTGCAGAACCCAAGTTCGTTTCAGCTTGAGCACACGAACAGATGGTCGGACATTCTCCTTCAGGACCTCTTGGTAGACAGCAGAATTCATAGTTCCTTTTATCACGGCAAGTCTTCCAGGTCCTGAAGCAGCAAAACAGCTCCAGACCATCACACTACCACCACCATATTTTACTGTTGGTATAATGTTCTTTTTATGAAATGCAGTGTTCCTTCTACGCCAGATATACTTGGACACACACCTTCCAAAGAGTTCCACTTTTGTCTCATCGGTCCACAGAATGTTGACCCAAAAGTCTTGGGAATCATCAAGATGTGTTGTGGAGAAATTGAGACGAGCTTTGATGTTCTTTTTGCTCAGCAGTGGTTTTCTCCTTGGAACTCTGCCATGCAGGCCATTTTTGCCCAGTCTTTTCCTGATGGTGGAGGCATGAACGCTGACCTTAACTGAGGCAAGTGAGGCCTGCAGTTCCTTGGACGTTGTTGTGGGGTCTTTTGTGACCTCTTGGATGAGTCGTCGCTGCGCTCTTGGGGTGATTTTGGGCGGCCGGCCACTCCTGGGAAGGTTCACCACTGTTCCATGTCTTCGCCATTTGTGGATAATGGCTCTCACTGTGGTTCGCTGGATTCCCAAAGCTTTGGAAATGGCTTTATAACCCTTTCCAGACTGATAGATCTCAATTACTTTCTTTCTCAATTGTTCCTGAATTTCTTTGGGTCTCGGCATGATGTGTAGCTTTTAGGCTGGGTTCACACTGCTGCGGGGGGAGATCCGGATGTGATTCGCACCGCAAATCACATCCGATCTCCGTAGCGATGCGAGTTCAGCCATACAGAAAGTATGGCTGAATTCGCATCGCTCCCGCAGCAAACTCGCACGGGACCCTTTTTTTGGTCCGCAACAGAATCGGATCGCATGGGGGTTCACACCATGCGATCCGATTCCTGTGCGAGTCGGCAGATCGCACTGCGATATGCAGACGGATCTGGGGGTGTCATTAACATATCATTGACACTCCCAGCCGTCCGCATAGGGCAGTGTGAACTGCCGGCGGGAGTAATGCGATGCGAGAAAACGCCGCGGATTCGCGGCGTTCCCGCATCGCAGCGGTGTGAACCCGGCCTTAAGGATCTTCTGGTGGACCTTACTGTGTCAAGCAACTCCTATTTAAGTGATGCCTTGATTGTGAACAGGTGTGGCAATAATCAGGCCTGGGTGTGGCTAGAGAAATTGAACTCAGGTGTGGACAACCACAGTTATAGTATGTTTTAACAAGGGGAGCAATCACTTTTCACACAGGGCCATGATGATTTGGATTTTTTTTCACCTTTAATAATAAACACCTTCATTTACAAATTGCATTTTGTGTTTACTTGTGTTGTCCTTGACTATTGTTTAAATTGGTTTGATGTTCCGAAACACTTAAGTGTGACAAACATGCAAAGGAACAGGAAATGAGGAAGGGGGCAAACACTTTTTCACACCACTGTACTTTAAGAGTTATTGTTATCCTGATTGTGGTTACCTTTCGGCAGAGGGGTATCTAGTGAAAATGGCACCTATGGCAAGCACTGAAACTGCACCCCTGTCAAAACATTTGAAACCCATCTTTCAGAAAACCTTAACAAAAAAAAAACACATAACAAAACGACAAGGCAAAATTTCAAAATATAAAATTGTAGTATTTTAGTGATGGTGACACCCCTTGTTATAAGTGGAGTTATTTTAGGGGGGTGTTACCATCACTTATATATTGCAGCTTGTTATCAAAAATCTTTTGAGGGGGGTGTCAATGTCACTAATATGCTGCAATTTTTTATATGGATATTGTTATTTGTTTGAAAGATATCAAGTTGTATATTTGGTTTACAGGGCACCACATATACAGTATATGGTATTCAGAGGGAGGGCTCCACCATCAATTAAGTGGAAGTAAACTTCCTTTACTGCCTTTTACATATAGGTAAGTCTATAATAAGGCTTACCTATAAGAACAGTAAATATCTCCTAAACATGTACAGTTTAGAAGATATTTAAATTACATGGAGCCATTGACATCACTGGCGCATGCGCTCTGAAGGAACGGCCACCGGTGCTGTTCCTTTAAAACCCTGTGCCATAAACGGTGGCTCCCACGTGCGTGCACAGGAGTGACTTCATCATGGCTCAGGCCAGTCACAGAGCCCACAAACCCGGAAGCAAGATGAGTAAAAATGAGAGAGCCTTCTGCACTGACTTCTGGGTGCGGGAGGGCTTTGTTTTAAGGTAAGTTTAATATAATGTGCTAGTATGCGATCCATACTAGCACATTAAACCTTTACCTTGCATGGTAAAAAAAAAAAAAAAAAGTCCAGCAGTATACAACTGCTTTAAATTATGCAATTACATTTAAATTGAAACACTAAGGTGAAGAAGGAAGCACAGCATTTTATTTTATTGTAATATTTACAGTGTTTATACTGGTTATGGCAAAAGGGGAAAAAGGGAGGGGGGGGGAGAAGATGGAAGGGGGAGGAGAGGGAGAACTAGGGGGGGAGAGAGAAGGGGGGCAGGGAGGAGAAGAGAGAAGAGGGGGAGGGAGAGAGAAGGGGGCAGGGAGGAGAAGAGGGGGAGGGAGAGAGAAGGGGACAGGGAGGAGAGAGAAAGAGAAGGGGGCAGGGGGAGGGAGAGAGAGGGGGGCAGGGGGGGAAAGAGAAGGGGACAGGGGGAGGGAGAGTGTCACGTACCTTCTAGTAGCGAGCCCGGATTGCGGAGAGAGGCCTCCCTTACAACTCCCACTACCGGTTTCCTGGCAATGTAACAGGGAACACAGGAGTAAGGAGGGGTACAGGTGCCTGGCAGGATCAACAGATGAGTAGGATGGGTAGGTGAATTTCATTGGAGCAGGTAGTTTATAGCAGATAACACAGTTCAATGGAACAGATAACTTGATGATAAGCAGTGCAGGGAAGTAGGCAACTTGTAGCAGATGAACAGTGCAATATACACAGGTACTTGCAGCAGATAAATAGTTCAATATGAGCAGGCACTTGCAGCAGGTGAACAGTTCAATAAGACAAGTGACTTGAAGCAGATGAACAGCGCAATATGACAAGTGACTTGCAGCAGGTGAACAGTTTAATACAAGCAGGTTACTTGCAGCAGATGACACAGTTCAATATAAGCAGGTTCACCTTTAGCAGACGGATGGTCAAAGCAAGCCGGGTCGGATATCAGACTGGAAACGAAGTACAAGGGAACAGGCAGGAGAATCGTCACAACAAGCCGGGGTTGGGTGCAGGCAGATAGCAGATGGGTCACAGGCAGGCCGGGTCAAACAGGAATGAACACTACGGATCAGGTCTCACAGGTATAACGCTGTAGAGCAGACAGCAGAGACCATTAGCAAGAGGCTAGTTTAAATAGGCCGTTTGGCACCAACACGGACGCACGCACGCGACCGCACACGTGCCCGCGCACGCACACGTGCCCGCGCACGCACACCTGCGTACGAACGCATGCGCGTTCGTACGATCGTGCGTACCTGCGACGATCGTAAACCAGAAGACCTGGAGGTCAGTCTCTTCATGCGATTTTCATGACAGAGAGAGAGAAGGAGGGCAGGGGGAGGGAGAGAGAGAGAAGGGGCAGGGGCGAGAGAGAGGGAGAAGGGGGGCAGGGGGGAAGGAGAGAGACAAGGAATACACTACAGGATACATGATAAAGTACAGAGAGGATAAAGAGAGGAACATTGTAGTAAATGTCTCTTCCTGTACAAATTCTCAACTTCCCCTGAATGCATTCTTCTGCTTCTCTTAAGCCGCGTACACACGGGCGGACTGTCTGTCCAACTTAGTCCGCCGAAACACATTTCAGCGGACAGTCCGCTCGTGTGTGGGCTTCAGCGGACTTTTTCAGCGTGCAGTCTGGCGGACTAAGTATTTCGGAATTTCCGTAATATTGTCCGTCAGACTTTGGTTTCAGCGGACAATCCGCTCGTGAGTAGGCTAGTTGGACGGACTAAGTATGGCACATGCTCCGAAAGGATTTACACGGCGGAAGGTTGCAT
Organism: Lithobates pipiens; assembly: GCF_037356315.1. Taxonomy (NCBI): domain Eukaryota; kingdom Metazoa; phylum Chordata; class Amphibia; order Anura; family Ranidae; genus Lithobates; species Lithobates pipiens. The sequence continues at coordinate 143,389,049 of NW_027507790.1, forward strand.
TGCTGTGTATTAGACGTCCTATTTCTAGTCCCGTCGTACGTGCTGTACACGTCATCGCGCAAGCTTTCAACGGACTGTTTGTTCATCGTGTGTGGTCAAGTCCGTTCATTCGAAAGTAGGACGGACTGTCCGTCGGATTGTCTGACGGACTAAGTTGGCCATACAGTCCGCCCGTGTGTACGCGGCTTTACTCATTTCTCCTCCTTTGCTCCCTCCCCAGTCCCCACAGCAGCTCAGTTCTTTCTCCAGGCTCCAGCATAGCTCCAGTACTGAGTACTTCTCAATCAAAGGGGGCGGCTTGAGAAGGGGGCAGGTTTCAACAGCTCCCATTGGCTCAGTAAGCAGCAGGAGGTGGATCAGCTCCTGCTGTTAACTCTTTCTTGTCCTGTGGCAGCCGTTCCTATAGTATGAGGCTGCTGGTTCATTTCTGCTGCTTCTATATATTCAATGACAGGACAGGAGGGGGAAGCTACAGGGTGCTACTATACACACACAAAGCCACTGGGAGAGAAGAGTTGCAGTGTCAGGAGGGACTGTGAAGCTGGAGAGGAGGGGATAGCATAGCGCACCTTCCGGCTCCTTTCTTCTCTCCTGCACGGCAGGCTATTTTGCAAATAACACCACTGCCTAAACTCCTCTCTCCCTTTGTGCACTGCAGTCAGTGCCTCACATGATTCTTGGGCAGGTCGGAGAAGATGCAGGGAGAAGATGCAGGGAGGAGGTGGGTGGAGCTAAGCAATTTAATTCTCCTCCGCTCTGAATGCTGAGTCTCTGCCTCTCTCCTCTGGGATTTCACTGGTTGTTAGACGCCAGGCGGGCCGTGGCTAGCAACCAGTTTGGTCAGTGAGCCAGGGGCCAGTGGTGAACAACCTAAAGCAGTCACCGCTGGCCAGGATCCCACCTCAGGCTGATAGTGAGTTACAGTTGAGATATCAGTGCCATTTTAAGAAGAGATCTCTGTAAGTGCCTTGTTGCCCAGCCACTCAGGAGCTCCCCCTTCATTTGGCACCCACGGCACTTACCATATCTGCCATACCCTGGATATGCCACTGCTTTTCAGTCATTGAAGAACAATATACAATGCATCAGGAAACTATTCACAGCCCTTCACTTTTCCCACATTTTGTTATGTTACAGCTCTATTATTTTCCTCAAAATTCAACAAACAATACCCCATATTGACAATGTGAAAGACATTTGATTGAAATCTTTGCAAATTTAATAAAATAAAAAAAATAAAACAATCACATGTACATAAGTATTCACAGTCTTTGCTCAATACTTTGTTGAAGCACCTTTGGCACCAATTACAGCTTCAAGTCTTTTTGAGTATGATGCTACAAGCACACCTATTTTTGGGCAGTTTCTGTCATTGTTCTTTGCAGGACCTCTCAAGCTCCATCAGGTTGGATGGGGAGCGTTGGTACACAGCAATTTTCAGATCTCTACAGAGATGTTCAAATGGGTTCAAATCTAGGCTTTTGCTGGGCCACTCAAGGAAATTCACAGAGTTGTCCCATAGCCACTACTTTGTTATCTTGGCTGTGTGCTTTGGGTCTTTGTCCTGTTGGAAGATGAACCTTCACTCCAGGCTGAGGTCTAGAGTGCTCTGAAGCAGGCTTTCATCAAGGATGTCTCTGTACATTGCTGCATTCATCTATTCCTCGATCCTGACTAGTCTTCCAGTTCCAGCTGCTGAAAAACATCCCCAAAGCATGATACTGTCACCACCATGCTTCACTGTAGTATGTGTGGTTTGCTCCAGACATGACGCTTGACATTCAGCCCAAAGAGTTCAATCTTTGTTTCATCAGACCTGAGAATTTTGTTTCTCATGGTCTGAGAGTCCTTTAGGTGCCTTTTGGGAAACTCCAGGTGGGCTGTCATGTGCCTTTTACTTAGGAGAGGCTTCCGTCTGGCCACTCTACCATACAGGCCTGATTGATGGAGTGCTACAGAGATGGTTGTTCTTCTGGAAGGTTCTCCTCTCTCCACAGAGAAACGCAGGAGCTCTGTCAGAGTGACCACTGGGTTCAAGGTCACCTCCCTGACTAAGGCCCTTCTCCTCCGATTGCTCAGTTTAGCCAAGCAGCCCACTTTAGGAAGAGTCCTGGTGGTTTCAAACTTCTTCCATTTAAGGATGATGGAGGCCACTGTGCTCATTGGGACCTTCAAAGCTGCAGACATTTTTTTGTACTCTTCCCCAGTTCTGTGCCTCAAAATGATCCTGTCTTGGGGGTCTACAGACAATTTCTTGGAATTCATTACTTGGTTTGGGCTCTGACATGCTCTGTTAACTGTGGGACCTTATATAAATAGGTGTAAAAAAACAACAACAAAAAAACGGGGGAAAAAGGGGATGTGATCTGTGATAAACCTCCATCCCAATATATATGAACAGAAAAAGAAGAGCATTAGTCAATGGGCCTTTAGATGAGGATAATCAAAAGTTATATAGACAGGTGTGTGCCTTTCCAAATCATTCCAATCAACTGAATTTACCACAGGTGGACTCCAATCAAGTTGCTTAAATGTGCTGGCTGCATTTGATTTCTTTTTTAGGCTTTTTTTTTGTCTGGCGATCCTGCCTGTAATACACTTCTTGCCTTAGGCTATAGCCACTGTGAAAAATGTAGCAACGGAGAAGCCTTTGAACAGCAGCACTGTCAGTTTGGGGAGAGGGTAGTGTCATGCCGCATACACACGGTCGGACTTTCCAACGAGAAATGTTTGATGTGAGCTTGTTGTCGGAAAGTCCGTGTGTATGCTCCATCAAACATTTGCTGTCAGAATTTCCGGCCACAAATGTTTGAAAGCAGGTTCTCAAGTTTTCCGCCAACTTCACTTGTTGCCGGAAAGTCAGATCGTGTGTACACAAGTCCGTCGCACAAAAGCGCACACATGCTCGGAATTAAGCAGAAGGAGCCGCACTGGCTATTGAACTTCCTTTATCTCGGCTCGTCCGTCGCACGTCTTTTACGTTACCGTGTTCTCACGTTCGGAATTTCCGACAACATTTGTGTGACCGTGTGTATGCAAGACAAGTTTGAGCCAACATCCTTCGGAAATAAATACACGGTTTTGGTGTCGGAAAATCTGATTGTGTGCACGCAGCATTAGACTAGCAGATGAAAGTGGACTTTCCAAATTAAAGCCAAATTCCAGCTAACATTTTTTAAGCAGTTACAGCTACGTTTGATTTTTTTTTGGGGGATAAAGGTTTTAAAGAGGAACTGCAGTCTGCTCACATAATTTATAATAAAAACATCTTTACCATTCTGAAGTCTGGCTGCAGTAATTTTAACTGTGGGCAGCTGAAGCTGCTGCCTGTTCACTTCCTGGATTTACACAGACACAGAGGCACGCAGACACACACACACACACATACACATATGTACACACATATATACAGATGGACAGACACACTCACTGTGCTTGCTTGCACATTTCTCTTCTCTGGATGAATACACATGGATCTCTGTAGTCTCCTGTTATCTTTGCCCTCATCCAGCCCCCTCCAGCTCTGCAGCTCTCAATGGTCCTCCCATAACTCATCCCTCCTACACTATCCCCCCTTTGTTAGCAAACTCTCATGAGAGTGAGAGAGAGCTGTGCATGATGCCATTAGCCTAGGCTAATTACCAGACAAGACAGAGGAAGTGAGCTGTATAAGGTATTTATGGTAGAAAAAAATGTTTTGCTATCCACAGTTAAAACAACAAGGGCAGAAGATTTAATAGATAGAAAGATGATAAAATTACAGAAGAGCCACTTTAAATAAATGAATAAAAGCTGACCCCTGTCAGTGGTAAATGGTTTGTCTACTCTAAACCCTTTAACTGCCACTTATGCCGGACAGCTTGTTCTGTTAAAGGAAGTTGAAAAATAAAAGACTTACTGGCTGGATCACCAAGTAAAATAAAGAGAAAAATCCTAAAAACAGAATTCTAAGAAGTCAAATGCATCCATCACATCTAAGAATTAGTAAGCTGCAATAAAATACATTTTTGCTTTTTTGTTTAATACCACTTTAATATCTTGGAGAAGAGCATACTCCCAGACTTTTTCCAGGCATGCCTTGGTGAGGGTGACTTGATAGGTCCTCCACTGGGATTCTGAGAAAGCAGATCTCAGATCCTATGACAATGTGGTCCTGCACAGTGCTAAAGTACAGTATATTTTTGCAAGATTTGGAATCCTCAGCTTTCCCAGTTAGGTGATGACACCATAACCCATATAGGAAGCTGGGATGTAAGGTAAATCGTTCTCTTTCTTATTTAGCAGACTTAATGCACACTGGGCATCTAAAATGCTGCATTTAAGGGTGTTTTTTTTTGTATTCTGCCTCTAAAGGCCCCTCTATCTTAGCCTATGTGTCCATGCACACCTAGGTGTTTACAGGCGTTTAGAAGCAGGAGCGTTTTTAAAGGCAAAAAAAACGCCATTACTTGCATGGAGAGGAATGTATAAACGTATGTGAATGAATCTAAATACTAGGTGAGTTTGTAGCTTGGGCGTTTATTCATTTCAATGGAGAGGCCGGGATGTTAGTTTGCATGCGAGATGCATGCGGCGGCTGGACTCATACGTTTGCATGAGGTTTTTTTTTCCCCAAGCATATGATTAGAGCGGGAGGCTTGGAAAAGGTTGGGTTCGGGTCACAGAGCACTGCACCCTGAACCCACTAACTTGTTACAATAGCGAATCAATATTCTCTTTTGTCTTCTGTCTTTAGATGGGGTTGACTGGGAGGAGAAGCCAAGGAAGCTGTGGAGGGACCATGCTGTGGAGTAGCGAGCGTTGTGACCATGCGCGAACCTGGGGTGGGTTTGCTTAGCACCAGCCGCCACTGCTGTATATGCCAGAACTGCAGCATGGACTTACAATTCACCTGGATGGACAGAGAGTAAGGGAAGCAGACCTGTTCTATAGTGAGCACGGAGGGGCATGCTGGGCATCCATCGATCAGTGATCTACTGACACCCCCTCCCCCCGGGGCACAGAACACCGAGCAACCCTCCACTCACCGGGAGGGCTCTGCTGTAGGCTGAGTGCGGACCTGGAGGGGTCCGCCCACACTCGCCACCCCCAAAATCCTCCAGTACCAGCCGCCACTGATTCTGGCTAATGGATTAAATGGATGCCAAAACACTTGACGCATGAAAACGCATTGTAAGTGCTGAGACTATAAACTTAAATGGCCTCCCTGGGCCCTACAGAAGAGTGGCATAGTGGGACTGAAACAATATAGTGCTGGGTGCTCTCCTACATCCACCACCCATGTAAACATACCATAGGAAATATAAAAAACATGAAAATGAACATCACATGCAGCATCTGTTACTGCCAGCCTTGGAATGAAAGCCTGAGCATTTCTGCAAACATTAGCATTTTATTTCCAAGTTTCAGCCATTCTGAAATGTCATCTAGCTTTGCTTTAAATAGCTTCTAGTTCTCTAACTATTTTATGTACTTTGGTGCTTATTTTCGGTGTAGTATATCTCACAAGACAGACAAACGGGATCACAGCTGTTGCTTTCTTCATCTATTAGCTGTGATTAAAACCATTACAGTTTTCCTAGTGCTAGTCTTCTTGAGTTTCAGAATAGATGTTGCTGACTTCTGGTATTAACAAGAGCCAATAAAAGTACACCTCTTGGACATCTGTTTTTCGAAATGTTAACTTTTTTTTTTGGACAATAAAATGTATCTTGTGATTACCTAAGGTTTTATAAAACCCAACTGATTTTATGCAGAGCAAACACTTTATCAAGTGTAATACAAAGTCTAATGATAATTGAAAGCCACCGCCCACCTTTTATTCCTGTGAGGTCTTTACATGAAATGAGGGTGTGGGCATCATCAGGATAGGAAGAAATCTACTAAAAGCGTGTTTTTATTTTTGTCTGTGTCTCCCTATTAGGAACAAGGGCAACATAAACAACCTCACAGATTCTCATTTTTTTCTAGGCTATGCCCCAAATGGAATAAAAAATGTTGGTTGTAGTTGAGCTTTAAGCAATAATAATAAAGATCCATAGCAAAAAGCTGAACCACTTTATAATAATAGATTGCAATAATAAAAATAATAATGATAATAATAAATTAAAATTATTATAAAATAATATACGGTATGCTATATGTTTAAAATAATATTAAATAGGCCCTAAAATCCACCATAACCATATCTAGAAAAAAATCAAATCTAATAATAAAAAAAAAAAGTATATTAACATAAGCCAGTGGAAAATTATGGTAGATCTCCCCATTGGTATGACCCAGGTCATAAAAAGAAAATAACAGTAATCAGAATAATTCTTAGTTAAGAATATATACTTTTTTAGTTATAAATACAAATGTGAAAGGTTTATGACAATTTGTAACTGAAATTAACATTTTACACCTAATATATAGTTAAACATAAATATGTAAGAAAATCATTAAATCAGCTAATTGGAAGAAGATATGGTGGAGATCCGTGGAATAGAAAAATAATCTTTGAAAGGGAAAGATAATAAGGGCATCAAAAATCCCTAACTTTGAAGCTGAAGTTTATTTATTCTGATTCTATTCCCCCCCCCCCCCCCCCCCTGGTTCTTCATTTCCTAATCAACAACCACATTTTTATGTTTACAAATTTTTGTTTTTTAGGAAAAATCAATAAACATCCAACATGCACAGTTAGAAAGGCATTGCACAGTGTTGTATGTAACATCACATAGGGGGGCTTAAAATTGAGTAGAATAAGTAAATGCATACTTAAGCCAAAAATATAAAATAAAAAAAGACAGCACACACAGCCGGCACACAAGTGCCGTTCAATGGTGATAGGAAAAAAATAAATTAACAAACAAAAGCTTTTTTCATAGGAGTCTGAGGGTGGCCAAAGTGAAAAAAAGAGGTTCCAAGTATCACCAGTTGGACAGAGACTACCATACTTTAAGAACTAGATATAATAAAAATAGTTGTGACCAGGGAACCTTAAGCACCTGATTAGGTGTAGCAATGGGATATTATTTCAATACACATTCCAAAGTCACATTTATTATTGAATAGAGCCATGACATTATGATCTCCGCAGTGTCTCCACAGTGGAGAAAGAAGACGGATGTATGGACAGCGCTGGACTGAGAGATCCCCCGTCGCTGGATATGATCATCCATCGCTGGACCCCGGAGATTCGTCGCTGGATAGCAAGAGTGGATTAGCACCGCTGGAATCTTTTTTTTATTTTTTTTATTTTTAATAAAGGAATTTTTCAAAAGTGTGTTTGTCTTATTTAACCATTTTTACACTTTCTTTGTGAAATGGTAGGGGTACTTTTGTACCCCCTTACCATTTCAAACAGGGGGGGTGGGATCTGGGGGTCCCCTTGTTAAAGGGGGCTTCCAGATTCTGATAAGCCCCCCGCCCGCAGACCCTCACAACCACCGGCCAGGGTTGTGAGGATGAGGCCCTTGTCCTCATCAACATGGGGACAAGGTGCTTTGAGGGGTCACAGACCCCCAAAGCATCCTCCCAATAATGAGGGTATGTGGCCTGGTACGGTTCAGGAGGGAGGGGGGGCGCTCTCTCGTCGCCCCCTCTTTTCCTGCAGCCTGCCAGGTTGCGTGCTCGGATAAAGGGTCTGGTATGGATTTTTAGGCATACTATAGATACCCCCCAGGTACCACATTTAAAGGAATATTACACTTTTATTGTTTCACTTTAATCATTATTAATATCACTGCTCCTGAAAAAATGGCCGTTTTTAAAACTTTTTTTTGCATTGATTCATGTCCCCTGGGGCAGGACCCAGGTCCCCAAACACTTTTTAGGACAGTAACCTGCATATTACCCTTTAAAATTAGCACTTTAGATTTCTCCCATAGACTTGTATAGGGTGTTCCAGCTTTTCAAATTTGCCACGAACAGCCCAAATTGTTCACTGTTCGCTGAACAGGCGAACAGGCAATGTTCGAGTCGAACATGAGTTCGACTCGAACTCGAAGCTCATCCCTAGTGGGGGGGCATTTGGGGTGGGGAAAACAAAAAGCACATTGGTAAGGTAAGAGTAATCCAAAAACCTGCTATACGGACAGCTTTAGATGTGATCTGTTGCCACAAAGGGTGTAATGTATGGACAAAGGTGCCTAAATATGGGCAACCCTGAAAACAATGAGCTGGGATGGATGGATTAAAGGCATTTCTTTGGTCATATACCACCTTGTATAGAGTTTTAGAGCTGTCTCCCAAACCAATATACAATAGATCTAGTGCATTTTCAAAGATTTGTTTATTTGTTGATAATCATGTCATTCCATTGTGGAGAAACACATATCCAAGTCTGACTCCCAATGGGACATTGGAACTGACTTGACTGGAAAGAGTACATTATTAAGAATCGGATATATCGAGAAGATGACACCTAGGATCTGTTAGACAAAGTTGTTTGAAGACGTGCGTGTAAGACTTAGTAGGTGTAAGTGCATATTGGCTTGAGAAGAAGTGTTTTATTTGTATAAAGTTAATGACTCACGTGGCCATACATGTGATCGCCATCATGCCTTGATTAGAATATAAGAATAAACCTCAAAGAGTGGGATTTTATGGGCGATTCAATAAAGATACTATATTTATAAAACATTTTTATTTATTACAAATAGATATGAATACAATTCCAAATGGAAAATACAAAACATCACAGCAATGATGATATCACATTGTATGAAGAAATTGGTGTGAACAAGTGGTAGTCCCCATCTACTTGCAGTTCCTTCATCAGGAATGAATGAGATAAAGTGGGGCATATCCAACGCGTTTCAAACTATGCTGATATAAGAAAATCTTCTTCAGGGAATAATACAATTTCCTCAAAAAAGAACAAAGAAGTATTGCATATGACCATATCTGTAATTGCATCCAATAGTATACATACATGCATAAAAAATTGAAGATGTTCATATATACACTTACAATATTTGAGTTTTCTAGCAAGAGCACCCCTCCCGGTGACAAGAGAACTATGTATCAAAGTATACTCTTCACCAAAACTGCAGGAACCCAACAGCAACCATCTTCACATTACCCCAAAGGGGAGATGGAAAAATGCACTATAAAAGGGAAAGGATACAAGACACAAAATTATGAAAAATCCCTGGGAAGATAATTAGTATGTATTCTATGGTATACTGGGTCAACCTACATGGTGTTCAACCAAAGGCTGGCCCAGTGGATACCTACATTTAAAAATTTGTATGAACTTACTTGTATAAAAAACCTATCCCAATAGATTTAGTGTGCAGATGTCAGCTGTATTATGTTGCAAGGTTCTGGTGTGCTGCTGGTCATCCCGGGGTGTATGGCATGGCTCCACATTAGTGGAGCATCTACACCCTGCACATGCGAGGAATGAATGGTGACTGTGTAAAAAACTGGCCTTTCTGATGTACTGCACATGAGTGGAAAAATTACGCAAATTCCATCTAACCCCATGTTGCCGGATTATATCCTGTCTCCAGAATGACAACATCCGCAGACCAGGATGGCTGCCATGATGGAGACAAAAAAAAGAATCTTGATGTGAACAGCGCACAAGCATGGGAAAAAAAACAAGATGACCAATGCCTTATTGCCAAGAACACTTAAAAATAAAAATGAACTAACAGTAGATGAAATGAAAGATCTCTTTTACATTGAACAACAGTGCTCCTGCTATTACAAATTGTTTGTGGCATGTAATTTTCCCAACTTAATTAAGGTGTCCTAATGAGGACAACATGTACAAATATTTAAAATATTAAATATATAGAAATAACCCAAAGACATACCATCTTATTCTAAACTCAACCCCATCATACAAACCAGAACAATTGTCAATAGAAAAAATAGAGAATAAAACCAACAGAAAATTTATATCAATATATTCAAACATGGATTGAAAAAGGGGACTTAATCACATTACATTGAAGTTAGTCCATTTTCCCTGAACAAAAACCCTCAAGAAAGGGTCTAAAACTCTCACATTCATTGAGGCCCGGTGGTGTGGTGGCATTAAGAAATCTGATCGAACGCATTTCTCGCTGGAGCAGAATCTTGTTCCAACCCCCCCACGGCTGGAATGTGGACTCTATCGAGAACAGTGTAATTGAGTTTGGGCATCCTGTAATTGTGTCTCCCACAGATCAATCCAGCTTTTCTATAGGTAATCTGTGGATTTTTAGTTACTAAGTTTCTCAAAATGGGATCCTCAGTAACAATTGGCCAATATTTTGTGAGAATCTTTCTAATTTTGTCATGTTCATTAGAGTATCACTGAATAATTCTGGTAGTACCGTCCTCCTTATTTTTCCCTTTTTGTTTAAAAATTAGATCCTGTCTTTTATTATTTTTTACCAGATAAAAATGCCCTCTTTAAACCTGTTTTTGTATAGCCTCTTGCTAACAATCTGCTGGTAAGGGCACCGGCCTCAAATTGGAAGTCGATGTCTGTAGTACAATTGCACTTAATGTGCAAGAATTGACTAAAAGGGTACAGATTTTTTTCAGGAACTTCGGATGGAAAGTTGTTTAGGAAGGAAACTGCTGGCAACACTTTGTTGTATGCCAGCAGTTTCCTTCTTAAACAACTTACTTGTGACTCTACCATTTTCATCCTTTAGGATGCTCACATCCAAAAAATCGACCTTACAACGATCATAGGTCATTGTGAAAAAGAGGTTAAAACTTTTATTACGATTCATGTGGTTAAGATAACTCATTAATTTGCTTTCTGGGCCATCCCATATCAACAGCAAATAGTCTATGTATCTTTGCCACATGACAATATGCTGTGTATACACAAACGTCTCCCACTCCCTTAGGTACAGGTTAGAATGGGAGGGGGCACAACATGTCCCCATAGCTACACCCTGCACCTGGAGGTAGTGGGAGCCCCTGTATAGAAAGCTGTTGTGTTTCAAAATGAAATGCAGCATGGTGACTATAAACTTATTGTATTTTCATTTTTGTGTTGCTCTTTGCTGGAGTACTCTTCCAACAGCTGCAACACCCAAATCATGTGGAATGCTATTGTATAGCAATTCAACATCAATCGTAACTAATAAAGCTGAACTGGGGATCTCTAAATTTTAAAAAATTTGCAATAAATGATTTGTGTCTTTGGTGTAAGACATTAAATCCAAAACATGAGGTCTCAAATGATCACCAATTACCTGACTCATGGCTTCCTAGATACAACTTTTACACCAGATGATGAATCTCCCGGGTGGGTTGTAAAGATCTTTGTGTACCTTTGGCAATGCATACATGGTGGGTATATGGGGATGCTTGGTGCGGATAAATTAACACAAATCATTGGAAATGATCACCTCACATTGCTTAATGGTGATCGCTTCCAGGTGAAGCATTTTGCCAATTGCAAAATGCGAGGTATGGTGTATCTTATGCAGTGCCAGTGTGGGTCCTTCTATGTAGGAAAAACCAAACAAGAACTAGGTCAATGGGTTATTAAGCATACGCACAGCATGAGTATTGGTAATCTGTATTTGCCACTTGGCCCACACATAGCCAAAGAACACAATTACAGGATTGCCAAAGATTCTGCTCCAGCGAGAGATGCGTTCGATCAGATTTCTTATTGCCACCACACCACAGGGCCTCAATGAATGTGAGAGTTTTGGACCCTTTCTTGAGGGTTTTTTGTTTAGGGAAAATGGACTAAATTCAATGGAATGTGATTAAGTCCCCTTTTGAGTCCCCTTTTCCATTCCATGTTTGGATCCCTTGATATTCATCTTCTGTTGCTTTTATTCTCTCTTGTCTTATCTCTTTTTTTCTATTGAAAATTGTTCTGGTTTGTATGATGAGGTTGAGTTCTGGACAGGATTCTCATTCCTTTCGCTCTGTATGTGAATTCCTTATCTTTTGTTTGATAGTTTAGAATAAGATGGTACGTCTTTGTAGTATTTCTTTAAATATTTGTATGTATTGTCCTAATTGGGAAACTTTAATTAAGTTGGGCAAATGACATGCCACAAACAATTTGTAATTGCAAGGGCACTGCTGTTCGATGTACAAGAGACCTTTAATTTCATCTACTGTTAGTTTCTTTTTCTTTTTCAGCGATCTTGGCAATAAGGTATTGGTCATCTTGTTTTTTCTTTCCATGCTTGTGCACTGTTCGCATCAAGATTCTTCTTTTTGTCTCCATCAGGGCCGCCATACTGGTCTGATGTTGTCATCCTGGAGACAGGATATGATCTGGCAACCCAGGGTACATGGATGATGCAATGATGTTCATTAGACACGATTTGCGTCATTTTCCCACGCATGCGCAGTGCATCAGGAACGCCATTTTTTTTAGGATGATGCCATTCCTTCCTCATATGTGCAGGGTGTGGATGCTCCACTGATGTGGAATCATGCCATACCCATAGGGATGACCAGCAGCACACCAGAACCTTGCAACATAATACAGCTGACATCTGCAAACTAAATCTATTTTTCAATGCAAGATTGAGTTTTTTTATAGAAGTTCTGCAAGTAGATGGGGACTACCACTTTATGTTTACACAGATTTCTTCATGCAATGTGATATCATCATTGCTGTGGAAAAAATAAAACGTTGGGACATTAAATGAGGAGGTAACTGGGTAAGGTCAATTGCCTCCATCCCTATCTAATTGAAACAAACAGGAGGACTGGGGGTTGGGACTTTAAATGAAGCAGGCAGGTGTAAAAAGTTTAAATTTATTGGAAGTCAGTGATAAATTACATGAGGGTAATCATGAGTACACCAAGAAAAATAATATATTTTGTTCAAAGGATAAACATACAGCAATGATAATTAACCATTAATAATACAAATCACATATTACAGGTGATCATTAAGTAAATAAAACTTATAGTTGGCATAAAAACACGGCATATAATAGCTCTATGCATTTTGTGGATTCATCCACTCTTCGGGAGCATGCACATGGAAAACTGAATGCCGTAATATAATAGTAACAAGAATATCTGTAAGGTCTGACCCTGTCACGGAAGGAGATTAAGATAAAATAAAGTAAGAGGTAATCTTGCCTAGGATAAACACCCCAAAACCACTCTCAAAAGTACTTACATTGTCTGTGTCTAAGCAGTAGCAATGTGCCAACATGGTTTTCTGAGAGGGTGAAAGCAGGTTCTTATAAAAGGAGATGACTATATCCAACACTTCTTTTGAGTGAGAGGTAGTATGACCACTATCATTTTGTAGTTTGTAAACATGAGTTGGATTAATCACATGCTTCAACTTTTTGGTGAACATAGATGAAGCAGCGTTTCTGTGAAGCACAAATTTGGCTTTCAACCAGGGCCATCTTTAATATTGACTGGACCCTGGGCAAACATTTTCTTGGGCCCCCTCTTCCATGCAATTTCGCTCTCCACATGCTTTGAGACATACAATAAATAGCAGCTAGACTCAACATCAGTTTACTGATTCAGATCAGGCAGTGATTGCGATTGGTTTCCAGAGGTTACAGTGTATCATTAATGCTTACTGACTGGCTGCTAGAGGTTACAGCACACATTATGGCTCACTGTTATTTTCTAGAGGTTACAGCACATGGTTTCTGCTTGTTTATTGGTTTCTAGAGATTACTGTACATCAATACTGCTCACTGATTAATTGCTAGAGGTTACTTAACATCTATACCACTCACTAATTGGTTGTTAGAGGTTAGTGCACATTATTACTGCTCACTGATTGATTGCTAGAGGTTACTGAACATCTATGCCACTCACTAATTGGTTGTTAGAGGTTACTGCATGTTATTACTGCTCACTGATTGGTTGCAAGAGATTAGTGCACTGCATTACTGCTCACTGATTGGTTGCTAAAGGTTACAGCATATCATCTCTTTACTATCTGCCTGCGTATTCACATTCACCAAAAATCATGGTGCTGTGGCACCATGTTATTTTGAAGAACGGTTTCACCTCCAATTTGCTTACTTTTTGTAGAACAGGCTGATGTTAGGCTTAATGACCACAGTTGTAGGCAGAACTTTCAAGTATGCTCCTTTACCTCCTCAGTGGGCAGCATTCAGCAGAAGTAATGGTGGATGTGACCTCAGGGGGACATGATATACATATGAATGGTGCCTCTATTTACATATCAATGCCACAGTCCACTGCTATTTACATATTTATGCCTCCACTATTTACATATCAATGCAGGATATTTATATGTAAATGCAGGGTCTGCAGGTGAGTCATCTGCACATGGCAATAGGGTAGAGCTGGGCAGCAGCAGCAGAAGTTTACACTGAGATATCGGGACATAGCACGGGACTAAAACTTCAAGGGATAAGGGAATTTAAACTGGGATAGTTGACAAGTATGAGGCAGCTGCTTTGGGCCCCACTACAATGATGGGGCCCAGGGCAGTTGTGCCTTTTGCCCTGCCTTAAAAATGGTCCTGCTTTCAACCATCTCAAAACTTTCTTGGTGTTCTCTGATAGTAGAATATTAAGAGCTAACCTTCTCTGATCGATTTCTCTTAAGACATCTGGGAAGGGAATTTTATATAGTTTGTCTAGGGTTTGAGAGAGAGCAAATATCTGCTACTTTAGCTTTTTGTAAGCTGTGGCAATACTAATCAAGAGACCTCTCATCACTGTCTTGTGGGCTGTCCAGAGGAGGGAGTGGGCAGTATTATTCTCATAATTGAAAGAGGGAGAGAGTTGAAAGAGTATTGTTTTCAGTAAGTAGGGAATTGTTGAGTCTCCAGGAGTTTGATACATTAGATAAACCAATTTGAGTAAAATATGGATGGAGGCAGAAGTAGAGTTAGCCAATAGGATAGGGGAGGCAAAAAATGTAATCTAGATGGACATAAGTGTCATGCCAATGGGAATAGAAGGTGAATTATTTTGCATTAATATTATTGAACCTCCACATGTCAATAAGTTGTGACTAAGGGTAAAACACATTTTAAAGCCTAAACACAATTTTGCAACTTTGACAAGTGTTAGTAAAACCATACATATCACCACAGCTACTTTGTGTATCCAGGTGAATTATATCTTGTGTTTTGTCAGGACAAATCGGGCTTTCTTTTGGTGGTAAATGGTAACAGATATCTCCTGTTTTTTTTATTATCAAGGAAAAACTTTCCCACAATAGTAAAAAAAAAATGTTTTTTAATTTAGCTGTATACTTCTTGCTACTAGCATAACCTACCACAAAAGAACAACCCATTTTGCTCCTGATGATTGAAGTGATGCCACATATGTTTATGTTATTTGTACCCGTAGTAAGGCCCAGAAACAATAGTGCGCATTTTGGTTTTTTTTACCCTACCTAAAACACACTGACACTAATGCCGCGTACACAAGAACGGACTATCCGGCGGACAATTTGATCGTGTGTGGGCTCCAGTAGACTTTTTCTTCCCAAAAGTCCAGCGGACTTAGAAAAAAGACGTGCTTCAAAATTATCCGCCGGACTCCTTCCTAGCGGACAATCTGCTCGTCTGTGTGTTAGTCCGCCGGACTTTCCAAATGAACGGACTTGCCCACACACAGACTAAAGTCCGTTCATTTTGAACGTGAATGCAGGTACGACAGGACTAGAGAAGGAAGTCAATTGACACCTTGTGAGCCCCGTCACCTGGTATGGGTTTTAAGGGTAACCCCTACGCCGAAAAATGGCACAGGGGTCCCTCCAAAGTCTATACCAGACCCTTATCAGAGCATGCAGTCCGGCCGGTCAGGAAAGGGGGTGGGGTCGAGCGAGCGCCCCCCCTCCTGAACTGTACCAGGCCGCATGCCCTCAACATGGAGGAGTGGGTGCTTTGGGGAAGGGGGTCTCCCTGCGGCCCCCCACCCCAAAGCACCTTGTCCCCATGTTGATGAGGACAAGGGCCTCTTCCCGACAACCCTGGCCGTTGGTTGTTGTGGTCTGCGGGCGGGGGGCTTATCGGAATCCGGGAGCCCCCTTTAATAAGGTGGCCCCCAGATCATGGCCCCCCACCTTATGTGAATGAGTATGGGGTATATTGTACCCCTACCCATTCACCTGGGGGACAAAGTGGCAATAAGAAAAACACACTACACAGGTTTTTAAAGTAGTTTATTAGACAGCTCTAGGGGGTCTTCTTCTGACTTTGTGGGTCTTCTAACTTCTCTGCGCTTTCCGGTTCTTCTCACCAGGCTCCTCCGCTATCTTCTGCTCTTTTGCCGCTCTTTTTCTACGGAGGAGCCGTCTTCTTCTTCTTCTTCTTCCTTCTTCTGTTCTTCTGATGTTGACACAGCATGCCCCGGGACTGTGATGTCATAAGGGGCGGGGTCACCGTGGCACATCACCCGGTGACCACGCCCTGTATGCCTATATAAGTCGCTGTGCACTGTGTCCACGGCATTACAGTGGGAGAGAGCTTCATGTCAACATCGGAAGAACAGAAGAAGGAAGAAGAAGAAGACGGTGGCGAAGGCGAAAGCAAGATGAACCGGAAAGCACAGAGAAGTAGGAAGAAGCTGTCTAATAAACTAATTTAAAAACCTGTGTAGTGTGTGTAGAGGCGGCTCCTGAAGAGCTTGCGCTATGCGTTTTTTTCTAAAATTAAAGTTGCCTAAACTGCAGTTTGGTTTCTGTGTAATTATCTAAATTTGGCCTCAGCATCAGTCTGACTGGATTGTGAGTTGTTCAGCCTGGCCATAGGGGGCACTGTCCTCATTGGAGGAGGCATGGAACCAGTGGCGTAACTAGAACCTTCAGGGCCCCGATGCAAGAAACCATGAAGGCCCCCCCCCGTTTTACTTACCTGAGCCCTGGAACTTTACCAGGTGGAGATGCGCTCTTCCTTTGCCCGGGGTTCTCGGCTCCTGATTGGATAGATTGATAGCAGCTCAGCCATTGGCTCCCACTGCTGTTAATAAAATCCAATGACGCGGGCATCGGGGGCACCTGCAAGGTAACCCCCCCCCCACCCGGGAGAGTGCTTCTCCTAGGGGGTTGTCTGATAAGAGGAGGAGCCATGAGAGCCACCGAGGGACCACAGAATACAAGGTTCGGGGCCACTCCGTGCAAAACGAACTGCACAGTGAAGGTAAGTATAACATGTTTGTTATTAAAAAAAAAAAAAAAAAGCAAAGCTTTACAATCACATTAAGGGATTAAAACAGGTGGTCAGGAGGCAACATATTGCCCCTTTACCAGCTGTCAAATGCCTGTGCTCAGATCGCTTTTCAGAGGAATAGAATTTTTTTGCTGCTACTTTGAACAAGCAAGAAAAAAAAACAGTTCTGATTGTACACATATGGGGTAGGGCTGGGAAAAAAAATCGATTTGAATCTTGAATTGAGTTGAGAGGTGAAATCGATTCAAATTTTCAGCAAATAGTTTTTTTTAGATATTTATTTTTTCACCAGGATCAGTGCTGACACCGCACCAGTCCTGAGGAGCTGCGTGCAGGAGTTTTTAGGTGAGGCCGTGGCTTCGGCCTAGTCCGCGAGACCGGACCTGCGGACTAGGACGAAGCCACCGTACCCTCAAATGCAGCCACTGTGCAATCAATCGCAGCTACTGTACCCAAACGCTGCTACTGTGCCCAACAAACGCTGCCACTGTGCCATCAAACGCTGTCATTGTGCCATCAATTGCAGCCACTGTGCCATCAAACGCTGCCACCGTGCCATCAAACGCTGCCACTGTGCCATCAAACACTGCCACGTGCCAATTTAACACTGCCACTGTGTCCATTTAACGCTGCCACTGTGCCCATTTAACGCTGCCACTGTGCCCTCAAATGCTGCCACTGTGCCATCAAACGCTGCCACTGTGCCATCAATTGCAGCCACTGTGCCCATTTAACGCTGCCACTGTGCCCTCAAATGCTACAACTGTGCCATCAATTGCAGCCACTGTGTCATCAAAAGCTTTCACTGTGCCATCAAACACTGCCACTGTGCCATCAACTGCAGCCACTGTGCCCATTTAACGCTGCCACTGTGCCCTCAAATACTGCCACTGTGCCATCAAACGCTGCCACTGTGCCATCATTTGCAGCCACTGTGCCAAACGCTGCCACTGTCCCCATTTAATGCTGCCACTGTGCCCTCAAATACTGCCACTGTGCCATCAAACGCTGCCACTGTGCCATCAATTGCAGCCACTGTGCCAAACGCTGCCACTGTGCCCATTTAACACTGCCACTGTGCCCTCAAATGCTACAACTGTGCCATCAATTGCAGCCACTGTGCCATTAAACGCTGCCAGTGTGCCATCAAATGCTGCTAGTGTGCCCTTGAATGCCCCCAGTGTGCCCCCCCATCCGCTCGCCATCTACACACATGCACATGCACATACACATGCACACACATACACACATGCACACACATACACACACACACATACACACACACATGCACATACACACACAAATGCACACACACATAAAGTCTTTATCTTACGGCAGTGCTTTATCTTACCTCTTCCTGCCGGGTACTGCACTGTAGGGGGAGACAAAGAGCACACACTGCTTTCACTTTAGTTATAAGCAGTGTGATGACTCAGAGCTCCCCGCACAGTGCCGATTACACTTCGGCTGAAGATCGGGGAGCTTGGTATCAGCCGCCCGCTACTTCAGATATACAGGGGGGCCCTCAAGGCCCCCCTGCAGCATGGGGCCCGGTCACCTTGGCGATCTCAGAGACCCCTATAATTCCGTCACTGCATGGAACTATGGTCTGGTCAGGCGCTTAGGTTACTCTCTCTCGGAGCCCGCCCAGTGAGAGCGGCACTCTCGCTGTGCTTCTGGAAGAGGGTACATAAGATGCGGATGTCACGTGGTTCGGGGTCCAGTATGATGTGCTGATTACATGGTCCTGGTACTCCTGACCAGCCCCCAGGAAGGCTATGGCCTGGGGTGTGGATCCACCCGACTTTAATGTCTTGGAGCTGGCTAGCCTAAGGCAGGAAAACTAAAGGAGGATTCTGAGGTGGATGGGTGCCGTCTCCGGTTCGGGAGAGACCCAGTGTACTTCAAGCATTCCAGGGGTGGACTCTTTAGAAGAACACGACGCACGGATTGGTTTTCTTAACAAGAGCCTGAAAGGGCTGAAGTAACCGAGAGAATCCGGTCTTGTGGATATCGCCAAGCTGGCTGAAAGATCCAGGTATCCTACAAGTGTTTCAAGTTTAGTTTCCCTACATGTTCTGCAACAACGTCGGTGACAAAGACTTTGTTCCTGAGTAAGCACTAAGTTGGCTGCTAGGCCTTGTGAGAGAGCGACTGTCCAACTTCAGTGATCATCCAGCTGCGAATGGCTATTCTCTGGATGCAGTCAAAGTATCCCCCAAGTTGATCTCAAGTTGAAAGACTGTTCAATTGTTTGAGTTTTGCAAATAAAATCCATTCAAGTGGATCTATTGTCAGTCTCAAGATACTGGGCCATCTACAACGGGACATCCCCTAGACATGCAACAAGGAGAATGGAGAGTGAAGGTAAGCCCAAAAATAACCAGCAGCTCCTTCAGGGGTTAGTGCTGCATGTGATATTTTATTGCCACTTTTTCCCCCAGGTGAATGGGTAGGGATACGATGGACCCCATACTCATTCACATAGGGTGGGGGCCGGGATCTGGGGCCCCCTTATTAAAGGGGGCTCCCAGATCCCGATAAGCCCCCCGTCTGCAGACGCCGACAACCAATGGCCAGGGTTATTGGGAAGAGGCCGTTGTCCTCATAAACATGGGGACAAGGTGCTTTGGGGTGGGGGGCCGCAGGGCGCCCCCCTTCCCCAAAGCATCCATCCCCCATGTTGAGGGCATGTGGCCTGATACAGTTCAGAAGGGGGGGAGCGCTCACTAGTCCCCATCCCCTTTCCTTACCGGCCGGGCTGCCTGCTCGGATAAGGGTCTGATATGGATTTTTTTGGCGTAGGGGGTTACCTTTAAGATCCATACCAGGCAACGGGGCTCGCAAGCTGTCAATCTCACCAATGAAAGCGGCAAGATTGACTTCCTTCTCTAGTCCCGTCCTACCTGGAGTCACGTTCAAAATGAACGGATTTTAGTCCGTGTGTTGGCAAGTCCGTTCATTTTGAAATCCATCGGACCTCCGCCAAAAGTCAGACGGTAAGTCCGTCTGAGCTAGTCCGCCGAAAAGTCCGATCGTGTGCGCAAGTCCGCTCGTTTGAAAAGTCTAGTGGACCTCCGCTACAAAGTCCGGCGGATTATCCGCCCGGACCAAGTCTGCCGAAAAGTCAGATCGTGTGTACGTGGCATAGGGCCTCATGCAAACTGTAGTTCAAAGAAGCCACTTCTACAGGTGTTTGAGTTGTTTTGAGCTTTTACTTTGCCTGTTAACTCCCCTCCATGTTAGCCTGTGTGTCCATGCACACTATAAGCTTTTTCAGGAGTTTGATGGCAGGGTAGAAAAAAAGAGAAAGCGTTTGGGTTTAATAATGTATTACTGCCTAACAGTTTAATTTGAGCTATTGTTCATGTCACTTAGTTTCCTTTAAAGAATAGTACAAAAAAATTGTAAAATAGAGAAACAGATGGCTAACCTTGTTCTCTTCTATTTTTCCTTGTTCTTGCACATGAACTATAAAATGATTAGCTTGTATAGCAATGCACACTTCTGTGTCCCTGTAGTGACATATCATATTTGAAAGTTAACCAATTAACATTTATCCTTTGAGATTAAAGCACCTACTCCTTCCTTCCCTTTCAGCTTCATAAAATGCCACGTCGCCGAATTTCATTATGATTGGGTCAGAATGTTACCCAATCTATTTCTACACACAGATGTCAAAGTTAGTGGGATATCTTAGAGAGTTAAAAAGGCAGCTAAAGGTAGTTTCACCTGTTAATGAAGAACATAAATGTTGACTTGTTAACATGATTTTTGATGAGCTTTTTATTATGAGGTATGAGCTTCAAGCCCAGGTCGACTACGAGTTGTAGCTAGACATGTGCAGAGTGAAATATTTAGTTTCGGATTTTAGTTTTCGTCTGAAAAATAGATTTATTTAGTTACTCCCTAAATTAGTTTTTATTTATTTAGTTTTTCGTAAAAATTGCATTTGTCCGAAAATCCACATGAATTATGGTCGAATCTGTCTTTGAAGGCTTATGGTGTCTGTCGAATGTATAAAGAAGATTCGACGGAGCTGCTAAAATCTATATAGCCTATAGGTGGAGCATTTGACTCCGAAAATGTATGATTGCAGCGTCGTACAGTTTCGATGCTCCATCGAATATTATTAAAAATGTGTGTGTTTTTCGTTGCTTTGTTGAATCTCCGTCGTTCATGTTGAATGAATGGTCTAAGTCTCACAGTGTCAGGTGTCAGATAGTGAGTGACTGATAATAACTGAATATGGCGGCAACCCATTGTGAGAGCTACATGGAGGCATTGGAGGACGTTCCTGGGCCATCTACATGTGTTTCTGTATATATATTATATACTCGTTCAAACAGAAACTGGTGGACTGGTGATAGCATCACTGATCAGACAGGTAACTAGATTCTGTAAAGGTAGGTCCTTGCTCTGTTAGGTGCTCGATTTCCCTCTTCCTATCTCGCCTAGGCCGTGGTCTGGATAAACTTGGGAGTCCCATTCACCGGTGAGATAATCAAGGCCCATACACGAGATGTACGTGAATAATGATTACGATTTAATGTTTTGAATACAACAGGTTATATGCTGAAACAGTTGGGGTGGCGCCCTGTGGAGTAGCCAATCAGGGATCCGCTCGTAGCTATACACCAAGCTTTTCCTAGTAACAGGTTTATTGACAGAACAAGCAAAATAAGCAGAAATTGTCTTCACGGCAAAGCACATCATTAACCTTCACACGAGATAAGAATAAGACTACGATATTCAACAATATTGTGCTAATAGTCTGTGGTCCAGACGTTCTAGGTCATAGACGCAGTTAAGAGAATATAAGATAGTTGCATATCTTGGCTTTCTCTGTACAAACTCTCGCGGCCAAGGGCATTCTAAGAAAACGGCATATTCTCCAAATAGCAAGCATCTATGTCTTAGTAGTTAGAATTCTAGCTTGGTCATACAAAGTTTAAAATGGATGACAGTATAACAAAATGGAGACTTGTTAATCCTTATAATCCCTCCTGTGATCATAACTTTGGCACGAAGTTATCGATCATCCTCTATACCAGACATTCTTGGAAAAAGCCATAAGTGCTTTCTCTTCGTCATTGGGCTTGGTTGCTATTGTTGGATGGGAAACCTTGGAGGCTGCTATGCAGCAGCACTTGGCGATCACATAGAACATTACTATCAACAACACTATCATCACTAATACGAGAAATATTTTCTTGAAAAATCCCAGTATGCCCCCCCAAATACCTCCAAACCACCCTCCTGTACCCGAGAAAAGGTTCCAATCATCTCCCAAGTTTTTTGCTTTCTGTAGGAGGGTCTGTCTTTGGGCTGAATGGCTTTTGATAATATCGTAATAATCGGGTACCGACAGACTTTCCACAGGAACGGTGAAGTTGTGTATGAAGGTGCAACACATCTCCGAATTGGCCATGAGGTTACAAATCCCAGTGATGGTGGCCAAAAGTTTTTCCTGCCTCATTTTTATCAGTTCCTGCACAGTTCGGATCTTCCGAGTTTCTTCGTTTAGCAGAGAAACATCTCTGGAAGTAGAGTTCACTACCCCAGAGATTATTTCAGCAAAAAGATCTATTTTATCTAGGGCATTCCACATTACCGGGCTTCCAATGGAGGCGGCTAATTTTTCCCACCATGATGTTACTTGTCTCTTAGCCCTCCCGAACTCTAAATGCCCATGGGCAGGGGTCATTTTGATGTACTGACTGTCAGAGGCTATACCCATATATGGTACCATCCTGGCAATGGTGCACCAACCACCTGTAGAGGAATCTAGAGGGTAAGGTATGGTGGTGTGACATATTAGACCGCAACACACCATCCATCCATGAGGCAGATGAGGTGCTGGTATTATATCAGGGGGTTGGGATATGCCTGACCTGAGTCCAACTAGGCATAACCAATCTCCTAAACTCGCGGTGCTACTGTACTCTAGTAAAGTATCATTCATGTGGTAGGACTCTAACCAGTCTTTTAGGTCAGTATCGTCAAATGTTTCTGATGATAGTACACAGTCCATTATGTTATATAAAGACATGTTCCCTATCCTTTCGTCACTATCTCCAATGGTGGAAGTATTCAACCCCGGGATGTCAAACGTCCCATCCCGCAGAAACTTCCCTAAGTCTCTAAGGGTAAGATTTACTAGTGTGTTCCTACAGAATTGGCCATTGGGGATTTCCCCGTTTTCTTTCCAAGCTCCATTTAGGAAACAGAAGGATGGGGGTTGTGTGAAACCAGAGAAAATAAGGGGGGAGGGTCTGGTCGTTATATTGGCCATATGGTCTTGTGTCGTCTCGTTAAACAGGTCCTCTACTGGGAGGGGGATTCCCACTACTGGAATTTGATTCCTACCCGTTCCCATGTGGGAGCACACCCAACAGGGTGCCCCTTTTCCCATTACTTGACCAAACGCGTATTGCCATAAAAAATGATGTGGTATTGTTGGGGCTAAAGAAAACATTTTACTGTCCTGGGGGGGTAGTTCGTTCCGTGCTACCATTACTCCTAAACCTTTGTTGTTATTATTATTATGATTACTGGGCCTTGGAACTAATGCTCTTCTGCCTAGTGATCGGTTCTCAGTACCTTTTGAGCTTCTTGTAAACCCACACGACCCTGTCATGATACATGTCATCATGACTATAGAAAAAAACACAAAAGTCAATACTATCGACCAGAGCAAAATGGTGTGTAGTACATACTGATCTTCTAAGCCCCTGTCTCTTTCTTTTTGCAAAGACTTCAGTCCGAGCTGGTGGGAGGAGGAGGAAAGTCCAGGGAGATTCTGCCAAACTGTTCTTGGAGGGTCTGTAGGTTCGTCTCTGGGGTCCCTTTGGTGGTGGCGTCCCCCTGTTGGTCTTGGGCAAGTGTCCTCTGGGGGTGTTCTGGAGTCGGTGGAGGTTCGGGGCATTTTTTTTTTGTCTGCTGGCATGGATCCACTGAGGGGTGTAGTCTGTGAGGACAGCAGTCCTGGAGACCTTCTCCACGTTCCATGGACCGGAGTAGATGGGCCCCACGTGCTTCCGTTGGGCAAGCTGCTTGATCAACACTTTATCCCCCGGGATGAAGGGGTGAGTAGGTTCTGTTGGAAGAGGAGAAAAGGTGACAGCAACTTGTTCATTATGTTCTTCTATTGTACTTACCAGATGTTTCACGTACTCTTCCTGTAAAGAATATAGGTTAATGTCAGTCTGTGCATCTAATGCTTTTAAGGTTTTTTCATACAGCTGTTGCAAGGGTTGGGACCCTATATGTCCGGGACCATGCAGGTAGGAAAGGATGAGGGCCGAGCTGGCTTCGGGGATCCCAATGACCCCTCCATTTGTCCAAAGGCCTCTTTGGTCTTTGGACAATCCTTGTTGGACCCAGAAAAGGACATCAGCGTCTGTGGCCATGGATTGGATTTGGGCTGCAACCGAGGGGAAATCTGGCGCTGAAAAATATTGTTGGAAAAATATCGTGGTAGGGGCGGGTGGATGTGTGGAGGAATTTGCCGCCGCTCGAGCGCATCTATCCGCAAGGGCGTTGCCTCGGGCAATGTAGCTACCAGTGGTGGTGTGAGCCTTGACTTTAATAATCGCCAAATGTTTGGGCAGTAGTATAGCCTGGAGAAGGGCCAGGATATGCTCCTTGTTGGCTATAATTTTGTTGTCAGCCGTTCTAAACCCCCTGTTAGCCCAGATCACCCCGAAATCGTGAACCACGCCGAAGGCGTATCGACTATCAGTGTAAATATTGACATCCCTATTTGTGAACAGGATACATGCTCTGGTGAGGGCTACCAGTTCCGCGACCTGTGCCGAGGAAGGCGGAAGTGGCTTAGCCTCCAGAACCAGATCTGGGAGTTGTACTACCGCGTATCCTGTCAGGAAAGTGGAATCCGAAGGGCGCGAGCAACTGCCGTCCACAAAAACTTCCTCTGCACCGGCCAGAGGTACGTCTGTTAAGTCCTTACGTGGGGAGGTGACTTGGTCCAACACTTTTGTGCAGTCATGCATTTTGGATGGTTCACCATAATTCATGAGTTTGAGCAGAGAATGTAATAGCCTGAGGATGGGGGAGGTGTCAGAGGTGTGTTTGATGGTCAGATTGGAGGTGTTTAGAAGAATGATTTCATACCCGCTGGCTCTTTGGGTGGTCATATGTTGTGTATTGAGGTTTTGGATAAGGTGGGTGACTGAGTGGGTAGTGTATACAGTTAGGGGGTGTCCCAGAACTAACTTGTTGGCTTCTTGAATGGCCATGGCACATGCGGCCATGTTCTGGAGGCAAGCAGGCATGCCCTGGACCTGGAGTGGGAGTTTCTTTGAAAGGAAAGCCACCGGTCGGTAAGAATTACCGTGCTCTTGGGCAAGAACTGCTGCAAAGGCAGATCCATTAACTACACAATATAGATAAAAAGTTTTCCTGTAGTCCACTAGTCCTAAGGCCGGGGCGGAGGCAAGGGAGGAGAGGAGGGTGTTAAATGAGTGTAACATTTCCTCCGTCCATTCCACCACTTTTGGCGCAGTGGAGAGCGTGGCCCTCCTCAGAATGGAGTCATGAAATGAGCAGTCAGGGATCCATTGCCGGCAATAGACGATTGCTCCCAGGAAAGACAAGAGGGCGGCCTTGTCCCTGGGTGGCTGCAGAGCGTTAAGGGCTGCGGCACGGTGGGGGGAAACACTTCTCTCTCCCTTGTTGAGGATGCACCCCAAGTACTCTACAGTAGGGGTCACCCACTGTATCTTTTTCCGTGAGGCCAAGTGACCTGCCTTGGCTAGGTGATCCAGCAAGTTTTTTGAGTCTTCTTCACAAGCTTCTGGGGTAGGGCTGCAGAGAAGGAGGTCATCCACATATTGGATGAGTACCGACCCGGCGTTCGATTGCCAGGATTTGACTGTCTCATTCAATACCATAGAGAAGGCTGCCGGGCTGTCCACATAGCCCTGCGGTAGGCGGGTCCAGGTCAGTTGCCCCCTCCCCCCCCAAGAAAAAGCAAACATGGGCTGGGCCAGTGGATCCACAGGGATGCTAAAGAAAGCGTTAGCTAAGTCAATTACTGTGTAGGCCACAGAGTTTGCCGGTATGCAAGAAAAAATAAAGGCAATGTCTGAGACCAGAGGGGGGAGGGGAACCACCATTTTGTTGACTGCCCTGAGGTCCTGTACCAAGCGCCATTCCCCGCTTGCCTTTCTCACAGGGTATATGGGGGTGTTCCATGAGCTGATGATGGGTGTCAGGATGCCCATGGCTACATACCTATTGATGAGGGGTGTAATCCCCTGAATTTTGTCAGAATGTAGTGCATATTGTTTTTGAAAGACAGGTACTGAGTCTGGGCGCATTTGGGGGGTGTAAGGGGTACATGAGATGAAACCTACACTCGCGTTATTCTCTGCCCAAATAGCATGGGTTTCCAGGGAGGCAGGTAAGAGTACAAAATACCCTTTTTTGGATTGTCTCTTTGGGCCTTGTAAGTCGCAGAGTGCGGAGCTGGCAGTTACTGCTCCCTGTGGATCAAATTTGATCACCACTCCCAGTTTGGACATTAAGTCCCTTCCCATCAGGGAGACTGGGCATTGGGGCAGGATGGCAAACCGTTGTTGGCAAAGTAGCACCCCCTCCGGGGTGGTTACTGATAAGGGTGGGGTGATAGGGTGGGTAACAGGAGTCCCATTAATACCTATGGAGCTTCCCTCAGAACATTGTGGCATGTCAAAGGTCACATCATTGATGGAGCTAGAGGTGGCACCAGTGTCAATGAGAAAACAAATGCGTTTTCCATCTACACCCAGGATCACCTGGGGTAGGCTCCTCCAGGACACATTGTAACATACCAGGCTGAGGGAAGGGACATACTCCAGGCAGCCCTATGTCCTGCTTGAGGGTTGGGTGGCAGGCCATTGCATGGGAATAGGGGCTGGTAGGGGTGGTGGAACACGAAGGGCGGCATTGTTAGGTGGAGGGGGTCCTTGGGGTCCTTGATAGGGCTGGTGATATCTGGGGCCTGACACTGGTCCTTGGTAAGTGGGGGGACGTTGATGTTGTGGAGTTGAAGGAAAGGCGTTAGGGTAACGCCTTCGTCCATTTCCCTTCCCCCAAGGTCCCGTTTGGCCCCTACGGTAGGGACAATTGGACTTCCAATGTCCCATTTGACCACAGTTGAAACAACCCTGGTCTGTTGGTTGGCGGGCATATTCTGGTCTTCGAGTGGGGGCATATGGTTGGAGTGCCATTAAAGGGGTTGGGGGTTCAAATGTGTTATAAAATAACCCCCCTTTTTGTTCAAAAACCCCGGAAGTTTCCCTGGAGCGGGTGTCTGACATGAAATCCTCCGGGGGTTGGGTAGCCCATTTGGGGTTAATTAATTTTAGCAGCTGTACTACTTTTGGCTCCCCTCCGGCCATTACAGTAGTGGTAAAAAGGGACCCATCCGCCCCATCTACCACTTTCCAGAGGTTGTATACTCGGGTGCAAAAATCATAGAATTTTTCCTTCGGGGCTTGTTTTGTTTGGACCAGATCTTGCAGAGCTGTGACCCCTTTGTAAAGGGTGCTCCAATGTTGTCCTAGGGTTTTCCAGAAAACTGGCCAGCCCCCTTTTCCCTGGACATGGGCATTAAACAGGTCTTTTACCTTTGGGGGGTCGGGGCAGTCGGGGTCTAGAATATGTATTATACTCTCAAGATCAATCGGGTCCAGATTTGACCCGGCGCACTGGCGCAACAGGAAAGTGGCAGCTTCCCTAGGATGTTTTCTGGGGGATGGACAGAGTTCTTTGAGTTTTGTCAGTGTGCCTAGGGGCAGGGGTAGGTGAATTTCTGTGTTACCTATGGTCATAAGGGGGGCCTTAATATCGGGGGTGTCCTCATCATCCTCGTCAGTAACTACGGGGGTGGCCATAGGTGAGATAATGGGTCCTGGTACTGGTATGGGTACGGGTAGTGGTTTCTCGGTAGCCAACTTGATCTTGACCTTACTCCTGGTGACCACTCCCATCTTAGAGAGTTTTTCCATGGCCTGATTGTCTTCGGGACTCAGGACTATAGCCTCTCCCTCAGTGGGATCACTGCTTTGGGAGGTTCCCGGGCTCTGGTCCGGGTCTCCCTCTGTTTCTCGTTTTGTTTGTGCTAGGGCGGCTCGGGCTTTCCTCAAAATTCTATGTCCCCGTTCTATTTTAGCTCTGGCTGTCTCTACTTCAAGGGCAAACCGTTCCTTCTCTTCCCTAAAGTCTTTTTGCTCAGGGGTCTCCCTCGCCCTCTCGTCAGCTTCCACTTGGTCCTGGTACTCCTGACCCTCCCTGTCTCTTTTGGCTTGGGATTCCCTGTCCCATAGTTGTCTTTGGTGCGGGGTGGAGGCGTTGTACAGTGCAGCGGATATGGCAGCCATGTCTACCCCAAGGCTGGGGTAGATGGCCAAGGCCTGGGCAACCTCGCCCTCGTCAGTTTTGACAAGGACATAAGGAGGGGGTATTTCTGGGGCATTCAGGGGTGTAGTTATAGGGGCCGAGGGTATTGGTTTTCCTTCTGTGAGGGCATGATTTTTGGCATGCTTTTTTTTATAAATTTTTAGAGGGGCTTCCCATATCTTGCAAGATTTTTTCATGTAATCTACATCCCACTTCCCGGGGGGGTATGAGTGCTTATGTAACTAACAAATCTTTTTTACTACATGCCAATCTTCTGTGTTGCAGGGGCCCGCGGGACCTATATCATGGATCCCTAATTGCTGGCACCTTTCCCTAACCTGACTCCAAAATGGTTCCACATAGGGACCGGGCACTATAGTCTGCACATACTGATAGGGAGTAGGTTGTTCATAAGGGGTCCCGTCTTTGCCTACAGTATTCCCCATTATGGGGGGGTGTTAGGAGATGCTTGGTAAGGGGGCAGAGGTGATAGCAGCCAGTGGCACGAATCACCTGTTGTTGAACTTCTTCCAGGGAATGTAAAGCAAGGAGGTGGGATTCACTGACTGGGCTATGCAGGTTTATTCTGACTAGCGGGACAATGGGAGAAATTTCGTCCTGGGTGTACACGGGGCGTTCTCCTAGTCTAGTGGAATATCCCCCTGGGCGAGTGGCTATCAATATCAGGATATCAATTTGTTTAAGAAACAATAAACCAACAGTACAGTGAGGGCAAGGGTTAACAATTTCACAGCAATCTGGATCACAAGGTAAAGACATTGAAAGAACAGCAAAATACAAAAAAACTATTGAAAAGGCAAGTTTGAAATACTTACGTAACCTGGAAAGAAAAACATCAACAACTAAATCACATACAATCGTTTTACATGACTAGATAAAATGTGCACTGTGTTTGATTTGATCAAATTACCCTTCGGGCGTCCCTTGAACATCCGACCTTATTTGGGGAGGGCGCAATCTATTGCTTCCCTTCCCTGTAATGTTTCTCTTTAATCTATTTTACTTAATAGTTTTAAGTCAGGCCAACCTAGCCGGACTCTCCTTTAATCTATTTTACCTAATAGTTTTAAGTCAGGCCAACCTAGCCGGACTCTCTTTTCAGGTACGAGCCCTCTACTTCTCCCGATGGGCCAGCCTAGCCCACCGCGGAGGCACAGCAGCAATACAGGTCCCGCACGTGGCGGTCACCGCGGCAGTATGAGTGACACCAAAAGATCCTCACCAATAAGGTAAATAAATCAGTAGTCACTCACCTGCCGAATCGATGACCCCACTTCTGGTACCAGCTGTAAAGGTAGGTCCTTGCTCTGTTAGGTGCTCGATTTCCCTCTTCCTATCTCGCCTAGGCCGTGGTCTGGATAAACTTGGGAGTCCCATTCACCGGTGAGATAATCAAGGCACATACACGAGATGTACGTGAATAATGATTATGATTTAATGTTTTGAATACAACAGGTTATATGCTGAAACAGTTGGGGTGGCGCCCTGTGGAGTAGCCAATCAGGGATCCGCTCGTAGCTATACACCAAGCTTTTCCTAGTAACAGGTTTATTGACAGAACAAGCAAAATAAGCAGAAATTGTCTTCACGGCAAAGCACGTCATTAACCTTCACACGAGATAAGAATAAGACTACGATATTCAACAATATTGTGCTAATAGTCTGTGGTCCAGACGTTCTAGGTCATAGACGCAGTTAAGAGAATATAAGATAGTTGCATATCTTGGCTTTCTCTGTACAAACTCTCGCGGCCAAGGGCATTCTAAGAAAACGGCATATTCTCCAAATAGCAAGCATCTATGTCTTAGTAGTTAGAATTCTAGCTTGGTCATACAAAGTTTAAAATGGATGACAGTATAACAAAATGGAGACTTGTTAATCCTTATAGATTCTATAATAATAAATCCCCCCATAACACAGGCAGCCTCTGAGGCTATTACAACAACACTAGCAGCAACACTAGTATCATATAAGATTCTCACACTAACACAATAGCAGCAGATTATTAGGAAAAAGCTAAGTTGAACTGTAGCTTGCATCACTATTGTTCTGCTGCTGTGCTTATGCTTAATAATAATTTGGGTTCTCTGACAAGTGACAATTCAAACGGACCAGCTAAGATTGACTGTCTTCTGAAATGATCCAGTGTGTGTGTCTCTCTCTGCTAGCAATCGTAAGTGAAAGTAAGTTGGCTGTACGTGTGTACTTAGTTCTAGCTATTTTACTGCTCTTCCTCTTTGGTTACAAGCAGCCAATAACATTCATCATAATCAATATTTTTATTTTACTTCCCCCACCCAATTCCAGAATCTTTTCTCTCTGTCGAATCTTTTCTCTCTATGTTGAATATTTTCTCTCTGTCGAATCTTTTCTCTATATAATCTTGGACTAATAGAGGTAAGGTTAGGCACATTCGAACACAGGTTCAATAGACGCAGATTGTTATTGTCAGAGTCACGTTGACTCTCCTATTCTATATCAAACTGTTGTAACAATGAAAACAAAAATAAAGCATTTACTTATGTCGGATCTTTCGTTTTTCGGATTCTGCGCTTTCGTTATCGTTTGTCAAAACAAATGTCTAGTTTTAACTGAACTTCGCCAAATGGGTAACCCTAATTGCCAGATATGGCCAGTTCAACCAGCCTCCTTGAACCTCTAACTTCTGCAGCTGGATGTCATTTATTTAGTTATCACTACCACCACTAAATTACATCTGCTCGCCACCCACCAGCTTGTTGCAATTTGTAAACAAGATGGTAGACATCCCAGGAGACAATCGCTGAACATGTATGGGTAAGACCATATTTGACAATGACGTCAGCCACATCTCTGCTGGAACTACATTCAGCAGCTGGCTGGGGAGCTGTTGTTTGTAATGGGAATAGTGGCAGCAAAGGATCTTGGTGGTGCGAGTCCTCATGTCACGAATACGTATCCTAACGTAGACCTGTGTGCCTTGTTGCGTTGTTTTGAGTACTCCACCAACATGGCCAGTGCCAATGACGCTGTTCTCAGCGTTACTATCCCAGTTCTATGTCTTCTTGAAAAAATGCTTCGGGCGATAATGGAAGAGGATGTGGCACAGGAGGAGGAGGAGGAGGAAGAGGGATAATTTCAAAGGCTTTCAGGGCAGTCATTCACAAGTGGCTCCGAAGGTGGGTTCCTGCACCAACAAATGCCAGGTACACAATTGTCCAACAAGGGCACAGTTCTGGAGTAGTGATGGACGAACTTCCGACGGGACGTTTCGCGAACGCGGACCGCGAACGCGGCCGATAGTTCGCGAACCGGAACGTTTACGGCGGGCCCCATTGACTTCAATGGGATGCGAACTTTGCAAACCTACAGGTCAAATTTGCAGCCACAAAATAATTAATAGCTGTGCAAACATAGTCCCACCACATGGCCAATGACATAACACATGTATGAGGTGAATCTGGGATCGACAACTACAAGCATTCTTTTTTTATATGGGAAATTGTTGTGACAATTCAGGACTGTGGAGCGCATGAAGGCAATGGAGGAGAGGGAAGGTCAGGGTAGGCAAAGAAGAGGGTGCATGAGATGATCACCAGCAGCGTGACATACAGCAATGACACCTGCACCGTGATAGAGTCATCTGACACCAGCACTGTGATAGAGAGCATGACATCAGCAGCGTGACGTACAGCAATGACACCTGCACCGTGATAGAGTGATCTGACAACAGCACTGTGATAGAGAGCACTGACATCAGCAGCGTGACGTAAAGCACTAACACCAGCACCGTGATATACAGCACTGACAGCAGAACCGTGATATAGAGCACTGACATCAGCAGCGTGACATACAGCAATGACACCTGCACCGTGATAGAGTCATCTGACAACAGCACCGTGATAGAGAGCACTGACATCAGCAGCGTGACATAAAGCACTAACACCAGCACCGTGATATACAGCACTGACAGCAGCACCGTGATAGAGAGCACTGACATCAGCAGCGTGACATACAGCAATGACACCTGCACCGTGATAGAGTCATCTGACACCAGCACCGTGATAGAGAGCACTGACATCAGCAGCGTGACATAAAGCACTAACACCAGCACCGTGATATACAGCACTGACAGCAGCACCGTGATAGAGAGCACTGACATCAGCAGCGTGACATACAGCAATGACACCTGCACCGTGATAGAGTCATCTGACACCAGCACCGTGATAGAGAGCACTGACATCAGCAGCGTGACATAAAGCACTAACACCAGCACCTGTCGTGAGCTAGGCGAGGCGCTGAACGTCCTTTCGGACAGGACACTGGATGAGGGGCAAGCCAACAGTTCGATTGCAAATTGGGCAAGCTCTGGCCAGAGGTCAAGCCTGCCCACCCAGTAGTCCAGGGGTTCATCACTCCTCAGAGCGTCCACATCGGCTGTTAACCCGATGTAGTCGGACACCTGACGGTCTAGGCGTTCCCTGATGCTGGATCCGGATGACACCTGTCGATGGGTCGGCTGAAAGAATGACCTCATATCCGAAGTCACCAACACATCTTCAAACCGGCCTCTTCTTGCAGGTGCTGTTGGATTGGTACCCGCAACTCCTTCTCTGGGAGTGGGAATTGCTCCTCTGCCAGCGCACGCAAAAGCAGAATGCAGCATTTCTCGAAGCAAGGCCTGGAAGTGCACCATTCTGCCAGTCCTCTGTGACGGCGGTAACATTTCCGCCATTTTGTGTTTGTACCGGGGGTCTAAGTACGTTGCCACCCAGTACTGGTCCTTGACCCTTATGCTTTTTATACGGGGGTCCCTATTAAAACACTGCAGCATGAAGGCCCCCATTTGCACTAAACTGGAAGCGGTGTGGTGGCCTGGCTCCTGCTCATCATCCAGGATAATGTCGTCCTCTTCATTCTCCTCTCCCCATCCACGCACAACAGGGATCCCAGAAAGGTTTAAAGCATGCTCTTCTTGCTCCTCCTCATCTGCCCGGCACCATCCTTCTCTGACTCCTCTTCAGACTCCTGTTGTTCACTTGTCTCAGATAGAGTAGCCCCCCTGGGAATTCATCCAGCATTGCGACTTCCTCATCTTCCCACTCCTGCTCCTCCACAGCTTGATCAATGACACGACGCAATGCACGCTCCATAAAGAAGGCATAAGGTACCATGTCACTGATGGCGCCATGGCTGCGACTGACCAGTTTGGTGATCTCCTCAAATGGGCGCAGAAGTCTGCATGCGTCGCGCATGAGCAGCCACTGGCGCAGTGAAAAAAAAACCCAGCTCCCCAGAACCTGTTCTGCCGCAGAGTTCATACAGGTAGACGTTAACTGCACATTTCTGCTGGAGCAGCCTATCAAGCATATAGAAGGTTGAGTTCCATCGCATCGGGCAATCGCAAATAAGAAGTCTGACCGGCAGATTGTGTCGCCGCTGAATGTCAGCAAGGCGAGCCATGGCCGTGTAAGATCTTCTGAAATGGCCAGAGATTTTCCTTGCCTGCCGCAAGATGTCCTGGACCCCAGGGTATTTGACAACGAATCGCTGCACGGCCAAGTTTAAGATGTGTGCCATGCATGGCACATGCGTGATTTTTCCCTGTTTCAATGCGCTAAGCAGATTGGCACCGTTGTCACACACCACTTTACCAACTGTCAAATTGAGCGGTGTTAGCCACTGATCTGCCTGTGAACGCAAAGCTGAAAGGAGTGCCGGGCCAGTGTGGCTCTTGGCTTCCAGGCACAACAGACGCAGCACGGCATGGCAACGTCTCACCTGGCATGTCGAATAGGTTCTAGGGAGCTTGGGCAGCGCAGGGGAAGAGACGCTAGCAGCGGAAAAGGAGGAGTCAGCCGAGGAGGAGAGGGAGGAGGATGGAGTAGGAGGAGGAGGAGAAGAAGGGCCAGGCCTGCATGCAATCCGTGGTGGTAAAACCAAATCTACACGGGTGCCACGGGTTACATGCTTGACGGCTGAAGGTTCACTCAGTGGGTAGTAAAAGTGATATACCTTCCCTGCCCGTGTTTGCTAGACCACGTGTCTGTGGTCAGATGTATCTTGGCACCGACACTGTGTGCCAGAGATACATTCACTTGCCGCTGAACATGGCCATATAGCTATGGGATGCCCTTCTCTCAGAAATACTTCCTTCCTGGGACCTTCCATTGTGGTGTTCCAATGGCCACAAATTTGCGAAAGGCCTCCGAGTCCACCAGTTTATATGGCAGTAGTTGGCGGGCTATGAGTTCTGATAAGCCAGCCGTCAACCGTTGGGCAAGAGGGTTATCCGGCGTCATCATTTTTTTACGCTCGAACATTAGGCCCATGGAAGCCTGCCTTTTTGCAGAAAAACGTGAGCTTGGCGTGATGGAAGGTGGAGCGGAGGACAATTGTGAGGAGAGAGGAGAAAGAGAAGTAGAAGACGAGGCTGGACGGTGAGAGCCTGGAGTGTGGCTTTGTGTGTTCCATTGCTCCCACTCGGCTCGGTGATGGCTGCTCATGTGCCTTCTTAAGGCGGTCGTCCCTAGGTGAGTGTTGGGCTTACCGCGACTAATGCGTTGACTGCAAAGGTTGCAGATGGCAACGCTATTGTCAGCAGCGGACACATTAAAAAAAGCCCACACTGCGGAGCCATGTGCCGGTGTCATGGGAGCGCCAGATGTGACTGTACATGGTCGATGACTCGCTCCTGATACATTTGCAGTCTGCTTTGTCCCTCCTGTGCAATGTAAGTTATTCCTGCTTCTCCTCCCTATCTGCTGGTCCATATCTCCCTTAGAACTCCCCTCCTCTTCCTCTCTTGTGGGCACCCACGTGACATCACTAGACACGTCATCATCGACGTCACCTTCCCCACCGCTATAAGTAGAGATCTCGGAGTAGGCAGCAACAGCAGGGACCAACCTCCTCCTTGGGCTGATCTGGGTACTGTCGTCAGACTGCTGATTGGCGGTTGTTGCTACCTCCTCTTCCTTATCCAATACCAAGAGTGGCTGCGCATTAGAAATGTCTTGATATGGATCGGAAAATAATTCCTGTGACTCAAGCGGAAGTTATGTGGTGGTGGTGGTGTTGTTGGTGGTAGTGTCTTTGGGGGTGCACATAGCAGAGAGTGAAGAAGAGGGTGCAGATCGAGAGGATGAGGAGGGTGCAGAAGAGTAAGGCTGAGTGAGCCACTCAACCAAGTCTGGTGCATCCTTTAAAGTAATTGAATGCACCTTCTGCAACTTCCCACTTTGGCTCAAGCCTGTTGCTCCTGTCCTACCCCTACCACCCCTGCGGAAGGGCCTGCCTCTTCCTCTGCCTGTCATTTTTTAAATGACCCTGTGACAAAACTCTCAGTCCCTATACTGATGAAGGACTGCTGCAGTATAGGGCAGCGGTCAGCAGTAGTGCACCTCAATCCTATGTATTGTGGACCTATACCAGTCCTTATAGAATAGCAGACTGTACCTCACTCAACCCTATGTACTGTAGCACCCTAGACCAATTTACCAGTCCTTATAAGGGCCTTTGTGGAACAAGTAGGTTGTGTGTGACTGATTAGCAGACTATACGTCAGTCCCTATACTGATGAAGGACTTCTGCAGTATAGGGCAGCGGTCAGCAGTAGTGCACCTCAACCCTATGTATTGTGGACCTATACCAGTCCTTATAGAATAGCAGACTGTACCTCACTCAACCCTATGTACTGTAGCACCCTAGACCAAGTTACCAGTCCTTATAAGGACCTTTGTGGAACAAGTAGGTTGTGACTGATTAGCAGACTGCAGCAGAAGGGCAGCAGTCAAGTATAATATTCTTTCTATATTTGGAAGAAAGAATATTATACGTGTACAAGCCTATTACCATACCAGTCCTGAAAAGAACCTTTGTGGACCTAATATAGTAACAGTTACTGATTAAACTGACCCTCACTGCCTCACACACAGCTTCCTGCCTGTCCCTATATAAACTGACAAAACAGAGGCTGCTGGAACAATAACTTGAATAGCACTTTTGTGGACCTGATAGTAACAGCTAATGATTAAACTGACTGTCCCTGCAGCACACACCGTCCTGTCCCTTTCTCTAAACTGACAAAAGACACTCAGGCTGCTGCAACAATCAGTAGCACAGCAGTGCCCCAAACCTATATCCTGAACTACACCTAACACCTATACCAGTCCTGAAAAGAACTTTTGTGTACCAAATAGCTAGCGATTTGGGTCACTGCAATCTCTCCCGGCTCCACACAGCAACCTCTCCCTATAGTGACAGAAGAAAGAATGTAAAATGGCCGCCGGATCGGGTCTATTTATAAGTTAGGGGGAATGTCCAAGTGTCCATGTGCTGTAATGTCTCAATTGGCTGTCCTGTACCCCATGATGGATGTGTCATCATAGGTCAAAGTTCTTTTACACAGTAAACACGAAACGACCGCCGGGCGAACCGTTCAGCCATCACTATTCTGGAGTATGACGAGGTGGAGGATGAGGAGGTGGAGGAGGAGGAACCATGTTCACAGAAGGGTGACACCCAGACCAGCTCATGGCCATCACTGGTGCATGGCTGGGGGGATACAGAGGACACCGACGATACACCTCCCACAGAGGACAGCTTTTCTAACTGGTGCTGATTACTGGGTGGCCACGCTGCTGGATCCCCATTACAAGAACAACGTACCATCTTTAATTCCCTCACTGGAGCATGATCGTAGGATGCGCAAGTACAAGTACACGCTGGTAGACGTGCTGCTGGTGGCATTCCCACCTGACAGCGGGGGCACAGTGGAAGCACAAGGCGAAGGCAGAGGAGGAGGAAGAGGTCGCCAACACAGCCGGGGCACCGCCAGCACCTCAGAAGGCAGGGTTAGCATGGCTGAAATGGGGAAAAGCTTTGTCAGCATGCCACAAGAACCAGCACCACCAGCTGATATGGAACCTGTTAGCAGGAGGCAGCATTTCACCAACATGTGGAGCAGTATGTGTGCACACGCCTACACGTACTGAATGACAGGTCTGCCCCCTTCAACTTCTGGGTCTCCAAATTGGGCACATGGCCTGAGCTTGCCCTTTACGCCTTGGAGGTGCTGGCCTGCCCAGCAGCCAGTGTATTATCTTAATGTGTATTTAGCACGGCAGGGGGCGTTATCACAGACAAGCGCAGCCGCCTGTCCAGAGCCAATGTGGACAAGCTCACGTTCATTAAAATGAACCAGGCATGGATCCAACAGGACTTGTCCGTACCTTGTGCAGAATAGACATGTACACCAGCCTTACCCAGCCATTGTTGTATTTTTGATCTTTCTCACTCTTTTGGGGTGTACCCTAATTAAAAAAAAAAAAAATTAAAAACAAAAACTAGTGTTGGCTACCTCGTTCTCCACCGCCACCTCCACCTACACTGCCACATCCACCACCATCTCAACCTCCTACTCCATATGGACCTCGTCTTCCTAGGTCAAGATTTTTTATTTTTTATTTTTTTTTTTCAAAGTATTTTATTTTGTATCACAACAAGAATAATACATTTGAAAGTGACATTCAGAATATCGATTCAGTCAAAACATAGAAAGGTTACAGGCAGCGTAACAAGATGAATCGAGTGTAACATGTCAGAGATATAAAATGTAAAATCCTTTTAGACAGACATGGTAGTGTTAGAGTGAAGGGTTGGTATTCCTGTTAATGGTCGGAGGTGTACCTCCTCCCTGGACACCCCCAATGGGAGCTAGCTGTGCCCGAGAGGAGAAACTTAACCACTGACCCCTAGGTGTGAATGTAAGGAGAGGGACAGAAATGACAATGTGTCTTTTTCCCTAAGCTAGGAATCCGTGACTAGGCATCAGTGTTTGTCGTTTGCAAACAGGCCACATTTGTGAACCTGAGAGCCACATTGAACGCCTTGTATGTTGGAGATGGCAAGTGTCTCAATTTCTATTGCGAAGATTAGCGTAGATAAAGGATAGCCTTGTCTGGTGCCTTTGGCTATATGTATTGGTTTGGAGTAGTGGCCTTGAAGCCTAATATAGGTTTTAGGATTTGAATAAAGAGCTCGGATCAGGCCCATAAATTTGTAAAGGTAAGTGGGGTTGCGCTCCTAGAAGGTTATTTCAAATTGAGGTTCCTAGCAGATGCTGGTTTAGGGAAATAATGACTTAATAAAGATGGGTATTAATTGGGGTTCATAACGTAATTGTCATGTATCCAAATACCAATGGGTCCAGATAAATTACTGTCTGTTTTCAATGAGGTATTAAAACCAAATCAATAATAAAAAACAGTGAAATTGATATAAGATCCAAAAATATATAAAAAATATATAGCTAGACAATAATTCTGTGCAAATAAACAAAATATACAGATATTGATCAGTGCCACTAATTAATGTGCAAAAAAACAAACAAGTGCAAATAAGCAAATATATGGCAGGAATGTGCAAAATATGCAAAGTGAATAAATAGATACATAAATAAATTCCAAAGTGGAGTGTGGAGCTCTTATAGGGTCCACTGTGCAAAATAGTGCAAGTGTGGCAGTGTTTTCCAGGGACACTGAGTGATATTGTAATACTCTTCAGGTGACAGTGTGACTTTTTTAATGTGGCAAAAATCTTCAGTGTCACTGATACTCATGGCTGTGCTAAATCATTACCTTACTGCTGTAAGGTAAACAGCATGTAGAAGAGGAGGGGGGGTTTAAGCTCCTTCAAACGGTGGTGTTCCTGCGTGTCCCTATTGGGTATGCAGCAAAGCCTGGGGGTGTATGCAGCAAAGCCTGGGGGTGTCCTTTCGTTATTTTTCAGCTGAATCGATCTCATATATTCAGTGTAACAGGGTATAAAGAGGGGATAAAGAGCCTACCATGGACCATGGTGTAGTATTTTTTAATCAAATTAAGTTTTGTCAGGTCACCTGAGACCAGGTGACAGATGCACTCCGTAGGAGTCGGAAGTGCACCGCTAGGTAGTGGAACTTAGGACTGACTGCTGCGGATTGCACCCAGGGAGATTCAGGACACAGGTCTACAGGATCACTAACACAGATCCCAATGGGAGCTGGAGCATAGATTCCCCAGCCCAGGGCGCGGAGTCTAAGAGCCAGCGGGTGTTCGCCAGAGCCTCCAGTGGTGAGGATGGACTTCGCTGCAGTCTGGCTCCAGGTCACGACCCCTAGGGTCTCACAGCCCACGCTCACAGTAGACTACAGGAGAAGGAAACAGCAGGCTGGAACGACAAGGATAGTAAGAGGATAAGGCAGAGGTAGGGGCAACTAGCAGACAGGAACAATAGAGTACATGCCCAGTGGCGTAACTAGGACCTTCAGGGCCCCGATGCAGGAAACCATGGCGGCCCCCCCCCCCAACCTCCGGACAGGGCTCTTTTCTCCGAGCCCGATGGTGGAACACCAGGGCCCAGTCCCAAGTGGGTGGCCGCATATAAAGGAACCGATTAAAAAAACATCAATTACAGCCACTGTGCCCATCAAACGCCAACCACTGTACCATCAAATGTCACTACTGTGCCCATCAAATGTCACTACTGTGCCCATCAAACTCTGCCGCTGTGCCCATCAAGCTCTGCCGCTGTGCCCATCAAATACCACCGCTGTGCCCATCAAATGCTGCCAGTGTACCCATCAAATGATGCCAGTGTACCCATCAAATGCCGCTACTGTGCACATCAAATGCTGTTGGTGTGCCCATCAAATGCTGCCACTGTGAATCCCCACTGCCCGCTCGCTGTCTGCCTGCCACTTACCCTGTCTTGGTGGGGCAGCGGGTAACGGCCATGAGCGGGGTCCTCCATTCATCTCCTGCCATCCTCATCTCCCATCCTCTCCTCCTGATGGGCATCCAATAGCTGTGTCTATCGTTTCAGCCAATCGGGTGATGGGTAACAGACCCGCACACCTGATTGGTGGAGAGGCGGTTCAGTGTTAGGAAAGTGAATATTAATTCACTTTTCTAACACACCTGGGTAGACTGTGAGCGTCAAGCAATAGCGCTCGCAGTTCACCTATTTTGAAGCCTATTAGAGCCCATGGCCCTAATCAGGTGCTGCAAAAACACCCCCCCCCCGCCGCTGTAATTCAGGCACCCGGCACCCCAAAAGGGACCAGACACCTAAATATGGGGGTGGCAGTGGTAGCCTGGATAGATTCATGCTATACTATGCATGAATCTATCCATTGGTCATAGAGGGGGTGGAACCTGTGCACCCTTTTGGATGCACCGCCACTGATAAACACACGCACATTCACATACATACATATGCATACATGCACACTCACATGCATGCGCACACACATGCATACATACACAAACATATATGAACACACACACACACATACAAGCATGCACACACACACACACACATACAAGCATGCTCACACACACATACAAGCATGTTCACACACACACACACGCACATACAAGCATGCTCACACACACGCACATACAAGCATACTCACACACACACATGCACACACAAGCATGCTCACACACAAGCATGCTCACACACACACACACACACACACAAGCATGCTCACACACACACACACACAAGCATGTTCACACACACACACACAAGCATGCTCACACACACAAGCATGCTCACACACATACACACACACACACACACACACACACAAGCATGCTCACACACACAAGCATGCTCACACACACACACACACACACACACACAAGCATGCTCACACACACACACACACACACAAGCATGCTCACACACACACACACACAAGCATGCTCACACACACACATACAAACACAAATACAGTAGCTAGTGGGCTGGTGGCACTGGAGGGCAGGTGGTGGCACTGGAGGGGGGTGGCACAGTCTGGAGGGGTGGTGGTGGCACTGGAGGGGAGTGGTGGGCTGGTGGCACTGGAGGGGGGGTGGCACTGAAGGGGGGGTGGTGAGCTGGCACAATTTGGAGGGGGAGTGGTGACTTACCGCCAATCAATCGATGATCGATCGATTTCCCCTCCTCAGAATCCTGCAGACGCAAAGTTCCTCCACAAAGCGTGCCTCCTCCAGGAATGCCTTGCTTCAGAGAGCTCCTCCCCCGCCTTCACTGAATTGGCTAAAGTTTTTTTCTGTGTCCGCCCCGCCTCCCTTACAGTCGTTCTGGATAGGCGGGGGCGGAGCCCACAAAGCACTTCTCTCACGCTGGTCACTCCACTGTAGTGGGTGAAAGGAAGCCCCCCCTCCCCACGGCATGAACCCGTGGCAACAGTGAATCCCACCACACACTCCCGGCCGGACAGTCAGGTGGGCCCCCCAGGCGGCGGGCAGGCGGGTGAGCTGCCGGTGGGCCCCCTGAAGTGACAGAGAATTACAGGGCCCAGTCGCACTTGCGACTGTTGCGACCCTGATAATTCCGCCACTGTACACGCCAAAGGTTCAGGGTCACAGGCAGACAGGGATGGTCAGAGACATGCAAAAGGTCAAGGTCGCAAGCAGACAGGAATCGTAGAGAACACGCCAAGGTTGGTAACAGAGTCAAACATAGAGCACACGACAAGCAGGAAACAGGAAGCCAAACACACAATGGTACACAATGGTTGATCAGCACCGCTGGCTTGCAGTGCACAGGTTAATATAGGGTTCCCTGATAGGGCCTGGGGTGGAGCCATGCTTAGAGGAGAGGTTATAAAAACCACCAGGTGGAAGTGGCTGGCCTCTTAGTCTGAAGACATGAGGAGAGGTAAGCAAATAGAGGAAGATTACTGCATAACCATGACAGTCCCCCCCCCCTCTTACGAAGCCTCCCCCTCCCCCGCCTGGGTCCAGGCTTAAAAGGGAAACTCCAGATGGAACCTCCTCAACAGACGAGGAGCAAAGACCTCAGATGCAGTCATCCAAGACCTTTCCTCAGGGCCAAACCATTTCCAATGTACGAGGTACTGAAGAATGCCTTTACGGAGTCGGGAATCCAAAACTTGACTTACTATGTATTTTGATTATCCTCACAGACCAGATCCGGGGTAGGGAGAGGATGAGAGGACTTATTGAGGACTAAAGGCTTTTTAGGAATGGGTAAGGGCATGATTAGACCATCAGGAGTCTGAGCAGATGAGCTTGACATCCAGCACAGGACCACCAGACTGAGCAGAGGTCAGTGGTTCCCTAAGGTCAGGTTGGTTAGAAGGTGATGTGTCACAAGAGTCAAGCTGGATAGCTGAAACACAAACAGAATGCAGAGAGCCCTTAGAAAAAGATTGAAAACCCCACCTGGCCGAATTAGGCAGTCTATCCAAAGGATGGATTGAGCCTCTTAAACGGGTTTGAATGGACATAGTAGTAGTAGGGTGAGGCCAGGTTACAGAAGGTCCTGAACAAGAAGCAGGAAGCTCACTGGGCATGGGCTGAACTGGCATAACTGGTGCAGAGGCCGACGGAATAGTATTGTCAGGTGTAGTGACCATCTTAATCGCATCACAGGGCATAGTGTCTGTGGAACTTGTGGACAAGTTAGCCTGACTGTGCGTCCAAGGGAGATTAGGGACAGGCAAAGGTAAATGGTTATGCAAACTGGAGTGAATGATCGACTCAGATTCATAGGTGGGCCCCTCATCCAGAGTGCCACATGACCTAGAGAGTGCATCAGTCCGACTATTGCAGGACACATCCCAGAGATCGCTATATACAGCGGGAAGAGCAGAAGATACTGGGATGGTGGCAACAGGAAGTTTCTCTTTTGGGGTAACCTTGAGTAGGCAGGAAGAGGAACAGGAGGAACCCCAAGCCAGGATCTGTCCATCAGACCAGTGAACATGTGGAGAAAGGAGCAGTAACCAAGGAAGACCTAATATGATAGGAGATGAAGCCTTAGGTATGACAAGGAAGGATATCCACTCCTGGTGGAGTGTCCCTACTGACATCTTAACAGGAAGGGTCTGGAAG
Organism: Lithobates pipiens; assembly: GCF_037356315.1. Lineage (NCBI taxonomy): Eukaryota > Metazoa > Chordata > Amphibia > Anura > Ranidae > Lithobates > Lithobates pipiens. The sequence goes on from NW_027507790.1 coordinate 143,432,471, forward strand.
CGGATAGGGCCCCCTGGGAGAACAGTGCCATCAAACGCCAAGACCACCAATGGTGTTGTAAGGGGCAAAAGGGTAAGTCTCATGGAGGATGCAGTTTCCCAATCCATGAAATTGGCAGCAGCTCTGGAATCCAGATGTGCTGAGACCGAATGAGAGGTAGCACCGACATGAAGCAACACAGAAAGGAGAAGACGAGAAGGTGAAGGTGATATTTCAGGGTCTAATACTCCACCTTCCAGATGTATTAGCCCTGAGCGTTTTTCTGGACGAAGAGAACAAGTGTCACGGAAATTACCTTTGGCCCCACAATAGAGGCATAGGCTCAGAGTTCTGCGCCTAGCACGTTCTTCAGGAGACAACTTTGTCCGGCCCAACTGCATAGGTTCCTCAGCAGGCAGGGGGTGCTCCTTGGATCGAAGAGAAAGGACTGGGAGCTCAGGCTGCCTAAAGAACGGGGAGTGCTGGCGTCTTTTTTTCCAGGGCCCTCTCCTGAAAGCGAATATCGATCTGGTTACACAAGGTGATGACACTGTCCAGATCAGCAGAAAGGGATCTTCCTGCTAATTCATCCTTCACTCTATCAGAGAGGCCATGTAAAAAGGTTGCAACTAGGGCCTCATTATTCCAGCTCAATTCAGCTGTGAGGATACAGAACTGAAGAGCATACTGTCCCACAAAAGCGGACTCTTGACGGAGACGTAAAAGAGCGCTAGCCGCTGAGGAGACACGACCCGGTTCCTCAAAGATATTCCGAAAAAGTTTCAAGAAAATCAGACAGAAACCACTGGATCATTCAGTTCCCACAGAGGGGCAGCCCAAGCTAGCGCCTCGCCGGACAGGAGGGATATAATATATGCTACTTTCGCCCGATCGGACAGGAAGTTTTGGGGCTGAAGTTCAAAATGAATTGCGCACTGGCTAAGGAACCCCCTGCAAGCCTTGGAATCCCCAGAGAAACGGGCCGGAGCTGGTAGATGTAATGAATGTGTGGCTGTGACTGATGCGATAGGTGCAGCAGCAGATAGCGGTTGAGGTTGTTGAACCAGGGGTCCTAACGAGGCCTGAAATTGTTCAAAACGGGATTCCAAATCCTGAAGGAATCGCATCATCTGGGTCTGATGCAATTCTTGGGTCTCAAGTCTGCGAACTAAGCCCTGCAATGGATCATCTGCGGGTAGTGGCACATCAGCTGGGTCCATGGCTCATCAAACTGTCAGGTCACCTGAGACCAGGTGACAGATGCACTCCGTAGGAGTCGGAAGTGCACCGCTAGGTAGTGGACCTTAGGACTGACTGCTGCGGATTGTACCCAGGGAGATTCAGGACACAGGTCTCTCATGACTCATGGCTGTGCTAAATCATTACCTTACTGCTGTAAGGTAAACAGCATGTAGAAGAGGAGGGGGGGTTTAAGCTCCTTCAAACGGTGGTGTTCCTGCGCTTCCCTATTGGGTATGCAGCAAAGCCTGGGGGTGTCCTTTCGTTCTTTTTCCGCTGAATTGATCTCCTATATTCAGTGTAACAGGGTATAAAGAGGGGATAGAGAGCCTACCATGAACCATGGTGTAGTATTTTTCAATCAAATTAAGTTTTGTCAGGTCACCTGAGACCAGGTGACAGATGCACTCCGTAGGAGTCGGAAGTGCACCGCTAGGTAGTGGACCTTAGGACTGACTGCTGCGGATTGCACCCAGGGAGATTCAGGACACAGGTCTACAGGATCACTAACACAGATCCCAATGGGCGCTGGAGCATAGATTCCCCAGGGCGCAGAGTCTAAGAGCCAGCGGGTGTTCGCCAGAGCCTCCAGTGGTGAGGATGGACTTCGCTGCAGTCTGGCTCCAGGTCGCGACCCCTAGGGTCTCACAGCTCACGCTCACAGTAGACTACAGGAGAAGGAAACAGCAGGCTGGAACGACAAGGATAGTAAGGGGATAAGGCAGAGGTCAGGGCAACTAGCAGACAGGAACAATAGAGTACACGCCAAAGGTTCAGGGTCACAGGCAGACAGGGATGGTCAGAGACATGCAAAAGGTCAAGGTTGCAAGCAGACAGGAATTGTAGGGAACACGCCAAGGGCAGTAACAGAGTCAAACGTAGAGCACACGGCAAGCAGGAAACAGGAAGCCAAACACACAATGGTACACAATGGTTGATCAGCACCGCTGGCTTGCAGTGCACAGGTTAATATAGGGTTCCCTGATAGGGCCTGGGGTGGAGCCATGCTTAGAGGAGAGGTTATAAAAACCACCAGGTGGAAGTGGCTGGCCTCTTAGTCTGAAGACATGAGGAGAGGTAAGCAAATAGAGGAAGATTACTGCATAACCATGACAAGTTTATTAAGTAAAATTATTGATAACTTACATTTCCATATGTAGGTCGCACAGTGTAAAAACGAGCGCCGAGCTTGTACCTGACCGTCTCTTCCAGTGTCTGTATGCCTCTGTATCCTACGCGTTACGTCACAACACACGTGACTTCAACTGGGATGAGGCTTATGGGCAATGTAGTGTGTTTAAATAGATCCAGAGGGTTACAGTTAATGTTGGTTGGCCATTTTCTAGAAGCCCGTGCTTGAGGCACTAGGGGCGGCCATTTTCCTGGTGATTGTCGCATGGGCTCCGATCGCGGCCATTTTTCCATCTGTATTTCGGACAGATTGTTAGGAAGTGTGGTCCGACTCAGGACATGACGTAGTAGTCCTAAAGCAATACGGGGTGGATATGTTTTGATTCTATCTAGGTGTCAGCAAAGTGGGTTTTAATACGTGATCTAGAAGGCTGACATCTACTAGTGTTACAAAGCAAATGGTAATGAGTCGTTCATTATCGACTATCAGGAAATAGCTATAAGCACCATCAAATATAGGAATAAATATATAAAAAAAAGGTTTATTGAATATATTACCAGAAAATGGTAAAAGAATGGTATAAAATATGAGAAAAAAATAAAAATAAAAAAATCTAAGAAATTAAGAAAATTAATTCATTTAATTAATAATAACCAGGGTTTTGTGTGTGTATACGAGAAAATATATATATAAGGAACAGACCCCGGAAGTGATGCTCAGATATGTATAAACAATATGCACAATTAATTTCAAACAAGGTACATAGAAAGAGGCTACACTTTTGGTATACATGGAGACCATATATAATTGATTTAGGGCGGTGTAAAAATCAAAGAGGAAGAGGAATAGAAATCCCTAGTATAAATGGATAAAAGCTGTGCAAGAGAAGGGAAGGTTTATTTGTCAGATTTTGGATGTATTTCTTTTTGATTAAAAGATTAAAAATGTATTTAAAAGTCAATAATAAAGCAATTTAAATCAAATTCTATATTTAGGCTGCGAGCGGTAAATGTGTCAAGAATAAAAATCCATTTTGATTCCATTTGGCTTAGGGTTCTGACCTTGTGCCCCCCTCGCCAATGTTTTTTGTATGGCTCAATCCACCAGAATTTTAGGTGTGAGGGGTCTTTTCTGTGATGTGTAGCAAAATGCTTAGAGACGCTATGTTTATCGAAGCCTTTTTATAATATTTTGTACATGTTCTTTAATCCTCACCTTGAGGGGCCTTTTAGTACGTCCAATATACTGTAGGCCGCAGCTGCATTCCAATGCATACACTGTGCCTTCTGTGTTGCAGCAGACAAAGTCGCTCATTTCGTATATATTACCAGTACTAGTGGATGTAAATTCAAATACTTTTTGTACTGGCTTTTTTGTTTTAGTGCAGGCGAAACACCGTTTGCAGGGGTAGAAACCCTTTCCTGTGAAAAACTTAAAATTGTTGATAGGTGGATCTGGTATGTTCTTAACAATTTTGTCTCTGAGTGTCGGGGCACATCTGTAAATTAACTTTGGCACTGATGGAAGAATGGTTTTGAGTTGTGTGTCGTTTAGTAGAATGTGCCAATGTTTTTTAATGATATTTTCAACTTTTTTATGTTGAGCATGTTGAGGCTTGCAGATTTCTGATATTTCTGGTTTTCTGGTATTTCTGGTTTTCTGGAGTTCTGGTATTTCTTGGATCCTTCCACACCAAATCCAGGCCAATTCACTCTTAACTATCTTTAACAAAATTATATATTGTATCTGTGCTTTTTAACCAGTTGCCGACCAGCGCACGCCGATGTACGTCGGCAGAATGGCACGGGCAGGCAAATGGGCGTACCTGTATGTCCCTTTAAATTTGCCGCCCTGCCATCGGGAGCGCTATAACTTTTGCGCAAACCAATCAATAATCGCTTATTGCGTTTTTTTTTACCAAAAATATGTAGAATACGTATTGGCCTAAACTGAGGGAAAAAAATGTTTTTTTATATATTTTTGGGGGATATTTATTATAACATAAAGTAAAAAATAATGCGTTTTTTTCAAAATCGTCGCTCTATTTTTGTTTATAGCGCGAAAAATAAAAACGCAGAGGTGATCAAATACCACCAAAAGAAAGCTCTGGGAAAAAAAGGAAGTCAATTTTGTTTGGGAGCCACGTCGCACGACCGCGCAATTGTCAGTTAAAGCGACGCAGTGCCGAATCGCAAAAAGTGGTCTGGTCTTTGACCAGCAAAATGGTCCGGTCTGTAAGTGGTTAATGAAAGAGATGACCATAAATACCAGAATAATTTATGTTCATCTCAGCTAAGGTATTTAATAATTGGATATACAATATTCACACTCAACGTCTTCTCTCTGAACTCTCTGCTTTTTTTACTGCTGGTATATAGATAAAAATGCTACTAAACCCAGATCCTGAGAATAAAGATAATTACATGAATTAAAAACAAGCTAATTCTTACTTTTTATTTAAAATTTTCAGTGCCTACATTGCAATTGTGGTCCAGATCAATTAGTAAATAATCTAAAGATAAATTTATTTCCTTACATATATTTTTTTATTTGCATGGCAGATACAAAATTCAGTGTGGAAATTATGCAATGTTATGGTGACAATACTATACAATACTATACAATGCCACCATTCATGGCTTTAAAATAATTTCTAAAGGCATAGATCTACCATTTCATAATGTGGTATATGTGCTATCTAAAGTTTTTTTTAGTATATGAGAAATTAATGTAATATTTTCAATATATAAATGGCAAGAAAAGTTACTATTTCCCTTCCAAGAACTGATGTTGATGAATATGGATGAATATTGCCTAATCTGGCAAATGTGCAGCCCAATCTTTTGAACAAATGTATTTATATATTGTCCTAATTATCATAACCATATAGTAATATAGGATGCAGCTTTATATACAACTAAAATAGCATTCAAATATATGCAGTTAAAGTGTTTGTAATCCTAAAAAAAAAACTAAAATCCTGTTCCTTTAAGGCAGGAATAACAGCACAGTGCTTGTGCTGTGCAATTTTTCTCTTTCTATCTTGTAATAAACCTGGTTGATCCTGCCAGTTCCTGTATTCCCCTGTCAGTGCTGACCACGGTTCTCATGGCTGCTGAGATTTCCGTGGTCAGTTTACTCGTCTCCGTCACCCGCTGTCTCTCCTCTGACAGCGTTTCCCCCTCCCTCCCTATCAACATGAGAGACCTTCCCCCCCACCCCTCCCACCACTATTCAGCTGCATAATGCAGCACATATTTATGTATCCCATGCAGGTATCCTGCCATTAACAAAAGTTTATGTGTTTGCTTAAAATATAAGGCTAAATACATTTTGTCACATTGTGCGGTCACGTGATCCCCCTGTGCTGGCCGGCTGACGTCACAGGGGAATCTCAGCTCCTTCTGTTTCTCTCTATAGATCGGGGCCAGGGGGACCATGGAACTGCACAGCTGGCGTGTCAGAAAAGATATTTAGCCTTTTAATTGTAAACAAACACATACCCTTTTGTTAATGGCAGAATACCTGCATAAGATAGTGACTTTACAAAGACTTTAACAAAGTAGCATACGGAAAAGGGTGGCTTAGGAATCTCAGAAAACAATGTGCACACTGAGATAACAATATTGAATAATGTTCAACTTAATTTTACTATCTGAGTCCCCAGGTCTTTTTCTACCTAAATTTGCTGGAGTTCCAAATGTTTCTTAGTTTATGCTAATATTATAGTATTAAGTTATACACATACCCTTTATCATTTTTAGTCAAGTTTTTTGGGACAGATAGGGCTTTAATTTGGTAGCAAATTTGCAGATATACAGTATCATTTTATTTCTTTAGCTTTTTTATTGATAATAAATAGTAACAAATTTGAAAATTATGCATTTCCTGTTTCTTTTTTTTCTAACACAATGTTTACAAAATCCATCCCCATATATTTACAGCCAAATTAATTTAATAAAGTCTGCTGATCAAAATAAGCTCATGTTAGTGGACCTTTTACGTAACTTGTCAGAATGGTAAAGCTTAAAATAAATATAGGCATTTTACTTTAGGAGTGATTTATTGCCCTTTTAAGGTTACATTGCAATGTATGCAGGGGAAAAAAAAACAGCTTGCATAAATTGTTAGTGCAACATTAAAATAAGGTTAAGTCGGGCTGACAAGGGCACAAATTAGCCCAATGGTGACTATTTCACAAGTTGATGTTCACAAACATTTTTTTAAATGGCATTACATTCACTTACATGAGCATTGATGCTTGCTTGTTAAAAATGTAAGTATAGTTTGTATAGACTTTGTGGTGACAGGGTCACTTTAACATGGAGTTTGGCGTGCTCTACAATGGTTTTACTTTTGAGACACTTTACAGTACTTGCTGAGTCCTGCAATATAATAGAATAACTTTAAACAAGTCAGATTTGCATGTATTTGTTGTAATGTTTATATGAGGAAACTGTAGAGTAGGGGCAATTCTTAATAATGATGAAGCAGATCAACAATGCTCTATAGAAAATCTTTTATTTGTTATACAAACACAACAAAGGCACTTTTCAATAACATCATACTTGGCAAACTGAGCTAAAATCGAAGTATTAAAGCGGGAGTAAACCCAGTTTCAAAAAACACTTACATTCCCGACATGCCAGAAATGCTAACTTTCACATTGGTTGTGCTCTCAACCAAACTTTCAAACCATCCAATGGCTGGTGTCATAACTGATCACATGTGCAGCATTATGGAAGTTGAAGAATTATTAGAGGCCAAGATGGCAGCTTCCTTGACTGAAAACGATAGGAGGGTTTACTTCCACTTTAAGAGCTACAGGCAAAACTTTTTTTTTTTTTAATTCGGATAGAGTAACAACCCCTATCAGTTTTTTGCCTTCTGTGTGCCATTGGGGAGATTTACGTCCTGTCCCATAGCCTAAACAGGAAGTGAGAGAAAATTCCTGTAAATTAAGAGAATCACTTAGGGTCCCCCATTTCACAGAATTAGTGTCCCCATTGGAAGATTTCCCCTCTATTACTGTTCTGGGGACAACCCAAATTTTGAGATTTTCTTTAATTTTCTCTCTTTCAAAAAAAGACACGGACAGTAATAAAAACCTAATAGGTGTTCTAAACCCTATCTACTCTATCCAAAACTAAAAAAAAAAATATTTTGCCTTTAGTTATACATTCATTTTCCACATTGTTATCTGGCATGCAGATAATAAAAGTCATCATATCATCACGGTGAGACATTATCAGAAAAGGAGGATGCATTACAAAACGGTCTAGTGTAAATGTCACATTGAAACTATTCCATTGTACTAGATTTGTTCAGCAGACTCTTGGAATACCACATCCAAAACACTCCAGGCAATATTTTAGTCTCTTGGCAACCATTTGTGTCATTTTTTATGAGAAGACACAAAAATTACTGTATATAAAATAAAAAAGCATAGCTGTGGAACAAGTCAATTTGTATCTGTAGGAACGGTGAGAGACAATCTAACTTGGGGCTCAGCGTAGTCTCAGGGCCATAATATTTACAGAAAGCAAAGAATACATTATAAGGACAGAAAAACAGAGCTTGCTGAGAGCCGAAGGACACATTGGGAACATGATTACAGAGCTTATATGTATCCTTTGAGTTTTCAATACCCCAAATTTTCATTGACATTTAAAGGACTGTGTACAGTGGTTGCTATTAATAAAATATAAACTGAATTGACACTATTCTTTGTTTATATAAGTGATTTCATGGTCAGAGCATTTTGATCGGGAACCTCTTTTGTCATCTGGCAAGTATCCAGATAGCAAACAAAAGTTTGAAAATGACTTGCTAATCTATTGCAAGACCTGCCAGGCTTCACAAGTTTGTTGCACAATTGCAGCAAGTCCGCATTGCAGGACTCCAGATCAATTTTCTTTGCAAACATTCTGCAAGTTTGCTGCAAGTTCTGGTTCAGTTATGTTGTGCAATAAGCATCTCACCACAGGGTTCACTGTGACAGAATTTTTATACTGTAGACTTGCAGAGCTCCTGCTGTAGATTCACAACTGCCACGCAAATTTACTACAAATCTTAAAAGTGTAAACTAGAACTTGTGCTTCAAAATGTGCAGCAAGTTAACAGACTTACAATTCAACACTGCCACAAATTTGTGGCAATATATGCTTGCTATTTGGTTAATACATTTTTTTTACTTTAGCAATACCTATAGATTGTCAAAAGTCTAACTGATGAAACAATGAATAGACTCAGCCTGGGCCGCCAAAAGAAATTATGAGGTCCTATACAGAATACTTGACATCCCTCCACACAAGCTTACCCGACAGACCCCCCCACTCCCTACACCTATCCAGCTCCCCTGCCTGGGTGAGTGATTCCAATTATAGGTGGATACAGCTAACCCTCCCATACTGGGCCCAGGCTCCATTGGGTCAGCAGGGCTTGGAAGTAGGCAGTGTAGTAGAGCTCAGGCTCCTAACCTTGCAGAGGATCCCAATACAATCAATGAACTCACAATGTCTCAATGAGTGATGGAGAGTGGCTAGGGTGAATAGAGACACCCTGGCCAGAGTGTGGCCCCCTGAGTGATGCAGGATGGTCCCTAGGCTTGGGCTAAGCATACAGTATATACTGGGGTTGCCTCCTCCTGGCATCACCCTGAATGGCTGTCCACCACCTGATTGGCTGATTTGGGCTTAAACTAAAAGCAAACATTTTTTATTTCTTTTTTAGGTGGATTGAAGTAGGATTAGAACACCTGTTATGGTGGCAGGCATGCGGTTTTTCATGGGCAATTTGTCGGAGAAATGGCTAGTGTTAGCGCTTCCATCATTAGGACACCAGGGTAGATATGGTGCCAGGATGATTGAAGCGCTTTATTTCTATTATTACATTGTAATATAAAATAGTTCAACCCACCATAATGCAGAATCTGTCACCAGATGCAGTGTGTCACTTGCCACGTCACCTGCCACCAGATGTGGATTGTCACTTTCCACCATCGCCTGCCATCAGATGCAGATTGTCACTTGCCACGTCACCTGCCACCAAATACGGTTTGCCACTTGCCATATGCACATTAGTCCACTGAACACAGAGGCAGGCCTGGAGCGGTGGGTTCTGAGTGAGGGAGGACAGCGGTGATTCAGGTGGGCAGTGAGAGATGATGTCATTTCTCTGCTCAATCACCTTTCCTCCAACAGTGTAGCTGCCCCGCTGCGAGGGCAGAAGATTGGGGATGCGGGGTGGATGGTGAGAGGTGATTTCATCTCGCCCGCCTCACCTCCAACAGTGTAGCGGCCCTGCTGTGATGGCAAAAGAGAAGTGATGCAGGTGGGGAGAGATTATGTCATCTCTCTGCTCTTGCCCGCTCCTCAGACACTGCTGCCTTCCCAATGCAGTGTAAGGATTCAGAGGTATCGTCAGGCCTGCAAAGACAAGCACACTTGGTAAAGCTTTGTGGTCAAGTGACAGCTTGAAAAAAAGACTTAAAAACAAGTGCAATGTACTTAGATTAAGGCAGGACATAGATGATGCAATAACTTGAATCCCTCTCGTAGAGCCATCTCTGCCGGGAGAATGCAGTGATTAATGCTAGGGTTAATCATCCTCCCTAGGGTGGTGATAGATTTTCCGACCTTTGTAAAAGAGGTATTTTAGATTTTTAGACCTGATACCCAGATTCTCAGAAGTTGTAAAGTGAAACTAAACCCAATAGACAGTAAAATCAGTCTGTATATGCAGTAAAGCATGCTTGCTATACTCACTGTGAAACCTAAGGTGTTAATCCTCTGCATTGTGTAAAAAGGCTGTTTGATCCTGTCTTCTCTGATCCTCCCCTTCATTTACTGTCCCCAATCCATCTTCTGATAGAACAAAGCCCTAGGAGGCACTCTGCACATGCTCAATTTGGTGTGTATTGCTGGAGAGTTTTGATTTTTTTATTTTTTTGGGAGAGTGTATGTGATCAGCACAGGGCCAATCACTGTCCAGACAGAAAGTTAGGGGTCATAGGACCGTTAGAGGAGAATGAAAACGCCTCCTACACCAGTACTCAACCAGACACTGATAGAAGTCAAAACACTGCTATATACTGCTGATGAGAAAAGATATTTAGCAGTTTGTATTTACTAAAATAATTGCATTTACATGTTCTGTGTGAGACCAGATATAGTGAATGCAGGTTTCTGGGTTTAGTAGCACTTTAATCATGAATGGAATATTACCCACCACTATGAATTCCAGATTTTCTCACTCCTTTTCTTTTCCTTCCCCTTTCTTCTCCCTTCCTTTCTCCGTATACTCCTGTATACTCTCTTTCCTTTCTTCCCTGTACTTTTCCCCCTCCCCTCTCCCATCCCCCTTTTCCTTCCCCTTCCTACCACCTTTTCCCACCCCCCCTCCCCCTTTTCTTATTTCCTACTACTCCCCTTTAGCTGCCAGACTCGCACTGTGCCCAATTACAGCATGGGTCGGCGTGTGGCGCACACATGCATGCCCCAAACCTGGAAGAGAGGCTACAACATACCATGCATTGCCCGCTCACAGTACAACTAATGTGTGCAGGCAGCAAGTGGTTAATTAGAAAAAACAATATATTTATAATATATAAGATATACATAAGGTTATAGTGCTGAGGTAGAAGAAGTATCTGTATTTTTCACTATGTGGGGGGTTTTTTTTCTACTTTTTCTTTTGCTTTTTAATCTTATGCATTTTAAACAAGCTTGTGATAATAAAAGAAATTAAATATTTTTATTCCTTGGGAAGGCAGGGCTGCTTTAGGAGTTTGCTAGGTTCTTTGTGGCAGCATATTTATTTATTTTTTGCATTTTTGGTCACTTTACATTTATTTTTTTCTGAGTAAGTGCTATTTTTTGCGTGCTGTAAAACATACCAGTAAGTGGCTCTGCATTCACATATATCTTACACAGAGCTTTCTCCTTCTTTCTTTCCTTTCCGTGTCTACTTAATTACAGCAGTGGCTCATGATGTAATATATTCCCTAAGCCACAAGAAAACTCTACCTCCATCATGACTAAGCCCCGTGGGGGGGGGGGGCGAAACATGTCAGGCCATGGCTTTGACGGAATTAAGCTGAGGCTGCTATTACGACAGATGGGTCTGTACAGTGTGTGGCATCTGGGATATCCTCTCTGCTCACAGTCTCTACAGAGTCAGGACAGACTCTTCACCAGTGGCGGCCTGTAATACAGGGCGCATGAGCACCAGCTCCCCTATCCATGCATCCAGCCCCCTAATCTACATGCAGGGTGCTGGATGCATGGATTACAATCAGGTTTTTTTTGTTTTGAAACATGTGATTGGAGCCAGAGGCTCTAATAGGCTTCAAAAAAGGGTCGCGTGGCAATAGCGAATGAATATTCGCCATTGTCTTCCTGATTCTCCTCCTGGCCAATCAGGAAGCAGGTCCTGAAACCCGTTTCCTGATTGGCCAAAAAGAGAAACTATCCTATTGGCCTAGGAGGAGAAGGGAGGAGATGCACGGCGGAAACCGCCATGATGGCGAGGAGGAGATGCAAGGGTAGCCACCACCTGTCACCTGGAGGGAAGGCAATCAGATATAGCCACAAGAAGTCTGAGCGGAAAACCAAAGCTCTATATAGGTTGTCAGCCCTGCTTGAGTTCTCAGCTACTAGACTACACAACGCTTTCCCCTCTTATCCTCGTAACATAAGGGGTGTGCTGTGTACAACATTATTTGGAATTTTAGTGCAGCATAGGCAAAGTTGTCACTACAGAGGATCACATGAGGAAAAGGTACAAATGTATATGTAATGCTCATATATAAAGTTTTTTTTTTTTTTTTTTGCCCTGACATACTGTAGCAAAGGTGTACATTTTGGCTTGGCCATGTCAAACCCTAGTGATCTACAGTATGTTGATGTGTACAGTTTCAGACATTGCATGGGTGGTATACTAAGCTGCTTCCTTGCAATAAAGGCAATCACATTTGTAAAAATAATGACAAAGAAGGGTGTAGATCATTGAAGCTGGCATCTGAAGACAGGTCATATACCTTTGATATATGTATGGAGGAAGCACTTTTCATTGGTTCAAATTGTGTTTTTTTTCTGCTAAATATGTGTCAGTAAAAGCAATATTTCCAACATATAGGTGGGGGTATTTCTACTATTTAAAGACATAAAGATTAGATATATTAAAAGGATTAAAAAGTATGCACGTTATTATTATACACGATTTATATAGCATCAATAGTCTGCGCAGCGCTTAACAAAGTGAAGGCAGACATTACAGTTACATTACAATTTGGTACATGAAGAGGGAACTTAAAGTTGTTGTAAACCAGTGGTGGCTGGTGTTCCATTATTTGGAGGAACAGCAAACAAACCACCCCCCTGGCCAGGTCCGTACTTATCCCATTCAGGTCAAGGGCAGCTTCCCTGGCTTCTTCTCCCAGCCTATCCGGTCTTAAGGCCGGGTTCACACTATAGCGATGCGGGAACGCCGCGAATCCGCGGCGTTTACCCGCATCGCACACCTCCCGCCGGCAGTTCACACTGCCCTATGCGGACGGCTGGGAGTGTCAATGTTATGTTAATGACACCCCCAGATCCGTCGGCATATCGCAGTGCGATCTGCCGACTCGCACAGGAATCGGATCGCATGGTGTTAACCCCCATGCGATCCGATTCTGTTGCGGACCAAAAAAAGGGTCCCGTGCGAGTTTGCTGCGGGAGCGCTGCGAATTCAGCCATACTATCTGTATGGCTGAACTCCCATCGCTACGGAGATCGGATGTGATTTGCGGTGCGAATCACATCCGGATCTCCCCCCGCAGCGGTGTGAACCGGGCCTAAGACCCGCTTCCTGTCCTGATGGGCCAGGAGGAGAAGCAGGAATACAATAGCAAATGCAGTGCTCTGCGCTCCGAGTCATACCTTTTTAAAGCCAACTAGAGCCTCAGGCTCTAATCAAGAGCTTCAAAAAAACAAAAAAAAAACTTAGAAATCTATGTGTCCGGCGCCCCTATGGAGATTATGTGGAAGGCGCTATCCTCAGTTTTTACACAGAGATGACAGAAATCCTCCTACGCAAGTTGTGTCTATCTGCAGTTGTGTCTCTCTGCAGTTTTCTCTTCTCTACATCCATTCAAAGTGCAATTTATAACCTTGTCTAAAGCCTCATATACATGATCGGATTGTTTGCCAACAAAACCATGGAATTGTGTCCGAAGGGCGTTGGCCCAAACTTGTATTGCATACACACAGCCACACAATTGTTGGCCAACAATTATGAATGTAGTGACGTACTACGTTCTTTTTCAGCTCTTTAGCACCACCCTTTGGGCTCCTTCTGCTAATTTCATGTTAGTAGAAGTTTGGTGAGTGTTGATTCCCACTTTTCATTTCTCACTTTTCATTTCACACTTATCAGTTAGTTTCTGAATGACCATTCATCAACCAGCCATGTTGAAGAATCGGAGGAGATAACATGTTATTTAACCACTTCAGATCCGCGCTATTGCCAAATGACGGCATTAGTGCGGACCTACATTTCCGGGACTACGTCTATTGACGTCGTCCCGGTTACGAGCGGCCTGCGCGCCCCCTGAGGGGCGCGCGCGGCGCGCTCTGTGATCGGCGAGTCCGTGAGACTCGCCTGATCACCGATCCGTGTAAGGGGTCGATCCCGACCCCTTATCACGTGATCAGCTGTCAGCCAATGACAGCTGATCATGTGATAGAACGGAGCCGGCAATCGGCTATTATTCCTCCTCGCGCTGACAGCGCGAGGAGAGAAAAAAAAAGCCGATCACCGGCGGCCGTGATCGGGACATTAGTCCCGATCACGGCCATCAATACAAGGGACCACCTGCCACCTGCCTGTGCCCACCTGCCTCCCGCAGTGCCATCCTGAAGTAAAATAAAAGCAAAAGTAAGTGCCCCCCGTCAGTGCCCCCCGTCAGTGCCCATAGTGCCCACAGTGCCACCCACAGTGCCACCCCACAGTGCCACCCACAGTGCCACCCAATCTGCCTCAAAGGTGCTGCACCCCAGTGCCGCCCATCAGTGCCCAGCAGTGCCGCCCATCAGTGCCCAGCAGTGCCGCCCATCAGTGCCCAGCAGTGCCACCTATCAGAGCCACCTATCAGTGCCACCTATCAGTGCCCATCAGTCCCATCTATCTGTGGTACCTATCAGTGCCCATCCGTGCCACCCATCCGTGCCACTTATCCGTGCCACCCATCCGTGCCATCTTATCTGTGCCCATCTTTGCCCATCAGTGCCGCCTTATCTGTGCCCATCGGTGCCGCCTTATCTGTGCCTATTAGTGCCGCCTTAACTATGCCTATCAGTGCCCACCGGTGCAGCCTATCAGTGCCCACCAATGCAGCCCATCAGTGCCCACCAATGCAGCCCATCAGTGCCCACCAATGCAGCCTATCAGTGCCGCCTAATCAGCGCACTTCAATGAAGGAGAAAAATGACCCGTTTGCAAAATTTTATAACAAACTATTAAAACATGATTTTTTTTTTTTTTTTTTTGCATCTTTTTTTGTTTGTTTAGCAAAAAATAAAACTCCGAGCTGTAACTAAATACCACCAAAAGAAAGCTCTATTTGTGGGAAAAAAATGATAAAAATTTCATTTGGGTACAGTGTTGTATGACCGCGGAATTGTCACTCAAAGTGCATCAGCGCTGAAAGCTGAAAATTGGTCTGGGACTGAGGGGGGTTTAAGTGCCCAGTAAGCAAGTGGTTAATATTGGCCTTGGAGCTATTGCTTTGACATTATTTTTTTGGTTGAATAATGATTTGATTTGGTATATTTTCTATATTTTTGGATGCATAAAATGCACTTTTTTGGTTAAGTTCTATTGGCAGATAGCATGTCTGATTGTATTATTTTTTTTTTTTTAATGTACAATAAAAAAAAATGTGGAGAATAATACTTGGCTATGTGTTTTACTTCAAATGACAGTTTGGGAGTAGGCAGTTACATTTTAAGAAATACAATTTAAAATTGAAAAGGGACACCAGCATAGTCGTAGCTTTGATCTTAAAAACTACGGGATAATGGCGTTGTAGTAACTTGCCCCAAATAAAAAAAAACAAAAGCATAATAATATTATTCTTGATATAACTAGAAAAAAAATGCCTTTGAAAATGAATTTGCAATAACTCCATCAGTATCACCAGCAAAGCAGCTTAATTATTATCCCATTAAAGAAGAAGAGAATGTGCGCTGCATTTCGAGATTTCATAATTTGCCATCAATTAATAATTGTCACGTCATCAATGTTAATTTTCCATTACGAACGCTAGTTTACAAGACCGACCGCTTCAGGCTCATCCTTGTTTCCAAGCATGCGTGTTTGTACTTTGGACTTTTGTCCGACGGACTTCTCTATACACGCTCAGAAAATCCGACAACAGACATTTGTCTATGGAAAATTTTAAAACCTGCCAGCCAACATTTGTCCGCAGAAAGTCCAACAGCGATTGTCCGATGAAGCATGCACACAGTCAGATTTACTGTCAATAGCCTGATATCGAACATTTCCCGTTGGAAAGTCCAATCGTGTGTACGCGGCTTAAGAGTTCAGAAAAAAGTGGATGCAGAGCTGTTACACTTTGCAAAAGCTCAGTGAGGGGAGATTTGAGAGCTGATTGGAGGAAGTGGACACATCCCGCTCCACACAGCACATGGCAACAGAGCTGAGGCTGTCAATCAGCTGGTGATCCCTCCCCTGTCACCATTTTTCTCTCGGTGTCAGGAACAATTGTCAGAAGTGATTCGTACAGATAGCAGAGGAATGAAGCAGCAGACAGAAACAACACTTTACACATGATAGAAGGATATGCTTTGTTCAAATTTCATGTTTGAGGTTTACAACCACTTAAAAGCCAAACTCTACGCTCCATGCCCAACCCCAAACAATTACTCCCTTTTTGCCCTGCCAGTGTTTATAATTTTTTTCTTTCACTACCGAAAGAGCCACTGAGTTGGACAGGCTCTTTTGTCCAGCTCCGGCAATGACCTTCCCAGAACTGGCCCAGGACTCACTGACCCACCTTGTGGGTTTCAATGGGCTTTATTAAAGAACAAGGGCAGTATAATACTACAAGATAATGCAGTGTAACTGTAAATGTAAATGTAAATAACCATTATGTAAACAGTCAACTTTACCAAAAAAGCCTAACTCAAGGACACCAAGCCGCTTGATACCCTACTGGCTAATAGAACTAAACCCAGTACGGCTGGCATTGGAGCTTTCAACAATAGCATTGCCAGGGCAGCAGCAGCTAGTGTTCTTCAACAGCACTACCAGCACACCACTGGTTTCAGAGCAGCAGCCTGCCTCTCATCAGCACCACTTTCTGCAGGCTTTATGGTGCTCTCTCTCCTCTCTCTCCCAGCCATTTGACAGATGTAGTCCTCATCTGTCTCTCTCCCTGGGCCATGCTCATCTTGGGGCTACCTCCCCCATCAGTCCCTGCATTTCTTTCCGTTCCTGGATGCAGCATTGTCCAGTGGCAGTTCTCTCCATCTCTCTTCTATTGTGCAGCCACTCAGTCTCACAGCAGCAGGAGAGATGCTGCTCTTGAGAGCCGAGGCTGTGTGGTAGCCGCATCCTTAAAGTGGTTGGGCTTCATTTACTTTTTTCCTGTTGTCTTTAGGCTGATCGCCTAATACGACAGATTTCGCTTACTTTTTTGTGAGCTGGTTGGTCCTCGCTGATGCAGAAAGCATTGATGGCATGCATATGTCACTGTATCAATACACAAGGAATGAAGGGCACCCAGGTGACGACCTCTCAGGGGGCTGGCCCATGAGACACTGCAGTCTCAGTACGTTCTCAGTCTTACCAGCATGACTAGACCTGGAACACTAAGGTGGGGGGGGACAGCTCCAAATTAAAGATGAGTACTGCAGCGTGAACTGCTTGTTTTAACAATGCCTGCTTTTTAAGAAAAACGATCGTCTGGAGTTGGGCTTTAACATAATCTTATAACATAGAATTTATGGTGAACAAAACATTGCACATTATGAAGAGAGGTACAAAGTTGTGAAATACTTGTATACCTTAAACCCAAATATTGATTGGAGGTGGTAAATTCATTATTAGTAGCTATCTAAGGAGAGTGTGACAAGGAACAGATGCCAATGTTTGTAATTCTGTTTTAACACTTTTCATGTGCCAAGATATTGTCGAAGGGCTGCCTGTTGTCCATCTTACAAAATCACTAAATTTGTTATTCATTTCACAGAACAAATGTGATTTGAAATGTCTCTCCTGGGCACAATGCAGCGTAAGTTGTTTCTATGGAAACATACATCACATGGAGCAGATCAACATGATAGAATGGCTTTATTTACTGATATATGTTTTTATTCTCTGATTACAAAGTGGATCCATGTTGTTCTGTCTTGTTTGTAACAACCTTAGTGCTTCCTTCTACTGTATATGCACATTTGTTTTGTCTAATGAAAACAGTGGTTTAAAAAGAACTCTACCAAAGATAAATTGCATCTAAACTAACGGGGCCCCTGTGTTACTTCACAACGAATCAACAACTCTTTCTGTGAATAAACACTTGTGCCTGTTAACAGTCACATATGGAATATTTAAAACAGGTCTTCCAATGGTATCACACCTCCTCATTATGATTCCATAGCCGTAGATGGTGAGGATGGGCATAGACATCCCATACCTTCAATAAATCCCAGTGATCTTAAAGTGGTGGTAAACCTCAGTCATGGAATCTGAGCAAAGCACATATATCTGCGGTGTTTACTTCTCTTACTCCAAAGCTCTAATGCCGCGTACACACGACCGGACTTTTTGACAGCAAAGGCAAACAATTCGATCTTGTGTGGGCTCCATCGGACCTTTGCTTGCCAAAAATCCGGTGGACTTTAGAAATAGAACATGTTTTAAATTTTTCCACCGGAATTCCGCCAGACCGAGAAATCCGTTCGTGTGTATGCTAGTCCAACGGACAAAAAACGACGCTAGAACAGCTATTGGCTACTGGCTATGAACTTCCTTATTCTAGTCCGGTCGTATGTCATCACGTTCCAATCCGTCGGACTTTGGTGTGATTGTGTGTGGCCAAGTCCATTCATTCGGAAAGTCATTCGGAACTCCGCCGAAAGTCCGTTGGAAAGACCGTCAGACCTAGTCCCTTGAAAATCCGGTCCTATGTAGTGTTGTTTCTCTCTGGTGCTTTGTTTCTCTGTTATCAGCATGAGCCACTTCTGAGAAGTTTTTCAGACACATGAGATAAATTTGTGTCGGGGGGGAGCTCAGAACAGAGTTTGTCTCTTCAGAACACAGGTTTTCTGCTGTATAAAGGGGAGGGGGGTGTGCCTTTCCTCCAATCAGCTCTTACTTAAGGCCCGTACACACGGTCGGACTTTTTGACAACAAACATGCAAATTAGCTGTTTTGGAGCAACATCCGACTGTGTGTACGCTCCATCGGACAAACTTTTTCTGTTTTCATCGGACTTTTGTTGGCTGTGCGAACGGACAAACTTTCTGGCAACAAAAGTCTGATGGAGCAAAGTCCGAACGTGTGTACGCAAAAGCATCGGACTTTTGTACAAGGTACAAACACGCATGCTCAGAACCTATGCAAACGATCAGACTACAATACAGAAGTTGACCAAAGGTGGCGCTGGAGTCATTGAACGTCCTCTTTTGAAGTGGCGTCCGTACGTTGTGACGTCACCACGTTCGTGTTTGTTGTCAAAAAGTCCGACCGTGTGTATGCAATACAAACTTGTGGACCACGCCCTTTGTACAAATGTCCACGGAAAAGTTTGTACAAGTCCGACCGTGTGTACAGGCCTATAGTGTAACTGAAGTCTCTCCGCCCCCCACCTCTGTGCTCCTGAGAGATCAAGAAAGGTTTTTAACACTTTTGCTATAATAAATATCCCAAAAAAAAAGTCTTTATCAGTTTAGGCCAATATATATTCTTCTACATATTTTTTGTAAGAAAAAAATTGCAATAAACGTATATTGATTGGTTTGCGCAAAAGTTATAGCTTTTACAAAATAGGGGACAGATTTATGTAATTTTTATTATTATTATTTTTTTTGTTAGTAATGGCAGCGATCTGCGATTTTTATCAGGACTGTGACATTGCGCCAGACAGATCAGACACTTTTGACACTATTTTGGGACCATTGACAATTATACAGCGATCAGAGCTTATAATAGCCACTGATTACTGTATAAATGTAACTGGCAGGGAAGGGATTAACACTAGGGGGCGATCAAGGGGTTAACTGTGTGTCCCTAGGTGTGTTCTAACTCTAGGGGAATGGGACTGGCTAGGGGAGGAGAAGATCAGTGTTAATACTTAACCCTTGTACACACGATCGGAGATTCCGACGGAATGTGTCCGATTGGAGCGTTTTGTCAGATATTCCGACTGTGTGTGGTCTGCATCGGGCTGTTTCCGTCGGAATATCCGTCGGACCAAATTTTCCAACTTGCCGGAAATATTTTCCGACAAAATGCTCCGATCGGACATACTCCGATCATGTGTAGAGAATTCCGATCGGACAAAGTGCCACGCATGCTCAGATCAAATTCCTATATCAAAGCTATTGGCTACTAGCCTGAACGTAGTCCCATCGTAACGAAATTACGTCATCACGTTCTGAAAGATCGGATTTTCCGACAACTTTGTCCAACCGTGTGTATGCAACAGTTTCGGACAAGATCCGTCGGACAAAATCCGACGGAAAAAATCAGACGGATTTGGTCGTCGGAATCTCCGACCATGTGTACAAGGGCTTAGTATGAACACACAATTTATATCCTCTCACACACATCCCCGTTCTCATTCTGTCATGAGCGATCGTGGGTGCCTGGCGGACATCGTGCCTCCAGGCACACGCATCGGATCCAGGGACACGTAGAGGGCATGTGCGTAAGTCTCCAGCAGCATGCGCGCCTGCTATGACGTCTTAAGGGAGCGACATACAGTTATGGCCATTTGCTCAGCCCTTGCCAACCTGCTGCAGTATAACTGCAGCGCTGGTCAGCTAGAGGTTAAAGTAGGATGGGTACAATTAAAAAATTATTCTAGTTGTCTGCTAAGGGAGATCAGTTAAACTCTTTAACAGATATTCTTCCAATATCAAAATATGACACATAATTGGCACTATGTTGTATTTCGATATCATCCTTGCAGTTAGAAACAGCACATGACAGCTTGTTCAATAAAGCTTTGACAATAAAACCTATAAGGTGATTGGTTACTATGCACAACTGCACCAGATTCTGTGTGCACCAGTTTTAGTAAGTCTCCCCAATGATGTACCAGAGTATGATTGAGGCTGTTTTTTCCCAGTGGTAACCTGTGCAGGGATATTGCTTCTTAAATTGATGTTTTGGATAATAACATCCAGGTAATGACAATATTCAAGTGAAAATTTAAATCATATACAGTATATTATACAGCTGATTTCATAATGACAGAGTATATATATCAGATATAAAGCAATATACAAGTCCTACAGAAAGTTAAATGTCATTAGATTGCTTCATTAATCTACACATAATTCATGTGATTAATGTACCTGACATCTACAGTATATTTATTAAAATATTAAAACCTGCTTGGTAGAGCTGAATGCATGAAACAATGTTTGGTGTTTAATTAATTTAAATCCAGACACTAGAGAATTCACTAAAGTTTATAAAGAAACAGTTCTTCCCCAAGGCGATCACATTCAAGCATGAAGTGTGCCAGTTGTTCAAGAGTTGCAAAGCACACTTGAGTAACAAAAATTTCACATGTTTAAATAACTAATTTGAATGTACTTTTTTTGCGTGCTATTTATATCCTTGATATTAATATATATTCCTTTTCATAGAAACTGCAACCTCTACAGTAAAGTACTGTAGGTTTTGGAAGTATGTTATGACTAACTAGTGTAACTTTTCCATATATATATTGTAGACATGTCACTGGAGAAGTGATCGAGGGGGTGTACATCTCACCTAGGTTGCTACACAGTGTGAGATGGTAAATCCAGGATGGATCAGTTTCTCAGCAGCGATATGCTGCTGAGTTGTTATTTAATTTTGCCGGGCCTGGGTTTATATGGAATGGCAGGTAGGTTTGGTAGAGGGACCTGTCATTCCACATCCCCCGATCCAGTTCTGGGTTTGGGATCAGGTGAGCTTGGATCCTAATTAGCCTGGGAAGCTAAAGGCTCTGTAGGGTCTGCAGGTGATTGCTTCTCAGCCAGGGAATGAACAATCTGTGTGTTGAAGGAAGCTGCAAGCACAGCCACTGCTGGAGCTAAAACTCACCCTACGATATCCAGGCGAAAGACGCTGTGTTTGTAAGTGTCAGATAGGTGAGCAGAACCTGTTAGTAAGCGCCCAGCCGGGCTAGGACTTTTATTTTTGTTGTACTTAGAAAGCACGGTGTTGCTGTATATTTTGTTTGCTGGACTGTTTGTACCACGAATAAACGCCAAGATCTGCTTTATCAAATTCCAAGTCTGCTGTGAACTGTGTCCAAACACACCCTACCCCGGGAAGATCCCTTACAATATATATATATATATATATATATATATATATATATATATATATATATATATATATATATATACAGCTGTGCTCATAAGTTTACATACCCTGGCAGAATTTATGATTTCTTGGCCATTTTTCTGAGAATATGAATAACGCAAACTTTTCTTTCACTTATGGGTAGTGTTTGGCTAAAGCCATTTATTTTCAATCAACTGTGCTTACTCTTTTTAAATCATAATGACAACACAAACTACCCAAATGACCCTGATCAAAAGTGTACATACCCTGGTGATTTTGGCCTGATAACATGCACACAGGTTGAAACAAAGAGGTTGAATTGCTATTAAAGATAACCGTCCTCACCTGTGATCTGTTTGCTTGTAATTGGTGTGTGTGTATATAAAAGGTCAGTGAGGTTCTAGACTCCTGACAGACCCTTGCATCTTTCATCCAGTACTGCACTGACATTTCTGGATTCTGAGTTAGGGGAAAGCAAAAGAATTGTCATAAGATCTGCGGGAAAGGGTAGTTGAACTGTATAGTACAGGAAAGGGATATAAAAAGATATCCAAGGAATTGAGAATGCCAATCAGCAGTGTTCAAACTCTTATCAAGAAATTGAAAATTTGGGGTTCTGTTGAAACCAAACCACGGTCAGGTAGACCAACTAAGATTTCAGCCATAACTGCCAGGAAAATAGTTTGGGATGCAAAGAAAAACCCACAAATAACTGCAGGTGAAATACAGGACTCTCTGAAAACATGTGGAAGGGCTGTTTCAAGATGCACAGTTAGGAGGCACTTGAAGAAAAATGGGCTGCATGGTTAGTTCACCAGAAGATAGGCATTACTATGCACATGCCACAATGTATCTCGCTTACAATATGCCAAACAGCACAGAGACAAGCCTCAATCCTTCTGGCACAAAGTCCTTAGGAGTGATGAGTCCAAAATTTAGTTTTGGGCCACAATCAAAAATGCTTCATTTGGAGAGGAGTCAACAAGGCCTATGATGAAAGATACACCATTCCAGGTCATTTGGGTAGTTTGTGTTGTCATTATGATTTAAAAAGAGGAAACGCAGTTGATTAATAATAATTGGCTTCAGCCAAACACTAACCACAAGTGAAAGAAAAGTTTTTGTGTTATTCATATTCTCTGAAAAATGGCCAAGAAATCATAAATTCTGCCAGAGTATGTAAACTTATGAGCACAACTGTATGTATATATATATATATATATATATATATATATATATATATAGCAAACAGGTGGTGAACAGCACATCAGTAATTTCCCAGTGCAATGCAATCAGACCATCCCAAGTGGTCATATATAGAAAAAAAATTCAGTGGATTGCTGCACAAAAATTTATTGAAATGAAAAACATACAAAGAACATACAAAAAATGTATCAAAAAAGTTCCATAGTATAGTTACAGTTTCAAGCTATATTGCTAGCACCCTTCCGCAGACTGGAGCATATCACAATTGAGTATCCTTTACACATTATTTATAAAAAAGCACAGTTGGAATCAGTTGCATTATCAAAAATCCTTATCCATCACACGTCAGAGATCTCTTTCGCAACATGAAAAGGCTAGCGGCTGGATGCAAATATTCACTCTAACATGCATCCCTGATGTCAACCTGTAATAAAACATAGAAAAAAGAGAAAATACAAAAAGATACTAAAAAAAAAAAAAATGCCTTTTTATCTTCATATTCAGTTAATGCAATGTAATTTAGAACCAGTCATATGTCGAGCAACCCATACTTCATGAGTCACTCGTATGAACAAATACAGATTGATTTCCGAGTTTAACTCTTTGGGGTACAAAGGATCTAAAGAATGGATCCACTGTACTTCTTTTCTTCTCAAAATTAACTCACGATTACCCCCTCTTCTACTGCGACTTACTCCATCTATAACCATAAATTTTATTTGAGAAATCGCATGCCCTTTTTCAACAAAATGTCTAGCTAGTAGAAGTTGAGTAAGTTTGTTTTTTAGATTTTCTATTTTTTTTTTTTTTTATATATTTGTAGCAGCGTGCTCCTGAAGAGCATGCTTTATGTGTCAGCCAAGCAGTCTGAGCCCAAAATCATGCAGCAATCTCTTCTGCTTTTTGATGACTCTGTTAGCAGGGTTTCCCAGGGCCATCCACCTAGCTCTGCCCCAGAATTGGAAGAGATTGAGTTCACTGATGCCCAAGCACTTATGTTTGAAGATGAGTACATGGGAGGACCATCGCAGCACGTTCTTCAGACAATGTGCTGCTGACAAGACACGAGTGATTTGCACGCTGTGCAATCAGAGCCTGAAGCGAGGCATAAACATTCTCAACCTGAGCACAAGTATGCAAACCACTCATGTCTTGTCATCAGCACATTGTCTGAAGAACTGCCACGCTAGGGAACTCCTTGGACCTGGCTTTGGTGCGCTCGGTCCCTTGCTGCATTGGGCAGTAGCAGGCGTACTATCTAGGGGACGGACGCTCCACTTTTGCACCCTGCTCCCTCTTCTGCTGTGCTGGTGGCTCTGTGTGTCCACTGCCTCTTCCTCCAAACTACACAGGTTACCTGAATGACGTTGATTCCATGTGGGGTCGAGGACCTCATTGTCCTTGAAGGTTATAGATAAGTAATTATCTTCCACCGAGTCTTCACCCCTGCCCTCGTTGTCGGTCCGAACAATTGCGAAGAGGAAGAGGTCGCCAACTCAGCCGGGGCACCGCCAGCACCTCAGAAGGCAGGGTTAGCATGGCTGAAATGTGGAAAAGCTTTGTCAGCATGCCACAAGAACCAGCACCACCAGCTGATATGGAACGTGTTAGTAGGAGGCAGCTATTCACCAACATGGTGGAGCAGTATGTGTGCACACTCCTACACCTACTGAATGATGGGTCTGCCCCGTTCAACTTCTGGGTCTCCAAATTGGGCACATGGCCTGAGCTTCCTCTTTATGCCTTGGAGGTGCTGGCCTGCCCTGCAGCCAGTGTATTATCTGAACGTGTATTTCAAAGCTATTGGCTACTAGCCTGAACGTAGTCCCATCGTAACGAAATTACGTCATCACGTTCTGAAAGATCGGATTTTCCGACAACTTTGTCCAACCGTGTGTATGCAACAGTTTCGGACAAGATCCGTCGGACAAAATCCGACGGAAAAAATCAGACGGATTTGGTCGTCGGAATCTCCGACCATGTGTACAAGGGCTTAGTATGAACACACAATTTATATCCTCTCACACACATCCCCGTTCTCATTCTGTCATGAGCGATCGTGGGTGCCTGGCGGACATCGTGCCTCCAGGCACACGCATCGGATCCAGGGACACGTAGAGGGCATGTGCGTAAGTCTCCAGCAGCATGCGCGCCTGCTATGACGTCTTAAGGGAGCGACATACAGTTATGGCCATTTGCTCAGCCCTTGCCAACCTGCTGCAGTATAACTGCAGCGCTGGTCAGCTAGAGGTTAAAGTAGGATGGGTACAATTAAAAAATTATTCTAGTTGTCTGCTAAGGGAGATCAGTTAAACTCTTTAACAGATATTCTTCCAATATCAAAATATGACACATAATTGGCACTATGTTGTATTTCGATATCATCCTTGCAGTTAGAAACAGCACATGACAGCTTGTTCAATAAAGCTTTGACAATAAAACCTATAAGGTGATTGGTTACTATGCACAACTGCACCAGATTCTGTGTGCACCAGTTTTAGTAAGTCTCCCCAATGATGTACCAGAGTATGATTGAGGCTGTTTTTTCCCAGTGGTAACCTGTGCAGGGATATTGCTTCTTAAATTGATGTTTTGGATAATAACATCCAGGTAATGACAATATTCAAGTGAAAATTTAAATCATATACAGTATATTATACAGCTGATTTCATAATGACAGAGTATATATATCAGATATAAAGCAATATACAAGTCCTACAGAAAGTTAAATGTCATTAGATTGCTTCATTAATCTACACATAATTCATGTGATTAATGTACCTGACATCTACAGTATATTTATTAAAATATTAAAACCTGCTTGGTAGAGCTGAATGCATGAAACAATGTTTGGTGTTTAATTAATTTAAATCCAGACACTAGAGAATTCACTAAAGTTTATAAAGAAACAGTTCTTCCCCAAGGCGATCACATTCAAGCATGAAGTGTGCCAGTTGTTCAAGAGTTGCAAAGCACACTTGAGTAACAAAAATTTCACATGTTTAAATAACTAATTTGAATGTACTTTTTTTGCGTGCTATTTATATCCTTGATATTAATATATATTCCTTTTCATAGAAACTGCAACCTCTACAGTAAAGTACTGTAGGTTTTGGAAGTATGTTATGACTAACTAGTGTAACTTTTCCATATATATATTGTAGACATGTCACTGGAGAAGTGATCGAGGGGGTGTACATCTCACCTAGGTTGCTACACAGTGTGAGATGGTAAATCCAGGATGGATCAGTTTCTCAGCAGCGATATGCTGCTGAGTTGTTATTTAATTTTGCCGGGCCTGGGTTTATATGGAATGGCAGGTAGGTTTGGTAGAGGGACCTGTCATTCCACATCCCCCGATCCAGTTCTGGGTTTGGGATCAGGTGAGCTTGGATCCTAATTAGCCTGGGAAGCTAAAGGCTCTGTAGGGTCTGCAGGTGATTGCTTCTCAGCCAGGGAATGAACAATCTGTGTGTTGAAGGAAGCTGCAAGCACAGCCACTGCTGGAGCTAAAACTCACCCTACGATATCCAGGCGAAAGACGCTGTGTTTGTAAGTGTCAGATAGGTGAGCAGAACCTGTTAGTAAGCGCCCAGCCGGGCTAGGACTTTTATTTTTGTTGTACTTAGAAAGCACGGTGTTGCTGTATATTTTGTTTGCTGGACTGTTTGTACCACGAATAAACGCCAAGATCTGCTTTATCAAATTCCAAGTCTGCTGTGAACTGTGTCCAAACACACCCTACCCCGGGAAGATCCCTTACAATTGGTGGAGGTAGCGGGCAACGCGGTTGCTAGGGGCAACGGTGTGGACAGACTTGGCTACAGCTGCTGATGTCCTGGGTGAAAGCTGCAACTACACTCCAAAAAAACAGTCCAGCAACATGGAGGAGATGCTGAAGCAGTTTATGCAAGTGAGTTTGCAACAACAGCAGGCTCAGACAGAGGCCAATAGACGACATGAACAGTCCATGGCTGAACAACAGCAGATGATCGCTGCACAACAGCAGGCTCAGATAGAGGCCAATAGACGACATGAACAGTCCATGGCTGCACAACAACAACTTATTGAGCACCTGATAGCAAATCGAGAGGCGCCTGTGGTGATGGGAGCCGCTCCAGAGATTTTTTCTGGGAGAAGGACTGTGCAGAAAGCGCTGCAAAAGATGACTGCTGAGGACGATGTTGAGGCCTATCTAACAGTATTTGAGCGCGTGGCTGAGCGAGAGAAGTTACCAGCCGCTGAGTGGGCAGAGGTAATTGCGCCCTATTTAACAGGTGAACCTCAAAAGGCCTACTATGACCTCAGTGAGCAAGAGGTTAAGGACTATACTCGGCTAAAAGAGGAGATACTTGCCCGACTAGGAGTTACTACTGCAGTCCGTGCCCGGAGGGTACGCAACTGGAGCTACAGTCTGGACAAATCAGCGAGGTCCCAGATGTATGACCTAATCCATTTGGCAAGAAAGTGGTTGGAGCCAGACACTTCTACTCCTGCACAAATCCTAGAGAAGGTCGTGATGGATCGCTACCTCCGAGCGCTTCCTACTGACCTGCAACGCTGGGTGGGACAAGGTGATCCTAGGAACGCAAACGAACTTGTCAACAATGTGGAGAGGTTCCAGGCGACTGAGGACTACCTCCGTGATGTTCCTGCAGCATCTTCACCTCCCCGGAGCGCCAGATCTGTGCCGTCAGCTGGTAAGAGACTTCCATCTATTGGGGGAGTGTGGAGGGGTGCTGATGGGGGGAAAAGGGCTCAAGTGGTGTCTCAGGGACAAAAGACTGGTGATGGTCCCGGGTGGCTAAGGGGCTCTGAAAAGGACTCCTTGCCAAAGAGACCAGGCCCTATCCAGTGTTGGAGATGCCATGAGGCGGGACACGTGTCTGCCCATTGCCCTCTTACCTCTGAACCCATGGAATGTGACGCTAGCCGGCGTCAGTCGCTATTTGCGGAACCATCTTGTGCTGCAGTTCCTGGACTAGAGACTGAACCGCAAATCTGCAACATCACAATCAATGACTTTCCTGTTAAAGCGTTAATGGACTCAGGAAGCCTTGTAACCTTGGTGCATGCTAGCCTGGTGACTGGGGACTTAGAGTCTAAAAAGCATATGAGTGTTGTGTGCATACATGGTGATACAAAAGTGTACCCTATAGTGCTGGCTAAAGTCGGGACTGAACAAGGCACCGTACAATATGAAGTGGGTGTGGTTAAAAACCTCATGCATAATGTAATATTGGGGCGCGATTTTCCATTATTCTGGGCTCTTTGGGAAAAAAGAAAAATCCCCAAAAGGAGTGAGGATACCTCTAAGGGGGTTGCCTTGTCCACTGTGAATGATAAACATGTGCAGGATGAAAATGATTGTTTTCCTTTGCAGGTCCTGGCTGGGGAGGAGGAGGCTCCTCCCACTGAGCAAAATATACTAGACTTAGAGGTGTCTAGCGATAATTTTGGGACTGCACAATTACAGGACCCCACTCTCAAAAATGCGAGAGAGCAGGTTGCTGTTATGAACGGGGTACCTCAGGAACCAGATGCTGAAAAAAGATTTCCACATTTTTCGGTGACTAATGATCTTTTCTATAGAGTCAATAAGGTTAAAGATGAGATTGTGGAACAGCTTCTGGTACCTAAGCCGTACCGGCGTCAGGTGCTTGACATGGCACATAACCATGTTCTTGGGGGACACTTGGGGACTGACAAAACGCGAGAGAGGGTTCTCCAGAGGTTTTTTTGGCCGGCCATATATGATGACATTAAAAAATACTGTGAGTCGTGCCCCACATGTCAGGTTAGTGCCCCAGTGTCACATTTTCGCAGTCCTTTGGTTTCGCTCCCTGTTATAGAGGTGCCTTTTGAGCGTATTGCCATGGATTTAGTGGGTCCCATTGTAAAGTCAGCTAGAGGACACCAGTATATTTTGGTAGTCCTGGATTATGCGACCCGCTATCCTGAGGCTGTACCCTTAAGAAACACTGCATCTAAAACAATTGCACGTGAGTTGTTTTATATGTTCTCTAGGACTGGGATCCCCAAAGAAATCCTAACTGACCAAGGTACGCCATTTATGTCGAAAGTAATGAAGGAATTATGTAAACTATTTAAAATCTCACACATCCGTACCTCTGTATACCACCCCCAGACGGACGGATTGGTGGAGAGATTTAATAAAACTTTGAAACATATGTTGAAGAAAGTGGTGGCAAAAGATGGTCGTGACTGGGATCATTTATTACCCTACCTCATGTTTGCTATTAGGGAGGTGCCCCAAGCGTCCACAGGGTTCTCACCATTCGAGTTGGTCTATGGTCATCACCCTAGGGGTCTACTGGACATTGCAAAAGAGACATGGGAGAATGAGTCCACCCCATACAAGAGTGTTATTGAGCATGTAGCACAAATGCAGGACCGTATAGCCACTGTAATGCCCCTGGTAAGGGAACACCTCCAGAGAGCTCAAGAGGCCCAAAGTAGAATTTACAACCGGTCCGCAAGAATCAGGACATTCAACCCAGGCGATAGGGTCCTTATACTAGTCCCCACTGTTGAGAGTAAATTCTTGGCGAAGTGGCAAGGTCCTTATGAAATTGTTGAAAAGATCAGTGAGGTGAACTACAAGGTGCACCAACCAGGTAAAAGGAAGCCTTTCCAAGTTTATCACATAAACTTGATCAAGCCCTGGAAAGACAGGGAATCCTTGGTCGCGACAAATACTGTTAATAATTTGTCACAACCAATCCCTCCAGTCAAGGTAGGTGATACTCTATCAGTGTCACAGAAACAGGAGGCTCAGGAATTTTTACAGAAAAACAAAAACAAGTTCTCTGACCTCCCAGGGCGTACACACCTCATCCATCATCACATTGAAACGGAGCCTAGAAGCAGAGTAAACCTTAAGCCCTATAGGATACCGGAGGCACGTAGGGAAGCCGTATCTGCCGAGGTAAAACGTATGCTTGCTCTGGGGGTAATTGAGGTGTCACAGAGTGAATGGTCCAGCCCAATTGTGCTAATCCCAAAGCCCAATGGAACTTGGAGGTTCTGTAACGATTTCAGAAAGTTGAATGAGATCTCCAAGTTCGATGCGTATCCTATGCCCAGGGTAGATGAGTTGATTGAGAAGTTGGGTAACGCCAGGTACATAACCACCCTCGATCTCACAAAGGGCTACTGGCAGATTCCACTTTCTGGTGAGGCTAAAGAGAAAACTGCATTCTCCACCCCTGATGGGCTATTCCAGTATGTAGTGATGCCATTCGGGTTACATGGAGCCCCTGCAACTTTCCAGAGGTTGATGGACTTGATTCTGCGACCACATCGTGATTACTCAGCTGCCTACCTCGATGATGTGGTCATTTTTAGCCCTGATTGGGAAAGTCACCTCTGTAAGGTACAGGCCGTGTTGGATGCCATAAGTGATGCGGGGTTGACCATAAATGCAGAGAAGTGTGCTCTAGCCCTAGAAGAGGCCAAATATCTAGGCTACATTATTGGGAGAGGGTTGATTAAGCCACAGCTAAATAAAATTGAGGCAATACAGAATTGGCCTAGACCCCTGACAAGGAAACAGGTTAGAGCTTTCCTGGGTATTACGGGGTATTACCGTAGATTTGTGCCGAACTTTGCCTCAGTTGCTGCTCCACTAACTGACTTGACAAAGGGCGGAAAGACAGCAATGGTCACGTGGACCCCAGAGGCCGAGAAGGCTTTCCAAAGCCTTAAGTCTGCCTTGTGCCAACCACCTGTGTTAGTCACCCCCGATTTCAGGCGAGAATTTCTGGTCCAGACAGATGCCTCTAACACAGGCTTAGGTGCAGTACTCTCACAAGTAGTGAATGGTGAGGAGCATCCAGTGACGTACTTGAGTAGAAAACTAACCCCGGCCGAGAAAAATTATGCCATTGTGGAACGAGAATGTTTGGCAGTAAAGTGGGCCCTAGAATCGTTAAAGTATTACTTGCTAGGCAGGAAATTCAAGTTGGTGACAGACCATGCCCCCCTAACATGGATGAAGTTAAACAAGGAGAGAAATGCAAGAGTGACTAGATGGTTTCTCTCCCTACAAAACTTTAATTTTACTGTGGAACACAGGCCAGGGAAATTACAGGCAAATGCTGACGCATTGTCAAGGGTAAGTTGTCTGTGGGGACAAAAGGCTCAGCCCTCCGGTCTGAAAAAGAGGGGGGGGATATGTAGACATGTCACTGGAGAAGTGATCGAGGGGGTGTACATCTCACCTAGGTTGCTACACAGTGTGAGATGGTAAATCCAGGATGGATCAGTTTCTCAGCAGCGATATGCTGCTGAGTTGTTATTTAATTTTGCCGGGCCTGGGTTTATATGGAATGGCAGGTAGGTTTGGTAGAGGGACCTGTCATTCCACATCCCCCGATCCAGTTCTGGGTTTGGGATCAGGTGAGCTTGGATCCTAATTAGCCTGGGAAGCTAAAGGCTCTGTAGGGTCTGCAGGTGATTGCTTCTCAGCCAGGGAATGAACAATCTGTGTGTTGAAGGAAGCTGCAAGCACAGCCACTGCTGGAGCTAAAACTCACCCTACGATATCCAGGCGAAAGACGCTGTGTTTGTAAGTGTCAGATAGGTGAGCAGAACCTGTTAGTAAGCGCCCAGCCGGGCTAGGACTTTTATTTTTGTTGTACTTAGAAAGCACGGTGTTGCTGTATATTTTGTTTGCTGGACTGTTTGTACCACGAATAAACGCCAAGATCTGCTTTATCAAATTCCAAGTCTGCTGTGAACTGTGTCCAAACACACCCTACCCCGGGAAGATCCCTTACAATATATATATATATATATATATATATATATATATATATATATATATATATATATATATACAGCTGTGCTCATAAGTTTACATACCCTGGCAGAATTTATGATTTCTTGGCCATTTTTCTGAGAATATGAATAACGCAAACTTTTCTTTCACTTATGGGTAGTGTTTGGCTAAAGCCATTTATTTTCAATCAACTGTGCTTACTCTTTTTAAATCATAATGACAACACAAACTACCCAAATGACCCTGATCAAAAGTGTACATACCCTGGTGATTTTGGCCTGATAACATGCACACAGGTTGAAACAAAGAGGTTGAATTGCTATTAAAGATAACCGTCCTCACCTGTGATCTGTTTGCTTGTAATTGGTGTGTGTGTATATAAAAGGTCAGTGAGGTTCTAGACTCCTGACAGACCCTTGCATCTTTCATCCAGTACTGCACTGACATTTCTGGATTCTGAGTTAGGGGAAAGCAAAAGAATTGTCATAAGATCTGCGGGAAAGGGTAGTTGAACTGTATAGTACAGGAAAGGGATATAAAAAGATATCCAAGGAATTGAGAATGCCAATCAGCAGTGTTCAAACTCTTATCAAGAAATTGAAAATTTGGGGTTCTGTTGAAACCAAACCACGGTCAGGTAGACCAACTAAGATTTCAGCCATAACTGCCAGGAAAATAGTTTGGGATGCAAAGAAAAACCCACAAATAACTGCAGGTGAAATACAGGACTCTCTGAAAACATGTGGAAGGGCTGTTTCAAGATGCACAGTTAGGAGGCACTTGAAGAAAAATGGGCTGCATGGTTAGTTCACCAGAAGATAGGCATTACTATGCACATGCCACAATGTATCTCGCTTACAATATGCCAAACAGCACAGAGACAAGCCTCAATCCTTCTGGCACAAAGTCCTTAGGAGTGATGAGTCCAAAATTTAGTTTTGGGCCACAATCAAAAATGCTTCATTTGGAGAGGAGTCAACAAGGCCTATGATGAAAGATACACCATTCCAGGTCATTTGGGTAGTTTGTGTTGTCATTATGATTTAAAAAGAGGAAACGCAGTTGATTAATAATAATTGGCTTCAGCCAAACACTAACCACAAGTGAAAGAAAAGTTTTTGTGTTATTCATATTCTCTGAAAAATGGCCAAGAAATCATAAATTCTGCCAGAGTATGTAAACTTATGAGCACAACTGTATGTATATATATATATATATATATATATATATATATATATATAGCAAACAGGTGGTGAACAGCACATCAGTAATTTCCCAGTGCAATGCAATCAGACCATCCCAAGTGGTCATATATAGAAAAAAAATTCAGTGGATTGCTGCACAAAAATTTATTGAAATGAAAAACATACAAAGAACATACAAAAAATGTATCAAAAAAGTTCCATAGTATAGTTACAGTTTCAAGCTATATTGCTAGCACCCTTCCGCAGACTGGAGCATATCACAATTGAGTATCCTTTACACATTATTTATAAAAAAGCACAGTTGGAATCAGTTGCATTATCAAAAATCCTTATCCATCACACGTCAGAGATCTCTTTCGCAACATGAAAAGGCTAGCGGCTGGATGCAAATATTCACTCTAACATGCATCCCTGATGTCAACCTGTAATAAAACATAGAAAAAAGAGAAAATACAAAAAGATACTAAAAAAAAAAAAAATGCCTTTTTATCTTCATATTCAGTTAATGCAATGTAATTTAGAACCAGTCATATGTCGAGCAACCCATACTTCATGAGTCACTCGTATGAACAAATACAGATTGATTTCCGAGTTTAACTCTTTGGGGTACAAAGGATCTAAAGAATGGATCCACTGTACTTCTTTTCTTCTCAAAATTAACTCACGATTACCCCCTCTTCTACTGCGACTTACTCCATCTATAACCATAAATTTTATTTGAGAAATCGCATGCCCTTTTTCAACAAAATGTCTAGCTAGTAGAAGTTGAGTAAGTTTGTTTTTTAGATTTTCTATTTTTTTTTTTTTTATATATTTGTAGCAGCGTGCTCCTGAAGAGCATGCTTTATGTGTCAGCCAAGCAGTCTGAGCCCAAAATCATGCAGCAATCTCTTCTGCTTTTTGATGACTCTGTTAGCAGGGTTTCCCAGGGCCATCCACCTAGCTCTGCCCCAGAATTGGAAGAGATTGAGTTCACTGATGCCCAAGCACTTATGTTTGAAGATGAGTACATGGGAGGACCATCGCAGCACGTTCTTCAGACAATGTGCTGCTGACAAGACACGAGTGATTTGCACGCTGTGCAATCAGAGCCTGAAGCGAGGCATAAACATTCTCAACCTGAGCACAAGTATGCAAACCACTCATGTCTTGTCATCAGCACATTGTCTGAAGAACTGCCACGCTAGGGAACTCCTTGGACCTGGCTTTGGTGCGCTCGGTCCCTTGCTGCATTGGGCAGTAGCAGGCGTACTATCTAGGGGACGGACGCTCCACTTTTGCACCCTGCTCCCTCTTCTGCTGTGCTGGTGGCTCTGTGTGTCCACTGCCTCTTCCTCCAAACTACACAGGTTACCTGAATGACGTTGATTCCATGTGGGGTCGAGGACCTCATTGTCCTTGAAGGTTATAGATAAGTAATTATCTTCCACCGAGTCTTCACCCCTGCCCTCGTTGTCGGTCCGAACAATTGCGAAGAGGAAGAGGTCGCCAACTCAGCCGGGGCACCGCCAGCACCTCAGAAGGCAGGGTTAGCATGGCTGAAATGTGGAAAAGCTTTGTCAGCATGCCACAAGAACCAGCACCACCAGCTGATATGGAACGTGTTAGTAGGAGGCAGCTATTCACCAACATGGTGGAGCAGTATGTGTGCACACTCCTACACCTACTGAATGATGGGTCTGCCCCGTTCAACTTCTGGGTCTCCAAATTGGGCACATGGCCTGAGCTTCCTCTTTATGCCTTGGAGGTGCTGGCCTGCCCTGCAGCCAGTGTATTATCTGAACGTGTATTTAGCACGGCAGGGGGCGTTATCACAGACAAGCACAGCCGCCTGTCCAGAGCCAATGTGGACAAGCTCACGTTCATTAAAATGAACCAGGCATGGATCCCACAGGACCTGTCTGTACCTTGTGCAGAATAGACATGTATACTGGCCTTACCCAGCCATTGTTGTATTTTTGATCTTTCTCACTCTTTTGGGGTGTACCCTAATTAAAAAAAAAAAAAACAATGTTGGCTACCTCATCCTTCTCCACCACCGCTTCTACCTACACCGCCACATCCACCACCATCTTAACCTCCTACTCCATATGGACCTCGTCCTTCTAGGTCAAGATTATTACTTTTTATTTTTTTTATTTCAAAGTATTTTATTTTGTTTCACAACGAGAATAATACATTTGAAAGTGACAATCAAAATATCAATTTAGTCAAAACATAGAAAGGTTACAGGTAGCGCAACAAGATGCATCGAGTGTAACACGTCAGAGATATAAAATGTAAAATCATTTTAGACAGACATGGTAGTGTTAGAGTGAAGGGTTGGTATTCCTGTTAATGGTCGGAGGTGTACCTCCTCCCTGGACACCCCCAATGGGAGCTAGCTTTGCCCGAGAGGAGGAACTTAACCACCGACCCCTAGGTGTGAATGTAAGGAGAGGGACGGAAATGACCATGTGTCTTTTTCCCTAAGATAGGAATCCGTGACTAGGCATCAGTGTTTGTCATTTGCAAACAGGCCACATTTGTAAACCTGAGAGCCACATTGAACGCCTTGTATGTTGGAGTCCCGGCAAATAGAGATGGCGAGTGTCTCAATTGCTATTGCAAAGATTAGTGGAGATAGGACAGCCTTGTTTGGTGCCTTTGGCTATATGTATTGGTTTGGAGTAGTGGCCTTGAAGCCTAATATAGGCTTTAGGATTTGAATAAAGAGCTCAGATCAGGCCCATAAACTTGTCGCCAAAGCCCCAACGTTCAAGGATTGTAAAGATGTATGGCCAGGAGACCGAATTGAAGGCCTTTTGAAGGTCCAGTGATAAAAGCATGTCTGATTGTTTTGGACCTCCTGGCCAGTTTGTCTGGAGGATGGAGACTATGTCTATGGCCCTTCTGATCTGATCAGGGCCCTGTCTGCCTGGGATTAACCCCACTTGATCCTTATGAACATATTGGTTAATGAAGGAAGCTAGACGATTTGCAAGGAGTCTGGTAAGGATTTTTAAGTCACTATTGATGAGGTTGATGGGTCTATAATTACTAACTTCTTCCGGGTTTTTATCCAGTTTCGGTATTACTGTAATGTAGGCTGTGTTTAGGTGAGGATCAAGTGGGGTTCCCTGTGTCTTTGCGTTCATAAATAAATGCAATAAATTGTGTCAAATGTGGAGTCAGGGTGGTGGTAAATGTCTTGTAATAGGGATTAGGGAGACCATTGGGGGCTGGAGCAGAACCTGATTTGAGTTTCTTAATGACTTCCTGTACCTCTTCTTCTGAGAAGGGGGCCTCCAGCATATTATTTTTTATTTTTATGTATTTTATGTTATTTTAAGTTATTTCCCTATCCACATTTGTTTGTAAGCACTTGCCATGCTCTTAACAACATTTGCAGCCCTCTAGCCCTTTTCATTACTTTTTTAGAGCCATTTTAGTCCTCAAAAGTTTGGGTCCCCATTGACTTCAATGGGGTTCAGGTTTGGGGTCAAGTTCGGGTCCCGAACTTGAACTTTTTTTGCCAAGTTCGGCTGAACCCGTCGAACCTGAACATCCAGGTGTCTGCTCAACCCTAATCCTGACATGAAATGAGTATGATCATTGGAGATGGTGATTAAATCTAGACTTTATACATCCTGCTTTTGGTGCTTTCCTTTTTGCACACCCTATCTACTTGAGTAAAGAGCCAAAACTACCCACTGCTTTATGAGATCCACCGTCCCACACTTTTTTTATATTGGTTAAATTACACCTGGACAATTAAAGTTGAGCACCATGTAAAAATGAATCAGCAAAAATGACCTTCGGTGAAAACTGAATTCCAGACAATAAGTAGATCTAGAGATAAGACTGATGAAGTTACTTGTGACTTTAAATTTGGCCCGACCTCCCACCTTTCAGTCCTTCCTATTGGTCAGTGCAGCCACCCATCATGTTAATATGGAAGCTCAGTGTTCAGGAAGGGGTAAAGTTACATTTGGATTTTCTGATCTATTTGGCATGCATTTTGCACTCTGACTGTAGCACCCTCTCACTTAGTATAGGTTGCTAGGTAAATTTAGTTTAGCCCCTCTGTAATCAGCAGAGCAGTGGTTGATTGTTCTAGTCTGCTCAGCATTTCAGAGGCTGCTGGTCTGATTGCTTTCCCCCTGCATTCTAGAGGATTCTAGAATTATAGTGTGAGGAGGAATGAGAGAGTAGCTTGAATATTTGCAGGGATCCAGCCAATCCCTAGGGAAGTGTGTCCAGAAGATGGTTGGAGAGCCCATAAATAGTCTGAAGCTTAGAGCAGAGGGCTTATTGGACCTTGGGTTTAGCCCTGCCTTAGGAGTCCCCTGTCTAAGGGGTTCTGCCCCTTTGGGCAGTTTGCTGGAGATGCTGCTTGGAGGTCATTGAGGTCCCAGCCCTAGCCTAGGCTAAGGGCATATTCTCTAAAGCCTGGGCTCTCTCTTTCATGGTCTGGAGACACTCGCTGAAGGATACCAGGTGGAGGCTGGAGAGAAGAATGAACAGTGGTTTGTGGTATCATAAGTCAGTGTTTCCCTCACTAAGAAGTGCCCAGTGGATATCAGAAGGTAGTAGCTGATGATCCTGAGGCATTATGGGTACTGACCTAAGTCCTGAGCCCTAAAGACTGTGTGCAGTTCTACAAAGAAGTGAGTCATAGGCATTCTCCCAGCAAGTAGTGAACTTTGACCTCTGTCAGAACAGTGAGAAGAAAAGTGCCCTCAGCTGTTTCAGTTCTTTTGGGGTATCCCATGTATTCCCTTGTCCCCATCCAAGTTCTACTCACCAATAAAACTACAAAAAAAGATATCCCTAGACTGTTTATTTGAGCCAGTAAGAAAGAGAAAAATACCATGTGCCTGGCTGGGTGTGTACTAAGTTGCGGAAACATTACCATCAAAGCCAGTAGCTCATTCAGGGGCGCACTATGTTATATTTTCCATTGTTTTTCTTTATAGGCTAATATTAAAGTGGTTGTAAACCCTTACAACACACTTTGACCTACAGGTAAGCCTAGATTAAGACTTACCTGTAGGTCCAAGAAATATCTCCTAAACCTACATGGTTTAGGAGATATTTGCCGAAAGACAGGCACCGCTGTCTACGGCGCATGCGCCGTAAACAGCGGCGCGCAGGCGCACTGAGCGTGCCGCAGTCAACGGCGATATGCCACGAGTGGCGGCTCCCGTGCGCATGCGCGGGAGTGATGTCATCGCGGCTTCGCCGAATGACAGCGGCGGAGTGGCGAGACCTACCGAGAAGATGGATGCGCCGGACTACAGGGGACAGCGGTGACTTCGCTGGCTTCTGTGTCAGGTAAGTGACACATAATGGACTACTATGCGATGCATAGTAGTCCATTATACTTTACCTTTGCAGGGAATGAAAGAGGAAGTAAACCCATCAGGGTTTACTTCCTCTTTAAGGAGTCATAATCTCCAGGGTTTGTGACAGGTTTACTTTAGCTATTTAAGATAGAACTATTATATTGCACTATAGTTGCTGGTAATATTGCAGAAGATTCCAATAGCAATGACAGTGCCAGTGAGCACATACAGTAGCTAGAAGGAATGGAGGGATGGCAGAGAACATAAACAAAAATAGGATTTTTATAACAGCTTACCTGTAAAATCATTTTCTTTATCACAGGACACAGAGCCATAGTAATTATTATGCAGGTTATAGGCTACCTTCAGGTGATGCACACCCTAAACAGGAAGTTGCCTCCCTATATAACCCCTCCCACTACTGAGAGTACCTCAGTTTTTCTAGCAAAGCAATACACATGTATACCAGAAAGAGGGGAGGGACCTCTGTGTTCCATGATGTATTTCAAAGAAAAAGGTTTTACAGGTAAGCTGTTATAAAAATCCTATTTTCTTAATCATACATTACGGGACACAGAGCCATAGTAATTACTATGTGGGATGCCCCAGAGCAATGCCAACTGAGGGGAGGGAGACACAACAGAATTAGAGCAACATGAGACTAGAGGAGTTATACTGCCGCCTGCAGCACACTAAAACCGAAAGGTAGAACAACATCCAGGTTTAGTTAAAACCTGACACTACCTTCGGTAGAAAGTTAGGCTGAGAATGCAATACTACCTTATCCTTGTGAATAATAATATGGCTCATTACAAGAAAGAGCAGCCAACTCTTCTTGCAGTGGATATGGTTACCAGAAAAACAAGTTTCCTTGTCAAAAGGACCAAGGGAATATGTCATATCGGGTCTCACAAAGGCTGTTTTTGTAATGCCAACAGAACTAAATTCAAGTCCCAAGGGTTCAGGAGTGATCTAACCAGGGGATTAAGCCACGTTACCCCCTGAAAAAAACTACAAACCAAAGAATGCTAAGCAAGTGGTTGTTGAAACACTACCGATAAGGCCAAGCCCTGGCCTTTAAAAGTACTCAAGTCCAGCTTCATTTCTAACCCCATCTGCAGAAAGTCAAGGATTCTACCTATGACATACCTCCTGGGGTGCCAACCCCTGGATTCAACCCAGGAGACAAATGCCTTCCAGACTCTATATGTTGTTACCACTTCTCAGGTAACTGAAGGAAGGATTTTCCCCATTGCAGATTTCTGGTTATTAACCATAAACCGAGGCTCCGGTGCACCTTTGGAGTCAGACACATTGGGAAATCTAGAGCTTGAACCCTGTTTTGCAGCAGTCTCGAATGAAACTGAGCATAAAGAACAGCCTTGAATGAAGCCACCATCTTTCCCAACAACCTCATTCAAAGCTGAATAGAAGAATTCATCTTGCTTTGACCATTTGAATCAGTTCCTTTATGGCGCTGATCTTTGCCTGGGCCAAGAATACCCTTTTCTGGGTGTATCTATGATCAGACCAAGTATTTTAGCCTTCTTCATGGTTTAAGGAAGATTTCTCTAGGTTGGGAATCCAACCTAGGTATTCCAGGTAGTTGAATGTGGTCACCATACTTTGGTCTAAGCAGGCTGGTCTATCAAGAACAGATCGTCTAGGTAAACTACAATCGTTATACCTTGGGCAATTAATCTGTCTAGAGGAGGGGCCAGAATCTTTGTAAACACTCAAGGTGCAGTAACTAGACCAAAAAGCAGAGCCACACACTGAAAATTAAGATTTCTACTCTGAAAAGTAGATATTACCGGTGAGAGAGGAAATAGGCACATAGAGGTGTGCATCTTTGATGTCAATTGACGTGAGAAGTTTTCCTCCTTGTAGGATGGAGACAGCTGATTGGATTGACTCCAATGCGAAAAAAGAGC
Organism: Lithobates pipiens; assembly: GCF_037356315.1. Taxonomy (NCBI): domain Eukaryota; kingdom Metazoa; phylum Chordata; class Amphibia; order Anura; family Ranidae; genus Lithobates; species Lithobates pipiens. The sequence continues at coordinate 143,472,868 of NW_027507790.1, forward strand.
GGATATTCAGGAATAAAATACGATTTTTGTGATCCAGAATGTCCATTCAGTTTTGACACTGTGAAAAATGGTTTGAACCAAACCCCAACCCCGGGTCTTACATGGGGACCACCATGATCACTTTTTGCGAAAAGATGGTCCAATGCTTTAAAGAAAGACTTATTTTTTTCTGTATCCTTAGGAATGTTTGATCTGAGAAAACTCTTGGAACTCCAGTTTGTACCCTGGAGCTATTGAGGAACTCCTTCATCTGTGTCGACATTCCTGCTAGACCCTTGCAGATGTATTCCCCCTACTCGAGTGAGCAGGCGCGCCTCCTCATAAGGAGGCTTTACCAATTATTGTCAGCGCAGGCTGAGACACTCAATCTGCCAGAGAAAAAAAGTGTTTTTTTTTGTTTTTTTTAATAGGAATTCCAACTTTTTATTTGTTGGTTCCCTAAGCATTTCAGCATTGTCAACTGGACAAGTCAAACTTTTATTCACAGAGGATATGGCAGCATTAATTGCTGGTATACCCCACTTTTAGTGATTTTTTTCCTCCATAGGATAAAGTGTGAAAATTTTTAGGAGGGAAAAAATGCTTATCTAGGTGATCCCACTCAGATACAAAAAGCTTTTCCAGCAATAAATGGACAGAAAAGGCATGCACAGCTTAAGGAGGCTTTAGCAAACCCAAACACTCAATTAAGGGTACATAAATGTGGAGCGGACCATTCAGTAAAGAATTGCACCATCAATCTTACAGATTGTGAAGCTGATCCCCCCACATTTGACCCCTCAGAAGAGGAGTCATCAGCCTCTTCATGGTCCCCTGAGGGAATTCACCTTCTTCGGACCCCAGTTCCTCAAATTGAGAGTCTTGGGTAATGAAAGAGAACCTGTCTCATTTTGTCCCACACTGGGATGTGATTAAAGCCACTAACCTTTTTTTTCCAATCTTATCATGGCTGAGGAAAAAATTACTTTTTATTAATATAGACAGGGGCTGCAGTGTTGAAAACAGTAGCAAACATTTCATTGCCCCGATGCTCACTCTGAGCAGCCACCCCCTCTCAGGGGAGAATGCCATTGTAGAGATGAGTAGGCTTTCCAGAGCTTACAGGAAAACAGTTTTAGCCCTTTTTTGGGGGTGTTTCAACCCCCTTCTGACCTTAGCCTGATGCACAAAAGCAGAGGTACAACCAGAAGAAATCGCATCGACTGCTTCAGCAATAGTTCAGCCACTGCTGCTGCTATTAACACTTAACACTCAGCCTGGTGCTATGAGTAAATGTGCCAAGAGAATGCCTGTGTCACCAACCTCTTACATGCCCCTTTTTGCTATTGTGTCCCTCCAACATCTGCAACCAGCAAAGATGGAGCTTTCAAAAATAGTCCTACGCTGGACATTGGAGGACGCCAACACGTGCTAAGCCCCACCCCTTCCATCACATCATTTTTAAAAGGGGGTTTTTCAGCGCGAGCGCGGGCCTTCAATCCGATGGGATCGGCATGTGTGTGGTGGGAATGGGGAGGAGGAGACCTGTAACAAGCCACCATGCAGGGACAGTGAAAAAAACTGAGTGCCGACCATTTTTGGCTTCCCCCTATGCAGGAAGAGGGGGAGAGCTTTGTCTGGGGGGGTGTTTTATGGAAGAAAATCCCCCCCAATCTTGCCGGAGGGAAGCCTGCTGCTTCTGTGACACAGCATGATGTTTGAGGAAAGCATGACAAGGTACGTGCTCTATACAGCCCCCCAGTGGGGACATTTAGACATGACAACATTTACTTTTTTGAAGGAGACATTTCATAAGAAAATTTAAAAATTCCTTAGAAACTTCCGCTTACCTTTCCTGCAGCAGGGTTTTCTGTGGTAAAAACCAACAGACCCAATCTTCACCTCTCACGGTGGGCTCCGTTACAAAACCTTCAGAAACTGGGGACCCCTCACCGAAATTTTCAGCAAAAAAGAGAATTCAGGGAAGGAAGGGATTTTCCCAAGGGAGGACAATGAGGAAGACCCCAGGAAGATGGAATGCTTGTGTGATATGGAGAGAAATCAAGGGCCCATAGGGCACTGCAGGTATCCGTTCCACCAAAGACAAAAAATGGACATGAGAAATGGATTGACCAGCAATCAGGAGAGAGAGATGAGACAAATAGAAAGAAATATGGAAAGAGGAAACAGGCAAGAGGAAAGAGAGGTGGGAAGAAGAAAAAGACAAAGAGAGTACCAGAAGAAGGAATATACAACTTAAGTAATGCCCAATTCTCAGAAGTAGCAATGGGATTTCTGGGTGTGGGCTTGAAATTTGCATCTGAAAAAACATTAGACAAATTTTTTGGCTTACATTGTTTTTCAGAAGTTCATGAGAAGATTGAACCTGAAAAACATTTTGCACTGAATGAAACCACAAGAACACCGGAATACTCAGGTTTCGCCCAAACCAAACAAGAATAATTCGATTTTTAACCCTAATACCCCTGGCAATCAGTGTCTTGGAGCTTTTAAAAAGATGGTAGAAGAAGATTTGAAGAAATTGGAAAGGAAGAAATATGGAAATATGGACATATGGAAAACCATCAAAGAAATATGGAAAAAGAAGGAAGTAGTGATAAGCACAGGTGACAAGGGTGGGGGCCTAGTCATATTAAATAAAAAAGACTATGAAGAAGAAATGGAGAATCTACTTAAAATGGAGAACACGTATAAAAAATTAAAAGGGTACCCCAAACTTTGACATGAAAAGAAGTTAAAATTATTTGTAAAAAAGGGGAAAGACAAAGGATTACTAAGTAAGAAAAAAGCTGGATATCTTCTATCAGAATCTACGAAGACCCCTGTAATATACTACGTTCCAAAGATCCATAAGAGGATAGAAAAGTCATCATGAAGACCAATTATTGGCGGAATCAACTCACTCTTTTCCCGTCTAGGAGAGTATCTTGACCAATTTCTAAAACCATTAATGCAAAAAGGGAAATCATATCTGAGAGACAGCACACAACTAATAACAGAACTACAAAACATTACAGGAGATGAGAATTGCTTACTTGCCACCATAGACATCAATTCATTATATACCAGCTTTGTACAGAAAGACGGCTTAGAAGGAGTAGAGAAGGCATTACGTGAAAACACTAAACTGAAACAAGAAAAAATATGTTTTATTCTTGAAGGCCTCCAACTAGCCATGGAAAGCAATTACTTTTGGTACAAGAAGAACTACTATGTTCAAACTAAAGGCGTGGAGATGGGGGCACGTTACACCCCTAGCGTCGCTAACCTAAATAAATTTATGGCAAGAAAATACCCTAAATTAAGCTGTACCGAAGATACACAGACGACTTATTTATCCTGTGGGAAGGAACAGTGGAAACCTTTGAAGAATTCCTCAGGGGAATTAACCATAACAAGTACGGGATCTCTTTTACTGAGAAGTGGGACCATCAGCAGATTGATTACCTGGATTTACAGATCTTTAAGAAAGGAAATGAACTATATATGAAAACATTCTTTAAAACAACAAATCACGCTATATACCAACCTCAAGTTGTCATCACCCCAAATAAAAGGGGAATATCCCCAAAGGCCAACTGTTGAGGATGCAAAGAAACTGTCGCAAAATGGAAGATTTCGAAACGCAAGCCGATGCCCTGATTAAGAGATTTCAAGAGAAAGGCTATCAGGAGAAGAACTTAGTCAAAGTGAAAATTGAAATAAAGAGAATGGACAAGAACATATTACTGGTCAAAAAAGATTTTAAAAAGTAGGTAACCACACCGATGTGACATTTATTACAGGTTTTAACACTCAATATCAATAATTAGAATGCATCATCATAAAATACCGGCCCATCTTGAAAGAAGACAGAATTCTATCCAAAATCTTACTGAAGAAACCCAGGTTCATGTACAAAAGTGAAACTTCGCGCTACTATATAAAAATCTATCTGATTAAATACAAATAGGTTAAAAATTACCTCTTCAACTAATCAATATAAATAAATATAGAAAATATACATAAATTATCACAAAGTGCACGTGCAAATATAAGGTGCAAAAAAATGCAGCAAGACCAGATAGTAAACAGAAACTACCCTATAAAGTGATAAACGTGAAAAAGTCCTGCGCAAATATGCCAAAAAATAGTCCTGGAACTGCTAAGTGCAAAAAACGTGTAAATAAATAAATATATATAAATTAAAAGTCCATATAATCACAAGCACCAATAATAAAAATAAGTTGATGAAAAACGGTGGTATAAAATCCCAGGAATAAAGGAACTCTCACCTCAAAAAGAAGAAAACCAAGCACATCACAAAAGGGGTATCCCACTCCACTCCTCGTATCCAGCCACCAAAGGGATCCTTTATTGTGCCAGATCAAAGATGATGATTTCCATATTAGGCCACTAGGGGGCCATTAGTAGCACATATACTTATTGCAATGACCTGGAGGATATTTTCCATAGTAAACGGCTCAAATAAAAGAGGGGGGAAAGGAGAGAGAAGGGAAGCTCCAATGGTGTAGTATTTAGAGTAAAATAATCGTTTTAATAATATAAAAGCAAATCGGACTCTCACATTTAGAAAAGAAAACAACAGCACAAGAAGTAAAAAAATGGTGGTGTGGCGTCTTCCGCCAGTCCTTCTTCAGTTCCGGTACGTCCTACGGCCACTCCCTACGCGTTACGTCAGACCACGTGACTTCTTCAGGGGATTGGGCTTGGCCGCTGTATCATTCCTTATATATACCAAAACCGGAACCAGAAATGCCCAATCGGCCACTTTAGTAATGATATTAGAAAAGTAAACAAGTGTAGACCGGAAGACTAGATTCTGCCATATTGCTACACCAGTAAAACACACCGGAAGTATGAGCACCGCCATCTATTAAGAGCACTAAGATGGCGGTGCTCATACCAGGACTATTTTTTGGCATATTTGCGTAGGACTTTTTCACGTTTATCATGTACAAAAGAGCTCCCACACTCAGAAACCATTTAGTTCATAATGTGATTGATCCCCCAAGACCTGTCAAATTAAGGCTAAGGATACTGAAAAGCTGTTGGCTAAACATTTTGCTCAGGATCATGATGGGAACCTGAAGGACATGACTGTGAAAGGCATATATGTGCTGAAGTTACCTTCAAGGAGAGGCAATTTTAATCGCGTTTTATTGCAGAAAGAAAAATGGTGGATTTACCATTTGAAGTCGCTTCTCCCTTTAGGCCTGAACACGGAGTTGAATTTACAGGTTTTTCTTGAGTCGTAGGTCACGTTTGGATATTTTTCCGGAGGTGACCTGGAACTCGTGTATCTGGCTTTGTATATGTTTACAACTTGTGCATAAATGGAGTCCGAGATGATGTGTAGGGTCACATGTTGAAAATTGAAAATAGGAAATATATCTATGGTATTGGGTATAGGTTTGACTCTTCCCCAGATATTTCAACATGTGTCCACTACAAGTGTATATCCCTGTATAGCGGTTTCTTGGTTCATGGTTGCTCTTTATTTATATGCCCAGCACAAGTACAATTAATAATGGTGTGACAGAGAACTTATCCATTTGAGCACCTCAACCATGGGAAACTGCAATCACTAGTTTACCTGTTTTATCCATGGTGAGGCATTTCTATTTAATGCGCACCATGGATATATTAGTGATTGCTTATCTTGATTATATCTTTTACAGTGCTATGACACATTGTGCCTAAATGGTGATATTTCTGTTTAAATAGATCAAACAAAGAGATATATATAATGACTATGCCCCCAGCTCTACTAGCATCATTTTACATTAAATGGCTGTTTGATGGTTGGTGTGTCTGTTTTGTTTTTGGGTGTGTGTATTATTTATATATATTTTTTTTAATTTCCCTGTGTATTTTCCCTTTTTTCCCTCCCTTTGTTTACTGTTCATTCTGATTCCCGTATATAAATTCCATGTTTTTTGTTACTGTATAATTAATACTCCAAACTGTTGGTTAGCAAAGATTACAGGATATAGGACATTACACACATTGTTCCTTTAATATTTTTTGAAAGGGGCAGTTACTTTCTGTGGCATGGAGCCTTGATAAGGAACTGACAGAAGCCCGCAAGCACGTCCAGACGAAACTAAGTGCTTCATTTTGTGAAAAGCGTTGACGTCACCAGTGTCACGTGACGCCCTTCTTCCACTGGGTCCCGGAAGCACACCCACGTTGTGTACGAGAGAGCGGGGTAACCCAACAGCTGCTACCTAAGCATCAGGCCATTTTTTTAAAGAGGAAAAAGCAGAGGTACCTGATTCATGCACAAAAAGCATCTAAGACGACATGTGTATATTACATACCGGTTTATATGTTCACTACAGTGGGTACACATACTGCAAACCTATACCGGCAAGTGTCTAGACATATTAGCTGTTCCTCATCCTCTATTATCTGATGCACCATAGTCCAGTCCGGACTTAATATTGTGTGTTATTGCAGGAGGTGCTATTTCTACTGTAGCGTGGACATATTTTTTTCTATTAATGTGATGTTAATGTTTTACAATGCAAGCCTATGGACAATTCTATAGCTTAGTATTTGGTGCCATCTAGCGGCCAAATATAGAAAGTGCACTGGGATAACTTTTGTTTTCAACCATTGAGCTGAAAACAGGAAGTGACTGTTTATTTACATTTGAAGGGTGACCTTTTTCCCAGGAGGCTTGATGACCTACCCATGAACACTTTGTCTCGCAGTGCATGCTGGGTAAGACATAAAAGGAACCTGAGTGGCCATTTTAGGTCTCTTGGGATCACGTGGCTAGCCTGTGAGGATCTGTGCTGAGGCCTCCCGTTAGAAGGGGCCCACAGCCATCACAGATCGCAACTTGTACAGCTTGTGTGAGTGACCTGACGGTGCAGGAGACACAGTGACCCGATTGGAGACATCCAGAGACACTCATTTGAGCATCGGAAGATTGGGTTCACCCAGCATAATGGAACGGAGTGACTGAGCCAGTTGATGAAAGAACAAGCTACAGTCACCGGACCAAAGCTACTACATGGAGTTCCGATCCAGTTGGTGAGCGGGTCACAACCCACAGTTTGTTAACTTTTACACACAGATAGACTCAGATACAGGCCTCACTTGGGATTTATAGTTCTACAAAGGAAGAGCCGAGTAACTGACACTGAGCAGGTTTGAAGCCTATCTACTCTGACGTTTCTGAGTTTTGTAACATAGTACTGAAAATACCCCAGAAGCACCTTTACCTCAACTTAACTTACTTTAATCTGTGGATTACAAAGAGTTACCTTAGCTAGCGAAGACAAGAAGATCAAAGACTAAGTACTTTAAGTGAGATCTCACGCATAGCTTTAAAAGTAGGGGGAGCTCCCAGGTATAAATATATATCTATTGTTTGCAATTGTTTATGTTGAAATTCACTGTACTGTCGTCCTATGTTGGGGTGACAGCACAATTACTGTAATCACCTTTGAAATATATTTACAGTAAAATATATCTGGTTAAGTATCCAGTTGTGTGGAGTGTTGTTTTCTCCCAGCAGGTGGGGCAAGCGAATCCTGAGGTTACAATACAGGTATATTGCATTACATTATATTTTACTGTATTGTGATGCAACACAGCTGTGTCAAGGGGACTGAGTCAATTCGGGGGGGTTCATTAGCAGAGTGCAAGCCCAAATCAAATTAAGCCACTCCTTCAGGGGGTAAGTGCTACATACTTTTTCCACTCAGGATGATATCCCAGGCTATCTATTAGGAACCATACGGATCTGCTCATCTATACTCCAGTAGTAACAGCTATTTTTGGTGCTTTTTATTGTGCTCATTTCATCTTCTTTTCAGGCTGGTCTGCGGCAGCCATTGACTTTATCAGGATTCCCTTTTATTAGTTACTCTCGAGGCAGAGTTATCCTCCCTTGTTGTTCCCTTTTCCCTTTCCCCAATCCTCACTTCCCCTTTCCTTCCCTTCTATCACTGGTCTATCCCCACACTTACTGTGGGGCTTGAGTCTTCCAGGGATCCCTATATGTGTGTCTATGCATTATTATATACATTTATAGTGTGCTATTCATATGACACCGTCGTGGCATAGACATACATATACAGACCCTTGGCGTCTGGACGATTGTCAATTTGTTTGTTTATTGTTGTGTGTTTTGGTCCTTTTTTCTTGTGCTGTTTGTAGCTACACCCGGTGGTGATCTGATACTGGCACCCCGGGATGTGTGTCAAGTTTTTGGTATCCCCATTATAACTTCCCATTGTGGAGTTTTATAGTAATTTTTTACTCTTTATTAAATTAACTATTTACTATTTTCCCATACACTGTATGCTGTGTCACTCCTTTGGTCCTTTGTTCCTTTTCGGTCTCGATTAGGACAACCCAGTTTTTTATATATAAGCAATATTGTCTGACAAGAGTGACACTACCCACACCAGGTACACATTGTATTGAGGAAATGTCAGTGTGTCATCACACATATAATTAGGCCCTTTTGTTCTATTTGGTTTATTCCCAAAACATAGCCTTTCAAGGCATTTCAAGGAGGCACACCTTAGGGATCCCACAGGACTGATATTTTATGAAATAGATCTAGTTAAGGATCATTGGAGAGGTGACAACAAAAAGATCCTCGTATCACAGAACGAGACAAGATGGATATATAGATTGGGGTCCCTGACGCCCAGGGGCCTCAGTCTCAATATCGACCTCAATTGTTTCATATCCAACATTTAAACATAGTTCCTATTTTTCTAGATGACATGCTTTAGCTAGTGGACCATCCCATACAGGAAACAAAGAACTGGGGTAGGGCTGACCCTTAAATATTATAAGCCATACCCTAATAATGAAAAACAGAAGTTTAGGAAGTCATATCAGGCAAATAGGGCAGCTGGAAAATATAGAAGGCTATCCAACTGGAATATAGTATGGTCTAATATGTGTTACTGCAATGCATATATATACAGTTTAACATCTATAAGGCTGAGATTGGTGCATACACAATTACTATAATAGGATCACCATTTAACCACTTTCAGACCGGACCATTTTGCTGGTAAATGACCAGAGGTCTTTTTACACTTTGGCACTGCGCTGCTTTAACTGGTAATTGCGCGGTCATGCAATGTTGTACCCAAACAAAATTTGCGTCCTTTTCTTCCCACAAATAGAGCTTTCTTTTGATGGTATTTGATTGCCTCTGCGATTTTTATTTTTTGCGATATAAACGTAAAAAGACCGCAAATTTTGAAAAAAAATGATATTTTCTACTTTTTGTTATTAGAAAAATCCAATAAACTCAATTTTAGTCATACATTTAGGCCAAAATGTATTCAGCCACATGTCTTTGGTAAAAAAAAAGTCAATAATTGTATATTTATTGGTTTGCGCAAAAGTTGTCACATCTACAAACTAAGGTACGTTTTCTGGAATTTACGCAGCTTTTTGTTTACGACTGCCTATCTCATTTCTTGAGGTGCTAAAATGGCAGAGCAGTACAAAACCCCCCCAAATGACCCCATTTTGGAAAGTAGACCCCCTAAGGAAATTGATAAGAGGCATGTTGAGCCCATTGAATATTTTATTTTTTTGCCTCAAGCGATTGAATAATGACAAAAAAATATATATTTTTTTTTTTTTACACAAAGTTGTCACTAAATGATATATTGCTCACACATGCTATGGGCGTATGTGAAATGACACCCCAAAATAAATTCTGCTGCTTCTCCTGAGTACGGGGATACCACATATGTGGGACTTTTTGGGAGCCTAGCCGCGTACGGGGCCCCGAAAACCAAGCACCGCCTTCAGGCTTTCTAAGGGCGTAAATTTTTGAGTTCACTTCTCACTACCTATTACAGTTTTGAAGGCCATAAAATGCCAAGATGGCACAAAACCCCCACAAATGACCCCATTTTAGAAAGTAGACACCCCAAGCTATTTGCTGAGAGGCATGTTGAGTTCATGGAATATTTTATATTTTGCCACAAGTTGCGTGAAAATTACAAACTTTTTTTTTTTTTTTTTTCACAAAGTTGTCACTAAATGATATATTGCTCATGCATGCCATGGGCATATGTAAAATGACACACCAAAATAAATTCTGCTGCTTCTCCTGAGTACGGGGATACCACATATGTGGGACTTTTTGGGAGCCTAGCCGCGTACGGGGCCCCGAAAACCAAGCACCGCCTTCAGGCTTTCTAAGGGCGTAAATTTTTGAGTTCACTTCTCACTACCTATTACAGTTTTGAAGGCCATAAAATGCCAAGATGGCACAAAACCCCCACAAATGACCCCATTTTAGAAAGTAGACACCCCAAGCTATTTGCTGAGAGGCATGTTGAGTCCATGGAATATTTTATATTTTGCCACAAGTTGCGGGAAAATTACAAACTTTTTTTTTTTTTTTTTCTTTTCACAAAGTTGTCACTAAATGATATATTGCTCACACATGCCATGGGCATATGTGAAATGACACCCCAAAATAAATTCTGCTGCTTCTCCTGAGTACGGGGATACCACATATGTGGGACTTTTTGGGAGCCTAGCCGCGTACGGGGCCCCGAAAACCAAGCACCGCCTTCAGGCTTTCTAAGGGCGTTACAGTTTTGAAGGCCATAAAATGCCAAGATGGCACAAACCCCCCCCCCAAATGACCCCATTTTGGAAAGTAGACACCCCTAAATTTAGGGGTACACTAGTGAGACTAGGTAATAAATGGCAGGTGCCCTGAAACTATAAAAAAATAACTAACCAACCAGCGTCACCTGTAACAGTTATATGGTGATCACTGGTGAAAGGGTTAACTAGGGGGCAATCAGGGGGCTTTATGCGGTAGTATATGGGGGTCCCTGGCGCTATAAAAAGCTGCGGTGAACCTAAATACCTACCTGCCTAACTAGCGTCACCTGTGACACTAATACAGCGATCAGAAAAACGATCGCTTATTAGGCTGGGTTCACACTGGAGCGATGCGGGAACGCCACGAATGCGCGGCGGGTTCCCGCATCGCATGCCTCCCGGCGGCAGTTCACACTGCCCTATGCGAACTGCTGGGAGTGTCAGTGAAATGTTAATGACACCCCCAGATCAGTTCGCATATCGCAGTGCGATCTGCAAACTTGGATCGCATGGTGTGAACACCCATGCGATCCGATTCTGCTGCGGACCAAAAAAAGGGTCCCGTGCGAGTTTGCGGCGGGTGCGGCGGGTGCGACACGAATTCAGCCATACTATCTGTATAGCTGAACTCGAATCGCACAGAGATCGGATGTGATTTGCACTGCAGTGCGGTGCGAATCACATCCGTTCTCATAAACCGCTGCAATGTGAACCCAGCCTTAGTGACACTGGCGACGGGGGGTGATCACGGGGTTAAACCTTTATTGGGGGGGTTAGGGGGGTATCTTAGAACTAAAGGGGGCTAACCCTAACTGCCCTAACAGTTATTAGTCACAAATGACACCCGCCGGGTGATCAGGGGGTTAAACCTTTATTAGGTAATAAATGGCGGGTGCCCTGAAACTATAAAAAAATAACTAACCAACCAGCGTCACCTGTAACAGTTATATGGTGATCACTGGTGAAAGGGTTAACTAGGGGGCAATCAGGGGGCTTTATGTGGTAGTATATGGGGGTCCCTGGCGCTATAAAAAGCTGCGGCGAACCTAAATACCTACCTGCCTAACTAGCGTCACCTGTGACACTAATACGGCGATCAGAAAAATGATCGCTTATTAGGCTGGGTTCACACTGGAGCGATGCGGAAACGCCGCGAATCCGCGGCGGGTTCCCGCATCGCATGCCTCCCGGCGGCAGTTCACACTGCCCTATGCGAACTGCTGGGAGTGTCAGTGAAATGTTACTGACACCCCCAGATCAGTTCGCATATCGCAGTGCGATCTGCAAACTTGGATCGCATGGTGTGAACACCCATGCGATCCGATTCTGCTGCGGGCCAAAAAAAGGGTCCCGTGCGAATTTGCGGCGGGTGCGGCGGGTGTGGCGGGTGCGGCGGGTGCGGCGAATGGCTGAACTCGAATCGCACAGAGATCGGATGTGATTTGCACTGCAGTGCGGTGCGAATCACATTCGTTCTCATAAACCGCTGCAATGTGAACCCAGCCTTAGTGACACTGGCGACGGGGGGTGAACACGGGGTTAAACCTTTATTGGGGGGGTTAGGGGGGTACATTAGAACTAAAGGGGGCTAACCCTAACTGCCCTAACAGTTATTACAGTCACAAATGACACCAATGCAAAAAAAAAAAAAAATGACATTGGTGTCACTGTGACTGGGGGGCAGGGGTAATTGGGGGGGTGATCGGGGGGGTGTGAGTGTGCCTGGCATGTTCTACTGTGTGTGTAGAGTGTTGGTGCAACTCACCGATCCGCTCTCCTCCGTGTCGGAACGAAAAATACCGACACGGAGGAGAGAATACATCACTTCCTCTCCTGTGTTTACATTACAGGAGAGGAAGTGATGTCACGGGGGATTTCTATTCGTCGGGAGCGATCACGAGGGGGTGGCCATGAATGAATGGCCGCCCCCTCGTCCCGGATCGCTCCCGGACGAAAACCGACCGCCGCAGGCACCGGGCGGGGGCCCGATCGGGCCCCCGACCCGCGGGAGGCAAGGGACGTACATGTAAGCCCTTATGCCTGCCCGTGCCATTCTGCCGACGTACATCGGCGTGCGGCGGTCGGCAACTGGTTAATGATATACTGTTTCCTCTGAACACTGTATACCCAATTTTAGAAAAAAAAAAATTATGTTTCACCTTTACCAGGTTAATATCTGAATTGTAATGGAGAGCGCGTTTGCAGGGTGGTAATTCTGCGCTTGGCCACCAGGGGCGCATGGTTTGGAAATAACCAGGCTCGGATGGGGAATAGCCAACCTGAATCAAACAGCCGGAAAACTGGAAAACTCCCCTCCGGGATATGTGGGGGGTGCATATAGTAGATGTAGAGAATTAGACCCAGGGGCGTTACAGGTTAAACCATCCAAGCCTGCGATTTTGTAATCTCCCATATTTTAAACCTGCCTATGGGGGGTAGACCCTTCAGACTGTTCATTATAATATACGTGAGGTGCACCAAGATGGCACCACCTCAGACGACGTCCTATGATGAAATGCGTAAGTCAGGGTTAGGTACGCACTCACGTCACTTACAGTTGCAGAGTTCTAGTCAGTGGCAGGCACGCCAGCCTGGAGCTCAGGGTTTGCAACCAGGGCACACTAGCTTTACACTTGACTTAGTCAAGTTATGTCAAGTTATGTTTTGTTTTTAACTTTACTTTACTGTACTATTTTTATTAAACAAACCATTTGGATTTTCACTATGAGTGTCGTCTCTTTGGTTTACGAGGATATCCTGCGTTTTTTTGAAGAAACAATTGTAGCGGATGACATTTGGGATTAAATGTCACACGCCTGTAAATTTAGTTTTTGAAATCAGAACAGTAAACGTTCTGAGGGTTAATTGTGTAGGTGGGCCTTAACACCAGTCTGGTCAGGCTGTGTTTGGAAGTTCTGCCTGGTCATGTGGATGGTGAGGTGCACATGACAGGCTAGAACTAAGTCTGGTTGGATGTTTGGGTATCGGCCTTCTCGGAGCCAATCAGTGAGAGTGCCGGGCCCACTGAGGAGTTTGGGAAGGGGTACTTAAAGGGGTGTGGGTCACGTGTTCGGGGTTTCGGAGTTGTTCGAGAGACCTGTGTGGTCTAGTCTGGTTCCAGGACCGGGGTAGCCCCATGAGGGGTCCCGGTCACTGGGTGTGACACCCCGCAACATGTTCCTGTCAGTGGCCCCTGATAGACCTGCTTAGTCTGGGGTAGGGATCCGTCCATTCACGAGTCTTGGAACCTGCTGGTCCGAGGTGCAGTAACTGAGGGAGGATTCAAAGTGTTCAGGTGAGCTCTCAGCTTGGAGGGACACCACAGCTCGTGGAAGAGGGCCGGAAAGTGGCATCCTGAGAAGTGCCTGGTTACTGAGTTGAAAAGGACATTGACGAATTCACACTTTTCCAGTACCAGTCCCAAAGGAGATGGGAAATGTTCCAGGTACAGAGAAAAAAGGTTCCTGTTTACCCTTGTTGTTTGTTTGTTCAAGTTTGAGTCAATGTGCTGACTGCCATGATCTCTGGCTAGAGATCTGTTTAGCTTGGAAGTACCCAGCTGCGAGTGGCTACTCTATGGATGGAAATAGAGACTTTGCTAGACCTGCAGTTCAAGGTGCCTAAGTTCTTCACCCGTGCCCTCTGTTCCCTAAGAGACTGTGTTATTTGAAAGTTCTACTGCAGAATAAAACCTTTTTGAAAGGACTTCATCTGTGTCAGTGTACAAGTCATTGGGTATCAACCCTGGGAACCCCTAGTGGAAGAGCAGAAGTGAGCCTGATTTTACACTTTCCAGATTTAGTAAATAAACCCCATTGTGTACTTAAAAGTGGGGTATGCCTGTAATTGATGTAATCAAGACAGCTGCTAGCACTGATCACGTCCAATACGATTGTGCAGACCATACTAAAATACAAAAGAAAGTGCCATGCTATCTAGATCTAACAGTGAGTAGCCCCACTAAACGCTTCAATTAAAATGTATTATATACATACTCTACTGGTTAAAGTAACCTAGTGATAGCAAAGTGATCATGTGCATCAATATAATATATAGTATCCACTTATATATAAACAGTCTTTATAAAGTGCTTCAATTCTAAAACAGAAAGTGTTCCCATGCACTAAAAGTGCTAACGTGAATAATTCTTCATCCAATAACATGCACAAATGAATCCATAGAGTTCATTCGAGTTAGATAGATGAAATCCACAGATTCTATTGATAATAGTCACTGGTGTGCTTGTGTCCACTCGTGTGCCCCCCCCCCATCTTCAGTGTGTGCACTCACCTTAGAGCGTGTGACCTTGCACCTAAGCTTGGTCAAAACACGCTTCTGAACCAACTCTGGGTTCAATGTCTGTGCTTGGGTCCTGGGCTGATTGCATGTAAGCAATTTCATCTACCTGGAATGGACTCTATTTTTTCATCTGTGCATGTTATTGCATGACAAATTGCATGAAGCATTTTGCACTCTAGCACTTTTAGTCTACTGGAACACTTTTTGTTTTAGAATTGAAGCACTTTATAAGGGCTGTTAATATATAAGCGGATACACTATATTATATAGATGCACATGATCACTAGGTTACTTTAACCAGTAGAGTATGTATATAATACATTTTAATTGGAGCGCTTAGTGGGGCTACTCACTGTTAGATCTAGATAGTGCAACAAGTCATTTCATAATTTGCGATTTTTTGCACTATTTAGGATTGAATTTTATTGTTGATTTTTTTTACCTATTTTTCATATTTTCTTTTTGACACTTTTTTCACTGGACTTATGTTATTCATTTTTATTGAAAGCATAACCAATTTCTCATCAATTTATCATATGTAACACTAACCCCCGAAGGAGCGGCTGGTTTTGCTGGGCTTACCATTTACCTTCTCCACCTCATTGTTCTTGTCTAGGGGTTCCCGAGGTTGATGGCCCAATAACTGCAGAGACCGACACTTGAATCCCTTTTGAGGAATTTTTATTTGTATAAAACGTTTAGCAAAACACAGTCTCTCAGGTTGGGAATAGAGGGTATGGGTAGGAAAGCTCAGGTAATCGTTTGGAAAACTGCTGACACTTGAAATGTCTCTCTCTAGACGATCCAGGGAATAGCCATTCGCAACTGGATACTTCAGCTGTTGGATAAATCCTGGTTTATGGATTTAGCAACCGACAAGTGATTCAAACTTACCCGTATATACTCGAGTATAGGCCGACCCGAATATAAGCCGAGGCCCCCAATTTACCCCCAAAAAAACTGGCAAACTTATTGACTCGTGTATAAGCCGAGGGTGAGACATGCCTGTCCATCCCTGTGTGTGTGTCCGTCCATCCCTGTGTGTCCGTCCATCCCTGTGTGTCCGTCCATCCCTGTGTGTCCGTCCATCCATCCCTGTGTGTGTGTGTGTCCATCCATCCATCCATCCCTGTGTGTGTGTGTGTCCATCCATCCATCCATCCCTGTGTGTGTGTGTGTCCATCCATCCATCCATCCCTGTGTGTGTGTGTCTCCATCCATCCATCCATCCCTGTGTGTGTGTGTCTCCATCCATCCATCCCTGTGTGTGTGTGTCTCCATCCATCCATCCATCCCTGTGTGTGTGTGTCCGTGTGTGTGTGTGTGTGTGTGTGTGTGTGTGTGTGTGTCCAGCCTACCTGTGTCCCGAGCCTGTGTCCCGAGCCTCCGTCCCGTGCCTTGCCTCCTTGCCTCCGTCCCGTGCCGTGCCTTGCCTCCTTGCCTCCGTCCCGTGCCGTGCCTTGCCTCCGTCCCGTGTCGTGCCTTGCCTCCGTCCCGTCCCGTGCCGTGCCTTGCCTTGCCTCCGTCCCGTGCCTTGCCAGGATCGCCGCTCTTCGTAGGCGCCCATTCTAAAATTCAAAAGCCGCGCCTCCGCCTTCGCCTGTGATAGGCGGAACACTGAATTTCCCAGCAGCCTGTGTTCCGCCTATCACGGACATCGTCTCATCCTCGTCCGTAGTACGAGGATGAGACGATGTCCGTGATAGGCGGAACACAGGCTGCTGGGAAATTCAGTGTTCCGCCTATCACAGGCGAAGGCGGAGGCGGAGGCGCGGCGTTTGAAGGGTAGAATGTCCGCTGTCTGTCTGCTCGACACGCTGATCGAGCAGGCAGACAGCGATGACTCGAGTATAAGCCGAGGGGGGCACTTTCAGCCTCAAAAAAGAGGCTGAAAATCTCGGCTTATACTCGAGTATATACGGTAGCAAAGCCTCTGCCACAGACTTGGTTGTAAAACTTTAGATGAACACAGAAAGTCTCTCACATGAACTTAGTTGTAACCGAAGAATAAAATTAGGAAATTTTTTACAGTACCAGAATCTTGCAGCCGGTCCGGTGATACCGTAAGAATGTGGATTTACTTGGTGTCCTTTCAGCTCAGCTTCCAGGCTCTTACCGAGCAGCCAGCCTCATGCATGGTCCTCTTCTGAAGAGTCCTCCCCTGGTTGTGTTTTGAGTTGTTGGGCCTCTCCAAACCCGAGACGGCACCGGACCACCTTGAAATCCTCCTTCCAGTTACTGCACCTCGGACTAGCCAGTCTCGAGACTCGGAAATGGATGGAACCGCACCCCAGGCCATGAGGGCCCCTGGGGGCTGGTCAGGAGGACCAGGACCATGGAGTCAGAACATACTTCTGGACCGGAACCCAGAACCATGTGACCTCAGCACCTTAAGTACCCTCTCCCAGAATACACGGCGAGACAACGCACCCACTGATTGGCTCAGAGAGAGAGATTGGTACCCAATGCGTCCAACCACACTGCGTTCCAATGCCTGTCATAGAGGATACATGCATCTATGACCAGGCAGAACATAGTACAGTAAAGTCAAACTGATGCCAGAATCGCAATTTACATAATTTAACCCCAAGACCCAACTATGGTCTTAGAAAAACCAGATTTACAAAACATAGCGCTTACTCTTCAGGAGTACCAGCGCTACACATATATAAGTAAGTAATATATAATATTTGGGATATATTATTAACCTCCCTGGCGGTAATCCCGAGTCTGGCTCGGGTTAGGATTTTACTATCATGAGCGGTAACCCCGAGCCAGACTCGGGATCGCATCGCTGGATGCAGGGAGGACACAGAGAGAGTTACTTACATTGTCCCCTGGATCCAGCGTCGTCCTCAGCGCTGTGTGATCGAGCTGTACTCCGCTCGATTCACACAGTGCCCGAGTGCCGCCGAGCTCCGTTCCCTGCGACGTTACGGTGCACGGGAGCGGAGATCGGCGCCAAATTCAAAAAAGTAAAAAGACACAAAACACACACAGTACTGTAATCTTACAGATTACAGTACTGTATTAAAAAATTACACAACCCATTTGTCCCTAGTGGTCTGTGCAGTGCCCTGCATGCACTTTTATATTATAAATACAGTTTTTTCTGCCTGAAATTTGGAGATTGTCCATAGCAACCAAAAAGTGTCCCTTTTTCAGTGTTTTAGGATTTGATTACATTATTGAATAATTTGTATTATTCTTTATTATATTATAAACTTTATCATACCCGGGATGTCTGCTAGACTCTGGTTTGAACAGATTTAAGAGAGTTATTCCTAAAAACGCCAAATTTCCATGCAAAATAATTGTACCGCTTTCAGCACCTAAAACCAGAATGAATCATACTGCCAGGGAGGTTAAGGAAGAACTCTGTTTGTTATAGATGATCTGATGAGATCACTATCACCCTTGGCACAATTATTTTAGGACTGGGTGTTGGAGATATGGTTATAAACAGCACAATTAATAGACCTACAATAGTACACTATCAAATATAGGTCACAGTTTAAGCAAATTTTTACACAGTTTCTTGGTAGAAGTGACCAACTAGAGAATAACTGCTAGCCGTCTATTGCATATTCACCTGGGAGGAGTGATTCACTGTAGGGAACCGCCCTTCTGGTGACGGGAAATGCAACCTACAGCAACTAATATCCATCTATTGTATACTCACCTGGGAGGAGTGAGTCATTGGAGAGGATCACTCTTTAGGTGACAGGCAGTGCCACCCACCCCTTCATACATACAACCTTTAATATTGGAGCTTCAATTAAAGCATCCTGGGGAGGCAGCAGCCTATTGAAACCTAAGCGCGGAATATAATAACTTATATACATTGTCCTTGTCATTTCTAGTGAATTGAACTGAAATAACACCAATCTTCCAAGCTAAAATAAAAATTCCTCCGCCCCCTATAATGGAGATGAAAAGAATAAGATGTGATTGTAGTCCAAATTAGGAGAGCAGCCTAGGATGACAATCATGGCACCCACCACAGATACACTAGGACAGGAAATGTATTATTTGCAGGATTACAAACAGAAAATAAACAGGAATGGTAAACTGCAAACGATTTATTCAGCTAAACCCACCCCTCTGCTTTTCAGCAACCTTTAGCCCTTCTAATATCTAATGGGGTACCAGGGTAAGCTGAGTTGCTAAGAGAATGCCTTGAATTAATCCAGCACCTGAAGCCACTGAGGGTATTTAAGCCTTGTTAAAAAGTGAATCTACTTTTTTTTACTAAAATAAAATAAGCCTAAAAATTTCTCCCACTGCCCGTGCTACTGAATGCCGCTCCAGTGATGAGATCATTGAAACTGACGTTTATGGGAGTGTAAATTTCTTGATTCCCCACTGCAATCAGGGGCTCTTCCCACCAACATGTCAGTACCATATCCTATAGTAACCAAGGGGTCAGCAGAAGGAGAACACTGAAAAAATTGGGGGAACAATAGATACTCTTCTAAAAGTGTTTCTGAAGAGGCCCTGAGAGGTTTTTGGAAAGTCAAGTAGCTTTCTTCCTTTTGGGGCAATCTGGCTTTAGTGACAGATTTGTTTAAATATACATAGCCTGGTCACAAGTTCAGTTTAAAGCAAATTCTTCCAGTACAGGTCATGTCTGAACACACCGGAAATGCATCAGCATTATAAAAATAAGAAGATACAAAAGATAACAAATAAAACAGATAACCTATGAAATACATACAACATGGTAGGGCAGTGGAAGGAGCATGTCAGCCTGAAAGAAATATAATCTCAAAGGAACCTCCACATGTTTTAAAGTCAAACAGCAATATTACAGAAGGGAGGCAGAGAAAACAAAAGTTGGAAAGAAGAGAGAATAGAGGGGGGAAAAAGGGCAGGCTGAAGGAGGGAGGAAAGGGGGAGCATCCAGTTTCTGTCACACAATCGCATCCAAAGGTAAACCAACCTTACAAAAGAACATAGTGTTTAAGAAAAATATTGTTTCAGTTTAGGCGTTTCAACAAACACCCTCCAAGCCCTCCATGCTGCACTAAACTGCTTTTTTGTGCCAGTATCTTGAGCAATCATACGTTCCATCAGTATAAGTTAGATCAAAATTTCAAACCATTCTGCCAGTGAAGGGACAACCTATGCCTTCCAATGAGGGATAAGTTGCCGGGCAGCAACTAGAAAAAGGTCACAAATATGAGCGTTTCACCGAATTCCCTGTACCAGGAATCAGTAATGATGCCTGTGGGGTATTTTGATAATTTGTGAGATAACAGTCATTATACAGATCAAAATAAAGTAAATGAAAAAATAGAAATCTTATCCCAGAAGGGACAGGCAACTCCACTAAACATGGATAAAAGTACCCTCGTGTCTATTGCACCAACAGCAGATATTTTTTATTGTTAGAAAAATCTTTGGGAGCGTGTAGCTGGACAATAATACCAATGCGTTCAAATTTTGTAATTACGTTCCTGTGCATTGCAGGACATAGAAAGGGAATGTGTCAGATTGAATTCCTTTAAGGATAAGTTCACACTTTCTAACATGTTACACTCGTATTCAGTGTGTAACATGTAATGTGTTACTGTGGGAACTTGCCCCTGCCCCCCCCCCCGAGTCCCCGCTGTGATAGCAGATTGGGGATCTTCTCCTTATGTCTGTTGTCACAATTCAAAAAAAATGCACTGCAGGGCTCCACCCAGCCACGTCTTCCATTCACAGAGTTCTGTGAATGTCAAACTACAACTACCAACAGCCTTTGCGGCTGTCGGGTTGTAGTTATCAATGAACTACCAGGGCGCTGTTGAGCACTCTAGGTAGTTAATTGAGGCTTCCTGTTAGTGTGTAACTGCCTGCCCATACGAGGTACAAGCAGACAGCTTACACACAGAGTCTGCAAGAGTCCTGCATAGTACCCATGATCTGCTCATCAAAGGTACAATGCTTTAAGGGCTCCAAAAAAAAAAAGATAAATTGACACTTTTACTCACAAAAAAGATGTGTATGTATTTGTTTTTTTTTAACTGTGAACTTATTCTTTAAGCCAATCCTCCGCTGAAAAGTATGCATCGCAGTCAGACTCCCATTGGGCCAAAAATGGGAATTGAGGGACTAATTTGCCAGTTAGGAGAATAGACTAGGGAAACCGTATGTGCGTGTGGTTTGGACTGCGTACAAATACGCTGAAAGGAGACAACGCATTATAGAAACTTAATAATTGTCTATGAAGAAACCAAAGGGATCCTCTACAATGGCAAAGGAACTGATGGGTATCTGCAGAAACAATGCCCCCAGTGGATAGAATATGCCAAAGCTGTGGCTAAAATTCTTTGTCCCATTTACCCAGTCTTAGTGAGGAAATCCTGGGTGGAAAATCTGGGTTACCTAATAGGGGGCCAGGTGTGTTTGAAAGTGCATCGGTGTCAATTGAATTTTTCCAACACGTTGCAGATGCCTCTAGTAAGGGGGAACAGTTCCTCAATTCTGATCAAACTGAAACACCCACCCATATAAGAGCGTGTATGTCTCTAGGTGAAAGTTAAGTCTCAATAGCGACCTATTGCTTATGCTGCTTCTGGTGGAACCAGTCCTGAATGCGAGCTAGTAATACTGCCCTGTGGTATAAAAGAAATCGGGGAGGCCTGTCCCTCTGTCTTTCTTACATATGGTCAAACTGGAATGCTTTTCCCTAGGGTGAGTGTTATACCAGATGAACCTAGAAACCAGATGTTGTCATTTTATGCAAATAAGCCTTCGCAAGAAGGATAGGTACCCTCTGCACCACATACAAAAACATGGGTAAAATGTCAATTTTCATGTCTAAAAATAGAAAAATGTTCCCTGTTCTACAAATGATCATTTAAAATCATAATTTAAAAAAAAGGTTTTAAAGCAAATATTCTTAAAGCTGAGGAATAATCCCCACTTTTATACTGGTCAGGAGAAAATCCCTTTGGCCTTATTTGTCATTGGAACATCTGTGGTTGGTCGTTTTATTTATTACATTTATTATTTTTTATAGGTGTATTTTATTGTCCTTCAGATCCACTCATGAAAGCTGTTTATTGATAGTGTAAATAGGGTATAGCTTTATCACACCTCAAACAGTTTTGTCATTTTTCTTTATTATACAATGCGTCTGTAGAAGATTTTCTTGACCGTGTGTTTTATCATGGCATCTATTTCTTTCTTGTAAAATATGCTTAGCAAAAACAGCACTGTGCTTTGCTTAACTATGATTATAAAGATACATGGAAACCATAATCATTTTGTACATTGTAGGCATTAAAATTTTAAAATTTGATGTTTCTCTTTTTTTTAACACAATGGGGTTGATTTAATAATGCCAAATAGGCTGTTTGCTTTGCAAGGAAAAGTTTCAGCAGCTTAGTGAATGAGTTGAAGCTCTGCTGACTTCCATCATCCAATTATGTGCAAACATAATCAATATATATTTTTTTTTCCTTTGCACAGGATTGTGTATTTTGTTTATTTTCACCACATTCCAAAGTAACAATGTTCTTGCAAAGTGAATAGCCTATTGTCCTTTAGTAAATTGACCTATATTTTTTTTTTTTTCTATCAGCCAAGAATACTAACATTTTGTCAGGTAATTTAAAAATAAAAATATAAATGGTAAATTTATAATTTTCTAGCGATGTGTGCAGACAATACAATTTCATATTCATATCAGCCTCCAACTGTATTCTCTGGAGTCTTAGTTGGGAAATTAAACAGTTGCTGACTGGTTACTATGGGCAAAAAGAAACTACCCTTTACAACACTTTTTTTTACATCTGTCCCTTGGTTTATGTTAAAATGAACAATTAAAGAGGAAGTAAACCCTGATGAGTTTACTTCCTCTTTCATTCCCTGCAAAGGCAAAGCATAATGGACTACTATGCATCGCATAGTAGCCCATTATGTGTCACTTACCTGACACAGGAGCCAGCGAAGTCGCCGCTGTCCCCTGTAGTCCGCCGCATCCATCTTGTTGGTGGGGTCTCGCAGCTCCGCCGCTGTCGTTCGGCGAAGCCGCGATGACGTCACTCCCGTGCATGCGCACGGGAGCAGACACGCGCAGCAGCTCCGTCGCTGAGAATGCCGCGCTCAGTGCGCCTGCGCACCGCTGACAGCGGTGCCCGTTTTCGGGCAAATATCTCCTAAACCATATAGGTTTAGGAGATATTGCTTGGACCTACAGGTAAGCCTTAATCTAGGCTTACCTGTAGGTCAAAGTGGTTTGTAAGGGTTTACAACCACTTTAAGAACAATGACATAGCAGAGAGCAAAGTAAAGTCAAAGAGGATTAGATTACTTGAAAGGTATGTGGATAGTATTCTAAATTTCATTTCAGTCGTTTTCATAGATGTCCCATATGCAGTATTTGAGCACCTTCTTACATAGCAGGTTTCTGTATTCAACATGAGCTCGTTGGATCTGCAAGCTCTTATTAATGCCAAAAGGAAATTGGCAAATTGGGCTATCTTTCTTCCACTCTCCACAATACTTTGCTGTCTCAAATTTAAAGTACGATAGAACAAGCCAGTGGTAGGTATACCCTTATGCAAGATATGTTAGGGTGCCCACAGATTAACCGCTTAAGGACCGCCCCATATACATATACTGTGGCAGAGCGGCCCTTATGTGCAAAATCACATAAGGGCCTCTGTACTCTGTACTCTGGGGTGCATGTGCGCCGCCGGAGCCCGTTTCCGCTGTGACTGGACACAGCAGGAGCCAATCAGCAGGTCCCAGCGAACCCGAGAGGCAGAACAGCGGTCTGCCTATGTAAACAAGTAAGGAAGACAGAGATATTGGGGGTTACTTACGAAAGGCAAATCCACTTTGCACTACAAGTGCAAAGTGCACTTGAAATTGTACTGATAGTGCACTTGGAAGTGCAGTCTTTGTAGATCTGAGGGGGACATGCAAGGAAAATAAAAAACAGCATTTTAGCTTGCACATGATTGAATAATTAAATCAGCAGAGCTTTCCCTAATTTCAGATCTACCCCTCAGATTTACAGCGACTGCACTCCCAAGTGCACTTTCAAGTGCACTTTGCACTTGTAGTTTGCACTTGTAGTGCAAAGTGGATTTGCCTTTCTTAATAACCCCCATTGTGTTTCTGCTAAGTTGGAATACGGATCTCTGTCTTCCTACAGTTAAACTACCCCCCACACGGTTAGAAAGCACTCCCAGGGAACACATTTAACCCTTTGTTCGACCCTGATGTTAACCCCTTCCCTGACAATGTCTATAGTACAATGACAGTGCATTTTATTATTTATTTCTTTTACCATTGATCACTATATTGGTGTCATTGGTCCACAAAAAGGGTCAAAATTGTCAGTTAGGTGTCCAACTTGTTTGCCGCAATGTTGTAGCTAAAAATTGCTAAAAATCGCTGATCGATGCCATTGCTAGTAAAAAAAAATTAAATAAATAAAAACTCCATAAATCTATCCCATAATTTGTAGATGCTAAAACTTTTGCGCAAACCAATCAATACATGCTTATTGGGATTTTTTTTTACCAAAAACATGTAGCAGAATACATATTGGCCTAAATTGATGAAGAAATTAGATTTGTTTTACTTTTTTTATTGGATATGTTTTATAGCAGAAAGTAAAATATATATATATATATATATATATATATATATATATTTTTTTTTTATTTTTTTTTTTATCGTCAGTTTTTTTGTTTACAGCGCAAAAACAAAAACAAAAACCGCAGAGGTGATCAAATACCACCAAAAGAAAGCTCTATTTGTGGGAAAAAAAAGGACATCAATTTAATTTGGGTACAGTGTCGTACAACTGCGCAATTCTTGCCAGTTATAGTGTAGGATGGCAAAAAAATGGCCTGGTCAGGAAGAGGGTAAAACCTTCCGGAGCTGAAGTGGTTAAAGTCCAAGACTTATATGGAGTTTATTTAATGCCATAATGGATAAAGTCATTGCACTTACATAAAACTACTGGTCCAACGTAGTCACTAGTGATGGACGAACGTTTCGCCCGGCGGTCGTTTCGCGGCGAATTTCCGACTTTCGCCGTCCGCGGGTTCGAACGCCTTTTTCCGTCGTTCGCCCCGGCGGACTTACGTGTTTAATGTATACAAGAACTTTAACCTTTCGTGACACGTTTATCATGTGTTACAGGACAACCAATTGAGACATGACAGCTCATGGACACTTGGACATTCCCCCTAACCTATAAATACACCCGATCCGGTGGCCATTTTACATTCTTTCTTCTGTCACTGTAGGGAAAGGATCCTGTGTGGAGTAGGGACAGAGAAAACGCTAGCTATTTGGTACACAAAAGTTCTTTTCAGGACTGGTATAGGTGTTAGGTCAGCAGCCTGAGTTTCTTTTGTCAGTTTAGATAAAGGGACAGAGCGCTGTATGCTGCTATTTTAGGGACAGCTCAGCCAGATTAGTCTTTCTTCATCATCATCATCATCATCATCATTAGCTGTTACTATCAGGTCCACAAAAGAGCTGTTCCAGCTAATCGTTCCAGCCTACTCTTTTTTGCCAATTTGTATAGGGACAGGCAGGAAGCAGTGTGTCAGGCAGTGAGGATAATTTTAAAGACTTGCTGTTACTATTAGTTCCACAAAGGTTCTTTTCAGGACTGGTATCAGTGGTACGGTAATAGGCTTGTACACGTATAATATTCTTTCTTCCAAATATAGAAAGAATATTATACTTGACTGCTGCCCTTCTGCTGCAGTCTGCTAATCATTCACAACTCACTTGTTCCACAAAGCTCTTTATCAGGACTGGTAACTTGGTCTGTCTAGGGTGCTACGGTACATAGGCCTGAGTGCAGTACAGTCTGCTGTTCTGTAAGGACCGCTATCGGTCCACAATACATAGGGTTGCCGTGCACTACTGCTGACCGCTGCCCTATACTGCAGCAGTCCTTCATTGGTATAGGGACTGACGTACAGTCTGCTAATCACTAACACACAACCTGCTTGGTCCACAAAAGTTCTTATAAGGACTGGTAACTTGGTATAGGGTGCTACGGTACATAGGCCTGAGTGCGTTACAGTCTGCTGTTCTGTAAGGACCGCTATCGGTCCACAATACATAGGGTTGCCGTGCACTACTGCTGACCGCTGCCCTATACTGCAGCAGTCCTTCAGCGGTATAGGGACTGACGCACAGTCTGCTAAACACTAACACACAACCTGCTTGGTCCACAAAAGTTCTTATAAGGACTGGTAACTTGGTATAGGGTGCTACGGTACATAGGCCTGAGTGCAGTACAGTCTGCTGTTCTGTAAGGACTGCTATCGGTCCACAATACATAGGGTTGCCGTGCACTACTGCTGACCGCTGCCCTATACTGCAGCAGTCCTTCAGCGGTATAGGGACTGACGCACAGTCTGCTAAACACTAATACACAACCTGCTTGGTCCACAAAAGTTCTTATAAGGACTGGTAACTTGGTATAGGGTGCTACGGTACATAGGCCTGAGTGCAGTACAGTCTGCTGTTCTGTAAGGACCGCTATCGGTCCACAATACATAGGGTTGCCGTGCACTACTGCTGACCGCTGCCCTATACTGCAGCAGTCCTTCATTGGTATAGGGACTGACGTACAGTCTGCTAATCACTAACACACAACCTGCTTGGTCCACAAAAGTTCTTATAAGGACTGGTAACTTGGTATAGGGTGCTACGGTACATAGGCCTGAGTGCAGTACAGTCTGCTGTTCTGTAAGGACTGCTATCGGTCCACAATACATAGGGTTGCCGTGCACTACTGCTGACCGCTGCCCTATACTGCAGCAGTCCTTCAGCGGTATAGGGACTGACGCACAGTCTGCTAAACACTAATACACAACCTGCTTGGTCCACAAAAGTTCTTATAAGGACTGGTAACTTGGTATAGGGTGCTACGGTACATAGGCCTGAGTGCAGTACAGTCTGCTGTTCTGTAAGGACCGCTATCGGTCCACAATACATAGGGTTGCCGTGCACTACTGCTGACCGCTGCCCTATACTGCAGCAGTCCTTCATTGGTATAGGGACTGACGTACAGTCTGCTAATCACTAACACACAACCTGCTTGGTCCACAAAAGTTCTTATAAGGACTGGTAACTTGGTATAGGGTGCTACGGTACATAGGCCTGAGTGCAGTACAGTCTGCTGTTCTGTAAGGACTGCTATCGGTCCACAATACATAGGGTTGCCGTGCACTACTGCTGACCGCTGCCCTATACTGCAGCAGTCCTTCATTGGTATAGGGACTGACGTACAGTCTGCTAATCACTAACACACAACCTGCTTGGTCCACAAAAGTTCTTATAAGGACTGGTAACTTGGTATAGGGTGCTACGGTACATAGGCCTGAGTGCGTTACAGTCTGCTGTTCTGTAAGGACTGCTATCGGTCCACAATACATAGGGTTGCCGTGCACTACTGCTGACCGCTGCCCTATACTGCAGCAGTCCTTCAGCGGTATAGGGACTGACGCACAGTCTGCTAAACACTAATACACAACCTGCTTGGTCCACAAAAGTTCTTATAAGGACTGGTAACTTGGTATAGGGTGCTACGGTACATAGGCCTGAGTGCAGTACAGTCTGCTGTTCTGTAAGGACCGCTATCGGTCCACAATACATAGGGTTGCCGTGCACTACTGCTGACCGCTGCCCTATACTGCAGCAGTCCTTCATTGGTATAGGGACTGACGTACAGTCTGCTAATCACTAACACACAACCTGCTTGGTCCACAAAAGTTCTTATAAGGACTGGTAACTTGGTATAGGGTGCTACGGTACATAGGCCTGAGTGCAGTACAGTCTGCTGTTCTGTAAGGACTGCTATCGGTCCACAATACATAGGGTTGCCGTGCACTACTGCTGACCGCTGCCCTATACTGCAGCAGTCCTTCAGCGGTATAGGGACTGACGCACAGTCTGCTAAACACTAATACACAACCTGCTTGGTCCACAAAAGTTCTTATAAGGACTGGTAACTTGGTATAGGGTGCTACGGTACATAGGCCTGAGTGCAGTACAGTCTGCTGTTCTGTAAGGACCGCTATCGGTCCACAATACATAGGGTTGCCGTGCACTACTGCTGACCGCTGCCCTATACTGCAGCAGTCCTTCATTGGTATAGGGACTGACGTACAGTCTGCTAATCACTAACACACAACCTGCTTGGTCCACAAAAGTTCTTATAAGGACTGGTAACTTGGTATAGGGTGCTACGGTACATAGGCCTGAGTGCGTTACAGTCTGCTGTTCTGTAAGGACCGCTATCGGTCCACAATACATAGGGTTGCCGTGCACTACTGCTGACCGCTGCCCTATACTGCAGCAGTCCTTCAGCGGTATAGGGACTGACGCACAGTCTGCTAAACACTAACACACAACCTGCTTGGTCCACAAAAGTTTTTATAAGGACTGGTAACTTGGTATAGGGTGCTACGGTACATAGGCCTGAGTGCAGTACAGTCTGCTGTTCTGTAAGGACCGCTATCGGTCCACAATACATAGGGTTGACGTGCACTACTGCTGACCGCTGCCCTATACTGCAGCAGTCCTTCAGCGGTATAGGGACTAAGAGTTTTGTCACAGGGTGATTTAAAAAATGACAGGCAGAGGAAGAGGCAGGCCCTTCCGCAGGGGTGGTAGGGGTAGGGCAGGAGCAACAGCCTTGAGCCAAAGTGGGAAGTTGCAGAAGGTGCGTTCAATTACTTTAAAGGACGCACCAGACTTGGTTGAGTGGCTCACTCAGCCTTATTCTTCTGCACCCTCCTCATCCTCTCGATCTGCACCCTCTTCTTCACTCTCTGCTATGTGCACCCCCAAAGACACTACCACCAACAACACCACCACCACCACATACCTTCCGCTTGAGTGCAAATGGGGGCCTTCATGCTCCAGTGTTTTAATAGGGACCCCCGTATAAAAAGCATGAGGGTCAAGGACCAGTACTGGGTGGCAACGTACTTAGATCCCCGGTACAAACACAAAATGGCGGAAATGTTACCGCCGTCGCAGAGGGCTGTCAGAATGCAGCACTTCCAGGCCTTGCTTCGAGAAATGCTGCATTCTGCTTTTGCGTGCGCTGGCAGAGGAGCAATTCCCACTCCCAGAGAAGGATTTGCGGGTACCAATCCAACAGCGCCTGCAAGAAGAGGCCGGTTTGAAGATGTGTTGGTGACTTCGGATATGAGGTCATTCTTTCAGCCGACCCATCGACAGGTGTCCTCCGGATCCAGCATCAGGGAACGCCTAGACCGTCAGGTGTCCGACTACATTGGGTTAACGGCCGATGTGGACGCTCTGAGGAGTGATGAACCCCTAGACTACTGGGTGGGCAGGCTTGACCTCTGGCCAGAGCTTGCCCAATTTGCAATCGAACTGTTGGCTTGCCCCTCATCCAGTGTCCTGTCCGAAAGGACGTTCAGCGCAGCAGGGGGGATTGTGACCGATAAGCGTACTCGCCTAGCTCACGACAGTGTTAACTACCTCACATTTCTAAAAATGAATGAGGCATGGATCTCGGAGGAATTCAACACATGTGATCAGTAGACCATGTATATGTCTATAAACAATTTTTGGAATCAAGCACACAGACCTTCTTAATTCATTTGGCTCACTTCCCTGACCCAAAAAAGCACACCGTACTATATGCCCCTACCCTCCTCTTTGAAGAGGTTGAGCGGTGTCATATTTCTACTGGGGCTGCTTATTATGAGGGGTTCCCACCATCCCTGTGCTGTGCTGACTTCCTCCTGGGTGTTCTTATTATGAGGGGCTCCCACCATCCCTGTGCTGTGCTGACTTCCTCCTGGGGGTTCTTATTATGAGGGGATCACACCATCCCTGTGCTGTGCTGACTTCCTCCTGGGGCTGCTTACGGTGCTGCTGTCAGCGCTGTATGTCACGGAGCTGCTGTCAGCGCTGTATGTCACGGAGCTGCTGTCAGCGCTGTATGTCACGGAGCTGCTGTCAGCGCTGTATGTCACGGAGCTGCTGTCAGCGCTGTATGTCACGGAGCTGCTGTCAGCGCTGTATGTCACGGAGCTGCTGTCAGCGCTGTATGTCACGGAGCTGCTGTCAGCGCTGTATGTCACGGAGCTGCTGTCAGCGCTGTATGTCACGGTGCTGCTGTCAGCGCTGTATGTCACGGAGCTGCTGTCAGCGCTGTATGTCACGGAGCTGCTGTCAGTGCTGTATGTCACGGAGCTGCTGTCAGCGCTGTATGTCACGGAGCTGCTGTCAGCGCTGTATGTCACGGAGCTGCTGTCAGCGCTGTATGTCACGGTGCTGCTGTCAGCGCTGTATGTCACGGAGCTGCTGTCAGCGCTGTATGTCACGGAGCTGCTGTCAGTGCTGTATGTCACGGAGCTGCTGTCAGCGCTGTATGTCACGGAGCTGCTGTCAGCGCTGTATGTCACGGAGCTGCTGTCAGCGCTGTATGTCACGGTGCTGCTGTCAGCGCTGTATGTCACGGAGCTGCTGTCAGCGCTGTATGTCACGGAGCTGCTGTCAGCGCTGTATGTCACGGAGCTGCTGTCAGCGCTGTATGTCACGGAGCTGCTGTCAGCGCTGTATGTCACGGAGCTGCTGTCAGCGCTGTATGTCACGGTGCTGATGTCAGTGCTCTGTATTACGGTGCTGCTGTCAGTGCTCTGTATCTCCTGCACCCTCTTGTTTGCCTACCCTGGTCCCTGACCTTCCCTCTCCTCCATTGCCTTCATTAGCTCCATAGTCCTGAATTGTCAGAACAATTTCCCAAATAAAAAAAAAATGCTTGTAGTTATCGATCCCAAATTCACCTCATACATGTATTATGCTATTGTCCAGGTGGTGGGACTACGTGCTACCCCCTAATAATTACCCCGTGGCCGCAAATTCGACCTAAAGGTTTGCGAAATTCGCCTCCCATTGAAGTCAATGGAGCCCGCGGCGAACGGTCGTTTTCGCGAACGTTTGTGTCCGTTCGCGTTTCGCGTTCGCGAAACGTCCCGTCGGAAGTTCGTCCATCACTAGTAGTCACACTTTTCTAACTGATTGCTGACACTCTATATTATGGGATAGTACAAAGGTAGAAGCCAGAGGTTGAAATCCAATACAGTGCCTTGAAAAAGTATTCATACCCCTTTAAATTGTCCAAATTTTTTCATGTTACAATCAAAAACGTAAATATATTTTATCAGGATTTTACGTGATAGACCAACACAAAGTGGAACATAGTTGTGAAGTGGAAGGAAAATGATAAATGGTTTTCAACATTTTTAACCAATAAATATGTGAAAAGTGTGGTATGCATTTGTATTCAGCCCCCCCCCCCCCCCCCCGAGTCAATACTTTGTAGAACCACCTTTCACTGTAATTACAGCTGCAAGTCTTTTTGGGGATGTCTCTACCAGCTTTGCACATCTAAAGAGTGACATTTCTAGTGACATTTCTTTGTAAAATAGCTCAAGCTCTGTGAGACTGGATGGATAGTGTCTGTGAACAGCAATTTTCAAGTCTTGCCACAGATTGGATTTAGGTCTAACTTTGACTTTCTAACACATGATTATGCTTTGATCTAAACTATTCCATTATAGCTTTGGGTGTATGTTTAGGGTCATTGTCCTGCTGAAAGGTGAACCTCCACCCCAGCCTCAAGTCTTTTGCAGGCTCTAACAGGTTTTCTTCTAAGATTGCCCTGTATTTGGCTCCATCCATCTTCCCATCAACTCTGACCTGCTTCCCTGTCCCTGCTGAAGAAAAGCATTCCCACAATATGATGCTGCCACCACCATATTTCACGGTAGGGATGGTGTGTTCAGGGTGATGTGCAGTGTTAGTTTTCCACCACACAAAGTTCAATTTTTGTCTCATCTGACCAGAGCACCTTCTTCCACATGTTTGCTGTATCCCCCACATGGCTTCTCGCAAACTTCAAACAGGACTTCTTATGGCTTTCTTTCAACAATGCCTTTCTTCTTGCCATTCTTTCATAAAGGCCAGATTTGTTGGGTGCATAACTAATAGTTGTCAGTTTAGGTGGACGGCCGTACCAGTTGTGCCATACTCTTTCCACTTTCAGGTGATGGGTTGAATAGTGCTCCATGAGATGTTCAAAGCTTGGGATATTTTTGTATGACCTAATCCTGCTTTAATCTTCTCCACAACTTTATCCCAGACCCGTCTTGGCCTTCATGATGCTGTTTGTTCACTGAGGTTCTCTAACAAATCTCTGAGGGCTTCACAGAACAACTGTATTTATACTGAGATTAAGTTACACACAGGTGGACTCTATTTACTAATTAGGTGACTTCTGAAAGCAATTGGTTCCACTAGATTTTAGTTAGGGATATTAGAGTAAAGGGGGCTGAATACAAATGCACGTCATACTTTTCAGATATTTATTTGTAGAAAAAAATGTAAAACCTTTTATCATTTTCCTTCCACTTCTCAATTATATGCCACTTTGTTTTGGTCTATCATATAAAATCCCAATAAAATACATTTATGCTTTTGTGATGTGACAAAATGTGGAAAATTTCAAGGGGTGTGAATATTTTTTCAATGCACTGTATGTTGCCAATACAGACCTTACCCTATGTATGCTGTACCTTACCAGCCTATATTTTATATTACAGGAGCAACATTAAATGTTCACTAGCCACGCAGACATCTAAAGACATTAGTATCATTCTTGAACATCTGAACAACCCCTTTGATGTCTTTGGTCACAGTTTGCCTGATAAAGGGGCTCTTAGCCCTTGTACACACGGTCGGATAATCCGTCGGAATGTGTCCTATCGGACCACGTCGTCGGATAATCCGACTGTGTGTGGTATGCATCAGACTGATTCCGTCGGAATATCCGTTGGACCCAATTTTCCAACATGTTGGAAATATTTCCTGACCAACTGGGCCGATCGGACATACTCCGATCATGTGTAGAGAATTTTGATTGGACCAAGTGCCACGCATGCTCAGATCAAATTCCTACATCAAAGCTATTGGCTACTAGCCTGAATATAGTCCCATCGTAACGAAATTACGTCATCACGTTCTGAAAGATCGGATTTTTTGACAACTTTGTCCGACGGTGTGTATGCAACAGTTTCGGACAAGATCCGACAGGCAAAATCCGACGGATTTGGTTGTGGAAATCTCCGACCATGTGTACAGGGGCTTAAACATTCTCAAACATGGTGAGATTCAATCTTCTAAAAACCGATAAGACAGATTTTTGTTTGAGTTCTGTAATTTTGTGATTAACAAAATTAGCAACAAAAATCAGCAACAATTATGTAGTGTGAGAGCTTACCACTAGAATGATTTTATCCTATTAGGTAGATCTTCATATAGACAGTTTTTGGTGCATGTTAAATAAATTAAAAAAATGTGCCAACTCCCAGTGGTATTCAAAAGCTGCATGCAATGAGTGAGCAACCCTAACATAACATAAATTAGAAGTTTTCACAAAACATATAACAACAGAAAAGGATATTACACCCATGCACAAAGAATATATCCAACTATGTAAAGTAAATTATAAGTAGTATAAATGTCCAGTGATATGAAAATCCTGAGAAAATCCTTCACCACAATAGTGGATCCACCGTGTGTGGCCTCCACCTCAGATAGGAATATTATTGCTGTCTATGAAATAGCCCAGAAAAATGCACTCATTACTGGAATGTCACCTCTTTCAGGGAATAGATTGATCCATCCAGCAAACATCCAGTCATTTCAGCCAATATACCGTACTTTTCTTTCCTTTATAACTATCCAAGCAACCTAACACTCCCAAGCAAAGCGAATTAACAACCACAAAGGAAAAGATCTTAAAGTGTAGTATTTATTGGTAATAGCATAGATAATAAAAAAAACAAAAATCCATAAAAAGACTCTAAAGGACAAATGCTGCTGTTGTCACTTACATCTAATGCTGCCAATCTGGGCAGGACCTTAGGCATCAAACAGGTACCTTTTGATTTGGCTTTCACCCAAGAGTCACACATTTTTATCACAATTTCAGTTAGAAATATGGGTAAAAGTTGTGTGAATCCTAGGTGATAATGTTGATAAATAGATCCATTTATTAATGTGCTTGATTTTTAACATTGTTTAAATCAAAACACATACTGAACTGAATATACTGAACATGATATAATAAAAATTCAGAATGTACAAAAGAATTATATTCCATTGTTTTCACATAGAAGAAAAGAGGTATCAAATATTGGTTAAATGTTGATTTAGTTATAAAAAATTAATTAATAGCTTTGGGAAAAATATTTATATTTAATTATTCTCTATATAAACGGATCATATAATATACACAGTGCCTTGCACAACCTGGAATTACCTTTGGCTTGTTAGAGGACATGAATCATTTAATTTACAGAACATGAACACAACTTTGAAGATTTTTTTTTATTATTGTGAAGAAAACAACAAATAGGATAAAATAACAGAAAAAGTCAATGAGCATAACTATTCACCCCCCCTAAAGTCAATACTTTGTAGAGCCACCTTTTGCGGCTATCACAGCTCCAA
The DNA here is from genome assembly GCF_037356315.1 of Lithobates pipiens. Taxonomy (NCBI): domain Eukaryota; kingdom Metazoa; phylum Chordata; class Amphibia; order Anura; family Ranidae; genus Lithobates; species Lithobates pipiens. The sequence continues at coordinate 143,507,320 of NW_027507790.1, forward strand.
GTCGTTTTGGATAAATCTCTATGAGCTTGGCACATCTTACCACTGGGATTTTTGCCCATTCCTCCTTGCAAAACTGCTGCAGCTCCTTCAAGTTGGATGGTTTGCACTTGTGAACAGCAATCATTAAGTCTGACCACAGATTTTCTATTGAATTGAGGTCTGGGCCTTGACTAGGCCATTCCAACATATTTACATGTTTCCCCTTAAACCATTCAAGTGTTGCTTTAGCAGTGTGTTTGGGGTCATTGTCCTGCTGGAAGGTGAACCTCCGTTCTAGCTTCAAATCACACACTGTTACAGAATATCCATTTATTTAGCACCATACATCTTTCCCTCAACTCCCCATAATGCTGCCACCACCATATTTCACTGTGGGGATGGTGTTCTTTGGGTGATGTGATGTGTCGGGTTAGTGCCAGACAGAATTTTCTTAGATGTCCAAAGAGTTAAATTGTCTCATCAGACCAGAGCACCTTCCTCCATACATTTTGGGAGTCTCCCACATGCCTTTTCTCAAACTTAAAATGTGCCATTTTGTTTTTTGCTTAAAGTAATGGATTTCTTCTAGCCACTCTGCCTCAAAGTCCAACTCTATGGAGCATGCAGCTTATTGTTGTTCTATGTACAGATACTCCAGTCTCTGCTGTGGAACTCTGCAGCTCCTCCAGGGTTACCTTAGATCTATGTACTGCCTCTATGATTAATGCCCTCCTTGCCTTGTCCATGAGTTTTGGTGTGCAGCCGTCTCTTGGCAGGCTTGCTGTTGTGCCATGTTCTTTCCATTTTGTTATGATAGATTTGATCGCGCTCATAGGGATCATCTCAAAGATTTGGATATTATTTTAACCTTGACTTGTACTTCTCAACAAAATTGTCCCTTACTTCTTTGGAGAGTTCCTTGGCCTTCATGGCAGTGTTTGGTTAGTGGTGCCTCTTTCTTAGGTGTTGCAGCCTCCGGGGCCTTTCAAAAGGGTGTGTATATGTAATGACAATTTATGTGACACTTAGATTGCACACAGGGGGACATCAATTCACAAATTATGTGACTTCTGAAGGTAACTGGTTGCACCAGAGATTTTTATGGGCTTCATAACAAAGAGGGTGAATACATACGCACATGGCAATTATCAGTTTTTTATTTCTGAAAAATAGTATTATGTATATAGTTTTCTAATTTTACTTCACCAAATTGTGTTCTGATCCATCACATATAATTCAGATTAAAAAAACATTGAACTAAAGGCTGTAATGTAACAAAATACATAAAAAGCCAAGGGGGTGAATACTTTTGCAAGGCACTGTATTTTACTATATTATACTATATTATAATTATATTATATCTAATTATTTCAAAATTGAAAACAAAGTGAAGTATTTTCTCAAGGCGTTTTAAATTTCTCAGGGAGAATTTTTATTGAAATGCTGTACAAATAGAAACAATTTTCCTTTTCTTAAAACTTTATTTGTAAAAAAAGAACAGAACTTTTTAAAAGAATGTGCTCATTTCAGCTGATGAACATTATAAATTCTATTTTGGCATGACACATAGAACAAAGCACCAAATTAACATGATGAATATTTATTAATATTCATGAAATCTAGCTACACTTAATAGAAGCGGTATGCATTTTTAAAAATCCAGAACCGTACTGATTACCATATGAAAACCGCCCATACTTGAAATAAATTTCTTTCATATTAAGCATTAACATTTTGCACTGTTTCACTTACTGAACAAGTTATTTCTCATTGTGAACTCCGGGAAGATTTCTGAAGAACAAAGCTTAATCTTGCCTTAAAATATTATTTAGATCTTTAAGGATGGCAATGTCATGAGAGTTACAATGAAAAACACTGAAAGTTTTTCTCATTATTTTTCAAAAACATACAAATTAGACAAAAATTTGGAAATTTGTAAATACAAAAAGGAGTGTCCTATCTAAAATTGGCCATTAAAAAAAAAAATTCGCTTCACAAAGTCACAAGCTAGAAATTTGCAGAAAAGCCCCTCAGGGCTAAAAAAAAAAAAAAAAAAAAAAAAAAAACCTTACAAACATGACTACTATAAATTGTTCCGAGTATTGTCATTTTTTGGCAATGAAAAAAAAATACTGGAAGTAAATAAATATATCTTCCCTTATGTACCCTGGTGAAATGTATTGAATTTGATCATTTTTTTTCTAAGTTACTAAATCTTGTAGTCATTAGGGACCCTAGGCTTTACTACACAAGCTAGGTAAAATCAGATTTGTTTTACTAATGGAAATCCTCTTTAAAGCAAATTTGTGGAAGCTTCCATTGTTGTGCTCTGGCCTGTCCTCTCCAAGGCCGCGTACACACGCGCGGACTGTTTGCCCAACCTTGTTCGTCAAACAGTTTCGGCAAACAGTCCGCTCAAAATTTGCATGAGCGGACTTGCCCACACACGAGCGGACTGTTTCAACGAACTGTTTGCCAAACAGTCCGCTCAACTTTTGAAATGAACGGACTCGCCCACGTAAGGCGGAGGCAAATCCGCCCATTTCGAGCGCGTGTACAGGTAGGCGGGGCCCGCGAAGGAGACGTCGCGGGCTCCGCCGCCTGGAATGGGCTTAAAGGGGAACCCCAACGCCGAAAAAAATCGGCGTGGGGGTTCCCCCAAAGTCCACACCAGACCCTTGTGCGAGCACGCTACCCGGCCGGCCAGGAAAGGGGGGCGAGCGAGCGCGCCCCCCCTCCTGAGCCGTACCAGGCCGCGTGCCCTCAACATGGGGGGGTGCCTTGGGGAAGGGGGGGCCGCGCGGCCCCCCCACCCCAAAGCACCTTGTCCCCATGTTGATGAGGACAAGGGCCTCTTCCCGACAACCCTGGCCGTTGGTTGTCGGGGTCTGCGGGCGGGGGGCTTATCGGAATCCGGGAGCCCCCTTTAAGAAGGGGGCCCCCGGATACCGGCCCCCCACCCTATGTGAATGAGTATGGGGTACAATGTACCCCTACCCATTCACCTGTGAAATAAAGTACAAAAAAAAACACAACACAGGGGAAAAAATATTTTATTGCACAGCTCCGGGGGTCTTCCGTCTTCGGGGGTCTTCTCGCCGGACTCCTCCGCTATGTGTGTGTAGCTCTTTTACTAGCGGAGGAGTCCGGCTTTCTTCCTCCCCGCCGCCGGCCTCTTCTCCCGACTTCGGGGGTCTTGTCCCCCTCTTCGGTTCTTCTGCCGGGCCACCGCACCTTCTTGTAGCTCTTTTACAGGCGGTGGCCCGGTCTTCTGTCGCCGCTGCCTTCCGTTCTTCTGTCGCCGCCTTCGGTTCTTCTGCCGGGCCACCGCGCCTTCTTGTAGCTCTTTTACAGGCGGTGGCCCGGTCTTCTGTCGCCGCTGTCGCCGCCTTCCGTTCTTGTTCTTCTTCTTGTTCTTCTTCTTCTTCTCCAGGCGATGTTGACACGTCGCTCCCTCCGGCCGGAATGCCAGGGACGCGCTCCGCTGCCACTTATATAGTGACAATGGGGCGGTGTCACATGGTATATGTCACATGGGTTGGTCACATGGTGACCCCGCCCCCTTACGATGTCATAGTCCCCATGTGACATCAACCCATGTGACCAACCCATGTGACATATACCATGTGACCCCGCCCCATTGTCACTATATAAGTGACCGCACAGCGCGGCTCTGGCATTCCGGCCGGAGGGAGCGACGTGTCAACATCGCCTGGAGAAGAAGAAGAAGAACAAGAAGAAGAACAAGAACGGAAGGCGGCGACAGCGGCGACAGAAGACCGGGCCACCGCCTGTAAAAGAGCTACAAGAAGGCGCGGTGGCCCGGCAGAAGAACCGAAGGCGGCGACAGAAGAACGGAAGGCAGCGGCGACAGAAGACCGGGCCACCGCCTGTAAAAGAGCTACAAGAAGGCGCGGTGGCCCGGCAGAAGAACCGAAGAGGGGGACAAGACCCCCGAAGTCGGGAGAAGAGGCCGGCGGCGGGGAGGAAGAAAGCCGGACTCCTCCGCTAGTAAAAGAGCTACACACACATAGCGGAGGAGTCCGGCGAGAAGACCCCCGAAGACGGAAGACCCCCGGAGCTGTGCAATAAAATATTTTTTCCCCTGTGTTGTGTTTTTTTTTGTACTTTATTTCACAGGTGAACGGGTAGGGGTACATTGTACCCCATACTCATTCACATAGGGTGGGGGGCCGGTATCCGGGGGCCCCCTTCTTAAAGGTGGCTCCCGGATTCCGATAAGCCCCCCGCCCGCAGACCCCGACAACCAACGGCCAGGGTTGTCGGGAAGAGGCCCTTGTCCTCATAAACATGGGGACAAGGTGCTTTGGGGTGGGGGGGCCGCGCGGCCCCCCCTTCCCCAAGGCACCCCCCCATGTTGAGGGCACGCGGCCTGGTACGGCTCAGGAGGGGGGGCGCGCTCGCTCGCCCCCCTTTCCTGGCCGGCCGGGTAGCGTGCTCGCACAAGGGTCTGGTGTGGACTTTGGGGGAACCCCCACGCCGATTTTTTTCGGCGTTGGGGTTCCCCTTTAAGCCCATTCCAGGCGGCGGAGCCCGCGACGTCTCCTTCGCGGGCCCCGCCTACCTGTACACGCGCTCGAAATGGGCGGACTTTCCGAGCGGGAACAGTCCGCTCATTTCTAAAGTACAGCGGACAGGCCCACACACGGGCGGACTGTTCGCTCAAACACAGTTTCAGCGGACAGTTTTTCGGAATTTCCGAAAGACTTTGTCCGTCCAACTGTCCGCTGAAACTGTCCGCTGAAAGCCCACACACGAGCGGACTGTCCGCCCAAACACTGTTCAGCGGACAAGGTTGGGCGAACAGTCCGCCCGTGTGTACGCGGCCCAAGACTCCATGTCTCCATGCTGTGTGAGAAGGTCAGATTAGAACTATAAAAGAACTGTTCATAATTTATTTAAAGAGCACCCTAGGTTTTGGAGCTTCCAAGGTGCTTTGGATATAAGCTTAACAGATGTACGGACAGCTGGAGTTGCTTGTTCTGCACCCTCTCAGCCATATCACAACACTGAAAATTATATATTCTAAGCAGCTCTTAACATGATCATAAAAAGGAAGGTAGAAGGGAAGCAAAATCAGTTGTTTTGTCTTATGGGATAGGTAGCTCTCTAGCACCAACATCCATTAGGTTGCTTGTTGCGTATAACCAGTTATTCACAGCTAAAGTGTGGGGTAAGCAAAAAGGCAATTCATTTAGGTATACAGTATAATAAATTGGATATGATATTTTGTATTCTTCACTGTCTGTTTACATCATTAGACATTTTAAAAGTAATTAGGAATTCATTTTGGGAACTTTATATTTTAATTTGTAAAGATGCATAATTTGCATGATGTGGTGAGCTAATATACATATATATATATATATATATATATATATATATATATATATATATATATACAGTATATATATATATATATATATATATATATATATATATATATATACATTGCTGTGAAAAAGTATTTGTCCCCTTCCTTTTTTCTTTTTTTTTTTTTTTTTTTGGTTTGTAAATTTGTACACATAAATTATTTAGATCATCAGACTAATTTTATTAATACACAAAGATAACCTGAGTAAATAAAATGCAGTTTTTAAATGATAATTTCATTTATTAAGGAAAAAAGCTGCCCAACCCTGCCTGGACCTATGTGAAAAAGTAATTGCCCCTCTCCTTTTGCTAAATTATGAAAGAACTCTTGATTAACCACATTTAGTTTTTTGGAAAGTTGAATTTAGCTGAATCTCACTTGCCACACCTGATTATTGGCAGACCTGTTGAATCACTTAGGCCGCGTACACACGCGGGGACTGTTCGCCCAACTTTGTCCGTCAAACAGTTTCGGCAAACAGTCCGCTCAAAATTAGCATGGACGGACATGGCCACACACGACGAACGAACAGTTTGCTGAAACCGTGCGCGATGACGTGAACGGCACGTACGACGGGACGAAAAATACGACGTCCTATACACTGCATTATAACTTTCGGCGTGTAAATCCTTTCTGAGCATGCGCGGAACTTAGTTTGACGAACAAGCCTACACACGAGGGGACTGTTCGCTGAAACAAAGTTTCAGCGGACAGTTTTTCGGAATTTCCGAAAAACCTTGTTCAGCGGACTGTTCGCTGAAACTGTCCGCTGAAAGCCCACACACGAGCGGACTGTTTGCCGAAACACTGTTCAGCGGACAAAGTTGGGCAAACAGTCCCCGCGTGTGTACACGGCCTTAAAGTAAAACTATACACAAAACCTTTTTGTTCATTTTGGATAGAATATAACCCCTGCCACATTTCCCCCCCCCCCCCCCCCCTTTGTCCCATTGTGGAGATTTCCCTTCAATTCCTGTCCCATAGCCAAACAAGAAGTGAGAGGAAATCCCTGCAAAAGTTTAACTTTTTGGAAGGTGTGCGTCCTGTCACATCTGGCGTAAAACGAACACAGCATTTCATAAAAAGAATATCATACCAACAGTCAAACATGGTGGTGGCAGTGTGATGGTCTGGTGCTGTTTTGCTGCTTTAGCAACTGGACGACTTTCCATAATAGATGGAACCACAAATTCTGCGCTCTACCAGAAAATCTTGAAGGAGAATATCCGGCCATCACTTTGTGACCTCAACCCCAAAAGCACTTGGGTTCCGCAGCAGGACAATAATCCAAAACACACCAGCAAGTCCATCTCTGAGTGATTAAAAAAAAAAATTAAGCCCCACTGCACTGGGCTTATATGCGTACCTCCCTTTGTGCTGGGAGCAGTGACCAGGGTCTCATTGAGAGCCCTGGGCCCCATTCTAACAATCAGGACTCGTAACATCCAATTCCGGGGTCACCTGACCGCTGTGATAACCCCAGATTGGCAATCATAGTGATCAAGTCTGTGAAGTCTGCCCCCTTGTTTTCTGTCTCTATGAATGGACAAGAAAGATACATTGTATCTTTTTCTGTCCTGGTAGAGAAAAAAAAAGTGTGTGTTGAAAAAAATAAAAAATGGAAAAGAATACCTAAATCAAGGCTTGATCTAGGTCAATGACAGGGTTAGTGTTTGGGTCAAGGTCAGGGTCAAATATCAAGGTCAAAGATTTTTTTATTAGTGTCAGTGTGTTTTAGGTAGAATAAAAAAAAGTGTACTATTGTTTCTGGGCTGTACTACAGTACATACAATAACTAACATACACATATACATGAGAGAAACTGAAAAGCAAGCAGGGAATCCAGGAAGTTGTGGAAAAATATGGTCAACAGGCAGGCAGCATTGACAACACAGAAGGAGATATTTTAAATAAGCTTATGCTAGATTGTCAAAAATAACTATTGTGTTTATTACTATGACAATGCTGTTATAATATGAAAGTGTATGCTGTGACCAAAGCGAGTACCATTGTTGCTGTTAGCCAAAACCTGTGAAGAGGGAGTTGGGGGCGGGGCTAAGCCAAGCCACACTTATGCCCTGTATAAATTCAGACGGAAAAGGTCCGATCGGATTTTATTGTCGGAAAATCCGATCGTGTGTGGGCTCTATCGGACTTTTTCCGTCGGAATTTCCAATGGAAAAAATTTGAGAGCAGGACCTCAAATTTTCCGTCAACAAAATCCGATCTGACTTTTACCGATCGTTTGTAGAGAATTCCGATCGGACAAAGTGCCACACATGCTCAGATCAAATTACAAGACCAAAGCTATTGGCTACTAGCCGCAACGTAGTCCCATCGCAACGAACAAACATCACCACGTTCCAAACGATCGGATTTTCCGACAACTTTGTCTGACTGTGTGTATGCAACACCAGTTTCGGATCAAAATCTGTCAGACTGATTTTTTTGTCGGAATGTTCGACCGTGTGTACGGGGGCTTACTGTGTATGTGTCAATACAGCCTGGCTTGGGATTGACCCCACACAATTGCCCCCATAGCAAAAGGCTTGCTATGGGGACACTTGGAAAAGAGGAAGAGTGGAAAGCACTGGCGGGGGGGTTCCCAGAAAGGGTGGTTCAGGGCATCTCAATACCATTGCACAAAGCAGGTGAGTATAACATGTTTATTACATTAATTACAAAAAAAATAGCTTTACAATCACTTTAACCGTAGCTTTACAGTCACGGTATTTGCCCAGCATTTTTTTAAATGCAATTTTTTTGGGAAAGAAAACACTTTCATGAATAAAAAAAAAAAAAAAAAAACGAACGTTAGCCCAATTTTTTTGCATGATGTGAAAGATGATGTTACGCCAAGTAAGTAGATATCTAACATGTTACGCTTTAAAATTGCTTCTCCCCACAGAATGGCAGCAAACTACGGTGCTTAAAATTCTCCATAGGCGACACTTTAAACGCTTTTACAGGTTACCAGTTTAGGCCCCATTCACATGTGAGCGTAGCATTTTCAGGCAGAAAGTTGTGAGATTTTACCCAGATTTTGCCTCGATTTTTGCTTTAGGCCCCATTCACACCTGAGCGTTTTGTAGCTTGAAGCCTAAAGCTACAAAACGCTGGAGGGGAAAAAAACAATTATCCTCTATGGAGATGGTTCATATCTCCACTCTAAAACGTCTGAAGCCAGAAGCTCCAAAACACCTGAAGCTCAAACAAGTTCTGGAACTTTTTTTAGGCGGATTTGGGCGTTTTTCTGCTTTTTACATTGGTGACCTTTTGACCTGTACAAAATTGTGGCAAAAACACAGCAAAATCGCTGCAGAAATGCAGTAAAATCAGACGACTTTCTGCCTGAAAATGCTACGCTCAGGTGTGAATGGGGCCTTAGAGTTGCACAGAGGTCTGGTGCTATAATAATTGCTCTCGCTCTGATGTTAGCAACAATGCTTCTCATGTGTGGTACAATCACCGTTTACATATGTGTGCGGGAGTAACATATGCATTTGCATTTGCTCCCCCTTCCACCACCTGCAGAAGTGATAGAGTGGCTAATTAGCCACTCACATCACTACTGCCTGAAACTGAATCACTGGCTGAAAACAATGATACTAGGATGATGCCAGTAGGTGCAGGCATCATCCTGGTGTAACCACTGAAACCTGAGGACATAGTTACATAGTTAGCCAGGTTGAAAAAAGACACAAGTCCATCCAGTTCAACCACAAAAAAAATAATAATAATAATATCATACAATATACCAATTCTATATCCACAGTTGATCCAGAGGAAGGCAAAAAACCCCAGCAGAACATGATCCAATTTGCTAAAGCAGGGGAAAAAATTCCTTCCTGATCCCCCGAGAGGCAATCGGATTTTCCCCGGATCAACTTTACCTATAAATGTTAGTACCCAGTTATATTATGTACACTTAGGAAATAATCCAGGCCCTTCTTAAAGCAATCCACTGAGCCGGCCAGAACCACCTCTGCAGGGAGTCTATTCCACATTTTCACAGCTCTAAGAACCCATTCACACAGGGGCAACTCCTGATCCGACTTCAGGTCGCCCCTAGTCGCTTCAGGTCGCCTCAGGTCGGACAACATTTAAAAAGCAATGTAAGTGAATGAGAGCCGTCTTAATGCACACTACTGAAGTCGCTCCGACTTCAGAAAAGGTTCCTGTACTACTTCTATCCGACTTGTAGGCGACCGGTACCCATTGATTTCAATGGAGGTCGCCTCCAAGTCGGATCTCCGTCTATACGGAGGCGACTCTGACAGAATTATCAGCTCTCAAGGGGAACTCCACGCCAAATTTCTGAAAAAAATTTGGCGTGGGTTCCCCCTCCGAGAGCATACCAGGCCCTTAGGTCTGGTATGGATTCCAAGGGGAACCCCCTACGCCGAAAAAAACGGCGTGGGGGTCCCCCTCAGATCCACACCAGACCCTTATCCGAGCACGCTACCCGGCCGGCCAGGAAAGGGGGTGGGGACGAGCGGGCGCCCCCCCCCCTCCTGAGCCGTACCAGGCCGCGTGCCCTCGACATGGGGGGGTGCCTTGGGGGAGGGGGGGGCGTGCGGCCCCCCCCACCCCAAAGCACCTTGTCCCCATGTCGATGAGGACAAGGGCCTCTTCCCGACAACCCTGGCCGTTGGTTGTCGGGGTCTGCGGGCGGGGGGCTTATCGGAATCCGGGAGCCCCCTTTAAGAAGGGGGCCCCCGGATACCGGCCCCCCACCCTATGTGAATGAGTATGGGGTACAATGTACCCCTACCCATTCACCTGTGAAATAAAGTACAAAAAAAAACACAACACAGGGAAAAAATATTTTATTGCACAGCTCCGGGGGTCTTCCGTCTTCGGGGGTCTTCTCGCCGGACTCCTCCGCTATCTGTGTGTAGCTCTTTTGCTAGCGGAGGAGTCCGGCTTTCTTCCTCCCCGCCGCCGGCCTCTTCTCCCGACTTCGGGGGTCTTGTCCCCCCTCTTCGGTTCTTCTGCCGGGCCACCGCGCCTTCTTATAGCTCTTTTACAGGCGGTGGCCCGGTCTTCTGACGCCGCCGCCGCCGCCGCCGCCTTCCGTTCTTCTCCTTCTTCTTCTCCTGGAGGTGTTGACTCGACGAGCTCTCCGGCCACAATGCCAGGGACGCGCTCCGCTGCCACTTATATAGGGACAATGGGGCGGTGTCACATGGGTTGATGTCACATGGGTTGGTCACATGGGTTGATGTCACATGGTGACCCCGCCTCCTTACCATGTGACATCAACCCATGTGACACCGCCCCATTGTCCCTATATAAGTGGCAGCGGAGCGCGTCCCTGGCATTGTGGCCGGAGAGCTCGTCGAGTCAACACCTCCAGGAGAAGAAGAAGGAGAAGAACGGAAGGCGGCGGCGGCGGCGGCGGCGGCGTCAGAAGACCGGGCCACCGCCTGTAAAAGAGCTATAAGAAGGCGCGGTGGCCCGGCAGAAGAACCGAAGAGGGGGGACAAGACCCCCGAAGTCGGGAGAAGAGGCCGGCGGCGGGGAGGAAGAAAGCCGGACTCCTCCGCTAGCAAAAGAGCTACACACAGATAGCGGAGGAGTCCGGCGAGAAGACCCCCGAAGACGGAAGACCCCCGGAGCTGTGCAATAAAATATTTTTTCCCTGTGTTGTGTTTTTTTTTGTACTTTATTTCACAGGTGAATGGGTAGGGGTACATTGTACCCCATACTCATTCACATAGGGTGGGGGGCCGGTATCCGGGGGCCCCCTTCTTAAAGGGGGCTCCCGGATTCCGATAAGCCCCCCGCCCGCAGACCCCGACAACCAACGGCCAGGGTTGTCGGGAAGAGGCCCTTGTCCTCATCGACATGGGGACAAGGTGCTTTGGGGTGGGGGGGGCCGCACGCCCCCCCCTCCCCCAAGGCACCCCCCCATGTCGAGGGCACGCGGCCTGGTACGGCTCAGGAGGGGGGGGCCGCCCGCTCGTCCCCACCCCCTTTCCTGGCCGGCCGGGTAGCGTGCTCGGATAAGGGTCTGGTGTGGATCTGAGGGGGACCCCCACGCCGTTTTTTTCGGCGTAGGGGGTTCCCCTTGGAATCCATACCAGACCTAAGGGCCTGGTATGCTCTCGGAGGGGGAACCCACGCCAAATTTTTTTCAGAAATTTGGCGTGGAGTTCCCCCTTGAGCTCATTCTCTGCTTGGCCGCGGCAAAAGTCGCCTGGCCTGGGGCGACTTGTAAGTCGTCCCAAGTCGCGCTTGAAGTCATCACAAGTCGTTTTGAAGTCGGGCTGTGATCTTAACTCAAGTCATGTCCAAGTTGCCTGACTCAAGTCGCCTACAAGTCGTGTTGCCCCTGTGTGAATGGGCTCTTACTGTGAAGAAACCTTTCCGTATTTGGAGATGAAATCTCTATTCCTCTAGACGTAAAGAGTGCCCCCTTGTCCTCTTTGTTGACTGTAAAGTGAATAACTCGACACCAAGTTCACCATATGGACCCCTTATATATTTGTACATGTTGATGATATCCCCCCTTAATCTCCTCTTATCAAGAGTGAATAAATTCAGTTCCTCTAATCTTTCCTCATAGCTGAGCTCCTCCATGCCTCTTATCAGTTTGGTTGCCCTTCTCTGCACTTTTTCAAGTTCCCTGATATCCTTTTTGAGAACTGGTGCCCAAAACTGAACTGCATATTCCAGATGAGGTCTTACTAATGATTTGAACAGGGGAAAAATGATATCTCTCTCTCTGGAGTCCATACCTCTCTTAATACAGGAAAGGACTCACTTTGGAAACCGCAGCTTGGCATTGCATGCTATTATTGAGCTTATGATCTACCAAAACCCCCAGATCCTTCTCCACTATGGATTCCCCCAGTTGTACTCCCCGTAGAATGTATGATGCATGCATATTCTTAGCCCCCAAGTGCATAACTTTACATTTCTCAACATTAAACCTCATCTGCCACATAGTCGCCCAATTAGACAGAGCATTGAGGACGGCTTGTAAATTGGTGACATCCTGTAAGGACGTTATTGCACTGCATAGCTTGGTGTCATCTGCAAAGATGGAAATGTTACTTTTGATCCCAGACCCAATATCATTTATAAAGATATTAAAAAGTAAGGCCCAGCACTGAACCTTGGGGTACACCAGTGATAACCTTAGACCATTCAGAGTAAGAATCATTAACCACTACTCTCTGAATTCTGTCTTTTAGCAGTTTTCTATCCATTTACAAACTGATATTTACAAACCTGTAGACTTTACCTCACACATGAGCCATGTATGCGGGACTGTATCGAACACTTTTGCAAAATCCAAGTATAACACATCCACCGCCACCCCTCTGTCCAAGGTTTTACTTACCACCTCATAAAAAGAAATCAGGTTTGTCTGACAACTTCTGTCTTTCATGAATCCATGCTGTCTGTTGCTTAAAATATTTTTTCCCTGCAAGAACTCATCTATGTGGTCTTTTATTAATCCCTCCAGTATATTCCCAACTACAGAAGTTAAACTAACAGGTCTATAGTTACTTGGTAAAGACTTTGTTCCCTTTTTAAATATAGGCACCACATTGGCCCTGCGCCAATCCACTGGTACTATTCCTGTTATTAACCCCCCTGGCGGTATTCCTGAGTCTGGCTCGGGGTGGAGATCCTGTACCAAAAGCGGTAACCCCGAGCCAGACTCAGTACTGCATCGCTGAATCCAGGAGGACGTTTACTTACCTTCTCCCCTGGATCCAGCGATGTCCCCGCACTGTACGATGGAGCCGATCTCCGTTCCCTGCGAGCGTTGCGATGCATGGGGACGGAGATCGGCGCCAAATTCAAAAAGTGAAACACACAGTATACATACAGTATAATGTAATGCTTACAGATTACATTGCTGTATGTAATTATTTCACATCCCCTTTGTCCCTAGTGGTCTGCCCTGTGTCCTGCATGCAGTTTTATATTATAAAAACTGTTCTTTATGCCTGGAAACTGGATATTGTCCATAGCAACCAAAACTGTCCCTTTACATCAAAAATGATTTTAGACCAGCTAGAAAACAGCGATAATAAATTGTAATCACTCGCGGAATTGAGCGATAGTGATTTGTGGGGAGATCCGTCATCAAATATTGAAAAGTAATGACAGTGACAATTCTGCAACTCAGCAAATTTCAGTGTTTTTGATTTGATTACATTATTGAATAATTTTTATTATTGATATATTGTTATTTGGTATAATTATTTATAGTTATTTATTATATTATAATTTATGATTTCATTTTTCAAACTATATCATACCCGGGATGCAGGGTCGGCGCTAGCAATAGGCAAGTCAGGCAGCTGCCTAGGGCGCCAGGGTAGTGGGGGCGGTAAAATCCAGATCCCTAGCCACTCGCTGGGGATTCGGTTTTTAAAATACCTGCAGGGCCGGTAATACCATAAAGCAGCAATGTCGCTAGGCTGAGGGGGGGGGGCGCGGTAAAATGTGCCTGTGATCCCCGCACAAACATATAACCCTCTCCATCCCCCTTCTGTCAGCCTCCTTTTTTTCTAAGCTCTCCCGGATGGGTCTCTCAATGTGAACGCCGTGGACTCCCCTGCCAGGACTTCACTCTATCCCCAGCCCGAAGTGCGTCCCTGGCAGAGGCAGTAAGAAGAGGAGGGGAGAGAGCCAGGGACAAACAGCAGCGCCGGCAGGCCCTGAAGTGCTTGCTTAGTTGCAGGGCACATGGAATCGGCCGGGGCGGATGAAATGGAACCCTGCATGTAAGTTTCGAGCTTGCCGCGATTTCCCTATCCTCCTCCTCCTAGACAATCGGGGATCTTTTGTGGGAACACAGGCAGCAGCTCCGATCTGCTCGAGGTGAGGCCACCACGCCGTTCGCACAGGTAGTGGAAGAACAAGCACCACACATCCAGTAACTTGAATAAAAAAAAAAAATCATTTTTCTGCTGTATAAGTTTATATTGCATTGTCAAGTTTATATTGCATTGCATGCACAAAGGGGAACAGAGGTGGGGTGGTGGGTGCAGAGGGGAACTGTTGTGCATGGAGGTGGGGGTTAAAGAGGGCAATAGATATATGGGGGGGGGTTAAAGAGGAGAATAAATATATGGGGGGCAAAGAGGGGAACAGATGGGGGGGTAAAGAGGGGAATAGATATATGGGAGGGTAAAGAGGGGAATAGATATGTGGGGGGGGTGCAAAGAGGGGAACAGATATGTGTGGGGGGGGTAAAGAGGGGAACAGATATGTGTGGGGGGGTAAAGAGGGGAACATATATGTGGGGGATGTAAAGAGGGGAACAGATATGTGGGAGTGTAAAGAGGGGAACAGATATGGTGGTGGGGGGGTTAAGAGGGGAACATATATGTGGGGGGGGGTAAAGAGGGAAACATATATGTGGGGGGATAAAGAGGGGAACAGATATGTGGGGGGGGTAAAGAGGGGAACAGATATGTGGGGGATGTAAAGAGGGGAACAGATATGGTGGGGGGTAAAGAGGGGAACAGATATGGTGGGGGGGTAAAGAGGGGAACAGATATGGTGGGGGGGTAAAGAGGGGAACAGATATGGTGGAGAGGTAAAGAGGGGAACAGATATGGTGGGGGGGGTAAAGAGGGGAACAGATATGGTGGGGGGGGGGTAAAGAGGGGAACAGATATGGTGGAGAGGTAAAGAGGGGAACAGATATGGTGGGGAGGTAAAGAGGGGAACAGATATGGTGGGGGGTAAAGAGGGGAACAGATGTGGGGGGGGTAAAGAGGGGGGAACAGATATGTGGGGGGTAAAGAGGGGGGAACAGATATGCGTGGGGGGTAAAGAGGGGGGAACCGATATGTGGGGGGTAAAGAGGGGAACAGATATATGGGGAAGGGATACAGAGGGGAATAGACATGTGGGGGAGGGTACAGAGGGGAACAGATGTGTGTGAGGTGAACAGATGTGTGGGGGGGGTACAGAGGGGAACAGATGTGTGTGAGGTGAACAGATGTGTGGGGGGGGGGGGGGGGTACAGAGGGAACAGATATGTGTGCGGGGTACAGAGGGAACGGATATGCGGGGGCAAGTGTCCAGAAGTGAATAGGTGTGTGTGTGTGTGTGTGGGGGGGGGGGTACAAAGAGGAACTGATGTGCTTGTGGGGGGAGGGGGGTTACAAAGGGGTAAAGGTGGACAAATTGTGGTGATCTTAGGCCTGAGAATACAGGAATTGGGGTGATTTAAGGCGTGGAGGTTCAAGTTCACCTTTGTAAAGAAATAATAAATGCAGATCTTTTTGCAGGTAAAAAAATGTGCATTTATTATTATTTAGGCATTGTTAGTGTAGTAGTTACACAGTTAGCCTGTCCGTATAATACCCTAGGCTGCCCTTATACTACCCTAGCCTGTCCCTATACCTGCAGACCACAGCTGGCATGAGGAAGCAAGCCGGTACCACCACTGTTTGTCTTCAGGCCGGGTCCAGTGATGCAGGTGTGGGCCTGTTGGTCATGGCTTAAAGAAAAGGTGGAGAGGTGCAGCAAAAATCTACAGGGGCAGAGCTAATTGGGGGGGGGGGGGGCGCCGAAATGAGGTTTCGCCTAGGGTGTCAAAAATTCTTGCACAAGCCCTGCTAGACTCTGGTTTGGACAGATTTAAGTGAGTTATTCTTAAGAATTACAGGACTACAATATAAAACGCCAAATTTTCACGCAAAATAATTGTACCGCTTTTAGTACCTAAAATCGGAAATAATCGTACTGCCAGGGAGGTTAATGAGTCCCTAAAAATTAGATACAATGGCTTTGAAATTACAGAGCTCAATTCTTTTAGGATCCGTGGGTGGATGCCATCAGGTCCAGGTGCTTTATCCACCTTTATTCTGTCCAAATATTTCTGGACCATATCACTTTTGAGCCATTGTGGATTTGGGGCTGTGTCACTACCACCCCCATTATGGACATGAGCTCCCCCATGCTCCTTTGTATACACAGGACGTACCAGTATGCACCTTGGGTAGGAAGTGGTTAAGTGGCCTGTCTATATACTACCCTAGCCTGTCTATTTACTACCCTAGCCTGTTCATTTACTACCCTAGCCTGTCCATATACTAACCTAGCCTGTCCATTTACTACCTAGCCTGTCCATTTACTACCCTGGCCTGTCCATATATTGCCCTAGCCTGTCCATTTATTACCCTAGCCTGTCCATTTACTACCCTAGCCTGTCTATATACTACCCTAGCCTGTCTATTTACTACCCTAACCTGTCCATATACTACCCTAGCCTATCTACATACGATCCTAGACTGTCTATATACTACCCTAGCCTTCCCATATACTACACTAGCCTGTCTATTTACTACCCTAGCATGTCCATATACTACCCTAACCTGTCCATATACTAACCTAGCCTGTCCATATACTAACCTAGCCTGTCCATATACTACCCTAGCCTGTCTATATACTACTCAAGCCTGTCCATATACCTGCGGACCACAGCTGGCGTGAGTAAGCAAGATGGTGCCGCCACTATTTATCTTCAGGTCGGGGCCAGAGGCACAGGTGAGGGCCTGCTGACCACAGCTGAAGAAATAGGTGAAGAGGCACCGCAAAAATCTCCAGCCCGCAATCTCCACTGTATACATGGGCAGGGAAAGGGGGTAGAGCCAAGGAAGGCAGCAAAATGAGGTTTCATCTAGGGTGTAAAAAATCCTTGCACCAGCCTTAGGTTGTTTGGTCTGTTTTTTTCCAGAGAGTAGTTATGCCAGCCTTCGCTGCATTCAGAAGGTGTTTGAGAAGTTTTTACAATGTTTAAATGATAGTTGCGTGTCGTGCAAAAGGTAGACGGCTGGCATATTCGGAAGAGACCACTATGTCAAATCTTTACTGGAAGTCTTGACACCAGACCAGAAGTCAACTAACACTTGGTAGTCCCAGAAAATATGTAGGAGAGATACTTCCATTTTAAAGCATCACCAGCATCGCCCCGGTGACCCCTTATGACCACAAAGTCCCGAAGCCCCGAGGGGGCGGAGTCACAGCGGGAGGGGGCATGGTCCCTGTGAGAGGGGGAGGAGCCACTGTGACAAAGGGAAATCCCCACTGACAGCTGAAATATCATTGGTTGTTAAGGATGTGGCGGCTCCGCTCCTTAACAACTAATGACTGCCTGCATTATTTTGAAGGTATCGTCGCATTTGTACCAAAACTCATGCAAATGCTTAGTATCAACATCGATACCAATACCGATACCAGTATCGGTGCAAACCTAATAATAATAATAATGATCCAAGACATTGTATTAGTTCCTAGACCTATGTAAGTCATAGTAGCGAGGGTGAAGTTCCAGTTAACTCTGTCAAAAGCTTTTCCCGAATACGTGGAGAGCAGTATAAAGGGTCTTCTTTTTAGCAAAGTGTATGGCATTTAAGACTCGCTGGTTATTGTCCCTCGTGTCTCTTTCTGGTAACCTGATTGGTCTGGGTGTATGAAGAGAAGAAGATGTGGTAGTAGGCAACTGGCCAAGATTTTAGTAAAAATTTTAAGTTCCACATTCATTAATGAGATCGGTCTATAACTTTTGCAGTAACGAGGATCTTTACTTTCTTTAGGACTTACTGTGATCGCAGCCTGGAGAGTGTCACGTGGGACATGTTCATCTTTCAAGATGGAATTGAAAGCCATTACAAATTGAGGACCTATAGTATCCTGGAAGTCACTATAGTAGGTAAAAGAAAACCCATCTGAATCTGGGGCTTTTCCAAAGTTCATGCTTTTGAGGGCTAGGCTAAATTCTTCAACTGAAAGTGGATGTTCAAGGTCTTGAATAGTTTCCTTGGATAAATGTGGCATACCTGAGTCTTTAATATAATGAGCTATGGTGGATTGTATTTGAAGAGCAAAGTTTTCATTATTTTGCAGGAGTAAGTTATATAAATTTGATTAATAATAGGATCGAAATGTGGAAGCTACTGAAGGGGAATCATTTAAAATAGTTCCTGTTGCGTTTTTTTATTTGTGGTATGTAATTCCTAGTTCTTATATACTGTATCTGTATGTTTACTATGTATTTTTTTGTGAATGATTAACAAGGGTTACTATATACCCTTTACACTTTTGGAGGGTTGGAGGGGACTGCTTAATCTTTTTGGAAGTATGCAGGTTATGATGAGTCCTTTCTCTGCCAACTCCAACATTTACCAGGCCAGGGATGTCAGGATAAGGTTTTTGTCCTCATCAACTTAGGGACAGGGTGTTTTGCCAGAGGGGGCACATACTTGCTGCCTTTCCCCTTCCTAGCCAGCCAGGTTGTATGCCTAGATAAGGGTCTGGTGTACATATTTGGAGGGACCACACATAATTTTTTTTCTTTGCTTGGAGTGCCCATACAAATTTATACCAGATCTAAAATAAGTGTTTAGTATTATTTTATTTTTTTATATAAGGGGCCACCTTTAAGAATCCACATCAGACCTCTATCTAGGAAAAGGGTCTAGTAAGAAGTGACCTCAATCTCTTCTGTTACATTTGAGCCTTCTGACACTGTCACCAGTATGTGTTTGCTTGACACCACAACATTTTTAATTCTCTTGTGGATTGTGGGCAAAACCTCTGCTGTGCGCTCGTCCATACTTGGTCCTTCCATCTTGTGAGAGATGAATGAATGAATGAATGAAAATAATTATATAGCGCACAATGCGAACTGAATCGCCTCTAGGCGCTGTGGCGAGCTTTGATCATCTGCTAAAAGAGGAAGGTCTTGAGTTTTTTCCTAAAAGCCAGGTGATTTTCTTCCAGGCGGATGTTGATTGGTAGAGCATTCCATAGCCGAGGCCCTTGGACAGCGAATCTCCGATCCCCCTTGGATTTATACCAGGCTTTGGGCACTAGGAGGAGGTTTTTGTTGGCTGATCGAAGACTGCGGTTTGGTGTGTAATGATTTATTTTCTCCATTAGGTATTGCGGAGCTTCTCTATGCACGCATTTGTGGGTGAGGCAAAGGGTCTTGAACGTGATCCGATTTTTTACGGTTAGCCAATGTAAGCTCCTCAGTGAAGGAGAAATGGATTCCCAGGGTTTTTTTCCTGTTATCAGCCTTGCCGCTGTGTTTTGGATCAGTTGTAATCGCGCAAGTTGATATTGTGGTAATCCTATGTAAAGCGAGTTTGCGTAGTCCAGTCGTGAATTAATGATTGTTCCAACTACCACTGCTTTGTCATTCTTTGGGATAAAAGGGATGAGTCTGCGAAGCATGCGCAGCAGATGGTGAGATCGACTGACTACTGCTCCTATTTGCGCATCCATTGACATTTGTGCGTCTAAAATAACCCCGAGACTCTTCGCTTTGGTCTTTGGGGAGATAGTCTGCCCAAAGACGGTTGGTGGAGACCAGGAGGTTTTGGTTGCGGACTTATGATTTTGGTGTAAGATAAGAAGCTCTGTCTTTGATTGGTTCAGCTGGAGGGAGTTGGTGGTCATCCAGTCCTCTATTGATTTGAGGCAGTTTTCAAGTTGTTGTTGGTGATCTTTTTTTCCATTGATCCGGAAATAAAGTTGCGTGTCGTCAGCGTAAGAGTGGAAGCAGAGATCTGAGCATCTGATGATTTGAAGGAGTGGGCGAATGTAAATGTTGAAGAGAACGGGTGACAACGGAGAGCCTTGAGGGACTCCGCAGGTGACTGCCCGAGTTTCGGAGAGGAATTTTCCTAGTTTCACTGTCTGTGACCGATTTCCTAGGAAGGACGCGAACCAATGGAGATCTATGTCTTGGACTCCGGCTACTTCTGTGAGGCGGACGAGTAGAGTATTGTGATCTACTGTATCAAACGCTGCACTTAGGTCTAGCAGTACGAGGAGACACGGCTCTCCGTCATCTGCCGCTTCGAGGGCGTCATCCCAAATCTTGAGGAGAGCTGTTTCTGTTCCATGACCCGGGCGGAAGCCTGATTGCAGTGGGTCCAGGAGTTTGTGAGTATCCAGGTGAAGTTGTAGCTGATGTACTACAGCTTTCTCCATGATCTTAGAAATGGTGTTGAGGCTTGTAATTGGCCTACGGTTGTTTGGATCCTGAGGGTCCAGGTTTGGTTTCTTGAGTAGAGGTTTGACGATGCCTTGTTTGAGGATGCTGGGAACAATCCCTTCGTGGAATGATCGGTTTATGAGGTGGGTTATGGTTGGAGCCACGATGTCGGAGCATTCTTTCAGTAGTTTTGTGGGGATGATGTCAATAGGTGAGGTACTGTCACGCAGTTTATTAATGATGTTTTTTGCGGTGTCTACGGTAATTGGGGATAGTGAAAATTTTGGCGGTTGCGGTATGTTGGTGCGGACATCCTCTTTATGTATTTGCTGGCTGAGGTTGGATGTTTTCTTCTGACAAATTGTTTCCCTGATGGTTTTGACTTTATCGATGAAAAAATCCGACAGTTTGTCACAGTAATCCTGGGATTCGCTTTCTGGGGGTTCTAGGCACACCGGATTCATTGATTGATTAACAAGTTTAAACAGTTCCCGTGGTTGGTTTGCGGCCGTTGAGATTGTATATGAGAAGTGGTCCTTTTTGGCTTTGAAGATTGCTTTCCGATAATTCTCTGTCAGACCTTTGTAGTTAAATAGGTTTTCCTCGGTGGGATTTCTTCTCCACGTTCTTTCCGCTCTTCTGCGTTCTTGCTTTAGTATGGAGAGGGAGCTATTAAACCATCCAGCATTTTATATATCTGTTGCAGCAGCAAGGGTGCTCTCGCTTATAAACTGCCCTGCATCACTGTATCTGGCACAGAAGGAATCGTCTCCACCCCACTGATAAACACAGAGACCTCTTTCAATAATGGTAATACATTTTTGGCCAATAGCTCGCTAAGAGGCTGAGCCAGGTTCCGGTCCAGGGTTGTGGGCAGATCCAAACCATATTGTTGCAATCTTGTCCCAGCCTAGATCGGCTCTGTGACCTCAGCTGACAGCAGGCTTCAGCCCAGGAGTGCAGAAGTACAGCCAAACAAGCTTTGGCTGTACTTCTCCTTTAAACAGAACAGTTTATATTACCACAGTCTTATCACTGTGAGCTGGTGGCATTTCATTAAACACAAAATATTTTCATCCATTTAATTTTCAGTTTTGGCGGACAGCATTAACTCCTTCCTATTATTAGTTGTAAGACACCAGCTAGGATGACACCATAGTTGTCCTGGGAAATCAATTGCTCCAGCATACCAAGCTCTAGGAGGTTTCCAAGGACACATCTGCTGTCTTAGACACCATTGATATGGCATACAACACATTTTGCTTGGTCACCAATGCCACAATAATTTGGGAATGTTGTTTATATGACAAAGGTGCAGTAGACTTCACATTGATATTTTCATAATCAGTAATAAACATCAAGTTTGCACATGCATCTTTAACTCTTACTTCCCCAGTATAAAGTGCACTGTGTAAAGGTAAACCTCTCTCAGAACACTTATGCCGCATACACACGACCAGACTTTGCATCAGAATAAACTCTGACGGTCTTTCGGACGGGGTTCCGACCAAACGGACTTGCCTACAGATGATCACACCAAAGTCTGTTCATTTCTAACGTGATGTACGATGGGACTAGAAAAGGAAGTTCAATAGCCAGTAGCCAATAGCTTCCCTTGCGTCCTATTTGGTCCATCGGACTAGCATACAGGTGAACGGATTTCCCGATAGGAATTGATTCCGTCGGAAAGATTTAAAACATGTTCTATTTCTAGGTCCGTCAGACTTTTTGAAAAAAAAAAGTCAGCTGAAGCCCACACACAATGGGAATATCCGATGAAATGACTCAGTCGGACCATTTCTGCCAGAAAGACCGGTCGTGTGTATGTGGCATTAGTCCCAGCAAAACAACTCATTAAATTCAGGTTTATCCACCAATGCAGTAGAAATTGCCATCTCTGTTTGAATGCACTGAGTCTGAAAGATTTCTTTGACTTCTCTTGCTTCACTTGGAACTGCTATTCCACCCATCCATGTGGTGAAACAGGCACAATATGCATTTTTG
The DNA here is from genome assembly GCF_037356315.1 of Lithobates pipiens. NCBI lineage: Eukaryota > Metazoa > Chordata > Amphibia > Anura > Ranidae > Lithobates > Lithobates pipiens. The sequence continues at coordinate 143,529,684 of NW_027507790.1, forward strand.
AGTACTGTGTTATAACCTTATATGTGAAAAAAGCCCAAAAGGTTGATTAAACAAGTCCACTTGAACAACCCTAGTGGGGCTCAGGATATATATCCCTGTGGTGGGATACACTCTGGCCTAAATACTTCTATGTGTTTGATACTCCTGTGATTGGCTGTGATCCTTTCACAGCCAATCACTAAATGTAAACAAACCACGGTAACGAGATGTTACCAGGTTCTCCTCCTCACACACAGATCACGTGTGAGAAGGAGATTGCCACGTATTAAGGTGGTTAAACAAGTCCACTTGAACAACCCTAGTGGGGCTCGGGATACATATCCCTACTGCATGCCCCACCCTGTGGTGGGATACACTCTGGCATAAATACTTCTATGTGTTTGATACTCAGCCTGTGCTTAACTACTATCTGTGAACTTTTTATTACCCTCTGAAGTGTTTTCCTTAGTTAATTGGGCCTGATGCTGACAAGAATTGGTATAATAAAATAAATTAAGAAATGATTTATAAAATGAACCTGTGTTAGACCCTCTGTGGTTTTATTTGAGGCAAAATAGTGAAGTGAAAAATAAAAATAAAAAACAGTCTTTTCTCACTGAAACACAGTGCCAAAAGAGTGATTTGTGCTCCTGAAATTTCAAATATCTCCAGGAAAATACGCATAAACCAAAATTACTAAAACAAAATTAATAAAAATAAATAAATTAAAATAGTTGCAACAACAAATAATTAATCGGAATACTTTCAATAATATTATATAAACAAGTATGTACAAGAGATAGACAGGTATATGCACCTATATATATCTCCTACACAATACTTTCGCCGTATACATAAAGTGACTGGATCTAAGAGCTCAATTAACACCATTTATAGAATCTGAAGAATACAAAAACAAAGAAAGTATTCTGCAAGAAGTTGTAAAAAAATATGATAAAGAGATACAGCAAAAGAAACAAAAGAAATTCAAAAGGGATGTATTGGACTATAAAAATAAACAAGTTTATAAATGGCAAACGGATGATAATTACATTGAGGATGATCATAACATGATGGAGGAATCAAGAGAGATTTCAATAGAAAGAGAGACAATTACCTGGCAAGAATAAATACCAAGACAAAGTAGACAAACAGGAAATAAATAGAACACCTGTAAATAGAAGGGAAAACAGAAGCCCGTACCGTAACTATTCCAGACAGCAAGAACAAAATGAGCGGATACAACAAACCAACACCACACTAGGGATGAGCCGAACACCCCCCGGTTCGATTCGCACCAGAACTTTCGAACTGACCCCAAATTCATACGAACGTTAGAACCCCATTGAAGTCTATGGGACTCAAACGTTTGAAAATTAAAAGTGCTAATTTTAACGGCTAATATGCAAGATACTGTCCTAAAAAGGGTTTGGGGACCTGGCTCCTGCCCCAGGGGACATGAGTCAATGCAAAAAAAACTTTTAAAAACTGGAGCACTGATTTTAATGACGATTAAAGTAAAAAAAAAAGTGAAATATTCCTTTAAATATCGTGCCTGGGGGGGTGTCTGTAGTATGCCTGTGAAGTGCCATGTGTTTCCCTTGTTTAGAACAGTCCCTGCACAAAATGACATTTAACGGAAATAATGTCATTTAAAACTGCTTGCGGTTTTAATGTTATATCTGGTTCCTGCAATATGGTTGAAAATCATTGAGAAAAATGGTATGGGTAGCCCTCCCTGCCCATTACCAGCCCCTTTGGGTCTTGTACGCATATTAAGGGGAACCCCGTACCCATATTAAAAAAAGGAAATGTGTGTGGCCCCCAGGTCCTATATACTCAGAACAGCAGTATACAGGCGGTGCAAACAAGACAGGGACTGTGTAGGTTTGTTGTGTTAAGTTGAATCTGTTTGTAATTTTCAACTGGTACATTTTTAAAGTGTAGCTCCAGTCAAAAAAACTATTTTTAAGCTTTTTGAAAAACATAGGGAAGGATTATCACCCCTGTATAATTTGTTTTGCCGTCCATCTTTTTCAGAGCATGCAGACAGCATGCACAATCTCCTACCGCTGACTGCAAGCTCTATTTAAAACGAGCAAGATATTTAGCTATATAGGTGGATATAGCAGTGTATACTGCGTTCAGAGCATGCAGACAGCACGCACAATCTCCTAACACTGACTGAAAGCTCTATTTAAAACGAGCAAGATATTTAGCTATATAGGTGGATATAGCGGTGTATACTGCGTTCAGAGCACGCAGACAGCACGCACAATCTCCTAACACTGACTGAAAGCTCTATTTAAAACGAGCAAGATAGTTAGCAATATAGGTGGATATAGCGGTGTATACTGGGTTCAGAGCATGCAGACAGCACGCACAATCTCCTAACACTGACTGACAGCTCTATTATAAAAGATAGATATATCGCTAGATATAGAGGTGAATATAGCGGTGTATACTGCGGTCAGGGCATGCAGACAACAACCACTACAGAAGAACAAGAATGAAAAATCGGCCGATAACGATCGGTGTATACTGTGTTGAAGGTACACAGAACACCCACTAACTGCTACAGATGCCAACACACTACACAAGGCCGCCGCGCTGGTGGCCTTATATAGTGTGGGGCGTGTACTACACAGCCTGAGCTATGATTGGCCAACGCCCATCCTGCCTGTGGCCAATCATGGCTCTCCTCGCTGCCGGCGCTGTGATTGGCCAAGCATACGGGGTCACAGTGCATGCTTGGCCAATCATGAGCCAGCAATGCACTGCTCCATCGCAGTGCATTGTGGGCCGTGAGCACCACACGAATTTGGCGCGAACGGTCCATAATGTTCGGAATTCGCCGAACGGGCGAACAGCCGATGTTCGAGTCGAACACCACACCTATTACACCAAGAATACCAAGACACCCCAATAGGTTTTCACCTCTAAGATATGAATATCAGGAAACCCCCTATAGAGAATTACATCCCAGACAAAAAAAAATTCCCAGGGCTCAAGGGGGGAGACCACCAGCATTCCGAGGAGGAAACGGACCCCACAGACCCCAAAGAGGATGGAAACCCTTTCGATATCCAGTGAGGAATCAGAGGTAGGGGAACCATTGGGACCAAGGAGGTCAACAAGGGTGGAATCCAAGAGAGACCAGACACACAACAAATTATGCACACGAAGAACAAGTACAGTGGGAAGAGAGAAGAGGTCAATCTTACAGACCCCAGAGGTAGTCAAGAAGAGAAGAACTAGAGGGAAGAGAGGAGGAATCAAGAAGAAAAAGAAGACGAGAATATTAGGAAAGGGTATTTTTTATCTAAGTGAGGCCATTTTTAATGAAGAAGAACTCAAAGTGTTGGATCTAGGACTGAAGTATGCACCTGATAAAGATTTAGAGAAATTCGAGGCCTATATAGACCTACAAAAATTTGTGAGAAAAAAGAATATAAAAAACTATTTGTGTTGAAAGTCACCACCCAGGAGGCAAAGGGCCCGTCTCTTTTAAACATTCTAACTTGAGAAATAACTCTATTTTCAACCCTAAGATGAAACACAATGAAAGCCTACTTGTTTTTAAGAAAATGTTAGAAAATGACATAAGGAAACGCAAGGTGAAGAAAACAAATAAGAAGAAAATTTGGAACACTATAAAAGAGATTGAAAAGAAAAAAGACATAATTATACGTCCTACAGATAAAGGTGGAGGGTTAGTAATATTAAATAAAAGGGATTATGAAATGGAAATGAATAAATTCCTAAGCATACCAAATACTTCATTGTACACGAATATTGTGCAGGAAGATGGCCTAAGCAATGTCGAATGGGCCCTTTACAAGCAAACCGATTTGAAGGATCAACAAATTAAATATATTGTGGAAGGTCTAAAGCTAGCTATGAATCATAACTATTTTTGGCATAAAGGGGGAATACTATATTCAAAAAAAAGGAGTTGCCATGTGGGCAAAATATGCCCCCAGTGTGGCTAATTTGTTCCTGAACCGATGGGAGGAGGAACAAATATACAGCGTACAAAGGGAGAAATTAAAGCTGTATAGGCGATATAGAGATGACATCGTCATTATATGGAAAGGCACAGTAGACATGTGCAAAAGGAAAAAATTTGTTTAGTTTAGTTTCGTTTTAAATTCGTTAATTTATTAATTTCGTTTAGTTATATTCGTTAAATTCCTTAAATTCGTTTTCGTATTTCGTTTAGTTTTCTACCGAATTAGAAAAATTGGTCACATTCGAAAATATTTCAACCAAATTCGAAAATATTTCAACCAAATTCGAAAATATTTCTACCGAATTCGAAATGATTTCAAAATGATTCGAAATAATTTCAACTGTATTCTAAAACTATTTCAACCAGATTCAAAAAAAAAATTTTGCGACCCGACTTTAGGGCCATGTATCTCAGGGTCACTTGCATACCAAATTTGGTGTTTCTAGCTATAAGTGACCCCGAGATATGTGGCCCCAAATTCGGGTCGCAAAATGTAATTTTCTGCTGCACAAAAGTGCTTGACATTTTGTGACCCAACTTTGGGGCCACGTATCTCGGGGTCTCTTGGTGCTAGAAACCCAAAATTGTATATGTTGTAGTGCTAGTTCTATTGTGTATGCATACCAAATTTTGTGTTTCTAGCTATAAGTGACCCCGAGATATGTGGCCCCAAATTCGGGTCGCAAAATGTCATTCTCTGCTGCAGAAAAGTACTTTCATATTGTCCATATCTGGGGTCGCTTGGTGGCAGGTGACGTGGCAAGTGGACAATCCACAACTTGGTAACATGGCACTCGTGTCAGGCCACATGGCACTCGTGGCCGGCCACTTGGCACTCGTGGCCGGCCACTTGGCACTCGTGTCAGGTCACGTGGCACTCATGGCCGGTCAAGTGGTACTCGTGTCAGGTCACATGGCACTTGTGTCAGGCCACGTGGCACTCGTGTCAGGCCACGTGGCACTTGTGGCAGGTCACAAGATGGTTGTATACTCTTTCTATTTTACTCTATTAAATTATATTTTTTTCTAATGTTTTCTATTTGAATTAGAGAAAATTGAGTACTGTCCGTGATACTTTTTTTATTTGCACTAACATACAATTTTTCAGGACAAGCTTTCGGGGTATGTCCCCTTCTTCAAGGTCCAAGCAGTACTGATTTACAAATTTTTAAGAAGAATGTAGAAAAAAAAAAAAAACACCTCTGAGGTTTTTTTTTTATTTATTTATTTATTTATTTATTTTTCTACATTCTGCTTAAAAATTTGTAAATCAGTACTGCTTGGACCTTGAAGAAGGGAAAAATTGTATGTTAGTGCAAATAAAAAAAGTATCACGGACAGTACTCAATTTTCTCTGTCACAATTGCACTAATACGGCTACAATCACATTAACTATTTGAATTAGAAATTTTGGAAGATGGTTAGTTACTTATATACATCTGTCACTGTACCAGTGCAAAAAAACACACACATCTTATTTCATTTATATTACTTTTCTGCAGAAGAGAATGACATTTTGCGACCTGACTTTGGGGCCACGTATCTCGGGGCCACTTATAGCTAGGAACCCCAAATTTAGTATGCAAACACAGTAGAACTAGCACTACAACATATCCATGGGGTTTCTAGTGACCCCGAGTTATGGGGCCCCAATTCGGGTCGCAAAATGTCAAGCACTTTTCTGAAGCAGAGAATGAAATTTTACGACCCGACTTTGAGGCCTTGTAACTTGGGGTTACTTGGTGCTGGAAATCCAAAATTTGGATATGTTGTAGTTGTAGGTTCTACTGTGTTTGCATACCAAATTTGGTGTTCCTAGCTATAAGTGGCCCCGGGATACATGGCCCCAAATTCGGGTCGCAAAATGTCATTTTTCAAATTTGATTCGAATTTCGTTTGAATTCGTTATCATTGCAATTCGGTTATTCGGATGCATCCGAATGTCCGAATAATGAAAATTCGTCCGAATTTCGATTCGAAACTAAATGAAATGCGCATGTCTAAGGCACAGAAGAGGAATTACAAACCTTTTTTGATGAGATCAATCAGAACATTTATGGCATAACCTTTTCAGGCAAATGGAGCAGACAGAGTATTTACTATATGAAAATAATGGTCACATTAATACTACAACCTTCTTCAAGTCCACTGACAAAAATGGATATATTCCAACCAGCAACTGCCACCATCTACAATGGATCAGCAACATACCAAAAAGGCAGCTACTGAGGATATATAGAAATTGTAGTGATCCAAAAGACTACGAAGTGCAATCAAACATCATAATAAATAGATTTGTTAAAGCGGAGGTCCACCCTAAAGTGGACCTTCCGCTCATTGGAATCCTGTACAGTACAGGTATCTGCACCCACTTCCGGGATAGCTCTCTGCGGAAAGGGGCGTAGATCTACGCCCCTTTCCGAAAGTCCCCCGCTGCCTGCTGGGAAACACACAGATCCCAGAGGCAGCGGGTCCATCCTTATTGCGCAGCGCGACTCGCACATGCGCAGTAGGGAACCGGGAAATGAAGCCGAAAGGCTCCACTTCCTGATTCCCATACCCAAGATGGCGGTGGCAGCACCCGAGAGACGATCGAGAGATCGGCTTCGGGTGCCGACATCGCGGGCACGCTGGGCGGGTAAGTGTCCTTATTTTAAATGTCAGCAGCTGCTGTATTTGTAGCTGCTGGCTTTTAAAAAAAAAAAATGCGGAACTCCCGGTGGACTCCCGTTTTAAAAAGGGATATAAGAAGAATGAACTAGTTAAAATAAAAGAGAAAATTAAGAGAATAGACAGAAACACTATTATTGAAGACAAACCAGAAAACAAAAAAACAAAAAAGAGTAAGAACATTGATATGGCATTCCTTACGGGTTTCAGCAGACAATATAAATTTATGGAAATGATAATCAAAAAACATAGGCCTATACTACAATCAGATAAAATTCCAGGACCCATATTACCAGGGAAACCTAGCTTCATTGATAGAAGAGCCCCGGCTTTAAGAAATAAATTGGTACACAATGTTTTGGATCCACCTTACCATGCAGGACTAACAAAAAAAACTGAGAAAAAGAAAACAACTTTTAGATCACAATCCAATGGAAAATAATTTAAAATCAATGAACTAATCACCTGCAATAGTACACATGTGACATACGTGATAGAGTGCCCGTGCCACAAGCAATACATAGGCAGGACCACCAGGCAACTACACGTCAGAATTCGAGCGCATGTGACCAATATAAAAAATGGATTAAAAAAGCACAGTGTTTCTAGACACTTTACGGACCACCATAATAGAGACCCAACATGTATGACTTTCTACGCCATAGATAAAATCAAAGGTCATTGGAGAGGAGAGAATATGAGAATAAAAATCTCACAAAATGAAACCAAATGGATTTTTTTTAATGGATACCCTCCAACCGAGAGGAATGAACATTGATGTCAATAATTTTTTATGCACACATTTTTCCTTCCTCTTAGTAAAACTAAATTAATTCCAAGCTCTTTTCTTATCCTCTTCTCTTACCCACTAAGGCTGATTCTATAATTCTAATAGTTTCTGTCAGTTTTACGGATTCTTCAGTCCAATCAAATTTTAATTATGAATTAAAAAGATTGTTTTCAGGTCTACTACTGACGATTCAATGTAGCCTGATTTTATTATATATTTTTAATTTTAAATTTTTTTAATATTAAACAATTTAATTTTATTTTTTCACATATTAAATATTAATATTAAAATAATTTTTTTGTATTTTATCCTAATATATACATTATTGTTTTCATCAGTATCTTGTTATATGTATGTATATATGTAATCAGATGAGTGTTGTATAAATGCGGAAACTCCACTTAAATTACCGCGTTACCCCTAGGATGATAAATATAATTCTTGAGGACGATAACATTAGATTCACTAGCATTCTGACTTCTAGGTCTGATGTTGTAGCCAGAAAGGATCTCCACATGTTTGAAGTAATTTACCCATTGGTAGAAACTATTACGTAGAGGCCAATGGGTTTGGACTTTGGTCCTCAAAAACACAAACAAAATGGGTGCCTTTTTTTTCGCTCAGGCGCAGTGAAGTCTCCGCATACTATCTAAACAAAGGAAGTGTAGAAATATAGACGTTCCAGTCGACTTCTGATGATGAAACGCATAGAACGCCATTGCGTCACTTCCAGTCTGACGATACAGTGTGTATGCTCGATTTTGCTGATTTATGTTCACTGAAATGTGAGTAGATTATTCATTATAATACATTTTCAGTTCAAACGGAACTATACTATGGGCATTCCCTTCTTTTTTATGTGGTGACCAAACGAAACATCACTAAAACTAGTGCCATTATACTGAAGCCCAGGAGCCACAGATTGCTACACAGTGGCACATACTGTGAACACGAAGTACCCCTGGAGGGGTAAGGTGCTCTGGTGAGTGTATTTGCAATAGGAGCATGGATAACAACCACAGCACCACGCACCACCCATATGAGAAGAAATCTTCCCAAAAAAGTTGTCCAATCACAGGACAACTTTAGAGCACAAAGTCACTTTGTTTGTTTATCATATTAAGCACCAGTCACTTTTGTTTATGGTATATGTGTACAGAGTTTATCATATTAAGCATCAGTCACTTTATCTCCATGGAGTGCACAAAGCCACTTTGTTCACTATATTAAGCACGCGTAACTTTATGTATATGGAGAAAGTATTGTGTAGGAGATATATATAGGTGCATATACCTGTCTATCTCTTGTACATACCGTATATACTCGAGTATAGGCCGACCCGAGTATAAGCCGAGGCCCCCAATTTACCCCCAAAAAACTGGGAAACCTATTGACTCGTGTATAAGCCGAGGGTGAGATATGCCTGTCCATCCCTGTGTGTGTGTGTCCATCCATCCATCCATCCCTGTGTGTCCATCCATCCCTGTGTGTGTGTGTGTCCATCCATCCATCCATCCCTGTGTGTGTGTGTGTCCATCCATCCATCCATCCCTGTGTGTGTGTGTGTCCATCCATCCATCCATCCCTGTGTGTGTGTCCATCCATCCATCCGTGTGTGTGTGTGTGTGTGTGTGTGTGTGTGTGTGTGTGTGTGTGTGTGTGCGTGTGTGTGGCCTTGTGTGTCCAGCCTACCTGTGTCCCGAGCCTCCGTCCGGTCCCGAGCCTCCGTCCGGTCCCATCCCGTCCCGAGCCTCCGTCCGGTCCCGTCCCGTCCCGAGCCTCCGTCCGGTCCCGTCCCGTCCCGAGACTCCGTCCGGTCCCGTCCCGTCCCGAGACTCCGTCCGGTCCCGTCCCGTCCCGAGCCGAGCCTCCGTCCGGTCCCGTCCCAGGATCACCGCTCTTCGTCGGCGCCCATTCCCCTGTTCAAATGCCGCGCCTCCCTGTCTGTGATAGGCGGAACACAATTTCCCAGCAGTCTGTGTTCCGCCTATCACGGACATCCTCTTATCCTCGTCCGTAGTATGAGGATGAGCGGATGTCCGTGATAGGCGGAACACAGACTGCTGGGAAATTGTGTTCCGCCTATCACAGACAGGGAGGCGCGGCTTTTGAAAGTTAGAATGGCCGCTGTCTGTCTGCTCGACACGCTGTTCGGGCAGACAGACGGCGATGACTCGAGTATAAGCCGAGGGGGGCACTTTCAGCCTCAAAAAAGAGGCTGAAAATCTCGGCTTATACTCGAGTATATACGGTACTTGTTTATATAGTATTATTGAAAGTATTCCGATTAATTATTTGTTGTTGCAACTATTTTAATTTATTTATTTTTATTAATTTTGTTTTAGTAATTTTGGTTTATGCGTATTTTCCTGGAGATATTTGAAATTTCAGGAGCACAAATCACTCTTTTGGCACTGTCTTTCACCTTCACTAGAGCACGTGAAATAATTTCTAACTGTTTTTTATTTTTATTTTTCATTTCACTATTTTGCCTCAAAGAAAACCACAGAGGGTCTAACACAGGTTAATTTTATAAATCATTTCTTAATTTATTTTATTATACCAGAATGTAAATCTTGTCAGCATCAGGCCCAATTAACTAAGGAAAACTCTTCAGAGGGTAATAAAAAGTTCACAGATAGTAGTTAAGCACAGGCTGAGTATCAAACACATAGAAGTATTTATGCCAGAGTGTATCCCACCACAGGGTGGGGCATGCAGTAGGGATATGTATCCTGAGCCCCACTAGGGTTGTTCAAGTGGACTTGTTTAACCACCTTAATATGTGGCAATCTCCTTCTCACACGTGATCTGTGTGTGAGGAGGAGAACCTGGTAACATCTCGTTGTTTACATTTAGTGATTGGCTGTGAAAGGATCACAGCCAATCACGTGGGTAAACAGCTGGCCAATGACTGTTTACTGCCATCGGTGATGAGCAATGTTCCTGGGAACACGCTGACACCGACGTGCATGCGCAGTTTGATTGTTCGTATGCGCCGTGCAGTGGGGGTGGATCTATCTGCGCGGCCCTGACTTCATCATGGCCGATCATGTGGTAAACAGCCATACACAATGGCTGTTCACCCCCCTCGGTGGCGAGCGGTGTCTCCGTGACACGCCACCACCGAAGGAACAGGGATGCGCATGCACAATCGCGTGCATTCCCTGTTTAAATGGGAGGATGTCATATGACGCCCTCCCACCACAAGAACCGCACCACCTGGCCGTGATTTGACAGCTGACGGTCGGCAACCAGTTAATCAACCTCTGGGCTTTTTTCACATATACAGTTATATCCTGCAGAGGGTATAACACAGTACCATTGGCCATAGGAACAGCGCCATACCTACTATACATACCATACATATAATATAATATAATATACATATAATATAATATACATGCCATACAAACATACTCCTTCTCTCTATCTTTACTTCACCTTTGATGTTAGTGAAAAGTAGGGGCAGCAGTTCCAGTTGAACTTATAAAAATTAAAATTAACAATAAATATAGACCAAATCCTTTCCTGTATTGTACCAGTTCCACTGCACGGATTAAACCACAACTTTTCACAATATGCATTTTTGCAACCCCTGCAGGCTCAACCGTAATATGCAGGTTCTTCTAAAGCACCTTTACTTTAGAGTTGCCACAATTCTTTTTAGCCCAATTTCTTGACACATGGACAGCAGGACTGGCTCTTCTGGTGTTGCTACGAGTAACCACACATTTTTGCTCCTGATCATCCTTGTGCTCTCTCCTGGCACTAAGTGTGGGCCTCCCCCACTGTAACCACAACACTCTCCCAATCATTTATTTGAAGTAGTCTTTCTTTATCAAATGTACCATATAGCACTCTTTCCGTTGCACAGACCATAGCACTTGGTACAGCCAAAAAATACTGTCTATACCAAACTAGTATATGTGTAATTGGGATACCTAATGCAACACAAAAAAACAGATAATGCTGTGGGGTTATCCTGCATATGGTCCGGTATGGATTTTAAGGGGAACCCCACAAAAATTGGCATGCCCCCAAATATAGATTTAAAGAAGGAACTTCACAATAAACCCTCAGAAAAAGCATGTCAGAGCCCCCCCCCCCCCAATGCCTGCGGTCTCTCTAGCAAGGAATGGAGGAGCGGCAGCGACGAAGCAGCAATATATTAAATTTTTGCTTTCAATTTTAGATGATTTAGAGGTAAATTTTTTAAGGAGGATGATAGCACCTGTTGATATTATATGTCCTGTATTTGGATGTTTATTAGCTGCTTATAAGAATGCTTTAACCACTTCCCGACCAGCGCACGACGATGTACGTCGACAGAATGGCACGGGCAGGCATATTGGCGTACATGTATGTCCAATATTCGTTGCCGCCGTGCCATCGGGAGCGCGCCACCGGCAGCGCGCTCCCGCGCTGGTCGGGACCCCCGTGAGTCCGGTCGCGGGACCCGCGGACTCGATCGCCGCGGGCATCCCCGCGATCGTCTCACGGAGCGGCCGAATGGAGGCAATGCTGTATAAACAACATTTTCCCATTCTGCCTAGCAACTAGTGACGCTGATCTCTGCTCCATGTGATTGGAGCAGAGATCAGTGTACACTAAATGAAAGCCCAACCCCCCCACAGTTAGTAACACACCCCTAGGAACACTTAACCCCTACACTGCCACCCACTGGTTAACCCTTTCACTGCCAGTGTCATTTACACAGGAATCACTGCATTTATACAGCAGTGATTACTGTATAAATGACAATGGTCCCAAAAATGTGTCAAAAATGTCCGATGGGTCCCCGACAATGTCGCAGTCACAATAAAAATCGCAGATCGCCGCCATTACTAGTAAAAAAAAAAATAATAAAAAATTATTAATAAAAATGCTATAAAACTATCCCTATTTTGTAAACGCTATAACTTTTGCGCAAACCAATCAATAATCTCTTATTGCGATTTTTTTTACCAAAAATATGTAGAAGAATACGTATCGGCCTAAATTGAGGGAAAAAAATGTTTTTTTATATATTTTTGGGGGATATTTATTATAACAAAAAGTTAAAAATAATGCGTTTTTTTCAAAATTGTCGCTCTATTTTTGTTTATAGCGCAAAAAATAAAAACCGCAGGGGTGATCAAATACCACCAAAAGAAAGCTCTATTTGTGGGAAAAAAAGGATGTCAATTTTGTTTGGGAGCCACGTCGCACGACCGCGCAATTGTCAGTTAAAGCGACGCAGTGCCGAATCGCAAAAAGTGGTCTGGTCTTTGACCAGCAAATTGGTCCGGTCTGAAAGTGGTTAAAAAGCTGATTTTATTATGTAGTGGCGGGGGTCCTGAAAATCCTTTGCGTTTTTCAAAGTAAAATTTTACTCAAACTACAGTTTGGTTTGGGTCTATTTGCCTAAATTAGACTTCTGTATCAGTCTGACTGGGCTGTGAGATGTTCAGCCTGGCCACAGGGGGCATTGTCTCTTGTGGCAGGCATGGAACTATGGTCTAGTCAGGCACTTGGGTAACTCTCTTTCGGAGCCAGGTCAGTGGGAGTGGCCCTCTCACTGTGCCCTCTGGGAGAGGGTATTTAAGATACAGACGTCACGTGGTTCCGGTCCAGTATGATGTGCTGATTACATGGTCCTGGTCCTCCTGACCAGCCCCCAGGAAGGCTATGGCCTGGGGTGCGGATCCACCCAACTTTAATGCCTCGGGGTTGGCTAGCCGGTTCGGGAGAGACCCAGTGTACTTCAATCATTCCGGGGGAAGACTCTTTAGTAGAACACCACGTATGGGTTGGTTTTCTTAACAAGAGGCTGGAAGGGCTGAAGTTACCGAAAGAATCCGGTCTTGTAGGATACCTGGATCTTTCAGCCTGCTTGGCGATATCCACAAGTGTTCTACAGCTTAGTTTCCCTACGTGTTCTGCAAAAACGTCTGTGGCAAAGAATTTGTTTCTGAGTAAGCACCTTGTTGGCTGCTATGCCTTGTGAGAGAGGGACTGTCCAACCTGAGTGTTCATCCAGCTGCGAATGGCTATTCTCTGGATGCAGTCAAAGTAAGCAAGTTCTTTAACGTTTTTGGACTTTGACACTGAGAGTACCTGAACTTCCTTTTCCAACCCTCTGATGCCAAGTTGAAAGTATGTTCAATTGTTTAAGTTTTTGCAAATAAAATCCATTCAAGGAATCTATTGTCAATCTCAAGTTACTGGGCCATCTACCACGGGACATCCCCTAGACATGAAACAAGGAAAACAGACGGTAACAGTAAGCCCAAAAATAACCAGCATCTCCTTCGGGGGTTAGTGCACCTGCACTGTCTAACTGGAGACAGCATCATTGGTTGTTGTGATGCCAGTGACTGGTTGTTGGGCATCATGGGAAATATCATTGATCAAAGGCCATAAAACATATTCAGTCAATGACAACAGACAGCAGTCATTTGCAGTGATTCTCTGTTGGAATTGTCAGGCACGGTCACCATTATTTATTTTAATGGGTTATCGTGGGGATTGTCATTAATTGTGATTGATGTGAAAGAATTGGATGGTGTGATTAACGATTGGTTTGCATTTTGGGGCTATTTTTAAATAAAGGAATTTGTCAAGGTTGTGTATATTTCTTTTGTGAATGAGTACCCAGGGGTACTATTTAGGGGAGAGGGGAGATACCTGGAGCCTTCGTATTTTTAAGAGGGGTCCCAGATTTTGATAATTCCTCATCTGCTTATCCCTATAACCAGCAAACCAGGGTTGTAGGAAAAAAGGGTAAGAAGCCTTTGCCTTCCGTGACATAGGTGCATGGTGCTTTACCAGGCAAGGAACCCTCTCCATATTGAATGCATATAGTCTGGTTTAGGAGGATGTATGTGTGTGTGTGGGGGGGGGGGGGAGTGCATACAAGATGAAACACTTACACAATTAATTTGCTACAGTGCGCATGTGCCGATGACATCAGAACATGTAAATACAAGGGATATCTCCTAAACCGTTCAGGTTTAGGAGATATCCAGGGTAGCTACAGGTAAGACTTATTATAGGTTCGCCTTTAGCAAAAGGTGTGTTGTAAGGGTTTACAACCACTTTAATTCTCAATTCTTGTGCTAATAAATGAACTTTTAACATATACACTTAGGTGGCATTTTTTTTCTTCCCATTTTCTTGTCTTTGATGAAGAGCTGGATATACTCTGAGGCTGTTATCATATGAACACATATACATATATGGAAAAAAGAAGAGGAAATCTGCGCTACAGTGTGTACTTAACGAAAATGTGTGATGCAGCAGTTCTAATATATACCCAAAGTGTAATATACATATAGAGACAAAGAAAAAGAAGAGAACTGCGCAATCCCCAATATTTCTATTAGGATTTAAACCAATCTACCTTAAACAGGTGTATCTTGTGATCTATAACTCTAACACACCAAACTTATAACTGAATAAACCATAAGACATTACTTATAATTGTATACAGTGAACATATATGTTCCCTCATAGGCTATGAACCAAAAAGGAAAGAACATGTGCAATTCAAAGAAAAAAAAGGCATGTAAAGTAAACTCAAACAGTTCTAAAACTATATGTGATAACATAAAGTCCATAAACAGTCCAACTGGAGAGACACCCTGTGTGGAAGGGATCTATTCAATCGTAAAGCTTTTCAATCAGCGTGAAGAAAAACCAGGTGCACCTCCACCAGACAAGTAATAATAGCCCCTTACCAGATGTCCCGGTAGGGAGCGCTTAATCACAAAATGGGTCTGCAGATGGATCAAACTTGAGCCCTCCAAATGGAACACTACCGTAAGGCAGGTTAGGAGATACACCAGTCATAAACCGTCCAGCATGGGAAGACGCTGTTTGAAGCGGGACTCAGATGTATGGCATTGTAGAATCAAGGAGGGTTCACCATAGGGAGAAAAAAAAGCGCTCCAAATAGTGTAAAATCATTTATTAAAACGAATATAAAAAACAAGAGATGCACTTACAAACATGAAAGAACATCGGGCATATCATCAGACTGGGCAAGCGTCGGCCGATCGCGAACACCAATCGATATCCCTTCTAGTACCGGTTCACATGAGGCAAGTAAGCGTGTCACGCCACCCAACGCATTTCGTGAAAAATTCACGTCGTCTGGGGTATGGGTGACGCCATATTGCCTCCATTAAATAGTGAATGTCTGAACAAGCCACCTCCTCCGCTGTCTGAGAGCCTCTTTCACTTCCGGGGTCAAAGGGCCAAGCCTCACTCCCATATCCAATAGAATGCGAGGTCAAAGGGCCAAGACGGCGGAAGTGATGCTCCCATGTCCAATAACGTGCAAGATCAGGGGGCCAGGGCGGCGGAAGTGATCCATGCAATCACCCGCCCCTCTCTGTTTACGTCTGAAAAAGGTGCTCCTTACGACGGCGTGACAACACGCCGTACGTAACGAGCGGATGACGTCACGTCGTGGATCACGAGCGGATGGCAACACGACGTGCGTAGCGAGCGGATGGACGGCGCACACCACCCACTACAAGGAAGTGTGTGCGCTCCATCTGATACCATGTCTCGCTTTCAATATAATGGGCGTAACGAGCGGATGACACCGCGCCGTACGTAGCAGGCGGATGAACAGCGCACATCACCCCTTACAGGGAAGTGTGTGCGCTTCATCTGGTACCACGTCTCACTTTCAATAAAGCGTAGTAATAGCTCCGGACCTCCATAGCAAATAAATCTTCCTACTTATCCCAAAGGAGGAAGATATATATAGGAGGAAGATGTATATACCTCAAATGAAACTAAAATAAGACAGGGGAGGAGGGGACTGGTCCAACCACAAAATTAAAAATTATTAGCTGACAATTAATACTCAAAATGGATAAAACATGCAAGGCACTTTATAATGCATATCTAACTCATTATGTGGTTAAACACTTCGTAATGATAAAATAGCAGTATTGAATCAGCTACAAAGTTCACCCACAACAAAAAGTGAAAGGGACATACATAACTGTATTTTATGGAACTCAATGTATTATGAGATACAAGATATTTCTCTCTTAGAATAGAAAAAATGGGAGCTTGCAAGAACAACCATCAGACGCTAAATTAAGGTAGGGAAATCCACAGATATCCAGATCCCACGATGTCTGATGGAAAAGTCATATCTGTTTAACGTCTATACCTAGAACACTGACAGAAACAACACGCTAAGCATTATTAATAAATGCATTAACGTCTGTATCTGTATTCATACCGTGAGGGGTGTAAGTTTTTAGTCTATGGATCCAAGACATCTCCAACCGTGAGATCTCTCTGACCAGAGCTCCCCCCCTCCAGTGGGGTTTGTACTTATCAATCCCCATGTACAAGGTGTTAGACGGATCCCTTCCATGTTTCTCGTCATAGTGTCTAGAAAGGGGATGTTTGTCAAAACCCTGTTTAATGTTGGCGATATGCTCATTCAATCTGACCTTGAGGGCTCTCTTAGTTCTCCCCACGTACTGAAGCCCACAAGGACATTGAATGAGATAAACCACTGCTTCTGACGAGCATGTAATGAACGGCTCCACTGTGTACCTTCTCTGGGTACTGGTGGAGACGAACTCAAGGATTTTAGAATTTTTGTTCTTATTATAGGAACACACCTGACAATTCCTACATCTATAGAACCCTTTGAGGTTCTGAAAGAAGCATCTGTCTTTAACAGAGGGGTTCTGTACGCTAGGGGCAATCATATTACCTAGTGAAGAGACTCCTTTAAAGATCACTCTGGGGACTTCCGGTAGGATAGTTCCAAGAGTTTGGTCACTGGTCAAAATATGCCAGTGTCTACGGATAAGCTGTTTAACCTTCTGGTGTTGCATCGAGAAGGTAGTGACGAAGGGTAATAAGGACTGATTCGCATCAACCTCACACTCCCTGTCTGCCAGCAAGGCAGATCTGTCTCTCTCCCGTGCTTTTGTATAAGCCTCGGTCAACAAGTCTGCTGCGTAGCCTTTCTCCGCAAACCGCTGGGATAGTAACTTAGCTTGCTCATCAAACTTGTTGGTATCAGAACAGTTTCTCCTGATACGTAGGTACTGTCCCAAAGGGACCGACCTTAACCAGGAGTCCAAGTGACAGCTGCCCATAAGAATGTAGGAATTCCTATCTGTAGACTTAAAGAAGGTGGAGGTGACAAAACTCTCACTGTTAACCTTGATGTTTAAATCTAGAAAGTTCACACCTTCCTGGCTGGCTTCATAGCTAAATTTGATGCCTCTCGTGTTGTTATTTAGCCCTTCCATAAAGGCATGGAGTTCGTGTTCGTCACCATCCCAAAGGAGAAGGACGTCATCAATATATCGTGCCCACAGCACTATCTCCGGTCGTCTGGGAGAATCGATGACATCCTCCTCCCATTTGGCCATAAATAAGTTAGCCACACTGGGGGCATATTTGGCCCCCATGGCAACCCCTTTGTCTTGACAATAAAACTGGTTATCGAACCAGAAGTAATTGTGCTTGGCTGCAAAATCTAAAAGGGCCAAAATGAAATCAATCTGGATCTGTGTTAGACCAGAGTCTCGCTCCAAATAAACCCTGGCGGCTTCAAGTCCCAGTTCGTGGGGAATAATGGTGTAGAGAGATGTGACGTCGGCTGTCACGAGCCATAAGCCTGGGGTTGGTTTGTAGGTGTTTAACATGTTCAGGATTTGCTTCAGGACCCTTATCCAAAAGCCGTTTTTCGGAGTCAGAAAGTGCCTGGGTGCTGAGGTTAAAAATACCCTCCCCTAGTGCCTTTTTCGTTTTAGCTGCTTGTATCCGCCTCCCCCCTCTGACTCCCCTCTTGGTTCTATAGGCCTTTTCAGGCCTCTGTGGTCCCTGGGAAAATCCCACCCGTGGTTATTGATGGAGTCATGACTGGGTTGGGAGGGCCTAAACACAGCACTTTGATCTACCCCCCGTGATCTAATCGGGTATGGTGCTTGCTGGAGATTATCCTCTCTCTGGCTCCCCATGTATGGGGCTTCAAAGTCTGCCAGCGGGAAGAAACGGTTTTGAGTCGGAGCCTCCCAAGGTTGATTTCTCCTATTGGAGTAAACCGACCTCTCTTGGTCAAACCCTTGGATGGAGTCCCATACTGGGTAACTGCCAGGTCCTTGAGTTAGGGTAGGTCTCTGATGGCCACCCTGATAAGGGCCCTTATTGTTCTTTTTCTTGTTTTTGTTATTGTATCTCCCATTTACGGGTCCCCTCCTCGGGGAAGCCCACCTCTTATGTACTAATTATGTACTACATATGGATTATTTTGTAAATTTTACTCTTTGATTCAGCTCTTACTTTGCTCCAGGAAATATTGTATTTTGTCCACAGGTTGACAATGCTGCTGTCCAAGAGTGGCTCTGTTGCTTCTCCATAGAGTTAAAACATCCTTTGACAGGAAGTGTGCCACTGGCAGAATCACCATGTAAAAATAAAGCAAAATAGCCATAAAAAAAAAGAAACAAATGCAGACAGCACATCTAAGGTTTGGTAAGCTGCAATGCATAAAATTTCTGTTTTTGGCTTTATATAAACTTAAGGCTCGGTTCACACTGGAACCGGCTGCAGATCTTGCAAGAACGCTGTGTGTCCCCATTCTCCGCTTCAGGGATGAATCTCTGCCTGAATTTGACCCTGAAACAGAGCTAAAGACGCACTGCGCTCCGCAGCCGAACTGGCTCCATAGAGAGCTGTTCACATTCTCCTGCTATACGATTTGGATGTGGGCAAGCCTGCATCCAGTTAGCATAGGTGTGAACTCAGCCTTAAGGACGAAGACTCAAACAAATAATATACATAGCTTTGCAAAAACTAATGCCATGTACACACGGCTGGAATTTCTGATGGAAACAGTTCGATGGGAGCTTCTCATCGGATTTTCCGACCGTGTGTATGCCCATCGGTCTTTTTCTCTCTGCATTTCCGACAGTCTTTAGATTGAGAGCCTGTTCTTAATTTTTCCAACGGAAAACCTTTCTATTGGATTATTCGATTGTGTGTATGCAATTCCGACACGCAAAATTCCGACGCATGCTCGGAAGCATTAAACTTCCCTTTTATAGTGCAGTAGAGCGTGTTGTATGTCGCTGTGTTATTGACCATCGCAAATTTGGTGGGACCGTGTGTAGGCAAGACAGTTTGAGCGAAATTCCATCGGAATTCCGATGGAAAAACCTTCAGAGCTTTTTCCGACGAGAATTCCAATTGTGTGTACGCGGCATCAGTGTATCTATGTGGATTACACCTTATTTTGTTTTTTCAGGACAAATTGGCCCATCA
This sequence comes from Lithobates pipiens, assembly GCF_037356315.1. Classification (NCBI taxonomy): domain Eukaryota; kingdom Metazoa; phylum Chordata; class Amphibia; order Anura; family Ranidae; genus Lithobates; species Lithobates pipiens. The sequence continues at coordinate 143,549,432 of NW_027507790.1, forward strand.
ATTTGGTGGTAAATGTTAAAGGATATCTCTTGATTTTTTTTCTCAAATAAAAACTGCCACAAAATACTATCATAACCCATCACCAAGGAACAACCCAAAAATTCTCAAACTCCTGATGATTGCAGAGATACCACATATGGCCATACCAATATCTTTTTCTAAAGTGAACCCCCAACACTTGTAATACTATTAAAGTGTATTTTGTCAAATAAAAAACAAATGATGCTCCCCTTTGCCTTTAATTTTTTTTTTTCATAGAACTCACTGCTCTGCCCCACTAAAGCCTAACTCTAGGTTTCATATCACTTTAAACAGTATGGACCAGGCTGGTCCAAATGAACTATTTTAATTACTAAAAAATGCGTCCATTGTCAGTGCTGTATAAACTGTATGTAGCTTCAGCTGCATACAGTATACAGAACGATGTTCCAATAGCAGTATGAGGAGTTCCTGTCTTGTTCCCAAAACAAAATCAAGTCAGACTGAGTGCTGCTCAGCCATTCATAGCTTTGTATTTTATTTATTTTATGATTGAATACAAGGCTTCCTCTGATTATCTGAGGTGGAAAGGAGGGCTGATGATACTTAGGACCACACCAGCAGTTCCAGCACTAAACTCTGTCATTTTTGTAGGAGCATGTAATTCTGGGACACTACTCCTGTGTAATTTTAAAACTGCACCTGAGCCTCAGGTGGTTAAATTACAAAATCACTTATGTAGTAATTACATATTCATGTATAGTTCTGTGGTATGCATTTGAGTTCTGGAATATTTAGAAGATTATCTTTGAACTCTCTGGCTTATGCTTAACCCCTTCCCGCTGAGTATATGGATTTATGCAGCCTTGTATAAGTGGGTCTTAATCCTGCACAGCTGCGCAGCATAGAAACTGGGCTCTCACAAAGATCCCTGGGTCCCGTACCAGTGACTGGGAAGTAAGAGACCCGGTTCATGATCAATAGTCAAACATTCGCATAGATACACGCCTAAACCTTGTGGACAGCCTTCCCAGAAGAGTTGAAGCTGTTATAGCTGCAAAGGGTGGGCCAACTCAATATTGAACCCGATGGACTAAGACTGGGATGCCATTAGAGTTTATGTGCATGTAAAGGCAGGCGTCCCAATCCTTTTGGTAATATAGTGTATATGTAAGGGACACCTGGCTGAGGGATTTGTTTGCTTATGGGTTATTTTTGTCATGTGCACTTTACCATTTTAAATATGCTACAATAACAATCCATGGACCATAGTATACGACACTGCATAATGCCATACTGGTTTTCTGAGAAGGTATATTTATTTATATAGTTTATAGTTTCAATTTATGAGGTCCACGTTTTATATGGTGGACCCTATATGTGAGTTGTTTAAGGTTTAATATACAATATATATATCCTTTTTTTAACAATACGAATGGCTTGTTGATGGTCAAATCAAATATCGTGGTCTGTATGGCCCTTTGGAAAGTAAATGTAAAATTTAGGCTAGATCATGGAAAATAAAAATGTAATTAATGATGTTATAATAAATTTTTAGTTCATAATATTACAGTATACTGTATATCATCTTATATAGAACAGAGCTGTTAGTCCTATTGGTCCAATGACATTTGAGAAGAATTTTTGGGAGGATGTGCCCATGAGGGTTCTGTCCTCCATGTATGGGCCCTACAAGGTCATTTGAGCTTTTATTTTTCCTTCTCCCTTCATTCATGCTAGTGTAGCACTACCCCCGCAAGAGCTGCTTGAATATTATGCCCCGTTCTCCCACTGATTACCCTGCAGCCAGTTGCACGGAATTTTCACACACCAAGGTGCACACACTCTTCTGCTCGTTATCTTCAATGACCAGTTTAGGGGATGTGTTTTATGTTTTATTTGGAGAACTTGGATAGGAGAAGGGAATAAGTAGGATACTCCAAATTAACTATTCACAAGCGAGAACAACTACTGCATATGAAGCAGGCTGAATATGGGGAAGCAAGTCACTTCTTAAGCAGAGGGTATTTACTGGGCTTCTTTAAGACATTAGCCAGGCCGCAACACTCTATACCAGTGCACACACCTTTGGCTATGATTATATTGTATCTATTGTTTTTATGACATTGTTCATTTAATAAAATGTGTATATATTTTGTAGATATTGTTGTTTCAATGCTTTGCACCTATAAAGTCCCATATCTTCCAAATGTTTCCCCTTATCTAAACGGGATGTTGGTGCCTTATCTTATATAGATTCCGATACTGATCTCTGACCACATAATTTACCACTTTAAAAATTTTATGTTTTTAAGATTTTGTGCCATTTTTCCTTTGACAATAAACCATTTACCACCAAATGAAAACCCAATTGTCCTAAACAAAAACAAGCTATAACAATGTTAAAATTCATCTTGATACACTAAGTAGTTGCAATGATGTCTACAGTTTTACCAACACATATCAACGTGGCAAAACTGTGTTCAGGAGTTGATTTGTTTTACCCTCATGAAAGGGGTTAAGGGAAATAGTATCTGTTTTACAGAAGTGTTTACCTTGCCTGGATAAGGTACATCTTCTGTCTGAACTCATTGACGGAAAAAGAGGGCTTACAAGCTTAATGAACATTGATGTTACGCTGATTTTGTGGTAACAATCTGAGAAAATGTGAGGTATGTATTAGAGCTGCACGACTTTAGATAAAATGAAAATCACAATTTTTTTGCTCAGAATAAAGATCACAATTATCTCACGATTTTCGTGGCGTAACATCATCTTTCACATTATACAAAAAAATTGGGCTAACTTTACTGTTTAGTTTTTTTTTAATTTATACATTTTTTATTTATTTTTTAAATGCGTTTAAAAGACCACTGTGCAAATACAGTGTGACATAAAATATTGCAACAACCACCATTTTAATGTCTAGGGTCTCTGATAAAAACAATATATATATATATATACAATGTTTAGGGGTTCTAATTAATTTTCTAACAATAAATATTGATTTTAACTTGTAAGCAGCAAGTGCCAGAAAAAGGTTTAGTCTTGCATCTGAAAAATATATAGCATTTTAAAATATAAAAGTACTAAAAGGAGTATGGCATTTCACTGCAAATGAATTATCCTGAGAAAATAATCACAATAATGATACTATACTGCAACTGCAAAATACAAGAGCTTTATCCAGGAATAAAAGATAAAAATAACAAATCTCTCTGGTAAAGTAGTTCTCTGGATATTATCTTTAATAGTTTAACATTTCAAGTTATATTTATTAAAGCAATTAATTTTTTTTTTTTTTTTTTTGAGTCTTTAGACACTTTTTACATACAGCTTACAATTCTTCACAAATTACTGCATATTCTTAGAAGATACTATGCTGCCATCTAGTGGCCAATAAACATATTTATCTCATCAACGCATAGCTGTTGATTTAGGGAAGGAGTACACTATGCACCCTTTGTAAATAGTATCTTAACTAAACTTTTTAATTTGCATGCACATTACTAGATATTCAAAGTTAACACAGATTTACTAAATGCATTAATGTGGAACTTCACTCTCTCAATCAACATGGATTGTTTCTAATCGTTTTGCTGCTAGCATTAGTAAATAGATAGGAAAGTATATCATATTTACTGGTTTTAAACTTTTTTTTTGCATAGCTTCAGTTACTTCCTGGTTTCCATGCCTAGGCAAATGATGTCATACATCCCAGGAGTTTTAAGGAGGGTAGGGTAGCCATATTGCATTGCATTCACAGAAGAAAAAAAGACATTTGAAAAGGAAAGGTAATTTTTAATATCATTCAATTCTAATACGACTTGTGTTGCAATTGTATACACTATATTTTTATATATTATATTTTTTATTTATTTGCTGTTTTTTCCCCACAAAAGTGGAGTTATCCTTTAGGTAATGATATTATTCTGCAACTGCAACACATAGGAGCTTTATTGAAGTTATTGGGCTAAAGAAAGACAAAAAAAAAAAAAAAACACTGGTAGTAACAATAACAACATGTCAACACTGACCCAAAGTTTTAACCACCTCAGCTCATTTTTACCCCCTTTATGACCAGGTCATTTTTTGCTGTTCAGCATTGCCCTACTTTAACTGACAGAAGATATGGGAGGAAAGTAAAGCACACTCAGGGCTTCGGAGAAAATGAACTTTAATGCATGAAATCCACAGAGACATCAAAAACTCACAATACAAAAAAGCAGCAGTATGATTAATGCATTTCACTACTTTAACTGGCGATTGTCATCATGCAAAACTGTATGCAAATTAAATTTATATCAATTTTTCACACAAATAGAGATTGCCTTTGGTTGTATTTGATCACCACTGTTTTTTTTTTATTATTTTTTTTTTATTTGCTATATAAATGAAAAAAAGACAGAAACTTTTTTTTAACCACTTGCCGACCGCCGCACGACGATATACGTCGGCAGAATGGCACGGGCAGGCATATGGGCGTATATATAAGTCCCTGCCTGCCCGCGGGTGGGGGGCCCGATCGGGCCCCCCCCCCCGGTGCCTGCGGCGGTCGGCATTCCTTCGAGAGCGATCCGGGATGAGGGGGCGGCCATTCATTCATGGCCACCCCCTCGCGATCGCTCTCGACGAATGGAAATCCTCCGTGACATCACTTCCTCTCCTGTAATGTAAACACAGGAGAGGAAGTGATGTATTCTCTCCTCCGTGTCGGTATTTTTCGTTCCGGCACCGAGGAGAGAGGTTCGGTGAGTTGCACCAACACACCACACATACAGTAGAACATGCCAGGCACACTCACACCCCCCCTTTACCCCCCGATCACCCCCCCAATTACCCCTGCCCCCCCCAGTCACAGTGACACCAATTGCTTTTTTTTTTTTTTTTTTGCATTGGTGTCATTTGTGACTGTAATAACTGTTAGGGCAGTTAGGGTTAGCCCCCTTTAGTTCTAAGGTACCCCCCTAACCCCCCCAATAAAGGTTTAACCCCGTGATCACCCCCGTCGCCAGTGTCACTAAGGCTGGGTTCACATTGCAGCGGTTTGAGAACGGATGTGATTTGCACCGCACTGCAGTGCAAATCACATCCGATCTCTGTGCGATTCGAGTTCAGCCATACAGATAGTATGGCTGAATTCGTGTCGCACCCGCCGCAAACTCGCACGGGACCCTTTTTTTGGTCCGCAGCAGAATCGGATCGCATGGGTGTTCACACCATGCGATCCGAGTTTGCAGATCGCACTGCGATATGCGAACTGATCTGGGGGTGTCATTAACATTTCACTGACACTCCCAGCAGTTCGCATAGGGCAGTGTGAACTGCCGCCGGGAGGCATGCGATGCGGGAACCCGCCGCGGATTCGTGGCGTTCCCGCATCGCTCCAGTGTGAACCCAGCCTAATAAGCGATCATTTTTCTGATCGCTGTATTAGTGTCACAGGTGACGCTAGTTAGGCAGGTAGGTATTTAGGTTCGCCGCAACTTTTTATAGCGCCAGGGACCCCCATATACTACCGCATAAAGCCCCCTGATTGCCCCCTAGTTAACCCTTTCACCAGTGATCACCATATAACTGTTACAGGTGACGCTGGTTGGTTAGTTATTTTTTTATAGTTTCAGGGCACCCGCCATTTATTACCTAATAAAGGTTTAACCCCCTGATCACCCGGCGGGTGTCATTTGTGACTGTAATAACTGTTAGGGCAGTTAGGGTTAGCCCCCTTTAGTTCTAAGGTACCCCCCTAACCCCCCCAATAAAGGTTTAACCCCGTGATCACCCCCCGTCGCCAGTGTCACTAAGGCTGGGTTCACATTGCAGCGGTTTATGAGAACGGATGTGATTCGCACCGCACTGCAGTGCAAATCACATCCGATCTCTGTGCGATTCGAGTTCAGCCATACAGATAGTATGGCTGAATTCGTGTCGCACCCGCCGCACCCGCCGCAAACTCGCACAGGACCCTTTTTTTGGTCCGCAGCAGAATCGGATCGCATGGGTGTTCACACCATGCGATCCGAGTTTGCAGATCGCACTGCGATATGCGAACTGATCTGGGGGTGTCATTAACATTTCACTGACACTCCCAGCAGTTCGCATAGGGCAGTGTGAACTGCCGCCGGGAGGCATGTGATGCGGGAACCCGCCGCGCATTCGTGGCGTTCCCACATCGCTCCAGTGTGAACCCAGCCTAATAAGCGATCGTTTTTCTGATCACTGTATTAGTGTCACAGGTGACGCTAGTTAGGCAGGTAGGTATTTAGGTTCGCCGCAGCTTTTTATAGCGCCAGGGACCCCCATATACTACCGCATAAAGCCCCCTGATTGCCCCCTAGTTAACCCTTTCACCAGTGATCACCATATAACTGTTACAGGTGACGCTGGTTGGTTAGTTATTTTTTTATAGTTTCAGGGCACCCGCCATTTATTACCTAGTCTCACTAGTGTACCCCTAAATTTAGGGGTGTCTACTTTCCAAAATGGGGTCATTTGGGGGGGGTTTGTGCCATCTTGGCATTTTATGGCCTTCAAAACTGTAACGCCCTTAGAAAGCCTGAAGGCGGTGCTTGGTTTTCGGGGCCCCGTACGCGGCTAGGCTCCCAAAAAGTCCCACATATGTGGTATCCCCGTACTCAGGAGAAGCAGCAGAATTTATTTTGGGGTGTCATTTCACATATGCCCATGGCATGCGTGATCAATATATCATTTAGTGACAACTTTGTGAAAAAAAAAAAAAAAAAAGTTTGTAATTTTCCCGCAACTTGTGGCAAAATATAAAATATTCCATGGACTCAACATGCCTCTCAGCAAATAGCTTGGGGTGTCTACTTTCTAAAATGGGGTCATTTGTGGGGGTTTTGTGCCATCTTGGCATTTTATGGCCTTCAAAACTGTAATAGGTAGTGAGGAGTGAAGTCAAATATTTACGCCCTTAGAAAACCTGAAGGCGGTTCTTGGTTTTCGGGGCCCCGTACGTGGCTAGGCTCCCAAAAAGTCCCACATATGTGGTATCCCCGTACTCAGGAGAAGCAGCAGAATTTATTTTGGGGTGTCATTTCACATATGCCCATAGCATGTGTGAGCAATATATCATTTAGTGACAACTTTGTGAAAAAAAAATAAAAAAAAATTAAAGTTTGTAATTTTCCCGCAACTTGTGGCAAAATATAAAATATTCCATGGACTCAAAATGCCTCTCAGCAAATAGCGTGGGGTGTCTACTTTCTAAAATGGGGTCATTTGTGGGGGTTTTGTGCCATCTTGGCATTTTATGGCCTTCAAAACTGTAATAGGTAGTGAGGAGTGAAGTCAAATATTTACGCCCTTAGAAAACCTGAAGGCGGTTCTTGGCTTTCGGGGCCCCGTACGCGGCTAGGCTCCCAAAAAATCCCACACGTGTGGTATCCCCGTACTCAGGAGAAGCAGCAGAATTTATTTTGGGGTGTCATTTCACATATGCCCATAGCATGTGTGAGCAATATATCATTTAGTGACAACTTTGTATAAAAAAAAAATATATATTTTTTTTTGTCATTATTCAATCGCTTGAGGCAAAAAAATAAAATATTCGATGGGCTCAACATGCCACTTATCAATTTCCTTAGGGGGTCTACTTTCCAAAATGGGGTCATTTGGGGGGGTTTTGTACTGCCCTGCCATTTTAGCACCTCAAGAACTGAGATAGGCAGTCGTAAACTAAAAGCTGCGTAAATTCCAGAAAACGTACCTTAGTTTGTAGATGTGACAACTTTTGCACAAACCAATAAATATACAGTTATTGACTTTTTTTTTACCAAAGACATGTGGCTGAATACATTTTGGCCTAAATGTATGACTAAAATTGAATTTATTGGATTTTTCTAATAACAAAAAGTAGAAAATATCTTTTTTTTTCAAAATTTGCGGTCTTTTTCCATTTATATCGCAAAAAATAAAAATCGCAGAGGCAATCAAATACCATCAAAAGAAAGCTCTATTTGTGGGAAGAAAAGGACGCAAATTTTGTTTGGGTACAACATTGCATGACCGCGCAATTACCAGTTAAAGCAGCGCAGTGCCAAATTGTAAAAAGACCTCTGGTCATTTACCAGCAAAATGGTCCGGTCTGAAAGTGGTTAAAAACATAAATTATAAAAATCTAATTTATTCATGAATTTAGGCCAAAAAATATTGTACTAAATGTCTTTGGTAAAAGAAAAAAACTATTAAGTTCATATCAATTTGTTTGTGTAAAAGTTATAGCATTTACAAACTATGGTATACATGTATATACTGTATTTGAAAACTGATCAATCCTGATGTACAGACAGCCCTGTCTGTTTTTTAAGGCCCTTAAAAGGCCAGAGCAGTACAAATACCCCCCAAATGAACCCTTAATGGAAAGTAGACAGTCTGAGGTATTTAGTAAGAGGCATGGAAAGTTTTCTGACATTGTATTTTGGTCACACTTTCTTAGAAAATAAAGAACTTTTTTTTCTTTTTCTTTTTTTTTTACATTCTTTCTTTCCTGTTAACCACTTGCCTACTGGGCACATAAACCCCCCTCCTGCCCAGACCAATTTTCAACTTTCGGTGCTCTCACACTTTGAATGACAATTACTCAGTCATGCAACACTGTACCCAAATGAATTTTTTGTCCTTTTTTTACCACAAATAGAGATTTCTTTTGGTGGTATTTGATCACCTCTCGGTTTTTTATTTTTTGCGCTATAAATGAAAAAATAACGAAAATTTTGAAAAAAAACGCATTTTTCTTTGTTTCTGTGATAACATTTTGCAAATTATTAATTTTTCTTCATAAATTTTGGCCACAATTTATACTGCTACATATCTTTGGTAAAAAATAACCCAAATTAGTGGATATTATTTGGTATTTGTGAAAGTTAGAGAGTCTACAAGCTGTGGTGCGAATCACACAAAATTGATCACATCTGATGTACTGGTGGCCGATCTCATTTCTTGTGACCTGAACAAGCCAAATACCCCCCAAATGACCCTTTTTTGAAAGTAGACATTCCAAGGTATTTAGTAAGAGGAATGGTGAGCTTTTTGATGTTGTAATTTTTTCCCACAATTCTTTCCAAATGAAGATTTTTTATTTTATTTTAATTTTTTCTACAAAATTGTCATTGTAATAGGTTATTTCTCTCACGTGGCATGTGTATACCACAAATAATGCCCCAAAATAAATTCTGTTACTCCCCCTGAGTATTATGATACCACATGTGTGGGACTTTTCCACAGCCTGGCCACATAGAGAGGCCCAACATGCAGGGAGCACCATCACGTGTTCTAGAAGCATAAATTACACATCTAACTTGTTGACTACCTATTACACTTTTGAAGGCCCTGGAGCACCAGGACAATGACACGTGACACCGACGTGGCACTGATGACAAATGGCACTAATATGTGGCACTGGTGACACGTGACACTGATATGGCACTGATGACAGATGGCACTATGTGACATTGATGACACGTGGCACTGATGTGGCACTGATGACAGATGGCACTATGTGGCACTGATGACACATGACACTGATGTGGCACTGATGACAGGTGGCACTGATGATAGATGGCACTTATACATCGCACTGGGGACAGATGGCACTGGGGACAGGTGGCACTGATGACAGGTGGCACTGATGACAGATGGCACTGGTGACAGGTGGCACTGATTACAAATGGCACTGGGGACAGATGGCACTAATGACAGGTGGTAGTGGGGGAAGGTGGCACTGACAGGTGGCAGTGGGGGCAGATGGCAGTGGGGGCAGTGAGGACAGGTGGCAGTGAGGACAGATGGGCACTGTATTTTCATTTTATTTTTATTTTTTTATTTATTTTTTTACACTGACCGCTGCATTTCTGCCGCAGTTCATCTCTCCCTTCTCACACGCTGTCTGTGTGAGGAGGGAAAGCCGGCGATGAGAGATGATCTCATATGTTTACATATGAGATCATCTCTCATTGGGCACAGTGATCGCGCTGTAAACGGCCGCAGTGATATAGAGTTCTCCCCATTCCAATACCTTCTTACTTTCATCGTATAATCCAAAGCCGGGTTTTTACTTATATATGGGGCCCCATAAAACCTAGGATCTCAAGGTCCACTTTGCTCCGCCACTATAGGGCCGGAGGTTTAGGCATACCTCATTTCCAACATTATTATCACGCGGCCCAGCTCGCCCAGTTGGCACTTTACCATGCCACGGTTGAAGTTCCCATCTGGGTGAGCCTAGAGGCGGTAGATCTTCACCCTATATCCCTAACTAATCTTCTCTGGCTCCCCCCCGCAGTTCGAGGCCCCGTCTCCAATCCCCTCACCTTTCACTCTATCAAGTTGTGGGATAGGTTATGCAAGACATTTCGGCTCATCTCCCCACACTCCCCCTTACTATCTTATATTGGTCACCCTAAATTTCATCCTGCTTGCGCTTCTTCTTTCTCATTCCGAGTGTGGATACAGTCAGATCTAACTCGCATATGCGACCTGGTGGCGGGTGGCTCAATCAAATCGTTCCCCTCCCTGCAGGCCCAAAAACAATTACCAAACAGTGAATATTTTCGATACCTTCAAATTTCACATTTTGTAAAACAGACTATTGGCCTGGCAGGAGGAAGGGGTACGTACACAATTTTTGAAAATATATGTAACTCCGACCCGCATGCCCTAGGCATCATATCACAACTGTACGCACATCTTACATCCCAACCCTCGGCGCTCCCGACATATGCACAGTGTTGGTCCAGGGACCTCGACCTGCACTTGGAGGAGCACGACTGGCCTGATATCTGGCTACATACTAAGATCTCCTCGCAAAATATTGTGGCCCTGGAAGCGAGTTATAAAGTTCTCATGCGTTGGTATCTTGTGCCAGATAGAATAGCAAAATTTCTACCCTCCTACTCCCCAAACTGCTTTCGCGGCTGTGCCGAGAGGGGTACACATCTACACATCTGGTGGACATGCCCTGTGGTGAAACGCTTCTGGTCTGAAGTCTTTCTGATCTTATCCACCCTGTTTGATATCACAATAGATCCTGACCCAGCTTTGGCCCTCCTTAATTTTTATCCAAGCTCATATACCAAGGCAAAGATACGTCTTGCTCTGCAGGTCACTACAGCAGCCAAACAAACAATAGCTAAAGCCTGGAAAACTCCCACCCTACGACTGACCGAAACTAAAAACAGAGTTACGCAGGCAATGATACATAGCAAAATTGAGGCGACCATTCAGGATACTGTCCCTCGACACTTTAAAATTTGGCGACCTTGGGCTGAACACTACCTACCTCCACATTTCGACCACCATTTATTAGATCCGTGACAAAATTTTTCCCTGTCTTAATGATTAAAAGATGTTTTTAAGTTACCCAGTGAGAGTCGACCGACCGAAATCTTCGTTTATCTGTTCTTCTCTTCTCCCTTCCCCTCTTTACTTTCTTCTCTCTCCTTCCTGTTTTTTCTTACTACCCCTTTCTCTAGTCTCCCCATCTTTTCTTTCTTTTACTTCTTCCTCTCTTCTGCTTCTTAGTCTTGTACCTCATTATCCACCTTCTTAAGGCATTCGATTGTGAAATTCGTTCACCTTGAAGGTGATTCTGGATATCACTAGTTATATAGCAAATGTTCTGAAGCTTTTGGTATGCATAGAACTAAAGTTTTTCGCACTTCTCTGCGTTATACTGTCCTAGACTGTTTACATGCTGCGTGTATTTGTCTATAAGTTTTGACCTCTAGGCTTGTGTTTCATAGGTTCCGACCAATTGTATTTATATTGCTATCTTGACAATCTTATTGTAATCTGCCTTATTTTGGAGTACATTTTGTTTCTGTCTTCCTGTTTTATGTACAAGTCGAAATGCTGATGTCTATGTACTTTATGCTTTCTTTGTTAATAAAAAAATTTTTGAACGTAAAACGGCCGCAGTGATTGGCCGTTTACAGCGATCTGTGACTGGCTGTGTCCGGGGGACACCGCCATCACAGAACTTCCCCGATGCGTGCCCGGGGTGGCGCAGAGGGGAAGTTAAAGGGTGGACGTCCAGAGACGGCCTCCCAGCAGTTAGCGTCCGCGCTGCAGCCGTCTTTTGGCTATAGCGCGGGCATGAAGTAGTTAAAGACTTGCTTGGCTGAGATTCCTTCTGGCTCCAGATCCTGCTTGTTGTTCTACTACACTGTTCTTTGGCTCCCTGACGTTTTAGCTTGTCTGACTATCCATTCTGGTTCCTGAACTCTGGCTATGTTTTGACTACGTTTACTCCGTTTACCTTTTTTTATTTTTATTATTAAACAAGTGTAATTTAACTGTACTACTGTCTACTGTTTCTGACAAATCCATCATCCGAAAATGGAGAGTATGGCACAACTGTAAACCTACCAAGACATGGCCATCCACCAAAACTGACATGGTAATTCTGGAGGAGCTGCAGAGATCCACTGCTCAGGTAGGAGAATCTGTTCACAGGAAAGCTATTACTTGTGCATGCCACAAATCTGGCCTTTATGGAGGAGTAGCAAGAAATAAGCCAATGTTGAAAGAAAGCCATAAGAAGTCCTGTTTGCAGTTTGCGAGAAGCCAGGTGGGGGACACAGCAAACATTTGGAAGAAGGTGCTCTGATCAGATGAGACCAAAATTTAACTTTTTTGCCTAAAAGCAAAACGCTATGTGTAGTGGAAAACTAACACTGCACATCACCCTGAACACATTATACCCACTATAAAACATGGTGATGGCAGCATCATGTTGTGGGGATGCTTTTCTACTGTAGGGACAGGGAAGCTGGTCAAAGTTGATGGGAAGATGGATGGAGCCAAATACAGGGCAATCTTAGAAGAAGTCTGCAAAAGACTTGAGACTGGGGCGAAAGTTCACCTTCCAGCAAGGCAACTACCCTAAACATACAGCCAGAGCTACAATGGAATGGTTTAGATCAAAGCATATATGTGTTATAATGGCCCAGTCAAAGTCCAGACCTAAATCCAATATAGAATCTGTGGCAAGCCTTGAAAATTGCTGTTCACTGATGCTCTCCATCCAATCTGTCAGAGCTTGAGTTATTTTGCAAAGAAGGATGGGCAAAAATGTCACTCTCTAGATGTGCAAAGCTGGTAGAGATATACCCAAGACTTGCAGCTGTAATTGCAGCGAAAGCTGGTTCTGCAAAGTATTGACTCAGGCAGCTGAATACAAATGCATGCCAAACTTTTCAGATATTAATTTGTAAAAAAATTATGTGCCACTTTGTGTTGGTCTATCACATAAAATCCCAATAAAATGTATTTACATTTTTGGTTATAACATGACGATATATGGAAAATTTCAAGGGGTATGAATACTTTTTCAAGGCATTGTATATGCCACAGATCTTGTAACCACAGAATATTCTTTAATTACTGCCCCACAAGAGAGAGTCTCAAAGACAAATATAAACCTCAGCACCATCATCTTTAAACTGTAATGCCGCGTACACACGATCAAACAAGCGGGTGGAAAAGTCCGGCAAACTGAAGTCCGCCAGACAATCCCCCCGTGTGTAGCCTACGGCATACTTTTTTGACCCGAAAGTACGGCGGACTTAGAAAGTAGTTTTGCACTCCAATCTTCCCGCCGGACTCGCATTTTGGCGGACAATCCGACCGTGTGTGTGCCAGTCTGCCGTACTTTTGAAATGAGCGGACTTTTCCCGCCCGGAGAAAAGTCCGCTCATTTCGAGCGGGTCTCCAGGTAGACGGGGCCCGCAAAGGAGACGTCGCTGGCCCCGCCACCTGGTATGGACTTAAAGGGGAACCCCAACGGCGAAAAAAATCGGCGTGGGGGCCCCCCCTCCTGAGCCGTACCAGGCTGCGTGCCCTCAACATGGGGGGGCCTTGGGGAAGGGGAGCCTCCCCACCCCAAAGCACCTTGTCCCCATGTTGATGAGGACAAGGGCCTCTTCCCGACAACCCTGGCCATTGGTTGTCAGGGTCTGTGGGCGGGGGGCTTATCGGAAACCGGGAGCCCCCTTTAATAAGGGGGTCTTGTCCCCCTCTTCGGTTCTTCTGCCGGGCCACCGCGCCTTCTTATAGCTCTTTTACAGGTGGTGACCGGTCTTCTGTCGCCGCTGTCACCGCTGTCACTGCCGCCGCCTTCCGTTCTTCTTCTTCTTCTCCTGGAGATGTTGACTCGACGCTCTCTCCGGCTGCAATGCCAGGGACGCGCTGCGCGGCGACTTATATAGGGACAAGGGGCGGGGTCATCGGTTGATGTCACATGGTGACCCCCCTTACGATGTCACAGTCCTGGAGGATGCTGGGACTGTCGCCATGTGACATCAACCCATGTGACATCAACCGATGACCCCGCCCATTGTCCCTATATAAGTCGCCGCGCAGCACGTCCCTGGCATTGCGACCGGAGAGAGCGTCGAGTCAACATCTCCAGGAGAAGAAGGAGAAGAAGAAGAAGAACGGAAGGCGGCGGTGGCGACAGCGGCGACAGAAGACCGGGCCACCGCCTGTAAAAGAGCTATAAGAAGGCGCGGTGGCCCGGCAGAAGAACCGAAGAGGGGAACCAGACCCCCGAAGTGGGAAGAAGAGGCCGTGGCGAGGAAGAAAGCCGGGCTCCTCCGCTAGCAAAAGAGCTAGAAGAAGATAGTGGAGTCCGGCGAGAAGACCCCCGAAGACGGAAGACCCCCGGAGCTGTGCAATAAACTATTTTATCTTGTGTGTTGCGTTTTTTTTGTACTTTATTTTACAGGTGAATGGGTAGGGGTACATTGTACCCCATACTCATTCACATAGGGTGGGGGGGCCGGTATCTGGGGGCCCCCTTATTAAAGGGGGCTCCCGGATTCTGATAAGCCCGCAGACCCCGACAACCAACGGCCAGGGTTGTCGGGAAGAGGCCCTTGTCCTCATCAACATGGGGACAAGGTGCTTTGGGGTGGGGGGGCCGCGCGGCCCCCCCTTCCCCAAGGCACCCCCCATGTTGAGGGCACGCGGCCTGGTACGGCTCAGGAGGGGGGGGGCACTCGCTCGTCCCCCCCTTTCCTGGCCGGCCGGGTAGCGTGCTCAGACAAGGGTCTGATGTGGACCTGGGGGGACCCCCACGCCAATTTTTTTCAGCGTTGGGGTTCCCCTTTAAGTCCATACAAGGTGGCGGGGCCAGCGACGTCTTCTTCGCGGGCCCCGGCTACCTGGAGATACACTCGAAATGAGCGGACTTTCCTCCGCATGTGTGGGCGAGTCTGTTCATTTCAAAAGTAGGGCGGATAGTACGGCGGACTTAGTACGCCATATTAGTCCGCTGAAAAAGTGCCGTGTGTGGGCAAGTAGCTCGTTCGGAAAGTACGACGGACAGTCTGGCGGACAGTCCGCCAGACTAATGCAGGCCATACACGGTCGAATTTCGAACAAATTTTCTTTTCAAAATCAGAAAATTCGTTTTTTTTGTGATCCGATGATGCCACCATTGATTTTCGAAATTCGGCCGACCAAGCCTTCAATTTCACCTCATGTTGCTACAGAAAAGAATTTTCTTGGCTGGGAATCTTCTTTTCTCTCCGTACATTTTCTTTTATCTCCGTACATTTTCTTTTATCTCCGTACATTTTCTTACGTTTCTCGCACGATTCTCCCATCATTGATTAGAAAATCGTTCGTTTTTCTAAAAATTTCCAACATGTCCGATTCCTCAAATTTTATTTCTGCACGAAAATCGGCTGTTGCTGCAGCCCACTAATGGTGCGAAATTCATACGAAAATTCTTAGATACGATTTTCGAAAGAAAATTCTTTCGAATTTCGAACCGTGTATGGCCGGCATAAGTCCATCGGATAGTCCGCTACGTGTGTACGCGGCATAAGTCCTACAAACCTTTTTTGTATGTGGGTATGGATTAAAAATCGAGTTAGGTTTTTGGTGCTATCTGGGACTCTATGTTTTGCTGACAGCATTTTAATAGACAGAAAGTGATGGAAAATCTCCAACAGCAAAACAAACAGAAATTTAAAAAAGCTTTATTTTAGTAGGGTAGGGGGAGAACAGATCCCGTTAGATTTTTTTTGTGTCCTTGTTTATCTCACTTCCTGTGAGATGAAACTGTCATCGGGACTGGAAGTGAGGGAATATTTAATAAATGGAGCAAAAAAACCTCAACACAAGTTCTAAACTTTCCTCACTAGAAAACCTTTTTTTTTGGTTGATGTACACTTTTAAAAGTGAGCTTTATATGAATTTCTGCACACAAAATATAGACCAGGGATACCCAACCATTGGTACCTCTGATGTGTCCCGCAACCTCCTGCTCGGGGATGGCAAGTCGTTAAGCGCAGATTTTGAAGGATTTTTGCATGTTGCACATTTTTTTATGGTTATTGGTGTTGTTATTTTTATGCACCTTTTTGGATTTTAGCCATGTGTGTGAAATTTTAAAATAAATGAACTTTGAAGTTCAAACAATATTGCCTGTCCTCCTTTTCTTTCCTTTTTCCTTTATCTGAGGCTTGTAATTCATCTCTTGCCTCTTCTTTCCTCTTCCCTCTCTCTTTTCCTCCTCCCCAGCTCTCTGGTCGCGTTCCCCTGGCTCCCATACTTCTTAGAGACCCCCCTCCCTTTCCCCCTCGCTTCTGTCATCCTTTAGGCTTACTAGGGGCCGCACGCGGCGAGCGCCGGGTTTCTTATTCACTGTCGGCGTTCCCCGACGTCTTCTGCGCATGGGTCGTATGCCTCGTATGGTGGGTCGTATGCCTCGTCGGTTCGTTCCACCGCTCGGCGCATGCGCGGTGGTTTCGGAGGCTCCGGCGGCCATTTTTACTGAGGGCGAAGTGTCCACTTTGCCCTTAGAGCGTCAGGGGTGGAGCACAGGCGTGCCTCCACTCCTCCTCCTCCTATTTATCTCCCTAGTAGCCTCAGTGGGATGCCTGTGGCTGTGAGGAGAACTGCACTCTGGAGTTCCAGGCTATACCCATTGTTCTAAAGGTAGGCAAATGACTTAAAGCGGAGGTCCACCCTAAAATGGACCTTCCACTCATCGGAATCCTCCCCCCCTCCGGCGCCACAATTGGCCCCTTTCAGGGGGGAGGGGGGTGCAGTTACCTGGATAATCCAGGTACCTGCACCCACTTCCGGGATAGCTCTCTGCGGAAAGGGGCGTAGATTACGCCCCTTTCCGCAAGTGCCCGCCCCCTTCCGCAAGTGCCCCGCTGCCTGCTGGGAAACACACAGATCCCAGAGGCAGCGGGGACCGTCCTTATTGCGCAGCGCGACTCGCGCATGCGCAGTAGGGAACCGGGAAATGAAGCCGAAAGGCTCCATTTCCTGATTCCCATACCCAAGATGGCGGCGGCAGCACCCGAGTGACGATCTAGAGATCGGCTTCGGGTGCCGACATCGCGGGCGCGCTGGACAGGTAAGTGTCACTATTTTAAAAGTCAGCAGCTGCAGTATTTGTAGCTGCTGGCTTTTAAAAAAAAAAAAAAACACGTAGTCCCGGCGGACTCCTGTTTTAATGCTTGTAGGTGCATGTGTCTATGTATATGTATGTATATGTGTATATGGATATATATATATATATATATATATATATATACAGTGGTGTGAAAAAGTGTTTGCCCCCTTCCTAATTTCCTGTTCCTTTGCTTGTTTGTCACACTTAAGTGTTTGCCCCCTAAACCTAATAACTGGTTGGGCCACCCTTAGCAGCAACAACTGCAACCAAGCGTTTGCGATAACGTGCAATGAGGCTTTTACAGCGTCCTGGAGGAATTTTGGCCCACTCATCTTTGCAGAATTGTCCTAATTCAGTTACATTAGAGGGTTTTCGAGCATGAACGGCCTTTTTAAGGTCATACCACAACATCTCAATAGGATTCAGGTCAGGACTTTGGCTAGGCCACTCCAAAGTCTTCATTTTGTTTTTCTTCAGCCATTCGGTGGTGGACTTGCTGGTGTGTTTAGGATCATTGTCCTGCTGCAGAACCCAAGTTCGTTTCAGCTTGAGTACACGAACAGATGGTCGGACATTATCCTTCAGGATCTCTTGGTAGACAGCAGAATTCATAGTTCCTTTTATCACGGCAAGTCTTCCAGGTCCTGAAGCAGCAAAACAGCCCCAGACCATCACACTACCACCACCATATTTTACTGTTGGTATAATGTTCTTTTTATGAAATGCAGTGTTCCTTCTATGCCAGATATACTTGGACACACACCTTCCAAAGAGTTCCACTTTTGTCTCATCGGTCCACAGAATGTTGTCCCAAAAGTCTTGGGGATCATCAAGATGTGTTGTGGAGAAATTGAGACGAGCTTTGATGTTCTTTTTGCTCAGCAGTGGTTTTCTCCTTGGAACTCTGCCATGCAGGCCATTTTTGCCCAGTCTTTTCCTGATGGTGGAGGCATGAACGCTGACCTTAACTGAGGCAAGTGAGTCCTGCAGTTCCTTGGACGTTGTTGTGGGGTCTTTTGTGACCTCTTGGATGAGTCGTCGCTGCGCTCTTGGGGTAATTTTGGGTGGCCGGCCACTCCTGGGAAGGTTCACCACTGTTCCATGTCTTCGCCATTTGTGGATAATGGCTCTCACTGTGGTTCGCTGGATTCCCAAAGCTTTGGAAATGGCTTTATAACCCTTTCCAGACTGATAGATCTCAATTACTTTCTTTCTCAATTGTTCCTGAATTTCTTTGGGTCTCGGCATGATGTGTAGCTTTTAAGGATCTTCTGGTGGACCTTACTGTGTCAAGCAGCTCCTATTTAAGTGATGCCTTGATTGTGAACAGGTGTGGCAATAATCAGGCCTGGGTGTGGCTAGAGAAATTGAACTCAGGTGTGGACAACCACAGTTATAGTATGTTTTAACAAGGGGGGCAATCACTTTTTCACACAGGGCCATGATGGTTTGGATTTTTTTTCACCTTTAATAATAAACACCTTCATTTACAAATTGCATTTTGTGTTTACTTGTGTTGTCCTTGACTATTGTTTAAATTGGTTTGATGTTCCGAAACACTTAAGTGTGACAAACATGCAAAGGAACAGGAAATGAGGAAGGGGGCAAACACTTTTTCACACCACTGTATATATATATATATATATATATATATTGTACTAAATAATGTAGATGGATAATTTATATGTTAATTTATTTAAATAAATGTAAAATAATAAATTTAATTGATCATTTGCGGTTCCAAAAAAAAAAAACAGTAGTAAAAGGGGGGAAAGTCATTATTTATGCAGGTAAATTCCCATTTTTTCCTCGTAAGTTAGGGCACGACCAGTTGACGCTTCTCCTCTGACTCTTTTCCTAGCCGTTGCCTCTGCTAAGCCGCCTAACATGAGCCTTTGGCCGCCCGCTCAAGATCCTACTCTACTCCCAAGGTAAGGACCTGTGTCCAGGTAAGTTTAAAAAAAAAAGAGTGCACTGAGGATGATACTTTTTGCATTTCAGTCCTGTACGCCAGAAGACGTCTAAGGCCGCGTACACACGCGGGGACTGTTCGCTCAACTTTGTCCGTCAAACAGTTTCAGCGAACAGTCCGCTCAAAATTAGCATGGACGGACTTGCCCACACACGACGAACAAACAGTTTGCTGAAACCGTGCGCGATGACGTGAACGGCACGTACGACGGGACGGAAAATACGACGTCCTATACACTGCATTACAACTTTCGGCGTGTAAATCCTTTCTGAGCATGCGCGGAACTTAGTTTGACGAACAAGCCTACACACGAGGGGACTGTTCGCTGAAACCAAGTTTCAGCGGACAGTTTTTCGGAAATTCCGAAAAACTTTGTTCAGCAGACTGTTCGCTGAAACTGTCCGCTGAAAGCCCACACACGGGCGGACTGTCCGCCGAAACACTGTTCAGCGGACAAAGTTGGGCGAACAGTCCCCGCGTGTGTACGCGGCCTGAGAGGACCTCAAGTCGATATTAAGATGACGACAACTCTAGTCACAGTAGAGACAGGTCGCCCAGACGTGGGAATTACAGAAGTGGCAGGAAAGCTTCGGCCAAGAAGCGCCGTCATTCGCGCTCCCCGAGACCTAGACCCACTAGATGTCAGGCCTGCGGAGGCACCCCTCTTCCAGACAAACTGATTTGTCGAAATTGCCTTAGAGACTATGCAGCGGACAGAGAGTCTGAGGGCCTGCAAGTGGCGGATCTCCTTAAAAAGGCAGTAAAGGACTCCCTTGCGGAATTGGTTGCTACAATGCCGACGCAACAACCAGCCTCCCCTCCTCAGGCCGATGGCTGAGGCCTCCATTCCCGGGCCATCCAGGAGGGGAATTTTTCGTCCGATGCCTGCATCTTCCTCTAAGCATCAAGATGAGATGGCCATTTCAGAGGAATCTTCTGATGACCTAGAAGCCTCCGGCTTTGCCTTCGCCATGGTCCAGCCTTATGTACAGGCAGTTAAACAAGCGATCGGCTGGGAAGAGTCCAACACGGAGGTTAAGAAGTCAAAATCATACTTCCCCTTTCTCAAGCGCCAGATCTCCTTCTTCCCTCTTATGGAAGAAATCAAGGAAGTGATCGAGGAAGAATGGGGGAGGACAGAAAAGAGATTTTCCACCAATCGCTTGGGAAAATTATACCCTCTCTCTGAGGCGGATTCCGCAATGCTGGAGGGCTCTCCAGTGGTCGATGCCGCAGTGGTAAGGCTGGCAAAGAATGTCACTTTGCCCCTGGAAGATTCAACTTCCTTCAAGGACCCTCTGGACAGAAGGATGGACCTTGACCTTAAGAAGGCTTATCAGATGGCAGGCAATGCCTGTAAACCTGCGATAGCCCTGACATCAGTGTCTAACGCATTACGCGTCTGGACGGATAATATAGAGTCGGCAATCCAACAGGACATCCCAAAGGAAGATATAATCAAGGCCTTAGATGAGCTGAAGCTCTCAGAGGACTTCATTGGGGAGGCCGCCATTGACTCAATTCGTTGCTCCGCAAGGGCAATGCTCCATTCAGTAATGGGCAAACGGGCCCTGTGGCTAAAATCGTGGGCAGCGGACATTGCCTCGAAGCAGAACTGGTGCAAGATACCTTTTGACGGTAAAGCCTTGTTTGGGGAAAAGCTGGACAAGGCCATCTCTCAGGTCACTGGCAGAAAATCAGGCCTACTTCCCCAAGACAGGCGATCCAGACGTTTCAGGTCATTCACACCCAGGTTCCAATACTCCAAAAATAAGGACTACCGACAGTCCAGGCAAGGGAAAGGCTTCAGGCACAATTGGAAAAGCACACAGTCTACGTTTCTCAAGACCCGGAGACAGAGGCCAGTGCCTACCCCACAGGATTCAACAAAATCCTTTTGACGCCAGGCCAGCCCAAGTGATCCCTGTAGGGGCCAGGTTAAAACAGTTCTCAAAGATCTGGGAACAAAAGTGCAGGGATCCTTGGGTAGTTGCCACGGTCAAACACGGCCATTTCTGGTCTTTTCTAGACAAACCTCCCAAGGACTTTTTCTCCCCGACAAGGGTATCAAGGTCCCGTCAAAAAGCGGAAGCGCTAAAGCGATTTCTTCTCTCCCTGCAGGAGCAACGAGCAGTAGTTCCAGTACCTCCATCCGAGAGATTTTCGGGTTTTTACTCCACCCTGTTTCTAGTCCCCAAGAGAAACGGAGGGTGGAGACCCGTGATAGACCTAAAAAGACTAAATCGCTATATTTTTCTAGAAAAATTCAAGATGGAGTCACTAAAGACGATTATTCGTGTAGTCCAACCAGGGGACTAGATGTTGTCAATAGACCTGCAGGACGCTTACCTGCATATACCCATACTCCCTCCATTCCAGAAGTATCTGAGATTCGCGGTGTGGCAGGTACATCTCCAATTTAAGAGCCTTCCATATGGCCTCTGCACGTCACCAAGAGTCTTCACAAAGACCCTGATTGCCATCATAGCCCCTCTGAGAGAATTGGGGCTTCGGGTATATCACTACCTGGACGACCTTCTACTCCTGGCGAAGGACCCAGCCCAGTTAGTGGAGCACAGGAGCATCCTATTGACAACACTAACGGAATTGGGATGGAAGATAAACCAGGAGAAAAGTCACCTTTCTCCAACCCAGGAGATGGTCTATTTGGGAGCTCTGTTCAACACAAGGAAGGGAACAGTGTCTCTCCCACCGCAGAAGGCATCTTCCATTATTCAACAAATGAAGAAAGTGAGCACGAGATCCTACCTGACAGCCTCAAACTGCTTGGGCCTGATAGGTCGGATGTCGTCGAGTATCTCTATGGTCCCCTGGGCCCACTGGCATTTGAGACATTTTCAGCTGGAGTTCCTAAGACTGTGGAACAGACGATATCTATCCCAACCCATACACCTGACAACCCTGATGCTCAGGAGTCTACATTGGTGAATGAAGAAACAGATGCTTCTGAAATCTCGCCTGCTAGGGCATGTCGACTGGATCATAATTACTACCGATGCCAGTGCAGCTGGTTGGGGAGCACATTCCAACCAGACCTCAGTACAAGGAAGATGGTCCTTCCATGCAGCAGGCATGGTGTCGAATGTCCTGGAGCTCAGAGCAGCCTACCTTGCACTACTAGCCCTAGAGTTGGAGATTTCGGGGAAACCAGTTCTCCTCAGGATGGACAACAGGGCCGCGGTATCCTATGTGCACCGACAAGGGGGGACGCGCAGCAGGTCCCTCCTGAACGAGGTGGAACCCATATTCCTCTGGGCGGAAAGGAATTTGAAGGACCTAAGGGCAGTCTATCTGCCCGGTCATCTCAACTCGAGGGCAGACAGCCCTTTCCGCAGGTTCGCGGATACCAACGAGTGGTCCCTACAACCGGAAATCTTCAACTGGATAGTGAACCAGTGGGGTCCCCTCGAGCTAGACCTCTTTGCGACAGCATTCAACACCAAGCTTCCAAGGTTTATCTCGAGGTTTCCTCACCCCCAGGCGGAGGCAACAGATGCCCTCTCAGCCCCTTGGGCATGCAATCGGGCCTATGCCTTCCCTCCGCGGCCCCTCATTCCGAGATTCCTGTCAAGACTTGTGAGGGAAACATCAACGGTGATAGCGGTCCTACCATATTGGCCAAGAAGGCCTTGGTTCCCCACGGCAATGGATCTGAGCACCCGACCTCCAGTCAAGGTTCCAATAATACCTCTCCTCCTGTCGCAAGGATGTCACACCCATCCAGATCCCCGCAGGCTGGACCTTCACATCTGGCAGCTGAAAGGAAAAGGTTCCAATCCCTAGGGTGCTCCGACAAAGTGATCGCAACTCTTCTCAAAGCAAGAAAACCATCCACGAACGACATATACGATAAAGTGTGGAACAAGTTCAGGGCCTTCATGCTTGACAGAAGCTGTGATCCAGGTTCCCCATCATCCTCTCAAATTCTTGAGTTCTTGCAGACAGGCCTGGACCTAGGTCTTGCATTAGGTACATTAAAGGTGCAGGTATCAGCGATCTCAGCAGCAACCAGTAGAAGATGGGCAGAGGATCCATTGTTAATCCAGTTTTTCAAAGCTGTCAGAAAGATCGCCATTTTCCCCACATCTTTAAATCCTCAGGACCAGACAAACGTAATGGGGTTATGATAGCAGTGAAAGACACTGTCACCTTCACCCTCCACGATAGCATGGTGGACGAGGATGGAAGATATCTAGCCCTGGACTGTACTCTCAACAAAACCAGATACACTATCGTAAACGTCTACTCTCCCAATACTGGCCAAATTAAATTCCTCTCTAGACTGATGAAAAAGCTTAACAAATTTCGACAGGGGTGCTTCATTATATGCGGGGACTTTAATATAGTTCCAGATAATTCAACGGATGCCTCCTCACGTTCCTCCAGGTTATCCTCCCCTATGACTACCTTCATAAGGAACAACAATTTATACGACATCTGGAGATGCCAACATACCACCGAAAGAGACTACTCCTTTTTCTCTCACAGGCATAACTGCTATACGAGAATTGACTACTTCCTTGTAGATAAATGGACGCTGACCAAATCCACCGAATCAGACATTGGTACGATCACTTGGTCGGACCACGCTCCAATCTTACTCACTGTCACCGATCATCTGAATTCTCCACGGCATACGGTATGGAGAGCGAATGCGGACATCATTCACTCCCCAGAACACTCCTTGTACATACGTACCCAGCTTGAAGAGTTTTTTACTCTGAATACTGGCTCAGTCTCCAGTAATACTGTCCTCTGGAATGCACATAAGGCATTCGTCAGAGGGATTATAATGCAACTCTCTGCACGAGAGAAGAGGAGGAGATCACAGCGTCTAGACACCTTAATAGCCAAAATACATGCACTCGATGTTCAAAACCAAACCACACCAGACCCTAAATTAAAAGACCAGTTAGTCCTCCTCAGACAGGAACTTAGAAATTTACTCCTAGAATATCACACTCGCACTAACACGAAATTCAAAGCACACTATTATACTACAGGCAACAAGGCGGGGAAAGCACTTGCTCTTAGGATCAAGGGTCATTATGCTAAATCTAGAATACATCACCTCTTTCACCCCACCACAAAGCAGAAACTTTTTGACCCTCAAGCTATTGCAGATGCCTTTAGCCACTACTACCATACTCTTTACAATTTGAAAGACGACTCCAACACAACTCAACCCTCTCTTGCTGACATCAATACCTTTCTTCAAACGATCGACCTGCCAACATTATCACAACAACACTTATCTGATCTGAACACCCCTTTCACCCAATTAGAAGTTCAAAACATTGTATCAACTTTGCCTTCCAATAAATCACCAGGGCCTGACGGCTTAACTAATGAGTACTATAAACAATTCAGTACTACCTTGGCTCCTTACCTATCCCAAGTGTGTAATGACGCTGCCTCCTCCTCTTCTCTTCCCAATGAAATGCTTAATGCTCTGATAATTACTTTACCGAAGCCAGGGAAAGAGCCCAACACACCACAAAACTTTAGGCCAATTTCACTTCTTAATACCGACGCCAAAATCTTCGCTAAACTCATAGCCAATCGTTTAGTCCAAATTATGCCTACTTTGATACACCCTGACCAATCAGGCTTCCAAAGGGTAGACAAACTTATGACGCTTCAAGGAGATTGATAAACATAATCCATCACGCAGAGACTAGCAGAACGCCTTCTCTGCTTCTATCTCTAGATGCAGAGAAGGCGTTCGATAGAGTCCATTGGGCTTACCTAGAAGCTACCCTTCACAAATTTGGGTTCCAAGGCCATATTCTTTCAGCAATTATGGCACTATACTCTTCTCCATCGGCACAAGTTTACACGGACGGAATAACCTCCCGTGCTTTTCCAATAACCAATGGCACCCGCCAGGGCTGTCCCCTATCACCACTTATCTTTAACCTGATCATGGAACCCCTGGCACCACATATCAGGAATTGCACAACTATCTCTGGCTTTAAAATAGGCCACATAGAACACAAAATAAATTTATTTGCAGATGATGTCATATTGATGCTCACTAACCCCATGACTTCCCTGGCTTCGGTACAACATGTTTTAACTACCTTTGGTTCAGTTTCTCATTACAAGGTCAATGAAACCAAATCGTATATTTTAGAACTGGGCCTTGATGCTGTCACCAGCAATATTCTATGAAACCAATATGCTTATCCCTGGGCCGACCACGGAATACCGTACTTAGGCATTGTACTCACTAACTCGGTATCTAGATTGTTTCAAGCCAACTATGTCAAAACCAAACAATTATTAATCAAAGAACTGTCCAACCTCGCCAAATTTGAACTTTCATGGTCGGGTAGGCTCGCAGCCTTTAAAATGCTCACATTACCTAAAATTCTATATACATTTCGTACCCTTCCCATCCCCTTATCCAAATCTTACCTAGCTTCTTTGCAATCTATTTTTACTAAATACATGTGGCAAGATAAAAAAAACTAGAAGCAACTATTCCAAACTTATCAAACATAGGCATGCTGAGAGTATGGGATATACAGACATCCGGGACTATTACTTGGCCACCGTCCTTTCCCAATTACGGGAATGGACTAACCCCCCCCATACTACACTATGGGGGGATATAGAAAATCATGCCACACCTGGTCCTGAACTCAAAAGCTGGTTATTTAGCTCCCTAGTCTCGGTAACAAATTTCAACCTCTACTCACCAACCATAAAAGCATCGATTTCTGCATGGAAAATACTTCGCAATAGCAAATGGTCATCCTTCCCTATGAAAGACATACCGGTATCTTTACAGACCCTTCAAATCTTATCTCCTGATCTAACCATACCTACATGGCTCACATCCCGGGCATCCAACACTAATGATCTTAGGACCCTCACGGATAACAAGTCTTTTCCTGAGATCCAGTCCATTTATGGGGCACCCTCTTCAGATTTTTTCAATTATCACAGGTTACGCTCCTGTCTGACCACACACACCCACATAGAAGGAGCACTACCTTTGAAAATATGGAATTTCTATTTTAAACAAGATTCCACATATAAAGGTATATCGCTTATACACCCCCTATTGCAGGAGAAAAATATCTTCTTCAAATCCAAACCCTTCATAGATTGGGAATCAGACACACATCTCCAATTCTCTGACGCCCAATGGCAACAAGCCTTAACTTCTATCTACAAAGCCACACGGTGCACAGGCTTATGGGAACTGACGTCGAAAATTACTCTTCGCTGGTATATGACTCCCCATAGACTCGCTAAATTTCAACCCGACACTGCCCCACTGTGTTGGCGCAACTGTAACCATATAGGGACTTTGTTCCACATACTGTGGCAATGTCCAAATATTGAACCCCTTTGGTCAGACGTTGCAAAACTTATTCGGGACGTAAGCAATGTCACAATTTCCTTGTCACCACAACTTGCTATACTCAACATAATTCCGGACGATGTCCCTCATACATGCCGCACGGTCCTTACTCATATCCTCCTAGCAACTAGACTACTCCTAACCAGAAACTGGAAATCCCCTACCATACCTAGCATCCTAGACGTAATCACCTTAGTACACTCCCACTACACCTACGAGCTGATTGGGTCCAGAGGCCTACCATCCTATGTAAAAACCCAGGCCCAATGGCTCCCATGGCACAAATGGTACTCATCCCAGATAACCTGACTTTGTTCCTGATGAATATCATTCTTGCTAACTCACTTGTGTTTGCTGGTTCTTCACTCCATACTTTGTTCTCAAAACTCTTCCCCCCACCTACTCCCCACCCTCTCCCCACCTTCTTCCCTTCTTTCCTTCCTCCTTTCCTTCCCTTCCTTACCCTACCCTCTACCCCAATATTACTGCTGTAATATGTTAAGTGGCACACTCACAGGTTACACAAGGCTAATACCTGTTTTCTGATATCGATACACCTATGTGCCGAAGTTATTGTTATTGATATCATCATTGTTACTGCTGGCAATATCTGTTATGGCATCCAAGAATTGTAATGGATGTAATTGCTATGCATACTTTTGTATCTTGTGAAATTTAATAAACATCATTTAAAAAAAAAAAAAAAAAAAAAAGCTGTCAGAAAGATCCGACCACCAACCAAGCAATCTTTTCCCACTTGGGACCTTGCCGTCATCCTGGAGTCCTTGGCCAATCCACCCTTTGCCCCTTCGGACTCGACATCACTCTGGAATCTAACCTTGAAGTTAGCCTTCCTGATAGCTATAACCTCTGGCAGACGAGTTTCGGAGCTCCAAGCTTTAGGAGCAGATCACGATCACATTATATTTTACCCAGACAGAATGGAACTCAGAACAGTACGAGGGTTTATTCCCAAGGTCGCATCATCCTTGAACATGTCAGAACCTTGGGCACTCCCAACATTTTCAGAACAGGACTCCGGTTCTCTTCATGAGCTAGACATCGCCTCCACTTTGAAATGCTATCTGCAGGCCACAGCATCATTCCGGAATTCCATCAGTTTATAATTCCCTGGGGGTAAAAACAAAGGAAAGGAGGCATCAGCTAGAACGATTGCCTCATGGATCGTTAAACTCATCCACAAGGTGTACAGGACGAAGGGACTGGATCCCCCTTCAGCGGTCAGGGCGCACTCCACCAGAGCGGTTTCTGCTTCTTGGGCGGCAAGAGCGAATGTGTCGATCGAAACTATTTGTCGGGCAGCGACTTGGTCGTCCCAACATACATTTCTGAAACATTACAGGGTGGACCCAGGAGCTCTCTCATCGGTGGAGTTTGGCAGACAGGCAGTCACTTCAGCCTTCCCTTCTTCTAAATAATAATTTCTTTAAAATAAACCTCTAAGCATCATCCCACCCGTCTCAGCTAGTTATTTGTCACAGGTATGCTGCCATGGAGGCACCAGGAAAACAGAAAATTGTACCATACTTACCGTAATTTTCTTTTCCTGGTGCCTATCCATGGCAGCATACAATCCCACCCTCAGTATTCTATATTACGGAGAATGCGGGGGCTGTACTAACCTTTTCTTTTATAATATTCACTAGTCCTGAGGGAGGAGCCAAGGCGGAGCTTGTCACAGGTATGCTGCCATGGATAGGCACCAGGAAAAGAAAATTACGGTAAGTATGGTACAATTTTCTGTTTTTCTGAAGTTTAACATCTGAACTGTGTGTCATATGGACTTTCAATCTTAGTATTTTCACTTGTTTCATGATTTATATAGTGTGGACACTTTTATAATATATCACTGTTTAATTTTTTATTTTTTATTTATATTTGGATTATCCATTGAGTAGGGGTGAATGGCACATTCGTTTGGGTATGGAAGTTTGTATTCCGGCGGATCACTCACTCATTTGATTAAGGCTGGGTTCACATTGCAGCGATGCGGGAATGCCGCAAATCCGCTGCGGGTTCCCGCATTGCATACCTCCCAGCGACAGTTCACACTGCCCTATGCGAACGGCTGGGAGTGTCAGTGAAAAGTTAATGATACCCCCAGATCAGTTCGCATATCGCATGCAATCCGATTCTGCTGCGGACCAAAAAAATGGTCCTGTGCGAGTTTGGGAAGGGTGCGATGCGAATTCAGCCATACTTTCTGTATGGCTGGACTCGCATCGCACAGAGATCGGATTTGATTTGCACTGCAGTGCGGTGCGAATCACATCCGATTCTCGTCACCGCTGCAGTGTGAACCCAGCCTTATTGATTTATCCAGGTTGCGCAATTGAAGTTTTCTTTCACTCATATGCAAACCCCATATTCAGGTTTTTTAATTGCAGCATCTGGTCGCTTTTTCACTCAAAGAGGAAGTTGAAGTGATTCACATTTCCATTTTTTGTTTACACCAATTAGTATTGTGTAATTGAATTTTCACTGGTTAACGCGGATATCACCTTTTAACACTGTTCTGTACTTATGCAAATTAAAACATTAGTGAGCTGGAATTTTGTGTTTTAGACCTTTTTTTTACAATACAGTACAGTAGTTAAGAATGCTTAAAATATTGATTACTTGTGGCTCCTCTTTATCAACCAATTTGTTTAACGACCTGGTCCTTGGAACGGAACCTGGTTGTTAAGTGAGGGGTATCTGTATTACCAAATGCACTCCACCTGGGAGAGCAACAGCCGGTGGGTGATACCTGCAGGGTGATTTCTGAAGTGAAGATTGTGATTAAAGTAGGGTAATCAGACGTTGATGGTTTCCGGGGACAGTCCTCAGTCTGAGGACTGTCCCCGGTTTTGTCCCAGTGACTGAACCTCCATCTTGCTTTGGGCTCTGGCTGGCTGCAGAAGGTACACGGAGGTGGGCTTGCTAGCGGAGCCTCCATGTTATCTGCTTCTCTCTTGAAAACTGTGGCGATCGCGCTGGGAGAGATGTATAGTAAGTGTTTGGGGTATTGTATATGTCATACATCATCGAGGCATACAGTCCTCACTCCCCATACACCATACACATACTGTATACAGTCCTCAACCCCCCCAATCACCATCCATGTATACACTCCGCACCCCTCTCCTACACATACCACCCAACTCCATAAATTCCACACCCCTCTGTTGTACATACCATGCACCGCCATAAATGCCGCACCCCTCTCCTATACATAACACCCACCGCCATACACTCTGCACCCCTCTCTTGCACATACCCCCCACTGCCATACACTCCACACCCCTCTCCTGTACATACGACCCAACTCCATACTCTCCGCACTACCCTTCTGTACATACCACCCACCGCCATAAACTCCCCCACCCCTCTCCCTTACATACCATCCACCACCATACGCTCCACACCCCTCTCCTGTACTTAGCACCCACTGCCATACACCCTGCACCCCTCTTCTACATGTACCATCCACCACCATACACTCCGCACCCCTCTCCTGTATATACCACCCACTGCCATACACTCCGCACCCATCTCTTGCACATACCACCCACCGCCATACACTCCACATCCCTCTCCTGTACATACCACCCAACTCCATACACCCCACACCCCACTCCTGTACATACCACCCACTCCCATATACTCCACACTCCTCTCCTGTGCATGCCACCCACCGACATACACTCCACACCCCTCTCCTCTACATACCACCCACCACCATATACTCCACACCCCTCTCCTGTACATACTACCCATCGCCATACCCTCCGCACCCCTCTAATACTTTATGAAGAATTTTCTCCATCTTATCTTCTTAACTAGAGATGGCCTTGCGGTTCGCCCGGTGGTCGTTTTGCGGCAAATTTTGCATGTTCGTGATTCGCCAAACCGGCGGACTTCTGCCGCTGTTTGCCCGGTGGACATATGCGTTTACATTGTGAAAGAACTTTGACCCATGATGACACATCCATCATGGGGTACAGGACAGCCAATTGAGACATTTCAACACATGGACAATTGGACATTCCCCCTACCTTATAAATAGACCTGATCTGGCGGCCATTTTACATTCTGTCTTTTGTCAGTGTAGGGAAAGGTTGCTGTGTGGAGCAGGGACAGACTGTAGTGACACAAATCGCTAGCTATTAGGTCCACAAAAGTCCTTTTAAGGACTGGTATAGGTGTACAGTATATAGCAGTGATGGCGAACCTCGGCACCCCAGATGTTTTGGAACTACATTTCCCATGATGCTCCAGTACACTGCAGAGTGCCAGAGCATCATGGGAAATGTAGTTCCAAAACATCTGGGGTGCCGAGGTTCGCCATCACTGGTATATAGGGTTCTGGTACACTGCTGTGCTGGTGATTGCTGAGTGCACTGCTGACTGATTCTACAGCTGTCTTTTGTCAGTGTAGGGACAGGACGCTGTGTGGAGCAGGGACAGTCATTTTATTCCCTAGCTATTACTATTAGGTCCACAAAGGTCCTTTTAAGGACTGGTATAGGTGTACGGTATATAGGGTGCTGGTGCACTGCTGCTGACCACTGTGCTGGTGATTGCTGAGTGCACTGCTGACCGATTCTGCAGCTGTCTTTTGTCAGTGTAGGGACTGAGCGACAGTCTGCAAATCACTAGCTACTAGGTCCACAAAGGTCTTTTTAAGGACTGGTATAGATGTACAATATATAGGGTTGTGGTGCACTGCTGCTGACTGCTGTGCTGCTGATTGCTGCCCGATTCTGAAGCTGTCTTTTATCAGTGTAGGGACTGAGGGACAGTCTGCAAATCACTAGCTACTAGGTCCACAAAGGTCCTTTTAAGGACTGGTATAGGTGTACTATTTGGTGTGCAGTATATAGGTGTGTAATACACGTATAAAATACTTGCACATATAGAAAGCATAGTATAGTGCATTTCCACTGTGAAGCATTGTGACTACTGAGTGGTTCTGCAGCGATACTACAAAGAGTGACAAACGCAATAAAAAAAAAGTATTATAACTGGTGTGATAGACCAGTGGCCCCCAAAAACGACAGATTGAAGCGGGGTGTTATATACCTTCTTCCACATACATACTGCACTTCTCGAGAGACTTTTGTCACAGGGTCATTTAAAAAATGACAGGCAGAGGAAGTGATGAACCCCTGGACTATTTCCCACTCCCAGAGAAAGAATTGTGGGTACCAATCCAACAGCGCCTGCAAGAAGAGGGCGGTTTGAAGATGTGTTGGTGACTTCTGATATGAGGTCATTCTTTCAGCCGACCCATCGACAGGTGTCATCTGGATCCAGCATCAGGGAATGCCTAGACCGACAGGTGTCCGACTACATCGGGTTAACGGCCAATGTGGACGCTCTGAGGAGTGATGAACCCCTGGACTACTGGGTGGGCAGGCTTGACCTCTGGCCAGAGCTTGCCCAATTTGCAATGGAACTGTTGGCTTGCCCCTCGTCCAGTGTCCTGTCCGAAAGGACGTTCAGCGCAGCAGGGGAGATCGTGACTGATAAGAGCACTCGCCTAGCTCACGACAGTGTTCACTACCTGACATTTATAAAAATGAATGAGGCATGGATCTCAGAGGAATTCAACACATGTGACCAGTTGACCATGTATATGCATAACTCTATAAACGATTTATTTAATCGAGCACACGGACCTTTTTTCTACCTTTGGCTCACTTCCTTGTACAAAAAAAAGCACACCGTACTATATGCCCATACCCTCCTGTTTGAAGAGGTTGAGCGGTGTCATATTTTTGGGTCCCGCAGCGAGTTGCTGGTATCAGTGCTGCTGTCAGTGCTCTCTATCTCGGTGCTGGTGTCAGTGCTCTCTCTCTATCTCGGTGCTGGTGTGGTCTCAGTGCTCTCTATCACGGTGCTGGTGTCAGTGCTCTCTATCATGGTGCTGGTGTCAGTGCTCTCTATCTCGGTGCTGGTCTCAGTGCTCTCTATCACGGTGCTGGTGTGGTGTCAGTGCTCTCTATCTCGGTGCTGGTGTGGTCTCAGTGCTCTCTATCTCGGTGCTGGTGTGGTCTCAGTGCTCTCTATCATGGTGCTGGTGTCAGTGCTCCCTATCATGGTGCTGGTGTCAGTGCTCTCTATCATGGTGCTGGTGTCAGTGCTCTCTATCACGGTGCTGGTGTGGTGTCAGTGCTCTCTATCTCGGTGCTGGTGTGGTCTCAGTGCTCTCTATCACTGTGCTGGTGTGGTGTCAGTGCTCTCTAACTCGGTGCTGTTGTCAGTGCTCTCTATCATGGTGCTGGTGTGGTGTCAGTGCTCTCTATCTCGGTGCTGGTCTCAGTGCTCTCTATCACGGTGCTGGTGTGGTGTCAGTGCTCTCTAACGTGGTGCTGGTATCAGTGCTCTCTATCACGGTGCTGGTGTGGTGTCAGTGCTCTCTATCTCGGTGCTGGTGTGGTCTCAGTGCTCTCTATCTCGGTGCTGGTGTGGTCTCAGTGCTCTCCATCATGGTGCTGGTGTCAGTGCTCTCTATCATGGTGCTGGTGTCAGTGCTCTCTATCATGGTGCTGGTGTGGTGTCAGTGCTCTCTATCTCGGTGCTGGTGTGGTCTCAGTGCTCTCTATCACGGTGCTGATGTGGTGTCAGTGCTCTCTATCTCGGTGCTGTGTCCGTGCTCTCTATCACGGTGCTGGTGTCAGTGCTCTCTATCACGGTGCTGGTGTCAGTGCTCTCTATCATGGTGCTGGTGTCAGTGCTCTCTATCACAGTGCTGGTGTGGTCTCAGTGCTCTCTATCACGGTGCTGGTGTCAGTGCTCTCTATCACGGTGCTGGTGTCAGTGCTCTCTATCACGGTGCTGGTGTCAGTGCTCTCTATCACGGTGCTGGTGTCAGTGCTCTCTATCACGGTGCTGGTGATCATCTCCTGCACCCTCTTCATAGCCTGCCCTGACCTTTCCTCTCCTCCATGGCCTTCATGCGCTCCTGAATTGTCAAAATTTCACAGATAAAAAAAGAATGCTTGTCGTTGTCGATCCCAGATTCACTTAATACTTTTGTTATGTCAGTGTCCTTGTGGTGGGACTATGTGTGCACAGCTAGTAAGTATTTTGTGGCTGAAAATATGACCTGTAGGTTTTTAAGGTTCGCCTGCCATTAAAGTCAATGGGGCCCGCCGCGAACTTTGCCGGTCGCAAACTTTTGGCCGCGTTCGCGGTTCGCCTTTGCGATACGTCCCGTCGGAAGTTCGTCCATCACTATTCTTAACATTTCCCCAAAAATTCTAAGTATCTTTTTTTTAAAACTCATGGATGAAATGTGAGAAATAACGTATATATCATACAATCATTCCATAAACACAAACCACATACACTGCATATATATCTTTTGAAGAAAATATGCTTAAAATAGTTTACCATTTGCCAAAAAAAATATTTTTACCCCAGATTTCATTTTAAAAATCTGGTCACCTTAGCTTAAAGGTCAGTTTTTTTCTGCCCTGGTTACTCTGGGCTGCTTTCAAACTGATCCACACCCACCGCCATACACTCTGCACCCCTCTTGCACATACCCCCCACTGGTATACACTCCACACCCCTCTCCTGTACATACCTCCCAACTCCATATACTCCTCTTCTGTACATACCACCCACTGCCATAAACTCTACACCCCTCTCCCGTACATACCATCCACCGCCATATGCTCCACACCCCTCTCCTGTACAAACCACCCGCTGTCATACACTCCGCACCCCTCTCCTGTACATACCACCCACCGCCATATACTCCACACCCCTCTCCTGTACTTAGCACCCACCGCCATATACTCCACACCCCTCTCCTGTACTTAGCACCCACCGCCATACACCCTGCACCCCTCTTCTACATGTACCACCCACCACCATATACTCTGCACCCCTCTCCTGTACATACCACTCAACTCCATACACTCCGCACCCCTCTCCTGTACATACCACCCATTGCCATACACTTCGCACCCATCTATTGCACATACCACCCACTGCCATACACTCCACACCCCTCTCCTGTACATACCATCAAACTCTATACACCCTACACCCCTATAGAGTAGAGTAGGCTAAGTCCGTGGCTGCTCTGCATATGCAGAGAGTACACGGACCTGTCATCTACCAGCTCCGCTCATTGTGGCCTGCGCCCGGTTACCAAGTCCCTTAAATGGCCCTCGCTCTTCAAAAGGTTGGGCACCCCTGATAGAGACAGAGACTGAACATTTTGAGCCTACCTTAAAGAAGAATTTTATTAAAATGGTCAGAGACTACTAAGCAATTGGCAACTGTAATAATTTGATATATTATTTCCATTGGCTTATACAGAGTGCACATGTTTGGAGGGGTCAGGAAAATGTTATGAATAGGGTAGTGTACAATGTGCTGTGGTCAGGAGGATGTAATATCATAGGCGTGCGCACAGGGTGTGTCGGGTGTGCCTGGGCACACCCTAATCACGCTGTGCTGCACAAATTCCCCTTGCTGCTTGGTTGCAGAAGAAGGGACTGGGGAATCTCTGTCTTAAAAGTGAGACATCAGGGGTCTTTTTAGACCTCTGATATCTCACCAAAGCCCTCCAATGCTGCTCCTAAAAAATTGTATATAAAAAAATAATAATAATAATAATAATATATTATTAAATAAAATAGTACAAAAAGTTATGATAAAAAAAAAAAATCCTTACTGACATCAATCTTTTCCCTACTGATACCATTCACTGCTCTACTAAGAGGCAGGGAGGCCGGTTATTGTTGAGGGTGGAGAAGCAGGGAGGGGGTTATTGTTGAGGGTGGAGAAGTGGGGAGGGGGGTTATTGTTGAGGGTGGAGAAGCAGGGAGGGGGGTTATTGTTGAGAGTGGAGAAGCAGCTAGGGGGTTATTGTTGAGGGTTGAGAAGCGGGGAGGGGGGTTATTGTTGTGGATGTAGACGCAGGGAGGGGGTATTATTGAGGGTGGAGAAGTGGGGAGGGGGATTATTGTTGAGGGTGGTGAAGCAGCGAAGAAGTTATTGTTGAAGGTGGAGAAACAGGGAGGGGGTTATTATTGAGGGTGGAGGAGCGAGGAAGGGGGTTATTGTTGAGGGTGGAGAACCAGGGAGGGGGGGTTATTGTTGAGGGTGGAGAAGCAGGGAGGGGGTTATTGTTAAGGGTGGAGAAGCAGGGAGGGGGGTTATTGTTGAGGGTAGAGAAGCAAGGAGGGGTTTATTGTTGAGGGTGGAGAAGCAGGGAGGGGGTTATTGTTGAGGGTGGAAAAGCAGGAAGAGGGTTATTGTTCAGGGTGGAGAAGCAGGGAGGGTGGTTATTGTTGAGGGTGGAGAAGCGGGGTGGGGGGTTATTGTTGAGCCGACAGCTGTCAATCACTGCCCTGCATTACAACACCCAGCAGCCCTGCCCTCCCCTCGCCTCCCTTCAACCCTCCAAGAAGTTCTGCAGCAGCTGAGACTGCTTGAGAAGTTTTTAGAGGTGGTGGGAGGGGGAGCCCGGCTCAGGACAGCACACAGTGTCTCAGAGGGAGACAATCTACTCACTGTGCAGAGCGATGTAGTCTGGCAGACCGCAGAGGAGGGATGGGAGGGGCGAAATGCAGCATGTCACTGGGGAAGAGAATCAGTCCAGTCAGACTGAGATAAGGGGAAGGGGCGGGCCAGTTGAAGAGACACCTTGGGGATGTGACTTCACTTAACCTGTGCCGAGCTGGATAAAAAGGAGGGGAAAATGAATGCACTTGACTTATCAGCATTTGGGGCCCTCCAACAATGAATGAGCCCTGGGCAGATGCCCCATTTGCCCTGCGTTAAAGATGGCCCTGTGTACCATACAGTACAGCGTACTGAGTATGGCGATCATGCATATGTAGTTTAAAGAATATGTTATGTAGCACTGACCCCCGAAGGAGCTGCTGGTTTGAATGGGCTTACCATTACCTTCTTTCGCTCGCTCCTTGTGTCTAGGGGTTTCCCGTAGTAGATGGCCCAGAAACTTTAGAGACTGACGACAGATCCACTTAAAGGGATTTTTATTTGCTAAAACGTAGTTAACAGTCTCTCAGTATAGGATCAGAGGGTTAGGTGAAAAGTCCAGGTACTCTTAGTGTCAAAGTCAGTAATAAAGAACTTTCTTACTTTGAATAAATCCAGAGAATAGCCATTCACAGCTGGATGTTCACTCTAGTTGGATAGTCCCTCTCTCACAAGGCCTAGTAGCCAACAGACTTTGTTGTAGAACACGTAGGAATAAGTCTATGCCACAGACTTTGTTGTAGAACATGAACAAGGAAACTAGAAACTTGTAGAACACTCGCATGGTACCAGTATCTTGCAGCCAGTCCAGCGATACCGTGCGAGATTGGATTCACTTAGGTCCTTCAGCTTTACCAGGCTCTTGCTAAGAAGCCAACCCTTGCGTGGCTTTCTTCTGAAGAGTCCTCCCCTGGATAACTATGAAGTTGCTGGGCCTCTCCACAACTTGAGATGGCACCGGACCACTTCCGAATCCCTTCCTTAGTTTCCCCGCCTCGGGCTAGCCAGCCCCGAGATGTAAAGTTGGGTGGATCCGCACCCCAGGCCATAGGCCTCCTGAGGGCTGGTCAGGAGGACCAGGACCATGGAGTCAGAACCTCCTGACATTCACATCTTAACACAGCAAGAGTGACAATCCCACTGGGCTGGCTCAGAGAGAAAGTAACCTCAAAGCACCCAACCAGACTGTGTTCCATGCCTGCCAGAAGAGACAGCGCCCCCTATGGCCAGGCTGAACACCCTATAGTCCAGTCAGACTGATACTGAGGTCAAAATTTAGAATAATTATACAAAAACCAAACTGCAGCTCAGTTGTAACGTTAAATTTCGAAAACATAGCACGTGCTCTTCAGGAGCCGCTATATTATAATAAGTCTGGCCTATGCTGTACTGCACACTCCTGACTACCGCACTCACAGCATACAGTAGTACAGAGGTCATGAGTACTTTACAAACAGCACTTCCTAGCACCACATTTCCACCACTGCATCATCAGCACTCTCAAACACCTCTTTTATCACTGTTTTTCTGCACGTCTTTTCTGTAACTGCACTCCATGCACACCTATTCCACCACTGTACTACCCACACATCTCTGTCTCCACTGTTAAATTGTTTGTAGACTAAGGCAATTTTTTAAATAATAAACATGTTATACTTACCTGCTCTGTGGTTTTGCACAAAGCAGCCCTTATCCTCCTCTTCTCAGGTCACCCTCCGGTGCCCTGGGCCCCTCCCGAGTGCTGTGGAAACAGCTTGCTATGGGACTCGTGTGTCCATAAGAATCCAACATGCATAACATTGTTTACTTTAGATTGCATTCCTAAAGGTTTCAAGAGAGGTTGACTGGGATCTTTGAAATTTGCAAACGAAAAGGAGATGAATACACCAACTTCAGGCAAATTTGTTCCTGTCACTGAATGAATCCATGAGTTATAAACACTTTCTGTAAAGAATGGAATTCGTATTATGATGCTAAAGTCCTTGGAATCTGCATAAAGTGTAGCACTATCCCTGTAGGGGCTGCTGATAATAACTGGTTCCTCTCTAAAAGTACACAGCTTAGGGGATGCCTTTTAAGATTTATTACTTGAAGAAACTTTACCAGGAAAAGGGTTTAGGGCAAGGGATACCCCAAAATGATTAGTACTGTCAGGTCACCTGAGACCAGATGACAGATGCACTCCGTAGGGGTCGGAATTGCACCGCTAAGGTAGTGGACCTTAGGACTGACTGCTGCGGATTGTACCCAGGGAGATTCAGGACACGGGTCTACTGGATCACTAACACAGATCCCAGTAGGAGCTAGAGCATAGTTTTCCCAGGGCGCGGAGTCTAAGAGCCAGCAGGTGTTCACCAGAGCCTCCAGTGGTGAGGATGGACTTCACTGCAGTCTGGCTTCAGGTCGTGGCCCCCAGTGTCTCACAGCTCCCACTCACGGTAGACTACAGGAGAATGAAGCAGCAGACTGGAACAACAAGGATAGTAAAGGGATAAGGCAGAGGTCAGGGCGACTAGCAGACAGGAACAGTACACACCAAAGGTTCAGGGTCACAGGCAGACAGGGATGGTTGGGGACATGCCAAAAGGTCAAGGTCACAAGCAGACAGGAATAGTTGAAAACACGCCAAGGTCAGTAACAGAGACAAACATAGAGCACATGGGAAGCAGGAAGCAGGAAGCCAAACACACAGTGAATACACAATGGTTGATCAGCAACGCTGGCTTGCAATGCACAGGTTAATATAGGGTTCACTGATAGGGCCTGAGGTGGAACCATACTTAGAGGAGAGGTTATAAAAACCACCAGGTGGAAGTGGCTGGCCTCTTAGTCTGAACACATGAGGAGAGGTAAGCAGAGGAAGATTACTGCATAACCATGACAAGTACTAAGCAATTAGAGGACAGTCTTCACCTTAAGCATTTGTGGGTGTTGGATAGTCTAATGCCTCACAGCTGGGGACCATGAGGCAGATTTCTGAGCAGTCTGAGTCCGGGTTCACACTATTACGAATTGGTTGCGGGATCCTCACATCCAATTCGCAATAGCAGGAGAATGTGACTGTCTCTCAATGGAGACATATCTCCGATGCGGCTCCAACTCCTGTGCGAATTTGCTCAGGAGCCCTGTGCGTCTTTTGGTCTTTCTCAGGTCCCAATTCAGCCCAAAATTCAGGTTGAAATTGGACCTAAAACAGTGAACCAGGATGCACAGGACCTTTGCTGGCAGCTGCATCGACATCCATAGTGAGCCAAACCTTAAGCCTAGTACACACCACTCAATTTCTTTACTGACAGCTCCAGTCAGAGCCACCGTAATAACAATACAATGTTTGTACAGCAATCACCCCCGCTGAGCTTTTGTGTCCTCATAGGGGGACTGCCGGTGGATGCTGGTTTTCCAGCATGCTTGTCAGGCAGTAGTCGCCCAAAGGCCAGCTTCATTTGGACTGGCTGACATTCACACAGGCTGAATGTTGGATAGTTTTTATTGAACCGGCCAATGCCGCCAGACATTTGGCTCATGTATACTAGGCTGGCTACACATTTTATACCATATTCTTGTACAACTTTTTTTTAGATTTACCAAAACCATAAAATATGATGTCTAACCTAAACACTTTGCACTACATAATTGAAGGAAAATCTTTGCACTACATAATTGAAGGAAAATCTAAAAGAAATTGAACAATAAAAATTGTATAATGTGTAGCCAGTTTAAAGCCTAGTACACAAGAGTTGAATGTCGGGTGGCATCTGCTTGTTCTATAGCAACATTTGGCCCAGGATTCCTGTCACCAGGAATTATTATTATACAGAATTTATATAGCACCAACAATTTTGCACAGCGCTTTACAACATGAGGGCAGACAGTAAAGTTACAATACAATTCATTACAGGAGGAATCAGAGGGCCCTGCTCATTAGAGCTTACAATCTAAGAGGGAGGGCCAAGTGATACAAATGGTAATAGCTTGCAGGGTGACCCACGGCTTGAATTTTGGCATATTCAGCAGGAGTTGTGCAAAATTTGAGCTGTCTTGGGGGGGGCCTTTATGCCTGACCACCAATGTAATGAGGGCACTTTCCCCACTGAATACCAGAGTAATGAAGCACATGTCCACAGATTACCAATGTAAGAGAGCTAATGCACTCTTTATAATGTACCAAAGATCACATACAGTAATACCTTGGATTATGAGCATAATTAATTCCAGAAGCATGCTTGTAATCCAAAGCACTCACATATCAAAGCAAGTTTCCCATAAGGAATAATGCAAACTCAGATGATTTGTTCCACAAGCATTGCTGTTGTATGCAGTAGTGTATGTGACCAGAGGTGAGGGGGTACTGGTGACGCTCGGAGAAGCTCGGAGACACTCAGGAACTGCTCCCAGCTAGGAGTGTCTCCGAGCGTCACCAGCGCCCCCCGCACCTCTGGCCACATATGGTAATACACACACCAGTGGCTTGAATACTGCTTTTCTACAATAGCTTGTATTTCGAAACGGTCGTAAACCACATTACTCGAAATCCGAGGTATTACTGTACTCTGAATTGTTTCATGCTTTGGACAGTTCTACTATGCTTGACCACTGCAGTCTATACATAGTGCTGCATACAGCAGACCACTGCACTGTGTACATTTTGCTTTGCATTGCATATTCTGCACAACTGTGCTCCATATGCTGTATTGTAAAAAAAAAGGGGGGTAATGTGGCGCTACCTAGAG
The DNA here is from genome assembly GCF_037356315.1 of Lithobates pipiens. Taxonomy (NCBI): domain Eukaryota; kingdom Metazoa; phylum Chordata; class Amphibia; order Anura; family Ranidae; genus Lithobates; species Lithobates pipiens. The sequence continues at coordinate 143,590,477 of NW_027507790.1, forward strand.
GAATAGAAATCAGTACTAAATATACCAAAAAAAGGGAAAATGTGTATAGCAATCAAAATAAGCTATTGATAAACAAAAAATACATGTGCATCAAATGAATATAAATACAATAAATCTCCACAAAATCAATGTGCAAATATGCAATAGTGCAACGATAAGGTCAAATAGATAACATAACCATAGGATGACCTTAATAATAACTAGTAGTGCAATATTACAATAAAGTACAAAGTGCAAAAATTCATCTGAAAAATAATAATAAAAAAATATAATGTGCAATTGAGTCCCAAAGTTCAAATATCCATGCAGTGCAAAACGAAAAACAAATCAAGTGCCACTCCACCGATGATCACACTTCAGTGCTCCAAGTGCACCCCTTGTTTTCCCCAGCCTCTAACCTCTAGGATAGGTCACAAAGGACCATACGACGCTATGTATACAATCAGCTGCAGTTTCACATCTCCTTCAGTCCATATGCTTCAAACCGCCAGCATAGTAAACATCATCCCATAAGATAGCCTATAAAGGAGAGGAAGGAATAGGGGGGCTCCAATGTGTAGTATTTAGTTAAAAACGATTTTATTAAAAATATCCACACTTACATTAAAATAACGAAAATCGCGGGTACATCAACCAATACTTCCGGTCTCGGCCGCGACCGGAAGTGACGATAGACACCTGGCTTCTCCCTGACGTGTTGCGTCACAAAACACATGACTTTTTCAAAGGGTCAAAGAGTCAGGTGTCCACTGGTGTTTATATATAGTCCGTTCCGCCGTCGCAATAATGACACAGCAGCGGAACTCACTTAGCAAGTAACAATATCTATATACAGACATCAATCTTCTACATCGGCATAGTAATCAATATAGAAACAATTATATTAATATATTATTTCAATTAATAATAACAAAAATAATAATCCGTCCTTATTTGACTGATTCATTGCAGAGACCTCTAGTGGTTATACAGGTAAATAGTCCATTTTATATATATCTCTCATTATGTCTCGCTATAAATAATCACTCATTGTGGCCATCTTGTGGACAAAAAACAGAATGAATAAACTACCAATACATATGACTAAGGTCCCAGCTAAAAGTATAGAAAAATTGATTAGAGCCATCTAGTGGATAATTCCAATAATGGTCAAATAATTGATCTTACACACAATACAATATCGCAATCAGTGACTATACAACTCTTCTATAGCTAAAATAAGAACATCAAAAATAATGTATGTCCCTCATAACATATAATTAAAATAAGTCATTTAAAAAGTATCAAATGTATTCAATAAAATCAGGCAACAGGGGGCGTGGCCTAGCAATGCACTAGAGCAGACGTGCTTCGCGGGAGCTCCGGCATTGGCACGGATATTTTGATCTATTTTAACGTGATCCTCTCACTGCTGCTCACCCCAAGCATGGGGAGAAAAACGGGCAAGTCCCTGCCTAAGAAGGGTACGGCTTCGGGCACTATCAAGCGCTTTTTATCCACGGAGGCCGAGGATGTTCCGGACCAAGACGGACTAGGCCGCTCGCCGCACAGCACGCTGCTGGCACACAGTCCCGCCTCTTTAGTTAGGCCGGAACGCAGACCACGCTCGCCTGACACCTCGGTCGAATCGGAGGAAGAGGGAGACCTGGCCGGACCCGCCGGGGTAGCTACCAGGGTGAGTGATCTCCCGACTAAGGCTGACTTAGCTTCGATGCTGCTGAACCTCGAACGAGCGATTCGGAAGGAAGTGTCGGCAGGTTTTGGTACGTGTAGAAGAGACGGAACAACGCTTAGACAGACATGCGTCTGCCATACGATCTCTTCAGACGACTACCCGTCAGCTTACGATCGCTCACCGAACGGCTTTATATAAGATTGAGGACCAGGAGAACCGGAACAGACGCAATAACGTTCGGATCCGTGGCCTTCCGGAGGCGACCGGGGATGACGACCTTCTGCCTTCGGTTAGGGGCATTTTTAACAGCCTTCTCGGCCGCGCACCGGACGCTCCTTTGAAGATCGATCGGGTCCACAGGGCCCTCCGACCTCGTTCCCTGACCGCAGAGGTCCCACGTGACATCATCTGCAGAGTCCATCACTATCCGGACAAGGAGCTGATCATGAAGAAGGCCAGGGATGCCACGTCGTTTGATTTCCATGGCGCTTCTCTCACCCTGTTCCCTGATCTGGCCAAGGAGACTTTAGATAGGCGTAGAGCTTTGCGCCCCCTCACGGAACTTCTGCAGGCGGCTTCTATCAGATACCGGTGGGGCATCCCTGCAGCCTTAATTGCCTCTGTCAACGGCAAAACCTCCGTCCTCAGATTTCCTGAAGACTTACCACGATTTTGTGCTGACCTGAATGTCACCGTGCCGGAGTTACCGGGCTGGACTGATGTTATCCCGCCGCCACCAAAAATCCCCGACCGTCAATGGCATAGAGTGGGACGGAAACATCACGTTGCGGATCCGGAATCCCAGGTGCACCCCTGAGGGACCCGCTGTGCGGACATTGCTATCTGTCCTGCTCTATTTCTCCAGTTGTCGCGGACGTCTTTGGCCCTGCAAATGTACTGTTGTTTTCCTGTTCTTTGCTATTGCCTTGGTTCTTGGCCTCAGGGTCCCCTCCCTTGATATTCATGTTTTGCCGAGGCGGGACAGTGTTCTTTTTTTTTTTGATGCCCTGGACACTTACATGTGCTTGAGTTATGGCGCTATACACGGATGCACCTCGCTGGATATCTGAGCTATTGCCTTACCCTGTGGCGAACCTGTGAGCCCCCGTGGTATTACATTCTCAGGCCTGCTCACTCTCATCTTGACCCTGTAGTCAGTTATTGCTTGGAATCAGCTGCAGTTCATTGGCCCTGTTTGGACCACTGTTTTATTTACGGTTTAATGTTTCTTTTTCTATGTTTATTTCCTACTAGAAATGTTTTAGTAGTGAGTTTATTTGCGGTGCCGGTGCCGGACTGCTGTGGCGTGACCCTGACCCCCGATGTCGCGGTTGGTGCCCGACTGTTCGGTTTCCGCCGCCCCCTTTTTGGCGGGTGCTGCCTTGCGCGGGGTCCCGGTGCCCTTGCCCTGCTCTGCGGGGGGGGGGTGGGGATCCCGGGCTGGGCGTGCAGCCCGCCCTTGCACTGCAGTTTTCTGCGTGCGGTTAGATTTATTGCTATGCTGCTTTCTTTCTTACTATGATCTTTGCTGTTCTATTTTTCTCCCTGGTCCCCCCTTTTTGAGACCCGATGGCTACGGTGAATTTTGTTTCGTTCAATGTTAGGGGCCTTCACGCCCCTGGGAAAAGACATCAATTGTTCCGAGAACTGAACCGTCTCCGCGGAGATGTGGTTTTTCTACAGGAGACCCACCTCACCCACACCACTTCAGTTAAATTATACTCCCCCAAATACCCTACTTGGTATTACGGCCTCTCAGATATTTCTAAGGCCAAGGGCGTAGCCATTGGGTTTCGGAGGGGCACCGCGTTCAAGTTAGATTCTATGTTATGTGATCCGGCTGGCCGCTTTCTGTTCTTACGGGGCACTCTGGGCAGCATGCCATGCACTCTGGCTACTCTTTACTCTCCCAATAGACACCAAGCTTCATTTATCGCTTCGACACTCTCTAAACTAGGGGACTTCGCTAGGGGCTGTGTGGTCCTGACGGGTGACTTCAATGCAGCTCTGGAACCCTCTCTGGACACTTCCAGGGGGAGCTCGCCCTTGTTATATAAGCAGTTGAAATGTATCCGCACAAAACTCCATGAGCTGCAATTGATGGACGCCTGGAGGATCACCCACCCTCGCGACCGTGACTTTACATATTACTCCACGGTGCACCGTACATATTCGAGAATAGATCTCTGTTTTCTTGACCACCAGCATCTGCCACTCCTAGTACGGTCGGCCATAGAAACCTCTCCCCTGTCGGATCATGCTCCGACTTTGTTCACCCTTAAAGTTGACTCTTTGCCCCTCAAGGCTACTAATTGGCGACTGAACGAATCCCTCATATCCGAGGAAGCGGACAGGAAAGTCTTGGGTGAGGAGTTAGATTTCTACTTCCAGACTAATGTGAGTGACGAGATATCCCCGGGCGTGTTGTGGGAAGCGCACAAGGCCTTTATTAGGGGTAAACTCATTGAACTGGGCGCCAGGAAGAAAAGGGAGCGGTTGGCACAACAACTTACGTTGATAGCGGAGATTAAGAGCCTGGAGAGGTTTCATAAACGGAGCCTCTCTATGTCCATTTTACACACCCTCACCGAAAAACGTGAATCCCTGAAGACCCTCCTACATTTAGATCAGAAGTCTAGATCGAGGCTGGTGACCCAGCGCTTTTACGAGTGGGGGGATAGACCCAGCAGATTGTTAGCTAGTTCCATTAGACAACGGAAAGCCGCTGCGTTCATACCTAAAATTAGAACCCCTGGGGGGTCCATGGCCTACACTACTCCACAGATAGCTAGAGAATTCAGGGATTTCTACCAGCATCTTTATCATGTCCGACAAAATGACGCCGGCGGAGATGATAGGCGGAGGCTTATCCATGAGTACCTGGCCCGAGCTGCCCTTCCTCAGCTTTCCTCTGAGGCCCTGGCCGCTCTGGAAGGGGAATTTACCTCGACTGAGTTATTGAGAGCTCTACGAGATATGGCGAAGGGCAAAGCACCTGGCCCGGATGGCCTCCCAGTGTCCTATTATCGCTCCTATGCAGATAAGTTACTCCCCCACCTATCTAATTATGCTAATGTGACCTTGACCGGCGGTGCTCTCCGCCCGGAAACTACTCATGCCCATGTTACGGTTATACCTAAGGACGGGAAGGACCCGGCCGACTGTGCAAGCTATCGCCCTATCTCGTTGCTTAACATAGACGCCAAAATCTACGCTAAAGCAATTGCGAATAGATTATTACCTCTGGTCCCGCAATGGATAACACGGGACCAAACAGGCTTTATACCGGGGAGGGAGGCTCGCGACAATTCCTTACGCACCTTCACCCTGATGTCGTTTGTACGGCGTCTCTCCCAGCCCACCCTGTTGCTTTCCACGGATGCTGAGAAAGCCTTTGACAGGGTGGACTGGGAGTTTCTTATGGCGACGTTGTCCCACCTCGGGGTCGGCCCTGCCCTTAGATCACAAATTTTAGCTCTTTATCGTCATCCCACGGCCCAATTGAGGGTTAACGGCACTCTTAGTGACCCCTTTACCCTACATAATGGCACGAGCCAGGGCTGCCCGCTTTCACCCATACTATTCGCAATATCGTTGGAGCCCTTCCTGTCCATTGTCCGACGTAACCCGAACATACATGGTGTTACAGTTGGCAGGACGGAACACAAATACGCTGCCTATGCCGATGATATTTTGTTTTACGTGCAACAGCCCATGATTTCTCTCCCTAACCTCATATCCGAATTTTCAGCTTATGGCAGGGTATCTCATTTCAAAATAAATATGTCCAAATCCGAAATTTTAAACGTACGGTCCCCCCACTCGTAGCAACGAACATTAAACAGTCTTTCCCCTTTACCTGGCAGACACAGCACATGAAATATTTAGGTATCTATTTAACGCCCAACCCACTTGCTCTTTTCCATGCCAATTTTCTACCGCTCCTCAACACGCTTAGATCGGACCTTCAGAAATGGTCCCAGTTAGGTCATTCCTGGCTGGGTAGAATTGGGGTGGTGAAGATGAATCTGCTGCCCAGAGTGCTCTTCATGCTGCAAATGATCCCATTCGGGGTGCCAGTGGGTTTCTTTACTATATTGAACTCGATGGTATATAGGTATATATGGAGTAGGAGGAGACCCCAACTCCCACGGTCCCTACTCCAGCGACCACGGAGCGCTGGGGGCCTGGCAGTACCGGATTTCCGACTCTACTTCCGAGCCATTGTGCTGGCCAGGCTATCAGATTGGCAATATTGTACAAATACTAAGCTGTGGGTCGAACTAGAAACAATGCTAGGTGAGACTGATCTTTCTAACCTTATGTGGCTTCCAAGGAAATATAGGGCTTTGTCTACCAATTCTTCACCGCTAACGACCTCCTCTCTTGCAGTATGGGACTCCCTGTGTAAAAAATGGACCTGGCTCTACAATTCACCTTTGCTGTCTTTGTCGGGCCATAACTATTTTCCGCCTGGTAATATGAGCCCTCGCTCACGCTTTTCTTGGAGCCTCGGGGATAAAACTCTCCTCCATCAGTTCACTGGCCCCTCCGGGGTTCTCCCACTCTCCGCCATCATGGGGGAGTTACCTATTTCATTCATGGATCGCTGGAAATACTGTCAACTGACGGCCTTTGTTCGCTCCCTTCCTAAACCTCTACGCTCCATAAATGACCTTACACCTCTGGAATCTGCTTTTTCAGGTGCCTTGCCTGTGGAGAAGCCCGTCTCTTATTTTTATCACACGTTGTTATCCCTGGAGTCTCACAGGACCCCTACTTTTATCCGAAACTGGGAGCTGGATTTGGATAAGGAACTCACCCCTACCCAAGTGTCTACCATTCTTACCATGGCGCATACTGCTTCAGGCTCCTCCAAAACATCTGAGATGACTTACAAGCTGTTGACCAGGTGGCATTATACGCCTGTGACACTGCATCAGTTTTTCCCCCAAACCTCCCCGCTCTGCTGGAGAGAGTGTGGTGAGCGAGCCTCTCACGCTCACATTTGGTGGTTTTGTCCACGAATACGCCCGTTCTGGCTCGCGGTCCTATATTGGATTCAGCAAATTCAGGGTCGGAAGGTTCCTAATGATCCATGGTATGTTTTGTTTCACTGTTCGGGTCAGCCAGCAGGCTCATATAAACGTTCTATTACGCCCCATCTCCTCAATGCTGCAAAGACTCTTATCCCGAGGTATTGGAAGCAGAGGAGGATCCCTATGCTCCGTTGCTGGCTGCTCAAGGTCGATCATCTATATTACATGGAAGACCTGACACTCTCTCTGAGAGGCAAGTCTGACCTTGCTAAAAAAATATGGGCCTGCTGGGTCGCCTTTAAGTACACCTCTGTATATGCAGATATGGTATCCCAACCTGTGTGATGTGATATAACCGTGTCTTGGTATGAGAAACCTGTTTTATTCTTTAATTTTCAATCTGATGGCTGGGACAGTAATTAGACTCTGCTGGGGCGGATGGCCAACCCCCCCCCCCCCCCCCCGCTTTCTACTTTCTAGACTTTCCTTCTCTCTTTTTCTGAGCTTGTTCTCCTGTCAGAGCTCACTGGACTCTTATAGATAAAACTGGAAGGAGTAATATGCACTTTTTGGAATATTAATGTTGGAGTCTAAGTACATTTTTGGGTGGTTACTGCTTGTTGTTTACACTACTCCTCTGATACTTTGTCTGTGATGAGCTGTATGTGCTCCTTTTCTTTAATAAAAACTAATTAAAAATAAATAAATAAATAAAATCAGGCAACAAAGAGACTATAGAAGATCTGTGACATAAAATAGAAAAAAAAAAAAATCATCAATTACCATTAATAGAGCCTAATCGTTAGAAATAAAGCAAATTAGGTCGAACTCCACATTATGTCCTGAAGGTGCTAAAGTATGTAATTCATGAATCCAACGAGATTCAGCCTGACTTATCTTAATAATTTTATTGTCATCCCTCCAATGTGGTTTATATTTCTGAATCCCACAAATCACTAATGACGAGGGGTCTTTTTTATGGAATTTTGCATAATGTCTTGACAAACTATGTTTGTCAAAACCTTTTTGAATATTTTGGACGTGTTCTCTAAGTCTCTTCCACAATTCTCTTTTTGTTCTCCCCACATATTGAATGCGGCAAGGACATTCCAAGAGATACACAACACCCTCACTACGACATGCAATAAAATCCTCAATTACATATTCCTTTTTAGATACTGTTGAAGAAAAACTCGACTTCTTCTTTTAATTTTCTTTTGTATGCCGGCACACATAGCATTTCTTACAGAGATAGAATCCCTTTCCCTCAAAAAAGGAAAAGGGTTTCTTCGGAGGGTCTAGTACATTTTTAGCTAAACTATCTCTCAGAGTTGGGGCTCTTCTATAAACCAATTTTGTTTTTTCTGGAAGAATATTATAAAGATGACGATCTGTCCAAATCTCTCAATGCTTCTTTATTCTTTTCTCAATTTGTTTAAATTGAATATTATAATCCATAACAAGGGGTACCATCTCCTTTCTTTCTTCATTTATTTGCTTATTTTTATATTATCCTGTATCAGACGTTCCCTATCTAATTGTAATACAGCATTTATTTTGTCTTTAATAAATTCAGCTTGATATCCTTTTTGTATAAATCTGCCTCGCACTAGTTCAGCTTGTTGAAGAAACATTGAATCATTAGTACAGTTACGTCTTAGTCTAATAAGTTGCCCCCTCTGAATATTTTCTAACCATCTAAAATGACGACAACTGTCTAAGGGGAGGTAGCTGTTCCTATCTACCGTTTTAAAATGAGTATACGTATTTAATCTATTACCATTCTTCTCAATTACTAAATCCAAAAAGCTAATTTTTTCTGTACTAATTTCCCATGTGAGTTTAATATTTTTCTCATTCATATTAAGATTAAAACAGAACTCATCTGTTTATTCAGTTCTTCATTATAATCTTCTTTGGATTGTATAACTATAATTCCTCCTTTAGCTGCTTGTCTAATAACGATATCTTTCCTAGATTCCAACTTTTTAATCCCTTTTCTAATATCAATGGGGTCCGACATCTTCTTTATTTTCAATTCTTGTAAATCTTTTAAAACCATTTTTTTAAAAACCTCAATATGTCCCTCATTTCCTCCTGGTGGATTAATCAAAGATTTATTACGTAAATTCGTAAACTGTACACCAATATATTCTGGGAGTATTGTACCCCTACCTCTTCCTGGGTCACTCAGCATGTATTTCTTTATATTCATGCTCCTCACGAATTTATTAATATCTACATACGTATTAAATTTATTAAGATTTCTTTTCAGGGCAAACTTTATTCCTTTATCTAAGACTTTGATTTCTTCTTGTGTTAATGTCACTCCACTAATATTGATAATGTCCTCACCAGGGGCGTAAATAGAAATCACAGGGCCCCATAGCAAAATGTTGTATGGGGCCCCCCCCCCCCATAAAAAAAAATTAACTAATCCCATTGAACAACAGATTACCACACCCATATGGCACAGTACCCAGGCAACAGCTTATATTCATTTTGAACAAGAGTATATGCAGTATACTGTATGCAGCCCCCTCAGTGCAGACCCCCCAGCAGTACAGACACCCCTCAGTACAGACACCCCCTACCTCAGTGCAGACCCCCCAGCAGTACAGACACCCCTCAGTACAGACACCCCCTACCTCAGTGCAGACCCCCCAGCAGTAAACACACCCCTCTTCTAGTACAGACACCCCCTACCTCAGTGCAGACCCCCAGCAGTACAGACACCCCCCAGTACAGACACCTTCCTCAGTGCAGGACTCCCCCCAGTAGTACAGACCCCCCAGCAGTGCAGATATCCCCCCTCAGTGCAGACCCCCCTTAGTGCAGACACCCATCAGTGCAGACACCCCCCTTAGTACAGACACCCCCATTACAGAGCCCCCCCTCAGTGCAGGAGTACAAATACCTCCCAGTGCAGACACCCCTCCAGTCCAGACTACCCCCTCAGTACAGACCCCCCCAGTGCAGACCACCCCCAGCATTGCAGACACCCCCCTCAGTGCAGGACCCTTCCCCAGCAGTGCAGACCCCCCTCAGCAGTGCAGACTCCCCCCTCAGTGCAGACACCCCCAGCATTGCAGAGACCCACCCCCTCAGTAGTGCAGACACCCCCCATTACAGACCCCTACTCAGTGTAGGACCCCCCAGCAGTACAGACACACCCCAGTGCAGACACCCCCTTATTACAGACACCCCCCAGCAGAATTGCATACCCCCCTCAGCAGTGCAGACCCCCCTCAGTAGTACAGACCCTCCCTGAGTAGTGCAGACCCCCCCCCTCAGTGCAGACCCCCTCAGTAGTGCAGACTCCCCTCTGAGCGCAGGCCCCCCTCAGTAGTGCAGACTCCCCCCTCAGCGCAGACCCTCTCCCTCAGTAGTGCAGACCCTCCTCAGTAATGTAGACTCCCCCTCAGTGCAGACCCCCCTCAGTAGGGCAGACCCCCCTCAGTGCAGGACCCCCCCTCGGTGCAGCAGACCCCCCCTCAGTGCAGACCCCCTCAGTAGTGCAGACTCCCCTCTAAGCGCAGGCCCCCCTCAGTAGTGCAGACTCCCCCCTCAGCGCAGACCCTCTCCCTCAGTAGTGCAGACCCCCCTCAGTGCAGACCCCCCTCAGTGGTGCAGACCCCCCTCAGTGCAGACCCCCCTCCTCAGTAGTGCAGACCCCCCTCAGTACCTCAGTAGTGTAGACCCCCCTCAGTAGTGCAGACCCCCCTCAGTAGTGTAGACCCCCCTCAGTGCAGACCCCCTCAGTAGTGCAGACTCCCCTCTGAGCGCAGGCCCCCCCTCAGTAGTGCAGACTCCCCCCTCAGCGCAGACCCTCTCCCTCAGTAGTGCAGACCCCCGCTCAGTAATGTAGACTCCCCCTCAGTGCAGACCCCCCTCAGTAGTGCAGACCCCCCTCAGTAGTGCAGACCCCCCTCAGTAGTGCAGACCCCCCTCAGGGCAGACCCCCGCTCAGTAGTGCAGACCCCCCTCAGTACCTCAGTAGTGCAGACCACCCTCAGTGCAGACCCCCCTCAGTAGTGCAGACTCCCCTCTGAGCGCAGGCCCCCCTCAGTAGTGCAGACTCCCCCCTCAGCGCAGACCCTCCCCCTCAGTAGTGCCGACCCCCCCTCAGTAGTGCAGACCCCCCTCAGTAGTGCAGACCCCCGCTCAGTAGTGCAGACCCCCTCAGTGCAGGACCCCCCTCAGTAGTGCAGACCCCCCTCAGTAGTGCAGACCCCCCTCAGTGCAGGACCCCCCTCAGTAGTGCAGACCCCCCCTCAGTAGTGCAGACCCCCCTCAGTAGTGCAGACCCCCTCTGTGCAGACCCCCCTCAGTGCAGACCCCCCCTCAGTAGTGTAGACCCACCTCAGTGCAGACTCCCCCCTCAGTGCAGCAGACCCCCTCAGTAGTGCTGACCCCCCTACATACCTCAGAACAGCGCGGATACACAGTGCAGTGTGTGTGTCCCTCGAGCGCAGGCTCCTCTTCCTCTGTGGATGTAAACAGAGAGGAGGGGAGGCGGCTCCGGTCCGTGCAGCTGAGGGATACAGCGGCACGAGGTACTACAGAGAGCAGTGTTAGCGGTGTGGGCGGCTGCCGCTACCCAAGCGTGTCACCCCTCTGGGGGGTGTCACCCGGAGCGGCCAGCACCCGCCGAGTAACACCACTCACCAGGCCCCAACTTGGCTGAGGGCCCCATAGCGCCCGTGTGGGTCGCTATGGCAGTAGTTCCGCCACTGGTCCTCACCTATTATTCTCTTTTCCTTTTGTTTTTTGACTCCTGCTCTACATCCTCTTCTCGTTTTTCGTTTCTTCCATTTCGTCTTTCTGGGGATTTTCTTGGTGTTTTTTTCCGTTGATCTTCCTTGTCTGTTTTTCTGATGTTCCTGTTTTTTGTCCTCTTCCTTCCTGGGATATCTGTTCCCATTGTATTCCGGGGACCTTCTGTCTATTTTCCATGGGGGGTCTTCTCGGTACTGATATCTGGGGGGATCCCACCTAGTTTCTGTAACCATGTTGCTAGGCCATATAAAAAGTCACCAAAACCTCCTAAACCCTTAAAGGGGTTCCATCCATCTTTAGCAATATCTCTGGCCTTATGGTGTACAGTTTACGAATTTAAAGAATAAATCTTTGTTTAATCCACCAGGAGGAAATGAGGGACATATCAAGGTTTTTAAAAAATGGTTTTAAAAGATTTACAAGAATTGAAAATAAAGAAGATGTCGGACCCCATTGATATTAGAAAAGGGATTAAAAAGTTGGAATCTAGGAAAGATATCGTTATTAGACAAGCAGCTAAAGGAGGAACTATAGTTATACAATCCAAAGAAGATTATAATGAAGAACTGAATAAACAGTTGAGTGATCAGGCTACATATCAGAAACTTTTGAGCAATCCTACTATGCGGTATAAAAAAGAATTAGCTAAAATTATTCATAAAGGATCTGAAAAAGGCTTGTTAAATAAAAAAGAAGCTAAATATCTTTTACCGAATGTATGTAGAGTACCCATAATATATACTATCCCCAAAATACATAAGAATGATAAAAAAACCTCCAGGTAGGCCTATTGTAAATGGGATAAACTCGGTCTGTTCGAGGATAGGTGAATATGTCAATATTTTTCTGCAGCCTGCAGTAAAAGAAACCAAATCATTTTTGAGAGATACGAAACATCTTATACAGTTGCTAAATGGTATTGTATTTGATGAAGAACCTGTATACCTGGTAACTGCAGATGTTGCTTTACTATATACTATTATTAATCATGTGGAAGCAGTACAAGCTACAAAATGGGGTTTGAGAAATTTGACTAACTTGAAATGTAAACAAAGAAGATTTTTAGTGGATTGTTTGCGTTTTGGATTAGCTTCCAATTATTTTTGGTTTAATAATTCGTATTATAAACAGATTTGTGGAATTGCCATGGGTGCAAAATATGTACCTAGTGTGGCTAACTTATATATGGCAAAATGAGAAGAAGAGATTTTGTATAATAATAAGCCCCACCAGTTGAAACTATACAAACGTTACATTGATGATCTGATTCTGATTTGGTCTGGAGATAGAGAGAGTCTAGATGAGTTCTGTTTTAATCTTAATATGAATGAGAAAAATATCAAACTCACATGGGAAATTAGTACAGAAAAAATTAGCTTTTTGGATTTAGTAATTGAGAGGAATGGTAATAGATTAAATACGTATACTCATTTTAAAACGGTAGATAGGAACAGCTACCTCCCCTTAGACAGTTGTCATCATTTTAGATGGTTAGAAAATATTCTGAGGGGGCAACTTATTAGACTAAGACGTAACTGTACTAATTATTCAATGTTTCTTCAACAAGCTGAACTAGTGGGAGGCAGATTTATACAAAAGCTGAATTTATTAAAGACAAAATAAATGCTGTATTACAATTAGGGAACATCTGATACAGGATAATATAAAAAATAAGGAAATAAATGAAGAAAGAAAGGAGATGGTACCCCTTGTTATGGATTATAATATTCAATTTAAACAAATTTAAAAAATAATAAGGAAGCATTGGGAGATTATTAGGACAGAACGTCATCTTTATAATATTCTTCCAGAAAAACTGAAATTTGTTTATAGAAGAGCCCCAACTCTGAGAGATAGTTTAGCTAAAAATGTACTAGACCCTCCGAAGAAACCCTTTTCCTTTTTTGAGGGAAAGGGATTCTATCCCTGTAAGAAATGCTATGCGTGTCAGCATACAAAATAAAATAAAAAGAAGTCGAGTTTTTCTTCAACAATCAACAGTAACTAAAAAGGAATATGTAATTGAGGATTTTATTACATGTCGTAGTGAGGGTGTTGTGTATCTCTTGAAATGTCCTTGCCACATTCAATATGTGGGGAGAACAAAAAGAGAATTGTGGAAGAGACTTAGCCCTTTTACACACGGTCGGAGATTCCGACAACCAAATCCGTTGGATTTTGTCCGAAACTGTTGTATACACACGGTCGGACAAAGTTGTCGGAAAATCCGACGTGATGACATTATTTCGTTACGACGGGACTATGTTCACGCTAGTAGCCAATAGCTTTGGTGTAGGAATTTGATCTGAGCATGCGTGGCACTTTGTCCGATCCGAATTCTCTACACATGATCGGAGTATGTCCGATCGGAGAATTTTGTCGGAAAATATTTCTGGCAAGTTGGAAAAGTTGGTCCAACGGATATTCCGACGGAAACAGTCCGATGCAGACCACACACAGTCGAAATATCCGACAAAACGCTCCGATCGGACACATTCTGACGGAATCTCCAACCGTGTGTACAAGGGCTTAGAGAACACGTCCAAAATATTAAAAAAGGTTTTGACAAACATAGTTTATCAAGACATTATGCAAAATTCCATAAAAAAGACCCCTCGTCATTAGTGACTTGTGGGATTCAGAAATATAAACCACATTGGAGGGGTGACAATAAAATTATTAGGATAAGTCAGGCTGAATCTCGTTGGATTCATGAATTACATACTTTAGCACCTTCAGGACATAATGTGGAGTTTGACCTAAATTGCTTTATTTCTAACGATTAGGCTCTATTAATGGTAAATGATGATTTTTATTTTTTATTTCTATTTTATGTCACAGATCTTCTATAGTCTCTTTGTTGCCTGATTTTATTTAATACATTTGATACTTTTTAAATTACTTATTTTAATTATATGTTATGAGGGACATACATTATTTTTGATGTTCTTATTTTAGCTATAGAAGAGTTGTATAGTCACTGATTGCGATATTGTATTGTGTATAACAGTGATGGCGAACCTTGGCACCCCAGATGTTTTGGAACTACATTTCCCATGATGCTCCACTACACTGCAGAGTGCCAGAGCATCATGGGAAATGTAGTTCCAAAACATCTGGGGTGCCAAGGTTCGCCATCACTGGTGTATAAGATCAATTATTTGACCGTTATTGGAATTATCCACTAGATGGCTCTAATCAATTTTTCTATACTTTTAGCTGGGACCTTAGTCATATGTATTGGTAGTTTATTCATTCTGTTTTTTGTCCACAAGATGGTCACAATGAGTGATTATTTATAGTGAGACAGTGAGAGATATACATAAAATGGACTATTTACCTGTATAACCACTAGAGGTCTCTGCAATGAATCAGTCAAATAAGGACGGATTATTATTTTTGTTATTATTAATTGAAATAATATATTAATATAATTGTTTCTATATTGATTACTATGCCGATGTATAAGATTGATGTCTGTATATAGATATTGTTACTTGCTACGTGAGTTCCGCCGCTGTGTCATTATTGTGACGGCGGAACGGACTATATATAAACACCAGTGGACACCTGACTCTTTGACCCTTTGAAAAAGTCATGTGTTTTGTGACGCAACGCGTCAGGGAGAAGCCAGGTGTCTATCGTCACTTCCGGTCGCGGCCGAGACCGGAAGTATTGGTTGATGTACCCGCGATTTTCGTTATTTTAATGTAAGTGTGGATATTTTTAATAAAATCGTTTTTTAACTAAATCCTACACATTGGAGCCCCCCTTTTCTTTCCTCTCCTGTATGGGCTATCTTATGGGATGATGTTTACTATGCTGGCGGTTTGAAGCATATGGACTGAAGGAGATGTGAGACTGCAGCTGATTGTATACATAGCGTCGTATGGTCCTTTGTGACCTATCCTAGAGGTTAGAGGCTGGGGAAAACAAGGGGTGCACTTGGAGCACTGAAGTGTGATCATCGGTGGAGTGGCACTTGATTTGTTTTTCGTTTTGCACTGCATGGATATTTGAACTTTGGGACTCAATTGCATATTATATTTTTTTATTATTATTTTTCAGATGAATTTTTGCACTTTGCACTTTATTGTAATATTGCACTACTAGTTATTATTAAGGTCATCCTATGGTTATGTTATCTATTTGACCTTATCTTTGCACTATTGCATATTTGCACATTGATTTTGTGGAGATTTATTGTATTTATATTCATTTGATGCACATGTATTTTTTATTTATTAATAGCTTATTTTGATTGCTATACACATTTTCCCTTTTTTTGGTATATTTAGTACTGATTTCTATTCCTCTAGGTAGCGCCACATTACCCCCCTTTTTTTTTTACTATTCTTCCTATAGGTGTAGAGATCACTTTGTTTATGTTGGCAGCTTCCTGTATTTGAGGGATTATTAGATAGCTGGTTTGTGCGCACTAGTACCTTTGTCCAATATATGCTGTATTGTGTCTTCATACCACTAGGAATTTATTTTGTTAGAATATGAGAATTTCAGCCTATTGAATGGCCAGGCACACTTTTGTTAAAAGAGATTTCAAAATCCCGAAGCTCCATATTCTACCTACAAAAACTGTATTGTTATTTTCATTAATATAGTTTAGCAACTTCCAAACCCTCCTGATCGCCATGTCAAATAGAAAAACTATACACCTGTAATGGAATTATTTCTGATTGGGACTCTAAAAACAGAAGGTAAAACTGCAGATGCAGGAATAGATTCACAGGATGCAATCACTGTGTTTAAGGCTGGGTTCACACTGCTGCGGGGGGAGATCCGGATGTGATTCGCACAGCAAATCACATCCGATCTCCATAGCGATGCGAGTTCAGCCATACAGATAGTATGGCTGAATTCGCAGCGCTCCCACAGCAAACTCGCACGGGACCCTTTTTTGGGTCCGCAACAGAATCGGATCGCATGGGGGTTCACACCATGCGATCCGATTCCTGTGCGAGTCGGCAGATCGCACTGCGATATGCGGACGGATCTGGGGGTGTCATTAACATATCATTGACACTCCCAGCCGTCCGCATAGGGCAGTGTGAACTGCCGGCGGGAGTAATGCGATGCGGGAAAACGCTGCGGATTCGCGGCGTTCCCGCATCGCAGCGGTGTGAACCCGGCCTAAAATGACTGTTCAGTGCCAAAATGTATTATTAACCACTTACAGACCGGACCATTTTGCTGGTCAAAGACCAGACCACTTTTTGAGATTCGGCACTGCGTCGCTTTAACTGACAATTGTGCGGTCGTGTGACGTGGCTCCCAAACAAAATTGGCGTCCTTTTTTTCCCACAAATAGAGCTTTCTTTTGGTGGTATTTGATCACCCCTGCGATTTTTATTTTTTACTTTTTGTTATAATAAATATCCCCCAAAAATATATAAAAAAAACATTTTTTTCCCTCAGTTTAGGCAGATACGTATTCTTCTACATATTTTTGGTAAAAAAAATCACAATAAGCGATTATTGATTGGTTTGCGCAAAAGTTATAGCGTTTTACAAAATAGGGATAGTTTTATAGCATTTTTATTAATAATTTTTTATTATTATTTTTTTACTAGTAATGGCGGCGATCAGCGATTTTTATTGTGACTGCGACATTGTGGGGGACCCATCGGACATTTTTGACACATTTTTGGGACCATTGTCATTTATACAGTAATCACTGCTATATAAATGCAGTGATTCCTGTGTAAATGACACTGGCAGTGAAGGGGTTAACCAGTGGGTGGCAGTGTATGGGTTAAGTTTTCCTAGGGGTGTGTTACTAACTGTGGGGGGGTTGGGCTTTCATTTAGTGAACACTGATCTCTGCTCCAATCACATGGAGCAGAGATCAGCGTCACTAGTTGCTAGGCAGAATGGAGAAATGCTGTTTACACGGCATTTCCTCCATTCAGCCGTCCCATGAGACGATCGCGGGTATGCCCGCGGCGATCAAGTCCGCGGGTCCCGCGACCGGACTCACGGGGGTCCCGACCAGCGCGGGAGCGCGCCGCCGGCGGCGCGCCCCCGATGGCAGGGTGGCATTGAAGATTGGACGTACCTGTACGCCAATATGCCTGCCTGTGCCATTCTGTCGACGTACATCGTCGTGCGCTGGTCGGGAACCGGTTAAATTTTATTTTATACATAGATAAGAAAGGGGTGGTGTGAGATGTTATTAAAAACTAACAAATAGAAATATATTATTAAAAGCTAAGGAATAGAACAATTGCAAAAGTAAAACCTTGAGAGGGGAGGGTGGAGTAGGTTAGAGACAGTGAGAGCTTCTAGCAGAACATGTATCTGTGTGTTAGGTGAAGGTTACAGAACACATTTCAACAGTGCGAGCAAAATGGAGTCTCTTGAGCTTAAATGAACAGTACAGTGATTGTCCATGTCATTTCCCTCCTTTTGTTTAGTTGACACCATTCTTCTCCACATTACATTAAACCGATTGCTGGTAACTCCTGTTACATTGGCGTCCTGTTCAGCTGTCTCCTAATTTTCACAATAATGGGTTCATCAGGGCTGGTGGACCATTTGTTGGTACAGCAGGTAGTCACACAGAGGCATAGCCGGATGAGGAAGTAAATAACAAATATGAGAAATAGGAACATCACAATGTAAGCACCTAGTTTCTGTAACCATGTTGCTAGGCCATATAAAAAGTCACCAAAACCTCCTAAACCCTTAAAGGGGTTCCATCCATCTTTAGCAATATCTTTATCTGGCCTTATTCTGTAGTTGTCTTATGTTAGCAAGATGACCTTTAATAATGTCCTCATTATCAAATATATATACAACAGTCAGTGTGAAATACCTTACACATCCCACCTTGAGCTACAGTGAAATCATTTAGCGTTAATCTGTGCTCTAATACTACTTTATTAAGCTGAGTCATTTCTTCACTTAATAAACCTATATCGGTGGTAGTAAGGTTAAAAATATCATCTACAATTCTAGTGTAATTATTTATTCTTTTCATTGGTTCAATTCCCCATCCTGTCAAGAAAGGGAACCATGACCATGCCATGTCACTTTCAGTGAACAGCTCTCTTTTGAACACTAAAGGGTATTCTGGACTTTGATCTGGTTGCACTGTATCTTTGCGAACAGCCAAAGCAGGTGCTAACTTCCCAATATAACATGTACCTGTAACATTAGTAGTAAGCCAGGCGTAAGCTTTATTTTCACATATATAATATAACCCTCTATGTATGGATGGTATATCTGTTCCTAAAAAATGACATGGAATCTCAGGTAACCAATATTTTCACATATTGGGAACTGTGAGCAATTTGTACTATAAAGGGTTCTATTTAGTTCTGGATCTGGGATATAATAATATTGGCCATAGTTTCCTCCATAAACTGTAATCTTTGCTCTGGTGCAATCTGAATTGCCCAACTGTGTACATTTGGTGTTAAACGGGCATGTAATGTTTAACCACTTCCCACCCGGCCAATGCATATATACGCCGGGTGGGAGCCGTCTACTCCTGATAGGACGTTCAGGAACGTCATTCAGGAGTAGCGGGATCGTGCGCGCACGCGCCCGCGCAGCGGCGCGATCCCGATGTGCTCTTGTCACCCGGACACGGCACATCTCAGATCGGCAGGAGGGCTCTTCGATTGGCCCTCCTGATCACATGACGGCCGTGTCCAATCACGGCCGTCATGTGATGTAAACAAACAGCCGGTTGCTAGGCAATCGGCCCTCCTCTCCTCACACGGAAGTCACCGCTGAGGAGAGGAGAGCAGAACGCTGCAGCCGGCTGATGATCAGTGAGTATGGGCTGCTTTTTACAGCTTTTTACTCACTGATCATCAGTGTAGTGTAAACACACAACACACCACACAGTACAAACACAGTCCCCACATATGTCCCCAAAACACACATGTCCCCAAAACATACATGTCCCCAAATAATAAAAACACATGTCCCTAATAATAAAAACATGTCCCCCACATATGTCCCACTAAAATCACATGTCCCAATGATTATCTGCACACATATGTACGTGATCACCTGCACACATATGTACATGATCATTTGCGTACATATGTCCGTGATCACACAAACCAATTATTATACACTTAACGGAATTTTTTTTACCAAAAACATGTAGCAGAATACATTTTGGCTTATATCGCAAAAAAAAAAAAACGGAGTCGTGAATAAATAACACCAAAATAAAGCTCTATTTGTGCGAACAAAATGATAACAATTTCATTTGGGTACAGTGTAGCATGACCGCGCAATTGTCACTGAAAGCGCTAGAGCGCTGAAAGCTGAAAATTGGGCTGGGAAGGAAGGGGGTGAAAGTGCCCTGTATTGTAGTGGTTAAACAAATCTGTGGCATGTCTATTTGTTTTGAAATCATCAAAGTTACTGATCTGTACTCATTAGCTGTGGAGACTATGTATGAGCCATTTATTCTGGTCCTGTTTAAATCAGTGAATTTGAGAGGCATTGCTATCAGGGGTATTGTTCCTGTTTGAGGATGTAAGTGAGAATACACCCAGCACTAACATTGCTATGGGTTGCATACAATTTTAACATTTGGATGCAAGAGTTATTTTTCCATGTCTCAGTTCTCACAAACCACAAAAAGAAAAGAAATATCATCATAATTTTTTCAAAGGATATCATCACTTCAGGATTTTCTTGCAGTGATTGGCGTGAATCCAGGTGGGCTTTCCTTCCAACTCGACAGCTGAACCGGTTGTCAAAAACACCAAATGCGGGCTGTCAAATTTTGGTTCTAGTGGCTTTCTGATGTGTCACTTGACCACTACTCAATCACCTGGTTGGATTCTGTGAATACCTGAAACGGAATCTATAGATTTATAAACACCTTCATGTATTTTATTCAATGTTCTTTGCAAAATCGGAACATTTTCTAACAGACTAGAGTGAGAAGCCTGCAACTGTTGGGAAAATAAAGCCCTGTTTTGGGTGGTCCGCCAAATAAAATTTTATAGGGGGACAGCCCATGTGGTTGTTTTGGGGTAGTTTGTACAGAATATAGGGCTAATGGCAAAGCTTCCACCCATCCTTTTCCTGTATCTGCTTTCATTTTTGCACATCTGTTTCAAAATTCCATTAAGTCTCTCAACTTTACCACTACTTTGTGGGTGATAAGGTGTATGGAAAGCTTGCTGTGTGTGAAGGGCTTCCATTACCTCTTTCAATACTTCCCCAATAAAATTGGTTCCTCTTTAGTAGTTTAATAGTTTCCGGAACACCATATCTACAAACTATTTCATTCAACATTTTCTTTGCCGTTATTTTTGCATTTGCTTTAGCTACCGGCCAGCACTCGGGCCAACCTGAAAACATGTCAACACACACTAGAGCGTACTCATAGGTGCCTATTATGGGCATCTGAATGTAGTCTCTTAAATTCTTTGGAAAGGGAAATCTGAATTCTTGGAAAGGGAAATCTGGCTTAGGAGAATACTTTTGGGGAACATGGACAGACCTGCATTGTACAGAGCACAAGTGAGACATGAAGCACAAAACCTGGCTTCAAATGCATTAAATTCAGGTACTATTCAATAGCAGTCAGTGATTGCCACCATCACGCCTTTAGCAAGATGACTGATGCCATGTGCCAGTTGTGCTAAAACTGGGTGCAAACTCCTGGGTAGACACCACCTGTTGTCAGCGCTACACAGGCCCTGCTGATTTTGGGTAGCATTACATTTGATCCACTTATCCTTCTCTTCATCAGGGACCGGTTCTGCAACTGAATTAAAGTTTCTACATCTCACTGCTCTTGATGAGGGGAATCTGTCCCCGCTACCTGGGTGACCCCTACAGTGGGTGTGACTCCAAATGCCATAAGGGCAGCATCCGTTGCCGCTTGGTCCGCTAAAGCATTTCCTCTGGCTGTCATGTAATTTCCCCTTGCATGTCCTTTTACCTTCAAGATGGCAACTTCTACTGGTTTCTGAAAGGCCTCTAATAGACGCTCTATGAGTTTTGCATGTCTTGCTGGCTTCCCTGTACTAATCAGGAAGTTACGTGCTTTCCAAATAGGCCCAAAATCGTGAGCTATTCCAAATGCATATCTGCTGTCAGTGTAAACGTTTCCCCTTTGATTCTTTAGATGACATGCTTTGATTATAGCACACAACTACGCTTTCTGTGCTGACATCTGGGGTATGAATGTTTCCTGAAAAATAGTAAAATAGTGTCTGTAGTGGTTACAGCAAACCCTGTGTGTGGCTGACCATCATCAGTGTAAAATCTGGAATAGTCTACGTATAAGTGTGTGTCACAATCTGATAAAGGCTCATCTTTTGCTGGTGTGACAGAAGCCCTTCCACCTCCATCAGAGCCATACAATCATGAGACAAATTCTCAGGTTCTACATCAGTACCATTTGTTGCATCTTCCTCATCAATTATAGGAAGAAGAGTAGCCGGATTTAAAGTAACATATCATTTGATTGTTAAATTCGATGGAGCAAAAAGAGCAGGCTGGTACTTGTCAAATCTACTGGCAGACACATGTCTGGTATTTACTTGATTTACTGCATGTGGCACATACAGGATCAGAGCAGAATCTAGTTCAAGCTCAGTTACAGTGTCTAGCAGCAAAATGCAGACTGCTATGGTGCGCATACAACTGGGGGAGCCTTTGACGACAGGGTATATTGAGGCTGATACATAAATGACAGGCCTCTGTTTGTCTCCATGTAGATGGGCGAGTACACCTGCAGCAAATCCATTGACTTCATGACAGAACAATGAGATAATCTTAGTGTAGTCAGGTCAAAATTTTATTAAGCTCCTTCATCTGCAATTCATTGTCCCATGTGAGTTTGAAAGGGTTTCTAGTGGTAGCCTCACATAGAGGAGCCATGCGTTCTGATGCATTTGGAATCCAGTCCCTATAATATCCCACTAAACACCCAGGAAGGCACGTAGTTGCCGCACATTTCTTGGCTTTTCAAATTTTTGTAGACTTTTAACTTCATCTGTTGTTAGATGATGGATTCCATGTGAAATGCACTGACCCAGGAAGATCACTTTCTCTTGACAGTATTGTAGCTTATCTTTGCTAACTTTGTTGTTACTATACATACGTGTATAGCAGGATATCTGCGCTAAACCCAATAAACAAACAATACTGCCAAGACATCCAAATAAAATGGTATTCAATGTATTTAAAACCAGCCGCGGCTCATGCCAGCCCGCAAGTGCGCAGTGGCGTCAAGATCTGTAGTTCCACCCAACGCGTTTCCTATACAAGGCTTCAACTGTGAAAGGAGCCTCCGCGGCTGGTTTTAAATACACTGAATACTGTTTTATTTTGATGTCAGTGCCTAGGATTTTTTAAGAATAAATACCTTTTAACTTGGAGTACTGCACCATGAAGCCTCTTCTTTTCATTTTATAAACACATCCCGTGGAGGAATCTATGGTATTAGAAGGCTCTGAGAGGAGTGTTTTAAGCTGAGTAAAGATCACTATAGGCGGAGGGACCCTACGGTTAGAGAAGTCGGTGGATACAACGTCAGTAGCCAAGTGATCCTTCCTGTGTGTGCCTATCCGAACTCTATAATTTGAGATCCATCGCATCTGGTAATCGGCGCTGTTTTTTACCTTGTTTGATGAACAGAAAAAACAATTGTCTTTTTGAGAAGTTCCTCCTGGTGGTTTGCATGGTTTCTTGCACTTCTTGGACTATAAATTCACATTTTTTATATCTGTAAACTGAATATTTGCACTTTTGTTGAGCTCATTTGTTTATTTGAGTGCATGCTGACACTCTTATGTTCTTTTTTGTTTGAGTTTTTGGGTCTATGCATATTTACTGGATACACACATGTATACCGAAACATGAGAAGGCTTACCTTTTCTCTGCTACAAATGTCCTTTGTATCAGAAAAATAAGCAAATCGTCTATGTACTGAAGCAAAACTGTGTTTGGGTGTGAAGGGGACCATTGGTCCAATACTTGCTTTAACGCAGTATTATATTCAGAGGGGCTACTCACACAGCCTTGGGGCAATCTTGTCCATGCTAAATTTTGAGCATCATGGGTAAATAAAAAAATGTGCCAGCAATCTGGGTGCAGGGGCACAGAAAAGAAAGTATTTGCAAGATCAATTACTGTAAAACAGGTGCTGGAGGGTATTCCACCTGTGCTGGTTTCAGTTAAGTGATTTGATCCTTTATTCCCACAGTATGAGCAATACTCAGTGGGTACTGTTTAATCTGTTGGAGATGGGCTCTTGGTTTAATTTTTATCATGACTGGGGTGCAATCCAGCAGACCTACATCATATTTGCTGGTGGCCCATAAATCAGCAGGAATCACTTTCAATTCTGGTGGAAATGGCGGAGTAGAATCTTGGATTAAAAATACTCCACAGGCAGAATTTAAAACTTCTTCTGACAGACTACTGACCACTTGGACTCCTGTAGGGGTGTAGTCTATGTTTTCTAAAATTTGGTTCAAAATGTCAGCTCTCAAACGATTGGTAGGAACTGTGTCTGAAACTAACAGTTTAGTGACAATTTCTGTTTGCTGTCCTAGCCTGAGTTTAAGTGGCTTGGACTCCCCTAAATCAGTAGAGGTCCCAGTTAGGCCAACACCACAGATAAAATTTGTAAATAATAATCCTGGAGGTAAGTCCAATATATTAAAAACACTTTGGCTTGCACCAGTATCTATTAAACAGGTTAATTCTGTTTCTCCTCTAGGATAGGGGAGTTCTTGTAAAAATACTTTTACTCTGGCCTCTGGACCATTGTCTCCCCTATTTAACATGATTGATACTGGCATGCCATTTTCCTATGCCTGATCCACTGCTTTTGGCAGAGAACTGGGATCAGCATGAGGTGCCTCTAAGCTCCTTTCCCGTCTACGCTCAGGAAGATGGCAGAATTTGGCTATGTGTCCTTCCCCATTACAATTGTAGCATATAATTGATCCCTGATTGCCATTATTTCTGAAATTGGCCTTTTCCTGTTCCTCTCTGCTTCCCCATGTACATAACCTAGTGTTTGCTGTCTTTTTGGTTAATCCTGTATTATATAGATAACAGGATAGGCAGGAGGTCTCGAATAGACATATTGCCTGCCTCAGGCCTTGCTGTGAACAACTTTTCAACTGGGGTATTAAACCATCAAGAAACATTTGTTTCACCAGTTGTGTAGATGGACTTGCAGTTTCTTTCACCTTCTCTTCCTCTAGTTTAAGGCCTGCTTCCTCAGCCATGTCACTTAACCGCCTCCAATAAGCCCCTGCTACTTCCTCTTCCCCTTGCTTAGCATTCATAAATTCAGCATGTCTGGTTTGTCCATATATTTTGGGCAAATTTTTCCTTCAAATTCTCACAAACCTCCCATTCAGTAACCATCTTATCTATATTTTTAACATCTACACCACATTCTTTAAGTATATAGCCAGACATGTTGCTTCCCACTGCTTTAATAAGAAGCAGGCAAGGTGGGGGGTCCTCCTCTACAGAGTCCTCTGGCGAAACATAGTAAATTTGGGCAGTACTTTTATTAAACATCTCCATCAAACCAGTTTGATTTGCTACTTTAGCTTTTGTCTCCCATGTCTCCCAAAGTTATTTTCCACGTTCCTTCACTGCACAGTAGGGCCATAATTGTGCAGAAAAGTTTGCCATACTTGTAAATCAAAAGTCCTTTTAGGGTAAGGGGTTATTAAAGTAGCCGTTCACGCTAACTTCGTTATAACCAACCCAAACCAATAATTGATATTTGGACTATACTGGTACTTTATGTACAAAAAGAAGAGAAGAGCTACACGCCCCTTATCCCCCATGTTCACCGGAG
The DNA here is from genome assembly GCF_037356315.1 of Lithobates pipiens. Lineage (NCBI taxonomy): Eukaryota > Metazoa > Chordata > Amphibia > Anura > Ranidae > Lithobates > Lithobates pipiens. The sequence goes on from NW_027507790.1 coordinate 143,615,804, forward strand.
GGGGGATATAGGAGGGCCCACTTACCCGAAATCTGTTTTTACCTTACCTTCTTTGAGCCTCTGGGTGAGTGAATGTCCCCTTATTCCCTTTTTTCTTATTCTATATAAATATTGGCTGAATAATATTCCATTTCTTTATTCATGTGAATTTGTTGATTGTTAATGAATTGTATGTCTATCTACATAGATATCCTCCTGAAGAAGCGGATGATCTGCGAAACTAGTAGAGGAGACCCTTTTTTCATACGCCACCAGAACTGAACTCTTCTATGAGTATCTATATATGTTAAAGACATATCAATTATTGGTTTGGGTTGGTTATAATGAAGTTAGCGTGAGCGGCTACTTTAATAACCCCTTACCAAAAAAATCCTTTTCCTTTAAAATTCTGGATGATGGTACGTCATATCTTGTTTATATTTATCTGAGGCTATACTCTCAATTCTTAAAAGTCCTTTTCGATTTTAAAGGTTTAGCTGTTCCCTTTGTCCATTCTACCCATTTATCCAGGACCTCAGTATAGGCGGAACCGTACCTTCGGTTCATCTATTCTCTAGAGCTCATCTTGCACTGGGCATTTTCTGAAGGCCTCTCACCCTTCATTCCCTTACTTAATTTATTACCCATAATGACTGGTCTTCTCTACTTGTGCCTATACCCTCTTGCTTTAGATTTACAAGAATAGTCTCCACTTATCTACGTGGATAGAAGGGGTTTATGACAATAGACAAACCAGTCATTGAGAGACCCTCCTCATCACTTCTCTCCTCTGTGAGTTTTATCTGACCCTACCATGCGCCTCTGACCCAGGTTGCCCACAAGCAGTCAACACAGGAAACTGCAGAGGATTCTCCCTATCCACACACAGTCCAACCCGTGAAGGGGGACACAAACAAATTTACACACACGCGCGCGTTATCCAACCAGAAAGGTCCAAGAGTGGTCTGGTTTCCTTGAGAACACAACAGATATAATGCATAGGAAAGGCAGAAATATAGCAAGCTTAAGCACAGCTTACCTAGCCGGCATTTAGAGGTCTGCATTCCCGATGATCCGGATCAAAACACAGTTCTTTCTGGTGACTCTGCCAAACTCCTGGCTGGCTCACCAAAACTGTTATGGAATTATTTCTGATTGGGATTCCAAAAACTGAAGCTGCAGGAACAGATTCATAGGACGCAATCACTGTATTTAAAATGCCCGTTCAGTGCCAAAATGTATTATTACATGTTATTTATACATAGATAAGAAAGTGGTGGTGTGAGATGTGATTAAAAACTAACAAATATGAATATGTTATTAAAAGCTAACAAATAGAAATATATTATTTTTATTTTATTTTTTAATTTCATAATCTTTATTCATTTTCAACATTCTTTTACATAATAAAAGCAAGAAAAACATTCTCTATAGCATGTGTAGCACTTATTTCACCTTTACAAATACAGTAATACTTTAGTGAGTAATAAAAACCTTTAGAAAACATTCCTATCCATGATGTGTCAATATTTCTTCTATCTAACCCCTCTTTTCACTCATTGCTCATATATTCCTCCTTCCCCTCCTACTTCCTCTCTCCCTACCCAGCTTTCACCTCTCCCATACCTCATTCTGGGTATCTCATTCTATCCAGCCAGGGTTTCCACATCTTTTTAAATTCTTTATAATTTCCTCTCCTCAAATATATCACCCTCTCCTTCCATATTGTCTCCATAATTGCTATCTGCCAGTCCGCTACTGAAGGGGCATTTTTTGCTTGCCACCTTTGAGCTAACAATTTTCTTGCCTGAAACAGACATCTCAGTATTGCTTTACTGGTATGTCGCGATCTCCCTATTGCTTCACCCAGGCCCAGCACACATATCCTGGGATCCCCCCTGATCGTTACACCAAATGTTTCATTCAAAGTGGTAACAATCTCTGACCAGTAGCGAAACAATTTTGGGCATCGCCAGAACATGTGAGCTAGGTCTCCAGACTCTTGACATCTAGGGCACTTATCATCTGCTCTACGTCCGAAACTAAAGTCTTTTTGGTGTATAATAGGCCCTATGCAGCAGCATTAAGTGTGACATCTTCTGGGCAGGCGAAACTGAGATTGAATAACCATCCTCCAGTATTTTCCTCCACTGTTCATCCGTAAATATTCCCAACTCCTCCTCCCATTTCCTTCTGCATTTGAACCCTTCTGGGCTTCCTATACTTCCTTCACATATAACTGGATATACATCCGCTATAAATCCTTTTGTCCTCACTGGGGCATTTAATCTGCTAAAAATAGGGGAGTTATTCCACACAGGACCTTGCCTATTAAATTGTTTCCCTAGGGCATGTCTAATTTGAAGGTATTTATAAAATGATTGTTTTGATATATCAAACTCTGATCTTAAAGCGCTAAATGTTTTTAATATTTTCCCTGTATATAACTGGGCCAACTTATCTATCCCTTTGACTTCCCAATCTTTATATACCCCTATTTCTTCCATTTCCTGCAGGTTCCGGTTATCCCACAATGGGGTGTACTGAGTTAAGCCTCCCAGGCCTTTAATCGCCTTAACTGCCTTCCACATCTTTACTACTAATTTTATTGTGGGTATTTTTTTTTTGGGAAATGAGTTTGCCTCCAGAGCTTCTACCATATTCTTATGGGGTGTCTCCATTAATATTAAGGCCCTATTAATTCCTCCACCCATCTCCTCACTCATGTCCAAGTGTTGTAATTGAGCAGCTAAAAAGTAGCTCCTTGGATGTGGAACTGCCATTCCTCCTTTTCTTGTAGGTGATTGCAAAGTTTGTAGAGCTATCCTGGATACTCCCCCTTTCCATATAAGTTCTCGGAATAATACCTCTATTTTCCTGAACCACATTATGTCTACCCAAATCGGGGAGTTATGTAACACATAAAATAACTGAGGCATCCATACCATTTTAATCAAGTTACATCTCCCTGCATTCGATAATGGGAGTCTTTTCCAGATTTCGATTTTCTTTTTGAATTTAGCTATTAATGGAACCAAATTATAATTTATATATTTATTAGGATCTCTTTGTATGTGTATCCCCAGATATTTCATGCGCTCCACAACTTCCAGCTGCGCGCCTGTCCCTGGGCTTTGGGCCCTACTTTTATCCAATGGCATAAGAACTGATTTTTCCCAGTTTATCTCCAGGCCTGAGAACCTCCCGAAATCTGTAATAAGTTTCATCCCTTGTCTGAGGGACTGCTCTGTGTCCCCCAGAAAAAGGAGAATATCGTCCGTGTATAGCGCTATCCTCTCTTCCCTCGTCCTCCTTTGAAAACCGACCATATTCCTACTAGATCTAATTGCAATAGCTAATGGTTCTATTGCCAGGGCAAAGATCAGGGGTGACAGAGGGCACCCCTGTCTTGTCCCCCTCTCTAGGAAAATCCTATCTGAATATTCATTATTGACCCTAATTCTAGCACTAGGGCCGTTGTACAGAGTTTTTACCCATGCAATAAAATTAGGGCCAAACCCAAATTCCCCCAGTACCCGCCAGATATAGGGCCATTCTAAACTATCAAAGGCTTTGATTACATCTAAAGCCATTATTGCCTCATTACCATCATTCTCTATAGGTACCTGCATATTAAGATATAATCTTCTTATGTTCGTACTTGTAGTTCTACCTGGGATAAAACCTGTTTGGTCGGGATGTATCAGCCTGGAAATAATTTTATTCAATCTAATGGCTAATACTTTGGCCAATATTTTAGTGTCCGCACAGAGAAGGGAGATAGGTCGATAGGACTGAGTTTCCAATGGGTCCTTCCCTTCCTTGTGTAAGACTATTATTGTTGCCTCCGTCATTGACGTCGGCAATCTCCCCTCCTTTTTTGCCCAATTAAATACTTTAAGGAGCTCTGGAAGCAATATTTTACTGTAGTATTTATACGTTTCTGCAGGAAGACCATCTGGTCCTGGGGATTTCTTATTGGCCATTTCTGCTACTGCGCACTGAATTTCCTCTATTGTTAATGGGGCTTCCATTATCTCACTCTCCTCCTTTGTTAGGGACGGCATTTTGATATTCGAAAAGAACCTATCCATATCCTCGCCAACCTCTGTCCCCCGAGAGGAATACAGTTTGGCATAGAATACCCTAAAGGTATCAGTAATCACTGAGCTCTGTGCTGATATTTCTCCATTCTCAGTCCTTATCACTGGGACAGTGGATGGCGAGGAGTTGCTTCTTACAATCTGTGCCAACATCTTTCCTACTTTTTCCCCTTCCCCATATTCCACTTGTTTCTGGAACAATCTTTTATTCTCTATTTTCCTAGTAACCACTACCTTATGTTCCTGTTGTTTCTCTAACCATATTTTTTTTTTCTCTGGGGTAGGGTTTTCTATATATGCTCTCTCTGCTATTACTAAATCCCTTTTGACCCTATTCTCACATTCATTAGATGTTTTCTTAACATTCGCTACCTGTTGAATGAGAATACCCCTTAGATAGGCCTTCAATGCGTCCCATATTACTCCTACTTCTGCAGACCCACTGTTAAACTCCATAAACTCTGCCACTCTACACAGCACCCTCTCGGGGTCTCCTATTAACTCAAACCACACTGGATTCATATTCCATACTCTTGGGGGCTTTATCCCCCCTAGATTTATCGATACTGTCACGAGCGAGTGATCTGACACCCCTCTAGGTTGATAAACTATTTCCCTTACTACACGGCTCGCCTCCTCATTCCCGAGGACTAAATCTATCCTTGAGAGTGAGGAGTATGAGCTAGAGAAACATGAGTATTGCAACTGGTCCGGGTTGCGCATTCTCCATATATCAGACAGGCCCCCCTCCAGCAAAAATCGAGACAGCCGGGTCTCAGCCTCCGTTTGCATATATATTCCTGGCGGAAACCTATCCTGGCTTTTATTTATAACCTCATTAAAGTCTCCCATTACTATAACAGGAATCCCCGATTTGTCCGCTATAAATTCCATCAAACAATATAAAACTTCCATTTTAAATGGAGGGGGAATGTAAACATTTGCAAAAACGTACTCCTGATTTTCAATTACACAGTGTAAAAAAATAAACCGCCCTTCTTTATCTATATTGATCTGCCGACAGGAGAACGCCACCTGACTACTTACCAGCACAGCCACTCCCCTCGAATAAGAGGTGTGGACTGAATGGTACTGGACTTGAAATTTCCTACTCTGACTTTTTGATATGGTTTCTTTAATTAGGTGTGTCTCCTGTAGGCAGATCAATCCTACCCTACACCTTTCCAGGGCGTCAAACACTACTGCTCTTTTTACAGAAGCTCCCAGCCCTCGGACATTCCAAGAGCCAATATTCAAAACTCTAGACTGCATGACTCTAGGAAGTGCGGAAAAAGAGTAAAGAAGAGCGAAAAAGGAATAAAACCTGGAGGCACAAAATTAGCATTTAAATTCTCTGACTTCCCTGACGATGAGCAGAAATAATCCCTGCTTCTCTCCCTATAGTTCATGCCGAGGAGGAGAATGCAAGGGGGGGATGTAAAAAGGAAAGTGCAATCCCACTTAGTGAGTATTTTGATAAAATTATACAATCTTTTATACTTCGTGGTGTAATCCCTTCCCAATCTCCTCTTGTGAGCATGAGATCCAAACCTTCTATCTATACACACCATTACCCCGTGTTTACTCATTACTTTTAAATTATCATCTATAACTGTGCAAATATTACCCTTTTCCTTTTCCTGAATTTTATATGTTCCCATTTTCCCTGTTCCCTCCCCCCTACCCTCTCCATACCTATCAAGGTTACCCCTAGGGGCTTTTTCCGTGACCACTACACTCCCACATACACCCACATGCACCCCCCACCCCCCTCCTACTCTCATGCTTCCATCCCCACCCACCTCCCACCCCCCCCTAATACTCAACAACCTCCCCCTTTGACCCTCCCCTTTCTCATACATAAATTCTTACTATACTGTGTGTCATTCTCTACACCCTGACTTCAGGTATATCATCTTCCCTTTCTTCATTTACAGTGCGCCCGTTACACCCCCCCTTCGCTGATCTTCCCCTCTCCCGGAAAAAAAAAAAAAAGAGAGAGGGAAAAAAAACAAAAAAAAAAACAAAGGGGAAAGAATGAATGAAAAGGGGGTCATACACATACATATATGAAAAAGAAAAGCACATCACTTCTTCAATAACTGATCTCCCTTCTCCTGCATCCATGCTTCTACCCTTGCCGGAGTGTCAAAAAATAAGGTCTCTCCTAGTGCTACTACCCGTAACTTTGACGGATAGAGCAGAGCATATGTAACGTCCAATTTTTGAAGTCTGCGCTTGACCTCTATAAACTCTGCTCTGCGCTTCTGCAGATCAGGGGAAAAGTCAGAGTAAAACGAAATTTTAGCGCCCTTATAGATGACACTCCCCATCTCCCGGGCCCTCCGGAGCAACACAACCTTATCCCGGAAATTCAAAAATTTAATTAATACAGATCTAGGCTGACCCCCCCGGTGCATGATTCTAGGCGGAACTCTGTGTGCCCTTTCTATAGAAAATTGTTGGGAGAAAGTCTCTCTGCCAAACACTTCAACCAGCCATTTTTCCAGAAATTCAGCTGTGTCAGAGCCTTCACACTTCTCGGGGAGGCCTACCAGTCTTATATTGTCCCTGCGAAGTCTGTTTTCCAATTCATCCAATTTCCCTTCATATTTACCCATCTGTATTTTTAAATCTTTGACCTCTTGGTTTAATGGATATACCTCATCTTCAATCTGAGAGATTCTACCTTCTGCTGCTGTTAATCTGTCAACCGTTAACTGAAGTTCCTGCCGTATAAAGGCCAGCTCTTCTTTAATACTTCTTGTTTGATCACATAGCTCTAATAATGACTGTTTACAAACATTAACAGCCCCAAGGGCCTCCTTCAGCGTCGGCTCTTCTTCACCATTTATTACGGGTATCTGCATGGGATTTATCTCCGATCTTCCAGTTGCTCCCACATTTTTATTATTTATATGTTTTACGCCTGCTTGTGTCAGCTGCCCTTGACTCTTTCTGTCCGTTGGGGGTTTCACTTGACTCCCTTGCCCCCCCTTAGTTGGCGTGTTGTCGGGGGTATGCGCATGGGCATATTTTTCCAACTTGGCCGCTGCAGCTATCCCAGCTGTTGCTGCAGTGGCCTGGGGGTCTTTTTCTTTGTCCTTAGCTGATCTCAGTGATTGTGCCCCCACATTTTCCTGCCTGACATGCTCCTCCCCTCTCCTCCATGCAGACATCGCTCAGATCCGCAGGTGTCCCGCAAAAAAAAAAAAAATTTGAAATGGGGGGTAAATTTCCCTGGGCCAGGGCAAAAAAATTTTTTCTCTTTTTTCTTTTCTTTTTTTTTTCCCCAGTCAGTTTGAGCTACTCCACAGTTGCTCCAGGACTTGAAAGTGAACCAGTCCCTTATTTATAAAAGGCAGGCGGCCGCTAGGTTTCCAATATATATAAATATTACTTTCTTATTGTAACACTTTTTCCAAGGGTGATACAGCATTCCCAGCAACTCAACTCTTACTTCTCCTTTAGTTCAACTCAGAAAAGGGGCAATGGTGGGGGGGAACTGACATAAAGAAAAATGTCTCTCCACAGTCCATGCATAATACAATAACTATGCCTTTAAATATCTTCGCTGTACCTGGCAATGGCTGTGATCCTTCCCCAGACTCAATGCTGTGGCTCCACTCCCGAACGGGTCTCGCGGGACTTCACCTCCAGGAGCTGGGAGTCCTCTCCTCCGTACTCCGTCCTCCACACACCGTCACCGGAGTACTCGAGAGACCCCACCGCTCCGCCGCAATCCTCCTCTCGCCGGGCACCACGCTCCACTGGGCTCCACAGATCCCCCAGGTACACCAAGCCCGTCTATGCTTCTCCGCTGGGGAAATCGAGTAGGGGTGTCACGGGCGCCGCTGATACAAGCTTACATCAGCGCGCAGAGAGCACACATCTCTCTCACTCCTCACACCACGCTACCGCTGCCATCACCATCCGGTCACGCCCCCCTCCGTCCAGTAGCCCAAAAGGATAGAAATATATTATTAAAAGCTAGCGAATAGAACAATTGCAACAGTAAAACCTTGAGAGGGAAGGGGAGAGTAGGGTAGAGACAGAGAGAGATTCTAGCAGAAGATGTGTCTGTGTGTTAGAAGAAGGTTACAGAACACATTTCAACAGTAAGAGCAAAATGGAGTCTCTTGTGCTTAAATGAACAATACAATGAATGTCCATGTCGCAGTATATACACATCCTTTTCAACTTTTCAGGGTCAGGTTTTTTGTAAAATGTGACTAATATTTAAAAAAAAACAAAAAAACGGGTAAACTGTGACAGTCTCACTAACAATCAGCTAGATATGGTTATATTTAAAGTGGGTTCCTGATTTCTTGCTGGTAAGTAGTAGGTTGTAGACATGTGCATTAGTTTTCATCTGAATGCATTTTCGTCTGAATTTCAGGTATTTTCGTTTTCGTTTTGACAAACGATAACGAAAGCACAGAATGCGAAAAACGAAAGATCCGACATAAATAAATGCTTTCTTTTCGTTTTCGTTGTTACAACAGTTCGATATAGAACAGGAGATTCAACGTGACTCTGACAATAAGAATCTATGTGTTAGGTACCTGGTGTAGAAGCCTGACTTGTAGGAGGAGACCTCTTACAACGCTGGTTCAGGAGCCACTGGAATGGGAACAGTGGTCTCGAGAGCACAGTGGGTAGGAGTGCCTGCTGGGATAGGGCCGCTGGAAATGGTAGCAGAGAAGAGATCCCTCTGGGATGGCTGGACGACTGGTGGTAGTGAACGAGGGCTGGAAGCTGACTGAAGAGCTGACTAGTGCATGCAGCAGTTACTGGAGCCGATGAGAAGAGCCTAAGGCACAGCAGAACATTGGACGGGCAGCAGGCTGGAGCAGGGTCGGACGGTCCGGGTCAGTAGGCAAACGGACAGGTGGTAACAACAGGCAAAGACAGCGTCGGTAAAACAGGCAGAGGTCGGCAACAGATCACAGGCAGAAGTGGTAGCAAGGTCAGGCAGGCCGGGTCGGGTTTGGAGAGAGCAGAGAGGTCAGACAAAGCCGGGTCGATTCAACAGCGGATGATCAGGTTCAGATTATCAGATACACAGGAGCTGAGAGGAAACAGCGCCGCACCAGCGCACTTGGAGAACCTTTAAGTGTTCAGTGGCAGCAAACAGCGATATCGCGCGCACGCTGGCGGCACGCGCACATGCCTGTCAGTGGGAACACGCTGAGGCTCAGTTTGAGAAGAAGTGCACGTGCGCATGCGCGCACGCAGATGCGCCTGTCTATCGTTGGTAGGTCCCTGACATTGCCCCCTCCCAAGGGGCAGCCTCTGGATGCCTAGCAAGTCCCTCTTTTCCGGATGGGCAGAGAAGTAAGTGCAAATGAATCGCCTGGCGTGGATATTGCTGTCAGGTTCCCAGGAATTGTTTTCCGGACCAAACCCCTTCCACCTAATTAAGAACTGAATACGTCCCTGTCTTCTTCTGCAATCAAGGATGGCCTCCACCTCATACTCCTCATTTCCATTCACTAAGATGGGGTCTGGGGGTTTGGTTCCTCTATCAGGGAAAGCATCAGGGACAGCAGGTTTCAGCAGTGATACATGAAACACAGGGTGAATCCTAAGCAACTCGGGCAGGGCTAACTCATAGGAAACTTCATTGATTTTCCTCTTCACCGGAAACGGTCCCATAAACTTGGGTGCAAGTTTCCTTGATCACCAAGCTGCAGGGTCAGTTCCCCTCTTCTTTTCCAGTCAAAGGCTCTCTTGCTGTCTGCCTGGGCTTTAGGCACTGTCTCCTGCAACACCCGGTTGTTACTGCTGAGGACCGCCGGAACTGAGGTTTCTGGAAGAAAGTCAGGCAGAAAGGTTAAATGAAAGCCATAATTGGCGAAAAAAGGGGACTGACCGGTGGCTGAATGACAAGCATTATTGTAGGCAAATTCTGCTAAGGGCAGCAGGGACACCCAATCATCCTGTAAAAAAGATGTGAAACACCTAATGTACTGTTCGAGAGTCTGGTTGGTCCTCTCCGTCTGCCCGTTGGTTTGGGGATGGTAGGCCGAGGACAGGGCCAACTCAATTTTCAGGATCTCACACAGGGCCCTCCAAAAACGTGGGGTGAACTGAACTCCTCTGTCAGAAACTATATTTGCTGAAATTCCATGTAATCTCACAATTTCTTTAATGAATATGCGGGCAGTCTCCACAGCAGATGGGATCCCTTTTAGGGGTAAAAAATATGCCATTTTGGATAGACGGTCTACAACCACAAAAATAGTCGAGCACCCCTCAGAACATGGAAGCTCGACTATAAAGACCCTGGTAATCATTCTCCAGGGTCTGTCGGGTACAGGTAAGGGTTTCAGCAGTCCCCAAGCCCGGTTTCTTGGCATCTTATTCTGGATGCAAACAGGAGGAGGATCTCCACACTTTGGTGCACTCGAGATACACAATCACGCATCTTCTCACATCTATATTATTAAACTTGGCCTCCTTATCATTTTTAGGATTACCACAAAAAGACAGTATTACTATTTCTTCCAATCCGTGGAAGCTGCAAGCTACTTTAGGCAGGAAAGCAGGGTCAAGAAAAAGGATAATCTTGTCCTGAGATTTTATGCAAAATGGTTCCGCCATTGAGAGGGCTTGAAGTTCTCTGACCCTCGTAGCCGAGACAAGTGCCACTAAAAGGACCATTTTTAACGTCAAAAGTGTTATGGAGCAGTCTTCCAGTGGCTTGAATAGCTCTCTGCAAAGACTCTGTAGTACTATGGATAAGTCCCAAGAGGGGAACCTCCTAGATTTGGGAGGCCTTCTTCGACTTATGGCTGTGAGAAATAGAGATGCCCATGCGGTTCAACCAGCGGTCGGTTTGCGGCGAATTTCGCGATTTGCCAAACCGGCGGACTTCTGGCGCTGTTCGGCCAGCGGACATATGCGTTTACATTGTGAAAGAACTTTGACCCATGATGACACATCCATCATGGAGTACAGAACAGCCAATTGAGACATTTCAGCACATGGACAATTGGACATTCCCCGTACCTTATAAATAGACCTGATCTGGCAGCCATTTTACATTCTGTCTTATGTCAGTGTAGGGACAGGATGCTGTGTGGAGCAGGGAGAGACTGTAGTGACACAAATCACTAGCTATTAGGTCCACAAAAGTCCTTTTAAGGACTGGTATAGGTGTACAGTATATAGGGTTCTGGTGCACTGCTGTGCTGGTGATTGCTGAGTGCACTGCTGACTGATTCTGCAGCTGTCTTTTGTCAGTGTTGGGACGGGACGCTGTGTGGAGCAGGGACAGTCAGTTTAATCACTAGCTATTACTATTAGGTCCACAAAGGTCCTTTTAAGGACTGGTATAGGTGTACAGTATATAGGGTACTGGTGATTGCTGAGTGCACTGCTGCCCGATTCTTCAGCTGTCTTTTGTTAGTGTAGGGACTGAGGGACAGTCTGCAAATCACTAGCTACTAGGTCCACAAAGGTCATTTTAAGGACTGGTATAGGTGTACTATTTGGTGTGCAGTATAGAGGTGTGTAATACACGTATAAAATACTTGCACATATAGAAAGCATAGTATAGTGCATTGTGACTGCTGAGTGGTTCTGCAGCGATACTACAAAGAGTGACGAATGCAATAAAAAAAAACGTATTATAACTGGTGTGATAGACCAGTGGCCCCCAAAAATGACAGATTGAAGCAGGGTGTTATATACCTTCTTCCACATACATACTGCACTTCTCGAGAGACTTTTGTCACAGGGTCATTTAAAAAATGACAGGCAGAGGAAGAGGCAGGCCCTTCCGCAGGGGTGGTAGGGGTAGGGCAGGAGCAACAGACTTGAGCCAAAGTGGCAAATTGCAGAAGATGCGTGCGATTACGTCGAAGGACGCACCAAACTTGGTTGAGTGGCTCACTCAGCCTAACTCTTCTGCACCCTCCTCATCCTCTCGATCTGCACCCTCTTCACTCTCTGCTGTGTGCACCCCCAAAGACACTACCACCAACACCACCACCACCACCAACACCACCACCACCATATACCTTTCGCTTGATTCACAGGAATTATTTTCCGATCCATCACAAGACATTGCCGATGCGCAGCCACTCTTGGCATTGGATCAGGAAGAGGAGGTAGCAACAACCGCCACTCAGCAGTCTGATGGCAGTACCCAGATCAGCCCAAGGAGGAGGTTGGTCCCTGCTGTTGCTGCCTACTCCGAGATCTCTAATTATAGCCGTGGGGAAGGTGACGTTAGTGATGACGTGTCTAGTGATATCACGTGGGTGCCCACAAGAGAGTAAGAGGAGGGGAGTTCAGAGGGAGATATGAACCAGCAGATAGGGAGGAGAAGCAGGCGGAACTTAGATTGCACAGGAGGGACAAAGCAGACTGCTAATGTATTGGGAGCGAGGCATCAACCATGTATGGTCACATCTGGTGCTCCCAGGACGCCGGCACATGGCTCCGCAGTGTGGGCTTTTTTTAACGTGTCCGCTGCTAACAATAGTGTTGACATCTGCAATCTTTGCAGTCAACGCATAAGTCACGGTAAGCCCAACACTCACCTAGGGACGACCGCCTTAAGAAGGCACATGAGCTGCCATCACCGAGCCCCAGTGGGAGCAACAGAACACACAAAGCCACACTCCAGGCTCTCACTGTCCAGCCTCGTCTTCTACTTCTCCTCTCTCCTCACAATTGTCCTCCACTCCACCTTCCATCATGCCATCCTCACGTTTTTCTGGAAAAAGGCAGGTTTCCATGGGCCAAATGTTTGAGCATACAAAAAAAGATGACACTGACCTTAAGTCCAAAAGGACGTTCAGCGCAGCAGGTGGGATCGTGACCGTGATCGTGAAAGCGGCAACCTTGTCGTTGTCAATCCCAGATTCACTTAATACTTTTGTTATGTCAGTGTCCATTGGTGTGAATATGTGTGCACATCTAGTAAGTATTTTGTGGCTGAAAATATGACCTGTAGGTTTTTAAGGTTCGCCTGCCATTAAAGTCAATGGGGCCGCCCCGAACTTTGCGGTTTGCGAACTTTTGGCCGCGTTCGCGGTTCGCAAAACGTCCCAGCGGAAGTTCGTCCACAACTAGTGAGAAACCTTTTGATTAGGGGTTCTTCTACTAGCCTTCGATTCAGGAAGCTCAATAGAGCTGATACCTGTAACTTGAGGGTACTGACTGCAAGGTTTAGGTCTGCACCTGCTTGGAGGAATTGTAGAACCGCCGGGATCATACAGCCTGAGATAGTATTGCTAACGGCTTTCCTGCTGCTAAGGATAGTATCTATTACTCTTCCTGACAGCCCCTTCCACTCTAAAAGCTCCCTTTCAGTAACCAGGCCATCAGAGAGAGATGGTTCACTTGCGAATGATTTGCTGTTCCCTGATGAATGAGGTCTGGTATGGAAGGGGAGTCTCCAAGGATCCGTAGTGCTGAGTTTTAACAGTCATGGAAACCAAGCCCTCCGAGGCCAAAACTGGGTAATTAGAATGATTTTTGGCCTTGAAGCTCTTATCATTCATAGAATTTTTGGAATGAGCACAAAGGGAGGATACACATACCTTAGGTCTGTTCCCCAAGGTTGTGACAAGGCATCTAGGCCCATACTGAGCTGAGCCCTTTGAAGTTAGAAGAACCGGCCCACTTTCCAGTTTACTCTGGTCACAAACAGGTCTATCTGGGGCATCCCCATTTTGACACAATTAGTTCCAAACAAGGTTTGACTTAAACACCATTCCTTCTGCGACAGAGTTTCCCTGCTTAGGGCATCTGCCAGTGAGTATAGTTCTCCTTTCAGGTGCACTGAAGATAGGGATAGAAGATTTACTTCCGCCCATCCCAGAATCTTTTCTGCTATACTCATTAAGCCCTCATGAAGTCTTGTACCCCCTGTTTGTTGATATAGCTCTTGGTAGTTATATTGTCCGTGAAGACTTGTACGTGTTTTCCTATCAGGGTAGGGCTGAAAGCCACTAAGGCCTTCTGTAAGGCTTTTAGCTCTTTCGCATTGGAAGAAAGGTGGCCATGTGGGCCCCCTATCCTCGGCCATTCGCGTCTGAGGTGACTGTCATTTGAAAGTGTTGCGACCAAAGACGACCAGCCGAGAGATTTCCTGTATTTAGCCACCACCTGATTGACAGTTTTATTTCCTGAGGGATCTTCGCCCGGCTTGGGAGAGACTCCTTCTTCCCATTCCAGATCGAGAACATAAAGGACTGCAGAGTGACATCAGAGCTGAAATTGGCCCTATTGAACCCATGGGATGGCCAGCATCATCGATCCGAGAACCCTCATCATGTTTTGCATCGAGGTCTGCGTGCTTGTGCAGAGGTCACTCGCCTCTGTAATTATCATCATGATTTTTTTTTTCTTTAGAAAGATTTTGGATAACGTCAAATTTATTGTATACCCCAGGAATATTATCCTTTGGCTAGGGACTAGCTGTGACTTTTCCCAATTCACCAACCAGCTCAGCTGCTGGAGGTGTACAATGGTCCTGTTCATGTTCTGTTCCACTTCTTTTGCAGAATCTGCAAATATCAGTAGGTTGTCTAAGTAAGGGATTATTTGAATTCACTCCGCTCTCAGAATTTGCAGTGCTTCCGTCTGCACTTTCGCAAAAATGGGCAGCGCTGACGCTTGGCCCGAACGGTAGAGAGTTGAATTGGAAGTACAGGGTTTTGAACTTTTTCTTCACTGCGAATTGAAGGTACTGTCTGGACTCCATCTGAATCAGGATGTGCAGATATGTGTCCCTTAGATCTAATGAAGCCATGAAAACTGGCGGTGTAAATGGACTCCATCTTGAACCGTTTGTATGTGACTAAAGCGCTGAACTGTTTCAGATTTAGAATCCGACTAAATTTTTCTGAGACTTTTTCCTGAGGAAGTGGAAATAAAATCCACCCTTCCTTTGATTTGGAGGGATGTAACTTATCACGTTCTCCTCAAGCATATTTTCTTACAGGTGAATGGGTAGGGATACATTGTACCCCATACTCATTCACATAGGGTGGGGGGGCCGGTATCCAGCGACCCCCTTATTAAAGGGGGCTCCTGGATTCCGATAAGCCCCCCGCCCGCAGACCCTGACAACCAATGGCCAGGGTTGTCGGGAAGAGGCCCTTGTCCTCATCAATATGGGGACAAGGTGCTTTGGGGTGGGGGGCCGTGCGGCCCCCCCTTCCCCACGGCACCCCCCATGTTGAGGGCACGCATCCTGGTATGGCTTTCCTGGCCGGCCGGGTAGCGTGCTCGGATAAGGGTCTGATATGGACCTAGGGGGGACCCCCACACCGATTTTTCGACGTAGGGGTTCCCCTTTACGTCCATACCAGGTGACGGGGCCAGCGACGCCTCCTTTGCTGGCCACGGCTACCAAAATGAGCGGACTTTTCTCCGGGCGGGAAAAGTCCATTCATTTCAAAAGTATGGTGGACTGGCATACACACACGGCCGGATTGTCTGCCGAAATGCGAGTCCGGCGGACAGATTGGAGTGCAAAAATACTTTCTTAGTCCGCCGGACTTTTGGGTAAAAAAAGTCAGCCGGAGCCTACACACGGAGTTATTGTCCGCCGGACTTTTCCACCGGATTGTTTGATCGTGTGTACGAGGCATTAGGGTCGGTGGGAACTTCGTGGTCAAGAGTATTCACCTACTTCAGCACTTCCACACCTAAAGACTTGTTGTTACACTAGATTTTTGCCACTAGGTGATGAGAGTCGCCCATAGAGAGAGTTGGACTTTTAAGTTATAGCTTGGCCCGTTGCATTTAAAGTAAGAAGGAAAGTTTCATTCCTTAGGAAGTGCAGCTTTGCTTCTTGACGTACAGAAATGTTGTTTTATATTTTGTGTGTTTTTGTGTTTCTTTTTTCAGGTACGCCGGATCTTCTGTCAAGCTGCTGGAGAGTGGGTGGTTTAGACAGAGTGAGGGGTTGTAATGTATATTAATGTGATCTTATTGTACGTTCATGTTGTGAAATCTATCACTTTCTTATTTCTTACCATCCCCTCTCCCATCCAAGTTTTGTGGTTCAGATACTGACTCTTAGGATTAAGAGCAAACTATTTTTTTTCCCCCAGACGCTTAGGACATCACCTTTTCTAGTGGGGGGAGTATGTAGTGCCCTGCTCCTGTTGATCAGGCACTTGGATGTAAATTTAGTGGGTTTACTTTCTCTTTGTTTCCCAGCAAGAGTAAAGCATAATAGGCTACTATGCATCTCATAGTAGCTCATTATGTGTCACTTACCTGACACAGGAGCCAGCAATGTCCCCGCTGTCCCCTCTTACACGGAGCGTCCATCTTCATTCCGGGTATCATGGCTCCAGTGCTGTGACTGGCCGCGATGATGTCACTCCCACGCATGCGCATGGGTGCCGCCACTAACGGCATATCGCCGTTAGCAGCGGCATGCTCAGTCTGCCTGTGCACCGCTGTCTACGGTGCATGAGCCGTAGAAACCGGTACCTGTCTTTTTGCAAATATCTCCTAAACCGTGTAGGTTTAAGAGATATTTCTTGGACCTACAGGTAAGCCTTAATCTAGGCTTACCTGTAGGTCAAAGTGGTTTATAAGGGTTTATAACCACTTTAAGTGTCCTTCTTTCCCCAGAAATAGCCCAGTGCGAGTGGTTCACTGCTGTGCATTCTAGGAAAGGATACTTAAGGGGCAGACGCCAATTCTCTCGCTCTCACCTCATGGCCTACCTGGCCTACGGTAGGTGGCAACTTTTCTTCTGCCTCGGGGGCCTTGTTGGCCCGAGGCTACGCTATTGCAAGTATGCCCAGAAGCTGTCAAGGGCCTACTGGTTAAGAGGTGGTCCTGCTCTGTCTGTCCTGCGGGAAGAAGCCGAACAATTGAAAGATCCGGGGGGATTCATCTTGCAGAGGACCGAGCGAAAGGCTGGTATCTCAGGAGGAGCCTGGTGACTCAAATTGAGGATGCATCCAAACCAATCTACCTCCCAGTACTTCCGGATGGCTAAAAAAACTTTGGTACTGTGTTGCTGTATTCAACTAATACTGAATCCTGCGGCAGAGGATTGTTCAACCAATGCTGAATCCTGTGGCAGAGGATTGTTCAACTAATATTGAATTCTGTGTCAGAGGATTGTTCAACAATTATTGTTCTCATCAAGTCTGTGGAAGAGACTTTTGTCCGTGCATCATTGCGGCTGCTAGGCCAGTGAGAGAGGCCTATCTGAGTGAGCAAGATCCATTGATTGAAGGTGTACTTGTCTTCAGGATCTCAAGTTCCTCAGTGATCTGCACAAGGTATGAACTCGCCCTTAAACCTCCATCCTTCTACTGCTCAAGTTGTTTAACCAGTTGCCGACCGCCGCACGATGATGTACGTCGACAGAATGGCACGGGCAGGCATATGGGCGTACCTGTACGTCCCTGCCTTCCCGCGGGTGGGGGGCCCGATTGGGCCCCCCCCGGTGCCAGCGGCGGTCGGTATCCGTTCAGGAGCGATCCGGGATGAGGGGGCGGCCATTCATTCATGGCCACCCCCTCGTGATCGCTCCTGACGAATGGAAATGCAGTGTGACATCACTTCCTCTCCTGTAATGTAAACACAGGCAGAGGAAGTGATGTAATCTCTCCTCGTGTCGGTCTTTTTCGTTCCGGCACCGAGGAGAGAGGATCGGTGAGTTGCACCAACACACCACACGTACAGTAGAACACGCCAGGCACACATTCACCCCCCGATCACCCCCCCAATCACCCCTGCACCCCCAGTCACAGTGACACCAATTGCATTTTTTTTTTTGCATTGGTGTCATTTGTGACTGTAATAACTGTTACGGCAGTTAGGGTTAGCCCCCTTTAGCTCTAGGCTACCCCCCTAACCCCCCCAATAAAGGTTTAACCCCGTGATCACCCCCTGTCGCCAGTGTCACTAATAAGCAATCGTTTTTCTGATCGCTGTATTAGTGTCACAGGTGACGCTAGTTAGGCAGGTAAGTATTTAGGTTCGCCGCAGCTTTTTATAGCGTCAGGGACCCCCATATACTACCGCATAAAGCCCCCTGATTGCCCCCTAGTTAACCCTTTCACCAGTGATCGCCACATAACTGTTACAGGTGACGCTGGTTGGTTAGTTATTTTTTTATAGTTTCAGGGCACCCGCCATTTATTACCTAATAAAGGTTTAACCCCTGATCACCCGGCGGGTGATATAAGTTTGAGGGTCAGATAAGGTCTGCGTCGCCCCAGGCAGCGTCAGGTTAGTGCCAGTATCGCTAACACCCACGCGCAAAGCATACACCTCCCTTAGTAATATAGTATCTGATCAGATCTATATTAGCGTTGCCAGCATTTTAGGTTTCCCAAAACGCATTGTTAGCGGGATCAGCCCAGATACCTGCTAGCACCTGCGTTTAGCCCCTCCGCCAAGCCCAGCCCAGCCCACCCAAGTGCAGTATCGATCGATCACTGTCACTTACAAAACACAACACACATAACTGCAGTGTTCGCAGAGTCAGGCTTGATCCCTGCGATCGCTAACAGTTTTTTTTGTAGCGTTTTGAAACAGTCGCTGACAGGCTAGGTGCTTTTTTACCTGTGAGTCTCACTAGTGTACCCCTAAATTTAGAGCCCAAAATGGCAAAGCGAAGGTACACTAGTGAAGAGGCCTACACGTTTCTGAGCATGACAGATAGTGAAGAGGACGTCACTCATCTGTCAGATTCAGGCTCAGAATACGATCCTGTAGAGGACAGCGGCTCCATGACAGATAGCTCTGGCGACGGAGATGAGGTCCCTGTTAAGGACAGGTGTACCCGATCCCGAATGTATTCTGTTGTTCGGGTGGAGGAACCGCAGGTCACTCGTATGGAGCAGAGACGTACTAGAGCCGCTCATCCTTCTGGTGAACTGGCAAGCACCAGCGGCCTAGTACACCCTGGACGTACATCCAGCACTGCAGTAGCACGTGGTGACGTGGCGAGTCCCATAAGTGCAGTTCAAGCTGGTGAGGTGGCAAGCACAAGTAGTGTCCTGCTGCCACCAAGACAAAGACAGGCCTGTCGTACCCATAGTGCCCTTCCTGCAGAATTCGCCAATCCTAATTGGGTGCCCACCACTTCTGCAGGACCCGTACTTCCCCCATTCACTGGCCAACCTGGCATTAACGTGGCATTACGACACTTGACTTTTACTCACTGTTTTTCACCGAAGATCTCTATAGATCTATTGTGGACCAAACCAATTTGTACGCTGGTCAACACATCGCCACTATTCCCCAGTCCGCCCTTGCCAGACAATGGAAACCAGTTACGGTTTCCGAATTTAAAATCTTTCTGGGCCTCTCCCTCAACATGGGCATAACCAAAAAGAGTGAGTTGCGGTCATATTGGTCCACTGACCCAATTCACCATATGCGCGTTTTCTCTGCTTCCATGTCCAGGGCACGATACGAGCAGATTTTGCGGTTCATGCACTTCAGCGACAATGAACTCTGTCGTCCTCGTGGAGACCCTGAATACGATCGGCTCTACAAAATTCGGCCCCTCATAAACCACTTCAACCAACGTTTTGCAGACTTGTTTACTCCCCATCAAGTTGTCTGCGTTGATGAGTCCCTGATTAAGTTTTCTGGTCGCTTGTCATTCAAACAATACGTCCCCAACAAGCGTTCCAGATACGGGGTCAAGATGTATAAGCTCTGTGACAGGGCCACAGGCTATACACGTAGTTTTATGGTTTATGAGGGTAAAGAGTCACGTAGAGCCGGAGAACTGCCCTGACTACATAGGAAGCGCTGGCAAGATAGTGTGGGACATGGTGTCACCCTTATTCGGAAAGAGGTACCACTTGTACCTGGACAATTATTACACAAGCGTGCCACTGTTTAGTCACTTGTTTGATCAGCAGATTGGAGCATGTGGCACCGTGCGACCTAATCGCCGGGGCTTTCCCCAGCGGCTTGTAGAGTCCCTTCTTAGGCTGGGGGAGAGAGCCTGCTTGCGCAGTAATAATTTGCTCGCTATGAAGTGGAGGGATAATAAGAATCTTTTCGTTCTTACCTCCCTTCATGCAGACACGACGGTCCAAATTCCTACGGTGACTGGTATTGTGGAGAAACCCCTCTGTGTCCACAAATATAACCTTAACATGGGAGGGGTGGACCTCAATGACCAGTTGTTGGCGCCGTATCTAGTTGCCCGTAAGGCCAGACGCTGGTACAAAAAAGTGTCTGTTTATTTATTCCAATTGGCTATGCTAAATGCTTATGTGCTACACAAAGCTTCAGGACGGACTGGATCCTTCCTTAAATTCCAGGAGGATATCGTCAGAGCCCTTCTGTATCCAGGCGGTGCTCCACCTCACGTTCCCCAACCAGATGCAGTAAGCCGGCTGCATGAGAGGCATTATCCTTATGTCCTCCTGAGTACCCCTACCCAACGAGCCCCCCAAAGAAAATGTCGTGTCTGCAGAAAGCGCGGATATAGGCGTGACTCCCGTTATTATTGTCCCCGCTGTCCTGACAATCCTGGTCTTTGCATTGGTGAATGTTTTGAACGCTACCATTCACTAGTTGAGTATTAGCGTAGGGTACAGCATTGCACAGGCTAGGCACACGTTCACAGGGTCTCCCAAGATGCCATCGCATTTTGAGAGACCCAAACCGCTGGAACCGTTACAACAGAAGTTACATAAAAAAGTGTTTAAAAAAAAAAAAGTAAAAAAACCCAAAAAAATATAAAATAAAAAAACCAAAAATAGTTGTCGTTTTATTGTTCTCTCTCTCTCTATTGTTCTGCTCCTTTGTACTGTATTCTATTCTGCAATGTTTTATTGTTAACCATTTTTTGTTTTCAGGTATGCCATTCAGCTGTAGCGTGGATTTATTTATCTTGACAGCAACAGCGTTTGCTCCCACGATACGTAAAGCCGCGACTCCAGCACTGTCGGAGGTGATTTCACCACCACAGTTAAAAAAGAGCATATATGCCGAAGCATGGGGGCATAAGGGGTGGAGGAGCGATCTGCTCCTACCTTTTGCGGGAGGATGCCCCCATGCTTTGGCATATATATATTTTAGGCACAGATTGTGTTAAATGTGTTTTTTTTTTTTGTATTTGCTTTGCAGGTATGGTAAGTCCTACTGTTATACTGTAATGTTACTTTGTTTTATTGTTAACCATCATTTGCTTAGCAGGTACGCCATTCTGCTGCAGCGCGGATTTATTTATCTTGACAGCAACAGAGTTTGCTCCCACGATACATAAAGCCGCGACTCCAGCACTGTCGGGGGTGATTTCATTACCACAGTTAAAAAAGAGCATATATGCCGAAGCATGGGGGCATAAGGGGTGGAGGAGCGATCTGCTCCTACCTTTTGCGGGAGGATGCCCCCATGCTTCGGCATATATAAATGGTGCATGTATGTCCACCATTAGAAGTGGGTGGATGAAGGGAGGTATCTAATGGTGGGCATACCCACCGATCAATATATTTTTTTCGTTCAGCCCACAGGCTGCATGAAAAAAAAATTACAATATATGCCCAACCAGTTCCAGCAACATACTGGTATGTTGCTGGACTTTGAGTGCTTATACCAGAATGATGCCTGCAGGTTTAGGTATCATCTTGGTATCATTCTTTTCAGCCAGCGGTCGGCTTTTATGTAAAAGCAATCCTAGCGGCTAATTAGCCTCTAGACTACTTTTACAAGCAGTGGGAGGGAATGTCCCCCCCCCCCGCACCATCTTCCATGGTTTTCTCAGGCTCTCCTGTCCCAACAGGGAACCTGAGAATGCAGCCGGTGGTTCCGCCAGCTGACCATAGAGCTGATTAGAGACCAGAATGGCTCCAATCATCTCTATGGCCTAAGACACCGGAAGCTACGAGCATTTCATGACTTAGATTTTGCGAGATGTAAACAGCGCCATTGGGAAATTGGGAAAGCATTTTATCACACCGATCTTGGTGTGGTCAGATGCTTTGAGGACAGAGGAGAGATCTAGGGTCTGATAGACCCTAATTTTTTCAAAAAAGAGTACCTGTCACGACCTATTGCAATCATAGGGGATATTTACATTCCCTGAGATAACAATAAAAATCATTAAAAAAAAAATATATAAATGAAAGGAACAGTTTAAAAATAAAATAAAAAAGCAAAATAAATAATAATAAAAAAAAAACACCCCTGTCCCCCCCTGCTAAGGCGCAACGTCGAACGCAAGCGTTGGTCTGGTGTCATATGTAAACAGCAATTGCACCATGCATGTGAGGTATCACCACGAAGGTCAGATCGAGGGTACTAATTTTAGCAGTAGACCTCCTCCGTAAATCTAAAGTAGTCACCTGTAAAGGCATTTAAAGGCTTTTAAAAATGTACATAGTTTGTCGCCGCTGCACGTTTCTGCGCAATTTTAAAGCATGTCGTGTTTGGTATCCATGTACTCGGCCTAAGATCATATTTTTTATTTCATCAAACATTTGGGCAATATAGTGATTTTTAGTGCATTAAAAAAGTGTGTTTTTTCCCCCAAAAATGCGTTTGAAAAATCGCTGCGCAAATACCGTGTGAAAAAAAAATGAAACACCCACAATTTTAATCGGTAGGGCTTTTGCTTTAAAAAAACACTTCATGTTTGGGGGTTCAAAGTAATTTTCTTGCAAAAAAAAATATTTTTTCATGTAAACAAAAAGTGTCAGAAAGGGCTTTTTCTTCAAGTGGTTAGAAGAGTGGGTGATGTGTGACATAAGCTTCTAAATGTTGTGCATAAAATGCCAGGACAGTTCAAAATCTCCCCAAATGACCCGATTTTAGAAAGTAGACACCCCAAGCTATTTGCTGAGAGGCATGTCGAGTCCATGGAATATTTTATATTTTGACAAAAGTTGTGGAAAAAAGACATTATTATTATTATTATTTTTTTTTTGCACAAAGTTGTCATTAAATTATATATTGCTCAAACATGCCATGGTTATATGTAAAATTACACCCCAAAATACATTCTGTTGCTTCTCCTGAGTACGGGGATACCACAAGTGTGAGACCTTTTTGGAGCCTAACCGCGTACGGTACCCCAAAATCCAAGCACCACCTTCAGGTGTAAATTTTTGATTTCATTCCTCACTGCCTATCACAGTTTCGGAGGCCATGGAATGCCCAGATAGCACAAAATCCCCCCAAGTGACCCCATTTTGGAAAGGAGACACCCCAAGCTATTTGCCGAGAGGTATGGTGAGTGTTTTGCAGACCTTCATTTTTGTAACAAAGTTTTGAAATTTGAAAAAAAGAAAAAAAATATACATTATTTTTTTTTTCTTCATTTTCAAAAACAAATGAGAGCTGCAAAATACTCACCATGCCTCTCGGCAAATAGCTTAGGGTGTCTACTTTCCAAAATGAGGTCATTTTGGGGGGTTTTGTGCTATTTTGCCATTTTATGGCCTTCGAAACTGTGATAGCTAGTGAGGAGTGAAATCAAAAATTTACACCCTTAGAAATCCTGAAGGCGGTGCTTGGTTTTCGGGGCCCCGTACGCGACTAGGCTCCCAAAAAAGTCCCACACATGTGGTATCCCCGTACTCAGGAGAAGCAGCAGAATTTATTTTGGGGTGTCATTTCACATATGCCCCTGGCATGTGTGAGCAATATATCATTTAGTGACAACTTTGTGAAAAAAAAAAAAAAGTTTGTAATTTTCCCGCAACTTGTGGCAAAATATAAAATATTCCATGGACTCAACATGCCTCTCAGCAAATAGCTTGGGTTGTCTACTTTCTAAAATGGGGTCATTTGTGGGGGTTTTGTGCCATCTTGGCATTTTATGGCCTTCAAAACTGTAATAGGTAGTGAGGCGTGAACTCAAAAATTTACGCCCTTAGAAAGCCTGAAGGCGGTTCTTGGCTTTCGGGGCCCCGTACGCAGCTAGGCTCCCAAAAAATCCCACACATGTGGTATCTCCGTACTCAGGAGAGGCAGCAGAATTTATTTTGGGGTGTCATTTCACATATGCCCATGGCATGCGTGAGCAATATATCATTTAGTGACAACTTTGTGAAAAAAAATAAAATAAATAAAAGTTTGTAATTTTCCCACAACTTGTGGCAAAATATAAAATATTCCATGGACTCAACATGCCTCTCAGCAAATAGCTTGGGGTGTCTACTTTCTAAAATGGGGTCATTTGGGGGGGGTTTGTGCCATCTTGGCATTTTATGGCCTTCAAAACTGTAATAGGTAGTGAGGAGTGAAATGAAAAATTTACGCCCTTAGAAAGCCTGAAGGCGGTGCTTGGTTTTCGGGGCCCCGTACGCGGCTAGGCTCCCAAAAAGTCCCACACATGTGGTATCCCTGTACTCAGGAGAAGCAGCAGAATTTATTTTGGGGTGTAATTTCACATATGCCCATAGCATGTGTGAGCAATATATCATTTAGTGACAACTTTGTGAAAAAAAAAAAAAAGTTTGTAATTTTCCCGCAACTTGTGGCAAAATATAAAATATTCCATGGACTCAACATGCCTCTCAGCAAATAGCTTGGGTTGTCTACTTTCTAAAATGGGGTCATTTGTGGGGGTTTTGTGCCATCTTGGCATTTTATGGCCTTCAAAACTGTAATAGGTAGTGAGGCGTGAACTCAAAAATTTACGCCCTTAGAAAGCCTGAAGGCGGTTCTTGGCTTTCGGGGCCCCGTACGCAGCTAGGCTCCCAAAAAATCCCACACATGTGCTATCTCCGTACTCAGGAGAGGCAGCAGAATTTATTTTGGGGTGTCATTTCACATATGCCCATGGCATGCGTGAGCAATATATCATTTAGTGACAACTTTGTGAAAAAAAATAAAATAAATAAAAGTTTGTAATTTTCCCACAACTTGTGGCAAAATATAAAATATTCCATGGACTCAACATGCCTCTCAGCAAATAGCTTGGGGTGTCTACTTTCTAAAATGGGGTCATTTGGGGGGGGGTTGTGCCATCTTGGCATTTTATGGCCTTCAAAACTGTAATAGGTAGTGAGGAGTGAAATGAAAAATTTACGCCCTTAGAAAGCCTGAAGGCGGTGCTTGGTTTTCGGGGCCCCGTACGCGGCTAGGCTCCCAAAAAGTCCCACACATGTGGTATCCCTGTACTCAGGAGAAGCAGCAGAATTTATTTTGGGGTGTAATTTCACATATGCCCATAGCATGTGTGAGCAATATATCATTTAGTGACAACTTTGTGAAAAATGTATAAAGTTTGTAATTTTCCCGCAACTTGTGGCAAAATATAAAATATTCCATGGACTCAACATGCCTCTCAGCAAATAGCTTGGGGTGTCTACTTTCTAAAATGGGGTCATTTGTGGGGGTTTTGTGCCATCTTGGCATTTTATGGCCTTCAAAACTGTGATAGGTAGTGAGGAGTAAAATTACAAATGTATGCCCTTAGAAATCCTGAAGGCGGTGCTTGGCTTTCGGGGCCCCGTACGCGGCTAGGCTTCCAAAAAGTCGACCACATGTGGTATCCCCGTACTCAGGAGAAGCAGAAGAATGTATTTTGGGGTACAATTCCACATATAACCATGGCATGTGTGAGCAATATATCATTTAGTGACAACTTTGTGTAAAAAAAATATATATATATTTTTTTGTCATTATTCAATCGCTTGAGGCAAAAAAATAAAATATTCAATGGGCTCAACATGCCTCTTATCAATTTCCTTAGAGTGTCTACTTTCCAAAATGGGGTCATTTGGGGGGGTTTTGTACTGTCCTGCCATTTTAGCACCTCAAGAAATGAGATAGGCAGTCATAAACTAAAAGCTGTGTAAATTCCAGAAAATGTACCTTAGTTTGTAGATGTGACAACTTTTGCGCAAACCAATAAATATACAGTTATTGACTTTTTTTTTACCAAAGACATGTGGCTGAATACATTTTGGCCTAAATGTATGACTAAAATTGAGTTTATTGGATTTTTCTAATAACAAAAAGTAGAAAATATCATTTTTTTTCAAAATTTGCGGTCTTTTTACGTTTATATCGCAAAAAATAAAAATCGCAGAGTCAGTCAAATACCTTTAAAAGAAAGCTCTATTTGTGGAAAAAAAGGACGCAAATTTTGTTTGGATACAACATTGCATGACCGCGCAATTACCAGTTAAAGCAGCGCAGTGCCAAATTGTAAAAAGACCTCTGGTCATTGACCAGCAAAATGGTCCGGTCTGAAAGTGGTTAATAAAAAGCATTGGAAAAATAATTAAGTGACTGGTGCATACATTGGTGGGCGCAAGGCCTGGCATAGATTCTAAGTTTCTAGCAAGGTGAACTGTGAGTAGGGGTGATGAAAAAGACCCAAAATAATATCAGCAGCTCCTTCGGGGGTCAGTGCTACATGTGGATCATGTGTTTCCTGTGCTAGGTGGGAGGAGCTTCTCTCTCTGTAAGCTGTCCTGGAATATGACCGGAAAAACACTGGTTTAAGTCTGCAACGGGGATGATTGCTGACTATAACAACCAAACACATTTTATCTTTTTTTTCTTGGAAAAGGAAACTAGGAATACAATAGATTGGTGCTCTTCCCTTCACTTCACAGAGTAATTAAAAGGGATCAAAGCAAATGTGTCACTTGGCAGGCATAAGCTCTGTGTTATTGGAGGTAATTATCTATATAGCAGTGCTTTGAGTAAGCCTAGTATTATGTTGTAACATTAATCCAGAAGGAAATATGTTATTTTATCTAATCACTGAATTACTACACGTCAAAGTATTTCATTGCTGGCTTTGGACTGAGGAAAACTCATGTATATGGGTATGACAAAAATTATCCAAATAGTATAAATGTGCTTATATTTAGGCTTCAATTGTTCCCCCTTTTCATTTCACCAACACACTATTAATAGTTTTAAAAAAAATCCATTTATTTCATTAATTTCCGGTACCTTTGCGTTTTTTCAATACACGTTTTTGATCTATTGAATTCTATGGAACCATAAACCAGAAAAAAAGTCCCTGGCCCTTTCCATAAAATCACAGATGTGAACTACATCCATAGGAAACCATGTTACATGGACTGTAGTGTGTTTCTGCAAAACTGAAAACGCACTAAAAAAATGCATAGGTATGAACCAGGTCTTATTATATAACATTGTAAATTTACACAGCGCTTTACGTATACACTGTACATTCACATCAGTCCCTGCCCTCAAGGAGATTACAAGCTAAGGTCCCTAATGCCACGTACACACGTAGCCGACTATCCGACGGACTTAGTCTGGTGGACTTCCCGCCAGACTGTCCGTCAGACTTTCCGAACGAGCTACTTGCCCACACACGGCACTTTTTCAGCGGACTAATACGGCGTACTAAGTCCGCCCATACTATCCGCCCTACTTTTCAAATGAACGGACTCGCCCACACACGCGGAGGAAAGTCCGCCCATTTCGAGCGCTTCTCCAGGTAGGCGGGGCTCGCGAAGGAGACGTTGCTGGCCCCGCCACCTGGTATGGACTTAAAGGGGAACCACAATGCCGAAAAAAAATCGGCGTGGGGTCCCCCCCAGGTCCACATCAGACCCTTGTCCGAGCACACTACCCGGCCGGCCAGGAAAGGGGGGGGACGAGCGAGCGGGGCCCCCCCCTCCGTGCCGTACCAGGCCACGTGCCCTCAACATGGGGGGTGTCTTGGGGAAGGGGGGCCGCATGGCCCCCCCACCCCAAAGCACCTTGTCCCTATGTTGATGAGGACAAGGGCCTCTTCCCGGCAACCCTGGCCGTTGGTTGTCGGGGTCTGCAGGCGGGGGGCTTATCAGAATCCGGGAGCCCCCCGGATACCGGCCCCCCTCCCTATGTGAATGAGTATGGTGTACAATGTACCCCTACCCATTTACCTGTAAAATAAAGTACAAAAAAAACACAACACACAAGATAAAATAGTTTATTGCACAGCTCCGGGGGTCTTCCGTCTTCGAGGGGTCTTCTCGCTGAACTCGCTATCTTCTTCTAGCTCTTTTGCTAGCGGAGGAGCCTGGCTTTCTTCCTCGCCGCGGCCTCTTCTTCTGACTTCGGGGGTCTTGTCCCCCTCTTCGATTCTTCTGCCAGGCCACCGCGCCTTCTTATAGCTCTTTTACAGGCGGTGGCCTGGTCTTCTGTCGCCGCTGTCATCGCCGCCGCCTTCTGTTCTCTTCTTCTCTTCAGATCTTGACTCGTTGCTCCCTCCGCTCACGATGGCTCCGGCGCGACGCCTTATATAGGGACATCACCGGATGATGTCCCCGCCTATTATGATGTCACAGTCCCAGCATCCTCTGGGATTGTGACACCATAATGAGCGGGGACATCATCCGGTGATGTCCCTATATAAGTCGCCGCATGCCTGGTCCCCGTCATTGTGAGCGGAGCGAGCGACGAGGCAACATCTGAAGAGAAGAACAGAAGGCGGCGGCGGCGACAGAAGACCGAGCCACCGCCTGTAAAAGAGCTATAAGAAGGCGCGGTGGCCCGGCAGAAGAACCGAAGAGGGGGACAAGACTACCGAAGTCGGAAGAAGAGGCCGCGGCAAGGAAGAAAGCCGGGCTCCTCCGCTAGCAAAAGAGCTAGAAGAAGATAGCGGAGGAGTCCGGCGAGAAGACCCCCCGAAGACGGAAGACCCCCGGAGCTGTGCAATAAACTATTTTATCTTGTGTGTTGCGTTTTATTTGTACTTTATTTTACAGGTGAATGGGTAGGGGTACATTGTACCCCATACTCATTCACATAGGGTGGGGGGCCGGTATCCAGGGGCCCCCTTATTAAAGGGGGCTCCCAGATTCCGATAAGCCCCTCGCCCGCAGACCCTGACAACCAACGGCCAGGGTTGTCGGGAAGAGGCCCTTGTCTTCATCAACATGGGGACAAGGTGCTTTGGGGTGGGGAGGCTGCGAGGCCCCCCTTCCCCAAGGCACCCCCCATGTTGAGGGCACGCGGCCTGGTACGGCTCAGGAGGGGGGGGGGCGCTCGCTCGCCCCCCCTTTCCTGGCCGGCCGGGTAGCGTGCTCGGACAAGGGTTGCAGACGTTGCAGTGCCTTTTATTACTGCCCCGCAGAGGAACTCTTTCAGATGTTCTGCTTCGTGCCCCCTTTCTGACATCTCACAATGTCGGAATGTCAGACTGTGGTCGCAAATGCGACCTTTCCAACCTTGGTAGTTCTGCCACTGGTGTCAGTAGGACTGTGAATAGTATAGGACAGTAGAGCAGTGGACGGTGTCATTATGGCAGTGGACTTTCTCAGTAGGGCAGTGGATGAGGGTCAGTAGTTTTTAATTTTTCTTATTTTATTTCTTTATTATTATTTGCTATTTTATTTATTCATTTTTACAATTGTATTTTTTTATTATTGTAGTGGCATACCCAACCTCCAAAGGCCCAATGGTGACCACCATAATCAGGAAGAGCTGACATGCTTCCTAGTAGTGTGGCTTATTAGGCATGGTAGGTGTGTTGCAAGTTGGAAACGTGGGCGCCAGTCACTTTTTGTAATGCAAGAAAAGAGACTGTCTCTTAAATAGAACTGGGGGAGAAAGGGCTAAGGCCAGGATACCCTTAGGCAGATGCAATAGCAATTGTCAGACTCTGAGACAGAAATAGACAGATAGCTATACAGGTAGAGCGCCTTTAATCTGGATGCAGCAACTGTATATGTGTAACTGCTGCCTCCTATGGCAACTGAACTTTGAACAGTTAACAGAGATCCATATACGTAACTCACAGTAACACGTTATAGATCTTTTCTCGTATCTCATTGTATCCTACTGTAGATCTTCACTTACTGAGCTCACGGTCTCTCATTAGACTTCAAGATCCCAGTCATCATTGGATCCCCCACAGCTAACCCTCTGTATTCTCCTCAAGCGATACCCCTGCGAACCCAGGGTCCCTGGCTTGGTGCTCTGCTTCTTCACCATCCCTGGCTGATGAAAAGGCTGCTCTGGTACTTCTTCAGACTTCCATACACTGGCCTCTGATAACAGGAATGGTTGTCCCTTGCTAGTGACTATTCCTCTCTTTACCTCTGGCCTTGATCATCACTTGGCCCTAGTGACAGGAGTAGTTGTCCCTTGTGGAAACTGCTTCTCCCTAACTGCTGGCAATGATGGTTACCCGTCCGGTGGAACCTCTGCAACTTGGTTGGGTTTCCAGCCAGAAGCCCCAAACCCACGCTGCTTCTCTCAAACCCGGATAGGCCTCAAGCAGTGTAGCAGCCAGGTGCTCCCAGGATAAGACTTAGTCTTCTGGCCTAGCAACCTGGAGCCCTATAACACACGTCCACCCAGACAGCCCTCCATAGAACCCCGATCACCTGACTTCTCCCAAATAAATAGGCTCTCCCAGCAGGCCAAGGGACCAAAGAAACTCCTGCCAATTTGCTGAGACAACCCATCCACTCCTAGTCTGAATTCACTATGCCCTAGTCATTCCAATGCAACAGGCAACAATGGCTCCTAGTGACAGAAGAGAGAGGTGCATCAAATCCAGAGTTAGGGAAAGGCCAGTGAAATCTCTATCAATCAGCCAGGCTAGTTACCACCTAGCAAGCTAAATTTGTTAGCAACCCTGACTACTATCAGGGTGCTACCCCCTCCCCCTGCCAAGAAAAACTATGTCTCTGAGTTTGCATATAAAAAAATATATATATTCTCAATCCCGAGAATGAATACATGTGGCGCACCACATGAAATGAGTAAACATAACCTACGTGCAATAGCAAATGGCAGTTCACACAAGGGCAATAAATATAAGACAGTATTTACAGTTTTACGTGTGGCAGACCACCCAAACAAATGAGGGCAAAATGCAATAACAGTAACTTTATATCCTAACTATCTATCTAATATATACACCTATAGAGAGGAGAAAGTTTAGTGCTATCAAACAAGCTGGGGTCATTGTCTCTCCTTAGCCAAAGAAGACGCCATGGGTGCTGGAACACCTGAAAGAGAAGAAAATGGACAACATAGAAAGACACCCTATTCCTACAGCAATACAGTGCAATATGTACATAAGTGAAGTTTATTCACTCTTATGCCGCGTACACACGGTCGGAGAATCCGTCGGAATGCGTCTTATCGGACTGTGACGTCAGATAATCCGACTGTGTGTGGTATGCATCGGACTGATTCCGTCCGAATCTCCGTCGGACCCAATTTTCCAACAAGTTTGAAATATTTCCCGACCAACTGGGCCGGTCGGACGTAATCCGATCATGTGTAGAGAATTTTGATCGGACCAAGTGCCACGCATGCTCAGATCAAATTCCTACATCAAAGCTATTGGCTACTAGCCTGAATGTAGTCCCATCGTAACGAAATTACGTCATCACGTTCTGAAAGATTGGATTTTTCGACAACTTAGTCCGACCGTGTGTATGCAACAGTTTCGGACAAAATCCGACGGATTTGGTTGGCAGAATCTCCGACCGTGTGTACAGGGGCTTAGCCGAGAGCAACAAGTAGTGCAAAAAAATTAACACAGTGGTATATCTCAGTCTTCATATATACTTTTAACAATGACTATATCTAGAAATATCTACAGTTGAAAATGGACCCCACCCCCTCAAGGGTTCCACCCCTTTTCCGTAACAATTTTAAAGAAATCTCACTTTGCAACCTATTCAGGAACTTTAGCAAAACTGAACTTAGGACTCACTCAGGCTGGCACTCTCATGCCACCTGGTGGTGGGTATCAGAGAACAGTCCTTGTGTAATATTTCAGTCCAATAATCCATTTTAGGGTAAGAACTTGCCCCTTTTGCCACAGGACATTCTACCTAACTAACTAAACACACCATTATCCTTGGAGCTCCAAAGTCTAACAGGCAGTTCCATAGAGGTGCAACAACTTGGTCAACAACTTTCATTTCCCATCAGCTTCCCTTCTTCACAGAGACAACTCCGGGGACAGGTGCATGACCATTTACAGGCAACACGTTTAGCCATGCCAACATGCAAGGGACCATAATTCTTGAAGAACTGTCCATCCTCCAGGTCAACAAGGTCCCCTTGCGCTTTAAGTATTTCTCAGTCTGTCCTTAGCACAGCCGTGGACTGAGACAAACTTTCTTCACTGATGAAGATCAAACATGCTGAAATTCCACAACTTAGGATCAGTATGTTACTTTTCAGAGGGAGGCACACTAGCAATTTCAGGGCACAGAACAGTATGACTCTTTTAGGGCACTCCCTACAGGTGCTGGGATTCAGGAGCACAGTCCATCAGAAGAGCACAGCAGGAGTGTACCTAGAGAATTTGGCACCCGGGACGGATCCGATATCTGCCCCCCCAGGCGGGCAGGCAGCACACCACATGTCAATGTCAAGTGACGTTAGGGTAGTATAGTAGCAGGTTAGGTGAGATAATGCCCAGTTAGGGTAATATAGTGCCCAGGTTAGGGTGGTATATAGTGCCAGGGAGGTATATAGTGCCAGGTTAGGGAGGTATATAGAGCCAGGTTAGGTGCTATAAACAGCCAGGTTAGGGTGGCATATGGAACCAGGTTGGGTTGGTATATAGAAACAACAGGTTAGGTCGATATAGAGCCAGGTTAGGGTGATATATAGAGCCAGGTTAGGTTGGCGTATATAGAGCCAGGTTAGGTTGGCGTATATAGAGCCAGGTTAGGTTGGCGTATATAGAGCCAGGTTAGGTTGGCGTATATAGAGCCAGGTTAGGTTGGCGTATATAGAGCCAGGTTAGGTTGGCGTATATAGAGCCAGGTTAGGTTGGCATACAGAGCCAGGTTAGGGTGGCATACAGAGCCAGGTTAGGGTGGCATACAGAGCCAGGTTAGGGTGGCTTATAGAGCCAGGTTACGATGGTATATAGTGCCAGCTTAGGGTAGTATATAGAGCTAGGTTAGGGCGATATAGAGACAGGATAGGTCTGCATGTGTGCAGTGCTCAGACACTTACAGCATGTAATGTGATGAAGATTCCTGGGCTGCTGTGGTCTGTCCTCTTTCTTCTGCCAGAGGGGAGGATTCTGTAGAAGGAGTAGAGGAGGCAGCCACACCCCAACCCCTCCCACCAACTACAGCTGCCTCGGGAGATTGTGAACAACCCCAAGGGACAGCCTAACTTTATGAGATGACAGGGGAGTTACAGACAGCCTCCCCCACACCGCTGGGCTCTGTGCGGATTTGATAAACTTTTAACAAAGCTGCAATGACAGGGAAAGTGCAGGAGCCCCACATGCACCCAGAGTCCCTGGGCAGTGCCTGACACCCCCCAATGTGTGTCACCCGGGGTGGATGGCTTCCCCCACACCCCCCTTGGTACACCACTGGTCCCCAACTCAACATTTCTAGGGGTGGATCTGCTTCCGCAACACACAGCCCCACTGAACTCAACATTGTAATCCACATTGGTTAGATTGAACTTGTTACAGTCTGAAGATATGACCAGTAACACCTGGGGTCAGGCAATTGCAAAGGATTTCCTTTTGAATCAGGGGTGGTGATATAGTGCTGTAGATATGCTTGGTTAGGCCGACGAATAATCACAAAGTCAAATTAAATGTGTCGACCATAACTCAGTCTGTAGGATGTTTAAATACTTCTCCACACACCGCAGTGATAACTCCTTCAATTCACTACAAAGAGGAACATGTAAGTAGCTCCGAATGGCGGTATCAATCCATTGCATTCTCTTCTCTTGAATGCCCTCTTCCAAATGGGCAGGCACATAAGGATACAGATAGCCATACTCCTCAGCTACCTTTTTTGACAATTCTCTTAAGTTTAGACAGCCTGGGCAACATTTTGGGATCTCCACACCCAGGTAGAACCTGAGTGTCAGGGGCACGTTGGATACAATGCCCAGCAAAGGTATCAGGCATGCAGGGTAGTCTGACTGATATGAATGGCTTAGACTTACCAGTCTTAGTGATGTGGGTCCATTTTGCAGATCGCTCTTCCTCAAATGATTTTGTAAGGCACAAGTGTGGTATCACACCAGCAGACAGTTCAATTTTGACACAGCAGGCTTTAATGGGGAGGATCTCATCCTTTTCCACATCACAAGGTTGCTCCTCATCACTATCAGTCCACTTTTCAGGTCAAGGTGTCTGAAAACAGTTCAGAAATCCGGTCAGATGGAATGTCTAAATCAGATACGGTGGAGCACTCTTCGGCCAGGAGCAGGTTGCGTTTAGGACTAGCAACCACGGGCACCTCTAATTCAGCTCCCTTACTGGCCACAGGTTTTACAGTCCCCATAAGCACACCACTTTCACCTGCAGTAGGCTTACCGGTCTACGATGTCTTCTCCCTAGGAGGCTCTGTCATCAATGAGCGCAGTTGGGCCCGACTGGAGTACCTGGCCTTGGAGCAGCCACAAGGGACAGAGGAGCAGCGTCTCTGGTAGGCCAGGTGATGACGGCTGAACTTTTGAATTGCAACATTCTTGTCCCAATCCACCTCCAATACCTGTGGAAGTAGGGCTGGCAACACTACCTCGAGTAGGGGTTCTTCTCATTGTCCAACGATCCAAGTGTAGTACTGCCCCCTTGAGGACTGCTTGAGTTTACCAGCTCATCTGCACCTGCACCCGGGGAACATTCCAACCCACCTGAAGAATTCCCCCTCAATAATATAAGTCACAAATATGGAGACTACACTGTCTTATATACACGTATGTACAATGGAGTTCCACTTGAACATGACCTGAAAGGATAAGCAAGCATTAAGACTTTAATTCTGGCAAGACTTCTAAAGGGGAAACCCAGGCCGGCCTTTTCAACTTTAATCCTAATGAGAGATCAAGCGAACAAGAACAGTATGCGGGCCCTTTAAGTAATAATGACAGTAACGTCCCCGTTGCAGCCCTGATGGTCTTCACTAGCAGTTGGAGTGCAGTACCAAGGCAATGGTATTTCTTGTAAAGGTTGATGCAACAGGTGTATATGTACAGGGTTCAAATAGAGATGCAGTAAAGTGTTTCCCCAGGGTTAAGCTGTCTGTGCAGTGTCCCAGTGAAGCAGCAAAAATAGGATTTTTTGTACTCACCGTAAAATCCTTTTCTCTGTAATTCACCAACCAACACAGCTCTTCTCTGTAACAAAATGGGTTGTCGGCCCTATCACTGGAGATTACTAGGCAAGTTGTAACACAACACTTCAGAACTTTTAGTTCCACCCATGGGGCGGTCCCTAGGCTACAACCCCTCATCCTGCTCAGGCAGAACTCAGTACGTCAACAAGCAGTATAACGTAAAGATAAAAAGGAGGGGCTGTGTCGGTCGGTGAATTTCAGAGAAAAGGATTTTACGGTGAGTACAAAAAATCCTATTTTCTCTTATATTCACCGACCGACACAGCTCCTCTCGGTAACAAAATGGGACGTCTCCAAGCAGTGCCAAACGAGGGGTGGGAAAAACAACATAAAAACTTAATCCACCATGGCAAGTGGGAACTAGTGAAACGAAACCCACAAAAAGACAGCAGTGTGTGGAAAAACACCACCACATAACCGGTTATCCTCCACAGGAGTGATCCCCAAGACTGCAACCATTTGTGGAAGTAATGCAACAGTGTATTAACATAACAGTACTGCGTTTTTTCGAAAAAAAACAGGAAAAAATAAAGATTGCATATTTAATTGCAACTACACACCCACCTGCAAAACTTTGCGGTCAAAACAGGCATCCGCCGATGCACTGACGTCTACCTTGTGGAACTTGGTAAACGTATGGACAGACGGCCAGGTCCCCGCCTTACACACCTGAGCGACCGACGCTTGGTGTCGGAAGGCCCAAGACGTTCCGATTGCCCTTGTAGAGTGGGCCGTGACCGGAAAGGGGGGCACCTGCCCCTTCAAGGCCTAGGCTTGTACTACAATCTGTCTGATCCACCTGGAAATGGTAGCTGACGAGACCGCCATACCCTTCTTTGGACCAGCCCCCGAAACAAACAGTGAGTCTGACTTCCGAAAGGGAGCCCTGGCAGACAAATACACCTTCCGAGCCCGAACCACATCGAGAGCGTGAAGGGCCACCTCTTTGGGGTGCTTCGGCCTAGGACACAGCGATGGTAATACAATGTCCTCATTGATATGAAAAGCCAAGACCACCTCCGGTAGAAAGAACGGTTGCGGACGCAACACCACCTTATCCCTGTGGATGACCAGATAAGGCGACTTGCAGGACAAGTCTGCCAATTCCGAAACCCTCCTGGCTGATGTGATGGCCACTAGACAGACCACTTTCTGGGAAAGAGTCAGCAGGGGAATCTCCCTGATGTTTTCAAATGGCGGTTTTTGAAGCACCGACAACACCAGGTTCAAATCCCATGGGAGTAACGGTGGACACACCGGAGGGACTACGTGTCGTACCCCCTGAACGAAGGTACTCACTAAGGAGTGCGATGCCAGGGGTCGTTGAAAAAAAAACAGCCAAAGCTGAAATTTGCCCTTTGATGGTGCTGAATGCCAATCTCTGGTCAACTCCTTGCTGGAGAAACAGCAGGATCCTGGATATGGCAAAGGAGCGCGGATTCCATCCTTTCTCCTCACACATGGAGATGTAGGCCTTCCAGGTACAATGGTATATCTTCCGAGAAGAAGATTTCCGTGCCCTCAACATAGTTGGAATCACCGAGTCCGACAGACCCTGGTTCCTCAAACCCTGGCTCTCAATAGCCATGCCGTTAAAGCCAGCGATGGTAAAGCAGGATGAAAGATTGGACATTGAGAAAGGAGGTCCTTTAGCAACGGCAGTCGCCAGGGAGCGGCTGCCACCAGACGCACCAGATCTGCGTACCAGGCCAATGTGGGGCAACCAGGATTACTGGAATCCCCTCGGCTTCCACTCTGCGAAGCAGACGTGGCAACAGTTTTAGTGGAGGAAAGGCATAGATCAGCTGGTACTGATCCCACGGAGCCACCAGCACGTCTGACGCATCTGCCCATGGGTCTCTTGTCCTGGACACGAATCTTGGCACCTTTCGATTGAGACAGGAGGCCAATAGATCCACATCTGGTGTGCCCCACTTCAGGCACAGCAGCCTGAATATCTCCGGATGCAACGCCCATTCTCCTGGATCCAGCATCTATCGACTCAGATAGTCCGCCAGCCAATTTTCCACCCCCGGGATGCAAATGCCCGTCAGGGCCAGTACGTGTCGCTCTGCCCACCGAAGTATCTGAGTGACCTCCCGAGCAGCGGCTAAGCTTCTTGTTCCCCCTTGGTGATTTATGTATGCCACAGCCGTGGCGTTGTCGACTGTATCCTGATCGTACGCCCTTGAAGAGTCATCGACCATGTGTGGAGGCACAGCCTGATCGCTCTCAATTCGAGCAGATTGATTAGCAACTCGGATTCTTCCGTCGACCAGAGGCCCAGACCCGACTGAATCCCCATCACTCCACCCCAGCCGGATAGACTGGCGTCTGTAGTGATCACCCTCCATTTCAGAGGAAGGAACGATTTTCCGGACTGAATCACCGGGACCTCAACCACCAGATCAGAGTGTCCCTGACTGGTTGGCTCACCTGGATCTGTCGATCCAGGGACAACTGAGATTTTTCCAATTTCAACAAGATCTCCTTCTGCAGTACTCTCGTGTGGAACTGGGCATAAAGGTACTGCCTCGAAGGAGGCTACCATGAGTCCCAGTACTCGCATTCAAAAGTGGAGCGACGACCACTTGCGGTACAACAATAGTTTGACCGCAGATCTGAGAGTCTGCAATTTGTCGGAAGGGAGAAAAACTCTCGCTTCCCTGGAGTCCAATAGAAAACCTAGGTACTCCAGACGCTGGGTCGGCACAATCACTGACTTCTTTAGGTTCAACAGCCACCTGAATTCTTTCAGGGTCTGCATGGTGATCGGCACATCCTCCTCTAATTCTGAGGCGGAAGATGCTCTCAGGAGGAAATCGTCCAGGTAGCCTACAATCGCGATCCCACGTTGTTGCAGCAACACCAATACTGGAGCCAGTACTTTGTTACAGACTTGGGGGGCTGATGCCAGGCCAAAGGGAAGAGCCACAAACTGGTAATGGGCTTCCCCAACTGCCAAATGAAGAAATTTTTGATGCAGAAGGCATATGGGTATGTGTAGGTATGCATCCTGGATGTCTAAGGATGCCAGGGAGTCCCCTTGATGGAGTGCAGCGACTACTGAGTGAACTGATTCCATTCTGAACCTCTGCACTTTTACAAAGTGATTGAGGGCTTTCAAGTCCAAGATCGGATGTACCCCTTCCTTCTTGGGAACCACAAACAGATTTGAGTAGAATCCCTGGAAGTGTTCCGATTCTGGAACTGGTACAATCGCCCCACGATTCAGCAAGTCCCTTACCACCCCCAACAGGGCCTCCCGGCGAACCGGGGATACGGTTATGATGGAGGGGAAGAATCTGTTTGGCGGCCAAGAGAGGAACTCTATCTTGTAGCCTGTGGAAATCAGAACGCAGACCCATTGGTCGGATAACCGCGAGGACCACCGGGCTAAGAACTCCCGAAGGCAACCCCCCACCTGAGACATGGGTGGGGGCAATCCTTCATGCGGTAGCACTTTTGTTCTCAGGCTTATTAGGCTTGCGGTTCCAGGGACGCTTTTGATCGTCCATGGGCGTCCTGTCGGGCTGGGGACGTTTTGTCGAAGCACCGGGCGGATGAAAAAGCCGCTTGTGAGCAGAAAAAGAGGGCCCTTGCCTACGGCGTGGCTCTTTAGCCTTCCTGGCCTTTGGGAGTAGAGTACTCTTACCACCAGTGGCATTTTTAATAATGTCATCCAAAGAGCCGGTCGCCAAGGAAGGGAAGATCCGTCAGGGCTTTCTTGGATGCCTGGTCAGCAGACCAGCATTTTAGCCAAATCAGGCACCTCAGCTGACACTGAAGCCCTGGATAACAGAGGCAGGGGAGGCCTGTTGCTCTCCCAATTCACGGTGCAAAACTTTTGGTCACTCAGTCAGTGTCTGCGACACCAGTGCGGATGCCAGTACAGGTCGCACGGCTGACCCCACAACCGTAAACAAGGAACGAGCCACAGCCTTGGCCTTCCTGTACGTGGGATCCTTGAATGCAGGAGTCCCCTCAACCGGGTTACTTTGTTTAACCTGGATACTGGGGGGTCCATGACCGGAGGAGCCGACCATTTTTTGAGAAGGCTTTTATGAAAGGGGTAACACACTGCCATGTATTTGGGGACCGAAAAGGTCAGTTGCGGGCGACCCCATTCCTTGTAAATGAACTTGTCAAAATAAGTCAGATACGGGACCGTACATCAGCAGAGGGATCCGCTGGCTCCTGAGTCTTCAGGGTATCACACACTGCTGTGATAAGTGCTCCAACTAGCGCTTTGTCGCGCACGGACCTGGACGGGGACTCATCCTCACTGTCCGAACGGTCCTGGTCAGCGTCATCTGACAAGACAGAGCAGGGGTCACCGGCCTCAGCAGGACCCGAGTCTGCATCAGAGCTCTCCCCAGAGGACGGGGGGTGGGGGGGGGGGGGGGCAGGTGCCGCTTTTTAGCACCTTTCTTCCCACGTACCGCCTCTATCTTGGCAACGAACGAATTGAGGACTGCCGTAAGGGTGTCCATAGGGACCGCGCAGTCCGCAGGTGACCCAGTTGCAATTGCCTGGATTTCGGGGGAAGAAACACCAGTTTCTGAAGCCATGCTGACCCTACCCTGTCTGCCACCCGAGGGGGACTTAGGACAGTTCCACCCTTCTGCTGCCGCTGGCTGAGGGGCTCTAAGCCACTGGACTCACCACCCTGGGCCGTTCCGCGCTGTATTACCGCAATGCCTGATGATCCCCAGCGCTCCCAAATGCAGAGATAGCAGAAAACAGTCGGTGGCCAGCCGGTTGCACGATCAGTGGGCAATCAAACACACATGTTCAGAACACAGGATAACCTTCCCAGCGCCCTGTGATGACCAAACAGGAAGCAGAGGGTACAGGGGCAGCTGCTAGAGCACAAAAACGTGGCCCGACTACAAGAAAATGGCCGCCGGTGTTCTTAATAGGGAATAACCAGGAAAATGGCTGACTGAAGCCAGAAGCCAGTCTGACCCTTGCCCATACTTAAAATGGCTGCCGAACGGCGCTATGAAGGACTAGAGAGAACATGTGGCAGGAACAGTGCTGCACCAACACAGGGACATGATTACACAGGCATCCAGCGGGACTAAACATCAAGACCCAGGCACCCCAGTACAGCTAAAACCCCCAGGTGAGAGCCCAGACACACACACACACCACTCAGCAAATGTACAGCCCCCGCC
Source organism: Lithobates pipiens (assembly GCF_037356315.1). Classification (NCBI taxonomy): domain Eukaryota; kingdom Metazoa; phylum Chordata; class Amphibia; order Anura; family Ranidae; genus Lithobates; species Lithobates pipiens. Next base: position 143,656,094 of record NW_027507790.1, read on the forward strand.
GTGAGGGGGGGGGGGGGAGGAGGGAGTTAGGGACAGGGGAGAGAAGAGAGGGGGTGAGGGGGGCCCCCGAATCGACCTCCTAGGGAATGCCCAGCTGCTCCACCCTGCCGAGGCAGGGAGAGCTGTACTTACCAGTCCTGAAGCTGGGAGAAATTCCACGGTAGTCAACTCCTGATCAGTACAGGGAAGACTATTGGCCTCGGCACACTGACGCGGACATCAGTAGCCCGGTCATATGTATGCCCTGGAGCATAAAGCTCACCTGCCACCTCTGGAGCTGAGGTATGTAGTGGCCTGCCAAGCCTTAGCTGCGACCTGCACATGCTCGATGGCCGATCTGGGGAGACTACAAGGATAGAAGATCACAGGATCATTCATCTTGCGCAAAAAGCCAAGCTTCTGCATCAAAAAAACATGGACCTATGGGCCCGCGGGGTTCCTAGGCCTTTTTTCCTCACTGGGCAAGAAAAAACTGAGTTCTGCCTGAGAAGGATGTGGGGTTGTAGCCTAGAGACCGCCCCATGGGCAGAACTAAAAGTTCTGAAGTGTTGTGTTACAACTTGCCTAGTAATTTCCAGTGATAGGGCTGACAACCCATTTTGTTACAGAAAGGAGCTGTATCGGTCGTTGAATATAAGGAATAAAAGGTTTGTAGAGGTGGGCAATTGCCCTCTCACCAATGACCAGGCTGATTCAATGCCTCCTGATCAGTGATTCCTGAAGAGGCATGCTTGCAGTGGTTCCACGCACGATGATCATCCGATGGACAGCACAAAGCGCGGGTTGTTGGCTTATCAGGGTGATGCTGGATAGGTGCCTGATGATCAGCAAGCAGGGATGTGCCCTTCATGGCCGGGTTGAAATGTTTACACTGTGTGGTAGGCCACAACCTCACCCTCTCAGAACAGAGAGGTCCGTCACACGCCAAGTCCAGGAGTAAGAGAGCGTAGCTCTCGTCTCTAACCTTTTTTATGCTCTACCCAGCATTCTGATGATAGCAAAGATCCCTGGGGTATGAAGTCTGGGTGCATAGTCATACTGTCACGTACCTAGTGGTGAGCCCGGAATGCAGAAGACCTCTCTTGCGTCCCCGACTCACGGCCCCCGATGATGGTGACAGGAGGCACGGGAGTCAGAGGTAGCACGAGTGCCTGGCAGGATCAACAGCCGGTGGATGGATCTGGCTGACTTCAGGAACTGTAGCTGGACAAGCAGGCCCCAGTGACAGCAGACAGGAACCAGTAGACAGCAGGAGACCAACAGGAACAGGTGGATCACTCAGGGGCAGGCACACAGAAGAGTCAGGCAAGCCGGGTCAAACCAGACAGTCAGTACAGGAACAGATGCAGCAGGCAGAGGCAGGAACGTGGAACAAGCCGGGTCGATAACGGATGAGCACGGATGGACCAGAGGATGAGACAGGTGCAGAGTCGTAGACAAGCCGGAGGTCAGAGGCAGGCAGAAGGCAGGGAAGGTCGCAGGTCAGGCCGGGTCAATACACAAACAGATCAGATTCAGGTAATAGTCTCAGGAACGCTGTAGATCAAGCAGCAAGATCAGAAGGGAGAACTGGGTTTAAATAGCCCGCCTGGCGCCGGTAACCGTGCGCGCGCACCCGCGCGCAACCGGGCGACCGCAAACACACGCACCAGGCACCCGCAGGCGCGCACAGACAGGTGACAGACCACTGTCCCCAGCCAGCCTTTCCTGACATTGCCCCCTCCCAAGGGGCAGCCTCTGGATGCCCAACCGGGCCATTTTCTCAGGATGGGATCTCTTGAAGGCTTGTATCAGATGCTTGGCATGTATGTTGCTTTCAGGCTCCCATGAGTTTTCCTCGGAACCGTACCCCTTCCATTTAATGAGAAATTGGACACAGTTATTCCTCTTCCTGCAATCCATTATTGCCTCCACTTCGAACTCCTCTTCACCATTGACCATGATAGGAGGAGGGGGATCTGTGGCTCGTCCTGGGAAAGGGTTAGAGATGGCGGGTTTCAGGAGAGAAACATGAAAAACGGGGTGTACCCGAAGTGTTTCTGGCAGTTCCAGTTCGTAGGCCACCTCATTGATTCTCCTCTTGACTGTGAAGGGACCCAGAAACTTAGGACCCAATTTCTTTGAAGGGCAAGCGAGTCGGAGATTAACTGTAGACAGCCAAACCTGGTCTCCAGGTTTCAGAATCAGTTCCCCCCGTCTGTTTTTATCAAAAGTCTCTTTGTTTAGCGCTTGTGCTCTGGTCATGGTTTCCTGCAACAGTTTATTGTTGATACTGAAAAAATCCACAGTCTTGAGAATGGCTGGCACAGAACATTCAGTAACAGAGTTTGGTAGAAATGATGGGTGGAAACCATAATTGGCAAAAAACGGGGTCTGCTTGATGGTAGAATGGATGGAATTATTATAAGCGAACTCGGCCAGTGGCAATAGAGAGAACCAGTCGTCCTGGGAAAAGGAGGAAAAGCAGCGTAGATACTGCTCAAGAGTCTGGTTAGTTCTCTCTGTGTGCCCATTTGTCTGAGGGTGGTATGCAGAAGAAAAAGATAGCTCGATGCCAAGGGAACTGCATAGTGCTCTCCAGAAACGAGAGGTAAACTGCACCCCCCTATCTGATATGATGTTGGCTAGAACTCCATGAAGCCTGATGACTTCCCTGATAAAAACTTGTGCAGTTTCCGGTGCTGATGGTGTTCCCTTCAAGGGGATGAAGTGTGCCATCTTGGACAGCCGATCCACTACCACAAAGATGGCCGTATGGCCTTCTGAAGGGGGAAGTTCAACAATAAAGTCCACGGAAATTAACTTCCAGGGTCTCTCTGGAGCAGGTAGAGGTTTGAGCAGGCCCCAAGCCCTGGCCTTATTACCCTTGCTGCGATTACAGATGGAACAAGACTCCACATATCTTTTGCAGTCCTTTGCAACTTGCGGCCACCAGAATGTGCGTTGCACGAGGTCAGACGTCTTGGAGACACCGAAGTGGCCGGCTAGTACATGGTCATGGCAGAGCCCGAGTATAGTGGCCCGAAGATGTTCTGGAATGAAGATTTTGTCCTCAAGCCAGAACAGACCGTCTTTCGCAAGCAGCCTTGCTCCTGCAGGAGGGGGGTCTTCACTGGAAGCTTGCTTAATCCGGCTTAACAGATCTTCCTGAAGAAGGAGAAAGTTTTCCGCCGACAGAATAGTATCCGGAGAGGTAGGTACTTTGGGATCATTGAACATGCGGGACAATGCGTCCAGTTTGGCATTTTTTGAACCTGGTCTGTAGGTGACATGGAAGGCAAACCTGGAAAAGAACAGCGCCCACCTGGCTTGACGCGGCTTCAACCTTCTAGCAGATTTCAGGTACTCCAGGTTTTTGTGATCCGTATAGATCAGGATCGGGTGAGCTGCTCCTTCCAGAAGGTACCGCCACTCCTCCAAAGCCGCTTTTATTGCTAATAGTTCTCTGTCTCCCACATCATAATTTCTTTCAGGCGCAGAAAGCTTGCGTGAAAAGAAGCCAACAGGGAACAGAAGAGACTTGGGGCCTTGTCGTTGTGAGAGTACTGCCCCAACGGCGACTTCGGATGCATCAACCTCCAGAACAAACGGGAGAGCCGGGTCAGGGTGTTTCAGTATGGAAGCGGAGGTAAAAAGTCTCTTAAGGGTGTCAAAAGCAGTTTGAGCTTCGGAAGTCCAATGAAATCGAACTCCCTGCTTAGTCAGCTGGGTAATAGGTGAGATGATGGCTGAGAATCCTTTAATAAATTTCCGATAAAAGTTTGAAAAGTCCACAAACCGCTGAACACCCTTTTTATCCACAGGAGCAGGCCACTCAAGGATAGCGGAAATTTTTTGAGGGTCCATTTTAATGCCCTCAACAGAAATGATTAGTCCCAGAAACTGTATACTCTGTTGTTCAAATTCACACTTCTCAGGTTTTGCATAAAGGCCATGCTGACGGAGTCGCTCTAACACACACTTGACATGTTGACGATGGCTACTGATGGAGGCAGAAGAAGATCAAAATGTCATCCAGGTAGATGATGACGAATAGGTCCAGGAAGTCTCTGAAGATGTCATTTATAAAATGCTGGAAGGTGGCAGGGGCGTTGCAGAGCCCAAACGGCATAACTAGATATTCGAAAATGTCCGAATCGGGTGCGAAAAGCTGTCTTCCATTCGTCACCCTCTCTTATGCGGACCAGATTATAGGCCCCCCGTAAGTCTAATTTAGTAAAAATGACTGCTGCCCCCAGTCTCTGGAAAAGTTCTGGCACCAAAGGAAGAAGGTATCGGTTTTTAATGGTCACCTTGTTTAGTTCCCGATAATTGACACATGGCCGAAGGGTATGGTCCTTTTTTTCCACAAAGAAAATGCCAGCTCCTGCAGGGGATGTGGAGGAGCGGATGAATCCTTTCTTAAGATTTTCATCAATATAGTCCTTGAGTGCTGCCAGTTCCAGTTCAGTTAAAGGAAAAATTCTTCCAAATGGTACTTCAGCCCCAGGGAGGAGCTCGATAGGACAGTCATAGACCCGGTGAGGGGGAAGAGTCTCTGCACCTTTCTTACTGAAGACATCCATGAAATCGTGGTATGCCTCTGGAACTAATTGGCGAGCTTCTGTATCCAGGCACATCAGAGCTGTGGGCTGGTTGGAAGTCCTTGGTAGACAATGTTGGAAGCAATAGGGTGAAGGAAAGGTAACATCTCTGGTAGTCCAGTCAATGCGAGGGTTGTGGGCCTGGAGCCAGGGCATTCCCAGGATAACAGGAAACAAGGGTGAGGTGATGATGTCAAGGCATAAAAGTTAATGGTGAAGATTGGATATGCTGGCAGAGATGGGGATGGTTTCCTGGGTGACAGGACCAGACCGGATGGCGGATCCATCAGCAAGATGTATCAGTAGTCCTTGGGTCTTGGAGCGTAGTGGTATGTGATGTTTTGCTGCAAAAACAGAGTCCATAAAGCAGCTGCATGCTCCCGAGTCAACGATAGCGGGAACCTGGATGTTCTTTCCGGGGAGCTGCAACAAAACGGAAAGAGCAAGATGAGGGGAAGCATTGGTGATTGCAAGGACTTGATCAGCAGAAGGAGGAAGCCACTTATGGATGTTGGTTGGGCAGGACCTCACGTAGTGCCCAGGCTCCCCACAATACATGCACAGATCATTCATGCGGCGACGCTGACGTTCTTCAGCTGTGAGCGTTGGTCGTAGCAAACCCAGCTGCATAGGCTCCGGCACATCAGTAGTAGGTGTAGACTGAGCTGGTGGCATAGTACTTGAGTAACTGGGCACTCTTGGCAACATCCAGGTGGGACTTGACGGACATGCGGCTCTCTCTGACCTGCGTTCACGTAGGCGCCTGTCAATCTGTATGGATAGATTAATTAATTCATCTAGAGTCTGAGGAACCCCTACACGGGCGAGTTCATCTTTCAGGGGATCAGACAGACCCAACCGGAACTGGTAGCGGAGAGCAGCATCGTTCCAATTGGTGTCTGCACTCCAACGCCTGAATTCTGCAACGTAGTTCCCTGCGGCCCTACGACCCTGCTGTAATGCATGGAGAGCGGCTTCGGCTGTTGCTGAGAGCTGAGGGTCCTCATAAATTCGGGCCATCGCGTCAAAAAAGGTGGTCAGGTTGGAAAGTTCGTCAGCCTTTTGTTCAAGAAGGCGATGTGCCCATGTCTGGGGTTCGTTCTGGAGCAGGGAGATCACAAAGCCCACTTTGGTGGCTTCCAAAGAAAAAGTCCGTGGCTGAAGAGCAAAGTATAACTCGCAGGAGTTGCGAAAGGCCCTGAATTTGCTGCGTTCACCAGAAAATCTTTCAGGCGTGGGCACTCGAGGTTCAGGGGGGTAACATCACCACTGCTGGTGGAGCAGGCATGCTGGCAGAGGCGGATGGTGACCCCTGGGTAGTAGCTGGCGGGGAGAGGGCTTGAACACGTTCCTCCAAACGGAAATAGCTTTCTTGAAGGCCTTTAACTGCCTGGGTCAAACCCGCCAGATGCAAACACAGTTCATCCAAAGGAGAGGCTCCCTGCGCGGGCTCGGTCATGGCTGCTTGATACTGTCACATACCTAGTGGTGAGCCCGGAATGCAGAAGGAGACCTCTCTTGCGTCCCCGACTCACGGCCCCTGATGATGGTGACAGGAGGCACGGGAGTCAGAGGTAGCACGAGTGCCTGGCAGGATCACCACCCGGTGGATGGATCTGGCTGACTTCAGGAACTGTAGCTGGACAAGCAGGCCCCAGTGACAGCAGACAGGAACCAGTAGACAGCAGGAGACCAACAGGAACAGGTGGATCACTCAGGGGCAGGCACACAGAAGAGTCAGGCAAGCCGGGTCAAACCAGTCAGTACAGGAACAGATGCAGCAGGCAGAGGCAGGAACGTGGAACAAGCCGGGTCGATAACGGATGAGCACGGATGGACCAGAGGATGAGACAGGTGCAGAGTCGTAGACAAGCCGGGAGGTCAGAGGCAGGCAGAAGGCAGGGAAGGTCGCAGGTCAGGCCGGGTCAATACACAAACAGATCAGATTCAGGTAATAGTCTCAGGAACGCTGTAGATCAAGCAGCAAGATCAGAAGGGAGAACTGGGTTTAAATAGCCCGCCTGGCGCCGGTAACCGTGCGAGCGCACCCGCGCGCAACCGGGCGACCGCAAACGCGCGCACCAGGCACGCGCAGGCGCGCACAGACAGGTGACAGACCACTGTCCCCAGCCAGCCTTTCCTGACACATACAGAGTAATTGCCATTCTGAGGAACTACTAATCCCACAATCCCTTTGGATCAACTCACAGATATGAGGTCAGTTAGAGATGCTGGGCACTAGAGGGACAATAGAGTACATAGAAATGACGGGGAATCGCTATGCTTTGCAATTGTAGTCCGCATTGCTACAGTAGCAAATCTGGAACCTTTCTCACAGACCAGCCCAATAGCTTCATAGCCCCCCCCACGGTGTAGAGCATGAAGCTACCTTTGGGTACATACTGGGCTCCAGTAACAGTCAAGCTGCTTTTCGATCCACTCAGACTGGGACCAACACCTGGAACATATGTCTTCCAATCCGCCATATCCTCCACTCGGTAACAACACAGCAACATGTTTTCAGGTAATGGCAGAGTTCTCTGCATCGTCTCCTTCTCCTCCTCTGCAGGGCAACAACTCCTCCCCCTGCCAAGGGATTGGTTCACATGCTCTCCAAGAACTTCAGTGCCTGTCTCCTTCCTTGTGAAGTGCGACAAAACTTTAATTGGAGTCTGCCTTAACCCCTGCAGCACTGGCGTAAACTGAAACAAGACCAGGCTGACACCCAGTGGTGTCACTAGGGTTGGCGTCACCTGGTGCGGTAAACCATGGTGTCACCTCCCCCCCCCCCCCTCCACCAACTATAGTCGCCCCTCAGTACAAACCCCCCCCCCCTTCAGTAGACCCCCCTTACTAAGTATAGACCCTGTGATGGAACCGATCCCACACTCCGATTGAGTGCTTCCGTCAGTATACCGCTTCCTAAGTCTGAATATAGATATCAGATATTCCAACCTTTCATGAGCACAAAACAAGATGACACTCGCTTAGCTGCTCAACATGGACTGATTTATTAGAACCAAAATGACAAGTATTTATAATGCAGTAGAAGATTAAAACCTAACCTAATTAGCATGAGCTAATTATCTAATCATTGATCCAGATTAGTTGTCTGAGAGATAGGACTTTTCAGGATTTGTCTCCTAGCTCACTGATTGACTATTCAATACACATTACCATAAACATAAACACAGGGTTAATTAGCACAAACAACAATGTGTTGAATACTCTTACAAGCCAGACTAGACTCATTTGCACAACAGACAGGTGGATGGAGTTGATGACATTAGCATCTGACAGTGTGTGTCCCAACAGCATGAGACAACACACATTACATATACAGAGCATTGAATCTGACTAGCACAGATTATAGTGGGGTTCTCATTCACCCTGTGCCCCTTAAAATCCAGGGCCCATAATCGATCGGCAAGAGGCTCGCATTCAGTCCTCTAAAAAATCCTGTGTCCCGGCTAGGTCTGTCACACATCTCCCCCTTTGGCAGGAGACTAACACAGGAGGAGACCCCAGATGGGTTGACTCCAAATTTAGTCAGTAGTTCCAGTCCCCCAATGCCGGTATCCACCCAGTACCCCAAATAAATTGTCCCAAACAGAGCATTACTTACCCAGCCAACCTCTGCCTCTCTCTGAGAACATGCCTGCCACTGGGGAGAGGCCTGGACTGGCCCTTCTCCCTGGAGTCCTTTCAGATGCTAGAGAGAAGACAGGGTGACTGGTCTCACTCCGTAAAGCTGTTGGGGATCTGGGCAGACCACCCTGCATCCATGGGGTATACAAGTGGGGACTGAAGTCCCATCCACTTTTGGTAGGTGAAAATCCCCCAGTTCTTGCAAAGCAAGGCTGACATCCTCCTGTCTCAGTGCCGCACCATTTTCTGGCATTGTGTCAGTGGATACCAAAGTTACATACCCTGTTATCAGCTCAAGCTGCAGTTGTGTGTAGGGGCCAGTAGCATTCTGCCCCGTTAGCACCTCAGCCGAGGACCCCACATCATCCACTCCAGCTAACAGGTGGGGAGTGACCATCATCTTCTCACCATGGGCCCTTAGAACTACTGCAGGTGTGAGGCAGAGGTCTTGGACCCTCTGTCCGGTGGCCAGCACTTCAGCTGGAGGAGTCTCTAGTAACTCCACAGTTGCCGGTGCTGGGCAGAGGTTGGTGGCACTCTCACCTGTTGCCAGCACTTCTGCTGGGGACTCCACATCCACCGCTCCGGTTAACTCTTGTGGCAGGAGGCTGGCTTCCTCCACTCCCAAATGGTATAAACTGCCATGGGGAAGGTGAGCCGACTGATTCCTTTTCTGTTCCCTCATCTGGCTGCTGGGATGACATTTCTCTATCACCGTCTTCCAGGTGCACGGATCTTTGCTGGAGAGGAAAGACGGCTTCCTCCACCCTGGCCAATTGTTGGGGAGGGACGACAAACACATCTTCTCCCTTCTCCCCCTGTATCCTGATCTGCTGCTGGGAAGTGACCACCACTTTGTCACCCTGAACCTCCGGAACTGCCACAGGTGTGGGGCAGAGGCCTTGGACCCTCTGTCCGGTGAACAGCCCTTCAGCTGGGGAAGTACCTTGTAATTCCACAGATACTGCTGTTGGTGCTTGGCAGAGCACAGTAAAGTTTGGCCCTAATACCAGCTCTTCTGCTGGAGGCTCATCCGGTTCTTCTTCCTCAGCAGAAAAGTCTATCAAATCCCGTGTCTCTGCAACTGGTGTCTGGGGATAGAGTTTCACCATCTCATGCAATCTCCAGATTTTCCACTGCCGGTTCTCCGGCATGCTGCTGGACAGGCACGTTCCTCCATCCAAGATCATCCCATGCAGAAACAGGGTCAAGGTGAGTCAGCACCTGCTGCATCCACCATAAGACCTCCACGTCCATAGCTGCAGGGGCAGGTTGGCAAAGCACACTGGTACTCTGCCACATTGCCGACTCTTCAGCCAGGATTTCAGAGTTGTCCACTGGTATTTCCTTATAGTCCCAGGCAAAGGGAGCCCAGCCCTGGCACTGAGCAGAGTCTAGCAGTCGTCTGTAGGTGAACTCCAGTTCCCATTCCTGATCGGCCAGAAACTCCAAATCTTCCAGTGCCCAGTGCACTTCCGAGATGTTCAGTAGCCCTTTTCTGAAATCCATGATTTCATCAAACCGCCACTCCAAATAACTCCCAAAGTTAGAGTCCCCTGTCAGCTTCACATACAACAGTCCCAGGCCACCGTAGCCTAAGCCTTCTGTTGGGCTGTCATCCGCTCTCCAGGGATATGCTTGGGATACATGCCACCGGAGGGCTCTGTAACTCATCCAGCTTCATCTCTGCCCAGACCAGCCTGCTTAATTCAGCTGTCTGCTCCTTGTGTGGTTTTTCTCCTAAAAACAGCACCCGCAATCCATACTGCGACCAGTACCTTTCCTGGTTGGAGGGGAGAACTCCTCCCTGGTGACGCTGCTCACAGGCTAGCGCTTCCTTCCAGAGTTCACAGCGAATAGAATCAAACCATCCCAGCAGGACCTGCTCTGATACTGGTCCTCTGTGCTGTAGCTGCATCTCTCGCAACCTCCTTCTGAATTCCTTTTCTATGGCGGCTGGTATCATCTGTACCTCTCCTCCTCTCCTGCTATCCGGACCTTGGATCCAGGTGGAGGTTTGGATGTTCTAGACTGCAGGAAGTGTCCCACTGCTTGCTAACAATGTGACGGAACCAATCCCACACTCCAATTGAGTGCTTCTGTCAGTATACCGCTTCCTAAGTCTGAATATAGATATCTGATATTCCAACCTCTCATGAGCACAAAACAAGATGACACTCGCTTAGCTGCTCAACATGGACTGATTTATTAGAACCAAAATGACAAGTATTTTTAATGCAGTAGAAGACTAAAACCTAACCTAATTAGCATGAGCTAATTATCTTATCATTGACCCAGACTAGTTGTCTAAGAAATAGGATTTTTCAGGGTTTGTCTCCTAGCTCACTGATTGACTATTTAATACACATTACCATAAATATAAACACAGGGTTTTTTTTTAACATAAGATTTTATTAAGTTTGTACAGTACATGTCAGAACAGTGTTACGATCTCAGCAGCAATTATCGTGCCAGTTTACAGTGGTAGATCAAGAAGAGTATTTAGAGAGAACAAAGTAAAATCTGGGCTAAGCAGCATAATTAACATATCAGATTATAACATACATTCAGGTAGTATCTCTGTCAAGCCAGAATTGCATTCAGAAGGTAAGGTCAGTGTATTACACATATATGTTCTGTTGAAATAATAAAATAACAGACCTACTGGCCAGATTACCATAAGAAAATAAAAGAAAGTCTGAAAAAGAAAACAAATGCAGCCATCCCATTAAAGAAGGGTACCTGGGTAGTGTGACAGGAGGAGGGCAGTGTGATGGGAGGGGGGAGGGGGTGCAGTTTAGGAAAGGAGTTGTTCTGCAGCTGAACATACTGAGGAGGTGCAGCCTCGCCACACACACGCAGGACCTTATGTATAGAGACTATCAGAAAAGAAGGGTAGAACTTTCCTTGTTCACAAGTCCCTGAGAGATAAGATTCTAAAGGAGGTGGTAGACCCAGAAGAGAAATTATTTATGTACAGAACACATAAATGTAGGTTTCCCTTCAGTTCCAAGGAAGTGCCCGAGAGTGGATGCCCCCTTATCCCAAGTCTCCAAAGAGACCGGCCTCTCTTTTGGAGATTCAGAGTTGATTAGGAACCCTATGGATATGAAGTTAATTGTCGTTAAGGTGATATTAAAGGCTGACATTTTTCTTTTAAAAATAGCAAACATATTATACTTGTGCAGTGGTTTTGCACAGAACAGCCCCAATCCTCCTCTTCTCAGGTCCCCTGCCATTGCTCCTGGCCCCTCTCTCCTTCCAAGTGCCCCCACAACAAACAGCTTGCTATGGGGTCACCCAAGCAGGCCCGCTCCCAAGTTGCTGCTCTACATGTCCAGTCACACACACACAGCGCCGTGGCTCAGCTGCGACTCCTCTCTTTCCTCATATGGAGGAGGGAGATTCCCTGGAGAGCCGAGGCTCTCATGCACATCTCTGGATCGCAATGGAGCTCATGCACGTATGAGGAGGCTCTGCTGCACAGAGAAGGCTTTCTACTTTAATGCACAGAATGCATGAAAATAAAAAAACCTGGAGCCTTTAGCCACTTTAACCTCCCTAGCGGTAATCCTGAGTCTGGCTCGAGCTGGGATTTCAGTATCATAAGCGGTAACCCCGAGCCAGACTCGGGATCGCATCGCTGGATACAGGGAGGACACAGGGAGAAGTTACTTACCTTGTCCCCTGGATCCAGCGATGTCCTCTGCACTGTGTGGTCGAGCTGTCCTCCGCTCGATTCAACCAGTGCCCGAATGCCGCTGAGCTCCGTTCCCTGCAACGTTATGGCGCACAGAGCGGAGATTGGCGCCAAGTTCAAAAAAGTAAAAACACACACAGTACTGTAATCTTACAGATTACAGTACTGTATAAAAAAATGACACACCCCCTTTGTCCCTAGTGGTCTGTGCAGTGCCCTGCATGCACTTTTATATTATAAATACTGTTTTTTTCTGCCTGGAATTTGGAGATTGCCCATAGCAACCAAAAAGTGTCCCTTTATGTTAAAAGTGATTTTAGACCAAACTAGAAAACAGCGATAATAAATTATAATCACTTGCAGAATTGAGCGATAGCGATTTGTGGGGAAATTCATCAAACACTAAATCTAATGACAGCGACAATTCTGCAAATTAGCAAATTTCAGTGTTTTCGGATTTGATTACATTATTGAATAATTTTTATTATTATTTATTATATTATAAACTTTATCATACCCGGGATGTCTGCTAGACTCTGATTTGAACAGATTTAAGAGAGTTATTCCTAAGAATTACAGGACTACAAAATAAAACGCCGAATTTCCATGCAAAATAATTGTACCGCTTTCAGCACCTAAAACCAGAACTAATCATACTGCCAGGGAGGTTAAAGAGAGCTTGGGATGCTTCTGCCTTCTCCTTGGTTCTGGCCTTAGCATCCACCTACTTGACCAGGAATCTGGATGTGTGGGTCAATAGATTAGGTGAGCTGCTTTCATCCAAAACTCCCCAGCTCATATTTAAGAGGCTCTTCCTCTAGTATTTTATTCAGTTTAATTCCTAGCAGATGCAGCAGTGGAAAGCGTTAAGGCTACTGCTAGAACTACGACACTCATCCACCCGTAGGGCCATATGGTTTAGGCCCCTTTCACACGGAGCGTATCCGCTCAGCGGGAGATCGCTCCATTGATCTCTGCTGAGCTGGCGAATGACAGGTCCCCCTCTGCTTGCTGAGCAGGGAGGGACCTGTCAGAGCCCCGCTGATCTCTGTGGGGAGATCATATGAAAACGAACAGCATGTCCGTTTTTATCAGATTTCATCCGATCCGCCAAGACGGATGGAAGATGTATCGCCATACGTCTATCTTGATCGGATGCCAGACAGGTGTCAGTGGATCACATCACCGCTGACATCCACCTGCCCATAGGAGTCAATGGATGGCCCACTCAGATCCGCCTGAAAAACAGACAGGTGGATCCGAGCGAGCTTATCTTATGAAAGGGGCCTTAAAGTATAATTAAACGCAAAACTTTTTTTTGTTTTGGATAGAGTGGAGAGGGATAAGAACACCTGCCAGGTTTTTATTGCAGTCTCTGTCCCTGTTGGGGAGATTAATCTTCTTTATTTGTCCAGTTTACCACTGAATGTGAAAGTAAAAAAAATACTACATTTTGGGTTGTCCCCGGAACAGTAATAAGGGGGAAATCTTCCAATGGGGACACTAGTTCTGGTGACCTAGGGGACCCCAAGAGATTCCCTTAATTTTCCCAGGATTTCTTTGCACTTCTTGTTTTGGCTATGGGACAGGAAGTGAAGGTAAATCTCTGCAACGAGACACAGATGGCAGAAAGAAATCTGACAGGGGTTATAACCCTCCCTTACTCTATCCAAAATAAAAAAGTTTTGCCCATAGTTCTACTTACAGGGGTGGGACATAGATTTAGCTTTCAAGACCAAGCTTTGTGGCAACCTGAGGGGATTGTTTTTTATAACCAATTCAACAGAGAAAGGCGGCAAATCCCTGTTTTAACCCCTTCCCGACGAGCGTACACAGATCTGCGTACTCGGCTTCCGGGGGTTATACCGGGATGATGCCCGCACCTGCAGGCATCATCCGGTACTGTTTTTTCCAACGGTCGATTGGCTATCCAGCCATAACAACCGAAGCGGCTAAAAGCCGCTCGGCTGTCATGCCGGAGCGAGAGGGGACGTCCCCCCCTCCCGCCGCTGTTACTGGTGCTCCCGCTCGTAATCGGCTTCGTTCCAGTATCCTAATAGTAAACACGGAAGCAACGTCATGACGTCACTTCCCGTTTACTCGGCTGCCAATAGCGCCGGTTTAAAAAAAAATATACGGTATTCAGAAATCGCTGTTTTCGGTGATCTGAATACATTGAAGTGTAAAGGAGGGATGGGGGGGGGGGGGGGGGTCTTTTAGACCCCCCCATCCCTCCATAAAGAGTACCTGTCACCACCTATTACTGTCACAAGGGATGTTTACATTCCTTGTGACAGCAATAAAAGATCAAATTTTATTTTATTTTTTAAAACAATTTAGTCATTTTAAAATAAATAAAAAAAGTCCCCGCGAGCTTGCGAAGCAAAGAATACGCATATGTAAACGGTGTTCAAATCACACATGTGAGGTATCGCCGCGATCAGAGCGAGAGCAATAATTCTAGCACTAGACCTCCTCTGGAACGCTAACCTGGTAACCATAAAAAAAATTAAAGCGTCGCCTATTGAGATTTTTAGGTACCGTACTTTGTTGTCAATCCACGAGTGCGTGCAATTATAAAGTGTGACTATTTACTCGGCGTAACATCATCTTTCACATTATGCAAAAAAATTGGGCTAATTTTACTGTTTCGTTTTTTTTTTTAATTCATGAAAGTGTGCCTTTTCCCAAAAAGTTGCATTTAAAACACCGCTGCGCAAATACCGTGTGACATAAAATATTGCAACAATCGCCGTTTTATTCTCTAGAGTCTCTGCTAAAAAAAATATATATATATGTTTGGGGGTTCCAAGTAATTTTCTAGCAAAAAATATGGATTTTAACTTGTAAACACCAAATGCCAAAAATAGGCTTAGTCATGAAAGGGTTAAGAAAAAAGGCTTTTCACAATAGGGGACCTTTTTGGACTTGCCAGAACAAGTTCCTGTTCGATTCCAAAAAGGCCCAGTTCGCCAGGAAAAGCTGGTCCTTTGACAAAGGCAAGGAGAAGGGGGCAGCTTATTCACTTCTAATGATCTGGCCAACAAAAAGCGACAAGTGATGCCAGGTCAGGGTTTGGTATTTTTTTTTACAGAGATTGGTAACAAATGGGCGCAAGTCTGTTTATTCTGCAAATCATCAGGGAAGGGTTACAATCTGGAGTTTGCTACATCTCCCTGACATTTATTTTTGCTGTGGGGTGGGTGCGATCAGATTTTTTGTCAAGTCTAGCATTTGGCAGATCCTTTGTGCTGGTACCAGCATGTGAATACTTCAGGAGTTATCTTCTCATGTGTTTTTGGTCAAGAGAGTTTGGGAAAATACAGGATGATAATCAATATGAAAAAGCTAAAACAAGCATCTTCTGTACGAGAGGTTTCAGATGGAGAGCATCTATACACTAAGAAATATTCTTCTTCACAGGGTCTTTATGGCCTTCCTGGATCTTCAAAATGCCTGTTTCCACATGCCCATATACAGGTCTCACCAGAAATACCTAAGATTTTTTTTTTTTTTTTTTATCTTTTCTGTCAAAAGTCCTCTGACCTAGAATTGGTTTTGAAGTCTCCAAGTTGGACGGTCAATTTAGAAAAAATCCAACCTAGTTCCACCCTAGTGAGTTCCTGGGTTAGTTCCTAGGATAGACTATCTCACAAGGATATCTCACAGAGGCAAATATGGACAGGCTTATTTCTTCAGTGCAGAATCTCACAGACCTCAGGCAGGCCTCTCTCAGGTCTAATGACAGCGGTGATCCAAGGGGTAACCTGGGCGCAGCTGCACTCAGGGAATTTTTGCTAACCAATAGGGATCACATCCAGAAATCCTTAGACAGGGTAGTGGTCCTTCCCGGAAGGAGATTTGCTGGGCCTCGCTTGGTGGAAGAATCCACTGAATTTAATGCAATTCCATGCCAGGGGGCCTCATACAAGATCACTACAAATGCCAGAACCTGGGGGGCTCAGGCTGGGTCACTCCACATGCAGAGGGTCTGGTGCATCCTACAGCTACTGAGAACTCTTGCTGGTAGGCTATGCCTTAAAAAGCATTTTCAGAGAGCCTGTTTTTTCAGATAACGCCACCACCGCGATCTAAATAAACAAACAAGGAGGCACAAAATCTTCTGACCTCCCTACCTTATCGCAAGAGATTCTGTTTTGGGTGGAAGAAAACTTGGGTTCTCTGAAGTTCATTTCATGGGGTCAGAGAAGATTCTAGCAGAATACCTTAGCTATGTTCCAGTAAGACAGGGGGAGTGGGAACCAAATGCAGAGGTCTTTGCAAAGAACTTTGAAGGTGCAGGTGGCAGACCTGTTTATTTTCCTAGATTGGCGGAGGATCCCCTGGTCAGGAGATGCTTGTTAGCAAGGCAATGGTGCACTTCCAGAGTTTTAAAGACAGTGGCCTCCTGGTATTTGTCGCTCATCTTGAATGCCCCGATAAGGGAAACTTTACAAACTTTGTCTACCAGTTGCCCAAAATAAATTACCTTTAAAAGGTCTTTTTCTGTTAGCCATACCTGCAGCCAGAAGAATAGAAGGTTTGCAGCCCCTTTCCAAAGTCTCTTACTTTAGATAAGGATATTATCAAGCCAGATCCCATGTATCCACCGATTTTCACTGTTCTCGGGTAATAGTGCTTACATCATGTTGCAGCTCCATAAAAAAGGGGAGGAGGAGCAGTTCAGTTTTTTAGATGTGAAAAGGTACCTTCTCAGATACTTGGAAATGTTACAGATTTTAGGAAATCTAATCATCTTAGTTCTATTTAGTTGGCCAAATACGTCTTAGCTTCCAAGGGCTCTGTAGCAAGGTGGATCCGGGAGACTATTTTATTTGCATACAAGAGCTTGCACCAGCAGCCTCGCTACAGTATGCAGATGCATTCGACTAGGGTTCCAGAAGCGTCATGAATAAAGAGAGCAGGAGCATCGTGGGAATAGATTTCGAGAGCAGCAGTCTGGTCTAACCACCCTTTTGTGAAGCATTATTGAATAGAACTGCTTTCCAGAGAAAAGTTCTGCAAGCAGTTGTCACTCTCCGAGGCAGGAGTCTTACTTGTTTGTTCTCTCAAGCTGTCCTGGAATACGCTTTGGGAAAACCAGTTATACCGCATACACAAGTAGCTGACTATCCGGCGGACTTCCCAAACAGCCTACTTGCCCACACACGGCACTTTTTCAGCAGACTAATACAGTGTACTAAGTCTGCCGTACTATTGGAGTGAACGGACTCGCGCACATACACGCGCACACACACACACACACGAAAGTCCGCTCATTTTGAGCACGTCTCCAGGTAGGCGGGGCCCACGAAGGAGACGCCGCCTGGTATGGACTTAAAGGGGAACCCCAACGCCGAAAAAAAAAAAAAAAAAAATCGTCATGGGGGTCCCCCCAGGTCCACATCAGACCATTGTCAAAGCACGCTACCCGGCCGGCCAGGAAAGGAGGGGGGGGACGAGCGAGCCCCCCCCCTCCTGAACAATACCAGGCCGCGTGCCCTCAACATGGGGGGGTGCCTTGGGGAAGGGGGCCGCGCGGCCACCCCAGCCCAAAGCACCTTGTCCCAATGTTGATGAGGACAATGGCCTCTTCCTGACAACCCTGGCCGTTGGTTGTAGGGTCTGCAGGCGGGGGGCTAATTGGAATCGGAAGCCCCCAGATACCAGCCCCCCCACCCTATGTGAATGAGTATGGGGTAAAATGTACCCCTACCCATTCACCTGTAAAATAAAGTACAAAAAAAAAAAACACAACACACAAGGGTTTAAATAGTTTATTGCACAGCTCCGGGGTCTTCTCGCCGGACTCCTCCGCTATCTTCTTCTAGCTCTTTTACTAGCGGAGGAGCCCGGCTTTCTTCTTCGCCGCCGCCCTCTTCTTCCGACTTCAGGGGGTCTTGTCCCCCTCTTCGGTTCTTCTGCCAGGCCACCGCGCCTTCTTATAGCTCTTTTACAGGCGGTGGCCCGGTCTTCTGTCAACGCTTTCTGTTCTTCTCTTCAGATGTTGCCTCGTCACATCCTCCGTTCACAATGGCTTCCGACGCGCGGCGACTTATATAGGGACATCACCGGGTGATGTCCCCGCCCATTATGGTGTCACAGTCCCAGAGGATGCTGGGACTGTGACATCATAATAGGCGGGGACATCATCCGGTGATGTCCCTATATAAGTCGCCGCGCGCCCGGTCCCCGTCATTGTGAGCGGAGGGCGCGACGAGGCAACATCTGAAGAGAAGAACAGGAGGCAGCGACAGAAGACCGGGCCACCGCCTGTAAAAGAGCTATAACAAGGCGCGGTGGCCCGGCAGAAGAACCGAAGAGGGGGACAAGACCCCCGAAGTCGGAAGAAGAGGGCGGCAGCGAAGAAGAAAGCCGGGCTCCTCCGCTGAGTCCGGCGAGAAGACCCCTGGAGCTGTGCAATAAACTATTTTAACCCTTGTGTGTTGTGTTTTTTTGTACTTTTACAGGTGAATGGGTAGGGGTACATTGTACCCCATACTCATTCACATAGGGTGGGGGGCCAGTATCCGGGGGCCCCCGGATTCCGATAAGCCCCCCCGCCCGCAGACCCCCGACAACCAACGGCCAGGGTTGTCGGAAAGAGGCCCTTGTCCTCAAAATTGGGACAAGGTGCTTTGGGGTTGGGGGGGCCGCGCGGCACCCCCTTCCCCAAGGCACCCCCCATGTTGAGGGCGTGGTATGGCTCAGGGGGGGGGCATCCCCCCTTTCCTGGCCTCCCGGGTAGCGTGCTCAGACAAGGGACTGATGTGGACCTGGGGGGACCCCCACGCCGATTTTTTCGGCGTTGGGGGTTCCCCTTTAAGTCCATACCAGGTGGCGGGCCAGCGACGCATCCTTCGCGGGCCCCGCCTACCTGGAGACGTGCTCAAAATGAGCGGACTTTTCTCCGGGCGGGAAAAGTCCGTTCATTTCAAAAGTACGGCGAACTGGCATGCGCATGGCCGGATTGTCCGCCAAAATGCAAGTCCGGTGGGAAGATTGGAGTACATAACTACTTTCTAAGTCCGCCGTACTTTCGGGTCAAAAAAGTACGCCGGAGGCTACACACAGGGGGATTGTCCGGCGGACTTGAGTTTGCCGGACTTTTCCACCCGATTGTTTGATCGTGTGTACGTGGCATTAGTCTTACCTGTAATGGTGTTTCCAGGAATCTTCCAGGACAGCGTCTCCCCCCTATCTGTATTAATGAAATCAGAGACAACCAACCATCAGACGACAGGAAAGAAGAGGCTGCATGAGTCAGTCTAGCAGCACAAAGGAGCCTGTGGGAGCAGGGGATCATGCATGTCAGTATTTCTTAACCTTTTATGATGAAGTACCCCTGCAGGTCTGAAAAAAAATTCCTAAGTACCCCTGTCTCGAGAAACTAATTTCTATTGGTTGGGTGTAATGTTAGTATATGTTTGTGATGATAGGAAGCACTGACAACGGGACTGATGAGGCTACATAGATAGGAGACACGGATGAGGCTGCACTGATACCTGGGCATGCTGGGATGTGTAGTTCCTGAGCAGAAACAGGGAAGCGACAGGCAGGACTCACATACTTTTTTTCTGGCTGCAGTACTGCACAGTGGAGAGGAGATCAGGGACCCACAACAGTCATCATCTGGAATGGTTCTTCACGCAGGCAGGAGATCCAAGGCACGCTGGAGAGGGAGAGGAGCCGGGAGGACATGGGGCCACCTACTGACTCGGATCAGTCAGCCTTGGCCGGGGAAACATCTTGCAGCAGCTCAATGGGCTCCACTGATGACAGGACACTGGGCAGCTGCTTCCGGTCCCCCCCCCCCACCGTGTGGCACATGGGGCGCACTGCCCCCTCCATTGGTATGCCACACTACAGCAAGGCACCGGGGACTGTATGTGTGCCAGGAGGCGGGACTTGGGAGACACTGGGGATACTCCCTGCCCTTGGTACACATACCACAGGTTGAAAAACCTGATGTATGTCAAACTGCTTTTCTTGGTCTCTAGCTGTAAAATGAACCTTTAACACTTGCAGTGGGAGAAAAGCGTACCTGTAAGGGAGCATTTTTACTTTTCCCGGAGATTAGCTTTAAAGCTAAAAACTCTATGCAAAAATTTTATGAGGCCATTAGCTAGGTACCAACAGTGGGGTGGCTATGGGGGGGAGGGGGCAGCCTGCACCACATGACACTCAGAGGGGTGACACTGGGGCCCCCCTACACAGTGCACTATATTACTTGCACAGCTGTGCATGCAGGACATGCAGCCGTGCAGGGGAGACTGCCTATAACACTCCCTGTAATTAAAGAGGTTGTAAAGAGAATTTATTTTTATTTTTTTAAATAACAAACATGTTATATACTTACCTCCACTGTGCAGCTCGTTTTGCACAGTGGCCCCGAACCTGCTCTTCAGGGGTCCCTCGGCGGCTGCCTCAGCTTCCTCCCTCAGACGCTTCTCACGTTCATGCGAGCTCCCTCGCATGGCGAGAAGCATCTGCAGGCGCGCGCCCGTGATACAGCCGGCGGCTATAGCCGCTCGCTGTATCACACGGCCCCGCCCCCGGCGCTCCGCGTCAGTGGATGTGAATGACAGCAGCGCGAGCCAATGGCTGTGCTGCTTTCCATCCATCCACTCCAGCCAATCAGCGGCCAGACTGAACGGTGAAAAGGACATCGGGGGACGAGAGCGGGATTTTCAAAGGGGTCAGGTAAGTAAAATGGGGGGGGGTTGGGGGCGCCGGCAGCGTCAGATGTTTTTTCACCTTAATGCATTAAGGTGGAAAAACATTTACCTTTACAACCCCTTTAAATCAAGTGAAGCTGTCCCTGGGGGATCTCCAATTTCTCCCAAGGCAGCCAGAGTTGGTGGGCGGAGCTGGGGGTGTGACCGCTTCCTCCACTCCTCCCATAGACTCCTTCAATCTGACTAATCCCACAGCTGAAGGAGGAAAAAGAGGTGAGGATGCAGCAGCCTCGAGTGTCATCTCTGCAGCTATGCTGTAAATTACGGCACACTGTGACTACATAGAGTCCAAACCTGCCAATATACCACCCCATCCTGCCCTATACCTCCCTAACCTGCCCTGTATCACCCTACACTATTATTTACAGGGGCTGGTTTTGGTGTGTAACCATATACAGGATAGACAAGGGGGGGGTTGACACGTTTTACCATAGCAGGTGAGACCACTGGGTACCAATATGGTACCTCTATTAATGGTGCCGCACCTGGGGCTGCTGCTTCATCCCGGAAAACTTTTAGGCTGACAATTCTCTATACCAGGGATATGCAATTAGCAGACCACCAGCTGTTGCAGAACTACAAGTCCCATGAGGCATAGCAAGACTGACAGCCACAGGCATGACACCCAGAGGCATGATGGGACCTGTAGTTTTTTTTTTAACAGCTGAAAGTCTGCTAATTGCATATCCCTGATATATGGGATACAACTAGATAAGCACAGGGACGTGTAGTAAAAATGATGAATAACACAATATGAGCCAAAGTGCAGCCCTTCTTGGTCCTTTAAATACATGGTCAGCAGAAGTAAGTGGCCTACACCCTCTTCCTGTGATCTCCTGTTGTGGGTCTCATCTGTCAGGATGGCATCCTGACAGATAGCACTAAGGCTCATATTGTGATAGTCAAAATACTTACTACACATCCCTGTGCTTATCCCATAAATCATCTTGAATTGGGGTGGCTCCGTGACATACTTTGTCTTTGGCCTCTGGGGGCAGTGTCAAGAGGTCTCCATTGATGCAATCCTCTGCAGTGATCCTTGCGATTCCTGCTTGCATATCTCATCAAACATTGCATCATTTTCTTATTTACCTTTTGACAAATATTTTAATATATATTCTCCTATCAAATACCCCTGACAAAAGGACTTGAACCTAAAATACGTCAGTTACCGAAACACCCCAACCCCCCTCCGACATTGGAGAGTAATACTATCCCAATACATTTTTGTATGCTTGTAATGAATTCACTGTGTTCTTTTTGTTTTGTCTTGATTTTAACTGATCATCAGGTGTGTGAGATCAATAAACTATTTTATCCTATATCAGTGGTGGTGTTTCCTTCTTTCTACATTGGTAAGATTTGACAATGGAAATCAGCAGCTATTACCGGCAATGGCACCGTCCAAATCAGGGCGGCGCTGACTTTGCAGTGCCACACCAATTCCCAAAAATAGTTCCTTTACTACTTTTGGCGATTTGTATAGACATCTTTGCAGGAACCCACACGGATGTCTGTCAAAGGGCCACTGAAGTCAGACTGCATTGACGGGTTAGAAATCATGCGAGTTCAACTAAACTTGCACGATTTCTAACCCACTCCAATGTGAACCTAGGCTCAAAGTTGGGGGGGCTCAGCGGATTGATCCCTGATGAGCAAAACAGAGTCTGTACACAGACAAGCCCATGTGAAAGGACCCTAATTGAACAAGCTGGCATTAGGAGCCGAGTGGTTACCATGCACAGCTGCATCAGATTTTGCACTCTCCAGTTTTAGACCCCTTTCACACTGGGACGCTTTGCAGGTGCTACAGCACTAAAAATAGCGCCTGGAAAGAGCCCCTGCTGTCTTGACAATGTGAAAGCCCAAGGGCTTTCACACTGGAGTGGTGCGCTGGCAGGATGCTTAAAAAAAAAAAAAAAAAATCCTGCTAGCAGTATCTTTAGAGCAGTGTGTATACCGCTCCTGCACTGCTTATGCCCACTGAAATCAATGGGCAGCACCGCTATACCGCTGGCAAAGCACTGCTGCAGCAGTGCTTTGTGGGTGGTTTTAACCCTTTCTCAGCCACTAGTGGGGGTAAAAGTGCCCCACTAGCGGCCGATTAGCGCCGCAAACTTGACGGTAAAGAGCTGCTAAAAATAGCAGCGCTTTATCGCCGACACACCCACTGCCCCAGTGTAAAAGGGGCCTTAGTATGTCAAACCCACAGAATGTGAAACAGCTGTGGCTCCATGTTTTGAGCAGACAAATCAAGGAGGTATGTTTTGTATCTTGCAACAACAATCTCAGTGTGTGATCCAGAGATTTTCACAAGAGCTGATCTGTGGGGTGTATGAAGCAAAAATCTTCCATGTTGCAAGTAAGACAAAATATGTATCCATTTCACAGGATTACTGGTTGGATTTAGCCCTGGTTCACACTGGAGTGGCTTTAAAAATCAAAGCCACACATCAGTGCAATTTGCACTTCTGATTTCATTGTGGCTTAAAGTGGTTGTAAACCCTTACAAACCACTTTGACCTACAGGTAAGCCTAGATTAAGGCTTACCTGTAGGTCCAAGAAATATCTCCTAAACCTATATGGTTTAGGAGATATTTGCCCGAAAACAGGCACCGCCGTAGACATGCCGCATGCAGGCGCACTGAGCGCGGCATTCTCAACGACGGAGCTGCCGCACATGTCGGCTCCCGTGCGCATGCGCGGGAGTGACGTCATCGCGGCTTCGCCGAATGACAGCGGCGGAGCTGCGAGACCCCACCAAGAAGATGGATGCGGCAGGCTACAGGGGACAGCGGCGACTTCGCTGGCGCCTGTGTCAGGTAAGTGACACATAATGGACTACTATGCGATGCATAGTAGTCCATTATGCTTTGCCTTTGCAGGGAATGAAAGAGGAAGTAAACTCATCAGGGTTTACTTCCTCTTTAAGACCTCATTTAAACAGAAGTCTAAGCAAGTTGCAATTAAATTGTCAAGAAGTAGGAACCTTTCATAAAATTGCCGCAACATGAGCAGTTCTCTATTGGCAATGCAGTTTGGAACTGTCAAATCGAATGACAAGTTGCACTGGTGTGAATGGGTGCTTAGGAGAAGTTTTTCCTTAGATGTTTTTATACACCTTTTGTGTACTGTCAGTATTATCTTCTGCCACACAGCCAAATCAATTTGTTCTGCAATCAAGTAATTGTCAAATACTGAAACTTTTAGGCTCCGTTCACACAGGGGGCGACACGACTTGCCGTGCCACGACCTGACAAGTCGCCCCCGTTCTGTACTACGAAACCGTTCTAAGAGGAGCGACTCGAGTCGCTCCGACTTAGAAAAAAGGTTCCTGTACTACTTTTGGGCGACCTCGGGCGACTTGCATTGACTTCTATACAGAAGTCATTTGCAAGTCGCCACTGAGGTCGCGGCGCGGCAAGTCGTGTCGCCTCGCATCGCCCCCTGTGTGAACCGAGCCTTAGCAGGATTATTTACATTTAGGAGAAGTTTTTCCCTGATAAAAAGTTTCTTTAAAAAAAAAAAAAAAAAAAAAGGTTATTAACCTTCCTGTGGACAGTCAGTGTTGCAGTATTTTCTCCTGTGGTAGGATTTTTTTTTTAATGGGCTGTAGGGGGATGTGGAGAGTATGTATAGGTATGTTTTGTTTTTTTAAATAGATAAGGTTCATGCAGTGCCGGCTATATGTAGTTTGGTAGGACTCCTGCTACTGTCCCTATGGCTACTTTCACACTGAGGCACTATAGCACTAAAAATAACGCCTCCTCTCGCACCAGTGTGCAAGCCCAAGTACTTTCACACTAGAGCAGTGCATTGGCAGGACGTTAAAAAAGAAGTCCTGCGAGCAACATCTTTGAGGTGCATACACTGCTCCTAAAGCGCCCCTGCCCATTGAAATCTTTCAGCCATTAGCAGGGGTTAAAAAAAGTGTCCTTCTGGGTGAGCTGGGGAGACAACTGCATTGAGAAGTTTTTATTTTTCCCCTTACTGGATAGCATACGTGACAGCAATTGTGTTTTTTTTACTTTTATAACCACTCCCCCCCACTGCTCCATTGCAAAAATGCAGGTAAAATGCATGGTTTTTGCCACATTTCCAGTGCCTTGTGCATGTGTGAAGGGAAGAAAAAAAAAACAAAAAAAAAAAACAAACACACACACACACACCAAGAATGTAACCGCAGGTGCGTTTTTTTCCACGTTTATTAATATCAATAGGGAGGTTCTTTTTTTTGTTTTGTTTTTTAAATCTATCACCAAAAATTCAGGAATTTTTTTAAAACATAATAGACTGGTATGAAATGTTGCATATTATTTGAGGGTCATTCCTGCACTTGATAAGGCAAAAATGGAAGAAAAACCGATTAGTGAGAAGGGCTCCCTAGACTTCTTGCACACTGGTTTCTTGTAAATGCTGTTTATCCTGACAGGAGAAAATCAGCATTAAACACTCACCTAAGCTGCATTTTTTTCAAACGAGTTTAGCAACATTTGGGAGTTTATTACACTGGCCATTGGAATGAATAAATGCTGCAGTGCTAAATGCGCAGGGCTTGACAAATTTGCTTGGAATCTAGGAGCCAGCTTAAAAAGTTAGGAGCCAGGTCGGTAACGGCAATCCGGACCGGTCCCTGGCCTGACATGGAGACGAGTGAGGGGAAGATAACGCCGCCCCCGTCTCCAAGTCATTGCCCATTGCTCTTAGAGGGACATTTTATTTAATTTATTTTTTTTCAAATGACAATTTTTCTTTTTTATTGCATTTTAGTGAAAATGTGAGAGCTGAGGTCTCTCTGACCCCAGATCTCATATTTAAGAGGACCTGTCATGCTTTTTCTATTACAAGGGATTTTTACTTTCCTTGTAATAAGAATAAAAGTGACACCATTTTTTTTTTTTTTTTTTTTTAAAGAACAGTGAAAAAAATAAAAATGTTAAAATAAGAAAAAAAAAAAAATTTTTTTTTTTTAAAACGCGCCCTGTCCTGCCGGCATATGAAAGCGGTGTTCAAACCACACATAGGAGGTATCGCCGTGATCGATAGAGCGAGAGCAATATTTCTAGCCCTAGACCTCCTCTGTAACCCAAAATATGCAACCTGTAGAATTTTTTTTTAAACGTCGCCTATGGAGATTTTAAAGGGTAAATGAGCGGGTGCAATTTTGAAGCGTGACATATTGGGTATCAATTTACTTGGCGTAACATTATCTTTCAAAATATCTAAAAAAAAAAAAAAAAAAAAAAAAAAAAAAAAAATTGGGCTAACTTTACTGCTGTCTTATTTTATTAAATAAATTATTTTTCCCAAAAAAAAGTGCGCTTGTAAGTCCGCTGCGCAAATACGGTGTGACAGACAGTATTGCAACAACCACCATTTTATTCTCTAGGGTGTTAGAACAAAAAATATATATATTGTTTAGGGGGTTCTAAATAAAAGGGAAGGAGATAGGCAGGTAAAAAAAAAAAAAAAACACGCAGAGGAAGCTCCATTAGCATTGCTGGTTGTCATTCCAACGGCCACCACAAGAGGGCGCCAGATTCCAGAAGGAATCATAGGACCGCAGAAGGCCTCAAAGCCGGGGGGGGGGGGTCCACGGAGACAGGATACCCCCCAGCTGTGCTGCCCCAGGTCGCTAACTCTAGTCACAAATATGACCTGGCGCCCGGGTTTTGTCGAGCCCTGGCCTAGCGTTTTAAACGCTGGTAAGCTCTTGTCCTGAACAGTTTTTGTGCTTTCAGAGAAATACCAGTAAACCTAGCTTACCTATAAACTCCTCTAAATGATTGATTATGTGTACATGAACACCAAGGATGGGTTCAGGCATGTTTGCAAGCACACATGCCTGAGCCCGCCAGGAAGTCAGCACTGCACAGCGCTAATCATAGGCAGTGAGACATTTCCGATCTGTGCAGCCACGGATCGGGAAATGTCTCACTGCCCACGATTAGCGCGGTGCAGTGGGAGCTTCCTGGCGGGCTCGGGCTTGTGGCGCTGTGAACATGCCAGAGCACATCCTTAATGGACACATAGGGGTTGATTTACTAAATAAAAATATACTGTGGACTTGCTCCTGGAGCTTGGTAAATGAGGTAAAGCTTCCCTTTGCCAAGAATACCTAAAGTGGTTGTAAACCTGTCATGGAATCTGAGCAAAGCCCAAACAGCTGCATCTCAAAGTTAGAAACAAATCATCAAAGTGAATTTCAGTAATTCAATTCAAAAAGTGAAATTCATCTTATATAGATGCATTACAGAGTGGTCTGTTTCAAACATTTCTTTAGTTTAAATTATTATGGCTTACAACTAGTGAAAACCCAGAATGCAGTATCTCAGAAAATTTGATTACATAAGACCAATAAAAAAAAAAAAAAAAAAAGGAATTTAATACAGAAATGTTGGCTTATCTTATTGAAAAGTATGTCCATGTACAGTATAGTATGCAATCAATACTTTTGCATGAATTACTGCATCAATGTGGCAAGGCATGGAGGTGATCAGCCTGTGGCACTGCTGAAGTGTTATGGAAACCCAGGTTGCTTTGTTAGCAGCCTTTAGCTCATCTGCATTTTGGATCTGGTGTCTCATCTTGTTTGACAATAACCCACAGATTCTCTAGGTGAGGCACATTTGCTGGCCAATCAAGCACAGCGATACCACGATCATGGGCAAACAGCTCCCGCCCACAGGGGGAGTGAGCCGACGTTAGCACGCCTCCTACCCAGAAGGGTCAGATCACACACACACGTAATCTGACAGAGGTGCCACCCTGTAGCAGTAGAACAGCTATAGCAGACCTTAAGCTCTTCCTGGACCAGCCTGCGGCAGGTTGGCTCCCCTCCGTGAGCCGTCATAGCTTTAGGACAGCTCCTTAAGCCAACGTGAGTGCCCAGCAGGCATGATGACCATTACAGAACGAGAATGGGGGTGTGTGTGTAAATATTATATATATATATATATATACACACACATATATACACACATATACACAAATCTCAGTTCTCTCAGGGGAGAGGAGACAGATCATGTGTTCATGCCAAGTATGAACACCGATCTCTCTTCCCCTAGTCCTAGTCCGTCCCATCCCCGCAGTTAGAACACACCTAAGGAACACAGTTAACCCCTTGATCACCCCCTAGTGCTAACCCCTTCCCTGCCAGTGTCATTTATACAGCGATCAGTGCTATAAAAATGCACTGATCGCTGTATAAATGTCACTGGTCCCAAAAATATCAGATTTTCCCCCTACAATATTGCAGTCCTGATAAAAAGCGCTGATCGCCATTACTAGAAAAAAAAATAAAAAATAAAAAAAACCCCACCCCTTTATCCACCATGGCAAGTGGGAACTAGTAAAACTTTACCAAAAAAAATAAATACATTTTTTTATATATAATATAAATAGAGATATCTATATCTATAAAAGAATCCACCACAAAACCAGGGTACCCTCAACAGGAGCGACTACCCACAACCGCACCAAAAACTGCGGAATATAATGCAACAGTGCATTAACTGAACGGCACTGTGTTTTTAATCGAAAAACCAGGAAAAAAAAATAAATATTGCATACTCAATTTCAACTATATGGCCACCAGCAAAACATTAAGGCCAAAACAGGCATCAGCTGATGCAGACGTCTACCTTGTAGAACTTGGTAAACGCGTAGACAGATGACCAGGTCACCGCTTTACACACATAAGCAACAGATGCTTGGTGTCGGAAAGGCCCAAGACATTCCTATTGCCCTTGTGGGAGTGGGCCGTGACCGGAAAGGGGGGGCACCTGCCCCTTCAAAGCGTAGGCTTGTACTACAATCTGCCTGATCCACCTGGAAATGGTGGCCGACAAGACCGACATGCCTTTCTTTGGACCAGCTACTGAAACAAACAGCAAATCTGACTTCCGGAAGGGAGCCGTGGCAGACAAATACACCTTCAGAGCCCGAACCATGTCCAGAGCGTGAGGGGCCACCTCCTTAGATGTGGCGGCTTAGGACACAGAGATGTTAAAAACACAATATCCTCATTTATGTGAAAAGCCGAAACCCCCTTCGGCAGAAAAGACGGTTGCGGACGGAACACAACCTTATCCTTGTGGATAACTAGGTAGGGCGACTTGCAGGATACCCTCCTGGCTGATGTAATGGCCACTAGAAAGACCACTGGGAAAGAGTCAACAGAGGGATCTCCCTGATATTTTCAAATGGCGGTTTTTGCAGCGCCAATAACACCAGGTTCAGATCCCATGGGGGTAACTGTGGACGCACCGGAGGGACTACATGTCGCACCCCTTGAACAAAAAAAAAAAAAAAAAAAAACCCACACACACGACAACCAAGGCTGAAATTTGTCCTTTAAATGGTGCTTAACGCCAACTTCTGGTCTACTCCTTGCTGAAGAAACAGCAGGATCCTGGATATAGCAAAGGAGCGTGGATGCCACCCTTTCTCCTCACACATGGAGATGTAGGCTTTCCATGTACGATGATAAATCTCCCCTGGAAGAGGATTTCCGTGCTCTCAACATAGTGGGGATAACAGTCAGACAGACCCCGGTTCCTCAACACCCGGCTCTCAATAGCCATGCCGTTAAAGCCAGCGATGGTAAAGCAGGACGGAGAATCGGACCTTGAGACAGAAGGTCCTGTTGCAACAGAAGTCGCCAGGGTGCCACTGCCACCAGCCGCACTAGGTCTGCGTACCACGGACGCTGAGGCCAATCTGGGGCGACCAGAATTACTGGAATCCCCTCGACTTCCACTCTGCGGAGCAGACGTGGTAGTAGCTTCAATGGAGGAAAGGCATAGATCAGCTGATACTGACCCCACGGAGCAACCAGCGCGTCTGACGCGTCTGCCCAAGGATCCCTTGTCCTGGACACGAATCTCAGCAACTTGACGGGAGGCCAGCAGATCCACGTCTGGTGTGCCCCACCGCAGGCAGAGCAGCCTGAATATCTCCAGATGCAACGCCCATTCTCCTGGGTCAAGCATCTGGCGACTCAGATAGTCCGCCTGCCAGTTCTCTACTCCCAGGATGCAAATGGCCGTCAGGGCCAGTACATGTCGTTCGGCCCACCGAAGTATGTGAGCGACCTCCCGTGTGGTGGCTGAGCTTCTTGTTCCTCCTTGGTGACTGACATAAGCCACCACAGCGGTGTTGTCTGACTGGATCCTGATCAGACGCCCTTGCAGTCTCATCAACCACGTGGAGAGGCATAGCCTGATGGCTCTCAGCTCGAGCAGATTAATCGGCAATTTGGATTCCTCCATCGACCAGAGGCCCTGAGCCGACTGAAACCCCATCACTCCACCCCAGCCGGATAGGCTGGCATCCGTTGTGATCACTGTCCATTTTAGAGGTAGGAACAACTTCCTGGACTGAAGCACCGGGGACTTCAGCCACCAGATCAGTGAATCTCTGACAAGATTTGTCCCACTTTGACAAAATCTCCTGAGGAACACTGGTATGGAACAAGGCATACGGTACTGCCTCGAAGGAGGCCACCATGAGACCCAGGACTCGCATGCTGAAGCAAAGCGACGACCACTTGCGGTTCATCAGCAGCTTTACTGTGGCTCTGAGAGTCTGCAGCTTGTCTGAAGGGAGAAACACTCTTGCTACTCTGGAGTCCAGCAGTAAGCCCAGGTACTCCAAATGCCGGGTCAGTACTACCACCGACTTCTTTAGGTTTAACAGCCACCCAAATTCTTATAGGGTCTGCATGGTGATCGCCACATCCTCCTCTAACTCTGAGGTGGAAAATGCTCTCAGGAGGAGAGATTGTCTAGGTATCCCACGTTGCCATAGCAATGCCAAAACTGGAGCCAATATCTTGGTAAAGACTCGGAGGGCCGATGCCAAACCAAAAGGGAGAGCCACAAACTGATAGTGGGCTTCCCCGACTGCCAACCACAGAAACTTTTGATGCCGGAGGCATATGGGTATTTGCAGGTATGCATCCTGGATGTCTAAGGACACCAGGGAGTCCCCCTGATGGAGTGCAGCGACTACTGAGCGAACTGATTCCATTCTGAACCTCTGCACTTTCACAAAGTGATTGAGGGCTTTTAGAGCCAAGATAGGACTTACCCATTCCTTCTTGGGAACTACAAACGGGTTTGAGTAGAACCCCTGGAAACGTTCCGATTCCGGAACAGGTACAATCACCCCGTGATTCAGAAAGTCCCTCGTGGCCGCCAAGAAGGCCTCCCGGCGAGCCGGGAGAATGGGAATGCTGGATGGGAAGAATCTGTTTGGCGGCCAAGAGAGAAACTCTTGTACCCAGAGGAAATCAGATCGCAGACCACATTGGTCGGACAGCTGAGAGGACCACTGGGCTGCAAACTCCTGAAGGCGACCCCACCCGAGACATGGGTGGGGGCAAACCTTCATGCGGTAGCACTTTTGTTCGTAGGCTTGCGGTTCCAGGGACGTTTCTGACCTTCCGCGGATGTCCTGTCGGGCTGGGGATGTTTTTTGACCGAAGCTCCGGGCGGACAAAAAAAAAAAAAAAGCTGTTTGTGAGTGGAAAAGGTGGGCCCTTGCCTACAGTGTGACTCCTTAGCCTTCCTGGCCTGTGGGGGTGGCGTACTCTTACCACCAGTTCTTAATAAATGTCATCCAAAGAGGCTCCAAAAAGCCGGTCGCCAAGGAAGGGGAGATCAGTCAGGGCTTTCTTGGATGCCTGGTAAGCAGACCAGCATTTTAACCAAAAATGTAACCTTTGCGCCCACGCACCGCCTCCATCTTGGCAAGGAACGAATTGTGGACCACCGACAAGGTGTCAAAGGGCACTGCGCAGTCGAACCGGTTGCAATTGCCTGGATTTTGGGGGAAGAAACACCAGTTTCTGAAGCCATGCTGACCCTACCCTGTCTGCCACTCAAAGGGGACTTAGGACAGCGACAGTCCCACCCTCCTTACTGCTGCTGGCTGAGGGGCTCTTTCCTGCAGGACTCACCAACCTGAGGGGTTCTGCGCTATCCAGTGGGTAGTGCCTGTAGTCTCTTTTGGCTCCCAGGTGCAGAGGGATCAGCTCTGTGTTGTAAAGCTGAAACCGCTCTGCAGTGTGCTCAGGCTCAAAGAAAAACGGCCGCCCAGCATCCAGTATAAAGACATAAAACACAGGGAAAATGGCTGCCAGAGCACATGCTGCCGCTAGAGAACACTGAAAAAACGTGTTCAGGCTTCCAGAAAATGGCCGCCGGCATCCAGTATAAGGACAAATCACAGGGAAAATGGCTGAAGCCCAGAAGAGCATGCTTTCCCTTGCCCACACCTAAGATGGCCGCTGATGCAAAAGCCATGAGGGACAGAGAGAAACAATGGCGGTGAAACATCGCTGCACAGGACACAAGCACAGACTCACAGGCACCTTCCAGGGACATGAAAAAAACAGGACCCACTGCCTGGCCTAGCGGTCAGGCAATCTTCTGGGATCTGTGACGTGTCCCAGAAGATTGCATGGAGGGAGGGGCCGCCTAGGGGAAAGAGGAGTCGCCGCCTAGGCGGCCAAGCGACAAAGGAGGAAGTACGTGTCAAAACCAGGTACCCATCCCCCCAAAATGAATTACATGCCACATTTGGCATGTGATGGGCCATGGAGTGCTTAAAGGGGTTGTGAAGTCATGTTAAAAAAAAAAAAAAAAAAAAAGGTATACTTACCTCCGCTGTGCAACTCGTTTTGCACAGAGTGGCCCCGAACCTGGTCTCCTGGGGTCCCTCGGCGGCTGTCTCAGCTTCCTCTTGCAAGTACTTCTCCCATTCATGCGGGCTCCCACGCATGGTGAGAAGCACTTGTGGGCGTGCTTCCGTGATACAGCCGGCAGCTATAGCCACTTGCTGTATTACTCGGCCCCGCCCCCAGCGCATCATTGGATGTGATTGACAGCATCACGAGCCAATGGCTGCGCTGCTTTCAATCCATCCACTCAGTGGCCAGGCTGAGTGGCGAAGGACATCAGGGGCGAGCGCGGGACTTTCGAGGGGTCAGGTAAGTAAAAACGGGGGGGGGGGGAGACTAGGGGCGCCGGCACTATGAGATGCGTTTTCGCCTTAATGCATAGAATGAATTAAGAGGTGAAAAATATATTTAACTTTACAACCCCTTTAAGGCGGAATTTCCACTTTTGGGTGGAACTCCACTTTAAGGCTTGTACACACGATCAGAATATTGAAAGTAAAATTTCACCTGATGAACGATCTGACGATTTTCTGATTGTTGGTATGGTGTTTTCCATAGTCATTTCTGAATTTTCGCACAACAAAAACTGGATGTGCGGGCTCTAATATGCGTGTCAGATGTGAACACAATGTCCAATTTTTACATAGTACAGTTTTCATCCCAAACAAAAAAATAAATAAATCGTAAGCAAGACTAGGCATGCTAAGAAAGGAAAGAACACATAGAAAACTATTCCACACATTACATCACTTCTGAAGTTGTATTCTGCCGTATGAGAATTTTCCTATATTGAGTATCCTCGTCACTTTCGATAGGAGACTAGCATGCCAAAACAAAAATACTCGCAAATGGTCGTACAAAAATCAGATTGTGTGTACCCAGCTTTAGTCTTTACCTGAACAAGCTAAAAAGTCGATTGGTTACCATGCACAGATGGGGGGAAAGGAGGGAAGGGAAAAGCAAAAAAATAAAAAAGAAAGGGAAGCGAGGGGGGGAAGGGAAAGGGCAAGAAAGGGGAAGCGAGGGGGGGGGAGGGAAAGGGCAAGAAAGGGGAAGCGAGGGGGGGGGGGGAAGGGAAAGGGCAAGAAAGGGGAAGCGAGGGGGGGGGAAGGGAAAGGGCAAGAAAGGGGAAGCGAGGGGGGGGGGGAAGGGAAAGGGCAAGAAAGGGGAAGCGAGGGGGGGGGGGAAGGGAAAGGGCAAGAAAGGGGAAGCGAGGGGGGGGGGGAAGGGAAAGGGCAAGCGAGGGGGGGGGGGGAAGGGAAAGGGCAAGAAAGGGGAAGCGAGGGGGGGGGGAGGGAAAGGGCAAGAAAGGGGAAGCGAGGGGGGGGGAGGGAAAGGGCAAGAAAGGGGAAGCGAGGGGGGGGGGGAAGGGAAAGGGCAAGAAAGGGGAAGCGAGGGGGGGGGGGAAGGGAAAGGGCAAGAAAGGGGAAGCGAGGGGGGGGGGGAAGGGAAAGGGCAAGAAAGGGGAAGCGAGGGGGGGGGGGGAAGGGAAAGGGCAAGAAAGGGGAAGCGAGGGGGGGGGGAAGGGAAAGGGCAAGAAAGGGGAAGGGAAAGGGCAAGAAAGGGGAAGCGAGGGGGGGGGGGGAAGGGAAAGGGCAAGAAAGGGAAGCGAGGGGGGGGGAGGGAAAGGGCAAGAAAAGGAAGCGAGGGGGGGAAGGGAAAGGGCAAGAAAAGGAAGCGAGGGGGGGGGGAAGGGAAAGGGCAAGAAAAGGAAGCGAGGGGGGGGGGGAAGGGAAAGGGCAAGAAAAGGAAGCGAGGGGGGGGGAAGGGAAAGGGCAAGAAAAGGAAGCGAGGGGGGGGGGGGGAAGGGAAAGGGCAAGAAAAGGAAGCGAGGGGGGGGGAAGGGAAAGGGCAAGAAAAGGAAGCGGGGGGGAAGGGAAAGGGCAAGAAAAGGAAGCGAGGGGGGGGGGGGGGGAAGGGAAAGGGCAAGAAAAGGAAGCGAGGGGGGGGGGGGGGGAAGGGAAAGGGCAAGAAAAGGAAGCGAGGGGGGGGGGAGGGAAAGGGCAAGAAAAGGAAGCGAGGGGGGGGGGGGGGAAGGGAAAGGGCAAGAAAAGGAAGCGAGGGGGGGGGGGGAAGGGAAAGGGCAAGAAAAGGAAGCGAGGGGGGGGGGGGAAGGGAAAGGGCAAGAAAAGGAAGCGAGGGGGGGGAAGGGAAAGGGCAAGAAAAGGAAGCGAGGGGGGGAAGGGAAAGGGCAAGAAAAGGAAGTGAGGGGAAAGGAAAGCACGCAGCACACCGAGCAGAAGCCCTCTTCATGCAGACTGTTTTCTATCCGAGCCTCACACCAGGATCCCCAGTGCTGTAAAGCAGAAGACTTAACGGCTATACACGGCCCTCCACTCACAAGCACCCCACTACACCATGACTCCCATGTACAGAGGCAGCGAACACACAACGTGACTCACAAGAACACAGCAGCAGGCTACACCTGCACACCGCCCTGAACCTCTAACAATTTCACCGACAGCAGCCACTTCCGGCAGGCAGCTTCCATCCTC
This sequence comes from Lithobates pipiens, assembly GCF_037356315.1. Taxonomy (NCBI): domain Eukaryota; kingdom Metazoa; phylum Chordata; class Amphibia; order Anura; family Ranidae; genus Lithobates; species Lithobates pipiens. The sequence goes on from NW_027507790.1 coordinate 143,690,945, forward strand.
ACAGACCAGAGAGCACACAGCGGAAGTATGCAGAGCGCCTCACTTTCTAGGACTGGACGCAAAGCCCCGCCTTCCCTACCTCACAAGCACGCTCCCGCCGCTGAGTGGGTAGGACCGAAACCCGAACGACCACGCCTCCCCAGTTGCACTTGCTGAGTGTTGTGGGGTAAGGAGGCGGGGCTCGATGCTTTCGTCTGATTCTACGGCCCGAGTTACGCGCTCTGCAGCGCTGCCGTGACGTCACGCCCGGGGTTTCCATCCATCGTGAGGAGTTTCTGAGGAGCTTGGCGGCGTCATGGCGGCTGCCTGGAGATAAGGAGCTACTTGGTGGCCGAGGGGGATATCGAGTCGCCGTGAGGCAGCCAGCGGCGGGAGGGGCATTCACCTTCTCTGGGGCTCCGGTCGGTGTTGAGGAAAGACAGCGCGAGGCTGGCCTGCTCCGGCGCTACTGTAAACAAAGGCACGATAGAAGTCTCCTTGAGCGGGGATAGGAGGGGGAGCCGGAAGGAGGCGCAGGCCCCGGGCCGCACGCACACAGCCAGGCCTCTATGTGAGCCGAGCGCACAGGACAGGGTAAGAGGAATGTGTGGGGAGGAGGGACACAGAGAGGAGCGGGGACGGCCAGACCCGCCGCTCTGTTTTACAGCTGCCCAGACTATGAGGTGAGGGCGGTCCGTATGATGGCACAGGAGAGGCCGAGGCTTCTTCCACCATCTCCAGGCCTAGCGGGAAACAAACACCCCCCGGGCCTTACCCAAGCTATGGCTTCCCATCCCGGGGCATATCCCCCTGTGTGTGCCCAGGGATCCCCCTGTGTGTGCCCCCCCCCATCTCACCAATGTCTGACACTCAGAATATAAACCTTCCACATTGATCACCCCCTGCCCACATCGCCCCCCACATTAGCCATGTGACCGTAAGACTGTGTTCACACCTGTGCCTTCTGGGGACACGCGTTGTTTGGAATGCGACAGCACAGGCGACTCGCTCACCTGAATGCGCTGCTCTACACCCTGACAAACAAGCCACATTAGGTCATGTACCTTTTTTGGGGGCCAAACGCAGTTTGCCACCCACATTTGGGGTACTATTAGGAATTAAAGGCACCACAAGCGTTTTGCTGTGATTTTTCTCTCGGTTCTGGAATGCTGAGCTGTGAACGTGGCCTAATTGTAAGGCATTGTGCACATGGGAGTATGAATTTGCCCACTTTCCTCAGAAGACGCATCCGTACATCCTCTGGTTGAAGGGGTTATTATGCTGGGGCCATGGCTGCTGCAGTCATGACCCAGTACAGTTTTTCTCTTGCAGGTGAAGCTCCTTTTTTATGTAAAAGCTATCCTAGCTGCTTTAAAGCCACTCGATTGCTTTTACATGTGGCGTAAGCGTTCCCTGTCCTGCCACCTTCCCGTGCTCTTCTGCCCCTCTGTGGGGCCCAGGCCTGAAGGTGACATTTCTGAGGGCTTACCGTAGAGATAAGCAAGGACTATAACATCCCTGATCATCTCTAAGGTCTAAGAAACCAGAAGCAATGAGTATTTTGTCACTTCCGGTCCTTAGTCATCTCTATGGTAAGCCGGAAGATGGCTTACCATAAAGATGACCAGCTTACCATAGAGATGGCCAAAGACCAGAACCTTCTTGATCATCTCTATGGTCTAAGAAGCCATGAATATTTTGTCACTTCCAGTTTGCCATAGAGATGACCGAGGACCAGAACGTTCCTGATCATCGCTATGGTCTAAGAAACCAGAAGCAATGAGTATTTTGTCACTTCCGTTTTCGGTCTAATGTAAACGGGCCATTACCACCAGCCTGTGAAAGCATCTGACCAAACTGATCTCAGTTTGATCAGATGCTTTTAAGGGCAGAGTAGAGATCTGGGGTCTAATAAACTCAGATGTCTCAGTAAAGGGTACCTGTCACTGCCCATGCTATCACAAGGGATGTTGTTCATCCCTTATGGTAGCAGTAAAGTTGATAAAATGTAAAGAGACAGTGTAAAAACGAAAACTGTGTTTGCACCACACGTTATCGCCGTGGACATTCTAGTGAGAGCAATAATTCTAGCTCCAGACCTCCTGTGTAACACTAAACTGGTAACCTGTAAAGGCTTATAAAGCATTGCCTATGGAGTTTTTTAGGTACCGTAGTTTGGTGTTCCACGGGCGTGCGCAATTTTAAAGTGTGACATGGGTATCTTTTTACTCAACGCGACATCCATCTTTTATATTTTACCAAACAATTGGGTGTTGTCTTTGTGCATTGCAGTTCACTGAAGTGTGTCGTCGCCCCCACCCAAATACATTTGAAAAACCGCTGTGCAAAACTGGGGGCTTTGGTGAGAGATCAAGGATCTAAACAGACCCCTGACATCTCCCCTTTGAGACAGGGCTAAGGACTGAGCACACAGATTCCCCAGTCCCTTTCTCTGCAGCATCATCTGCACTTGGTCTCTGTTCACACCTAGGCGTTTTTGGGCATTCTTTGCCCAACAAGACAAATCCCATTCATTTCAATGGCCCCTGTTCACATCTGGCCATTCTATCGCCTGAAGAAAGACACCCGTTGCTAAAACAAAAAAGTACAGGAGCTTTTTTGGCAGATTACAGGTGTTTTTCTGCTTTTTACATTTTGACCTGTACAAAATCGCAGCTAAAATCGTGACGACTTTCTGCCTGAAAACGATATGCTCAGGTGTGAATGCAGCCTGAAGGTGAACGGACAGGAGGCGGAGGCTTTTCATTAATAAACAGACGACATGAACGCAGTTTCTAATGCTCAGTTATGAGTGGACAGAGTCGGTGATCACTGACTCTGTTCATTCGCAAAAGGAATGAGCTGGAAAATGACAGATTTACCAGCTCCTTCCTCTGCTCTCCCTCCTGACAGATCTGGAGGAGGACATGGGACAAGAATCAAGAAAGATCGCTGTGGGGAGTTACAAGCACCGATCTCCCTGTATAGATTTCAATAAAGCAGCTGAAAGCCGGGGGGTGAGAGAGGGGAGAAACAGCTGTCAGCTGATTTACTGAAATTATACAGGGAGATCGGCGCTTGTAACTCCCCACAGCGATCTTTCCTGATTCTTGTCCCATGTCCTCCTTCAGTCCCCCCCCCGATCTGTCAGGATGGAGAGCAGAGGAAGGAGTCTGTAAATCTGTCATTTTCCAGCTCCTTCCTTTTCCGAATGAAGGGAGATTGGCACTTGTAACTTCTCCGCAGTGAACGTTTTTTTTTTTTTTTTTTTTTTTTTAATGCAGCTTCTAAAGTAGATCTAAAGATATTTACTTTATTTTGGATAGAGTAAGGGAGGTTTATGACCTTACCAGTTTTTTTTTTTTTTTTTTCATCTGTTTGCCACTGGAGAGATTTCCCATCATTTTCCAGTCCCATAGCCAAAACTGGAAGTGAGTGAAAATCCCAAACAAAAATGTGGGATTTCATTTTACTTTCACTTTCAATGATGATGGTAAACAGCACAAATGGAGAGGGTAAACCGCCTAACTGGTGCACAGAAACAATAAAAACTGACAGGTCTTTTAATCCCTGTCCACTCTATCCAAAACAAGACTTCAAATACTGTTCTAAACACTTGATATAGGCGAACATGAAACTGTGTTTAGATGCTTTTAGGCTACATTCTTACAAGGGTAAATCTTTTACTGATCTTATTGTGTCTTTTCTCTAGCACAAAATTTCCCGCGTAACCGTCATTAAATACTTTTGTATTGCATGTAAACATTTGTCCTCAGACACAGATTTTGGGGATTTTGTGTAAGGCCCCTTTCACACGGGGGCGGATCAGTAATGATCTGCCCCATGATGATCCGCTCGCCCAGCGGGGATTGCTCCGTTGTCCCCGCTGAGCCGGCGGCTGACTCCGCACACTGTGCAGGGACCGCCCTGTCAGCTCTCCGCTCTCCTCTATGGGGATAGGATGAGCACGGACCGTCTGTCAGTGTTCATCCGATCCGCTCTGCAGACGGATAGAAAAATAGGATTTCCTCAGTCTGCAGAATCGGACAGTAGAGGAGGCATGTGCTTTTTGTGTCTTTTTGTTGGTGCGGTTTTGCAGTGCATGTTCATGCATTTTTATTTATATTTTTTTAATTGGAGGAGGAGACCAATTGTTAAAATTTTTAACTACAAACATGTTTATGCTTACATGCTGGGGTTCCCCACTGGCGCTCTTGGCTTCTCCTGTCTTGCTGATGCCCCCAAATGAAGCCGATTCATGTTGGGGCACTTGGGCAGGCTCACTCCCAAGACCTGCTGCTTCGTCCATTGACAGACAGCAGGATTTGGCCCCACTCCCTCGTCACTGGAGTTGATTCACAGGAACTGCTGTTGATCTGTCCGGGGTATGAGGGACAAAGCCATTAGAGCTGCAGCTCTCATGCATAGCGGTGGATCGGGATGGTGCTCGGGTAAGTATAAAGGGGGAAGCGTCTGTGACCCAGAAGCATTTTACCTTAATGCATAGAATACATTAACCTTGAGGCTTTAGAACCACAAAACCTACCAAAAACTTACATACATGTAGTATTCATGTGCTTCCATTGAAGTCTGTGAACCCAAAAAACATCTTCCTGCATGAAAAAAATCCCTACACCTCCTCAGAAAACACGCTGCAGGAAGCTGCATAGATGTGGGCCAATAGCGAAAGTAAAAAATCTTGCCGGGAGTTTTGGGGAGTGCGGCTTGACGGGACTTGAACATCTGTGCAGTGCATTCCGAAAGGCACATTAATTCTACAGGCATTGTGATGTGCTTTAAGGGCCAGTTCACACCACGTGCAGCCCAGTGTGTTTTTTTTTTTTTTTTCTCTGCATCAGAAACGCATGGAAAGTTTTATATAGTTTTCAATGGCATAGTTCACACCAGTGCTTGCAGTTCCAGGAAAAAAGGTAGAACATGCTGCATTTTTCCTGCACTGTACAGGAACATAGTAAAACGCTCACCAAAAATGCACGGGAACACATGTCGTCATTTAACCACTTTCAGACCGGACCATTTTGCTGGTAAATGACCAGAGGTCTTTTTACACTTTGGCACTGCGCTGCTTTAACTGGTAATTGCGCGGTCATGCAATGTTGTACCCAAACAAAATTTGCGTCCTTTTCTTCCCACAAATAGAGCTTTCTTTTGATGGTATTTGATTGCCTCTGCGATTTTTATTTTTTGCGATATAAACGTAAAAAGACCGCAAATTTTGAAAAAAAATGATATTTTCTACTTTTTGTTATTAGAAAAATCCAATAAACTCAATTTTAGTCATACATTTAGGCCAAAATGTATTCAGCCACATGTCTTTGGTAAAAAAAAAGTCAATAATTGTATATTTATTGGTTTGCGCAAAAGTTGTCACATCTACAAACTAAGGTACGTTTTCTGGAATTTACGCAGCTTTTAGTTTACGACTGTCTATCTCATTTCTTGAGGTGCTAAAATGACAGGGCAGTACAAAACCCCCCCAAATGACCCCATTTTGGAAAGTAGACCCCCTAAGGAAATTGATAAGAGGCATGTTGAGCCCATTGAATATTTTATTTTTTTGCCTCAAGCGATTGAATAATGACAAAAAAAAAATATTTTTTTTTTTTTTACACAAAGTTGTCACTAAATGATATATTGCTCACACATGCTATGGGCGTATGTGAAATGACACCCCAAAATAAATTCTGCTGCTTCTCCTGAGTACGGGGATACCACATATGTGGGACTTTTTGGGAGCCTAGCCGCGTACAGGGCCCCGAAAACCAAGCACCGCCTTCAGGCTTTCTAAGGGCGTAAATTTTTGATTTCACGCCTCACTACCTATTACAGTTTTGAAGGCCATAAAATGCCAAGATGGCACAAAACCCCCACAAATGACCCCATTTTAGAAAGTAGACACCCCAAGCTATTTGCTGAGAGGCATGTTGAGTCCATGGAATATTTTATATTTTGCCACAAGTTGCGGGAAAATTACAAACTTTTTTTTTTTTTTTTTTTTTTTCACAAAGTTGTCACTAAATGATATATTGCTCATGCATGCCATGGGCATATGTGAAATGACACCCCAAAATAAATTCTGCTGCTTCTCCTGAGTACGGGGATACCACATATGTGGGACTTTTTGGGAGCCTAGCCGCGTACGGGGCCCCGAAAACCAAGCACCGCCTTCAGGCTTTCTAAGGGCGTAATTTTTTGAGTTCACTTCTCACTACCTATTACAGTTTTGAAGGCCATAAAATGCCAAGATGGCACAAAACCCCCACAAATGACCCCATTTTAGAAAGTAGACACCCCAAGCTATTTGCTGAGAGGCATGTTGAGTCCATGGAATATTTTATATTTTGCCACAAGTTGCGGGAAAATTACAAACTTTTTTTTTTTTTCACAAAGTTGTCACTAAATGATATATTGCTCACGCATGCCATGGGCATATGTGAAATGACACCCCAAAATAAATTCTGCTGCTTCTCCTGAGTACGGGGATACCACATATGTGGGACTTTTTGGGAGCCTAGCCGCGTACGGGGCCCCAAAAACCAAGCACCGCCTTCAGGCTTTCTAAGGGCGTTACAGTTTTGAAGGCCATAAAATGCCAAGATGGCACAAACCCCCCCCCCCCAAATGACCCCATTTTAGAAAGTAGACACCCCTAAATTTAGGGGTACACTAGTGAGACTAGGTAATAAATGGCGGGTGCCCTGAAACTATAAAAAAATAACTAACCAACCAGCGTCACCTGTAACAGTTATATGGTGATCACTGGTGAAAGGGTTAACTAGGGGGCAATCAGGGGGCTTTATGCGGTAGTATATGGGGGTCCCTGGCGCTATAAAAAGCTGCGGCGAACCTAAATACCTACCTGCCTAACTAGCGTCACCTGTGACACTAATACAGCGATCAGAAAAACGATCGCTTATTAGGCTGGGTTCACACTGGAGCGATGCGGGAACGCCACGAATGCGCGGCGGGTTCCCGCATCGCATGCCTCCCGGCGGCAGTTCACACTGCCCTATGCGAACTGCTGGGAGTGTCAGTGAAATGTTAATGACACCCCCAGATCAGTTCGCATATCGCAGTGCGATCTGCAAACTTGGATCGCATGGTGTGAACACCCATGCGATCCGATTCTGCTGCGGACCAAAAAAAGGGTCCCGTGCGAGTTTGCGGCGGGTGCGACACGAATTCAGCCATACTATCTGTATAGCTGAACTCGAATCGCACAGAGATCGGATGTGATTTGCACTGCAGTGCGGTGCGAATCACATCCGTTCTCATAAACCGCTGCAATGTGAACCCAGCCTTAGTGACACTGGCGACGGGGGGTGATCACGGGGTTAAACCTTTATTGGGGGGGTTAGGGGGGTACCTTAGAACTAAAGGGGGCTAACCCTAACTGCCCTAACAGTTATTAGTCACAAATGACACCTGCCGGGTGATCAGGGGGTTAAACCTTTATTAGGTAATAAATGGCGGGTGCCCTGAAACTATAAAAAAATAACTAACCAACCAGCGTCACCTGTAACAGTTATATGGTGATCACTGGTGAAAGGGTTAACTAGGGGGCAATCAGGGGGCTTTATGCGGTAGTATATGGGGGTCCCTAGCGCTATAAAAAGCTGCGGCGAACCTAAATACCTACCTGCCTAACTAGCGTCACCTGTGACACTAATACGGCGATCAGAAAAATGATCGCTTATTAGGCTGGGTTCACACTGGAGCGATGCGGAAACGCCGCGAATCCGCGGCGGGTTCCCGCATCGCATGCCTCCCGGCGGCAGTTCACACTGCCCTATGCGAACTGCTGGGAGTGTCAGTGAAATGTTACTGACACCCCCAGATCAGTTCGCATATCGCAGTGCGATCTGCAAACTCGGATCGCATGGTGTGAACACCCATGCGATCCGATTCTGCTGCGGGCCAAAAAAAGGGTCCCGTGCGAATTTGCGGCGGGTGCGGCGGGTGTGGCGGGTGCGGCGGGTGCGGCGAATGGCTGAACTCGAATCGCACAGAGATCGGATGTGATTTGCACTGCAGTGCGGTGCGAATCACATTCGTTCTCATAAACCGCTGCAATGTGAACCCAGCCTTAGTGACACTGGCGACGGGGGGTGATCACGGGGTTAAACCTTTATTGGGGGGGTTAGGGGGGTACATTAGAACTAAAGGGGGCTAACCCTAACTGCCCTAACAGTTATTACAGTCACAAATGACACCAATGCAAAAAAAAAAAAAAAAAAAAAAAAAATGACATTGGTGTCACTGTGACTGGGGGGCAGGGGTAATTGGGGGGGTGATCGGGGGGTAAAGGGGGGGTGTGAGTGTGCCTGGCATGTTCTACTGTGTGTGGGATGTGTTGGTGCAACTCACTGATCCGCTCTCCTCCGTGTCGGAACGAAAAATACCGACACGGAGGAGAGAATACATCACTTCCTCTCCTGTGTTTACATTACAGGAGAGGAAGTGATGTCACCGGGGATTTCCATTCGTCGGGAGCGATCGCGAGGGGGTGGCCATGAATGAATGGCCGTCCCCTCGTCCGGGATCGCTCCCGAACGAAAACCGACCGCCGCAGGCACCGGGCGGGGGCCCGATCGGGCCCCCGACCCGCGGGAGGCAAAGCACGTACATGTACGTGCTTATGCCTGCCCGTGCCATTCTGATGACGTACATCGGCGTGAGGCGGTCGGCAAGTGGTTAAGGTTCAGAAAAAGGGGGAAAAATGCTGAACTGCACCAAAAACGTACTGAGCGTGTCAAAAACGCGCATGCATCTGGAACGGATCTGAAGGATGATTTTGTGGCGTGAACTAGCCCTAAGGTTCCGTTCACATCTTGGTGTATCAGGCGATAATCGCAGGAAACTCGAGCAATCAGAATCACAGGATTGGCCTCCCTAAAGGAGAAGTCCAGCCAAGGCTCGTTTGGCTGGGTTTCTCCTATGGGTCACATGAGTTCAGTTAGTTTTGTACTCCTGTTACCCCTTTTCATCAGAGTGGACTGACGTCTGCTCTCTGCTGACGTCACTGATATCAGTCCAGGCACCTCGTCATCCTGACAATGCAAGTCTTGATCTGCCAGGTGCCTGGACTGTTACCTGTCTCAGCGAGCCACTGAGATGGGCACTCCCTGCCCCTCCACAGCTCAGCGCTCCAGTGAGCGTGGAGGAGCGGAGAGCTGCAGATTGACAGTCAGCAGATTTCTGCTCAGGGAGCTGTGCGAACTGAGCCATCAGTGGTGTTTGATCGCTTGGCTCTCAGTGCAGTGGTGCCGGGGGACAGATTCAGCATCGGGCCATTGCTGTATCCGCCTAGGGCAGGGATATGCAATTAGCGGACCTCCAGCTGTTGCAAAACTACAAGTTCCATCATGCCTCTGCCTCTGGGTGTCATGCTTGTGGTTGTCAGTCTTGCTATGCCTCATGGGAGTTGTAGTTCTGCAACAGCTGGAGGTCCGCTAATTGCATATCCCTGGCCTAGGGTAAGTATGATTGAGGAAAAACCCCAAACCCGTACTTAAGTGCCGGCTCCATCATTCTTCTGAACTCATGCCTTTTGCTTATGCGTTTAGGAAAATATAAAAACCCCAGTGCTGATTAAATATCACCAAAAGAAAGCTCTATTTGTGGGAACAAAATTAAAATAAATAAATGTTTGTGTACAGTGTAGCATGACCGCGCAATTGTCAATCAAAGCGCGACATCGCTGAAAATTGGTCTGGGCAAGAAGGGGAGAGGAGAGTACCCTGTATTAAAGTGGTTAAGCACACGGGAGCAGCCCACATCCTCCACAAAGTTCTTGTTTTGTAATTGTACTTTCTCACTTTATTTTGTGAAGTCCCGCACAAACTGTTTGCGCCATTAGGTACTGTATAGTATAACGAGTAAGCTTGGATTCACCCATGAGCCTTTTTGTGAAATTTCAGAATATTCTGTACAGTTATGTATGATTTTCAGGTGCTCACATTGAAATGCGCGATCATGCCCCAAAGAAGCTCATGTGCTTTTTCTGAGTGTTGAGTAACATTACATCGCTCAGATATGAACAGGCACAATAAAATATAGAAATCTGTTGCCTAGCATTGACGCTCCTCTGGAAATGCACTTCAAATCGCTCAGGTGTGACTTAGGCCCCTAAGCACAATATTCTAGCATATGTTGCACATTAAAGTGGAGGTCCACCCTAAAACAAAAAATGACATTAACAATCTCAAAAAAAAAAAAAAAAACACATTTGAATTTTTTATTTTTTTTTAAACTTACCAGATACCACTGTTGCTAGGCAGCCTTCCTAATCTGCCTCTTTCTATTCCTCTGCGCTGTTTCTTCAGTTCCTCCTCTTCGGTGAGCGGCCCCGTTGTCTTCTGGGATGTGTGTGACCCATAAAACAGGGCCATTCACAAAGCGCTGCGCGACTCGCGCATGCACAGTAGGAAACGGGCAGTGAAGCCGCAAGGCTCCACTACCTGTTTCCCTTAGGATGGCGGCGCCGGCACCTGATCCGATGGATGGATCCGCCTCACGGGGGCTGACATCGCAGGCTCGCTGGACAGGCAAGTGTCCTTATTAAAAGTTTAACAGTGTTTGTAGTTGCTGAATTAAAAATAAATAAATAAAACAGTGGGACCTCCTCTTTAAGCAGATCTGTCAGACAATGCTTTCTGTGCTTTTTGCTGTCACGGGAATGTCCATCTTCTGGTCTTTCAGGTTCAGTCTGTTCAGCCACTTGAATGGCCAGGCTGCGATGTCGTCACTCTTGTGCATGGGAGTCACATCATCGTGGCAGAGAGGGGGTGCAGCAAATGTATGCTGAGCCATGCATGTACAGCATCATCGATGACAGACAGGGTGAATCATTTGAGAGAAAAGACCAATGGGGTCTGTTGTGTCAGAAAAACACTACCTGTCAACATTTTTATTTATTTTTTTAAACTTTATTTTCACTTTAAGGCTCGGTTCACCCTGAAACTGGCTGTGGATCGCACAGGAATGCTGTGCGTCCCCGTTCGCCGGTTCAGGGATGAATCGGGGCCAAATCTGTGCAGGGGCCAAAGGCGCACAGTGCTTCTGTGTAGTGCGCTCCGCAGCCGCCCTGGAGATATGTGAACGGCTCTAGAGAGGCGGTCACTTTCTCCTGCTATGCAAATTGGATGCAGAGAAACCCCTTTGATCGCCCCCTAGTGTTAACCCCTTCCCTGCCAGTGACATTTTATACAGTAACTGGTGGATATTTTTAGCACCGATTGCTGTATAAATGTCACTGGTCCCAAAAGTGTCTGATCTGTCCGCTGCAATGTCGCAGTCCTGCTAAAAAATCGCTGATCACCACTATTACTAGTAAAAAAAAAAAATTATAAAAATGCCATAAATGTATCCCCATTTTGTAGACACTACAACCTTTGTGCAAACCAACCAATATACGATTTTTAAATTATTTTTTTTATACCAAAAATATGTAGAAGAATGCATATCGGCCTAAACTGATGAAGACTTTTTTTACTATTTATTTTTTTGGGATATTATAGCAAAAAGTAAATATTGTGTGTTTTTTTAATTTTTTTCAAAATTGTCGGTCTTTTTTGGCTTATAGCACAAAAACTGCATAAGTAATCAAATACCACCAAAAGAAAGCTCTATTTCTTGGGGGGGTGGCGGCTGCGAAAGGACATACATTTTGTTTGGGTACAACATCGCACGACTGCGCAATTGTCAGTTATAGCGACGCAGTGCCATATCGCAATTTTTTTTTTTTTTTTTTTTTTTACGATTAATCGTGCAGCTCTGCTACATGCTCAAATGTGACAACATCCTAAAAATCTCACCCTGCATCAACAACTTTCAGCATACCTGCAGCTGGAGCTTTCATCTGCTTTATGGATTCATGGGAAGTTTCTGTGATCCTTGTATCATGTATGTAATGCATGAAAACTATAGTGAATAGTTTCGATTGTTTTAAGAATGTTTTCTAAAAAGGCATACTATGTTCTAGATCAGTGGTTTTAAAGAAATTAGCTATGTGATTTTAATATGTTACAATATCTATCCATGCAGTGCCTATGAAAATTCTAGCTACTTGATGCTTTTGAGTGTCCTGATAAGTTACACCTATAATCCATTTTAGTAAATGGGGAAAATAAGAAATCTCTCCAGTGGGGTCACAGTCCATAGTTAGAACATGACAGGACTTCTCTCACCTTCTCGCTCTGTGGTAGATGTGTGGAAGTTGGGCTTCAATACTTCTCAGGATTGTCACGAGTGATGCTGTAATCTGTTACATCAGTTGCAAAGCACGTACTTTATGACTGGCATAAAATAGTCCTACAAACATAAAATACAAATGAAATAAACTAGTCTGAAGATGAAATTTTTTTTTGCATGATTTATTTATTTTGACCCTGTTGCAGTTTCCAGGGTGTAAGGCAGTTGTTTCCTAATTGGTGCTTCAGTTGCTTTACAAGTGTTTAGTAACTGGATTACATTGAAGCTGCTGCCTGCATTTGAGACATATTTGCATTGATCTTAAACCAGGAAACAGTTCTTATATTTGCATGGCATGCTTTGGCTTTCACACTGGTGACTCTAGTAGTTTTGAGGAATCTCTACTTCTAGTATGAGGCAAGTAGTGCATGTGTTCTACATTTCTGAATCTTAAAACTGAGGTGCAATTCGTTTTTTTTTTTTTTTGTTTTTTTTCTGGTTTATCATGAACTGGCATAGGCTTGGTTCACACCTTTGTGTCTGCATTGTGACCTGTTTTTTGAACATTTTCAATGCAGGCTTTTCATGGTTATGTGCCTCCCATTGAAGGCTGTATGGCCCAAAATGTGCATTGAGCAGCGCTTTTACTGATACTTTTTACAAATTACTATTAGAGAACTACAGTATAGGCAAATGGCCAATAGACATTTGAAATATATGCATATTGTTTTTAAAGCGGTGTTCCACTCGTAAGTTTATTAAAAGTCAGCGGCTACAAAAAGTGTAGCTGCTGACTTTTTAAATTAACAGACACTCGCCTGTCCCCGAATCCTCGCTCCCCTCTGCGGCGCCGGCATTGCAAGTGTGGGCACCCAGCTGTGGTGGCTTGCGGCTTCATAGCTCTGCGCTCTTAGTGGCCAGGCGTGCCCGCCCCCCCCCAAACAATACTTGCTAAATGTGGCATGTAAGGGGGCGAGGAGTGTTTTCAAAGTGAAAAATCCCACTTTTGGGTGGAACTCTACGTTCAATTCAGTTAGTGTTAACCAAAAAAAAATTGAGCGTGTTTCTTTAACCACTTCAGCCCCAGAGGAATTTACCCCTTTCCTGCCCAGGCCATTTTTTGCGATACGGCACTGCTTCACTTTAACTGACAATTGTGCGGTCGCGTGACATTGTACCCAAACAAAATTGCTTTCTTTTATTGGTATTTGATCACCTCTGCGTTTTTTTATTTTTTGCACTATAAACAAAGAGCGACAATTTTGGGGAAAAAAAACAATTGTTTTACTTTTTGCAATAACATCGCAATTTTAAAGAAAACTATTTTTTTCCCCTCAGTCTAGTCCGATATGTATTCTACAAATTTTTGATAAAAAAAAATCATAGTCAGTGTATGTTGTTTGGTTTTTTGCAAAAGTTATAGCTCCTACAATATAATTGATTTATGCTACTTTTATTGTAGAAATGCTTGATTAAGACTGTGTGTGTGTTGACATTGCGGCAGACAGATCGGGCACTTTTTTTAATCCATTGACATTTATACAGCAATCGGAGCTATAAATATGCATTGATTACTGTGTAAATGTCACTGGCGGGGAAGGGGATAGTTCCCTCACTGTGTGTTCTCACGGGGGGAGATGGGACTGACTTGGAGAGGAGACCAATCAATGTTCCTATATACTAGGAACACACGATCTGTCTTCTCTCCTGATAGGACGTGGATCTGTGTTTATACACACACAGATCCCCGTTAATGCTCTGTCACGATTGATCGCGGGTGCCTGGTGGACATTGCTGTCACTGGGCAAGCGTACCGGCTCCTTAGTGATGCGGCAGATGGGAGATTTTTTGGTGGGGGGTATCCCAGCTCCCACTTACTCCTGGGTCATCGGAAGCAAGTTCACCTCTTCCCCCTCCATCGCGGCAATCATCTGGGACATGTCACAGGTTCCAGATGATTGCCGGGCCAGTCACAGTGCATGCCCGGCTGTGAAGCTACAGCCAGGCGCCCACAGTGACAATGCCAGTGCCTCAGAGAGGAGGGGGAAAGGAGCGTGGCTTTGTTCGCCTGCATCACCGGACCGTGGGACAGGTACATGTCTGATTAATAAAAGTCAGCAGCTACTCTTTTTGTAGCTGCTGACTTTTATATGGTTGGAACTCCGCTTTAAAGCACGTTATTCAGCACAGTGTTTGTGCTGTGTAATTTGGCACCCTGTAACACCTGACTGATCCTGCCTGGCAATGCCCCCCCCCCCCCCCCCATAAACTGACCCCAATGAGGGCTGGCAAGTACAGAATCGCAGTATGTATAAAATATGCAAAGTGGTTGGAGAGAAGCTTTAGAATGGCAAAGATGTTTTTATTACAAATTATGTGAGCAGACTGCAGTTCCTCTTTAAGTTTAGCTATATATTTTTTGCTATTTACCATAACTTAATACCAAAGAACAAGCCAAAGTAAGTTCTGATAATTGCAGAGATACTACTTGTGTGTATGTTAGTTGTTTGGGCCCAGAAACAATAGTACGCATTTCGCATTATTTTTACACTGACGCTAGTGTGTGTGTTTTTTTTATTTTTTGTTTTTTTTTATTTTTTTTTTTAATCCTATACAAAATGTAAGGGCAAAAAGTCAAGGTCCTTATATTGACCCTACTGATAATCCTGACACTAAATACACACACACACACACACACACACACACACACACACACACACACACACACACACACACACACACACACACACACACACACACACACACACACACACACACACACACACATTTGTTTGTTTGCATCTTTCTCTCCATGCAGGGGAGAAAGATATAATGTATTTTTCTCTTCATTCAGAATAGAAACAAAACACATGAGCAGGGTTGCACAGTGATTTATCATGAATAGGTGACTGGGAACTTGCGTTTCCCTGTTCGGTTTCTTAGTACAAGAACCAGGGCTCTTAATGAGAGCCTGGTCTCTGTGCTGTGCGGCATGCAGTATCACAGATAATGTCCCACTTCCATGAGGCCACATATAGGCGTCAGCAGGAAGGGTTCGTTTTTGTACCTGGAGATTTGCCAGTAACCTGCATGCTATCCCCTCACTGCACTGTTTCTGTGGAGGAGCATTGTTGACATACCCTACTATTCTGATTTAGGCAACAAACGCCACCTTCTTTCTCATCTTTATTACTTACTGTAGAGCACTGGGAAGGCATGTTGTACTAAAGTTTAAATTTGGCTATAACCATGCCCACTTTGTAACCTGGATCTAATAATCTCTTATACCACATGTTGGGAGGTTATACCTTATTACCTTATTATAGGCTTTCCTGTAGGTAAAAGTAAAAAAACTGACTATACAACCACTTTAAACAAATAAAATGGGTTAACTTTCCTGTTTATTTTTTATTTATTTATTTTTTTATCATTATAGTGTGTGTTTTTCCCAAAATATTGCATTTGAAAGACTGCTGCGCAAATATACTGTGACATAAAATATTGCAACGACCACCATTTTATTCTCTAGGGTCTCTGCTAAAAAATATATATAATGTTTGGGGTTTCTAATTTAATTTAGTAAAAATTATTTTTATCTTGAAACCAACAAGAGTCAGAAAAAGGTTTAGTCTTTAAGTGGTTAAACTTCCCTCATTTACAGACCAAGTTTGTTCCTTTTGGACTTTTTCACACTTGCGGATCTGTATTCACTATTCAGCCATCCGCTTGCTCGGCAGGGATTGCTCTGTTGATCCCCGCTGAGTCGGCATATGACATGTCTGTCTCTGCACATTGTGCAGGGATGGACCTGTCAGATCTCCACTATGTGGGGGGATCGGATGATTACGGACTGCCTGTCCGTTTTCATCCGATCCGCCAGACGGATGGAAAATAGGGTTTCCATCCACCTGGGTTTTGTAGATCGAATGTCAGCGGACATGTCACCGCTGACATCCGTCGCTCCACAGAGATGTAGGGAGCGACCGTTCAGATCTGCTAAAAAAAAACTGACAGGTGGATCACTTGTGAAAGAGCCCTATGATCTAAAGAACAAAATGTTACAATGTTTATAGTTCGCTCAGGGCTGAGGAATGTTGTGAAACTTGGCAGACTGCCTTTTTGTCAGGTTTGTGTGATGTAAGAAAAATTAGACGAAGATAAATCATTTCAGAACTTTTGCCACCTTTTTAACCTCCCTGGTGGTATGATTGTCAGATATTTGCGTCTCAAAGTACAAAGGTACATTGTTTCACATGAAAATGTCCATACCAGACTGAAGGGCTCGGTTTTTTTCTTAAAAAATAAAATAAAAATTTAATTAAATTTGGCGTGGAGTTCCACTCTATGCACAAGTCGCATGCCAAAGTCGGATCAGTTAATACGGAATCCGACTTCAGAAAAAAAGTAGGGCAGGAACTACTTTGAAGTCGTATAAGTGTGAAAGGGGGCTTAATGACACTTTTAACCCACGTTCAAATGCATCTCAAAATGGTTGCTATTGTTGGCAATGGCACAGATTCCCAAAAGTAGTTCCTGTACTACTTTTGGCAACTTCAGGGGTGATTTAAATTTTCATCTGTGTATGAATCCACACAGATGTCTGTCAAATCGCCTCCAAAGTCGGACTGCATTTCCAGTAAAGCTGAGCTTGTTCAATTTCAAGCCCACATCACTGTAAACCTAGGTTTAATCAGAAAGCGATTAAAAAATAAATAAAAAAACTCGAATAAAACTTGATAGCAGTTTTTTTCTTTGACCTGGTAAGCATCAGATCTCATAATGTCTCAGTGTGTGAATACGTAACCATGAGAATTTTTTTTGTAAAGCGGTGTCTAGCACAACCCATTTGTTTCCTAGGTGTGTAATTGCTGGAAGATGTTAAAGCATTACAATGATTTTCTGCTGCATAGATCATAAAGTAATTTTTTTTTTTTTTTTTTTTTCTGCAGGTTTTATGGAAATTGTCACTCTTCTAGCAGTGTTTTTCTTAACAAAGCAAGCATTCTAATGATCAAGTATTAACATCTGGATTTGTACATATTTCTTTTAAACCAGTGAATATTTGACAATGAACGGGCATAGTGATGAAGAAAGTAATAGCAGTGGAAAATCAAGGTATGGATTTTTTTATTTTCTTTAACTGCTTTCCGACCTGCTCCCGCAGCTATACTGCGGCAGGTTGGCTCCCCTGGGAGAACCGCTGTAGCTGTACGGCAGACACTTTAGGACCAGGTAAAGATAAATAGATCTCCGTTACGTCAGGGGCGAGGAGACTGATCAGTGGTTCCTAATGCTTAGGAACAACAATCGGTATCCTCCCTCAGGCAGCCCCCCCCCCCCCACAGTTAGAACACACTGAGGGAACACGTTTAACCCCTTGATCACCCTCTAGTGTTATCCCCTTCCCTGCCAATGACTTTTATACAGTAATCAGTGCTAAAAATGGTCACTGATTACTGAATAAATGTCAATGGTCCCAAAAAAAAGTGTCAAAAGTGCCCCATCTGTCCACTGCAAAATTGCAGTCCTGATAAAAATCGCAGATCACCGCTATTACTAGTAAAAAAATATATTTTATAATAAAAATGCCATAAATCTATTCCGTTTTGTAGACGCTATAACTTTTTGTGCAAACCAATCAATATACGCTATTGTGATTATTTTTTTGGGGGGAAGAAAAAAGTAGAATAAATCAAACTGAGGAAGAAATTCTATTTTTTTTTTATTTGGGGGGGATATTCATTATAGCAGTGTGTGTGTGTGTGTGTTTTTTTTTTTTGTTTATAGCGCAAAAAATAAAAATCAGAGGTGACCTTCCTTATCAGGACACTTTGCGATTCGATGCTGCACCGCCGCAAATCCTCCACAAATAGAGCTTTCTTTTGGTGGTATTTGATCTCTTCTGCACTTTATTTTTTTGCGCTATAGACAAAGCGCCAATTTTGTAAAAATGCAGTATGTAGTTTCTTTTCATATATCAGGGGGACACAGAGCCATAGTAATTACTGTGTGGGTTTATAGGCCTCCTTCAGGTGATAGACACTGGCACGCCCTAAGACAAAAGTGCACTCCCTATATAACCCCTTCCACTACTGGGAGTACTTCAGTTTTTTTCTCCAGTGTCTAAGGTGTTGCTCACGAGTAAAGATGTGCTGTGCTGAGCTCCACTGGAGCAATCCTTGCTGGGGCTGACCGGATACATTCAAGGTGTCTTATTTTTGTGAATACATAAAGTTTTTACTGGCAGGGTGCTGTTGCAGGTACAGGATTGTGGGTTTCCTCAAGGTTCCCCCTGCTCCCGAAGGTTTAACGCAACCCACTGTGATGGGTGAAGATTGGGTCTGTTGGTTTACCACAGAAAACCCAGCAGTGGGAAAGGTTAGTGGAGCTTTCTAAGAAATCTTTGAATTTTCTTATGAATGTCTCCTTTTAAACATAATAATGTTGTCATTCCTATGTGTCCCCACTGGGGGGGGGTTATTGAGCACTCATCGCCTCATGCTGGAAGCAGCACTGTGTCAGGGAGCCGAATACTTCCTCCTCAGCGCTATGTCAGGAGCCAAATACCTCCCTCCTCCATTTGTCTCCCTACCTATTGCCCCCCTTATGCTGGTATATGCACTAACGGCAGCCAGTGTCTCTGGTCCAGATTGGATAGATTGATAGCAGCTGTCAATCAAATCCAATGATGTGGGGGCAGGACTGAGTCCTGCTGTCTGTGTCAATAGATGCAGCAGCACAACACAGAAGCGTGCCTGCACGAGTGCCCAAAGGGAGAGTGGCTCTGGTCTTGGTGCCAATAAAGTTGCCTCCTCCACGGTGGGTTAGATCGTATGGTGCATTCACATATTTTTTGCGCTGTAAATGAAAGACTGACAATTTTGGAAAAAACGTTTCTACTTTCTGCTATAATGCATATCCAAAATAAATGAAAAATGTATTCATCAGTTTAGGCCAATATGTATTCTGCTACATATTTTTGTTAGCTTAAATAAAAAGAAAAAAATCGCAGTAAGCGTATATTGGTTTGTGCAAAAGTTATAGCGGCTACAAAATAGGGGAAAGATTTAGGGACTTGTATTCATTGTTTTAATTGTTTTTACTAGTAATGGTGGGGATCGGAAATTTTTAGCAGGACTGTGACATTGCGGCAGCCAAATCTGACCCTAAGTGACACCAATAACAGTGATCAGTGCTATTAAAATGCACTGATTGCTGTATAAATGGCACTGGCAGGGAAGGGGGTTCTCTCGCTCGCTCTCTCTCCTTCGCTCTCTCTCCTTCGCTCTCTCTCCTTCGCTCTCTCTCCTTCGCTCTCTCTCCTTCGCTCTCTCTCCTTCGCTCTCTCTCCTTCGCTCTCTCTCCTTCGCTCTCTCTCCTTCGCTCTCTCTCCTTCGCTCTCTCTCCTTCGCTCTCTCTCCTCCTCTCTCTCTCTCTCTCCTTCGCTCTCTCTCCTTCGCTCTCTCTCCTTCGCTCTCGCTCCTTCGCTCTCGCTCCTTCGCTCTCGCTCCTTCGCTCTCGCTCGCTCTCTCGCTCTCTCTTTCGCTCTCGCTCTCCTTCGCTCTCGCTCTCCTTCGCTCTCGCTCTCCTTCGCTCTCGCTCTCCTTCGCTCTCGCTCTCCTTCGCTCTCGCTCTCCTTCGCTCTCGTCTCCTTCGCTCTCGCTCTCTCCTTCGCTCTCGCTCCTCCTTCGCTCTCGCGCTCTCTCCTTCGCTCTCGCGCTCTCTCCTTCGCTCTCGCGCTCTCTCCTTCGCTCTCGCGCTCTCTCCTTCGCTCTCGCCTCTCTCCTTCGCTCTCGCGCTCTCTCCTTCGCTCTCGCGCTCTCTCCTTCGCTCTCGCGCTCTCTCCTTCGCTCTCGCGCTCTCTCCTTCGCTCTCGCGCTCTTCCTTCGCTCTCGCGCTCTCTCCTTCGCTCTCGCGCTCTCTCCTTCGCTCTCGCGCTCTCTCCTTCGCTCTCGCGCTCTCTCCTTCGCTCTCGCGCTCTCTCCTTCGCTCTCCGCTCTCTCCTTCGCTCTCGCGCTCTCTCTCTCTCTCTCTCTCTCTCCTCTCTCTCTCTCTCTCTCTCTCTCTCTCTCTCTTCTCTCTCTCTCTCTCCTTCGTTCGCTCTCTCCCTCTCTCCTTCGTTCGCTCTCTCTCTCTCTCCTTCGTTCGCTCTCTCTCTCTCTCTCTCTCTCTCCTTCGTTCGCTCTCTCTCTCTCTCTCTCTCTCTCTCCTTCGTTCGCTCTCTCTCTCTCTCTCTCTCTCTCTCTCTCCCCTTCGCTCTCTCTCTCTCTCTCTCCCCTTCGCTCTCTCTCTCTCTCTCCCTTCGCTCTCTCCTCTCTCTCCCTTCGCTCTCTCTCTCTCTCTCCCCTTCGCTCTCTCTCTCTCTCTCTCT